>NC_140590.1:1849558507-1850842172 GCF_964204655.1 Triturus cristatus
GCTGTCTTCAACACATACAAACAGTGAGTCACTCATTCTTGCACCTATGCACTACGTAATACCCCCACCGAACCATACAGACACTCAGACACTGATACTGATACTCAAAAAACCAACTAATAACCTATATAGACACTCATGTAGCTACTCACCAACCCATGCAGCCACTTATACACAAAGTGAGACTGATACAGATATTTACATATTTAAACATTACTCATTAAGCCATGTATTCACTAAGATACACTTAATCAGTCAGTTATACAATCAATTTTTCAAAAACAAATCATCCATTTAGACACTTATATACCCATTTATTCTTCCATCGACCTTGAGATATACATATATAAAACATATGTAATTTTCAGAAAAACACAAATTCACTGGATGATGTCATCAGTGATGTCATCAGTGATGTCATTTGAGATGTCATCAGTGATGTCATGAGTGATGTCACTGACCATGTCATGAGTGATGTAATATGTGACGTCATCAGCAGTGCATTGCGGGTGCGCGAGTTATAGTTAGCTGAACTAACTATAACAGGGGAATTTCAATGGTTTTGTACGAGTGAAAAGTCCAGCTAACTATAACGCCCCTGAAACCTATGGTTTTTTCAGTGAATTTCTAAGGTTTTTTAAATGCTAATTCCTAACTATAACGTGCCTGAAACCTATGGTTTTTTCAGTGAATTTCAAATATAAATATATTTAAACTTTACTGAAATACACAGTTACTGGATGATGTCATCATTGATGTCATCTGTGATGTCATTTGAGATATCATCAGTGATGTCATCAGTGATGTCACTGGCCATGTTATGAATGATGTAATATGTTACATCATCAGCAGTGCATTGCGGGGGCGAGTTGTAGTTAGCATAAGTAACTATTACAGCTGAATTTCTCTGGTTTTGCACAAGTAAAATGTCCAACTAACTATAACGTCCCTGAAACCTGTGTTTTTTTCAGTGAATATATACATATATACAAATACCTCATACTCCAAGGAATGACAACGCCGTGTTCTGGCCAAATTTTAATTTATTAGTCAGCTGATAGGACGCGTTTCGCCTGTCCAGCAGGCTTGCTCACCAACAATTTTCCATTACAATTCAACCATTTTAAATAGATGTGCTCTGGACACGTCACGTAACATGACTACCAAACAAGTGTATTGAAAGAAAGACTGGTAGTTTTGACGTACTTTCATAATATAAAACACACTAGTTATTGCATCTTGATATTGATATACATTATTTTCAAGGCACATTTGCGCTACAAAAGTTCCTTTCAAATAAATGTTCCTTTCAAATAAATTTACATTTTCCCAAAAACGCTTCCTGAATTTAATTTATCCTGGAAGACACATTTCAACAGCAGAGTGCCTGACACGATACTACATTGCAACGTGTCGCGGCTCAATAGGTGAAAAAATATACATAAATACCTTAATACGGTATCTTTATATTGTAAATTAACGATAAAGTTGTGTTTGGATATCTCTGTTGACTTTATTATTTCATTAATGGGGACCAAACTCAACTTGCATTTCGGGAAAGTTATAAGGAACTAGATGCTAATCTAACCCGATCAACGGGATCATCCATGTGGGTCTATTTGCATACTCTGTTCCAATACTCGCAAAGTTATTGCAATCATTGATGCAATAATGCATGTTGTCATGCCCAAGTGGGCAATTATCATTATTTACAATAAATGCCAGTTTTCAAATTATCATGCTTAAAACCCAGTGACAAAATTAATAAAAGAAAAAACAAAATGGTTAAAAACAAGATTCAAGGAAACTGTCTTCTATTACTCCATAATAACCTCAATAAACACCTTTTAGAGAATTGTTATAAATGTGTAATCAAATCCTCTTCAAAATTTCATCCTATCCGGGTACGTGTGTTCAATTCCAAGATGTAACATGACTCAAGTTTTCTGAGCTTTTTTATCCGTTTCCACCTCCAACATTAGGTGGCAGACAGTCAATTACAAAGTACGATAGACCTTGTGCATTTTTGTCATGATGTGACTCAAAGTGGCGCGCCAGCGGGTAAGACCTGTCCCCGTTATGAATTGCTTTTAGATGCTGCAGCACCCTTTTGTGTACGGGGTGAATTGTGCTGCCCACATACCTCATGCCACAAGGCCAATGGAGGACGTAGACTGCATAGTCTGTTTTACAGGAGAAGTACCCCTTAATCTTTTTTTCTCTTCTAGAGAGACCTAGTACATACGATGAAGTGTTTTTACCGTACCCACAGGCTTTGCATGTGGTACATTTGAAAAAACCCTCCTTTCTTTTTAGCCAGGTAGTGGCATGATTTTCTTGTTGTTTCTTTGACTCCATGTTGCTGACTAACATTTGTTTTAAAGAGTGTGCTCTTCTAAAAGTTTTTGCAGGTCTTTTCTGTGCTAGTTTGCCTAGTAGCGGGTCATTGCGAATTAGATGCCCATGTTTCATTCTAACTTGATTAGTTTTGGCTTGTTCTGATTTAATTTTACTCTGACTTTTATTTAAGATGATATCTTCTCTGGGTCTCTTTTTTGCTCTATGGATGGTTGTTTGTACATTTTCCTCTGTGTAACCTCTTGCTTTTAAACGGGTTCTAAAGGAGTTTAATTAACTATCTAAGACATCCTGCTCACTACAGTTGTGTTTTGTTCTCAGGCACTCTCCATACGGAATGCTTCTTTTCAAATTATAGGGATCGAAACTAGTTGCATAAAGCAACGTGTTGCCTGCTGTTGGTTTCCTATAAAGAATTGTGTGCAGTTTGGAGTCTTTGACATAGATAGTCAAGTTCAGAAAGTTAACAGAGGTGTTGCTGATTGTGCGGGTAAATTTCAGATTTAAATCATTTACTTGCAGCTTTTTAATGAATTTTCTCGCTGATTCCTCAGTCCCTTTCCATACGACGAAAAGATAGTCGATGAAACGACTCCAATGTAGCACATTCTCCTCCCATTCTGCCTGGTAGATGGCCCAGACCACCTGCTCCACCCACCAGCCCATATGCAAGCTGGGGGCGAAGCAGTTGCCCATTGCTGTCCCGCAGGTTTGGTGAAACAGCTCGTCATTGAAGAGGAAATAGACAGAGACCATAGATAGCAGCATCTGTGTATGTGACCATAGATTAATTGGTCGATTGCTCAGGAAATGCTTGATAGCCTTTAGGACATCTTCATGCCGGATGCTGGTATATAAAGTGGCGACATCACTTGTTACCAGCAGCAGGTCTTGGTCCCAGGGAAGGTCATACATTTTCTTGAAAAAGTCCCCCGTATCCTGAATATAGGAAGGGAGCACTTTTACCAAAGGACACAAAAATGAATCTATGAACTTTGAGGTGTTTTCTAAAGCTCCACCAATGGCAGAGATAATGGGGGATTCTCAAGGCTTTTGTGAACTTTCGGCATTAGATAAAATACTGGCACCACAGGATTATCAACTTTCAAAAATAGCAGTTCTTCATGTGTGATTAGGCATTGATTATACCAATCCTGTAGTTGCTCATTGTACATCCTAAAACTTATATGCATAGTTGTTTCAGTAATTTTAGCATAGCTACTCCAATTGTTCAATTGCTTCTAGGCTTAATTAAGATAGCTAGCCTTGTCCCACAAAACGACACTCCCACCCTTGTCAGTATTACGCACATTGCAATTACTGTTCGATGCCAATTTAGTAACCAAAGCTGAGTACTCTTTTTCATGCTGTGACAGCATTTTATGCTTTACACTTGTGCATTTTTCAAAATTTTTCAGATCATTAATTACTAACTCATTGAAAACATCAACTGAGTCTCTGGTGGTCATTGGTATGAATCTTGGAAGCTGGTATAAAGTTTGTAGGCGCATTGCTGCCAATATCCACTTCTTGCTCCCTAGCAACTTCAAGAACCTGGCTGGCAGACGTCTGAGTGTCCATATTGAGATTAGATGGATCCATCTCGATTGTTTTTTCTATATTTAGACTAAGTGAGCTTGTCTCACTTACATTGTCCATTCGCCTTAAATTTAAGAGAAGATCTATATCAGCCACTGACAAATTTCCTGATTGACTGACAACCATAGGTGCATTTCTTGATTCAGGTGTTCTTTGATGCTGATTCAAAGCAAAGTTTTTTTAAAATTTTAATGTCAAACTTGGAAATGTCCATTTGTGTCTTCACATAATCAAATTCCGCTGTCAGACAATACGATAGGCCAAGTTTAAGGATATTTTTTTCTTTATGCGATAGTGTAATGTCAGTCAAATTGATTATTGTTGCTTCACTTTCCGTTAATATATCTGTACTTAGTTGATCTTTTTTGTCATTTTTACATTGGCATTGTTTGGACCCCTTGCGCCTCTGTTGCCTTTGCCTCTTCCTCTTTGTACTCCTTCGCTGGTCGCTGGTGGTCTTGGGTGGAGATTGAATCTCCTCTCCTGCTCTAAAAACCAAACTCTTCGATAATGGAGGGTGCTGCTGGGACACCTTGTCGATTTTGCCCCTCCTCTAGGTCGGTATCGACCTCAGAGCTCTGAATGCTGCTCAATTCAGATTGCGCATCCGGTCTAGATTGGCCTTTAGGGTTCATTCGCTGTCTTCTTAGATTTTCGAATTTTTTAGCAAAGGTGTAAATCTGGCCTCATTCAAAATCGTTTTGGCCTGGTAATAATTTAGTTTTTTGTTTTATTAATTTTGTCACTGTGTTTTAAGCACGATAATTTGAAAACTGGTATTTATTGTAAATAATGATAATTGCCCACTTGGGCATGACAACATGCATTATTGCATCAATGATTGCAATAACTTTGCTCGTATTGGAACAGAGTATGCAAATAGACCCACTTGGGTGATCCCGTTGATCGGGTTAGATTAGCATCTAGTTCCTTATAACTTTCCCGAAATGCAAGTTAAGTTTGGTCCCCATTAATGAAATAATAAAGTCAAGGGAGAAATCCAAACACAACTTTATCGTTAATTTACAATATAAAGATACCGTATTAAGGTATTTATGTATATTTTTTCACCTATTGAGCCGCGACACATAGCAATGTAGTAGCGTGTCGGGTACTCTGCTGCTGAAATGCGTCTTCCAGGATAAATTAAATTCAGGAAGCGATTTTGGGAAAATTTAAATTTATTTGAAAGGAACATTTATTTGAAAGGAACTTTTGTAGCGCAAATGTGCCTTGAAAATAATGTATATCAATATCAAGATGCAATAACTAGTGCGTTTTATATTATGAAAGTACGTAAAAACTACCAGTCTTTCTTTCAATACACTTGTTTGGTAGTCATGTCACATGACGTTTCACAAGCGTGTCTATTTAAAATGATCAAATTGTAATGAAAAATTGTTGGTGAGCAAGCCTGCTGGACAGGCGAAACGCATCCTATCAGCTGACTAATAAATTTAAGTTGGCCAGAACACGGCGTCGTTATTTCTTGGAGTACGAGGCAATTGTATATGTTACCGGACCTTGCTCGGGTGGTCCGTTCCCGATGACGCACCCTCTGCTTTGGAGCAGCGGCGGCTGTAATCTAAGCACGGATATATATATATATATATATATATATATATATATATATATATATATATAGATAGATATATATAGATAGATATATAGATATATATAGATATATATAGATATATATATATATATTCACTGAAAAAACCATAGGTTTCAGGGGTGTTATAGTTAGCTGGACTTTTCACTTGTACAAAACCATTGAAATTCCCCCGTTATAGTTAGTTCAGCTAACTATAACTCGCGCGCCCGCAATGCACTGCTGATGACGTCACATATTACATCACTCATGACATGGTCAGTGACATCACTCATGACATCACTCATGACATCTCAAATGACATCATCCAGTGAATGTGTGTTTTTCTGAAAATTAAATATGTTTTATATATGTATATCTCAAGGTCGATGGAAGAATAAATGGGTATATAAGTGTCTAAATGGATGATTTGTTTTTGAAAAATTGATTGTGTAACTGACTGATTAAGTGTATCATAGTGAATACATGGCTTAGTGAGTAATGTTTAAATATGTAAATATCTGTATTCGTCTCTCACTTTGTGTATAAGTGGCTGCATGGGTTGGTGAGTAGCTACATGGGTGTCTATATAGGTTATTAGTTGGTTTTTTGAGTATCAGTCTGAGTGTCTGCATGGTTCGGTGGGGGGTATTACGTAGTGCATAGTTGCATGAATGAGTGACTCACTGTTTGTATGTGTTGAAGACAACATGTGTGCAGGACTGTATGGGTGGATGAGTGTGTGTATGGGTGTGTTAGTGAGTGAATGACTGTCTCAATAGTGTCTTTATGAGTAACTACATATGTTTTAAACTAGTATATGTGACTATTGGTGTATATAAGTGAGTATATGTGAGAGTGAGAGATTGAAAGAGTTCCTGTATGAATACGTATGTGTTTCTATAAGTGATTGTTTAAAAGACTAAGTATGTGTAGGTTTCCGTAGAAGTAAGTGTGGTGGTGTGTGTATAACTGTATATGCAAGTAAATGTATGTTTGATTCTTTATTAGCATGAGTGACTATGTGTGTGAGTAACTCTATGGATGAGTGGCATTGTGTAACAGGATGTATAGGTGTATGATTACATATGATGAGTGAGTACATGTATGAGTGGCTGTATAGGACTGTTGGTGAATGAGTGGATGTGTATGTGGATCTTAGAATTACTGAAGAGGTTGTTGTAACTGGTATTGGTATGTCCATTGTTTTGAAAATTGTAGTCTCTATTTTTGAATGTGTGTATCACAGGTTATATTAGGGTGAGAGGAGGTCTGCCACTCTATCACAAGGATGATGTCATCAGTGATGTCATCAGTGATGTCATTTGAGATGTCATCAGTGATGTCATGAGTGATGTCACTGACCATGTCATGAGTGATGTAATATGTGACGTCATCAGCAGTGCATTGCGGGCGCGTGAGTTATAGTTAGCTGAACTAACTATAACGGGGGAATTTCAATGGTTTTGTACAAGTGAAAAGTCCAGCTAACTATAACACCCCTGAAACCTATGGTTTTATCAGTGAATTTCTGAGGTTTTTTAAATGCTAATTCCTAACTATAACGTGCCTGAAACCTATGGTTTTTCTGTGAATTTCAAAGGTTTTTTAAATGCTAATTTCTAACTATGCCTACAGAGATAGGACATGTGAAGAAAGAAGAAAAAATGCACAGAAAGAAAAAAAAGAAGTGCAGAAAGAAGCAACAGAAGTCCTCAAAGACGAAGAAAAGTGCAGGAAGAAGGATAACGTGCAGAAAGAACAAAAAGAAGAGCAGAAAGAAGCCTTGTTGCAAAATCATCCTGTACCCTCAACATTTTCAGACGGATACTGGTGGTAACTGACTAACCAGTCCTAGAGCCAGTTCTATGTTAAAAGACACTTAGAATACAGTGAAAACACCTACATACACTAGGGAACATTATGCTTTGGGGTCCCCCTGTGATTAGCATGACCTCCTCTGTAAGCCCCTAGTATATAATAGGGCAGGGGGATTAAAACTACCTCTTAAAACAGGCCACAGGGCGTTTTTGCACACGTTAACTCAGGCCCCGTCCCCTCCCTTCATCACTGTGTAAACACGCCCTGTGTCCGTTTTTAGTTGGGAGATTAAGTTCATTTGAATCCTGAGGGTCCCTAGGGTCCAACTAGCCCACTAGGTACCTCCAGTAAGTGCCACAGAGCTGCGTTGCAGAGAGGTGTATAAAGTGGCACGGCCTGGACCACCTCTCTGCAATGCAGCTCAGTGGCGCATACTGGAAGGACTTGGTGGGCTAGTTAGCCCCCAGGGGCCCTCAGTATTGAAGGGAAATTATATCCCCAATTTAAAACGTGCCATAGTGCGTGTTTGCACACGTCACCTCAGGCCCCGTCCCCTCCCTTCACCACTGTGTAAACGCGCCCTGTGGCTGTTCTAAGTTGAGAGATTAAGTCCCCTTGAATCCTAAGGGTCCCTAGGGTCAAATTAGAACACTAGGTACCTCCAGTAAGCGCCACAGAGCTGTGTTGCAGAGAGGTGTAAAAAGGGGCTTGGCCTCAGAACACCGGCACGATGCCAGTCTTTTATTTATTTTAATTTTTTAAGAAGGGGGGCGTGTGGTTCCCCTTCTTATTCTAATTTATTAGCCCTGATGACCCCATCCCCCAGGGCCTGTCTCCTAATTATATTTTTTTGACCCCAATCCCCAGGGCCGGCCACTGTTTTTTATTATTTTTAAAAAATATATATTTATAGACACACCTAGGACATGCTGGACAAACCGTACGTACCTATCACCATGACGATTTGCGTGATATTCATTAAAAGGCGACTATGCATACAATGAATCCACGTGGAATGTATTTACACTACTAGTGAAGCTCTGACATGTCTGATGCCCTACCGTGCCTAATCCCGGTAGACACCCTTGTTGTTTATTTATATAAACATGGGTAGCTATTGACGGGCACATTTAATACACCTGCACAGCAAGCCATTCAAAGGGGATTCGACAAAAATTCGACCAAAACTATGCAAGAAACGCCCCTCACGATTAATAAAACACACATCCACTGCCGGATGTGTAATATTTTTTATTTTACTCTCTGGAAAGGGGACGAACATCACTTGAGAGTCACAGCGCGTTCCTGGCAGAGCCCAATGCTGTGTTACACCCACCATTGCCTGCTGAGTGCCACACACCTCTGTGTTGTATTCCACTAGCTAGTGCATATGCTATGACACTCTCTAGCCCACCCCGTGAATATGTCATGCCACACTTGTCTTCGCACGGGTTATATTGCCCCATCTAACGTGCCTTCCTCAATGCCTATGTTATAACGCATAGTGCTATGCCATACATATTACAATCTGGGATCCATATCTTTGTCACAGTGCATATGCAACGTTACACTCCCCAGCACATATTTTATATTACAACTTTAGAGACTAGTTAGGTTACACAACACTGCCCTGTGCATATTACACTCCAAGGCGCATATCGCATAGCACGCGCTAGTGCCTGTGCTATCTCGCGCTCTCCAATGAATCTGTCATTGTGCACAATGTATTGCATATTATATTTCACGCCCGGTTCATCTTATATCACACTTTTTGGTGCATAGTTTATACCATACACAATATGTAGTTTTCATTTTCAATCGTGCTCTCAGGACTATGTTCTATATAACACTGTGTTCACCTACCCTTTTCACGGGCATTACATTTTACGATAGGGGTGGAGGGTCAGGGGGTGTTTCTGCCAAGTGAGCCCAGAGTCACAGTCACAAACGTCCTCTTCTTCCTGAATAAAAGTGAGATTATGCTGCATACTTGTTCATATTTTAAGTAGTTCGCACAGACACACATTTTAAAAACAATAAAGTTCCTAATACCCGCCTTCTCTGAACAGTTAGCTTGCTGCCCCATCCTCCTCCTCCCTATACTCTGTTGTGTGAATCCATAGACTAGCCTCCTCCCTCCTGCCATGCATGGTCTGATGTGCTGCCACTGCCCTCAATTTAGTATGATGTACCAGTCCACTCCTCCTGCCCTCCATTGCCCAGTTCTATGTCCCATCATTGACCTCCTGCTTAAACTCTGTGCTTAGCTTGCTGCCCCTATTCTCCTTCCCCCTGCCCTCCGATGTCTTTGTGCATGCCCCTGCTCCATGCTTTTTGCCCACCATGTTCCATGGACCAGCCACTCCTATCTACTCTGAGTGTTCTGTTGAGCTGCCACTCCCCTCCCACCTGCCTAGCATTGTCAGATGACTGTAACCTGTCCCTGCCACCTCCACCCTGCCTGTCCACATGCCATGCCCCTATCCTCTTCCTCCTGTCCACATGTTCCATTGTACTGCCACACCCTTCTGCCATCCCTGGTCTGTTGTGCTGCAACTGCTCCTCCTGCCTGCCCCATGCGGTCTGTTGTGAGGCCCCTTCCCCTGAACTTTCTTGTCTGTGCACAGGTCTTGACCCTCCCTTCTATCCTCCATCGTCCTTTGTGCATGCCCCTGCACCCTCCTTCTTGCCCATCATAGCCATTGTGCTGCCACTAACCCTCCCACTTGCCATGCATGGTCTTCTGTGCTGCCATGGCCCCTCCCACCTTCCCTGTGTGGTCAGTTAGCTGCCCCTGACCCCCTCCCACCTTCCCTCCATGGTCTGTGTGTATGCCATCAGTCTCACTGTTGCTCTTCATGGTGTGTCTTGTTTCTAGTGCCCATCCTGCCTGACCTCTATGGCTATCTTGCTGCTCCTGCCCTGCCCCCTTGCCCCCAGCCCTCTGTTTACATGTGCAGACCCCTACTCCCTCCCTCCTGGCTTGTCTGTTCCATTGTAATGCCCCTGATCCGTCCCTCCTGCCCTTTATGGTCTGTTATGCTTCAGCTTTCTCTCCTGTCTGTCCATTATGGTCAGCTAGCTACCATTGCCTCTTGCCCCTCTGTTCTCTGTTGTCCATGTGCATGGTCCTGTCCCCTCCCTCTTGCTTTCTATGGATTGTTGTGCTGCACTCCCGTCCCGCATGCCCTGTGTGGTGTATTGTGCTGCTGCAAACCCTGATGCCTGCCCTGCAGGGTCAGTTTTGTGCACCTCTCCATGTCCCTCCTGTCCTCTGTTATCCAAGTCCATGTCCCTACCCCATTTCCTTCCATGATCCAATGTACCATACTTGCGAACATTTTGAACTTGGTAAGAGGGAGATTTTGAAAAAAAACTGGGGTATTGATTTTCCCCTTTGAGTTACAGATCAAATAAAGCCCATTTGAGCTTAAAAACATTGGACGTTTCCTGGCTGAATCGGGTCTGTTGGCATGTATGGTTGTACTACCATTGCCTCTTCCTTCTGCCCACAATGGTCTATTACATTGCCACAGCCTCTCTTGCAAGTCCTGTATTGTTGGTTTGTTGCCCCTGCCCCCCTTTCCACTGCCCTCCATAGTCTGTTGTGCTGCCACTGCCCTTCCTGCCTGCTCAGTGTGGTTAAATTGTTGCCTTTGCACCCTTCTACCTGCCTTCAATTTTCAGAGTCCGTGCCCCTGGCCTCTGCCTCTCAACAGTATCCTAATGAACAACTAGATTGCTAACATTCTATATTTATTACAAAAGTGTGGAACGCCTGACGTCATCTTGATGTAATCAAAACTGTAATACCTAGAGCATTTCCTTTAGAAATTACAAATATGAGAGGGTCTTATTGGCATCAAAATTATGGTTAGTGCTCTAAAAGACTAAAATAAGGACATATTTCTGAGTTTTCAAATAGCGACAAAGCACTTTTAAATTATTTGTTATCTTTATGTTTTTTTATCCAGTTGACCACTTGATTAAATGTTGCACTTAGGGGAGAGGATGTGGTGTTACTTCCAGAACTGCAGACTTTGCAACTGGGGACCAGGTTGGAGTTTCTGCTTCAGCTCGACATTCTGTGATTCTGGTCAAATCACTTAGTCTCCCCATGTCTACAACCAAAATGAATTTGTTCTTGTGTGATGTAACCAATGCTCATGTAAAGCACTCCAATACCTGACAAGTCTGCACTATATAACACTGCAAAAACACAAAATAATAAGTGTTTTGCACACTTCTGTCATTGGGCTATATTTGGGCTACATCTGGGTGATTTTGGGCTACATTTGGGCTCTTTTGTCTCCGGTGGCCATTTAGGGAGATTTATTTGTTATGAAGTTTCCTAATTTCCTCATGTACTGCAGTCTCCTCAGTAGGAAATGCTTTCAGTTTTTTACTTTGATTCCATCATGAAGGTATTCAGATATGTCACACATTTGCCATAAATTGTGAATATTAGCACTCTAGTTGCTCATTAGATCGCTGTAGTAAAACTACTGTTCACCATGGAAGTCTGCTCCTGGTATTAAAAGTGCATGTTTCAGTCTGCATGTCAGAATTTTTTAATGAAATAGAAGAGGATTTGAGAAGTCACTCAAAATGTGCCCTCATTTTCTTTCTTCAGCATTAATCATAATTTCTATGGCAAAATTAATTGAATGTTTTGGGGACGTGGCCAAGATGGCGGCGTAAGCGGACGTCTCCTTGAGCGGCTCCCGATCCCCCGAGCCTCCGGACCTGGTTCTATCGAAGATTCTCCCCCCAACTCTTCGGGAGAACGGGCGGAGGAGCCGTCGGAGCACAAAGGGAGGCTGTTTGCTGACCCAGAAGGCGCGATACATGTCGGCGGCACCCTCCGGACCGCTGGGACGAAAACACCGAGGGGAGGCGGAGCATCAGGCCGGGCCCCGGGAGAACGTGCTCGGCCACAAGACTACGCGAGCACCGAGCCAGCAACGCGGCCCGCAGCCTCGTGACGGGGCCTGCTGATATTGGACGGTGGAGGGCAGCAGTGGCCGGGCGGAAAGAGCACATCAACGGCGGCAGGCCGAGGGGAGAGCAGACCCTGATGGACACGCGCTTGGCTCCGGGTCTGTCACAAGGTATGCCACACGTGGAGTAGTGGCCGGAATACGGGGCCCCAAGGTCGCCTGGAGCTTGGGAGACAGTGAGGCGAACCGGAGTGGTGTGGCAAAGCAACGGCCGACGCCCGGGAGGAGGAAGGCACGTAGCTCCCCGAACGGCGGCCTTACACGGGGCAGACTGCGGCCCCGGCAGAGCGGAGCTATCGGGAGGGTGTTCCCCCACACAGGCGACGGCAGCAGAAGGACTGCGACGCGGTGCCTTGCAGAGGACGGGTCGGAGTGGACTGGTGGCGCCCGGAGACGGTGGAGGCCGGATGCCCCTCTCGTTTTCTTCTTCCCCCCCCCCAGCCTCAGTCAGACGGAACCGGGACACGGCGGGAACTGAGGAACACTGACAAGGGACCGGTGGCTTACAGCTCTGGAGTTTTAGGAGTGGAGCACGAGCCGGGGCGGCCTGGTGACACAAGTAAGGCGGGCATTTTCACCACCAATGGCCGGGGGACAGGGCCTGAGGCGCAGCACTCAAGCTAGAAGGAAGACCAGACCCGAAAAGAGAGGAGTAGAGGTGTGCGGAGAGCGCAAAGAAGCGCAGAGCCTGAGTGGGGGACCCCGCGGAGGCCCAGCGACATAGCCATGGCAGGCAGTAAAGGAGGGAAAAAAGGAGAACGCACCCTCCCCGAACTACTGGGTCGCCACCCGCAGAGAGTGGACAGGGGGCAGCAGTCGCCCCACACTTCTGGTAGTGCCCCGGATCCCAACGGGGAGAACCCCCGCTCACCAGGTCCTTTATGGAGTCCCTCTTCGGATCCCTTAGGGAGGATTTTCAAACTCTAAAGAAAGAAGTAGCCGGCGAAGTGCGGGAGATCCGTCGGGAGGTGGAGGGCCTGGGCGAACGAGTGGCCACGGTGGAAGAGGCTGGCCAACGGAGGGAGGAGGAGATTGAACAACTCCAACAGGAGGTACTGAGACTCAGAGACCAGCAGATTGACCTGCAGGCACATGCCGAGGACCTTGAGACTAGGTCTCGGCGCAACAACGTACGGGTTCGCGGAGTTCCGTCTGCAGAGGAAGGAACGGACGTAGCAGGTTATCTGAGGGGCCTGTTCCGAGAGGTTCTGGGGGAGCCGGAGGACTTTCCCATCCGCATAGACAGGGCGCACAGAGTAGGGGCACCGCGGAGACCATCCATGCCCCCCCCCGGACATTCTGGCTTACCTTCCTGACTACCCACTCAAGGAGCGTATCATGGCGGAGGCACGGAAGCGGCAGCCCCTGACTTTCCGGGGACACCCGGTGGCCCTATATCAGGACCTGTCGGCTATTACACTTCAGAAACGAAAGACATTTAAAATAGCTACCGACTTCCTGAGAGAACACCGAACGCCCTACGCCTGGGGCCACCCCTTCCGACTCATCTTCAGATGGAATGGAATCCTGCATCAACTACGTTCCTTACAGGAAACGTGCGGAGTCTTAGGCCTCACAGCTGTAGAGGATGACATTGTTTAGCAACGCCGGGGGCGCTCTGGAGAGGACAGATGGCGGCGGGCGACTGGACGGCGAGCCCGGGATCGGCGAGCCCAACCGGACTCTCCCACACAGGAGGCGAGCAGGGCCGACGCGGTATCGGCGGTGGCCGAGACCACTGGCTCCAGCGATGTTGCGCTGACGGCGTAAGGATGCTCCGGGGGGAGATCCCCACAGCCAACTTCTACAGCAAGTTCGGGGGCAGGGGGGGGTGGGGGGTTGCGGGGAGGGGGCAGTGGCTGGACGTCCACTTCGGAACTATTCCATTGACTGGCTCCTCCGGGAGCTTGACTTGGACTATTGAGGGATGGGGTTTGGAGCAGGGGGAGGAGGGAGAGGGGAGGGGGACTCAGGGGAGTTGGAGGGGTGTTGGGGGTTGGGTGTGGGGGTAGTTTCAGGGTGTTTGGAGGGGGATGGAGGGAGGGAGGGAGGGACGGGGATCCGGGGGTAGGGTGGAAGAGGGTGGGACCCGGGGAGGGAAGGGGGGGCGTCCAGTGTGTTAGCAGATTCCGAGCCGCAGCGAGGGCTGTTACGGCGTGGCAGCTTGGCCTACAGGTGACCTATGCTAGCCCTATAGTCTTTCAACATGCCACCAGTGTCCCTTAAGATTGTAACGCTTAACGTCCGGGGCCTTAATAACCCAGTCAAACGGCGCGCGGTACTGTCCCTGTTAGAAAACACCCAAGCTGATATATGTCTCCTCCAGGAGACTCATCTCTTACCCAGGGACTGCCACAGACTGCGCTCACGCAAATTCCCGACACAATTCTTCTCGTCGGGCAACACTAAGACGGCGGGGGTTGCGATCCTGGTAGCTGGGAGTTTTAGGGGAAAGGTACTCCACAAATTGGCGGAACAAAAAGGCCGACTGTTGGCATACCGGTTTCAAGTGGGGGACCTCCCCTTCACGATAGGATCCCTCTACAGCCCGAATGACCAGCAGGAGCGCTTTCTCCGCGCGGCGCTGGGGGAGATTACCGACACACCGGACAGGCACATCATAATCGGGGGGGACTTCAACATGGTCTTTAGCTCGGAGCTTGATAGATCGGCACACCGCTCACCTCAGGCCAGTGAATTCTCGGCCGGGTGTAGGGCACACCTGACCGACATGGACCTTCATGACCTATGGCGTAGCCAGCACCCTACGGCGCGGGAGTACTCATACTATTCTCACGCACACAAAACCTACGCGAGACTGGACCACCTACTGGTCACAGGGCCAGTGTGCACCCTAGCTACCGAGTCGGAGATGGGGGTGGTCTCCTTGTCGGATCACGCCCCAGTTAGCGCTACGCTTAGCCTACCACCGGTTTCTTGCCCCCCTCGGGTGTGGCGTCTGCGAGATGCCTTGTTACATAAGCGAGCGGTCGTCTCGGGAATATCTAACAAGATCTGGGAATATCAATCCCACAATGACGAATCGGACACATCTCGAGCGACCCACTGGGCCGCTCTGAAGGCGGTACTCCGGGGGGAATTTATTGCTATCTCGTCGGCGGATAACAAGGATCGGCGGCATAAGCGGGAGGAACTGACCCAAAGGGTACGGGAGCTAGAACAGATGCATTGTAGAACAGGCGCTCCACGGATCTGGCGCCAGCTTAAGGAGGCGAGGAAACTCTTGACAGCCTTAGATATGGACCGCGCAGAATACGCGGCCTTGCGTTTACGGCATGCCTATTACACGGGGGGGACAAATGCGGTCGGCTGTTGGCGAATAGGCTTCGGGTGGCCCGACAAAAACAGATAGTGAAAGAAATCTCCGACCCCACGGGCCGGTTGCTCACGGAGGACGCTCATATAGCAGAGACCTTTCGGAGGTTTTACGCAGACCTCTACGCCGGGGACCCCCTGGACGTATCCGCAATGACGAGGTACCTGGACTCGGTCTCCTTGCCTTCCTTGTCTCTTGTACAAGCCGTGGATCTGGAAAGGGAAATACGGGTGGAGGAAGTGATATCCGCTATTGCCAACCTTAAGCACGGCAAATCTCCCGGACCGGACGGCTATACACCCCTCTTCTATAAAACGTTTTGTGGGTTGCTGGCCCCACTCCTCACGCGCCTGTTTAACTCATTCTCCGAGCCGGGGGCCATCCCCCCGGACCTGCTGCGGGCCTCCCTCGCGGTCATCCCCAAGCCTGGGAAGGATCGGGGGCGGTGTGGGTCCTATCGGCCAATATCTCTTTTAAATATAGATCTTAAACTGTACACCGGGATCCTAGCGTCCCGACTGGCCCCTCACTTACCGGGACTCGTAGACCCGGACCAGGCAGGCTTTGTCCCGGGACGGCAGACGGTCGACAATACTAAGAGAATCGTTCATCTCATAGAGAAGGCGTCACGGATCCCGGGTGAGAGGATGCTTCTCTCGATAGACGCCGAAAAAGCGTTCGATCGAGTTCACTGGCAGTATCTGGAGCGGGTGTTACTGAAGGCGGGGCTGGGGGACAGGTTCCGATGTCAGATCCTCAATTGCTATAAATTCCCGACGGCGGTGGTTCGGGTGAACGGTTACAGCTCCAGGAGCTTTGCCATCGAGAGAGGCACGAGGCAGGGATGCCCGTTGTCCCCTCTCCTCTTCGCTCTGTACATGGAGCCTTTTGCTCAACGGATACGTGACAATCCAGCTGTGAGAGGGGTGAAGTTTGGTGGCTTCACTCACGCTATTAGCCTATATGCTGACGACGTAATCTTGTCCCTAGAGGACCCAGTCCGGGCCCTTCCAGCCAGTATGGCAGAGCTGGCCGCCTTCACAGAGGTCGCAGGCTTTAAGATGAACATGGGGAAATCGGTGGCATTGGATCTGTCTCTCAAGCCGACGACCCGCACCCACTTGCAGGACCTGTTCCCGATAGTTTGGTCGGCAGACCTGGTACCCTATTTGGAGATCCAACTGGCCCCCACGCTCCCCGCTATGGTGGCAGCTAATTACCTCGCCTTGGGCAGGAAAATCCGGGACGAGATGGGCCGATGGGATCGCGGCACCCTCTCGTTGCTGGGTAAAATAGCGGCCGTCAAAATTACAATCTTGCCCCAGATACTGTACCTGTTCCGAGCGCTCCCACTGCAGCCACCAGTTGGCTGGATTCAGCGGATGCAATCGGACCTGGCGCGTTTTATCTGGCAGGGCAAGAGGCCTAGGATGAGGAGAGCCCTCTCAGTGCTGGCGCCGGAGGCGGGGGGTCTGGGGATTCCGGATCTCCGTAAATACTATCAAGCGGCACAACTACGTTACCTGGTAGAATGGAGCAGATGGGAATCGGACAAGCATTGGCTCTTCCAGGATCAGGCGGTGGCGGGCCGACCGCTACAAGAAATACCGTTCTTGCGTAGGGTTCACCGACCGGCGAATCTTTACGCCTCCTATATTACAAGGGTGCCTCTGCGGGTGTGGGATGCCACCAATGCCATATATGGTCTGACGACCTTTCCATCGCCGCTCACGCCCTTGATGGATAACCCCGACTTCACCCCGGGAATGGATGGAAGGGCCTTTGGTCATTGGCGCGAAGCGGGCTGCAGGGCTCTATGCCACATGTATGACCCAGAGGGGGTTATCCCCTTCATGCACTTCCGACAGGAATACGCGTTTCCGGAGACCGAGAGGCTGCGCTATTTGCAGGTTCGCCACTGGGCCATGAATTCTCAGGTGCGGGAGTCGGCGAATCGGAGACTCCTTCCCTACGAACGCTGGCTCCTATCCCGCACGACCGATGCAAAGCTCATAACAGACCTGTATCAATTCCTCCAGCTTCCCGCCTCGCACTTCCATAACCCAGGGAGAGAATGCTGGGAGAGAGAGTTGGGTAGGCCCCTGAGCAATAAAGAGTGGGAGCAAGTAGCATATAGAGCCAGACACTCGGCATACTACACAGGCCTTACAGAAACTCTCACGAAAGTCTCCATATATTGGTATTACACCCCGGAACGCATACACGCCATGGACCATAGTAAAGACGCCAGCTGTTGGAGGGGATGTGGACGGGTGGGTACACTGACACACATTCTGTGGGACTGTCCCCTCTTAGGGCCCTACTGGAAGGAGGTGATAGATGAAGTTGACTCTCACTTCGGTATTGAACTGCCACGCCTCCCAGCCTATGTCTTACTAGGCCTGCCGAACAGTCTGATGTACCCGCTAAAATCTCGCAGAGGTAGACAAATAGCCATTGCATTGGGGTCGGCGATACAGAACATCTTAGCACACTGGCGCACCGCGACACTACCCACGGTTACGGGATGGCTCCACCGACTGTGGCATGTATTGGGCATGGAGAAGATGTCACTTACGGTGGGGGGGGACGTGGAGCAGTTCCTTGATCTCTGGCAGCCGTTTCAGTCTCTGCTGGTTACGGAGTTCCGGGAGCTGGCGTGCCCGCGATACCTCCGACTCCTACGGCTTACCTCGCAGGAAGATCAGACCTCCTGAACAGACACAGGGCGGGGACCCGGGGGGGGAGGTGACAGAGGAGGACGGGGAGATCTGACATACACACTGGACGGAGGGAGGGTTGGGGAGGGGGGGGAATGGGAGTTGGGGTTCTTTCTTCCCTATTGGAGTGTCAAGAGCGGCTGATGTTTTGGGGGACTGAGACGCCGTAGAGCCTCCTACCCTGCTTAGAGCACTGGTCTTTTAGCGTGGCAACCTTCTGGGCCAATGACGTCAGGTGGGGGGCTTCCCTTATCTTATGATACACAGTTTTCCATGTAGGAACAATCCCCCGGCAGGGGCTGCGGGGGAGTGGGTGTGTCCTTTTCCCCCCTGTTGGAGACGCGGCCGGCCCAGAGGGGTTGTAGGCGACATGCTGTGTTAGAACTCACGCTTTTCGATATGTCCCCAACGCTGCTACTATGCTGCAATTACTTTGTGACATCCGCCGGCCCGCTGGGTTGTAGGCGATAAATGCTGATGCCAATCTTGATACTCTTCAATAAAAAAGTCTTAAACTTAAATTGAATGTTTTAAGTGTTACCAGTTTATTCCAATCAAGATGGCTTCAGGTGTGCCATACTTTTGTCATAATGAAGACAGTAAGCGCTCTAGTTGTTTTTAAGAACACTCTGGGACATTCTGTCATTGGGCTATACTTGGGCTACATCTGGGTGATATTTGGGCTACATTTGGGCTCTTTTGTCTCTGGTGGCCATCTTGGGAGACTTATTTGTTATGAAGTTTCCTAATTTCCTCATTTACTGCAGTCTCCTCAGTAGGAAATACTTTCAGTTTTTGACTTTGATTCCATCAAGAAGGCATTCAGATGTGTCACACATTTGCCATAAATTCAGAATGTTAGCACTCTTTTTGCTCATTAGATCACTGTAGTAAAGCTACTGCTCACCAGGGAAAACTGCTGCTGGTATTGAAAGTGCATGTTTCAGTCTGCATGTCGGAATTTTTTTATGAAATAGAAGAGGATTTGAAAAGTCACTCAAAATGTGCCCTAATTTTTCTTTCTGCAGCACTAATCATACTTTTTATGGAAAAATGAACCCCCTCATTTTGTTCCTTTTTAAATTAAATGTTTTAAGAGTTACCACTTTAATCCAAGCAAGATGGCTTCAGGTGTGCCATACGTTTATCATAAGTTAGACTGTTAGCACTCTAGTTGTTCTTTGGAATACTCTGGGAAGCTGCAGTAGAACACAAAGGAATCAACAGACAGTCTCTGCCCTTGTTGGATGTACATGTTTTACTGAGAATGTCAGACTTCATTCTCACATGACTGAGAAAGATAATGTGAATTTACAGAAAATATGCTCTCAGTTTAGCTCATAGATCACCTTCCAAACCTCTGTGGGAAAAGCATGAGAAAATATTTTTCTCTCAATCATGATATCCCAGCAGAAGGCTTTTTCACATGGTGAAATCACCTTAGAACATACCACAATTCCTAAAATGAGTATGGTACCATCAACAAATGATTTATAATGTAACTAAAGTCTTAAACCTTCTATTAACTGCAATGCTTTTTAATGAGGTGCTATCATGTATATTGGTCCCAAGATGGCTGCCAACACTTCTTGGATGAAGTGCTGACAGCCAATCAGATCTCAGGATGAGATGTGTGGTTAGGCTCCGCCCACATATAAATATGATTTTACTTTTGATTTTCTCAGGAACTACTGAACAGATTGACACCAGACCTGCAAAAGGCACTTCCCTGACCTGAGGACTACCTCTCTGCCAAATTTCAAGTAATTCTGTTCAGCCGTTCGGGCTGTACCTTGGACTAAAGGTCCCTATGGAAAAATGCATAGGGAAAACGCATTTTGGGACCCCCCTTTTTTCTCGGCCCCCGCTTGACGAATCACCCCGAGACTTTCAGGATAGGAGCGGAGCGGAGCGCCCCACATATTTTGAAAATTGTGCGAGGATTCGTCAACCGGCGCCAAAGTTATTCCAAATAGAATGTTGCGGATTTCCTATGGAAACACGGTCCTAACTATAACTATCTACTGGCGACCGCCAGTAGATTATACATATATATATATATTCACTAAAAAAACACAGGTTTCAGGGATGCTATAGTTAGGCTGACATTTCACTCATAGAAAACCAGAGAGATCGCGCCCCCGCAATGCACTGCTGATGACGTCACATATTACATCACTCATGACAAGGTCAGTGACATCACTGATGAGATCTCAAATGATATCACTGACGACATCATCCAGTGCCTGAGTGTTAATAAAAAGTTTAAAAATTTTATAAATATACACCAAGGTGTATTGAAGAATGAGTGGCCGTATGAGTGTCTGAATAGATGATTTAGTAGGTGTGTGACTGACTGTATAAGTGAGTGATTAAACGCGGCTTAGTGAATCCATGGGTTAATGACTAATCTGTGTGAATGTCTGTATCAGTCTGTCAGTTGGTGTGTATGTGGCTGCATGGGTTGGTGAGTAACTACATGAGTGTCTATATGGGTTAATGATTGGTTGTCTGAGTACCTGTATGGGTGCCTGAGTATGTGTGTGGGTGGGTGGGGGGTGTGTGACTCCCTGCACGGATGTGTGAGTGGGTGATTCACTGGGTGTATAGGTTCACGAGTGCATCTGTGAGGAGCTGTATGGGTGAGTGAGTGTGTGTATGGCTGTGTTAGTGGGTGAATGGATGTCTGAGTGCTATATGTGTGAGTAACTACATATATGAAAGGCAGTATATGTGAATGTTGGAGCATATAAGTGACTATGTGAGAGTGAGTGATTGTGAGAGTGGCTTTATTGATGAGTGTATGCTTGTGCCAGTGATTGTAGAAGAGAGTAAGTAAGTGTTACTATCTGTATGAATAAGTGAGTTGGTGTTTGTATAACTGCATAGGTTAGTAAATGGCAGTGTGAGTTATTCTTTGGGTGACCGACTAGGTGTGTGAGTAACTCTATGGGTGAGTGGCGGTGTGTGAGTGACTGTATGGGTATATGAGTACATATATCAGTGACTGTATTGATGAGTGACTGCGTGTGTAAGCAACTGTGTGAGTGAATGATGTGTGCAGACCTATGAATCAGTCAGTGGGCATGTACAAACTGGTATTGGTGTGTCTATGGTTTCTAAAAGGGTAGTCTGTATTTCAGAGTGGGTATATAAAAGATGATATTAGGGTGTGAGGAGGAGCATCAGACATTAAGTGGGTGATGTCATCAGTGATGTCACTGACCATGTAATGAGCGATGTAATATGTGACGTCATCAGCAGTGCATTGCAGGGGCGCGAGTTATAGTTAGCTCAGCTAACTATAACGGCTGAATTTCTCTGCTTTTGTACGGGTGAAATGTCAGCCTAACTATAACGTCCCTGAAACCTGTGTTTTTTTCAGTGAATATCTAAGGTTTTTTAAATGCAAACTCCTAACTATAACGTCCTTGAAGCGGGTGTTTTTTTCTGTAAATTTCTAAGGTTTTTAAAATGCTAATACTAACCATAACGTCCCTGAAACCTATGTTTTTTTCAGTGAATTTCTAAGGTTTTTTTAAATGTTCATTTATAACTATGCCTACATAAGTAGGACATGTACAGAAAAAATAGGAAGAAAGGTGCAGAAATACGCAAGAGAAGTGTAGGAAGAAGCAAGAAGGGTGCAGAAAGAAGCAAGAAAAATGCAGAAAGAATCAACAGAGGAGCAGAAAGAGGCCTACTTCGACTGTACCTTTCCACAGACTCATATAAAGTAGCTTAATCAGTAATCCTTCACCCAAGATGTCTTAAACCTCCCTTTTCTCTTGAAGGTTCACTATTCATCGACTGCTCAGCATGTTAGGCCTACCAAATGTAAAACAGCAATCCTAACCATATCAATGTTGTAAGTCTCAACAAGTTTGTGAAGGTATGCATGTGTGTCTCTGCTTTTACCTAGTGACATGTTGCATAAAGATAAACATACAACTACTTGAATACCTGTGATTCAAAAAGCATACTCTGTAAACTTGTGTACAAACAGGTGTATATATTTGTTTCTGCTCATAATACAGTGCACATGGGTACTCAATAGTATATTTGAGGGGCTCTATAACACCTATATACATCAGACATGTCTGCATGTGCAACCGAATGACAGAGCAGATCTGAGAACATTTAACCACTTAGAGGAGAAGCTACCTGCTTTTTAAGATACCATCTTCAGATGCATAACACATGTGAGAATACATGTATAAATAGACATATACCTGAGTCACAAGAGCACGCAGGACCTTTGAACTTGACATCTTGCATTTCCTATTTGAAAGAGGCGAGACAGAAAGAGGCGAGAGAAGTACAGAAAGAAGAAAGAGAAGTGCAGAAAAAAACAAGAGAGGTGCAGAACGAGGCAAGAGAACTGCAGAAAAAGGCAAGAGAGGTGCAGAAAGAGGCAAGAGTGGTGCAGAAAAAGGAAAGAAGGGTGCAGAAAGAGGCAAGAGGGGTGCCGTAAGAAGCAAGAGAGGTGCGAAAAGAAGCAACAGAGGTGCAGAAAGAGGCAAGAGGGGTGCAGAAAGAGGCAAGAGGGGTGCAGAAAGAGGTAAGATGAGTGCAAAAAGAGGCAACAGGGGTGCAGAAAGAGGCAAGAGAAGTGCAGAAAGAAGCAACAAAAATGTAGAAAGAGGCACGAGAAGTACAGAAAGAAGCAACAGAAATGCAGAAAGAGGTAAGAGAAGTTCAGAAAAAAGCAACAAATGTGCAGAAAGAGGATGTATAAATAGACATATATCTGAATCACAAGAGCACGTAGACCTTTAAACTTGACAGCTTGCATTTCCTATTTGAAAGAGGCGAGACAGAAAGAGGCGAGAGAAGTACAGAAAGAAGAAAGAGAAGTGCAGAAAAAAACAAGAGAGGTGCAGAAAGAGGCAAGAGAACTGTAGAAAAAGGCAAGAGAGGTACAGAAAAAGGGAAGAAGGGTACAGAAAGAGGCAAGAGGGGTGCGTAAGAAGCAAGAGAGTTGCAGAAAGAAGCAAGAGAAGTGCAGAAAGAAGCAACAGAGGTGCAGAAAGAAGCACCAGAGGTGCAGAAAGAGGCAAGAGGGGAACAGAAAGAGGCAAGAGGGGTGCAGAAAGAGGTAAAACAAGTGCAAAAAGAGGCAACAGGGGTGCAGAAAGAGGCAAGAGAAGTGCAGAAAGAAGCAACAAAAATGTAGAAAGAGGCAAGAGAAGTACAGAAAGAAGCAACAGAAATGCAGAAAGAGGTAAGAGAAGTTCAGAAAAAAAGCAACAAATGTGCAGATAGAGGATGTATAAATAGACATATATATGAGTCACAAGAGCACGCAGACCTTTAAACCTGACAGCTTGCATTTCCTATTTGAAAGAGGCGAGACAGAAAGAGGCGAGAGAAGTACAGAAAGAAGCAACAGAAGTGCAGAAAAAAACAAGAGAGGTGCAGAGAGAGGCAAGAGAACTGCAGAAAGAGGCAAGAGAGGTGCGGAAAGAGGCAAGAGAACTGCAGAAAGAAGCAACAGAGGTGCAGAAAGAGGCAAGAGAAGTGCAGAAAGAAGGAATAGAGGTGCAGAAACAGGCAAGAGAGGAGCAAAAAGAGGGAACACAGGTGCAGAAAAAGGCAAGAGGGGTGCAGAAAGAGGGAAGAGGGGTGCCGAAAGAGGCAGGAGGGATGCAGAAAGAACCAACAGTGGTGCAGAAAGAGGCAAGAGGAATACCAAAAGAGGCAAATGACATGCAGAAAAAGGCAACAAAGGTGCAGAAAGAGGCAAGAGAACTGCAGAAAGATGCAAGGGAGGTGCAGAAAGAGGGTGCAGAAAGAGGCAAGAGAAGTGCAGAAAGAATCAACAGAAATGTACAAAGAGAAGTGCAGAAAGAAGGAACAGAAACGTAGAAAGAGGCTAGATAAGTGCAGAAAGGAGCAAGAGAGGTGCAGAAAGTGGCAACAGAGGTGTAGAAAGAGGGAAGAGGGGTGCAGGAAGAGGCAAGTGGGGTACAGAAAAAAGCAAGTGAGGTGCAGAAAGAGGCAAGAGAGATGCAGAAGCAGGCAGGAGAGAGGCAGAAGCAGGCAAGATAAGTGCAGAAAGAGACAAGAGAAGTCCTGAAAGAAGCAACAGAGATGCAGAAAGAAGCAACAGAAGTGATGGAAGAGACAAGAGTGTTGCCAAAAGAAACAAGAGAGGTGCAGAAAGAGGCAACCGAGGCCCAGAAAGAAGCAAGAGTGGTTTGTGCACCATTAGTACCAATGTAACACCTACATTTAGGAATAAGTAACAGGTGACCATTCCAGCTTTGCAACGGGCCTTCCACCATGCTGTAACACTTGTTGCTGCATTTTTGGTGACGTTTGAGCTGTTTGAGCTAGAAACAAGGTTTTTTGTTTTTCAAATCTGCAGATTATGCAGCAGATGATTGATTATGTGGCAAATGCGGAAAATGTTTAATTATGCGAAAATTGGGCCAGCTGAACAGTCGCATATTTCCAGTGGCCCCGCTCATACCTCTGACTAGGTCCAGAAGTGCTCCTCTGTGGTTCTTTCTTTTTTTGAGCCTCATTGAGTTTATAGTTTAGCTTCTATGGAAACAAGGAAGGCTAAACCTGAGGTTATCACTCTACAACACAGACTACCACACCACTTAAGAGTCCCACACAGCAGGGTTGCTAAGTTCTCATAGCAGGCCACACTCCCTTTGCCCACAACTCTGCAAACGCGCTCCCTGGTGCGCTCTTCGGTGGGGATTGAAGTCCCTTTCGCTGCTGGGAGTCCTTAGGGCCCAACTAGCCTACCTGTTACCTCCAGTAAGGCCCACACAGTGGGATTGCTGAGAGGTGAACACGGGCCATGTCCCCTTTCTCCACCAATCTGCAAACGAGCCTCCTGGCGCGCTCTTGGTCGTGGGATGAAGTCCCCGTGCCTTTTTAAAAAAAAATAATCCGGTGGGATTTGCGCACCCTACGCAAATCATTTTTTGTAATGCTTTTTTGGGACCCCCTGAGCAGGCCTAGGGGGTCAGGGTGTTTCTACCCTGCCCCCTTTTCTTCTTTTTTCCGCTTTTATCTTTATAGATATATAGATATAGATAGATACACAGATATATATGGTACTCTGAGACCACAAATCTAAAATTGTGGAAAAGAACATTGAGACCGCAGACCACATATCTATCATTGTATACAAGTACCCTGAGATCACAAATCGATCAGTGTGTAAGAGTGCCCTGAGATTACAAATCTACCATGCATAAAGGTATCATGAACCAGAAAACTATCATTGTATGAAAGTACCCTGAGACCATAAATCTATCATTGTACAAAGGTCCCCTGAGACCACAGATCTATCAGTGTATAAAGATACCCTGAGACCAGAATCTTATCATTGTATAAGAATACCCTGAGACCATAAATCTATCATTGTACAAAGGTTCCCTGAGACCACAGATCTATCAGTGTATAAAGATACCCTGAGACCAGAATCCTATCATTGTATAAGAGTACCCTGAGACCACAAATCTATCATTGTACAAAGGTCCCCTGAGACCACAGATCTATCAGTGTATAAAGATACCCTGAGACCAGAATCTTATCATTGTATAAGAATACCCTGAGACCATAAATCTATCATTGTACAAAGGTTCCCTGAGACCACAGATCTATCAGTGTATAAAGATACCCTGAGGCCAGAATCCTATCATTGTATAAGAGTACCCTGAGACCACAAATCTATCACTGTACAAAGGTACCCTGTGACCACAGATCTATCAATGTATAGTATGACACTGAGAACACAAAACTTTTCATTATATAAAGGTACCCTGAGACCACAAACCTATAATTGTATAAAAGTACCCGAGACTGAAAATCTTTAATTGTATGAAAGTACCCTGAGACTCCAGATCTATCAATGCAGAAAGGTACCCTGAACCGCAAATCGATCATTGTGTAAAAGTCCCATGAGCCCAACAATCTATCATTGTATGATGATAACCTGAGACCACAAATCTATCATTGTACAAAGGTTCCCTGAGACCACAGATCTATCATTGTATAAGAGTACCCTGAGACCACAAATCTATCATTGTACAAAGGTCCCCTGAGACCACAGATCTATCAGTGTATAAAGATACCCTGAGACCAGAATCTTATCATTGTATAAGAATACCCTGAGACCATAAATCTATCATTGTACAAAGGTTCCCTGAGACCACAGATCTATCAGTGTATAAAGATACCCTGAGGCCAGAATCCTATCATTGTATAAGAGTACCCTGAGACCACAAATCTATCACTGTACAAAGGTACCCTGTGACCACAGATCTATCAATGTATAGTATGACACTGAGAACACAAAACTTTTCATTATATTAAGGTACCCTGAGACCACAAACCTATAATTGTATAAAAGTACCCGAGACTGAAAATCTTTAATTGTATGAAAGTACCCTGAGACTCCAGATCTATCAATGCAGAAAGGTACCCTGAACCGCAAATCGATCATTGTGTAAAAGTCCCATGAGCCCAACAATCTATCATTGTATGATGATACCCTGAGACCACAAATCTATCATTGTATTAAGGTACCCTGAGGCCACAAATCTATCATTGTATTAAGGTACCCTGAGACCACAAATCTATCATTGTACAAAGGTACCCTAAGACCAAAACTCTACCATTGTAAAAAGGAACCCAGGGATCAGAAGGCGCCAGTAAATGCACAAAGACCTCTTCCCAAGCCAGGCCTGGAAATTCCTGTTAATACCGCACCAGGGAGACGTTCTTAAAGCCACAGAGGCGGTGCACGGCTCTGACGTAGCAGCGGTGCACGGCTCTGACGTAGCAGCTGTGCAGCGCGCACTGACACTGCAAGTGATAAGGGGGCTTATTTACAAGCACCTTGCGCCACTTTTGTGCAATTTTTAACATGGAAAAAGTGACGTACGGGAGGCGCAAGGGGCTTGTAAATAAGCCCCAAGGTCTCTCTTTCACAGAGCAAGGGTGAGGCCCGTTCACATAGGCGTCCATGGGCGCCTGAAGTAGGACTCCTGGGGCCGCATTACACATAGGGCCACTGTCCCACTCCGCACTGCCCTGCCCTGCACTCGCCAGGCACAGATTGGGTCAAGGGGCCCAGTCAGGGCTTTAAGTGGGATATAAAAACTGGGGGGTCTCAAAGGGGCGTGGCCAATGTAATTAAAGTGCTGCCCGACTTGTATTTTGCTATTTCTGTCACTGAATCCAGATATATGATACAAGTAACATCATACCTACAAGAAGTCAGGACTATTGGCTTTGTCAATGGTTGTTAGTTGCATAAGATAAAGAAGCAGTGACTATGGCTTGTATATAAAATTGAAAAAGCTTCGATTTAAAGCCCTGGTGACACCACGACAATGTTGCTGCTCCTGAGTTTCAAAAAGAGAAGGGAAATCCAGAGAAAAAATGACTCTCTTTAAAGGATTTCCCTTCCCCTACAAGGCTCCCCTGGCATGACGTCATGCCGTAACTTCTCCACTAGTGAGAAGTGAGCAGTGTGAGCAGCGTACATCGATGTGCCTGCTGTCACTGCAGTCCACCTGTGCCAGGGCACAAAACGGAGCCCGATAGAGACCTGTTTCAGGCCCCCTTTAAAAAACTGCCGGTGCTCAGCACCGGTGAGACCCGTCCCACTTAAAGCCCGGGGCGCCCTGTTACAGCTATGGCGCTGCGGGGGGCGTAAAGACGCACCCCCGCTGCAAGGAGAACGTCAGGGAAAGTCAGATGGGCTGCTTAAAGCCACTAGGCCGTCTCGCCCTAAAGCCCGGAGACCTGGCCTCGGTTTAAAGTGGGGGGCAGGACCCCTGGGATGCGTGCAGTTAGGAATACACCCCCGCGTGCAGAGCGACACCTGGTTGAGCCTGATCCAGCTGCCACCATTCCCAGGTGCATTGACTGCACCGCCTCTGTGTGCCAACAGCCAGTGCGCCTCACTGCAGATTCCGAGACACTGTGCACACGCCAGGGACACTGCACAGGCCCCATCACAACAGGGTCTGTGGTTTTCTTGGGGTCACATCCTATGTAGACGAGGGAACCCCCCTGGAGATCGCACTGGTCCAAATCTCAGGCTGACGCGATTACAGAAGGGGCCGGGCCAGCTCTACGCCCCGGGCAGCAATGCCAAGGTGCCCGGGAAAGCAACAACTGGTGCCCACGGGCACTTGCTAGATTAGCGCACCTGATCTCAAATGCCCCTGTGAAGCGCTTCGATGTCTTGATGCTGTACAGGCGCTTTTATCAGTCTGCGTCCAAAGGTCACTTACCCTGGCCCCCACTGTCAGCCAGCACCAGGCCCAGCAGGACGGACAGACCGACGACCCTTAACATGGCGAGTGCGTGTGCCCTGCTGCGGTGTGTGCGTGAGGACGGGAGACAGGGATGGCTCACAGTGATGGGCGCGGAGGGAGCCACCTGTATTTATAACGTACCGGACCCTCCAGGCGAGCAGAGCAGAGAGGCCTCCCCGCACTACCCCGTGCCAGGGAGGGATGGCCTCCCCGACCCTCGGGCGCAGAGGCTCCTGTGACAGCGGTGCCAGGGCGTGTTGAAGCTTCTCACGCACGGCGCGTAAGAGGCCCTTGGACCAACAATGGTGGGCGCCCGGGGCAGGTGGCATCATCTTTCGGCAGACACTTCTCTCTGTTCAAAGGCAGAACAAGGGGCTGTTGTGCAGGTGGAGGGACGGGCTGACGTCATCCTATGCGATCTGCCCACGTGATGCCAGGGTCAGGCACAGGAACCTGGGTTAAGGGTGTGTTACTCCCTGGTTAGGATAGGCAGAGGCCCCTCTGCTCAGAGGCAGAACAAGAAACGATCGTGCAGGTGGAGGGGCATCCTGACGTCAGGGTTGGACTGGGGCCACAGGTAGGCCCCGACAGTGGCCCCCATTTGCAGATTGCAACCTTTCGCTAAACACTGCTTGGTTAGGATCATGGGGGTAATGTTGGCAAACTTTTTCGGTAATAAAGTTTTTTTTTAAGCTTCTAGGGCCGGTAACCTTTGCAAAGACGGGTAACAACATAATTCCATGGCAGCACACCATCAGATGTCCCCGCGCTCATCTTCAGGCTATAAATCGCGTTCGCAGCCTGAGGTCTATACATTTTCATCTCACCCTTCGGTCCCACAGCCCGTGCTCAATCTTAGCTCCCTGAATGTCTGTAGTCCACCAGTCCTCAGCGTTTCTGTTCGTCCATAGGGATCCTTCCTTCCCAGTGACCAGCAGGTCTCCAGAGGATCACACTTACCCTTCGGTCCCACAGCCCGTGCTCAATCTTAGCTCCCTGAATGTCTGTCGTCCACCAGTCTTCAGCGTTTCTGTTCGTCCGTAGGGATCCTTCCTTCCCAGTGACCAGCAGGTCTCAGGAGGATCACACTCACCCTTCGGTCCCACAGCCCGTGCTCAATCTTAGCTCCCTCAATGTCTGTCGGCCACCAGTCTTCAGCGTTTCTGTTCGTCCGTAGGGATCCTTCCTTCCCAGTGACCAGCAGGTCTCCAGAGGATCACACTTACCCTTTGGTCCCACAGCCCGTGCTCAATCTTAGCTCCCTGAATGTCTGCCGGACACCAGTCTTCAGCGTTTCTGTTCGTCCGTAGGGATCCTTCCTTCCCAGTGACCAGCAGGTCTCCAGAGGATCACACTTACCCTTTGGTCCCACAGCCCGTGCTCAATCTTAGCTCCCTGAATGTCTGTCGGCCACCAGTCTTCAACGTTTCTGTTCGTCCGTAGGAATCCTTCCTTCCCAGTGACCAGCAGGTCTCAGGAGGATCACACTCACCCTTTGGTCCCACAGCCCGTGCTCAATCTTAGCTCCCTGAATGTCTGTCGTCCACCAGTCTTGACGTTTCTTTTCATCCGTAGGGATCCTTCCTTCCCAGTGACCAGCTGGTCTCCAGACGATCACACATACCCTTAGGTCCCACAGCCCGTGCTCAATCTTAGCTCCCTGAATGTCAGTCGGCCACCAGTCTTCAGCGTTTCTGTTCGTCCGTAGGGATCCTTCCTTCCCACTGACCAGCAGGTCTCCAGAGGATCACACTCACCCTTCGGTCCCACAGCCAGTGCTCAATCTTAGCTCCCTAAATGTCTGCCGGACATCAGTCTTCAGCGTTTCTGTTCGTCCGTAGGGATCCTTCCTTCCCAGTGACCAGCAGGTCTCAGGAGAATCACACTCACCCTTTGGTCCCACAGCCCGTGCTCAATCTTAGCTCCCTGAATGTCTGTCGTCCACCAGTCTTGACGTTTCTTTTCATCCGTAGGGATCCTTCCTTCCCAGTGACCAGCTGGTCTCCAGACGATCACACTTACCCTTAGGTCCCACAGCCCGTGCTCAATCTTAGCTCCCTGAATGTCTGTCGGCCACCAGTCTTGACGTTTCTGTTCGTCCGTAGGGATCCTTCCTTCCCACTGACCAGCAGGTCTCCAGAGGATCACACTCACCCTTCGGTCCCACAGCCAGTGCTCAATCTTAGCTCCCTAAATGTCTGCCGGACACCAGTCTTGATGTTTCTGTTCGTCCGTAGGGATCCTTCCTTCCCAGTGACCAGCAGGTCTCCAGAGGATCAAACTCACCCTTCGGTCCCACAGCCCGTGCTCAATCTTAGCTCCCTAAATGTCTGCCGGCCACCAGTCTTCAGCGTTTCTGTTCGTCCGTAGGGATCCTTCCTTCCCAGTGACCAGCAGGTCTCCAGAGGATCCCACTTACCCTTAAGTCCCACAGCCCGTGCTTAATCTTAGCGCCCTGAATGTCTGCCGGCCACCAGTTCCAGGTGTGAATGTTGTTCACTATGTTTTACATTTATCTGGCACCAGCAGCTGTTGGCTGCATAGCCAGTCACCCACAGAACTGTAGACCTTGTTACCTGACCCTAGTCACCTCATTACAAGCTGGAGAAGAGCTGAGGACAGTGATGTCACTATGCCCTCTCCACCTGAGGAGGTGGAATTTGAGTAATGCTGATTAAGGACCTTGTGGGGGAGGGCATGGCCAGAGGCGCAGCCTTCTTGCCCTTTGGCCCAGGGTTGATGGGAGCTTCCTTTAGCAGAGGTGAGCTACCTGAAGGAAGGATCTCTGTGTAGGAGGCCATTGTAGAGTCAGTAGGTGGCCTCCCTCCATGTGCCGAGGAGTGTACATACCCCCTGAAAGAATGGGGCTCTTGTCAAGCCTCATCTTTAGCAGCAAGAACAGGTAGGGTTGGATAGGTCCCCACATCTGCTCCCCTGCTGGACCAAGGGCATCCTCTTTCTCCGGGGCTCACATCCTTGCAGGTTTAGCCACTGAGCTAGCCCCTCCTCGCTTCTCTGAACTTGTCCTTAGACAATATGTAGATGAGATTCTGTATTGTATTGTAGAATGTATATTGTGCTGAGTATGCGGATGAATCCATAACCGATCTAATTTACATCAGCCTCCTTGGCTCACTGCCACAGTTTGTGGTTGATTGGGTGTTGGATGTAGTTTGGCCAACATGCAAGATATTGGGTGCCCTACCTGAGGTTCCAAGACAGGCTTCCAACATGCTGTAGCAAATGATGTTGCAGATAAACATAAGGTGTTCCAGTGAGTGTGGGAAGAGACACGGCCATGCAAATCTGTATTTTTGGGTCAACTGTAATCATATGGACGGGAGGAATCCATTTCAGTGCCCTCTGAAATTCTAGGTGATCGTCACTTGTTCTTACTGTTGCAGCACTCAAGTTCAAGAAAGTTGCCCTATGGACAGATCAAGAGCTTCTGCAAGTTCATGATTTTTGGAAAGAAGATGTTCCTGCCCAGAGCACAGCAGTCTTGTTTGTTGAGGCTGCTGGTGATCTGCTGAGCCACCAGATATGTGAACTTGTTGATAACTTTAGAGGTATTGAAGAGAAGTAGCCTTTGTTGTGGTCCTCTCTTTGTTATTACAGTGACATCACACAGGTGTCTCCAGGTATTTACCAGGTCTTTGACTCATGCTATGACATCATCTTTCTGAGAGTCACATAGTTTCTGACGGCGACTTGTTTCAGAGCGATGCATTCAGGGGTCAGAAATTCAACAATATGGGGCATATTTATTAAGGGTTTGATTTACGTTTGCACCATGCAACGTGGTACATGCGCGATGCAATCCCACATTGCTATTTATGAAGCCACGCACGGCCACTTTGCGTGGCCCTGAGTGGCTTTCTTAAATCAGGAGTAACGCAGCACAAATCAGTGCATTGGGTTCCTCTGCTTCTGGGAGGTATTCCATGAGCGTTGCATGGGTGTTCCGAAGCAACCCGCATAGATTTTGAGGAATTCCCAGATTTACCATTACTGGTACACCTGGGAATGCACCACAATGCTAAGCCTTTCCAGGAGAGATATAAGGAGGAGAAATATCTTTATAAAATATCTTTATTTCTCCTCGTTACTTCCTCTTTCTATGTGTGCTGCAGTGTGCAGCACACATAGATGGAAGAATATGCCTCAGGGGATTGTTTTTGTGCAGGAAGGTGCATGCAACATAGGCACCCTTGCACCATTGCCTCTGTTGACGCTAGGCAACTCTTTGTAAGCCAGTGCTGGGAAAAGGGCAGCAATGCACTGTATTGGGATAAATACAACGCGTTCCTGCCCTTTCCCTGTAACACAGCGCAGAAAGGGGACGCTGCGTTGTGATACTTTGACATAAATATGCCCCTAAGTTCCTTCTGTACTGGTATTTATCCTTATTGTAGTCTGTGCAATAGATACAGCTCCAAATAAGGTCACCCGGCTCATGTTTCTGGCAGTCTGTAATTCAAACTTTCCATTCCATTGGCAAGAACCAAGGGCTCTGTGAAGCAGGCTCACTGGGCGGAGGGTGTGCCCGCTCCTGGTAGCCTGCTCTGCTCGGGCGCACAGGCCACTTTATTCTTGGTTGACGGCCCCAGTGAAGGCATCAGGTGAATCTCTGCATGTGCCGATTTTCACCACACAACTACTTATCAGAATGATGATGCTATCTTTGGGCGTGTTTTAAAACCTAGCAGTCCTTTTTTCTTTAATTTAATTATTCTATTTATTTCAGAGCATTATATTTAATTATATTGAATTCATATATTTGTATCTCTCAGGGCAACCTATTTAATATATTTTTCTAATATTTTACTTCTTTTATTTGTGTAAAACAATTGATTATTGCCTTCAGCTGACAGCCTTTCTGAAAAAGAGGCACAGATTTATAAAAAAGTCACGCAACATGGTGCAGCAAGACAGCTTGCTGCACTGCCTGGCATGAAAGGGAGAAAGACGAAATGCACCGTATCTACTATGCCATGGTGCAAGGGTGCCTGTGTTACCGTCTGGATTGCTTTTGTGCCGGAAGGGACACCTGTCTGCACAGCAACAATGCTTTGAGGCATGTTCCTCTTTCTAAGAGTGCAGAATGCAGCACATGTAGAAAGAGGAAATAATTAGATAAATTAAAGATATTTCTGCTTGTTACGTCACTGTTGGGTAGGCGTACCATTTTGATGCCTTCTCAGGTTCACTGTTCTTAGTAACTCTGTGATTGCATCGAATCCATGGGTGAATGCGTGAGAACGCCCACACGCCACCCAGGGAACGCCTTCCCAACGCAGAGCAATGCAAGGCAGGGATTTGCTCCTCCTTGTGTTCACTATCCCATGCAGAGCTATGCAAGGTGGGTTTGCGTGGATTAGGAATTTCCACTAAAGGTCTTGCTTTGCCTTGCGTCATCTTGTGTGACACAAGGGCAACACAAGCCCTTTCTAAATCCGGGCCACCGAGTGGAAAAATAATACAAGAACACAATTTCAGTGAATAATTGTTGCAATACGACACAACTACCTGTATGTGGAAGGTGAAACAGGGTAAACGGGGTAGGGAGCGGGGTTTGGGATGGGCCTAGCATGAGTTTATGGCACTTTCCATGTGATGCACAGAGAGATCGTCAGTGGTTTAGGGTGGGTACAACCAAGGCTCGAGCAGGAGAGATTCCAGGGTCAGATGTATACGGAGCACCTGGGCTCAAGAATGGGAAATTCACTTTCTCTGGAAGTGGATGGGATTAACGAAACTAATAGCAAGCTTCTATATAACAGCAAGGAAATATTCTAGGTGAAAATGGAAAAGTAACCACACTACATATCGTACAAAAAATCAGAGATTACACATTTATTATTAAAGATATATATGGTTCTGTTTCTTTTTAGATCTCTTTTTTATTCATTTTGTAGGATTTTGTTTATATATATATATATATATATATATATATATATATATATGTATATATATATATATATATATATTACCTACTGGCAGTCGCCAGTAGGTAGTTATAGTTAGGACCTATTTTCCATAGGAAATCCGCAACATTCTATTTGGAATAACGTTGGCGCCGATCGACGAATCTTTGCGAAATTTTCAAAACTTTTGGCCAGCTCTGGTCCACTCCTATCCTGAAAATTTCACGGTGATTCGTCAAGCGGGGGCTGAGAAAAAAGGGGGGGTCCCAAAACGCGTTTTCCCCATGCATTTTCATATAGGACCTGTTGGCGCAGCTACAGCCCGAACTGCTGAACGGAATTACACCAAATTTGGCAAAGAGGTAGTCCTCAGATCACACTCGTGCCTTTTGCTTAAATTGTGTAAATCCGTTCAGTAGTTCCTGAGAAAATTAGAGTTAAAAAGTTAGATATATCTGGGCGGAGCCTAACCACACATCTCATCGTGAGATCTGATTGGCTGTCAGTACTTCATCCAAGAAGTGTTGGCAGCCATCTTGGGACCAATATACATGATAGCACCTCATTAAAAATCATTGCAGTTAATAGAAGGTTTTAAGACTTTAGTTACATTATAAATCATTTGCTGATGGTACCATACTCATTTTACGAATTGTGGTGTGTTCTAAGGTGATTTTACCATGTGAAAAAGCCTTCTGCTGTGATATCATGAATCATGTTTGAGAGTAAACTATTTTCTCATGCTTTTCCCACAGAGGTTTGGAAGGTGATCTATAAGCTAAACTGAGAGCATATTTTCTGTAAATTCACATTATCTTTCTCAGTCATTTGAGAATGAAGTCTGACATTCTTAGTAAAACATGTACATCCAACAAGGGCAGAGACTGTCAGTTGATTCCTTTGTGTTCTACTGCAGCTTCCCAGAGTGTTCTAAAGAACAACTAGAGCGCTAACAGTCCTACTTATGACAAACATATTGCACAGCTGAAGCCATCTCGATTGGAATAAAGTGGTAACTCTTAAAACATTTAATTTAAAAAGGAACAAAATGAGGGGGTTCATTTTGCCATAGAAAGTATGATTAGTGCTGCAGAAAGAAAAATTAGGGCGCATTTTGAATGACTTCTCAAATCCTCTTCTATTTCATTAAAAATTTCTGATATGCAGACTGAAACATGCACTTTGAATACCAGCAGCAGACTTCCCTGGTGAGCAGTAGCTTTACTACAATGATCTAATGAGCAACTAGAGTGCTAACATTCAGAATTTATGTCAAATGTGTGACACATCTGAATGCCTTCTTGATGGAACCAAAGTAAAAAACTGAAAGTATTTCCTACTGAGGAGACTGCAGTAAATGAGGAAATTAGGAAACTTCATAACAAATAAATCTCCCAAGATGGCCACCAGAGACAAAAGAGCCCAAATGTAGCCCAAATATCACCCAGATGTAACCCAAGTATAGCCCAATGACAGAATGTCCCAGAGTGTTCTTAAGAACAACTAGAGCTCTTACTGTCTTACTTTTGACAAAAGTATGGCACACCTGAAGCCATCTTGATTGGAATAAACTGGTAACACTTAATACATTTAATTTAAAAAGGAACACAATGAGGGGGTTCATTTTGCCATAGAAATTATGATTAGTGCTAAAGAAAGAAAAATTAGGGCACCTTTTGAGTGACTTCTCAAATCCTCTTCTATTTCATTAAAAATTTCTGATATGCAGACTGAAACATGCAATTTTAATACCAGCAGCAGACTTCCGTGGTGAGCAGTAGCTTTACTACAGTCATCTAATGAGCAACTAGAGTGCTAACATTCAGAATTTATGGCAAATGTGTGACATATCTGAATACCTTCTTGATGGAATCAAAGTAAAAAACTGAAAGCATTTCCTACTGAGGAGACTGCAGTAAATGAGGAAATTAGGAAACTTCATAACAAATAAATCTCCGAAGATGGCCACCAGAGACAAAAGAGCCCAAATGCAGCACAAATATCACCCAGATGTAGCCCACATGTAGCCCAATGACAGAAGTGTGCAAAACACTTATTTTTTGTTGATTTGCAGTTTTATATAGTGCAGACTTGTTAGGTATTGGAGTGCTTTACATGAGCATTGGTTAAATCACACAAGATCAAATTCATTTTGGTTGTAGACATGGGGAGATTAAGTGATTTGACCAGAATCACGGAATGTTGAGCTGAAGCAGAAACTCCAACCTGGTTCTCCAGTTGCAAAGTCTGCAGCTCTGGAAGTAACACCACCTCCTCTCCCCTAGGTGCAACATTTAATCAAGTGGTCAACTGGATAAAAAATCATAAAGATTACAAATAATTTAAAAGTTCTTTGTCGCTATTTGAAAACTCAGAAAATATGTCCTCATTTTAGTTTTTAGAACACTAACCATAATTTTGATGCAAATAAGACCCTCTCATATGTAATTTCTAAAGAAAATGCTCTAGGTATTACAGTTTTGATTACATCATGATAACGTCAGGCGTTCCACACTTTTGTAATAAATATAAAATGTTAGAAAACTAGTTGTTCATTGGGATACTGTTGAGAGTCAGAGGCCAGGGGCACGGACTCTGAAAATTGAAGGCAGGTAGGAGAGTGCAGAGGCAACAATTTGACCACACTGGGCATGCAGGAAGGGCAGTGGCAGCACAACAGACTATGGAGGGCAGTGGAAAGGGGGCAGGGGCAACAAACCAATAATACAGGACTGGCAAGAGAGGCTTTGGCAATATAATAGACCATTGTGGGCAGAAGGAAGAGGCAGTGGTAGTACAACCATACATGCCAACAGACCCGTTTCAGCCAGGAAACGTCCAATGTTTTTAAGCTCAAACGGGCTTTATTTCATCTGTATCCTGTCTCCTCTTTTTCAATGTAACTCAAAGGGGAAAATCAATACCCCAGTTTTATTTTCAAAATCTCCCTCTTACCAAGTTCAAAATGTTCGCAAGTATGGTACATTGGATCATGGTAGGCAGGAGGAATTGGGGCCGGGACATGGACTCGGATAACAGAGGACAGGAGGGACATGGAGAGGTGCACCAAACTGACCCTACAGGGCAGGCATCAGGGTTTGCAGCAGCACAATACACCACACAGGGCATGCGGGACGGGAGTGCAGCACAACAATCCATAGAAAGCAATAGGGAGGGGACAGGACCATGCACATGGACAACAGAGAACAGAGGGGAAAGAGGCAATGGTAGCTAGCTGACCATAATGGACAGACAGGAAAGAAAGCTGCAGCATAACAGACCATAAAGGGCAGGAGGGACGGATCAGGGGCATTACAATGGAACAGTCAAGCCAGGAGGGAGGGAATAGGGGTCTGCACATAGAAACAGAGGGCTGGGGGCAAGGGGGCAGGGCAGGAGCAGCAAGATGACCATGGAGGTCATGCAGGATGGGCACTAGAACCAAGACACACCATGGAGAGCAACAGTGAGACTATGATGGCATACACACAGACCATGGAGGGAAGGTGGGAGGGGGTCAGGGGCAGCTAGCTGACCACACTAGGAAGGTGGGAGGGGCCATGGCAGCACAGAAGACCATGCATGGCAAGCAGGAGGGTTAGTGGCAGCACAATGGCATAGATGGGCAAGAAGGAGGGTGCAGGGGCATGCACAAAGGACCATGGAGGATAGAGGGGAGGGTCAGGACCTGGGCACAGACAAGAGAGTTCAGGGGAAGGGTCCTCACAACAGACGGCGCAGGGCAGGCAGGAGGAGCAGTTGCAGCACAACAGACCAGGGAGGGCAGAAGGGTGTGGCAGTAAAATGGACCATGGAGGACAGGAGGAAGGTGATAGGGGCATGGCATGTGGACAGGCAGGGTGGAGGTGGCAGGGACAGGTTACAGTCATCTGACAATGCTAGGCACGTGGGAGGGGAGTGGCAGCTCAACAGAACACTCAGAGTAGATAGGAGTGGCAGGTCCATGGAACATGGTGGGCAAAAAGGATGGAGCAGGGGCATGCACAAAGACATCGGAGGGCAGGGGGAAGGAGAATAGGGGCAGCAAGCTACGCACAGAGGCTAAGCAGGAGGTCAATGATGGGCCATAGAATTGGGCAATGGAGGGCAGGAGTGGACTGGTACATCATGCTAAATGGAGGGCAGTGGCAGCACATCAGACCATGCATGGCAGGAGGGAGGAGGCTAGTCCATGGATTCAGACAACAGAGGATAGGGAGGAGGTGGATGGGGCAGCAAGCTAACTGTTCAGAGAAGGTGGGTATTAGGAACTTTATTGTTTTTAAAATGTGTGTCTGTGCGAACTACTTAAAATATGAACAAGCATGCAGCATAATCTCACTTTTATTCAAGAAGAAGAGGACGTTTGTGACTGTGACTCCGGGCTCACTTGGCAGAAACACCCCCTGACCCTCCACCCCCCTTCGCAAAATGTAATGCCTGTGAAAAGGGTAGGTGGACGCAGTGTTATATAGAACATAGTCCTGAGAGCACAATTGAAAATTAAAACTAGATATAGTATATGGTATAAGCTATGCACCAAAAAGTGTGATATAAGATGAACCGGGGCGTGAAATATAATATGCAATACATTGTGCGCAATGACAGATTCATTGGAGAGCGCGAGATAGCACAGGCACTAGCGCATGATATGCGATATGCGCCTTGGAATGTAATATGCACAGGGCAGTGTTGTGTAACCTAACTAGTCTCTAAAGTTGTAATATAAAATATGTGCTGGGGAGTGTAACGTTGCATATGCACTGTGACAAAGATATGGATCCCAGATTGTAATATGTATGGCATAGCGCTGTGCGTTATAACATAGGCATCGAGGAAGGCACGTTAGATGGGGCAATATAACCTGTGTGAAGGCAAGTGTGGCATGACATATTCACCGGGTGGTGTTACAGTGCACATGGGCTAGAGAGTGTCATAGCATACGCACTAGCTGGTGGAATACAACACAGAGGTGTGTGGCACTCGGCGGGCACTGGTGGGTGCAACACAGCATTGGGCTCAGCCAGGAGCACACTGTGACTCTCAAGTGAGGTTCGTCTCCTTTCCAGAGAGTAAAATAAAAAGTATTACACATCCGGCAGTGGATGTGTGTTTTATTAACCCTGAGGGGGGTTTCTTGCATAGTTTGGTCGAATTTTTGTCGAATCCCTTTGAATGGCTTGGTGTGCGTGTGTATTAAATGTGCCCGTCAATAGCTACATATGTTTGTATAAATAAACGACAAGGGTGTCTACTTGGAGAGTACGCACCGGCGGGGGCGCTGGGATTAGGCACGGTAGGGCGTCAGACACGTCAGAGCTTCACTAGCGGTGTAAATACATTCCACGTGGATTCATTGTATGCATAGTCGCCTTTTAATGAATATCACGCAAATCATCATGGTGATAGATACATACGGTTTGTCCAGCATGTCCTAGGTGTTTCTATAAATATATATTTTTTTTAAATAATAAAAAATAAAGGCCGGCCCCGGGGGATGGGGTCCCCGGGGCCATAAGTGGCCTGAGGAGGGGGGCAACACAGCCCCCCTCCTAAAGAATAAAAAAAAATGGCCATGATCCGGGGGTTGGGGTCCCCGTGGCCGATTAAGGCCTTGGGAGGGCCAAATTAATTTTTTTCAACAAAAAAAATGAGGGTGCAGGCCCTGTGGGATGGGGTCCCCAAGGCCAATAAATTAGAAAAAGAAGGGGGGGCCACACAGCCCTCCTTCTTAAAAAAATTAAAACAAATAAAAGACCGGCATCGCGCCGGAGACCACGCCCCCTCCTTGCAGCACTCTGCAAACACGCCCCCTGGCCAGTTGTAAGTTGGGGAATTAATTCCCCTTCAATACTGAGGGTCCCTGAGGGACAACTAGCCCAACAGGTATCACCAGTATGCGCCAGGGAGCTGTGTTGCAGATAGGTTTTCTGAGGCCACGCCCCTTTTTACACCTCTATTCAACGCAGCTCTGTGGCGCTTACTGGAGGTACCTAGTTGGCTAGTTTGACCCTAGGGACCCTTAGGATTCAAGGGGACTTAATCTCTCAACTTAGAACTGCCACAGGACGCGTTTAAACAGTGGTGAAGGGAGGGGACGGGGCCTGAGGTGCCATGTGCAAACACGCCCTGTGGCGCGTTTTAAGTTGGGGAAATAATTCCCTTTCAATCCTGAGGCACCCTGGGGGCCAACTAGCCCACCAGGTGCTTCCAGTAAGCGCCACTGCTCTGCGTTGCAGAGAGGTGGTGCAGGCCGTGCCCCTTTTTACACCCCTCTTCAATGGCGTTTACTGGAGGTACCTAGTGGGCTATTTTGCCCCTAGGGACCCTCAGGATTCAAGGGGACTTAATCTCCCAACTTAAAAAACGGCCACAGGGCGTGTTTACACAGTGGGGAAGGGAGGGGACGGGGCCTGAGGTGACGTGTGCAAACACGCCCTATGGCGCGTTTTAAGTTGGGGAAATATTTCCCCTTCAATCCTGAGGGCCCCTGGGGGCTAACTAACCCACCTGGTGCTTCCAGTAAGCGCCACTGAGCTGCGTTGCAGAGAGGTGGTCCAGGCCGTGCTACTTTTTACACCTCTCTGCAACGCAGCTCTGTGGCGCGTACTGGAGGTACCTAGTGGACTAGTTGGACCCTAGGGACCCTCAGGATTCAAATGAACTTAATCTCCCAACTAAAAATGGCCACAGGGCGTGTTTACACAGTGGTGAAGGGAGGGGACGGGGCCTTAGTTAACGTGTGCAAACACGCCCTGTGGCGCGTTTTAAGTTGGGGAAATAATTCCCCTTCAATCATGAGGGACCCTGGGGGCCAACTAGCCCACCAGGTGCTTCCAGTAAGTGCCACTGCGCTGCGTTGCAGAGAGGTGGTCTAGGCAGTGCCCCTTTTTACATCTCTCTGCAACGCAGCTCTGTGGCGCTTACTGGAGGTACCTAGTGGTCTAGTTGGACCCTAGGGACCCTCAGGATTCAAGGGGACTTAATCTCCCAACTTAAAATGGCCACAGGTCGTGTTTACACAGTGGGGAAGGGAGGGGACGGGGCCTGAGGTGACGTGTGCAAACACGCCCTGTGGCGGGTTTTAAGAGGTAGTATTAACCCCTGCCCTATTAAATACTAGGGGCTTACAGAGGAGGTCATGCTAATCACAGGGGGACCCCAACGCATAGTGTTCCCTAGTGTATGTAGGTGTTTTCACTGTATTCTGAGTGTCTTTTAACATAGCACTGGCTCTAGGACTGGTTAGTCAGACTCAGTTACCACCTAGTATCCGTCTAAAAAAGTTGAGGGTACAGGATGATTTTGCAACAAGGCTTCTTTCTGCTCTTCTGTTTGTTCTTTCTGCACGTTATCCTTCTTCCTGCACTTTTCTTCGTCTTTGAGGACTTCTGTTGCTTCTTTCTGCATTTCTTTTTTTCTTTCTGTGCGTTTTTTCTTCTTTCTTCACATGTCCTATCTCTGTAGGCATAGTTAGAAATCAGCATTTAAAAAACCTTTGAAATTCACTTAAAAACCATAGGTTTCAGGCACGTTATAGTTAGGAATTAGCATTTAAAAACCTTAGAAATTCACTGAAAAAAACATAGGTTTCAGGGGCGTTATAGTTAGCTGAACTTTTCACTCATACAAAACCATTGAAATTCCCCCGTTATAGTTAGTTCAGCTAACTATAACTCGCGCGCCCGCAATGCACTGCTGATGACGTCACATATTACATCACTCATTACATGGTCGGTGACATCACTCATGACATCCCTGATGACATCTCAAATGACATCACTGATGACATCATCCAGTGAATGTGTGTTTTTCTGAAAATTACATATGTTTTATATATGTATATCTCAAGGTCGATGGAAGAATAAATGGATATATAAGTGTCTAAATGGATGATTTGTTTTTGAAAAATTGATTGTATAACTGACTGATTAAGTGTATCTTAGTGAATACATGGCTTAGTGAGTAATGTTTAAATATGTAAATATCTGTATTTACATGAAATTCACCAGTTATGGTTATCTCATGTTACCGTACTTTGTACCCTAAATTTCCTATAACTCGCTCCCCTCGACATACACATTTATGTCATCAATGGTGTCATAGAACATGTCATGAGTGATGTCATTTGTGAGTTAATTAGCAGTGCATAGGGGCCATTTTTTGTGGCTGCGATCCTGTGAGAGTCTTGCAGGATTGCAGCATATGTTTTTATACAATGTATAATCCAGCGGCTATCTTGGTATCACCCAGAGGCCCAGACCTGGAATAAGCAAACGCTGGTGTGACCTAAGATCCTGTACAAAAGAGAAGGTGGCCGGCAGGCTAGCTGATGCTCATGGCACCGGTGGTGGACCCTCCAAACATCCTCCTCCCACTCCAATGGAATCACTATTGAGGGGACACTTGAACCTGAAAGTCTGGTGGAAGTGTCAGACATTGACATCTCCAATCCGGCCGGCTCTAGTCAAAGTAAGTCATTTTCTTTATACATTTTTCCATAACATATTGTTCTTAGCTACCAAAACTCCCTTTAAATGTCTGCTGTAATTTGGCAATGCATTATGGGAGTTGCAGTACAACTAAGTTACATTGTAAAATGCCCATAACACTGAGCACACATTTAATAATATTACAATTAAAATATACAAGATAATGCACAAGTCTTCTTTATTTTCTTTTGTTTGCCCAACCAACACGAGTTTCGTCATATAGGGAGTTCTCCATGACTTCATCAGGGCTATAATATTACAATGAACAACTGGTTGTAGTGTGTAAACAACACTCCAAATCCATGTGTATCAGTGACTTTTGTGCTTAGGAACTTAAATATCCAACTCGTGAATCCATTGTGGAGAGTGGAAACCCACAATTCATTGTATACACCAGCCTATCAATTGTTTCGACTTTGTTGGTAATAAATCTGTAGGGCACCATATGAATTCGAGTTCTGTAATGACAAGGGTCCTCATGTACGAAGGATTTTAGCATTTGCACATCCCACTAATAAGTAGATCACAGGGTTTGCGAATGCTAAAACCCTCTTTCAAACATACTAAGCTCACACGGTTTTCAGAGCCACTAAATTGGTCTTGCAACGGTTTCAGAATCACAAAATTGGAAAGGGTTTTTTTGCGCATCCCGTCCAAATAGCAATTTTGACCCCAGTGCACATGAATGTTTTTCGACCGTTATCCAGTCACAAAACACTGAGGGGCATATTATCAAGGACGGCGTTAAAATTATCGCCGCTTTAGCGGCAGAAAAGTGCCGCTAGAGCGGCAATAATGGGCTTGATAATATGCCGCAGACAATTCCAATAGAAGCCAGGTTGACACCAGAACATGAGCTTCTATGGGAATTCTCAAGGGCATATTATCAAGCCCATTATCGCCGCTTTAGCGGCAGTTTTCTGCCACTAAAGCGGCGATAATTTTAACAACGTTTCTTGATAATATGCCCCTGAAAAGTTACGGACTCCCAAGCCTGGTTAGTATCTCATTTGCAAAGGGGAAGTTCCCTTTGGTTTCCTTCCCATTTGTGAATTTTGAAAAGCGTTTCAGGGAGTTGAGACAGTGGCCCTGTGGATCACTGCCAACGCTCAGTAAAACGTGTTACAAAAAAAGCCTTCTTGTTTCACACGCAGTCCCGCTTTCTTTAAGGAAAAGAAGCTGCGTTTGATAAAAAAAAATTAACCACGGTCACAGAGATGGTGATCTGGTAACCCTTGCAGACCCCCAGCCCTGTGAATGTGACTACTGCATTGGTGTCGCAGATTGTGAACTACCAACGAATATTATTTCTGCAAACCACTGCGATTTGGGATTTGGTACCTATTTGTGCACAAGTCGGGTCACAAAATACTATTACATTCAAAATAAATGGATGCGTAAATTGTGAACACTTTTTCCCAATAGAACAAGAGTACACGTGATCTGTAGTGTCTGTGTCTAAATTAAATTTCTGCAAGATAAGTAGGAGAAAAAAAGGTAAAATGTTGCTGCCCATGTGGGGGGAGTGTTGTAATCACCCTCCCATATTGCTGGTAGGGTCTGTAGGTAGTCTGCGGGTGGCAGAAAATACAACACTGCCCCACCCGTGGACTTCCTATGCTGGATGGTGTTCGAAGGGAGTAAAATTAATTTTATACTTTTCACAACTATTGAAGAACAGATAATTTAACTTCAATGAGATGACGTCTGGGCATATTTTGTATTTAAAATGAACACATGGATTTAAAACAACGGAAGGACCTGGCACGAGTAAAGGAATGCATATGCAAGGCTTTGGGATGCATTGCTTGGAGGGAGACCTTTAAAAAGGGCCAGTGACGTGTGATAATGTGAGGGAAAGAAGGTTGAGCCCCCCCTCCCCCCAACGCACGTGCCCTAGCTTTTATCTATTACACTTGTTTTCTGAATCTAGGCGTTGACCCACCGGGGGTGGGTGATACATCATGGCACACGAACATCTCTAACAGTTCCACATAAAGATCTAGGTGAACAGAGTACCAATGCCTTCATTTCTCACGAGATTCAGGCATCACCGAGACACAAGTGCACTTTTCAAAGGCCCCGGGATATTATGGCGCTCGTATGGTACGCACACTCCTCACATCGGGCTTTCAATGAGTAGGTCACCCTGGACTTCTGTGCTTTACAAAAACGCATACCACCCCCAGGGAGCCAATGCAACATTATTAGACATGCCTAGCTCACAGGACATCCATGCGATGTCAACATTATCATTAAGTGATATTTCATTGGCCACATTGATCAGGATCTGACCCCCTTACCCGGGGCCATTGCTCCGCTAACACATGCACGGCTGCGGCCCCTTCCCAGAGTATGCGCACCTCCGCCTTCAGACACTTTCTCTTACACATGCGCAGTAAGCTCAGACGGGTGATTAGGCACAACACGTACACCGAACAGGAAGGAGGAGACGCCCTCCTCTACAGCCCCGTTAGCTAGGATTTTAAAAGCCTGCGCCTTGTGTTCATAGCTATTCGTGCTTGGGCATATCTACAAGTCGAGATTGCAGACCACATTATAGGGACACTAACCCTGCGGTCTACTCCAAGCCACCTCACACCCATGTGGGTTACCATTCTGGAACCCCTTCCTTTTCTGTCGTGCACAATCACCGTATCAGTTAGGTCCTGAAGAAACGCCATTGATCATTCTGACTATTTAGGCGTGAAACATGTCAACCTTTTGTTAAGTTACACGGGCACATTAGGCCTCATTGTAACGCACCAACCTTCTGTTTTTTTAACCTACCAGGGGAACCACACTATTAAAGAATCCACCAGTGGAAACCCCTAGGTAATATTATCTACCCCTGCACGAACATCACCACCTTTCCCACTGAATCCACCCCACTCACCAAACGGCTTTTCTCTTTAAAGATCTCCGTTAAAGTGATCCTTTGAGGGCTCGTCGGGCATTGCAGCGCCGGCCCGACGAGGAGCAAAAGCGTGATGATGAAGCATGACATCCTTCAGGGTGTGTGAGGGCAACTAAGAGGCAAGACTTGGCCCTCCCCTTCGGGATTGGATCCTTGATACTGGGGATGAACCTTGGCCTCTCTCTTTTTCACCCTCTTCTTCTAAATCTTTCCTACTCTATCTCTTTCCTCTCTTTAGACTGGGTGACCCCTTGCACCCTCTACATGGAACAGTGTCTCTTGTGATTTAGCAGTCATTTGTGGAGCACGGACACTGGACCGAATCGAGCTCTTGGTCCCCCCCTCCTTTTGTTGACTTAGGGATTTGTTGATGCCACATAAAGGTAGTCAGTAGAGTAAAGCAGGGCCTGCATTTACTCACATAGACTGGATGTCCCCCCGTGAATGTCTTGACAAAGTGGGGCTCCCCTCAGTTTGATATGCATATATGTAACCACATTGTCCATATCCAAGTGTCTGCAGCGAGAGGATGAAAATGTGAGCTTTAAACTAATAACAAAGGACCCCAAGAGACCTCAGTGCTGCCTTTCCACTATTCTCCTAAAGGCAGATAAAGTTCTCAGATAGCCCGTTCCTTCGGCCTATCGCTTAGTCTTACATCTTGGTTCTGTAAACTGGGCTTTCACTATGTTCACGAGGAAATGTCCTTGGAGACCACGATGTCACTAGTGCGACAGGGATGGGGATTTCTATTCCCACTGGTGTCCCTGGGATACTCGGTCTCACAAATCTCCTGCCCCCTGCCCTTTTCTGTCCTTGAACAAATTGCAGTGTGTCATGAAGACCATTTTTAGGTCTGGCATTCTCCAAAGTCTTTTGATTTTAATAATATTATTAATTTAAAATACATATAGGAGCTACCAGCTAGCTGTGTTCATTCATTGGCCTTTTAGTGAGTCATTCACTTTTTTCCACCCTCCACAGCATTCTGCTCTTGCACAATGTCCACTGACACACAGACATTAGTCATCTTATTCTGTTCCACAAACACCATTCACCAACTTTGGCAATGACAAAAAATTGTCATACAACTTCTTATCTGTTGGTTTTGGCAATGCTTGTTCTCTTTTTCCTTGGACTGTACTTGTTTTTTTTTTTTTTCATTTAGAAAACACTTTGAGAAACCCTTGATTCCGTGAGACCTCTGGTTAACCTCGGGGAATATATTGACGTTTTATTCAAGCCATGGTAACCAACCTGGACCATCAGATCTCAATTATAATTGTGCTGAGCTGCCCCTGACGTGTTCTTTGAACCAGGCCTTGACTTCTCGTCTGCATCTACCTGGAAGGCCAATGGGGCTTGGGAGGGCACCTGTATACATCACAGGCGGTGGGCCCTGTGTCCCGGCCGGTTGGAGGCACCAGCGCCCCCCTTTGATGGCGCCTGGCTGTGACTTACATTGATGGGGGACACGCAGAGCGTCAGGGTGTAACTGGGTATACCGCGTGGCCCCTGAGGCCTTTCAAACTTCTTAGGGCCTCATTTATGAAAAGTGACGCATCGCTGCGTGAAAACAGCGATGCGTCACTTTTCATTGCGCCCTCCTTGCGACTTGCTGGATACGTCATATTTACAGTATGACGCATCATGTAGCAAGAAGTTACAGATACAGAGAATTTCTGACGTATCTGTAGGTGCAAAAATGGCGCACGGCTGGAGTGTGTCACGAAAGTGACGCAACTCCAGTAATGGGTCATTTCAAATGGGCAAGTCCCATTTCAAAGGTGCCTGCTTCAGTCTTACGCCTGTGAGGCAGGCGTAAGATATTGACGCATTTGCGTCCTAGAAGTGGCGCAGTGAAATCTCATAGATTTCACTGCGTCACTTCTTTGAGGATTACTTGCGTTGGAATCGCCAACGTGCATACATTGGGCCTCATTTATGAGAAGTGGCGCATCGTTGCGTGAAAGCAGTGATGCACCACTTCTAAGTGCGCCCTCCTTGCGACACCAATGATGCGTCATATTTACAGTATGACGCATCATGTCACAAGGAATGACAGATACTTCAGTTTTACTGATGGATCTGTCGGCGCAAAAGTGGTGCAATGCTGGAGTTGTGTCGGAAGCGTGATGCAACTCCAGCAATGTTTCTTTCACATGGGGCAAGCCCCATGTGAAAGGGCCTGCGTCACCCTTACGCCTGCCAGGAGGCAGGCGTAAGGTTTTGACGCATTGGCGTCCTAGAAGTGGCGCAGCGAAATCTCACTTTGTAAATATGACGCAACAAGGTGTATTTTTTACGCCGCTGGTGTGTCACAAAAAGTGACGCACCGGCGGCGCAAAAGTGACGCAAGGGCTCATAAAGAAGACTCTTAGTTACTTTACAATTAACATTCATGATTCATTTTGGCGCGCTCACATTCATGAGCGCACCTAGGTCATCCCTGGGTGACCAGGTACAAAGCACCGGCGGCCATGGCTTCTTCATGAACATGAAAACCGTCCAAGGCCGCACAGTTCCTTGACATGAAGCTGGGAGTGATAGGAGGTGCCGGGTGACTGGTAGTGCTTATGTACTTACTATTCCAAGAAGGAGCTTTGGCACGTGGTCTTTGTCCACATTTGTTCCAAGTGTGCTGATGTTTCACGGACAATTGTACCCCAAGGAGGTGACTAATAGAAGCCTCAGAGTCCATTGAGCTGTGATAATGAACCTAAGCAGCTGGGAGAGAATGGATTCTCAGAAGTAAACCTGGGACCTGTTCCAAGAAGTGGAAAAGACACTTCGTGCTACTATTACTGGAGCCGGAAGTGCCTGTTCGTAAACTGGCACCGCCAGACGTGCTCTTAGAGCCGAGCCTTGCACCGAAGAGGTGCCACGAGGCACCCCCACTGCCTCAAGCACTAGGACTAGGAGGACTCAAAATGGAGGCGAGGCCGCATGTCACTTAAATGTAGGACAGCCCCTGAGGCTCACCACACACATCCGATCTGAACATTTCACAGCTCAGGACTTGCTCTCACCGTGTCTCCACCCCTGGCTGTCCCCCGGTCTGTCTGTGATCGCGCCCCCTCCACTTCTGCTGACAGGGTGCCGACTTCATTGAACACCCCTTGAGCGAAGCAGAAGGCGCTTCTAGTAACTTCGAGTCTGGATCCTTCTTAAAACATATTCCTGACCGCCTACTTTGGGGTGGCGCCTGTGCTGGACATGTCACCTATGTTTAAAACCCCAGTGGCTTACATTCACTGTCATCTCTCACTGCCCTCCTCCTCTTCCAGGCTACATAGTATCGTCATTGGCATCCCTTTCCACCCCTCCAACATAATATACATTTCCCATAAATAAACAAACAACACAATTTTGTTTGGGTAAAGTTGTTGCAGGTTTATTACATACACCGTTATGTAATATGTGGGTTATCTTACGGGCGATCCAAGGGCAGGCAACCATCTGGGCCACCTGCCCGCCTGATGAGCCAGGCAGCACTGGGGCGAACCCCGCCTGTGCTGCCCTTACTAGTGATCCTCTTCCCGGAGGCCTGCTTCCAGATCGCCCTGTAACTCCACCTGCAACGAAAAAAGGAAAACATTACAATATTCTCTGCCCCCCTCCTGCCACCACCACGCCGTGTAAGCAGTAGGGAGGGAGACGGCGTGAGCGGCTATCAAAAGAGGTTGCCAAAATGGTGGGGGAGGGATATATACCCTCCCCCAAGTCCTGGGTGCCCAGGAAGTGACACCCCTCGTGCGCCGCAACCAGGCTGGAGAGGGGGGAGGGGGACTCCAACCAGAGTCCCTGCCCCTGAAGGGGGCGGGGGCGTGGAGTGCCCAGGCGACACTAGAGTGCTGACCTCTCTAGTGGCCCACTGTGGGTGCTTTGGCCAACAGCATAGTATTGTCATTGGCATCCCTTTCCACCCCTCCAACATAATATACATTTCCCATAAATAAACACACAACACAATTTTGCTTGGGTAAAGTTGCTGCAGGTTTATTACATACACCGTTATGTAATAGGTGGGTTATCTTACGAGCGATCCAAGGGTAGGCAATCAACTGGGCCGCCTGCCCGCCTGATGAGCCAGGCAGCACTGGGGCGAACCCCGCCTGTACTGCCCTTACTAGTGATCCTCTTCCCGGATCACGTGACCGTTGGTACCTTCTTACTCACGCCCCTTTCAGGGCGGAGTGTCACATAGCAAACCCCCCGGTTGTTCAGGCCCACAACCGCCCAAAGGACTAGCTGGCCGCCGACACGGTTTCAAGGACCCTGCCATGAGGATCCTCGGATTTGGCCCAGGCACTCCCTATGGTGCCACGCAGCGGTACCCTAGGGACCAGCCTGCTTCCAGATCGCCCTGTAACTCCGCCACAGCTCTGGAGGTGGCCACCGTCACCGCCAGAGCCCCCCACCAAAACAGCTATTGTCTTACCCGCAAACTCTCCTGTCTAGAGCCTCCTGCAAATCTAGATTAAAGAGAGCCATCCCTACTGGTTATAGATGACCCCATCTATATCCCTGTAGCTCTTGATGCTAGCCTGGGTCAGCTAGTATCTGATGAAACAAAAAGGCCCTATTGGCCTGAGAAGTTGTGCCAAGAACTATTCACTCTCATGCGAGAAAGTTCCACTGCATCACATGCCACAGCCCGTGCCAACTCTGGGCGGGACAAATGCAGACACCATGGCTCAAATTGCCCCATCTATTTGCTGATCTCACCTAGCTGCTGTCCTTCTTGCACCGTGTGGGCCTGAACACCTGCTTGTCCCATCTATGGGACAGCAGCCCACTTGCCAGATGACCCTTCCCACAACCCGCCTGCCTACCTTGGCTATTTGGGCGAGAAGGATTATCCTTAACATTTGAACAGTCCCTTTGCTCGCTAAATCATGAAGCACAGGAATGTTCATAACTAGAAGTGTGTGACAATGGTCAAGGGGACCTCCTGCCCTTGCCATGTATCCCTTATTCCATATGATAATTTTTGCCCATTCAGTTCCCACTGTGGTGGAACCCCCTAGGCATACTAGCTTAGAGAATCTGTCTGATTTAAGCAGTGCGCACTGTCTGAAATATGGTGCCTAACATTAAGGATTGACTAAGTCCTACTTTGCCCCATCCTAGAATACTCCCAGATAGGGTGTTGGGGGGGAGGGGGGAATATACCCACTGCCAACCCGGAGCATCCCCAGCGGTGACAAATTACCTGCCCCGTTAAAGTTTAGTTTTTGTTGCACAGTGGACGTTCCAAATGTTCTATTGGCATAGTAGCCCATTGTGCTTGACACCTTAATACCCCATTAATTGGGACGGCCGCACACTATGTTGGCTGACCGCATCCCCACCAAGCGTGGTAAAAGTGTCGGTATCCCAGGTTCCCAGTTTCCTGCTAGCTGCAGTACACTTCCAGTGGATCCGCTGGGAGATACCACAAACCGCAGTGGTCATGAGAACCTTAAGAAGCACCCCAGTCTCACCTGGGCGTACCTCTAAATGATGGTGGCTTCACACAGCTGTAAGGCCAGAGACACACCTCTTAAACCTATTTACTGTTTTTTGCTACTTGGCACCCTTGTAGTTGAAGCTCTGTGTTTGTGCAGCGCGCGTGCCCACGGGGCACGATGTTGCTGAAGAGCCGGTGCCCTTAGTTGGATAGAAGGAATGCTGGATGCTTCCTAAGGACTGTAGACTTAATGCTCCCATCTAGTATGACCCCCAAACTAAGGGAAAACCCAAGTAGTAATCAGGCCCTTCATGGTACATCTACCCCAGCGTTGACCATCAACGTATTTGGGACACCGGAGCAGAAGACGCCCCTTCAAGTCTCAGGTTCTAACCCCTAGAAGGATAACCCAGTGGGCAGACAAGTATGTGAGAACCAGACGGGAACATACCATGCAAATACCTGCCCTTTCCTGAATATTGAGAATGCCGAATGGTCAATAATACCCTGTCTCCATATGGCTCTAACGTAGTGTTTATCAAACTCTTTTGCACCACCGCACACTTGTTAGATGACTACGGCACCACCCGCCTGCTGCCCTGCCTAAAGCGCGGGTGACTATGTCTTAACTGAAGCGACCTGAAACCTGCCCTTGGTTGCAGAGGAATGCCCCCCAGTGTATCTCTGGACCTGTTTCTATATGGTGCCAGCAGATGTTCCTCATAAAGGCCTAAGCTTGGGTTTGGTGCTAAGTTTAGTGTGCTGGTGGCTGGTGTTTTGCGGCTTCTGACATTGCCTCCAGATATATAATACAAGACCACACTACATCTACACCTACAACACGCCAGTACCAATGGCTTAACAATGTTTGTTAGTTGTATAAGACAACTGAAGCCACAATTCTGGCTTTGCTGCGTAGCATATTGAAAATGCTTCCATTCTGAAATGGTGGGACTGTCACCTTTCTGTGTTGAACAATGCATTAAATGTCTCCCTTCAATGAATAGCAAGCTCACCCATGGCTTGTGCAGCAGACACTGCGTCGCAATGCAACCGATGTTATACTAAATAACCTGGCATGTAGGTAGTGCCATGTTAATGTTCCCTGACACCCCACAGAGCGCTTTGAGAACAGCATACACCGTGTAAAGTTGTGCCTTTTAAAATTCCAAGCCGCACCCTAGACCAAGGGTCGTCGCGCAGTGCCCACTGCTCCTCACCGCAAGACCCTTCCTCACACGCAGCGAGACATGAATCACAGGTCAATCTCGCGTCCGGTTGATTCCGCTTTACACTAAAAGTGTGGGAATGAGGGCCCTCCTATGACGACGAGGCTGTCGGCAAATTTGCCCACTCAAGAACCGTCTGCAGGGAAACATATTCCCCAGTGATGGAGCGTTGCCGAGTAATCGTAAGACCCCTCGGGACAGCAAAGCACAGGAAGTGCAGTGCCTCCTGCCCCAGCGCCGCGGCCAACTCCACAGAAAAGAATGTGTTGGGAGAGGGGGTTGGCACGGCCCTCCCCGTCCCGCAACATCAGGCCTGCGCGGGCCCAAGCACAGGCCCCGACCTGCTCATCGCAGCGTTGCTTGAACCAAACCCCAAAGCCAAATACATTTAGTGGGTTTCCGCCAAGCCGTGGTCGGTTCCCCCCACACGCACATCACGTGTGCGACGGCCGCCATTACTGCGAGCGAACACATTACGTTTAATTGCACGCATCGATATAATGCAAACAAGCGGACACGGCCGTACCACATCCAAGAAGAACCCGCTATGGTTTAAAGCCCCCTGAGGGGAGAAGTACAGTTCCTGCCTACTTCGGAACCAACACAACTAAATAGAAGGTGGACCTCTCTGGAGCGCCCCACCTTGTCCCCACTGACCTGCAAGAGTGCTAGTGGGGGGGAGGGAAACAATGCCCAACTGAGTGGTCACTCGCGACACTGATTGGGTCGATTGCCCAGACAGAACTGATAATGAAACAATTGAAACCTACATGGGCCACGATTAAACTCGGGCGCCATGAGGCGGTCTTGTACAAGGACCAGTGGACAGCGAGTCACCAGATTGTCAATGGAATATTGATTGATTTGAGACAAAGGCACCATCCAAACTACTGAAATAAAATTGGCGAGAATAGTTTATACTGTTTTGCCACACCCAGGGCACCCTGTCCGGTTACCACCAAGGCAGACGTACCGCAATGCCAACTGAAGGCAGAGTAAAACACAATTCCTGACCTAGAGCTATTCACGGCGACACATACCTAGAGACGCCCAGTATTGCGCAAAACTAGAATCAGCATACGCCCGCGCTACATACAGCAAGGCAGTTCTACGGAACACCTGACAATTGTGTGACTATATGCCAGGACTCATGTCAGGTGGCCACTTCCTTTTGCACCACACCTTACTCCTGCCGTGCTGCCAATCATAGTAACACCACAACTAACCCTAACACTTGTGCAAGCGTGATAATTCCGCCTATTCCAAGCCCTCAAAACTATAAGAATGGCTTGGGCAGCTGGCAACCGTGATTTAATGTCAATTGCATTATCCATGCCTCTTGGGTCATCTCTACAATAGACAGACAGCGCCAACTCGTGGCAGACTGTCCCAAGCACCAGTGAGCAATTAAGCCACGTGCGGCGCACCAGCAACCACTTGGTCAAATGACACCGGTAAACTTTGTGCTATAATTTAGCCTTAGGGGCCGCTGTGTAGTAGGCCGCTATGTAGTGGCCGCTTAGTATTTTGCCGCTCTGTCCTTGCATCCCTGTATTCAATACAATAGGGGCACTACACCTACACGTCCATCTTTTGGCTTAGTCAACGCATCTATTTGGTTCAGATAAATAAGCCACAATTCTAGCTCAGTTGTGTAGCCAACCAAGAGCTAGCCGGCCCCATTCACAGCTGCCAAGGTTTCGGTTTGCTATGTGTGACATTTTCATCATATCAGTGCAACTATGAGTGACATTTAAAGGCCTATGACTGACACTTTCCTGCAAGCAAAATCAAACCTTGAAGATGAGGAAGACCTATCGATATCAGTAATTACCCAAACATACCAGTGTACGGTAGTCTATAGGCCATACAATTCATAGCTCTGACTAGTTGGACCATAGTGACCGTTACTGATAGGCTTGGCTAATAGTAGCCCCACAGACTGTGCCACTTGCCACACCCCAGGCTCATGGACCCCCCCCATGAGCCAACACATGTAAACGAAAGGACAAGCCGGCTTTAAATTGCTCCTTTACGTGGCAATCCCATCAAAAAATCGTGCTCAGATAAAGGCCAACATACGCACATTGGAGGGGCAGGGTTGAAGTCTTAGAGCAAACCTCTTTGGGACTGTGGGCAGCATTCCAGGTTTGGTCTTGGGCCCCTGTGCGAGCGATGAAGGGAGACTGCTTTATCCCGGATTAAGGAGGGTGATTTTTACTCATGACCCCCGCAGTATTCGGACCTTTTAAGTACCACATTGTTGGCCAAATCAATGATTCTTCCCTACTCCCTCAGGCTGGGATAATATAATTCTCACACCCTCTAGCCTGTGTAGGCCCCCAGCATTAATAAGCAACAGCTTCCAATAGAATAATTATGCTTGAAGCTGCTGCGGCAACGTGTCAAAGCCACCCGCAGGTCCAAAGAAGGCTGTGCATCGCCAAACAGCGAGCCGGATTTGTTAGTACTGGTGGGCCCAGGCAAGACCGGTTGCCCTATGTACGCCAAAAGCAGTAACCCATTTATTTATCTAGCCCATACTGGAGCCAAGGGTTTTGGAGCACTTGTGACCCTCAGTAGAAATTATTCGACAACACATACCCTTATTGTTGGCACAAAGAGTTAAGTGGTTAGCGCAGTGTCACCGGTTAAAGTGACTAGGTGGACTTCCCATTTTCGCCAATACTATAAGCCAGCCTCACATTTTATTTATTTATTTATTTTGGTTTGGGTAAAAATGCGTTTAAATCTCCTGTCTCTGTACCCCCATCACCTTATGCAACTTTCTGTTGCCTGGTGTCCATCCCCTCGTGCCCTTGCTTACCACGCCAACCCTGTTGCGAATGTGGACCGCGTGCCGCCTGAAGCCTTGTTGGCGGGCGTAAACTCTCCATAGTAACCCTGTAAAACAAAACATATGTGAGACATACGCAGACCCCGTATCCCTCAGGTAACTGTGGAAGTGGGGGGGGGGGGGGCCTGAACCCTGCTAATCATGCTGTAGAAATAGTCCTCTGCGCGAGGCAAGTGTTAAAGATGCCCATTTTTTTTTTTTAATACCCAATTTGACCCCACCTCAGGACTGTGCCTAGCATGGTGAGCAGGCCAACTTGTATAATGCTGTTTCTGTCATAGCATCCCTATATATGATACACGTAACCTCATACCTACAAGAAGTCAGCACTAAAGGCTTGTGCATGGATGAACGTTGCACAACTAAATAAGCACTAAACATGGCTTGTATAGATTGAAACGCTTCCACTTAAATTCTGGTAAACATTGCTACAGATCCTGAAATGTAAAACTGGGGGGGGGCAATACCGTGGACGCGGCCAAGCCGATAACAGTAGCGCCTCAAATACCCTATTTTGCCCCAAGCTCGAATATGTGTCTAGCATAGAAAGCAGACATGACGTATCATGCTGTACCGGAAATAGAGCAGCTTCCGCTTCGAGCTCCGGAGCTCAGTGGTCCTAAACAGCGAGAACATATTAAACTGTAGAAACTGGTAATCATGCATATAAGTCCACCTAATTGTGTGTGCGCGCACTCACAAAACCCCGAGCCATCCCGGGTGTCCACTTAATTGCTCCGATATCCGTCGCTCCCAAAGCAGCACAACACCTGGAACTATGTCCGTGGCCGCTCCGTGGCCACACCGGGGTGCCATACTCACACGGATGATATGCAACATGTACCAATTGCACCCATTGCCAGCTGGGCAAAGTGCAGACCGCGATGTGCACGAGGCACAGCGGGGCACGAGACCCTGCTGTGTGCCGATAAAAATAGGGGAGGAATCAAGACCAACCACTAAGCCTCTGTCCTGACGAGGGCCTCGGCCCTGGGTCAAGGGCAAACGGGGCCATTGTAGAGTGTGCCCCCTTACTAAAGGAAAAACCAGCGGTAACCCGCGCGCCCGACGGGGCCCAGATCCACCCGACCCCGAGTCATGTTCCCCAAGCATGCCTCACTCCTCCCACCGCCAGACCTCGGTCAAGCGAGCGGCCCAACGAGACCGCTGCAAACATGCATAACCCTCAGAGGCACACACAGAGAAGGCGGTGGATTTCATCAAGTATTCAAAGAGCTAATTCACTCTGCTAGGCGCAGCCTCCCGACGGCCCGTGTCACATGTGCAGGGGCAGACGGCGCACTGAATGCAAGCGCAGGTAAGATCCGGGCTACACCGGGAGACCGCTGCGCTGACGAGATGACCCTCCCTCCGTGCAAACCCCAGCCAGCAGCTTAAGCACCGCAGCCGCAGCAGGCGAGTGTCTGGCTCCCGAGGTCTGCCCACAAAAAAGGGCTGAGAGTAGGGGTGACGGGTGCAAGGCTGCCTCAGGACAGACGGACTCAGTCTCTGACCCGGAAAGAGAGGCGGGGGCGCACCCGGCCTCTACCCCTGACGCCACGTGGTGCCCCTAAGTATGGGCCCACAACCTCACTGCCTTCGAGTGAGGTGATCATGCTCAAAGCGAGAACTCCCCCACATAGGCGGCCGTGCACGCCAAGTGCCGTGCAGGCCAGCGAGGCTGCTGCCTACCGGACCAACCCCCCTACCGCCCAGGCCCCCGTCCCACTATCTGGCCCCCAGTCAACCTGAACGTGGACGCTAACCTCGCTGGGACCAGGGGCACAATGTGAGGGACGAGTCCCCACCGGGCCTAGCCTGTTTGGTTGAACCCTGGGGAGGGGGGGCAGTAACTAACCTCGTGGTCCTCGGCGGCCGGGCAGGGGTCGCACGACCAAACGGCGAGATGGGCAGCGGACAAGAGGAGCCACCATGAGCCCGTACATAGGCCGTGCCCGACCAGGCCGCGGGCCCTTGGCCCATGCTGCTTCCGACGGCGTGAGCGGCGATCAAAAGAGGTCGCCAAAATGGTGGGGGAGGGATATATACCCTCCCCCAAGTGCTGGGCGCCCAGGAAGTGACGCCCCTCATGCGCCGCTACCAGGCTGGAGAGGGGGGGGGGCCCAACCAGAGTCCCTGCCCCTGAAGAGGGTGGGGGTGTGGGGTGCCCAGGCGACACGAGAGTGCTGACCTCTGTAGCGGCCCCCTGTGGGTGCCTCGGCCAGCAGCAGATATCATGACCTCTCACTTCTGTAAGAATCCTGAGGTCTCACCCTTACCAGACGTGCGAGTGGCCACCAGTTCCCTCCCGGCCAACCAAATGCACCCCTTCCCTCTTAGTGAACAGCCAAGGGAAGCCATATTGGTGTATAACAGATGCAGTTTATTAACATAAACACATGGGCATGAGACATCACAGCTGCATGGTCATTTGCCTTCCACGGATTCAAATACTTCATCACATCTGTCATATCTCCCATTCTTACTTCAGCAGTTCTGGTTTGTTGGTCCAGTGCCTCGAAATCCCCAGCCATTCCCCCTGCACACTTTTGCCATGGACGTGTTTATCTTGCGCCTGTATCTCTCCACCCCCCCCCCGCCCATGATCTGCGGCCTCCCTCTACTCCCGATGGGTTATGACCGCTGACCATATCACATCTGCTCAGCGAACCAGACTTGCGATCACAGTGAGCCCTGATGCCATTGCCCCCAAATCGTCTTTCCACCCGAGGCATGCCAGATCGTTGCCCCCGAGGTGCACTAGGACAGCATCCGGCCTTTCTTCCCACCGCAATACGTCCTGGACGGGCAGTAGCAATTGTGCCCATCTCATGCCCAGCTTTTACAGCCAAGTCCCTGCTGTGTTGTGCAGCCAGATTCCCTTGTAGTCCTTACGCGCTGATGCCCACTGCTGTGCCTTCGTGATGGATGAGTGGCCCAGCCAGGACCCACACTCTGTGCCAGCTTGCAGGATTTCCTATTGCAAGAGAAACACCGCTGAGATACCCCCGGGTCTATGTAACCCTTGAAGGTGCCCGAGGCCCAGTGGCCCAGATGCTTTATACGCTCCTCACACAGCCCGCTCAATGTCACAGTTGTGGCAGCGCGTATGCGAAAGTAGTGTGACCCAAACTCCTTGGAAGGCAGCCCAGCCTTGGAGATGGCCATCTGCAGGACGGCCAAGAACTGAAAGTAACTTAGGCACAAGCCGTCTTCATGCAGCCTTGTGGCGCCCCTGCTGCATGTATGCTCGCATGCCTATAGCTACTTCTAGACAATCTAATCGTGTGTGCTTCGCTTAGGCATTTCAGTCCGTCTTTGACTAGTGTAAGTGGACTATCATGTAACCACTGCCCAAGTGCCCATCCTCACGACCCATACATGCTGTACCCATGCTGGTTGTGGATGGAGCCGCCAATTGGCTAACTCTATAGGCACCAAAGAATGCCAGGGCGAACGCTTCCCTGAACAGCACCAGCTCGTGCCCAGGGCTGCAAACATCAGGGAGTGTGTTGAGCAGCTTTCTCAGCAATCTGAAGTCAATGGGGCACCTCTGGTCCTTGCGCTTGCGGAGCAAACGCCCTCATGCTTTCATCACCCGCCTTGTGATACAAGGAGCTAGCTGGGACCCTTCTTGTCATCAGGTTAGCGTAATAGGATATCGTGCTGTGGCGCACATGTGCCCAAGCCTAGCTTCTTTCACCCTCAAATGCCCACTGTATGAATCTCATTACATCCCCACTTGTGATCTTCCCTGGACTCGCCACTCTTGTCATGCCGCGAAAAACTTCCTAGCACTTATGGTATTTTTCTAGCGTCTTGGGTGCCAGGGCATTGCCCACCAACATTGCTAGGATGGGTCTTTTCTGGTCTTCTGTTTTTCCCCGTCGGAATCCGAATACCGTATCATCTATCCGGACATAAGAAAAGAAGGCATTTATCCTTTTATTGTGTGAAATAAGGACGCTATGGAGATTCCTAGCACCTAATAAAATTGGAGAAGAGGAAGAACACGCTAATTCCTTTGAAGAATTTACCAAACCCTGAGGAAGTCCTGTTGGACGAAACACATTGGCTGGGCTATGTAGTCATGTCATTGAAAAATACAAATAAACTAAAATTGGAAACAGACATCTGCAAACTACTCGACCAAGGGCACACCGCAGCCCTGAGCCTGCTCGACCTGTCAACAGTGTTCAACACCATCTCCCACCGCATACTAACTGCCAGACTACACGATGCTGGCATACAAGTAAACGCCCTCGACTGGATCCGCTCATTCCTCACCGGCAGAAGCCAAAGGATCAGGCTGCAGCCCTTCCTCTCCGAACCCACGGAAATCAACTGTGGAGTGCCCCAAGGATCATCTCTCAGCCCAACCCTCTTCAACGTCTACATGGCCCCCCTCGCCGCCATTGTCAGACAACACGGCCTCAGCATAGTATCCTATGCTGACGACACCCAGCTCATCCTCTCCCTCACCAAAGACACCACCACCACCAGACTGAACTTCCAGGAAGGAATGCAGGACGTCGCATCCTGGATGAGAAACAGCTGCCTGAAGCTCAACTCGGAGAAGACAGAAGTCCTTGTTCTTGGAACCACCCCATCAGCATGAGGCAACACCTGGTGGCCCACCGCCCTCGGCAGTCACCTACCCCCACGGACTACACCAGAAACCTCAGCATCGTACTCGACTCCTCCCTCTCCATTAACTGACAGGTCAACGCCATCGCTTCCAGCTGCTTCAACACACTCCGCATCCTCTGTGAGACGTTCAAATGGATTCCCCCAAGTCAAGAAAGACAGTTACCCACGCTCTCATACCCAGCAAACTAGACTACGGAAACACCCTCTACGCCGGCATAAACAAGTTTCTACTCCACAAGCTCCAAACGATACAGAACACCACCGCCATACTCGTCCTCGGTATCCCTCGACACGAACACATCAGCCAACACCTTTGGAATCTCCACTGGCTCCCCATCGAGAAGAGAGTCACGTTCAAGGTACTCACCCACACCTACTAATGCCTCCACAACACCGGACCCCAATACCTCAACAATAGAATCACCTTCCACGTACCCAACACAGACCTCCGTTCCGCCAACCTCGCCGGGACCCTGCGCAGTCACAGAGCTAAAGCAGGGGGAAGAGCCTTCTCCTACATTGCTGCCAAGACCTGGAACGAGCTCCCAAACAACATCTGACGTGCCCCCTCCCTGAACACCTTCAGGAAGGCGCTAAAGACCTGGCTATTCGTCTGAACGTAACTGCGGAGTCCCCCTCACCTCCTTAAGACCCTCACAGGTGATCAGTGCGCTTACAATCTCCCTGATTGATTGACACACCAAGACTCCCTGTTCAATATTTCTGGATCTTATGGACTTGTGATACTGATTGTATTTTACAACTGGATTGAATATAATTGTATGCTCCTTTTCATTTTGTGTTTTTGGAAAATTATATTATTGCTGTGACCTCTAGCAGATCGGGCTGGACTGTTCCCATTGGGCGCAGGTTCAAGACTAATTTGCTTATGGCTGGGTCCAAACTGGAACGGCATGGCGAGCAAAAACACGATGGATTTATGCCCAGATCTCTGTACTGGGGTGAATATATGACATTGTTCTGCATTCTGTCCATCAATAGTTCTTTTTGCATTTGTCACCCTGAGTGGGACGGGTATGCTCAGACGTGAGTCCCGTGCTCTCCATGTGAAGAGTACTGATAATGTGTGTGACATGGTGAGGCCATGTAAGAGTCTTGACACCGTGTGTGACATTGTTAGACTGTGTGAAGAGTGCTGACACCATCTGTCCTGTGGTGAGGCTGTGTGAAGAGTGCTAACACCATCTGTCCTGTGGTGGGTCTGTGTAAAGAGTGCTGACACCATCTGTCCTGTGGTGAGACTCTGTGGAGTGCTAACACCATCTGTCCTGCAGTGAGACTCTGTGGAGTGCTAACACCATCTGTCCTGTGGTGAGACTGTGTAAAGAGAGCTGACACCATCTGTCCTGTGGTGAGACTTTGTGAAGAGTGCTAACACCATCTGTCCTGTGGTGAGACTCTGTGGAGTGCTAACACCATCTGTCCTGTGGTAAGGCTGTGTAAAGAGAGCTGACACTGTGTGTGACATGGTGAGACCGCGTGGAGTGCTGACACCATATGTCCTGTGGTGAGACTGTGTGAAGAGTGCTGACATCGTGTACCATGTGGTGAGACCATGTGAAGAGTGCTGACAACGTATGTCACATGATGAGACCGTGTGAAGAATGCTGACACCATTTGTCCTGTGGTGAGACTGTGTAAAGAGTGTTGACACTGTGTGCCATGTGGTGAGACCATGTGAAGAGAGCTGACAACGTGTGTCACATAATGAGACCGTGTGAAGAGTGCTAACACCATCTGTCCTGTAGTGAGACTGTGTGAAGAGTGCTAACACCATCTGTCCTGTGGTGAGACTGTGTAAAGAGTGCTGACACCATCTGTCCTGTGGCGAGACTGTGCAAAGAGTGCTGACACCATCTGTCCTGTGGCGAGACTCTGTGGAGTGCTAACACCATCTGTCCTGTGGTGAGACGGTGTGAAGAGTGCTGACACCATCTGTCCTGTGGTGAGACTCTGTGGAGTGCTAACACCATCTGTCCTGTGGTGAGACTGTGTGAAGAGTGCTGACACCATCTGTCCTGTGGTGAGACTGTGTGAAGAGTGCTGACACCATCTGTCCTGTGGTGAGACTGTGTGAAGAGTGCTGACACCATCTGTCCTGTGGTGAGACTCTGTGGAGTGCTAACACCATCTGTCCTGTGGTGAGACTGTGTGAAGAGTGCTGACACCATCTGTCCTGTGGTGAGACTGTGTGAAGAGTGCTAACACCATCTGCCCTGTGGTGAGACTGTGTGAAGAGTGCTGACACCATCTGTCCTGTGGTGAGACTCTGTGGAGTGCTAACACCATCTGTCCCGTGGTGAGACTGTGTGAAGAGTGCTGACACCATCTGTCCTGTGGTGAGACTATGTTAAGAGTGCTGACACCATCTGTCCTGTGGTGAGACTCTGTGGGGTGCTAACACCATCTGTCCTGCAGTGGGACTCTGTGGAGTGCTAACACCATCTGTCCTGTGGTGAGACTGTGTGAAGAGTGCTAACACCATCTGTCCTGTGGTGAGTCTGTGTAAAGAGTGCTGACACCATCTGTGCTGTGGTGAGACTCTGTGGAGTGCTAACACCATCTGTCCTGCAGTGAGACTCTGTGGAGTGCTAACACCATCTGTCCTGTGGTGAGACTGTATAAAGAGAGCTGACACCATCTTTCCTGTGGTGAGACTTTGTGAAGAGTGCTAACACCATCTGTCCTGTGGTGAGACTCTGTGGAGTGCTAACACCATCTGTCCTGTGGTAAGGCTGTGTAAAGAGAGCTGACACTGTGTGTGACATGGTGAGACCGCGTGGAGTGCTGACACCATATGTCCTGTGGTGAGACTGTGTGAAGAGTGCTGACATCGTGTACCATGTGGTGAGACCGTGTGAAGAGTGCTGACACCATTTGTCCTGTGGTGAGACTGTGTAAAGAGTGTTGACACTGTGTGCCATGTGGTGAGACCGTGTGAAGAGAGCTGACAATGTGTGTCACATAATGAGACCGTGTGAAGAGTGCTAACACCATCTGTCCTGTAGTGATACTGTGTGAAGAGTGCTAACACCATCTGTCCTGTGGTGAGACTGTGTAAAGAGTGCTGACACCATCTGTCTTGTGGCGAGACTGTGCAAAGAGTGCTGACACCATCTGTCCTGTGGCGAGACTCTGTGGAGTGCTAACACCATCTGTCCTGTAGTGAGACGGTGTGAAGAGTGCTGACACCATCTGTCCTGTGGTGAGACGGTGTGAAGAGTGCTGCAACCATCTGTCCTGTGGTGAGACTCTGTGGAGTGCTAACACCATCTGTCCTGTGGTGAGACTGTGTAAGGAGTGCTAACACCATCTGTCCTGTGGTGAGACTGTGTGAAGAGTGCTGACACCATCTGTCCTGTGGTGAGACTGTGTGAAGAGTGCTAACACCATCTGTCCTGTGGTGAGACTGTGTGAAGAGTGCTGACACCATCTGTCCTGTGGTGAGACTGTGTGAAGAGTGCTAACACCATCTGCCCTGTGGTGAGACTGTGTGAAGAGTGCTGACACCATCTGTCCTGTGGTGAGACTCTGTGGAGTGCTAACACCATCTGTCCTGTGGTGAGACTGTGTGAAGAGTGCTGACACCATCTGTCCTGTGGTGAGACTGTGTGAAGAGTGCTAACACCATCTGTCCCGTGGTGAGACTGTGTGAAGAGTGCTAACACCATCTGTCCCGTGGTGAGACTGTGTGAAGAGTGCTGACACCATCTGTCCTGTGGTGAGGCTGTGTAAAGAGTGCTGACACCATCTGTCCTGTGGTGAGACTGTGTGAAGAGTGCTGACACCATCTGTCCTGTGGTGAGACTGTGTGAAGAGTGCTAACACCATCTGTCCTGTGGTCAGACTGTGTGAAGAGTGCTGACACCGTGTGTCCTGTAGCGAGGCTGTGTAAAGAGTGCTGACACCATCTGTCCTGTGGTGAGACTGTGTGAAGAGTGCTAACACCATCTGTCCTGTGGTGAGACTGTGTGAAGAGTGCTAACACCAATTGTCCTGTGGTCAGACTGTGTGAAGAGTGCTGACACCGTGTGTCCTGTAGTGAGGCTGTGTAAAGAGTGCTGACACCATCTGTCCTGTGGTGAGACTGTGTGAAGAGTGCTAACACCATCTGTCCTGTGGTGAGACTGTGTGAAGAGTGCTGACACCATCTGTCCTGTGGTGAGAGTCTGTGGAGTGCTAACACCATCTGTCCTGTGGTGAGACTGTGTGAAGAGTGCTGACACCATCTGTCCTGTGGTGAGACTGTGTGAAGAGTGCTAACACCATCTGCCCTGTGGTGAGACTGTGTGAAGAGTGCTGACACCATCTGTCCTGTGGTGAGACTCTGTGGAGTGCTAACACCATCTGTCCTGTGGTGAGACTGTGTGAAGAGTGCTAACACCATCTGTCCCGTGGTGAGACTGTGTGAAGAGTGCTAACACCATCTGTCCTGTGGTGAGACTGTGTGAAGAGTGCTGACACCATCTGTCCTGTGGTGAGGCTGTGTAAAGAGTGCTGACACCATCTGTCCTGTGGTGAGACTGTGTGAAGAGTGCTGACACCATCTGTCCTGTGGTGAGACTGTGTGAAGAGTGCTAACACCATCTGTCCTGTGGTCAGACTGTGTGAAGAGTGCTGACACCGTGTGTCCTGTAGCGAGGCTGTGTAAAGAGTGCTGACACCATCTGTCCTGTGGTGAGACTGTGTGAAGAGTGCTAACACCATCTGTCCTGTGGTGAGACTGTGTGAAGAGTGCTAACACCATCTGTCCTGTGGTCAGACTGTGTGAAGAGTGCTGACACCATCTGTCCTGTGGTGAGACTCTGTGGAGTGCTGACACCATCTGTCCTGTGGTGAGACTCTGTGGAGCGCTAACACCAACTGTCCTGTTGTGAGACTGTGTGAAGAGTGCTAACACCATCTGTCCTGTGGTCAGACTGTGTGAAGAGTGTTGACACCATCTGTCCTGTGGTGAGACTGTGCGAAGAGTGCTGACACCATCTGTCCTGTGGTGAGACTCTGTGGAGTGCTAACACCATCTGTCCTGTGGTGAGACTCTGTGGAGTGCTGACACCATCTGTCCTGTGGTGAGACTCTGTGGAGTGCTGACACCATCTGTCCTGTGGTGAGACTCTGTGGAGTGCTGACACCATCTGTCCTGTGGTGAGACTGTGCGAAGAGTGCTGACACCATCTGTCCTGTGGTGAGACCCTGTGGAGTGCTAACACCATCTGTCCTGTGGTGAGACTCTGTGGAGTGCTGACACCATCTGTCCTGTGGTGAGACTCTGTGGAGTGCTGACACCATCTGTCCTGTGGTGAGACTCTGTGGAGTGCTGACACCATCTGTCCTGTGGTGAGGCTGTGTAAAGAGTGCTAACACCATCTGTCCTGTGGTCAGACTGTGTGAAGAGTGCTGACACCATCTGTCCTGTGGTGAGACTCTGTGGAGTGCTGACACCATCTGTCCTGTGGTGAGACTCTGTGGAGCGCTAACACCAACTGTCCTGTTGTGAGACTGTGTGAAGAGTGCTAACACCATCTGTCCTGTGGTCAGACTGTGTGAAGAGTGTTGACACCATCTGTCCTGTGGTCAGACTGTGCGAAGAGTGCTGACACCATCTGTCCTGTGGTGAGACTGTGCGAAGAGTGCTGACACCATCTGTCCTGTGGTGAGACTCTGTGGAGTGCTGACACCATCTGTCCTGTGGTGAGACTCTGTGGAGTGCTGACACCATCTGTCCTGTGGTGAGACTCTGTGGAGTGCTGACACCATCTGTCCTGTGGTGAGACTGTGCGAAGAGTGCTGACACCATCTGTCCTGTGGTGAGACTCTGTGGAGTGCTAACACCATCTGTCCTGTGGTGAGACTCTGTGGAGTGCTGACACCATCTGTCCTGTGGTGAGACTCTGTGGAGTGCTGACACCATCTGTCCTGTGGTGAGACTCTGTGGAGTGCTGACACCATCTGTCCTGTGGTGAGACTCTGTGGAGTGCTGACACCATCTGTCCTGTGGTGAGGCTGTGTAAAGAGTGCTAACACCATCTGTCCTGTGGTCAGACTGTGTGAAGAGTGCTGACACCATCTCTCCTGTGGTGAGACTCTGTGGCTGCACGTAATGGTTTAGGACTATACTGGCGACAACGTGCTCCTAAATGCACCGCTGGACACTTATTGCACCCTCCCCACCTTCCTGCTGGATGGGCGTGGCTCGTTTGTGACACTTGTTCTTTATGTGACGCTTGGAGTTTTCAGAATCCCTATGAGTTCACTGATGTAAGATGGATGGCAGCAACACCCCACTCCCCCCACCCCCCCACACTCTGAAAACTGTCCCAGCAGCGCGAGAGTGTGTTTATTCAATGTGGCTTTGATTGCTGAAAAGAGGCTGTAACATGAGCAAGGGCTGGTTTCGCTTCCTCGATGGGGCTCATTCCAGGAGGCCATGACACCTCCTGGAGCCGAAGGCTCAACTCTTCTGAGAAGGGGCCTTGTCTGGGGAGGTGATCACACGCCCGGGGCTGTAATCCACCCTGCCCGAGAATAATATCGGTTTCAGCAAGAGGCTCCTATGCATTGTACTCAGAAGAAACTCTTTACACCTGCGAGTGTAAGGTAAGTGAGAAACGTTCAATGACAACGGCTCAAAGCTGTGGTTTTACAGACAGTTTAGTAGAACAAGCACAGGCAAAGCCAACAGGCTCGGCTGTTTTGTGAAGGACGAGTTTGGGATTCTGTGGACGTTTGAACTGGTGGATGTGTTAATGAGTTAACGACCGGATGAATGAGTGACTGCATCAATAAATGAACTGACGGATGTGTTAATGAGTTAACGACCGGATGAATGAGTGACTGCATCAATAAAGTAACTGATGGATGAACAGTTGAATATATGGAATAGTGGCTGGTTGAGAGTATTGTCAGTGATGCAAGATGGCAAGGCTACCACCCGGGGCGCAGCAAGTTCCAGAACTGCCCCTGGCTGTGCTGTTCTCCCCCCTTGAGCTACACGCCCATCCCTGCTCTCAGGGGCTTCTTTCACTCTCTGTACCCCAGGGCACAGGCTGCGCTCTCGGCACTTCCTGTCTTCAGTGGTCTTCTGGGTGGGGCTGAGGCAGCCTGCTGCTGTAAACACTGCCTGGCGCTGTGCTTGCCAGGGACCTATAATAGCCACAGCCAGGGTCTCTGGCAGTGCCCAAAGGGCTGGTCTCACAGATCCGTGTGTGGGTTGTATGTATGACTGGGTGTCTGTTTTTTAGGTCTCGCCTGAGCCAGCGCTTTGGCACTGCTCTCGCAAGAGCTTTTGTAAACGGGGGATTTGGAAGTGAAAACTAGTGCTTTCAGGCCTCCAAATACAGTGCATGTGCGCCGGGCGCGCACACCATTTGGCAGCCTGCGTGATCATTTTCGCGGCCGCTTTGATGTTCTCAGTGAGCCCCGCGGCCACCGAGAACATCAAAGCGGCCGCGAAAGTGCACACCATTTGCCAGCCTGTGTGCCTCTGTTCCCTTAGAGGGCGCGACGTGCCCTACCCCCTCCCTTATCCCACTTCCTGCTTGGTTTTTTTGGATGTTTTTGCTTGTTTAACTTCATTGTCAGTTTTCTTTTTTTTATATGTGCGGGACCTTTTTGTTGAACAAATGGAGAAACAATTGAACCCGTTCACACCATTATAGACTTCTTGTTTCAGCTACTCTTATTTGCTTTACCAATAAAATACGTACGCATTCACACTTTCCCAAACACAGCAACAAACAATAGAAAATGATCCCACTGCCACAGACTTCTGGATGCACGCACCCTTCTTTCTTTTAGCATCTACGTGCGTGTGCATTTTAAAGTGTTTCCAATATAAGGGTAGCCTGATAGAAACTGTTACTTTTCTCGCCAATAAAATGCACATTTAAAATAAAACAAACTGCGCACACTGCCGCAAACTCCTTGGCGCATGCACCCATCTTTCTTTAGCAACTACGTGCGAGCGCATTTCAAAGAGCTTCCAATATAAGGGTAGCTTGATGGAAACTGTTACCCACAATTATATCGATGTTAACTACAAAGTGAGTTGTCGCTTTTCTTATAGCAGTGCCTACTTTTTTCTAAACATATAAACACCCATTTCAACTTGTTCGCACCACCATAGACTTGTCTCAGCCACTCTTCTCGTTTTTAGCAAAAAAATATATACCCATTCACACCTTTCAAAACATGACAGCAAACAATAGAAACTGCTCCCACACTACAGACTTCATGGCTCACGCCCTGTTCTTTCTTTTGCCGACAAGGTGCCTGCGCATTCGTTCACACCACCATAGACTTGTAGTCTCAGCCACTCTGCTCTTTTTTAGCACTAAAATATGAGCCCATTCACACCTTAAAAAATATTACAACAAACAATAGAAACTGCGCTCGCACTAAAGACTTCATGGCATGCTTTGTTCTTTATTTTACCAACAAGGTGCATGCACATTTAAAACAAGCATTGTCATAGCCGATAGGTCTCGCCTTTAGGACCTTATAAGTGTTTAGTTATCCAGCACAATTTCCTTGGTGCAACAACATTAACTGTTACATGGCTAAACACTTATAAGGTCCCACAGGGGAGACCTATTGGCTATGCCAATGCTTGTTGTTCTGAAGGGCTGGTTTTTAGGTCTCGCCTGACCCAGCGCATGCGCGGGTCTGGCGAGACTTTTAGAGAGGGCTCCAAAACGTGCTACCAGGCAGCCTAGAGCTACAGTGCATGTGCGCAGGCGCGCACACCGCGCTTTACCGCGATTACTTTCACTTTTGCGGCCACACGGCCGCTTTGATGTTTCAAATGTCGATAACAAAATTTAGCCTTGCCTCGCTCGTACCCGAGCGCAGCACCGGGAAGGGCAAACTTTTAAACACTTCACTCATGCATGACTCGGCCAGTAATAATTAAAACCGGCACTGGTCGTGATTTCGTTTCTACTTGGAATTTAAAAGAGATTAAAACGAACGAATACCATGAATGAAAATAGCACATATGTACTTTCGGTTATCTCGATCTATTCCAAAAGACGTTATCCTAATATAGGTTTCAAGTGTATCCAGGGCCTCAAGAATTAAATTTTAAACGATTTCAAATTTTAATAATAATATACTACAGTGTTTGAGCAAGAGACATTTAAAATAATACTGTCACGGACAACAATTTAGTACAGAGACAGTCACGTTTGGATTGATTGGTGAACGCACAGAGATAGAACTGCTTGACTAGAATTACACAGCGCGTCAATGGCCGCGCCGAAGCCTGAATCTCCAGGGACTGACAGTCTCCTTTGCTCTCCACAGGCAAGCACAGCACGCTTCCTAAAACCGGAAGAGAAAACAGCATGCCCTGCGTAGCCAAGCTCAGCTTGAGCTGGTGGCAGATTGCTTTCCGATCTCGTCTGCTTTACAAATATGAGGGCGATGTATCCCCATTTTCACCTGCGTGTTCAGTTACAGGCCAGAGATTTGTTTTCTGAAACATCCCCAGTTTGTAATTTCTCGTCCATACGATATCTATTCAAAGATTCGGGTTCGGAGTTAGTTTGCAGGTTGTAAATGGTCTCGAAATTTTCCTATTTAACTTACATTTTTCTCCTGAAAAATGGTCGTTTTTTGCTTGCAAATGTTGATTGTGCTGTCGTGAATTGGTGGATTGTGGTCACACATATGATATTTGATACGCCCTGTTCCAAGCATTCTAAGGAGGAGCGCACAGTGGTACAGGGCGCAATTTTATCGTAGCCGGGACATCCCCAACACGAGTGGTGTATGTGGAACATTGTGTGGTGTCCTGTTGAGACCAGGTTGCAGATATCAAGGAGTGCCTTGGACGGGCTCACCAGAACGCGCAGGCACATTTTTTTGTACATACTTGCATTACTCACCTTTAAAACACAAGGGAATACAGACATTTCCTACGTTTTTTGCCTGCCGGGGATGGGACACTGGCGGATCAGAAGCTATACCCGTACGCTTGTCCGCACCCCCGCTGCCTGCCCTCCCCCTCAGAGCACTGTATAGACAGCTCCTCGATGCTCTGGTACCTTAAAGGTGCACCAACAGCAGCGCCTAGAGCATCCCCGGAACAGTGGACCGCTATTGTCGGGCACAGAGTACTGTAGTGTCCTGCGAGACACGTTCTAGTGTCCCGCAGGAAGTTGCACTTCCAGCCACTCCCTTGAGGGCTGGACACACTGCACCCGACACCCATCCATCACGGGTGTCACGAGTGACGTGGCCCCGCCAATAAAAAGGCCCGGGTGCACGTGCTCGTGGCCAGTTTTCTGCACCAGTAATCCTGTGTCCTGTGTCATTCATTTAGCTACATGCGGGCCTGAGGGCCCAACACCACATTGGCGACGAGGCGGGTAGCTAACCCCGCGTGTCTGCTGCATGATGGCTCCTTGTCCCTGTGAGGAGGAAAGGGTCTGCCGCCCGTGCCTGTGGTGAGGGACGAGCTCAGCACGCGGCCATCTGTCTTTCAGAAGGAAGGCACGGAGAGTGGCTGTCTCCCGCTCACAGCGGCCCGGCCCCGAACAGTGGAGGAGTGGACGAGCGCCCCGCAGCTGCCATTGGAATGCCACGAGAAGCGTGAGTCTCCCCACCTTGCCTGCGGTGCGGCCGCCGCCACGCTCCGGCATTCATCGTCGCAAGCAAAGAGCCCTGCACTCCACACGGCGCAGCGCCCAAGAGTGGTCATTCCACCCCTAAGTTAGGCATTGATCCGCCGCTGGCTGTCCCTGTGTCTGCAGCACAAACAGGGAGGCGTTGCGACGACCCCGCTGAGCAGCCCTCCAACCACTGACTGGAGTTACCCCACAGCAGGCACCAGCACAGCCCGTGACAAAGGAGGGAGGCTGGCACCGAAAGGAGGGTGGCGAGTGCCCCGTGCTCCCGCCCTGTCGGCAAGACACCGGCGACCGCCCAGGAACCGCCCGACTGCATTGGCCCGAAGCGGCGTCGTGAGCAAGCAGTGCGTGCAGGAGCTAGAAGGCCATTCCCCGCCAGCTAAGTACACACACAACCAATGAGGGAGACAGCAGAGGCTGCAATCGACCGGCAGGAAACCTGCGCTGGTGTGATCTGCGTTGCGGTGGAACCCTGGCAAGAAGCTGCGTCTCCGTCACTGCCAGCACGCGGCACTGATGTTACCCCGACAACGCCGAGCGACCAGGAGAGAGAAAGCGAGCTGCCCAGCGCTTCTCTACAGTGACCCCCCTTACCTTCATCGTACAAGCCGGGCAGTACGAAGGTGGACGCGTGGGCTGTTGACCGGCAGAAGGATGGGCCCAACGCCAAGGGTCGGCGCAGCATCCGATGTCAGCAATGGAGGGAGAGAAGCGTGGCAGCCCAGTAGCCAGTGAAGTGAGCTGCACCGGAAAGGGCTCCTGCCTGCATCTTCAACCCTGCACGGCTCATGTCCAAAGGTGAGAACCGGCCGCACTGACCTGCAATGATCACTCCGAGTACGGGCAGCAGCAAGGCCAGCATCCCCACATTGCGAGAAAGAGCAGTAAGGCCCGCAGATAAAACGAGTTCTGCCGACGCCGGCAAAGCAGAAGCGCTGCACCGCCACCTAGTGGCCATCAATAGTACTCCACAATAAAGCACGTACATGAGAGCCCGGCCGGTTGTTACTGAAGGAAGACACAGCCAGCTCTCAAAAGAATAGCTGGGCCAAATCAAGGAGATTGTTGCAGCCACAATCCAGCCAAAGCAAACCAGGCCCCGAGTAAAACAAAAAAAAACGGCTGCCAAGTGCCTGAGCAGTAAGTCAGTGCATGAAGTAACACAACACTGCACACAGAATAAAGAAACCAAACGGGAACAGTAAGGCACACTATAATCCCACACGGCCGTGTATAGAGTCCTGCAGTGTCAGCAACCACCTCGACAGCTCCACCTATTGACCCCTACCACAGTACCTCCCACGAGCTACAGCGGAAGCTATGTAATGAGGTCAGCCACATGAGCCCTGGGGCTACAAGGAGCACGAAGGAGAGACTGTTAACCCCGCAGAGAGCTTGCAAAAGGCCCAAACCCACGCCGCCAAGTAAAGCCCAGTCAGAATGGCGTGACCAAAGGCCCACAGCAGCACAGCCTGAGCGCGCAACGCCCGGGGAGAGGAAATGAGGCGCGCCAACAGGAGAGAGCATACAACCCCACCTCAATTAACAGGTGAAAGCAGGGACATCTACAGCTCTGCACTGCCCTCGCTCAAAGGAAGCTGAGGCTGCACAACACAGCCAGTACCAGAACTGCCTGCACCCAGCTGCCCTGCAAGTGAAAGCACATGAGAGGCCTACACTGTCTGTCCCTATGCAACACAGCCAGTACCAGAACTGCCTGCACCCAGCTGCCCTGCAAGAGAAAGCACATGAGAGGCCTACACTGTCTGTCCCGATGCAGCAAAACCCAGTGGGATGGCAAGCTCCAAAAGTAGCACAGGAAGATGGGGCGCGTTGCGTGCCACCCCAATGAGCTACCTAGGCTTTCAAAGTAAAAAGACAAATGGTGGCACATCACCAAGAGCCCCCAGGAAGACCGAAGGTTCTCCAGCCCAAGCAACACCGACCAAGCTCAAGCACCGACACCGAGGGAGCTGCAACACAAGCCCCGTCATCACAAGTAGAAGGCCAGCCATAAACGGCATCCCCTCAAGGGAACTGTCCCTGTCAACAGCGCAAGGAGAAACTGGTGCAGAGCACGCACCACAAGTGGCTGCCCAACGCCACCGCCAGGGAAGAGGTCGCGTCACCCGCCCCTTCTGGTGAACAGGCACAACCGCCAACCACGCCACAGGCACCCCAAGTGCCAGGAGACAGCGTCCAAGAACGAGACATCTCCACAAACAAACACAGCTGAGCGCAGCACAGAGAGCGACTGTTAGAAAGGGTAGACGGACCGGGAGGGTCGGCCGGGGTCAGGGGGAGAGGTCTCCGGGGAGAGCCGTCTCCAGCGATCGTACAGACAAGTAACTTCCCCCCCCACAGACAGATACCACACACGGATAAGGTTCAGTGTTCTTTATAAGCACTTCTTAAGGTACGGTTGAACGGTACAAGGAGGTCTGGACTCAGGGGTCCCCTCGATTCAAGTCTCTCAAAGCAGGGTAAGGGGTAGCGGGACAGTCTGTTTACCAGTCAGGTAGTTCGGATGAGATGATGACTAGCTCACAATCCTCGAGCTTGGTGGTTTAGTTGGTACGGGCCGCGGTAGCGCCGGCAGGTCCCGGTCGAGATGGTCGGTACACGGTCCGCGGCAGCGCCAGCAGGTCCCGGAAAGATGGTCGATGTACGGTCCGCGGCAGCGCCAGCAGGTCCCGGTGAGGATGGTCGTTACAACGGGCCGCGGCAGCGCCAGCAGGTCCCGACGAGGATGGAGGTTGCAGAAGGCCGCGGCAGCGCCAGCAGGCAGGACGATGGTTCACAAGAGCGGGCTACGGCAGCGCCAGTAGTCCGTCAAGGCTGAGTTCTCTCGGTGTCTCTCGACTCCAGGATACAACTGCCTTCCTGCTCCGGAGTTGCCCCAGTTATAGGGCAGGCGCCCTTTGATGTCCGGACCCTCGCACTTGGAGGTCGGAGGGCCCGGGATGAAGGTGTCCAGACACCCAGCAGGGGGTGGAGCCAGCGCCTTGGGGAGCTGGAGGCGATCGGCACCTGGCGGGGGAAGAGCTCTTGACACTTCGTTCTCCCATTGACCTGCCAAGTGGTCCGCTCACCTCCTGGGTGGATGATGGTGCCGGGATGTCGGGGCCGGCCAGGCCCGGGGTTAGGGTCGGGGCGAGGCCACGCGGCCTCGTGGTGCAGGGCCCAAGATGGCGGCTTGCACCGGCCGGGGGAGCCGGTGGGGCTGGGCCCCGTGATGAGTAGAGGTCCGAGGGCAGAAGATCCGTCGGGAGACGGGGTACAGGTGCTTTTCGTGGGTTATGCCTGGTGGGCCGGAGCTCGGGCCCTGTCGTGCGGGGAGGGAGCAAGCCCTTCGTGTGGCCTGTCCAACAGCGACCATGTCCCCACTGCACCAGCGAAGCCCCGCAGAGTGCCGAAAGCAACACAGGGTCCTCCTCAACACAGCCTCAAGATGGAGTCGGCGGTGACCCACGGCAGGCAAGGAAGGAGTCGCACCCGCAGCGGCCCGGAAGCGTCACAGTATCCGTGACACAGTGTCCTCCTCAGCACGGCCTCAAGATGGAGTCGGCGGTGACCCACGACAGGCAAGAGAGGAGTCGCACACGCCACGTGGCGGCCGCCACAGCAACAGGCGCTCCAACGGCAGCGACACGCGACAGGACGTCACGTCGCCTCGAGGTCCAAGCGCAACGCCCTCGAAGAAAGAAGAGTGACAGCCCTGTCACCCTGAAAAACCGGAAGACACAGGTAGACTGAATAGACCGGAAAAAGGAGAAGACCGGGGACTCGCAGCAAGCCAAGAACTCACCCTGACACATCTGACAGCCACCAAGGCGGACAACCGTCCCTGGACACAGCCTCACAAGAGAACTGAACGTAAGCCGCAGCAGTCGCAAACCGCGTCTCTCCACAACGCGTCTTCAGGTGAACGGCCACTCCCCAAGCGTCGGCTGTCCAAGTCAAGTGGCATCCCTGTTCCTGTCCGCAGGTGCCATGGGTGAAGATCTGCCCTGAGTGTCCGTCCTCACACCGCCTCAAGATGGAGTCGGCAGTGGCCCCCAAGCCAGGCAAGAGAGGATCAACACACTCTACGTGTTAAGCCGCCATGGACACTCAACATCAGCAAGGCGGAGGCACGTGGCTGCCCAGGTCCATCCTAACATCCGAACCCTCCCAGCAAGTCACCAACAGTCATTCCGATCACCACATAGCTGGTAGCCATCACCACGCCAGTCATCAGCACATGCGTCAAACACCACTTCCCGAGTACCGATGGACTGGAGTCCGAAACCGTTGCCACACAAGCCGACTAAAGGGAACCAGCAACCACCTGTGAACTGGGCCTACACCGGAACCGCAGCAGCGAGTGCAAGTCTTGACCAACAATCATCCACCCGTGAGGGTTGTGCGTGCGACCAAGCAACGGCTCCTCGGCGGTCCTGCAGCTGCCACCAGATGGCACCCGAGCAGCGGCTCCAGTGCAGCCTTCCTATAGTCCCGCAGCAACCCCGATGACGGGCCTCTCCAGGCGGGAGAGCGAGAAGAGACATTGCCCCACCAACAGGGTACCGGTCACAGCCACGTGGTTCCACAGGGACAGTCGGTCCAGCAACACCTCGGTGAACTCTCACGTTAGACTCCATCCATTGTCATGACGCAGCCCACCAAAAGAACTGTTAGATCTCACCACAGACCATCACCGACGTCAGCCAAGAGGAAGCCATGCAAGACACTTCATTGTCCGCAAACGGACAGTATGCAGCGGACGTCTCCAAGCCAGCGGTCGTGCCCTGAGTCCCTCAGGTTAAATTACGAGTGCCCGCGGAGAAGGTTCTGCTGCAAGCCAAGGTCACCAGCCCTCGTCTGATGTCGTCCTGCCACCTGACTCGAGGGAGCTGATGGACCCTGTGGTATTTCATCAACTGTGTTTTTCCCCACAGGTTGGACTTGACTCCTTGTTTTGTCCTTCAATAAAGTTGGGGAGGAATGTAGTGTCCTGCGAGACACGTTCTAGTGTCCCGCAGGAAGTTGCACTTCCAGCCACTCCCTTGAGGGCTGGACACACTGCACCCGACACCCATCCATCACGGGTGTCACGAGTGACGTGGCCCCGCCAATAAAAAGGCCCGGGTGCACGTGCTCGTGGCCAGTTTACTGCACCAGTAATCCTGTGTCCTGTGTCATTCATTTAGCTACATGCGGGCCTGAGGGCCCAACACCACAGAGTACCAGCATTTCTAAGCAAGGTGCAATATCTTTAATAGGCACGTGTAGCAGTCGCAGTCGTGCATCCTGGGAGTGTGAGTGCCAGTACTTTTGAGACATGTACAGGCACTAGGGCGTGAGCTGCTGTCTTAGGAATTGGGGAATCAGGCTCCAGTCCCGGCATCGGGTCAACACCCTGTGATTCTGGGCACACCACTTAACCTCCCCGGGCATACAAACAATATGTAACGTGTGGTTCCTCTTTTCAGCAGGTACAGGTGATATCTGGTCTCAGTGTAGTGGGAGTTGGGGGCGGCGGCGTGAGTGGAGTTAGGTCAACTTTTGGGGCACCCCTGGAGATGTACCATTTACCATACTTCAATCCGCATCCCTAACTTCTCAGCTGCGCCCAGCACGCAATCATACACAGCCTGCCTCCACAGACATAGACATTTGCACACTCGGTACAATCAAACAACCGTACAAAGTATAAACCCTCGGACACATACCTTAGCCCCATTTTCTTATACATATAAAACACGTGCACATCTTTTCCCTCCGTCACATGTAAAACACTCACGTGAAAAACACTTATTTAGTTCATGTAGAATTACACACAGCTACATCCACATGCAACACTACGAACCTGCGAGGAACCGCATACAGGCACCAGGTACAATAACACAGTGACATGACATATAGCGGCTCTCAAGGGAATACACAGAAAAATGGAATTTAGTACACACCAAATTAGAAGCGATCGCACACCTATGCATTTGTCAGCTCAAATGGTGGCATGTGGACGTTGGTAGAGACGCACTCTCTCATTCCTTGAGTAAATGAAGAGTTCTTATCGCCCAGTGGGGTATATCTTTCAGAGAACTCGCACTCATTTGATGTGCAGGTGCCTTGTTTCCAAACTGCAGAATGTGAAATAAATCCCTAACTCTGCATAACATGTACTTATCGACAAAAAGCACACTTCTTCCTCTTCCACTCATGTTGTGATCACTCCTGTGAGCACATATCTCAAGCTCTCCAGGCTGTGCACTGATCGCAGACAGAACGTTTCTCCCACTTTGTTGAATCTCGTTATTACAGATTAGCAGCAACCATCTAAGGGAGCAGATCTCCAAGGTTATACTAGATCCGAACTCACCACCTCAGGAGGCATATCCCCCAGGTCAATTCAGAGAACATATCATTATTTGTGCATGCTTCATCCCAGGGAGCATAACTCCCAGCCTTCTAGATGGACACATCATTCAGGTGGCAACATCTCAACTTAGTCTATCGCCCAACCTGACAGTGCCGCAATGCTCACTACAGAGCAACATTTCACCAGCTATGGTCACCCCACTGAGCATATCCGGAGGCTCATATTATACCGTATTATCAATGGTCTCCTTGGGAAACACTCGCCAGGGTCAGCACCGATCTGCCCAGGGGGTTTCTTATTCAGATTAATCGAAATCAGCGTTGATCATTAGTGCAAGTGCATTGCTGGCGTATTACACACTTGCACGGATCTGAGCCCCCAGCATCCTATTTCTAGGTGTTTTGCAACTCTTCATTGTGCTTGTTTGAGCCACGTGTTTGGGAGTGTGTGAATAGGGCGTTACAGTAGTCAAGTCTAGCTGATATAAGAGCTGTGACTACCTTTTTCTGTAAAGCAGACGGTTTGTAGGGGAGGACCTTCCTAATTACTTTAAGAATGCAAGAGCATGAGGACGCGATGTGGCTTCTCTGGCCCTCAAAAGATAGTTTTGTATGGAAGTATCATCAAACAACAATAGTATGTCAACGAAAAAACTAGCACTGGCAGTGAGCAGATACAGAAACAAGCGTCCATTGACAGTAGTTCTCCCCCTCCACATCTCTGATAACTATCACGGTAGGGGTAACCGGGCAAATGAGCAGTAAAGCGGGGGGAGAACCCCTCTCCAGTGGGGAGATCGAGAGGGAAGGGACCACAAACCACCGCATCAACCTCCAGCCTGTGGTCCACACTGCATCCCAACTCGTTACCTCCTCATCCGTCTTCCTCGCCACAGTAATCACTCATGAGCATTCTGCTTCCACAGAAACTCCCAGCAAAAGTTATCATACTAGTCACCCTATCCCTCCAATACGGCCCTCATTGGCAACCACCAATTACATAAAAGGATACAAGATCCAAACCATGGCCAGTTTTTTGTTTTGTTTCTGGACTGCTCCAAGTGCTGTTCCTGTGATCAGGTAGGGCGGGACGGTGGTCCTGCTATAGCGGACTCTCATGTCCCAGGACTCTTTTGGTTTGCCTCAACATGTCTTCCTTCCCCCCTTTTTAGGTCTCGCCTGAGCCAGCACTTTAGCGCTGCTCTGGCGAGAGTTTTAGTAAGCGGGATTTGGAAGTGCAAACTAGTGGCTTTTTTAGGACTCTAGCTACAGTGCATGTGCGCCGGGCGCGCGCACCATTTGTCCGCCTGCGTGATCACTTTTGCGGCTTCTTTGATGTTCTCAGTGAGCCGCGCGGCCACTTAGAACATCAAAGCGGCCGGGAAAGTGATCACCATATGCTATGCTCGCATCTCCCTCCTCCCTTTTCGGAACATGGATCGTGTGCGCTCGCTTTCGTGACTTGCTTTCTTGGTGGCTTTCTTCATTCATACAGGACCTTATTCCCTCCATGTTAAGAAACGTTAATTTCAGGCACATTCAAAACGAGGGTTGTTATCTTTGCAAAACCTGCGAACGAGTCCCGCAGCGGCATGCATCACCACCCTAGGCCATTCCCACTCCCTAGCTCAGGCACTAGCTTGCAGGGCAGCCATTCTCACGGAGGCCGTTGAACAGGCCCAGTGGCTGCTACCCACCTTCCCACAAGTGCCCAAAACGCGACTAAGCAGCTTCGGACAGTGGAAGTCGGATGTTCAGTGTGATTTTTCGACTTCCACCCCTATCTCCAGTGCTGTGTTTTGAAAGTTTTTCTTCGCTTTGATTTTCTCCGACGTGCCGTCTGGGCGGAGTGCGAGCGTTTCTTGCGAGAGGGGCTGGAGAGGGCCTAATTGAATGGAGAGAGCATTAGTTGCTGTGGTAATGCCTTCCAAATGCGGAACACTGAACTATGGCGCTAACCATGGCAACATTGTTTGTGCGAGGAGGGTGAGAATAATAATTATAAACAGAACAAGAGGCCGCTGAGCATCACTACAGTCGTCATTTACTTTGATTGGGTGATGCAGTATTGATTAGCATTCCCAGAATACCTGCTCCAGCAAATCACTCGGGTAAACAGGCTAACAGTTTCTGTTTAAAGTCGACTTATTTCTGCTTTTATTTTTTATCTACCTTGTTGTTGTTTTCAACCACAAGTCTCGGTGTTCATTTAGTTTCTGTCCTCGCCCCCTTGACCCGCCCCCCAGAGCTAAGTTTTTATTCTTTCATCTTTTGTATGCTTACACAGAAATTTTGAATTTTCCTTTTGTAGGTTCAGGGTGACAGGAAGTCAGAAACTAAACGTCAGAATGCGACAAAAAGCAGTTAGGAGTTAGGACATGTGATGTGGCACCTGTCAAAGAAGAGTCTGCCAGTGGATGCGGCGATATAGTTATGAAAGACTTTCTGACTAGGTGAACATATAGCTACATGTGTCCTCGATGTGTTCTGTGATATATTCTGGAGACATTCTGTTACGTATTGTGGGTGTGACTTTGTATCGCACTTTTCCACTATCACTAGCCGGATGAGACAACAAGAGTCTGGGCCTCATTTGTGATTGGGGGGGCGAGCACCATTTGGCTGATGTTGTTGAGACACCGCCCCCACAACCCCAGCCGAAGTAGTCACAGGCCCAGGGAAATGCTGCATTCAGTTCTCAGCAAGTCAGGTCAATGCCTGCTCTTATAGAAGTCCTGGAAAACTAAAGCCAAGCATTGGCATAGCCAATAGGTCTCGCCTTAGGGACCTTATAAGTGTTTAGCCATGCAACAGTTAATGTTGTTGCAGTAAGGATATTGTGCTGCATAACTAAATACTTATAAGATCCCAAAAGCGAGACCTATAGGCTATGCCAATGCTTGTTACTGTTGACTTCTCTGATATTACCCAAGCTTGCAAACTCTCACACAGCGTGTCTTTACATGTTTAAAACTGCCCTGATTTGCATATGTGGGCCACTTTTTTATCTAACCTGTTCGCTAATGGGTCCCCCTATTTTTCTGGTACCTAGGCCTATTTTTTGTCCCAGTCCAACCCTGTGGCACTGCCATGGAGATCTTTACGACGCATCAGTCTTCTTCCTTGGTTTTTATACCAGATAGGCCCCCCAAAACCTGCCCGGCGAGCACCTGAGGGGTGCAATAATGATCACACACTCGGTCTAGCGGGCGAAATGTAATCCCCAGATTATAACCAGGGCCTAAGACCCAGCATGTGAACGCAGTCATGACTTGCCCCTTCTGTCAGTGACATCTCGGTTTGTTTTTGGGGTACGCCTACCCTTTAATGAACTGTCACCTCCTAAGTGACCGATCTTACGACTGATCAGCTGGAAATGTTCGTATATACTAAAAATAACATAAAAATACTTGCGCTACTTTCCTTTCCTTCTGTTTGCTTATTTTTCGTATTGCATAAAATAGCCATTTAAGTAATAGAAAACTAAAACATTTTCATTTAACTTTAGATACCCTCTTTGCCCTATTGAAAATACGTTTTCCTAAGTTGTTCTTTGTTTTTTCTATTTGCTGTAAAACTGGTGTAATTTTTTTACTCATACCCTCTGCTTTGCTTACGTATAGCTCTTAGAGATGTCGGGGCATATCAACAACAACTTGCGATAAACATCGCAAAGCGCGCTTAGCGCTATTTCTTTTATTGCTGGCTATCGCTGGATTTCAACACCGAGATAGCGCCTTATCATCAACGCTTATCTCCGAGGCGATTTGAAATCCAGCAATAGCGGTGAAAAGCGCCATTATCTCTTGAAAACCAGAGATAAAATGTGGGAGTTATTGAAATCCTTGCTGATACGCCTCTGTGACCTTAACCCTACAATCCACCTCCCGTTATGTAGATGGCTTAGTCATCTTTTAAGCAGGTGTTAAGATCCTGCGATAAGGGGGCTTAGTCCATTTTAATCTTGTCGCTAAGCGGGTCTGCTGCAGGCTTGTTAATACTGCGAAGCCTTGTTAGCGACTATTTCCATGTAGTTTTGCTCCGGAACGCCTACTTTGCATGTCATCAGCGAAGGCAAGCAGGGTGATAAGAAAACGGGAGCAAACTCATGGAAACTAGCACTAACAAGGCTTAGCACGAGCTTGTTGATAGTGCGATGTAAATATCGCTGCTTTTCTGGCTTTTAAAGCCAGAAAAGAGGCGATATGGCCCTTGTTAATATGCCCCGTCATTTGGTGCACAGAAGGAGTTTAGCCTAGCTGCATCGGAGTGGGCGTGGCCATATTTGCACACGTGTCCTCTGTCCAGCCCTCTGATGCGGCCACAGGAACGTGCAAAACTAAACATTTGGGGGGAAAAAACTAAAAATGTACGTGCTATGTCAACGGAATAAGGTATGCACTATGTTTTACGTCACATGCAAAACACTTGGAAATATGGTTAATCTTACTTAATCATGAATTGAAAGTGAACAAATTAAACGTTTTTCTTTCAGTTTGTCAATTAAGTACATTATATGACTAAATCGAGTTACATTTATTAGAGGAAACCCCAGCAACACACACCATGGACCGCCCCTTTCACGCAGAGTTATGCATGAAAGGGAAACATATTTATATTGTTATGAAAAGTCACATAGGGTGACGTTACATAGCCTTGTAAATACGGGAAAACCCACTGCACTGCCGGTGTGTCAATAAAAGCGACGCACTGGAGGCGCAATGGGCTTGTAAATAACCACCATAAGATATTTGTGTGAGACAGGATTATTTTATGTTAACCGTATAAAAGTGGAATTTTGGTATAATACAGACCCTGTACTGAATTACTCCAATCTGTTCACAAACTGGTTGGTTGAGGAAAAGGACATGTACTGAAGTAAAGCGCTTGGCCAAGGATTACACAATTTAGTCAAATGGGGTAGCTGGGAATTGACCACCGGTTCCCAGTTGCACTTTGAGCAGGACAGAGACTATAGGGCTACATTCGTCAATCGTTCATTGCTGTTACCTGCGTCAGGCTTACATGCTGTCGATGAAAAGGGCTCCACATGTCCTCCATGCAATATCCGTAGCTTACAGTGAGCGCCAGTGGGGGTGGAGGGTTTTGTGCTGCTGCACGAGGAACAGAGGAGTGTTTTCATTTTCGTGGGAGATCTCAAAGAGAGATCGAGTCAACACAGAGTGGTATTTAGACGGAATATCTTGTCAAAAAGATCAAAGACGTTCGATGTTTCCTTACCTCCCCTTTTCCCTCGTTGCTTTCAGATTTATTGGTGTCACTATCTTTTCCATGGTTCTTCTCCACTTCTCTTTCGTCATTCTCTCTTTTCCGCATTGTTTGTTGGCTCTCTTGCTTGTATTCATCTCTCTTCACCTATTTGATTCTCCCTCTCATCTTTCTCATCATTATCTTTAAGAATTATTGTATCTTCCTATCATTCTTCTTATTTTCTTGGCTCTTTCCTATCTCTATGGCCTCACTGGTTCCTCTTTCTCTTTTTCTTCTACTCCTGTTCATTCACGTTAATTCTCACTTCACTCTCTTTTTCTCTTGTGCCCTTGCTCGCTGCGAGGTATTTCCTCACTGTCCTACCTTTCAACTGATCCACTTTCTGATTAATCCTTAATGTCAGTCCGAATTGTTTCCTGGAATGTTAAAGGTCTGCATTCTCCTATTAAGAGACAAAAAATCCTTTCTCATTTAGCCAAACTGAATGTAGACGTTGCCTTTTTACAAGAAACACATCTGTCTGATGCTGAGGCTGCCAAACTTAAGAGAGGTTGGGTGGGTGCTGTGTTCTCATCTCCGGGTGATGGTAAGAGGAACGGAGTGGTTGTATTAGTTCGTAAATCTTTTGCTCATTTGCTCTTGATTTCTGAATCAGACCCTGATGGTAGATGGTTATACGTTAAACTCTCCTCAAAGGGCGCCCCTCTTTCCCTCCTTAATATTTACGCCCCTACTGGTGGTGATCAGTTTTTTTGGCGTGCAATGGCCTCCCGTATCACCGAATATATTGACGATAATTTTATCTTAGCAGGTGATTGTAACCTTCCCTTCGACCCTTTTTTAGACAGGAACTCCAAGGTACCCTTTGTCCCTAATAAATCCCACAAGCTTTTCGCCCAAGCGATATCCCAACATAAACTCATTGATGCTTGGCGTCTCTGCAATCCCACCTCTAAAGAATTCACCTTCTACTCCCCAACTCACCATTCCCAGTCACGTATTGACTACATTTTCCTCTCCCATCATTTGTCCCAATCCCTAACCCACGCTGATATAGGCCCCATCTTATTTTCTGATCACGCCCCCGTTTTGGTAAACATTGACATTTTACCCAAGTCCACCGGACCAAAGAGATGGCGCTTCAATAACACTTTACTCCTCGACCCCAAATTCTCCGCCTCCTTTGTAGATTTCACCACAGAATTTTTCACCATTAATGATACACCCACTGTGCCTAACCACGTTGTTTGGGATGCCTATAAAGCAGCAGCTAGAGGTTTCATTATCAGCTTTGTGGCCACCAAACGCAAGAATGCTCGCAAACGCACCAATGACCTCCTCTGTACGATTAAAAAGCTAGAGCATTCTTTCTATACATCCCATTCGCAAGAAAGTCTGACCGCCCTCATTGCTGCTAAGATGCAATTTAACAAACAATCCACTGAGGATGCTTCATTGTACTTGTTGAAATCCAGTTCAAAATTTTATGGTGGTAAAAATAAGGCGGGGAAGGTTTTAGCCAACTATTTAAAAGTCAAACAGAACAAACTGAATATTGAATCTGTTTACGATGCTAATTCTGTTTTAAAGCATACAGATGTTGACATTTTAGAACAATTTTCCCAGTTTTATTCCAAACTCTATTCTTCTGAGACGCACCCCACTGCTCAATCTCTTGCTGCTTTTTTTGCCACCATCCAACCGCTTCCTAATTTCCCTGTTGATTTATCTGCCCTTGAATCACCAATTTCTGGTGATGAATTACTCACAGCGCTTCAGTCACTCAAGAAGGATAAGGCCCCTGGGCCAGACGGATTCACAGTTGAATTTTATTTACATTTCTCCAAATTGTTGCTGCCCAGACTCCACTCCCTTATTGACTCCTTCATATTAAACGGTTCTTCCTCAGGTACATTCTCAGACGCACACATTTGTATTATACCCAAAGAAGGCAAAGACACCCAGCATTGTAAGAATTACAGACCAATTTCTTTGGTCAACATTGATTATAAATTGTATGCCAAATCTCTCGCCATTCGATTAGACCCTTACCTTCCCGAACTGCTAGGCCCTGAACAGTCTGGCTTCGTTAAGGGTCGCTTCATCACTGATAACACCAGACTGTTGTTTAATGTCCTTTCCAAATCTCCACAGTTCCAAGACTCATTAACAGCCATTGCCCTAGACGCAGAAAAAGCGTTCGATAGGGTGGAGTGGACTTTCCTTTTCTCCGCCCTCAAATGGTTTGGATTTGGTCCACGTTTTATTTCTTTTATCTCCTTCCTTTATTCCAGTCCTAGAGCGGCGGTTTGCGCCAATGGTCTAGTCTCCTCTTTTTTCAATCTGGGTAGGGGTGTTCGTCAGGGTTGCCCTCTTTCCCCTTTTCTTTTTAATTTGGCCCTGGAACCTTTTCTTTCAAAGCTTCGTCAAAATCCCAACTTACACGGTTTCCAAATCTCCCACACTAATATTAAACTTGCTGCCTACGCAGACGATATTCTATTATTCATGTCTAATCCCGCAACTTCCATTCCCGCATTCTTAGCTGAAGTTCACGAATACTCCCAGATTTCAGGTTATAAGCTAAACAATGACAAGTGTGAGATTCTACCCCTCACTAAGTTCACTTTTAAACCAGACTTTATGGCGTCCAATTTTACTTGGAGCCCCTCACACATCAAATACCTAGGTCTACACATAACTCCCTCCCTCTCCGACACTGTCTCGCTGTGTCTCACCAAATGCACCCAGAAACTATCCGACCTCACTTCCAGATGGCACCCATTATACCTTTCCTGGTGGGGTCGTCTTGATACGATTAAAATGATGCTCTCCCCGTTAGTCCTTTACACCATCTCCAACATCCCAATTCCTATCCCTGCTAAGTTCTTTAAGAAAATTAACACCATTCTCTCCTCCTTTCTTTGGTCCGGCAAAAAAGCACGCATGTCCCTGCTTAGATTGCAACTCCCCAAATCCGAGGGTGGAGTTAATTTCCCGAATTTCCCCGCTTACCACAAAGCATTCCTTCTGCGGCAAGCTTCCCATTGGCTGCAAGACCCTGCTGAGCCGTCCCCCTTATGGGTTACCACTGAGCGGCTTTCTTTAGCCCCTTTCACTTTTGCTGAATATCTCTCATTCTCTCGTAAACCTCACTTTTCCTCCATTCCTATCCACAAGTTCACAGCCAAGTTGCTTCTTTCCACCTCTCCAGACCCTCCTTCCTCTACAGCAGAGTTTCTCAATTCCACTATCTGGCACAATAATAGTATTACCATCAATCGCAAGCCCTTTTATTGGAAAACCTGGAGACAGAGGGGTCTAATCTGGGTTTCTCAACTCTTCTCTAATTCTGATTTCTTATCCTTCTCCGCTCTCAGCCAGCACTTCCATCTCCCTCGTTCTTTTGCCTGCAATTATCTTGCGCTTAAAAATGAAGTCATGTCCACTTATGCTCTTCTTTCCAACCCCCTCACGCATCCCCATCCCCCAAATCATACCTCACAGCTTCACTCCTTCTTGCGCACTCACCCTACAGCCTCCTCAATATACCACTCATTTCACACGATTCTCACACCTAGGCCAAAGTCCAAAGTTGAGGAACAGTGGGAGTCTGACCTTGCCATCTCTTGGCCCACCTCCCTTTGGGATAAACTATGGACCAAACTTCGCAAGACATCTAGAGCTGCTTCTCTTACACAAACCCTCTTTTTCATATACAACAGGCTTCTCTTTTCTCCCCAGGTGTTGAATAAGAGATTCTCCTCTACACCAGATCTTTGTTGGTCCTGTTCTGCTCCTAAGGCCACTCTCTTCCACATGCTTTTCTCTTGCACTTTCACGCAAAATTTCTGGACACTAGTTTGGACCCAAATCAATGCCATATTCCACACCACATTCCCCTTCTCTCTTGTCAATATTTTTTTAGGAAGCCTTTCACCTTGTTGGGATCATATTGACCTCAACACGCAAATTGTTGACCTGTTGTTAGCTGTTGCTTTCCAGCAAATCACCGTCAACTGGAAAGACTTTACGAATATTTCTTTTAAAGCATGGTGGTACAATGTTTGTTATAATCACATGCTAGATACTGCTTTTGTACACCCCCTTAGTCTAGCTGCTAAACGACATGATTTATGGCTTCCTGTAACCTTGTATCTAGATACCTGTGCTAAACGTTCCTCTCATGTCTCACCTATTCAGCAAGAGGTCCCTAAGCCCCCCTGATTGACATTGATTTTCATTTGTACTATTCTATTTATATAAGCTACTTTATTGCTCATTAGTACCAGTGCTGATTTTTGTTACTCAGCCTTAAACTTCTGTTATCCTCTGATCAATTGTATATTTTCATTACCATGTTTTACTCTTCTCCTCTAATTGAAGATATGTTTGTATTTTCTTTTTTCTCATGTATTGACACCTTTACTTATCCAATAAAAACCTTTTGAACTTAAAAAAAAAAAGATCAAAGACAAAGATATCAAAATATCATGAAGGTAAGTTTCCATAGGTGAGTAAAGCTTTAAGGTATATGACTCCACATATCTGTACATTAATGATATATATATCTTTGAGGTTTGTAGCTGTGGAGTTAAGAATAGTAAATCTGTGCAGGCACCTTCTAGACACTTTGGTCCTCCATATTTTTTATATGATCTTACAGAGCAGGATTCCAGATGCACCTGGGAGACCAGTGCACCTGAGACCACCCCTCCCGAGACCACCGCTACTAACACCACCCCTCCCGAGACCGCCACTACTAAGACCTGCGCTCCTGAGACCAGTGCTCCTGAGACCACCCCTCCCGAGACCACCACTACTAAGACCTGCGCTCCTGATACCACTGCTCCTGAGACCACCCCTCCCGAGATCACTCCTCCCGAGACCACTGCTCCTGATACCACTGCTCCTGAGATCACCCCTCCCAAGCTCACTCCTCTCGAGACCACCGCTCCTGATACCCCTTGGCTTGAGACCACCCCTCCCGAGACCACCACTACTAAGACCAGCGCTCCTGATACCACTGCTCCTGAGACAACCCCTCCCGAGATAACTCCTCCCGAGACCACTGCTCCTGATACCACTGCTCCTGAGATCACCCCTCCCAAGCTCACTCCTCTCGAGACCACCGCTCCTGATACCACTTGGCTTGAGACCACCCCTCCCGAGACCACCAATACTAAGACCTGCGCTCCTGATAACACTGCTCCTGAGACCACCCCTCCCAAGATTACTCCGCCCGAGACCACCGCTCCTGATACCACTGCTCCTGAGACCACCCCTCCCGAGATCACTCCTCCTGAGACCACCGCTCCTGATACCACTGCTCCTGAGATCACCCCTCCCGAGATCACTCCTCTCGAGACCACCGCTCCTGATACCACTGCTTCTGAGACCAACCCTCCCAAGACCACCACTACTAAGACCAGCGCTCCTGATACCACTGCTCCTGAGACAACCCCTCCCGAGAACTCCTCCCGAGATAACTCCTCCCGAGACCACTGCTCCTGATACCACTGCTCCTGAGATCACCCCTCCCAAGCTCACTCCTCCCGAGACCACCGCTCCTGATACCACTTGGCTTGAGACCACCCCTCCCAAGACCACCAATACTAAGACCTGCGCTCCTGATACCACTGCTCCTGAGACCACCCCTCCCAAGATCACTCCTCCCGAGACCACCGCTCCTGATACCACTGCTCCTGAGACCACCCCTCCCGAGATCACTCCTCCTGAGACCACCGCTCCTGATACCACTGCTCCTGAGACCACCCCTCCCGAGATCACTCCTCCTGAGACCACCGCTCCTGATACCACTGCTCCTGAGATCACCCCTCCCGAGATCACTCCTCCCGAGACCACCGCTCCTGATACCACTGCTCCTGAGACCACCCCTCCCGAGATCACTCCTCCTGAGACCACCGCTCCTGATACCACTGCTCCTGAGATCACCCCTCCCGAGATCACTCCTCTCGAGACCACCGCTCCTGATACCACTGCTTCTGAGACCACCCCTCCCAAGATAACTCCTCCCGAGACCACTGCTCCTGATACCACTGCTCCTGAGATCACCCCTCCCAAGCTCACTCCTCCCGAGACCACCGCTCCTGATACCACTTGGCTTGAGACCACCCCTCCCAAGACCACCAATACTAAGACCTGCGCTCCTGATACCACTGCTCCTGAGACCACCCCTCCCAAGATCACTCCTCCCGAGACCACCGCTCCTGATGCCACTGCTCCTGAGATCACTCCTCCCGAGATCACTCCTCCCGAGACCACCGCTCCTGATACCACTGCTCCTGAGACCACCCCTCCCAAGACCACCTGTTAGACGGACTGGGAGGGTCGGCCGAGGACAAGGGGAGAGGTCTCCGGGGAGAGCCGTCTCCAGCGATCGTACAGACGAGTAACTTCCCCCCCACAGATGTACACCACACAAAGATAAGGTTTTGACGTTCTTTATAAGCAATCTTTAGGTACGATGGAATGGTACAAGGAGGTCTGGACTCAGGGGTCCCCTCGATTCTAGTCTCTTGGTTTGGGAAAGGGGGTAGCGGGACAGTCTGGTTACCAATCTGGTAGATGTGATGATGGACAGCTCACAATCCTCGAGCCCGGTGTTCTAGCTTGGACGGGCCGCGGCAGCGCCAGCAGGTCCCGGTGAAGGTGGTCGTTACACGGTCCGCGGCAGCGCCAGCAGGTCCCGATGAAGGTGGTCGTTACACGGTCCGCGGCAGCGCCAGCAGGTCCCGATGAAGGTGGACGTTACACGGTCCGCGGCAGCGCCAGCAGGTCCCGATGAAGGTAGTAGTTACAACGGGCCGCGGCAGCGCCAGCAGGTCCCGACGAGGATGGAGGATGCAGAAGGCCGCGGCAGCGCCAGCAGGCAGGACGATAGTTCACAAGGCAGGGCTACGGCAGCGCCGGTAGTCCGTCAAGGCTGAGTTCTTCTCGGTGTCTCTCGACTCCAGGATACAACTGCCTTCCTGCTCTGGAGCTGCCCTAGTTATAGGTCTGGCGCCCTTTGATGTCCGGACCCTCGCACTTGGAGGTCGGGAGGTCCGGGATGAGGGAGTCCAGACACCCAGCAGGGGGGTGGAGCCAGCGCCCGGGGGAGCTGGAGGGCGATCGGCACCGGGCGGGGGAGAGCCATCGACACTTCTTTCTCCCATCGACCTGCCAAGTGGTCCGTTCACCTCCTGGGGGGATGGTGGTGCCGGGATGTCGGGGCCTGGCCAGGCCCAGGGTTAGGCTCGAGCTGAGGCCACGCGGCCTCGTGGTGCCGTGTCCAAGATGGCGACTGGTCCGGCCCGGGGAGCCGGTAGGGGTTCGGCCCCATGATACATAGATGTCCGGGGGTAGGAGCTCCGTCTGGAGACGGGGTGCGGGTTGTTTCTGTGGGTAACACCTGGGGGGCCGGGGCTTGGGACCTGTCATGCGGGGAGGGAGCAAGCCCTTCATGTGGCCTGTCCAACATGCGTCCCCCCCAGCTGAAGGCGGGGAGAGTCACCCATCCTCTTGGGGACTTTCCTCGTCGAGGCGGAAAAAGCGTGACAGGCCATCTGCGTTGGCGTGGTCTTGGCCCGGTCGATGTTCCACAGTGAAGTCCATCCCCTGCAGGGAGATGGACCAGCGCAATAGTTTGGGGTTTTCCCCCCGCATCTGCATTAGCCACTGCAGGGGTCGATGATCTGTTTGCACCCGGAAGTGGGTACCGAAGAGATAGGGCCGGAGCTTTTTGAGGGCCCACACCACTGCAAAGGCCTCCCTCTCGATTGTGCTCCAGCGCTGTTCTCGGGCCAGGAGGCGTCTGCTGATGAAGGCCACCGGTTGGTCAAGTCCTTCGGGGTTCAGCTGGGAGAGGACCGCCCGATGCCATGGTCGGAGGCATCCGTTTGCACAATGAATTCCCGACTGTAATCGGGGGCCTGGAGCACAGGGGCAGTGCACAGGGCGGCTTTCAGCTTCTCGAAGGCCGCTTGACAGTCTGGGGTCCAATTAATCTTCTTCGGGTGGTTTTTGGATGTGAGACCCGTGAGGGGCCCCACAATGCTGCCATAGTCCCTCACGAACCGCCGGTAGTAGCCGGTGAGCCCCAAGAAGGCTCGGACCTCGGTCTGCGTGACTGGGGGCTGCCAGGACTGGATGGCAGCGATTTTGAGTTGCAGAGGGGCCACCAGACCGCTTCCCACCTGGTGTCCGAGGTAGGTAACGGATCCCTGACCAATTTGGCACTTGCCGGCCTTGATTGTGAGGCCGGCCCGCTGGAGGGCCTGCAGGACCTCTCGGAGGTGGTGGAGGTGGTCGGACCAGTGGCGGCTGTACACAGCGATATCGTCCAGGTAGGCGGCGCTGAACTCCTCGGGCCCCGCCAAGACCTGGTTTACTAGTCGCTGAAAAGTAGCTGGGGCATTCTTCATGCCGAAGGGCATGACTTTGAAGTGGTAGTGGCCATCGGGGGTAGAAAAGGCGGACCGTTCTTGGGCCCGGGGTGTGAGACCGATCTGCCAGTAGCCCGCTGTCAGGTCGAAGATGCTGAGGTAGCGGGCAGCCCCCATGCGGTCGATCAATTCATCCGCTCGGGGGATGGGATGAGCGTCGGTCCTGGTGACAGCATTCAAGCCCCGATAGTCGACGCAGAATCGGAGTTCGGGAGTGGTACTGGGGGCAGCAGCTTTGGGGACCAGCACGACTGGGCTGGCCCAGGGGCTGTCCGAGGGCTCGATGACCCCGAGCGTGAGCATTTTGGATACTTCCCCTTGGATGCAGGCCCGCACCCGATCTGGTACGCGGTATACCCGGTGTCTGATAGGGGGACTGTCCCCAGTGTCCACGTCGTGCAAGCACCAGGGGGTGACCCCAGGGGTGAGGGAAAACAAGGTAGCAAACTGCAGCAGGAGGTCCCGGCAGCCTTGGCGCTGCTCGGGGGTGAGGGCATCGGAGAGCCGGACCCCGTCCACGGAACCATCTTTCTCCTGAGTCTTCAGGAGATCAGGGAGAGGCTCGGAGTCTTCTTCCGCTCCACTGTCTGTAGCCATCAGGAGGCTGAGTTCCGAGCGCACAAAGTGGGGTTTAAGTCTGTTGGTGTGGAGGACCCGGAGGGGGTTCCGGGGAGATTCCATATCGATGAGATAGGTGACGGGGCTCTTGCGTTAGACCACTTTGAAGGGCCCCGTCCACTTGTCCTCAAGGCACATGGTTCGGTGGGGGACATCACCCACACTTGTTGACCAGGTTTGAATTCGACGGAGGAGGCATTTTGATCGTACCATTTTTTCATGTCCTCCTGACTGGCCTCAAGATTCGCTTTTGCCATTTCCCTGAATCGCCGGGTCTGATTGCGTAGTGTCAGGAGGTACTTGAAGACGTCTGGAGGGGTCTTTAGGGGGGCCATCTCCCAACCTTCTTTGACTAGGCTGAGGGGCCCTCGCACAGGGTGCCCGTACAAGAGTTCGAAAGGGCTAAAACCGAGGGACTTCTGGGGAACTTCTCGATAGGCGAAGAGGAGGCACGGAAGTAGTACATCCCACTGGCGACGGAGGGGCTCTTCCAATCCCCCAATCATTCCCTTGAGCGTGCGGTTGAATCGCTCAACTAGTCCGTTTCCTTGAGGGTGATAGGGGGTCGTGAATCAGTAGGTGACCCCGCACTGTTGCCAGAGGGACTTCATATATTTCGAAATAAAGTTTGTGCCTCGGTCGCTGACGACTTCTCGGGGGAAGCCCACCCGGGAGAAGATCCCCATTAAGGCCCGGCCGACCACCGGGGCTGTTACAGTTCGCAGGGGCACACCCTCGGGGTAGCGGGTGGCATGGTCCACCAGTACCAGGATGAACCGATGTCCTTGTGCTGTGCGGGGGTCCAGGGGCCCCACAATGTCTATTCCCACCCTCTCGAACGGGGTGGTGACAACTGGGAAGGGTTGCAGAGGTGCCTTGAGCTTGCGGCCGCTCTTCCCGCTGGCCTGGCACGTGGGGCAGGACCAGCAGTGGTTGAGGACGTCGTTTCTCATCCTCGGCCAGAAAAAGTGGGTCACCAGGCGACTGTAGGTTTTGTCCTGGCCCAGGTGTCCAGCCAGAGGGACATCGTGGGCCAAATTTAACAGGAAGTCTCTGAAACGGAGGGGCACCACCAGCACTCGACTGGCCCCTAACTCCGCGATTCTCTGTTCACTGTATAACAGGTCGTTATCCCAATAGATCCAATGGGCTCCGGTGGTGTCCCCTGCGCTCTGGGCGATGGCTTGCTGGCGGAGTCCCTTGAGGGAGGGACAGGTCTTCTGCTCTTGACGGAACTGTTCCTGGGTGGGCCCCCCTTCTTGACGCCACTGAGCCAGGTCGGGAAGGTCCTGGGGCTGGGCGACCCCTTCGGGGCTTTGCTCTGGGGGGTCGGTATAGTCGGTGTCCTCTACTGGAGCGATCGGGGGAGGAGGTGCAGGCCATTCTGGTTCTTCTGGTCGGGGGATGGCACGGGCGGCCATGGACCGGGTGGTTACGCACGCCCAGTCCGGGAGGCCCAACATCCCCAGGTGCTCTCTTCTTTCGACGGCGGCCCACGGGGAACTCTCAAGATCATTCCCCAGGAGACAGTCCACGGGGGCATCGTCCCGGACCGTCACCTTCAACATGCCGGAGACCCCTCCCCATTCGAAGGGGACGCAGGCCATTCGACATAGACTCTCTGAATTGTCGGCTGAACGGACGGGGCAGAGAATGTTTGGCAGGATCTGCTCGAGTTTTACCAGGTGACAGGGGATGGCCGTCACACTGGCCCCTGTGTCACGTAGGGCTTCGGCCCGGCGCCCATTAATGTTCACCCACTGGCTATATTTTCTGGTGTTGGCGGGTAGGGGGGCCCGCGGGACCATGTCTTTTCCCCCTAGGCACGCTAGAACCATGGCGGCCGGTTCCCACTCTTGTTGTGCCTGCTCGTATTCTTCTTGTTCTTCGGAGATTTGTTCTCCCCCCCAGGGCGGCGGCAGCTACCTGGCGGGGTTTTGGAGTTTGGTTCTGTGGACAGTTCGGGTCATTGGCGTAGTGGCCGACTCGCTGGAATCGGTGACACGTGACGTTGGCTCGGAACCCCGGGCGCATCGGGGGGTTGCCCCGGCTGGCCGGGGGCGGGGTGCTGGCAGCGGGAGCGGCCGGGACGGTGTCTCTCCCTCGCCCCTGGCCTCCTCCCCCTCCTCGGGGACGGTGCTGACCTTGGTTGTTCCGGTTCTGCTCGTGTGGCCCTCTCCGGCCCACTCGGGTGCTTTCCCACCGGTCAGCTTCGGCGGCGAGTTGCCGTGGGTCAGTCAATTTACTGTCGAGGAGGTGCTGCCTGAGCTCGATGAAGCAGTTGTTAGAGAGGTGCTCCCACACCATGAGATTAAAAAGTTGCTCGTAGGTCGTTACGTGGCTTCCCTTGATCCAACCCTCGAAGGCTCGGCTGAAATAGTTGACATATTCCACCCAAGTTGTACCCGGGATCCGGGTGCAGTCCCGAAACCTCTGGCGGTACATTTCGGGTGTGAGCCCATATCGGGTGAGGAGGGCAGCCTTCATGTGGTCATAGGATGACATTTGATGGTCTGGGAGCTGTAGCAGGGCATCGCGGCCTTCGTTGACGAACCTCCCCCATAGGCCGGCTCCCCAGTCACTCCGATCGATCCGGTGGGAGGTCATGGCGATCTCGTAGGCCTTGAACCACTGTTGTATGTCGTCCTCTCGGACATACTCTCGAACGACATCCTTGGGGATGTGGACTTTCTTTTCTGTCGCTCCCGGGGTGCGCGGTCGCTCGGGCACCTCCGGTTCTTTGTTCTGCTTCCGTAGTTCTATTTCTGCCAATTTGCGCTCGTGTTCGTATGCTAATTTCTTTTCTTCGAGCTCTCTCTGCCTCTGTTTTTCTTCCCGTTCTTCTCGGAGCCGCAGATGTTCTAGGTTCAGTTTTTGCTCGGCTAATTTTAGTTCACCGTCCATTTTGAGCCGTGCCATTTCTAACTCATGTAGTCTGTTTTTTTCTCTCTCTTGGATCTCTTCCTGTGAGAGGCCCGTTCCTCGCTCCTCGGGAGCCGTGGCGTTCCTTTCTGATGCTGCACTGTTTCGGTCTGGGGATCTGGCGACCCCGGTTTCTGCCCACGACTCAATGGCGTGCTTGAAATCGTCTTTGGTACTCAGGCCGGTGGTAGCAATGCCTAGCTCCATGCAGAATTGTTTCACTTCACGATGGCTGTACTCTTCCAATTTATCCATCTGGAATTTCTCGGTGGATCCGCTCTCTTTGGTTGACATTGTGGTTTTGTCGTGGGGTGAGCTACTCTCTGTACGATTACGCGTTGATTCGGATCGCGCCGCTGCCCACCAATGTTAGACGGACCGGGAGGGTCGGCCGAGGACAAGGGGAGAGGTCTCCGGGGAGAGCCGTCTCCAGCGATCGTACAGACGAGTAACTTCCCCCCCACAGATGTACACCACACAAAGATAAGGTTTTGACATTCTTTATAAGCAATCTTTAGGTACGATGGAATGGTACAAGGAGGTCTGGACTCAGGGGTCCCCTCGATTCTAGTCTCTTGGTTTGGGAAAGGGGGTAGCAGGACAGTCTGGTTACCAATCTGGTAGATGTGATGATGGACAGCTCACAATCCTCGAGCCCGGTGTTCTAGCTTGGACGGGCCGCGGCAGCGCCAGCAGGTCCCGGTGAAGGTGGTCGTTACACGGTCCGCGGCAGCGCCAGCAGGTCCCGATGAAGGTGGTCGTTACACGGTCCGCGGCAGCGCCAGCAGGTCCCGATGAAGGTGGACGTTACACGGTCCGCGGCAGCGCCAGCAGGTCCCGATGAAGGTAGTAGTTACAACGGGCCGCGGCAGCGCCAGCAGGTCCCGACGAAGATGGAGGATGCAGAAGGCCGCGGCAGCGCCAGCAGGCAGGACGATAGTTCACAAGGCAGGGCTACGGCAGCGCCGGTAGTCCGTCAAGGCTGAGTTCTTCTCGGTGTCTCTCGACTCCAGGATACAACTGCCTTCCTGCTCTGGAGCTGCCCTAGTTATAGGTCTGGGGCCCTTTGATGTCCGGACCCTCGCACTTGGAGGTCGGGAGGTCCGGGATGAGGGAGTCCAGACACCCAGCAGGGGGGTGGAGCCAGCGCCCGGGGGAGCTGGAGGGCGATCGGCACCGGGCGGGGGAGAGCCATCGACACTTCTTTCTCCCATCGACCTGCCAAGTGGTCCGTTCACCTCCTGGGGGGATGGTGGTGCCGGGATGTCGGGGCCTGGCCAGGCCCAGGGTTAGGGTCGAGCTGAGGCCACGCGGCCTCGTGGTGCCGTGTCCAAGATGGCGGCTGGTCCGGCCCGGGGAGCCGGTAGGGGTTCGGCCCCATGATACATAGATGTCCGGGGGCAGGAGCTCCGTCTGGAGACGGGGTGCGGGTTGTTTCTGTGGGTAACACCTGGGGGGCCGGGGCTTGGGACCTGTCATGAGGGGAGGGAGCAAGCCCTTCATGTGGCCTGTCCAACACCACCCCTCCTGAGACCACCGCTCCTGCTACCATTGCTCCTGAGACCACCCCTCCCAAGATCACTCCTCCCGAGACCACCGCTCCTGATACCACTGCTCCTGAGACCACCCCTCTCGAGACCACCACTACTAAGACCAGCGCTCCTGATACCACTGCTCCTGAGACCACCCCTCTCGAGATCACTCCTCCCAAGACCACCGCTCCTGATACCACTGCTCCTGAGATTACCCCTCCCAAGATAACTCCTCCTGAGACCACTGCTCCTGATACCACTGCTCCTGAGACCACCCCTCCCCAGACCACCCCTCCTGAGACTACCACTCCTGAGACTACCACTCCTGAGACCACCCCTCCCGAGACCACCACTACTGAGACTACTGCTCCTGAGACTACTGCTCCCGAGACCACCACTCCTAATACCACTGCTCAATGAGACCACTCATCCCGAGAGCACCCCTCCCAACAACACCCCTCCAGAGACCACTACTACTGAGACCACCGCTCCTGAGATCACTGCTCCCGAGTCCACCACTACTGAGAACACTGCTCCTGATACCACCCCTCCCGAGACCACCCCTCCCGAGACCACCCCTCCCGAGACCACCACTACTGAAACCACCACTCATGAGACCACTGCTCCCGAGACCACTGCTCCCGAGACCACCGCTCTTGAGACCACTGCTCCCGAGACCACCACTCCTGAGACCACCCCTCCCGAGACCACCCCTCCCGAGACCCCCACTACTGAAACCACTGCTCCCGAGACCACTGCTCCCGAGACCACTGCTTCTGAGACCACCGCTCCTGAGACCATGGCTCCCGAGAGCACCCCTCCCAAGACCACCCCTCCAGAGACCACTACTACTGAGACCACTGCTCCTGAGACCACTGCTCCCGAGACCACCACTCCTGAGATCACTGCTCCCGAGTCCACCACTACTGAGAACACTGCTCCTGAGACCACCACTCCTGAGACCACCACTACTGAAACCACCACTCATGAGACCACAGCTCCTGAGACCACTCCTCCTGAGACAACCACTACTGAAACCACCGCTCCTGAGACCACCCCTCCTGAGAACACCACTCCTGTGACCACTGATCCTGAGACCACCCCTCCCTGCCAGCAGTCTTCCTCATTCGATCTCCACCACCTGCACCCACCTCTGTTGTGCCAGCTGATGTCAGCAGTCTTCCTCATTCAATCTCCACCTGCACCCACCTCTCCTGTGCCAGATAGTGCCAGCAGTCTTCAATACAAAAAATCCAGCACTTTACCGTGCCAGAGTCTCAGGACCTGAAGAGGTGTGGACAGCCCATTAATCATGCATGTCAACTTAGCAAAATGCTAGAGGTAGCAGAAGTGATGTCACACACACTTTGACCTTAATGACATCACAGGAAGTGACATCATATGACCATTCAACTTCAGTCTTCCTAGAAGGCAATGTCACATGACCTTCGACCTAATTACATCATAACACTTGACATCACTTAATTTCTATTCTAACTACATGATTAATATAGCAACATAACATAGACATATGTCTGTTTATAATTTTACCTATATAAGGTTGTTTTTGTAACTATGCCATGGGAACAGTACTCACTGTTTTTCATGTTACATCAAAAATTAAGGGGTATATTCTCAAGAACGTGTGATAACCATCGCAAAAGTTACTTAATGCAACCCTCAACATTGCAGTCCATCGTGGGAATTTTACGCCGTGGTAACCCAGTATTCACAACACGGCAGTACCATGCAATATTCCCCAGATAATGCCTCAACTAACCGCGATTAAATCAATGCCACGCCGCAAAAATGTGAAACGTGAACGCAAAAAAAGCTGCGATGAGGCCAATCGCGATTCAAAACTCAGCAAAAACCAGCTACAGGCCTGCAATTCACACTCGTCAGGCGGGAACAATCACCATAAAAGTAGAAAAAAACTGACAAACAAATGCCAAACCACAGCCAACCACAATGGATGTTGCCGGAGCAAGTACGGAGGAGAACCAGAACCCCACAAGCCCCCGTGGAGGACCTGCCTGGGACCTCGGGGTCAGGGAAGGGCAAGAGAAGAGGAGTAGGAAGAAGCGCTTTAGACCGCAGGAAAACAGGATCCTGATAACGGAGGTGGTCAAACACCATCAACTACTGTTCGTCACCTCCACTGTGTCATTGGCAACAAAAAATGGACTATGGCAGGCCATCGTGGACAAGGTGATTGCAGTCGGAGTGCTGAAGTAGACAATGGAAGAGGTCAAGAGGCACTGGAATGACGTCAAGAGAAAAACAAAGCTGAAACTCGCCAACAACTGGAAGGCAGCAATGCAGACTGGAGGTGGAAGTCCTGCGCCAAAGTAGGAGCTGGATGACATGGAGAAAATGGTGTCCACAGTCATCAGTGGGGAGACGGTGGCAGGAGTCAGGGGACCGGACGCTGCTCAACAGGACCGGACACAACAGCACCAGGTTGAGTAAAGACCAGGGCCTGGGGAGACGGGGGGAGATGGGCACAATGGCACACATGCACAATTGAGCTGAGCACATCTGCGGACAAACCATGCCCCAGACCCCAACTCCCACCAAGAGAACAACGCAACCAAGTATGCTACATGTCAGCACTGTACACGCACAGAAGTCGAAGGCACACCACATGAAAGGGATAAGGGGCAGCAAAACAGAGCAGCAGGGGCCACTCTGGTGCAGCACTCGGCGTAGACACTGGCCAATCCCAAGTGGCATTGCAGGGAAATGTGAGTAGCCAGTGCACAAGTTCAAACACACATCCCTGATGTTGTCAAAATATCCACTGTCCCGCAGCAAATAGGCAGCCCCTCCAAAACAGCCATGATGTACACAGTCGTGCAGTCTGTATGTGAACATGTACAATCCGACAACACAAATGTGAACACAGTGTCAAACTGCATCTCCCCTTCACATTGCAGAGGGACAGTCAACACCTCCTGCAGAGCAGCCCCAACCTCTCTTCTCTGATGACGAAGAGGACCACTACAGCTTCGACTCCGACACCCTCCGAGAGTTCATTGACAGTCTCCGCAGCCCACCTCCAGGAGCAGAAAGAAGAATGCAAAAAGAACTATTGATGGACAGAATGCAGAACAATGTCATACATTCACCCCTGTACAGAGATCTGGGCCTAAATCCATCGTTTTTTTGCTCACCATGCCAGTTTGGACCCAGCCATGTGTAAATCAGTCTTGACCCTGTGCTCAATGGGAACAGTTCAGCCTGAACTGCCAGGCCAGGTCCTCTCTGGACTGGAAACAAGCATCCTAGGACCGGTTTCGAGGTTTCACCCCTCTTAAGCGAGGATAGCTTGATTCCAGTGGCATGGAGAGCACGGGACTCACGTCTGAGCATACTCATCCCACTCGGGGTGACAAATGCAAAAAGAACTATTGATGGACAGAATGCAGAACAATGTCATACATTCACCCCAGTACAGAGAACTGGGCTTAAATCCATTGTTTTTTTGCTCATCATGCCATTCCAGTTTGGACCCATCCATATGCAAATCAGTCTTGATCCTGTGCCCAATGGGAACAGTCCAGCCTGAAGTGCCAGGCCATGTCCTCCCTGGACTGGAAACAAGCATCCTAGGACCGGTTTCGGGGTTTCACCCCTCTTCAGCCAGGATAGCTTGATTCCAGTGGCATGGAGCGCATGAGACTCACGTCTGAGCATACCCGTCCCACTCGGGGTGACAAATGCAAACAGAACTATTGATAGACAGAATGCAGAACAATGTCATACATTCACCCCGGTACAGAGATCAGGAGCAGGGCAGCCCAGCTGCAACGGGGACACCCCACCGGCTGAGACCACACGGCAGGGAGCACCCATCACCACGGCTGCCTCCCAGGACCCCCACTAGGAACACATGGCCTTCCAACGCCGTGTGTTTGGATGCCAGGAGCAAACTGGCTGAGCAGGTGCGGCTGGGATTCGACCGCATGGCAGACAAACTAGATGCCATACTTGGGTGTCTAAGTCCCATCAGGGACCACTCACAGTCCCTAACGGACACCCACAGTCCACTCCATGCACTCCAATGAACCATGGCTGAGATCGCCAGAGTCCTGACTCTGAGACAAGAATGACTGTCTAGTCGGAGTGGCTCCAGCGAGCTCGCCCGGGAGATGGACTCATGCGGAGGCTCATGGAGAACATGGAGCGGGCCAATGCGGAAAGAGCGGCTGCAATGGCTGCACACCAGTGAGAGGTAGCTGGGTTCCACAGTGACCTCAAAACCATCCTCGTGGCATTGCTACCACTAGGCCTGGCGCAGATGCATGCTGCTGCTACCACTACATCTCCGCCCCCTGAAGTGTTAGTGCCACACAGTGCGGCAGACATTCCACCTCTGGCCCCTGAGGTGTTACTGCCACACAGTGCTGGAGAAAGGGCACCACCACTCACACATGAGGCACATGACACAGCAGAGGACCAAGATGCAGATGAAACCGCCTTCCTGGTACGGAGAAAACTGTAGCATTCATCTCCGCCATATGGCCAGTTTCAGCTTGATTCTGCCCTCTGCATCATCACCTTCCACTGTCCCCCGCTACACCCTGTGACACTCACCTTGGACCTCGCAATGCACTGCCATTTTCTGTATGATTGCCAATAACACAGCAATCAGACTGCGGACTGCACTCTTCCTCTTCCTTTGGACGTGTAATTCCCTGAAGGACTCTGGCTGGCCCTCCAGGGGCCAACATTTGAAAGTGGGGTTTTCAGGGCCCTGTACTGCTCCAGAGGCAACACTCCACGGAATGTGCATTAAACATTATTGTTGGACTTGGCCCTTCTGGCAGGTTCACCCCTGAACTTTTTTGCTTTTTACTGGTGACTTGGTGTGGTGATTTTTTGGTTTCTGCGCACTTTCCTTGTGTCCCAGGGTAAAGTGCGTGCGCGCTCTGAGTGCATGTGGTGAGATAGACCTGCCCTCCCATAGGAATGCATGGGGAATGTATGTGTCCCTAGTAGTTCCTGATGCGTGGGGTGTGCAGGCCCGAGTTTGGTATGTGCGGACTCGTGGGAGTGAATGCTGCGCGATGATGTGTGCGGCGTGCATGTACCTAGTGTGGAAGTGCCACTTCTAGAAGTGGGCACTTCTGTGTGCAGTGCGTCTGTCGCGTGATTGGCTGGTCATGTCATGTGACGGGCTAGGGATTCCCCAGAGTCAGGATGAGTCACCCAGTGGTGAATGGGGAGATCAGCAGCTAGATGGGTGGGAGGAGTACACCTGGGTCCTGAATAGGACAGGGTTTTCCACACACAATGCTGGCTCCGCCCCCTGTGGTGCGACTGACGACCCTAGCCCTGCCAGTGAATAGAGTGAGGGGCTGAGCACATCAAGGGTGCTCCCCAACCAGCTGCGACTGGTTTTCCCCCTCACCCTGAAACCAGAACAAAGGGGTTTGCTGTATAAAAATGGGGCTGTGTCCCCACAGAAACTGTTCTGCTTTGGATCCTGCCTGAGGGGGCTGCTGCTGCTGCTGCTGGGCCAGAGGACCGCCACTTGGACTACCTCCCTGCCTGGAGGCCCAGTGAGCTGGCTCTGGGCCCAGCCTTGCCCCCTGCCTATTCTCCTGAACTTTGCAGGACTTTCCTTCTCCCCAAAGCGCCTGGGAGCGCTTTTATTTGATTTATAGCGCTAGGAGTGCTTTGATTGGGGCACCGGCATTGGGAAGCGCTTCCCCTGAAGAACGCCTTCATTGTAGCACGGCGCTACGATAATTGAGGGAACCCCGACGTAGGGATTCCCCCGCTTTTGCCGGATTGGAAGCGGGTGCCCACCCCGCATTGCCGTGGTCGTTGGCGGGTGCCTACCCCGCTTATTTCATTATTTCTCTAGCGGGACCCCACCCCGCATACTGGTGCCGCCGCGGGTGCCCACCCCGCCAGGAACCTGTTGGTGGAAGGAGAGCGGGTGCCCACCCCGTGTTTTTGCCGATCCTAAGGCGGGTGCCCACCCCGCAGTGCGGTGTCCGTTTGCGGGTGCCCCTCACTCTCCTTTACTTACGTTAAATGTAGGCGGGAGCCTACCCCGCATATCCACTGATCTATATCCCTAGCGGGTGCCCACCCCGCCAGGGACGTTGTAGTTACACCACGGGAGCCTACCCCGTATTGCCTCCAACCTTGCCAAAGCACCGCGCCGGCTCCCCGGTGACGTGAGAGGGGAGCCGCGCTACGATTGGTTCTCGCACCGGGAGTTGCCCGGCAACTGGAAAGCGTCCTCGAGGATGTCAGGCCTGTGCACGATCGAGCGAGGCCCCTGCGCATGCCCCAGGACTGTCCCGGAGGGAAGCCCCGGAGACTCCATCGCGCCAACCGTCGCCCGGAAGCTCTAAAGCCCGCGGGAGGAAGCTGCGGGAGCCAGCAGGCCGGTACCGAGGAGCGGAGTCCCCAGAGAACAGCCCGGTAAGTAAGCAAGGGCTGTGGGGACTCCGTCTGTGTGGTGGTGGTTAGGGGGGTGTCGGGGCACAGTTTCGGTGCCCGTCTCGAGCACGCAGTGCACATTTCCGCTGCCCCACCTGACAGTGGGCAGCGGCGTGGAGGACCTAGGCGATCTCCAGAGTCTACGTGGCTCCAGCCTAGAGGGGCATTTGTGTCACGGAGTAGAGCGGCCCCGGAAGGCAGCGGGCCGCTTCAACGTTGCCCCACAATTATTTCTCGAGCCCACGAGGCTCCAAGGGGCATATTAGTTTCAGAGCCCAGACAGGCTCCCAACGACTGCCAGAATTGTTCTAAGGGGCCCAGAGGTGCCCTGGCCCCAGTCCCTACAGCTGCCCAGCACTTAGTGGGCAGCTGCCACGTTTAGGTTGTGCATTGTGCGCCTGGCTTGCGCAGCCTGCGCAGTCGCGCCCTGACAGTATTGGATATTGGTCATTTCTACACCCCTGCGAGGCCAGTTGGCCTGGGGACAGTTATCTTGTGTGTGCCCTCCCCTAGGGCGCCTGGTGATTTTCATACATGTACTTTTTGCGCCTGTGCAATGCCTTCATGTTATTTTCTTTCCTGAACTGTGTTTTTACATTGGAGATTGTTTTACTAGTAGTGGTTATGCTAGTGTGTCCATGTTTCCCTGCGTGACATTTTTCCTAAGGTGGTTAGGGTTGCGTAGGTGGTACTTACCAGATACCAGTAGTTACTGGTTGTGTGCTATATGTTCTATTTTTAGTGCTACAGTGTTTGTATGTGCTATGTTCTAAAGTATTATTACTACGTTCTAAGTGCTATTTCTACAAAGTGCTAATTCCTGACAGTGGTCCATGTGGCCCTGTCCCCTGTTCATATAATCCCTTGTAAATTCTGCCCGTGCCTGTCGGCACATTGTAAAGTGTGTGTTTTTATCTGATGTGTTGTGTATAATACAAAGGCTATTTTTATAGAATACCTTGTGTGGAGTTTCCTGTGTGGTGGGCCTTGGGTGTTGTTGCTGGGTGCGCGCGCAAACGCTTTACACATCGCCTCAGGGATAAGCCTGTCTGCTCGTGCCAAGCTACCAAGGGGGTGAGCAGGGGTTATCTTTGGCGTGTAACTTCCTTGCCCTGACTAGAGTGGTGGTTTCTGCCTGACTTTGGCGCAAGCCTTAGCCAACCAGAAATCCCATTTCTAACAATTATGAATCAAACTGATGTGTCGTGTCTATGGTCTTTCAAGTGTGGTAGCATGGATGAATGTAGGGTCAGTGAATTCCTCTTACGTCCATGTGGCTCATGTCGTTGGACTTGGGTCGCAGGGTGACACATTGCCGAATGTTGCCGGGGTGGCGCCGACGCAACCACAGCGACACACGCATTTGTTACTTCCTTGTCCAGTCCCATACAGAACAACGCCCAGAGCACCGGGGTCATTGTTCAAACCCTTACGCTGGACTGGCATACGCCAGGCCAGCCCACTCCGCTTACGCTCACAGAGGGGGACGACAACGCTACATGTCCCAGGTCTTCCCTGTAGGGCTCTGCTGGTCACAGGTCTAGTTGTCAGCATGCCACAGCCACTCCCTCACGGCTGGTGTACACCCACACCACACCCATCCAGCACACGCGTCACAGCACATGTGACCCTGCCAATAAAAAGGGCCGGGTGCACGTGCTCGACGCCATTTCTAACCTCTCTCAGGGTGTATCCGTGTGGTGTGCATGTAGGCATGGAGTCCCAGGGGCCAGCATCATCACATTCCTCAAGCTCGGAGGTGACATGATGGCGTCCGCACCACGGGACCCAATCATAGAGGGTCCTTGACTTGCGGGGCACAGACTTGGTGGCACCGGATACACTGTGGACGGCACAGGTACACCACCACGGGAAGGTGACTTTCGGTGCACTGAGGTAGGAGCACCTTAAGTGCTGAGCGGGAGTGCAGCTTGCAATGATGCCCCGTCCCGGCGGTCCGGACTGCTCAGGTTTTGTGTGCCCTGCTGGACTGCAGTGTAGGCCTGAGCCAGCGGACAATGGGGGCCTACTGCCACGTGGCATGGCCTTGCGGGTCACAGAGTTAGTGGCACCTCAAGGGCTGAGCGGGTGTGCAGCCTGCGATGAGGCCGGGTGCACTGGTATGTCCTCTGCCATGGCGAAATCAACACCCAGCCCCAAAAGTGAGACCTGGTGGCCTGCAGAGTGGGGCTGCTTGATGTGGAGGCTGCCATGTCCGTGGGCCCGGGCTTGTGGCTTGCAGCGAAACGTGGTGGGTCGTCATTGCTATGCACCAAGAGCGGAAGGTGAGCAGTGAGGCCTGGGTGCGCAGGGGCGGGCATACACTGCTGGGCAGCGGGAGAGGCTGGGGTGCAGCTGCCTGGGTGCGCTGGGGCAGGCATGCACCGCTGGGTGGCGGGAGGGGCTGAGGTGCAGCTGCCTGGGTGAGCAGGGGTGGACAGGTGATTATGTTGTGTGCACTTGTCTGGACTCTGTTACAGATGACGGGTCTGTCTCAGATGTGGGACCTGGTTAACTGCACTACATACCGGCACGCGGTTGGAGACACACAAGTGGCAGCAAGTGAGAAGTGTGGCCTGGGTGTGCAGTATCGGCACTCTCTCTCCCTGTCCCTCTCTTCTTTTCTATATCTCTCTCTCCCCCTCTCTGTCCGTCTATCTCTCTCCCCCCTCTCTGGTCATCTATCTCTCTCTCCCTTTCTCGCTCTCTCCTTCGCTCTCTCTCTCTGTCCCTTGATGTGCGCAGTACACACCTTCTCATCATGATTTTTGTCTTGAGGACTGTGACCTACGGAATGTCCCGAGAGGAGCCGCCATGTGTCTTCATTTCTGTTCTGTGTTTATTGTAATAAATTTTCATTTGTTGCTGCGAAGGTGAATGTGTGATGCTGATTTTTGTGATGACACATGCATGTCACCAGATGTGATTGTACGACATCAGGCGGATTATTTGGTACATGATTCTGTGTAGTTGATGTGGCATGTCTTTGGCCGGAGGGGCTGCTGGAGAGGGGGAGTTCTGGGGGTGGTGGCGGTGGGTGTTGTGGCCCTCTTGGGTGTCCAGCATGCATGTTCAGTGGCTCCATGGCATCTGTTGTTCTTTAGGTGTGTCTCTAGGCTGGGCTCCCTTTTTTGTTGCAAGCTGCCGTCCGACTTTGCACCAGGTCAGAGCAGGTGTTAATTTTCTGCTGCTTATCGCATGTTTGTGGTCTTTTCGCCAATGTGGCTTGTCGTTGAGAATGATGTGGAGTGGTGGTGTTGTGGCTTTTTGTATGGGAACTTCTACTCTGCATCTCATTAGCGATAGTTGCCGGGGTCATCTGTGGCGATGTTTTTTGCAGCTGCTATTACAGGTAAACAAGCACCAGCTTGTGAATGGGGTGATAAATTTATCGCGAGTTTGGCTGTGCTAAAGTGCCGTTAACTCAGCGATAGCTCTTTGAGAATATGGCCCTAAGTGTTTATCTGAAGAGAAAAATTGTTCCACAAAACATAGAACAGCACTGAGAACCTACATTTTTTATGCAACAAACTCTCATGGTTTCATAGCTTCCTTGGTGTATACTGCAAAAGAAATGTTTTAATAAATCAAAGGGAGAGAAATAAAAAGATTTAAAAAAATAATAGTGCTTATGGCCAAATGTATTAATTGATGCAGACCATGTATTGAATATAATTTATGTTATTGGCTTAACTTGCTCCATATCATTTTGATTTATAGTTCTTTGCAGGGCCCTGTAACTCCTGCGAAGCATAATGAAGATATTTTTATGTGAAATACATCATTTTTCATGTATTTGCAATAACAGAATATGGTAGCAACTTGTCCACAAATGTGCTTTTTTTAGCCTATTTTTTTATTTAATCAGACGAACGTGCATTGCACTGCTGAACTTATTCTACTAAACCTAAAGTGCACTGGCCGCGCCCCAATGGAAACTGCAGAAAGCAACCAGAGTTTGTTCGGACCCCGTTTACATTCTGCTCTTGCTCCGTAACTGTGGCAAGGACGCAAATATTGCATTTTAATGCACAAGTTTCACATAAATTTGATCAAAAGCCTTAGGAGCATATTTATGAGAGGCTTGTATCACATTTGCACAACGCAAAGTGGCGCATACGTGACGCAAGGCTCTGAATCCGATTTATGAAGCCAGTAGACTCATACATTTGGAGTAAGGCAACGCAGGGCAACAAGCTGCGGCACCTTACTCTGCGCAAGGCAGGCGTTTCCTCACAACTCCTATGGGTTTAGACGCATTCACAGATTTAAAAAGACTTGTACACCTGGGAAAGTGTCAAAACCTTAAAGCCTCTCCTGGGCAGGCATAACAAGGAGACATATCTTCATTTCTCCTTGTTTCTTCCTCTTTATCTGTGTGTTGCATTCTGCAGCACACATAGAAGGGGGTAAACACCTCTATGGATTGTTTTCATGCTGGAAGGTGACCCTTCCTGCACAAAAACAATCCTGTTGACAACAGAGGCACCCTTGCAAGAGTGCCCGAGTTGGCGCGAGGCTGCCAAAACACACCAGCGTAGGGGGAAAGGACAGAAATGCACCTTATTGGATAAATACAGTGCTATCCTACCCTTTCACTTGGATGTAGGGGCGCAGGAAGGTGACTTGCTGCACTGCCCTACACCAAAACCCCATAAATGAGTCCCTCACCGCTAAATGGATACTCCAATGAAACCTGACCCTCCCAGATCACAACATAATTTTTTACGAAATGTGGGATTTATGCCACCAAATGTCAAAAATTATCCCCATGGTGCCAAAACCACGATTTTATTTTCTCATGGGTGTCCTTGTAGACCAAAACATGAACAGAATACTTACATAGAGAACGCCAGTGCCAGAATTTTGCTGTATGTTTTGTCCATATACCATTGGCTGACCCGTAGGTCAAAAATCGCCTTAAGTATGTAATGTCCCTCTTTATCTTGGATGCAACAGTGGACTCACAAGCATAATCCCACTCACGCTCACTTACATACTTTTTGTCTCGGTGTCTTGAGCTCAGCTACAGTGGCGGCCGGCACAGATCTTGGGTGGCGGGGCAGGGGGCAGTTAAGGGGGTGTTTAAAAAAAAAAGACTTACCTTATCACAGTGTCTCTCCGTGTTGCACCCAGGCTCCCCTAAGCCAATCAATGCAAGGGTTTGAGCGCCGTGGTTTGGCGCTCAGACAAGGAATGGGAGCCTGGGCATGTTCTCCACTCAGGCTGTAAAGCAGCCTGGGTGGAGAACATGCAAAGTGCGCATGACTGTTTGGCCGGCCTAAGACGGACGCCCAAGCAGTCATGCGCACTTAGTGGACTCACCACTCTTCCTCCCCCTGCTCTGTGAGCAGACTGCCCCTGCCCCCCAGAGCTGCAACTGCAGCAGCAGGAGAAAATAAAATGATGATAACATCAAGTTATTATCATTTTATTTTACCTTTATTCGACTGCTGCACAGCAGTGAGTGGGGCAACGCTCCTCCGCCTTAGCGGAGGGGCCGCCACTGCTCAGATAGGCACCTGCTCATATCCTTTGTATGACAACTTGTCACGTGAACAATACTAGGAATGTGAGTGTGGTACAGTGTGACTTTGGGCGTTGCTGCGCTTGACCAGATTGTCTCCAGAAATCATTTCAGGACTCCCTTTGACAGAATGATTTTGTGAATCACAGACTACTTGTTTTTTGTCGTTCAATCCTTTCAGACTCTTGATGACATGTAAAGGACTTCTATGACAAAAAGTTGCTGTCACCATTAAGGCACTTCAGTGGCGGGGAGTGATGGTGTTGGTACGCCATGGACAGCACAGGGTTAGTATGCAGGCCTCACATTTATTTCTTTTTTCTTTTCAATAGAACAGCTCTCTAATAAAGTAACACTGCATAGCAGTAATACGCCTCGATGTGGGCGGGGGTGAAGTCTGACAACGAATACATCTAAAGATGGGCCTCCTTTCTCTTCACAGCACTGACCTGCCAACTCCAATATGGCAGCTGCATGCTTTTGTACAGTAATGCACCAAAATGTGGTACTGGAGTGAGGTCTGACAATGCATGGATCTAAAGATAGCCTCCTTCCTCTTTACAGCACCGACCTGCCAACCCCAATATGGCAGCTGCATGCTGCTGTACAGTAATACGCCACAATGTGGTACTGGAGTGAGGTCTGACAATGCGTGGATCTAAAGATGGGCCTCATTTCTCTTTACAGCACCGACCTGCCAACTCCAATATGGCAGCTGCATGCTGTTGTACAGTAATGCACCATAATGTGGTGCTGCAGTGAGATCCGGCAATGTGTGAATCTAATGATGGGCCTCCTTTCTCTTTACAGCACGACCTGCCAACTCCAATATGGCAGCTGCATGCTGTTGTACAGTAATGCGCCACAATGTGGTGCTGGGGTGAGATCTGACAATGCGTGGATCTAAAGATGGGCCTCCTTTCTCTTTACAGCACCGACCTGCCAACTCCAATATGGCAGCTGCATGCTGCTATACAGTAATGCACCATACTGTGGTGCTGGAGGGAGGTCTGACAATGCGTGGATCTAAAGATGGGCCTCCTTTCTCTTTACAGCACCGACCTGAAAACTCCAATATGGCAGCTGCATGCTATTGTACAGTAATGCACCATACTGTGGTGCTGGGGTGAGGTCTGACAATGCGTGGATCTAAATATGGGCCTCCTTTCTCTTTACAGCACCGACCTGCCAACTCCAATATGGCAGCTGCATGCTCCTGTACAGTAATGCGCCACAATGTGGTACTGGAGTGAGGTCTGACAATGCTTGGCTCTAAAGATGGGCCTAATTTCTCTTTACAGCACCGACCTGCCAACTCCAATATGGCAGCTGCATGCTGCTGTACAGTAATGCACCAAAATGTGGTACTGGAGTGAGGTCTGACAATGCGTGGATCTAAAGATGGCCTCCTTCCTCTTTACAGCACCGACCTGCCAACTCCAATATGGCAGCTGCATGCTGCTGTACAGTAATGAGCCACAATATGGTGCTGGGGTGAGATCCGACAATACGTGGATCTAAAGATGGGCCTCCTTTCTCTTTAGAGCACCGACCTGGCAACCCCAATATGGTAGCTGCATGCTGTTGTACAGTAATGCACCATAATGTGGAGCCGTGGTAAGGTCTCAGAATGCGTGGATCTAAAGATGGGCTTCCTTTCTCTTTACAGCACTGACCTACCAACTCCAATATGGCAGATGCATGCTGCTGTACAGTAATGTGCCACAATGTGGTACTGGAGTGAGGTCTGACAATGCTTGGCTCTAAAGATGGGCCTAATTTCTCTTTACAGCACCGACCTGCCAACTCCAATATGGCAGCTGCATGCTGCTGTACAGTAATGCACCAAAATGTGGTACTGGAGTGAGGTCTGACAATGCGTGGATCTAAAGATGGCCTCCTTCCTCTTTACAGCACCGACCTGCCAACTCCAATATGGCAGCTGCATGCTGCTGTACAGTAATGAGCCACAATATGGTGCTGGGGTGAGATCCGACAATACGTGGATCTAAAGATGGGCCTCCTTTCTCTTTAGAGCACCGACCTGGCAACCCCAATATGGTAGCTGCATGCTGTTGTACAGTAATGCACCATAATGTGGAGCCGTGGTAAGGTCTCAGAATGCGTGGATCTAAAGATGGGCTTCCTTTCTCTTTACAGCACTGACCTACCAACTCCAATATGGCAGATGCATGCTGCTGTACAGTAATGTGCCACAATGTGGTGCTGGAGTGAGATCCGACAATGCGTGGATCTAAAGATGGGCCTCCTTTCTCTTTACAGCACCGACCTGCCAACCCCAATATGGCAGCTGCATGCTGTTTTACAGTAATGCACCATAATGTGGTGCTGTGGTAAGGTCTCACAATGCGTGGATCTAAAGATGGGCCTCCTTTCTCTGCATGCCGTCGCAGTCATGTGACCATTGGATTAGTGCTAAACTAGGGGACCAACCGCCCATAAATTTCACGGACTGCCCGTAATTTGGGCCTCTTGTCCGTTGTCTGTGAAGAATTATTTCACGGACGCCTTTTGTCCATAATTTTGGACCTTAGAGCGAGCTGCCCCCTGCAAGCAGCCCGAGAGTCCTGTTACTCTCTGCAGGGGTCAGCCTGGCTCCTCTGTGATCAGTGGCCTGCAGCAGCCCCTCCCCGACCTGGCACAGGCTGCCATCGGCCTGTTATCATTGTGTATGTCGGCCTAATGATCACATACGGAATGATAATGGGCCAGTGACAGCCTTTGCTGGGCCTCCTCCTGCCAGAGCCCAGGGCGTGGCAATCTGCTTTTGTTTCTGGGCCCCTGTCACCTCACCAGGGGCCACGCTCTGCGGGGTGGAGGTTTCCTTTTGGCGCGTGTTACCCAGGTGCATCCAATATGCAAACACTGGTATTTCAGCTTCACTCGGGCACACAACACATGCAGTGCAGGCTTCTCTCAATATAAACTTATTTTGACTTGCCTTGTGCTGGTTGTCTATTTACTTATGTAATATTGCGCGACCTCCTCTGATGTGTCTGTAAAATGTACCTTTAGTCCCGAATTTTTGGCCTGAGTTCTGACCTTCTGTCCTGAATTGTTATCCTGAATTTTGACCCTTTAGCCTGAATTTGTATACTCACTGTCCTGAATTTGCACCCATGCCAGTTGGTCACCCAGTGCTAAACCTGTAGATGGATGTATTGCAATTCACAAGGTTACATAAGCCACACATGGGCCTTCCGTCTGCACTCTCCCTGCAGTACCTCTTCGCCCTCCTCATCCAGCTATCACCATTTCTCACTTGAGACCCTCCAAACCATTTCCTTCTCCCAGTGCTTTCAAGTGCACACTTCACCTTTGCACCAGTATTCTGACGTCAGAGGGCCGTGCTCCTAATGCTGCAGTCCTTGACACTAAAGGCGTCACTTACACCTCAGTGTAAACAGCGGGTGCAGTGGCACCAGGTTCCAAGCACACATGCAGTCTGATCCAGGTCCAGAGCGCTATCTTCATTTGGTTTACAGCTAGGTGTAAAGTAATGAGGAATAACAAGTACAAATAGTATTTGCACCTGTTTTGTTCATATTACTACCTCTAGCGCTGCGGTTTGGAAGGGCGGGAGGCGCTAGGATGGTTGCACTTGCTTGCACAAACACAGAATGAGGCACATGTGCCCTGAGCTCCTGCCCCGGAAGCGTCTCGGTTGTGTACTTTCACACTAGGCAGCTGGGGCCCGTGTGTGTTTGGGGAGCCAGGTGTCTTGGTGTGTGGTGCGTGTGGTATTTGTATGTGTGCTCAGACATTCAAATGTTCACTGACATGAGCCGGCGTCACAGCTGCGGCAGGTGTCAGGTGCTCACCTCAGCCAGGGAGCAGACTGGCTCCACCAATCAGGAGTGACCTGGTGTGGGGGCCTCCAGTGCGCACTGGGAGGCCCCCACCCTGAACATGACGCCAGGTTCTGGTGCCTCCCCCAAATGTAAATGTGCGGCACCCATAGTCTGCACAAACATCACATTACACAAAATCCTCCCCGTGCCCCTGCGCGTGCCCATGTGGCGCCGGCGGCGGAGTTTAACCAGGAGCAGGTGCAACGTGAGCGTTTCCATCCTGCGCAGGGAGTCCCTTAAGAACCAGAGCAGGGGGCGGGCGTTAGACCCCTCGAGTTGTCGTTACCAATGCATGTTTATAAATACCTGCTCTGATGCTAAGCCTACCCTCACGGTCTAGAGTGCATCATTGACCTCTGATGCAGGGCAGCCAATGAAACGCGTTCGAACTGACGTCACAGGGGTCTGTACATGGACAGGTGTCTTCTCAGTCTCCAGTGACGCAGGGACGGTGGAGCGCACTGTCCGTGCGTCTGTCCTGGTGTTACCTGAACAGGTGTCTTCTCAGTCTCCAGTGAAGCAGGGACGGTGGAGCGCACTGTCCGTGCGTCTGTCCTGGTGTTACCTGGGCAGGTGTCTGCTCAGTCTCCAGGGAAGCAGGGACGGTGGAGCGCACTGTCCGTGCCTCTGTCCTGGTGTTACCTGGGCAGGTGTCTGCTCAGTCTCCAGGGAAGCAGGGACGGTGGAGCGCACTGTCCGTGCCTCTGTCCTGGTGTTACCTGGGCAGGTGTCTGCTCAGTCTCCAGGGAAGCAGGGACCTCCAGTAACGCAGGGACGGTGGAGCGCACTGTCCGTGCGTCTGTCCTGGTGTTACCTGGACAGGTGTCTTCTCAGTCTCCAGTGAAGCAGGGACGTTGGAGCGCACTGTCCGTGCGTCTGTCCTGGTGTCTGGACTCCTCACCCAGCTGACAGCGCAGTGTTCGGGTACTCCGAGAGGTAACAACCAGGGCTTCCACCCAACCCAGGCTAGTCAAGAGTAACCCTTGACCCCCCACCCTCGTCAGAGTCGCAGCGCGCAGAGGGATCCTTGGCGCTTCAGTGAGCTGTGCCCACTGCCCCGTCCTTCGGATGCAGCGGGGGCAGTCACTGCTGGTTCACAGCACCTTTGAGGGCGCCCAGGGACCGGGGGGCTGGCCTGACATGCACAGTTATGACCACCAGAGGTGGTGGGTGGGGTCGGGGGTCATGAGTAGGCCGTGCAGAGGGGGCCTAAAATAATACCGGTCACACAGATATCTGGGTAGTGTGCGTAAGACCACGAGCGGTCATACGTATACTTCTTTATTTACACCCTCCGCCGCGTGGCCTTGAGGGTTGTGCTGCAACAGTTCCGGGTGTTGGTTTGCCCTCTCCTTGCTTGTGTGCTGCCGGGTCATATTCAGGCGGGATCACCTGGGGTGGGTAGGGGTGGTGTCCCACCAGTGCCCTTTCAACATGAGGTCCCATGGGGCACACTTGGTTGTGCAGTGTGGGGGCCCCTGTATTCCCGTAGGACTTGGCGTAGACTGTTCTCTGGTTAGCCTTGTCATGTATGGCGATCCTCAGTGCCGTCCTCAAAGTTTGCATGAAGCACTCGACGTCGCCATTGGCCTGCGGCCACTGAGGTGTAATACGTTGGTGTTGCATGCCGGGATGTTGTAAGAGGCTTTGGAATTTAAAATGGCGGCCACTGTCCATCCTAAGAGGTCCTGAACCTTTTCTAAGGCAGGGCTCAGGTTGAGAAATGCTGTTGATTCAACTAACTCTACTGTAGGGTATCACCAGGGTGGTGCGATCATGCAGGAAACTGCTGAAATCGAGGATGATTTTCTTCCATGGAGCCTCGCTTTGCTCCTTTGTGATGATGCGTGCTGGGGCCTCCTGATGGCTGGTCACTTGACAGGCCTCGCACTGTTGTACACGGTCATCTACAGCGGCTGCTAGCCCAAGGAACCACACCCTTTTGTCACAGACGGCTCTTGTTCTTGACGGCTGGGGATGAGATCCCAGTGTTCAGGCACTTGCACTTCCATAGCCCCTGGTGTGTCGAGAACGTCATGCTGTACTTGCTGCTGTCATCGAGCTGCAGCTGGTAGTATCTGGCATTAAGGTCTAGTTTCAAGAAGCACTAGGATCCATTGAAGTCGGCAATGATATTATCCATCGTTGGCGTGATGTGTCGCTCTCTTTTGATGGCATTGTTGGGAAGGCGCATGTCTATACCCAGGTGGATCTTGCCTGTTTGCTTAGGCTTTTCAGTGATGACCATCGTTGACACCCATGGAGTAGGTCCAGATACCTTCTCGATGACGCCCATGTTCTTTAGATTGGCCAGCTCCTGCTCCACCAGTGACGCAGGTGGAACAGGATTCACTGTTGACTTAGCGCCACTGGTCTGGCATGTCTGGTCGATGTGTAGTTTTATTGAGGGCACTCAGAGACACCCACGCCCTTGGAATAGACTGAGGAACTGGTGTAGAAATTCATCTACTTGAAAGGCCTGCACATTCCGGGCGAACGACATGAGACCAATGTCCTCTGTGTGTGGCTCCCGAGGAGGGTCTCAGCTTCTCCCCGATGTTGTGAAAGTTCCCCAGAATTTCATTGCCGTTGGATCAAACTGATGTCGTCATTGTCCCTGTGAGCGGAAAGGGCATGTTTCTCCGTAGGGATATATTTTGGTCATGGATGGCGATAATGGCCTTGGGCAGAGGCAGCGGTGATGGTGGTAACACATTATGTTCATGGATGCCCCAGTGTCAATGAACACCTTGATGTTCATGGCTGCTACATTGACTTTGCACGTGGGTTGGGGCCGCCTGTGTCTCTAGAGGTACTCTGTGAAAGAGACAAGAAAGATATCTTCATCATCCAAGGGTGACTCTTCTGGGGGGTGTTGTTCGACCAAATACGTCATGGTGAAGCGCCTTGGTCTCCTGGCTCAGTTTGTGAGAGTTGTCAGACGGCTTTTGTTGCCAGCACCTGTTCTCTCTTACCATGGATCTTCAGGCCTCCTCGGCAGAACTTTGCAAAATGGTTGCGCTTGCCTCAGTTGGAGCAAGTCTTGCCTTGGGCCGGACAGTGTTCTATGGGGTGTTCGCCTATCTTGCGATTCTGACACTAAGAGTTGGCCATGGGTGTCGTCATTTTGTGGATGTTGTCTTGTCTTAGGATCAGCCCTCTGAGAGGTTTGGACCAGCAACCCTGGATGATTTGGGCCCAGACCATCTTGGGCTGGTCATCAGCTGTGCAGGAACTTGCCAGTTTTTGGAGACAGGCATAGCATTGGCCATGGATTTCCCTTTTCACTCGTGAATGTGGTGTAGCTTGAAGCGCTTGAAATCTGGGTTCAGCTGGGGGTCGAAGTGGACGTTCATAGCTCTCACCGCAGCACCGTAGTCATCAGCACCTGTGCCATATAGATGCTTAAACAGTTTGTAGAACTAAAATGACTAAGCAATGGCAGTGTGGGCCATTCAGTGTCACACCAATGTGACATTCCAATTTTGCATATGTACTCCGCTTAACCTTTCGTGACCACACTTCTCAAGAATCACGATCAATCTTCAAATGAATCAATCAGGGAATCGTAAAAAGCGCTACTCACTCACAAGGGTTTCAAGGCGCTGGGGGGGGGAGCCATTGGAGGCCTCGCAGGTGTTGAGAGATGTGTTCTTGTCGAGGGATGCAGAGGATGAGTCTTGTAGCAGGGTTTGTGGAGCAGAGACTTGTTGATTCTGGCGTAGAGAGCATTACCGTAGTCCAGTCTGCTGGTTATGAGTTTGTGGGTGATGGTCTTTCTTGATTCGGGGAGATCCATTTGAAGGTCTTGCGAAGGATGCGGAGGGTGTTGAAGCGGGTGGAGGCGATGGCATTTACCTGTCGGTCATGGAGAGGGAGGAGTCTAGTACGATGCCTAGGTTCTGGGCATGGTCCGTGAGGGTGGGGGGGCTGCCGAGGGCAGTGGGCCACCAGGTGTTGTCCCATGCGGTGGGAGAGGGTCCGAGGATGAGGACCTCTGTCTTCTCCGAGTTGAGCTTCAGGCAGCTGCTGCTCATCCAGGTTGCAACATCCTTCATTCCTTCCTGGAAGCTGAGTTTGGTGGTGAATGGGTCTTTGGTAAGTGAGAGGATGAGCTGGGTGTCGTGGGCATAGGATACTATGCTGAGACTGTGCTGTCCGACGATGGCGGCGAGTAGGGCCATGTAGATGTTGAAGAGCGTAGGGCTGAGGGATGATCCTTGGGGTACTCCACAGGTGATCTCTGTGGGTTCGGGGAGGAAGGGCGGTAGTCTGATTCTTTGGGTTCCACATTCGAGGGCGGTTCCCTGTGTACCGGCTTCGTGGAGTCTGGCAGTGAATGTGCGGTGAGAGAAGGTGTCAAAGGCTGCGGAGAGGTCGAGTAGGATCATGTCCGCTGAGTGGCCTTGGTCGAGAAGGGTGCATATGTCATCTGTGGCGGCGAGTAGGGCGGTCTCAGTCATGTGGTTGTGGCAGAATCTGTATTGAGAGGAGTCGAGGATGGAGTTCTCTTCGATGAATTTCATAAGTTGGACGTTGACGTTTTCTCAGTGACTTTGGCCGCGAAGGGGAGGAGGGAGATGGGTCAGTAGGTCTTGAGGTTCAAGGGATCTGCCGAGGCAGAGGGGGCATCACGGTTGAAGGGGAAGTTGAGGTGCTCCTCAGTGACCTTGCTTCAGTTCCTTCATGGTTGGCAGGTTCCAGGATTGGGGGCGGTGGGTTTGTCAATGTGGAAGTGTATGCAGTTGTGGTCCATCCAGAGGGGCTGCGTGGTGTGGCTGAAGTGGATGTTGTTACCTCCTGTGAAGATGGGGTCGAGGGTGTGTCCTGCCTTGTGGGTGGGGGCAGTGATGAGTTGATTCAGTCCGAGGTTGGTGAGGTTGTCCAGAAGGGAGGAGAAGTTGGGGCCGTTGAGGTTGTCGAGGTGGAAGTTGAGGCTCCGATGAGTATGTAGTCCATGGAGGCAATGGCGTGGGGTGCGATGAGGTCAGCGATGGTAGAGGTGAACGCGGTTCGAGGTCCAGAGGGCCTGTAGGCAAGGGTGCCACGTAGGGTCATTCTGGGGCTGGTCTGTATCTGGAAATTGAGGTGTTCATTGGTGGACGGGGAGTCACTCGTGCTGGAGGTGGTGAGTCAGAAGAAGCTCTTGTGTGCGGTGGTGAGTCCTCCTCCCAGGCAGTTGGGGCGGGCTTTCCTCTGGATCTTGCATCCGTCGGGGATGGTGGTGGCAATGTCGGGGTGGAGGTGGAGTTGGTCCAGGTTTCTGTGAAGAAGACGACGTCTCGCGAGATGGTATCGAGGAGGTTCCAGATCTCTACGGCATGTCTGTGTAGGTAGCGCATGTTGAGGTGGATGCACCTCAGGGCTTTGGGGGTACTGTTGGGGGCGAAGGCTGTGGGGGTGCGGATGGTGGTGAATGTTCGGCGGCAGTGTCAGCAGGAGAACTGGCCTGCGGTGGACAGATGACAGTGGTTGAGTGTGAGAAGGGCAGCTGCGTCGTAGCGTTGGGAGGTCGAAGATCCAGGGTCTCTGGCACTGGTCGTGGTCAGGTCGCAGACGGGTGCAGACGGGCTTGCCTCTGGTGCGCCTCCTGTGCCCCAGCGGCACGGCTGCGCAGTGGCCGCCAGTAAGTAGGGAAGGTGGGAGGGAAGTGCAACTGGGAGGCAGGAGCGGGAATGGCAGGGAGAGGGGCCGTGGGGGAGCAGCGGCTGGAAACGGTATGGAGGACAAAAACAAGGGCAGAGGCACACAAAACGAGTAGAACAGCAGAAGAGCAAGGCTTTCCCACTGGACCACCAGGGATGAGGCGCAGGGAAGATCCTGCTGATGAAGGAGGGCCTCAAACACCTACCTAGGAGAGAGGTGTTAGGGGCAGGCGACGCAACAGCGGAGCTGCTTGGGCGGAAAGCGGGACTCTGGCCAGGAGGTCAGAGGTCCTGCTCTAAAACAACCAAAACAATTAAAAAGGTGTAACGCTGGGTGGATAACTTCGCTCCTCCAGGGGAGTTTGCTGAGATTTGCCTACTCCTCGCTTCGTTGCAAACGCAGAGGTAGGCAAAACACCAACTCTGTGGCGTTAGCCAGCCCCTCCACCCTCCGAAATTATTTAAAATTTAAAAAAGAAGGCACTTACCTGCATGGCTGCCGCCTCCCCTGCCTGGCCGCTCTCCACCCGGCTCCTTGCATCCTTCTTCAATGAAAATTAAATTTTAAATAATTTGGTAGGGGAAGGGAGCGGAGGGGAGCTCCACTGAGTTTTTATTTCAAACTCCGTGGAGCTCCGCATAGAGGCTCTACGCCAGCTCCGCCCACCCTTAAAAAGGAGCAAAAAATCAGTATTGCTCCAATTAGAGCATTACACACAAGTTCCCTAAGATTCAAAGCCCATGTATATCCACATAGATGGTTCAAATAGAAGCAATTCCATGGGAGTCTTTGTTCGTCAAACTTTTTATTGAATTATTGGCATCAAAAACATATCGTGATCAGCCCAGCCAACACATTTCGTTCCTTGAGACTTCATCAGGGTTGGATAATTACAAATGATCACTTATCACCACATGGTACAAGGTGTTGTCATATGCCAAGTGTCATTGTCGAGTTCGACCATTTTGGGTGGTATAGTACCCTCTGTTTCCTTTTCCTCTTCAGTGTTCCTGCCCACACTCCACGGGCTGTCAAGCTATATAGGAAGGAACGCAGGACAGTTTCATCAATCCACGTGTAGTCCTGAAGTAGTTGTTCAGGTGGCCAACCCTTATCTTCCATCAGGGGGCTGCTGTTGCCGGATCAGCCTGAGAGCTGAAAGGCTGGAGCACATGCCGCAGAGGCATGTGTCGTAGTGGCATCACCCACCATGTTGAGTGGTCCTTTGGTGTGGTGAATGTGGGATATACTCTGGCTCAATACCTATGGTGTCTGGCATGGCACCATTTGTCTTCACCTGGTGGTCAGTGGGCGACCCTGGCCTGTGTGGCAGTGTCATGGGGTATGGGGGTCCCATGCTGCAGGCAGACGAGGCCAAGATGCTAGCCCTTCAGATTTTGCAGCAAGCAGGAACAGCTGATGCTTTGCGGGGTGAGGCTCAGGCTCTCACCCGGTGCGGGGCCTTTTTCAAGGCCTGGAATCAGGTAGGTAGTAGTGCTGGATGAATTCAGTGGATGGGATATCTGCACCATGACCCTCCACGTGCAGTGGTCCACTGATGCGGGTGGGCTCCCGCTACAGGAAGGGAAAACTGCAGGTCCCACTGATGATGACCTATGCGCACCACGCCAGGTGCATAAGATGAAAGTACCAGGCAGGCGCAAGGCCACAGCGAAGCAAAACAGGCGTGGCCACGACGGCAGTGCTGCTGGCCGAGGGAGCGCTGCACAGTGGCATGGTCAGGCGTGATTACCTGGATAGGGCAACGATGAGTGGCGGTGCCACGGAGGGCAGCCGATGGAGCCGCGGCAGGTCCCAGGTGGAGGTGCAGCCTGTTAATACGAGAGCCTGCTTAGTCGGCAATGTAGAGTGGCCCTAAAATAATACACTGCACCCAGATATCTGGGCAGTTTGTGTAAGATCATGAGGGATTGTCTGCTCCTTTATCTATACCCTCTGCCGCACCCAGCCCTGAGGGTTGGGGTGCAACAGTTCCAGGTCCATGGATTGTGGGACTAGAGAGTGACTATCTAAGCAGCCTGGGTGTGTCTGCTACAGTTTCACTGATAGGCTAGACTGTAACTCCAGCAGTGCTTGCATGACCTTCCCTGCACCCATCTTCCTCCAGTGCACTGGGACCTGCATGCAGTAGGACTGCTCACCCAGCTCCCTGGGGCAGTTTCCCCCTCGGTGGTGCTGTTGTGATTGCTGAGGTAAACTATAGACAACATTCAGGGCAGAGGGTTGTCTTTCTGGGGTTGGCTGTGGTGCTTTACCTCCATGTGTGGCCTTGACCTTCATCTTTGCATACTTGTGAGATCCCAGGCATGCATGCGTGCAATGAACACACATGTGTTGTTGCTGCTGCTCACTTCTGCTCTCTCCCCTCCCTGCACAGGATCCACAAACACCATCATGGAGCAGAGAGATGACCTTGTGTTTACACTCTTGTTTGAGACAGATTCATTAGGTCAGGCTGAGTCCTAAAAGAAGCCACACCACTAACCTGTGCCCTCTGCCATGGGTGTGTTTTACTCAACAAGGTGTGCTGTAGTCTAAGGAACAGCCTCTGGTTGGCTGAAGTCTGTCTGGAGTGAATTCACACCCCTCCGAGGACTGTGGGATGTCTCCCCTCCCATCACCATGGATCCTAGCACACTCTCATGGTAGGCTTGGTCACCACAGAGCTTGGCAGTAAGTAAAGAAGGATACACTTGCATTCAATGGACTTTCTACAAGTGTATTTTGGCAACAGAGGGATGGGCTGGCGTTCCATCAACTCATAAAAAGTTGGCTTGTATTCTGCCATTGAGATTAGATTGAATATCAGTTTCCCTTGTACTTGACTGAACTCTGTGCACAAGTCTAGAATAAGCATTGGACCAGGGGCAGGACTATTGTTGCTGCCCTCCATTGGAGCCAGGGATAGGACCTAGGACAGAGTGAGATCTGAGGAGTAGGAGACAGACCATCAGTGGGAGAATGAGCCTGACTCCAGGCACATCTTCAAGTCCTTCTTTCTGCACCCTCTGCCTGTGAGATAATTCTGTGCTCAGATCAGAGCACTGCTCCTACCACTCATCTCACCCAACAAGGATTGAGGCACTAAAGACATTGCTTTCTTGCCCCTCCCTCAATATCTCCCTGTGACAGTTTCCGGTGATGCTGTTGTGATTGAAGAGGAAAGCGACGAAGAACATTCAGGGCAAAGCGTTGACTTTCTGGGGTTGCCTGTGGTGCTTTATCTTCTTGTGTTACCTTGACTTTGCACATGTCCATGGCTCTCTCTAGCACTGCCGAAAGCTCTTTTTTAGGTTGATCGTGTAAGATCTGGTGACAGCTGCGCTCTCAAGCCAGACCCAAAAACCGTAAACTCAGTACAGTCAAGCCCAAGCTACTCACATTGGGTTCAGTGTACAGTACTGTTTGGGCAGGTAAGTTCTGCTGCGGTGGTCAAGATAGGCTTTCTGTGGACATAAATGTTTGATTCCGATTCACAGAATTAGGAACGCTACCATATACTTCTGGAGGTAGAAGCTGCGGCTAGGAAAATTTGTGAGGTTGAGTTCCTGCTGTCTGAAGTTTTGGGTAGAAGTGGGAACGTGTGGTCTGATGGGAGAAGCATCTGCCAGGATATTGGGAAGGTGAGGAACATCTACAAAGTTGCAAACTTGTGGATATTCACATCCATGCCCAATGGTTTATCCTGATAAATGTATTCCTAAAAAAGTTGGAGTACATACACAATAGACGCAGAAAGGTTCCATCAGCACCTACATGCATTGTTGGAAAAATATTTTCCAGGTGACGCAAATTTAAAAATGGAATTGCTAATGCACTTCTGCAGGAGTAAGTACTGGGGTTAAGGAGTTATGTTATGTTAAAGGAACTTTTAAAGCGCAAGTACAGCTGATATTTACATGGCGCTGGAGTCCAAGGGATACTACCGCTTAAATGGTTTAGTCATAGGCCTGGTGAAAGAGCCAGGTCTTTAGGAGTTTCCTGAACTGAGCATAGGATTTGCGATTAAATTGCATGGTACTTCGAAGATAAGATCAAGACCATCCAAAAAGATTTTGGGACTCACAGCCCGCTGGATCATATTAATGCAAAAGTGCCAGACTATAGGGAGGACAGACCTGTCCTTCAAGCCTTCCTAACCGCTACGCTATCTCAGACTCAGGAGGCTATATTGGCCTGTAAATCGAGCTCTCTATTGGACGCATGCCCCCGATATTATTACAAAAACAACAGTTGATGGACAGAATGCAGAACAATGTCATACATACACCCCAGTAAAGAGATCTGGGCCTAAATCCATCGTTTTTTTGCTCACCATGCCATTCCAGTTTGAACCCAGCCATATGCAAATCAGTCTTGACTCTGTGCCTCATGGGAACAGTCCAGCCCGAACTGCCAAGCCAGGTCCTCCCTGGACTGGAACCAAGCATCCTAGGACCGGTTTCGGGGTTTCACCCCTCTTCAGCCAGGATAACTTGATTCCAGTGGCATATAGAGCACGGGACTCACGTCTGAGCATACCCGTCCCACTCGGGGTGACAAATGCAAAAACAACAGTTGATGGACAGAATGCAGAACAATGTCATACATTGGAAACTGACTCCTGAGGCGAATAGCCGGGAGAGGCGCTCGCTTTTTAAAAAAATTGAATATCTGTATTGTTGTGTTTTTAACCTGTGACTCACTTGTCCCTGGGCACTCCCCCCTCCAAAAGCTACCTGATATCCCCGCGCAGCGGATCTAAGCGCTGCCGCGGGTGGGAAAAAGCAATCGCCGCTATTCACCACAGCCCACAGGCCACGCCCACTGCCGGGAGGCCACGCCCCCTCACAAAGCCCTATATAAGTCGCGCCGCTGACCGCCGCACGCATTAGAGGAAACTGACTCCTGAGGCGAATAGCCGGGAGAGGCGCTCGCTTTTAAAAAAATTGAATATCTGTATTGTTGTGTTTTTAACCTGTGACTCACTTGTCCCTGGGCACTCCCCCCTCCAAAAGCTACCTGATATCCCCGCGCAGCGGATCTAAGCGCTGCCGCGGGTGGGAAAAAGCAATCGCCGCCATTCACCTCAGCCCACAGGCCACGCCCACTGCCGGGAGGCCACGCCCCCCATCCCCTCAAATAATGTGCCTCCCCTGGACGCGCAGCGGACGCGCGCAGCGGGCGCACCGCCAGCGTGCCGAAGGCTCGCTAAAGGCAAGCCCGTCTGCGCCCGTCCGAGCCGGCCGAGGACAGGGGCCGCCCCCCCCTGGTTCCCCTCCCAGGACTCATTACAGCCCTGCTGACCTCTTCAAATTTAAACCCCCCATGGAAGCTTGCTGCCTTTACCGCCACCATCCCCTTAACCTCCCCACTTCCTGTCAACACTGCAATACTAGGCTCAACTCCCCCCGACTTAGACCGGACCAGCAAAACTACACCTTACTGCTCCTAAACTGCAGGTCCCTGCCAAAACACAGCGCAGAAATCTTTCTGCTAATAGACGAGCGGACTCCTGACGCCGTTTTTCTAACCGAGACCTGGCTAACCCCAGATTGTGATCCAGACGTGATACAAGCACTTCCCCAGGGTTACCAGATCTCTCGCAGGGATCACATGCAGGGAAAGGGAGGAGGTCTTGCAATTATCCATAAATCCTTATACCAGTGCCACTGCACCCCGGACCCAATCCCAGATTGCGAAAGCATGTCTTTCTGCCTCAAACTCACCCCCAACGACAGTCTAACAGGGGCACTTGTGTACCGCCCCCCAGGTCCAATGAACCACTTCCACTCTTCACTACCCTCGCTAGCGGCTGAGTCTGCCATGTCCTCTTCCAACTTCACGGTTCTGGGCGACTTCAATATTCACTTCGACAACAGCACTGACAGCACTGCTAATGAGCTAGCCACTAGCTTGACCGCTATCCAACTGGAGCAATTAATCTGGTCTCCCACTCATAACAAAGGTCACCTGCTTGACCCTGTCTTTAGCAATTGTCCCAACCTCTCGGTTGGCACCATCACACACCTCCCCTGGACTGATCACTTTCTTATCCCCCTCAATTGGTCCACCCACAAATTCACTTCCCCTACCCCTATACCACGAAAAATTAGAAACTGGTCTAGGCTCCCTCCAGAGCAGTGGTCGAGCCTACTGTCTGTTTCAAAGCCCCCTCTCTCCCAGAACCCTATACCTGACAGCGGGAAATTCAACAAATGGATCGAGGATTCCATTGACTCTATTCTCCCCACCAGGAAAACCGTGTTAAAAAGAGCACCAGAAACTGCCCCCTGGTACTCGGAGGAGCTCAGGGAGAAAAAAACGTCAGTGCAGAAAGCTTGAAAGGAAATGGCGCCTGGGATACGCCATCACTGACAAAACAGGTATAGGCAAGTCATTAGGGAATACAAACTCGAAATAAATATAGCCCAGGCCTCCTACTACAAAGAGAAAATTATGGCAGCTAGATCCAAGCCAAGAGAAATTTACCAAGTAGTCAAAAGCCTCTCTAAGATCTCTCACCCTGCAGTTCCAGCCGATAATCCCATAGCTCGATGCAACGATCTAGCCGAATTTTTCTACCAAAAAATTAACAAGATATATTTATCCTGCACAGCCCCCGATTTGGAGCTTAGCTCCACTGAATCCCAACCTCTGATTACAACAGAACACCTCCCGCGAGTGATTCTGAACAATTTTCCATTATTGGACTCAGAATCACTCAAATCCCTAGCACAACAGACAAAATCAGGCTCCCCTCGCGACCCAGTTCCCCCTCGCACGATGATCATGGCCAGCCAAGTTATCCTCCCCACTCTCATGGAGATACTTAACAGCTCCATGCAAAAGGGAGTTGTTCCCCCCACCTGGAAACAGGCGATGGTGAAAGCACTACTTAAGAAGGCCAATCTCAATCCCGACGACCCTAATAACTACCGCCCCATCTCCCTGTTACCTTGGGCAAGCAAGATTCTGGAGAAACACATCAATCTCCACCTCACTAAATTCCTCGAGGAGAACCGGCTATTGGACTCCACTCAAACAGGATTCCGCCCCAAACATGGCACGGAAACGGCTCTCCTAGCCGTGACGGAGGAATCTAGGAGGATCTTGGACCGAGGGGGATCAGTGGCAGTGGTCCTCCTCGATCTGAGCGCCGCGTTTGACACGGTGTGCCACAAAACTCTGCTGTGTCGACTATCCGATCTGGGAGTCTCCGGAGACGCCCTTGACTGGTCAGGATCCTTTTTGAGCGGAAGGACCTTCCAGGTCTTCGACGGTGACTCCTGTTCCACCAGCACACCTCTGAACTGCGGGGTACCCCAGGGCTCCTCCCTAAGCCCCACGCTGTTCAATGTGTACATGAGACCGCTGGCTGAGGTCGTCCGCCAATACGGTATCAAGATCATCTCGTATGCGGACGACACTCAGCTTGTGGTCTCCCTGGCACAGAAGAACAGTGGGCACCCGCAAGCCAACCTGGCAGCCTGCATGGAGGATGTTAGGAGATGGATGACAGCATCTTCACTAAAACTTAACGGTGACAAAACCGAGATCATGCTTCTCGGCCCCCCCACTCTCACCACCATCGACCACCTATGGCCCTCCAGCTTAGGCCCACCACCAACCCCGAAGGAGGACATTAAAAGTTTAGGAGTCTGGCTTGACAAAGCACTTACCCTCAACACTCAGGCAACTAAAACCTCAGCAACCTGCTTCGGGATCATGCGGATGTTGAGAAAAATCCTTCCAATCCTGCCCTTCGAAGCTAAGAAAGTTGTCTTTCTGGGCCTTATCCAGTCCCGGCTTGACTTCAACAACGCCCTTTAACTGGGAGCTCCTGAATACGTGCTGCAAAAACTCCAGCGGACCCAGAACTGCGCAGTACGCATGCTACTCCAGATTCCTCGTAGAGAATCGGCTAAAACTGGGATCCGGTCACTCCACTGGCTACCTGTCAGGGAAAGAATAAAATTCAAAACCCTGTGCATATCCCATCAAGCCTTCCATAGAGCTAGCCCTGAGATCAATCACTCACTTCTCACCCCTTACTGTCCCGGTAAACTACTCCGATCAACGAACGCTTTTCTTGCTGCAGTCCCTAGAATCAAAAGGTCTAGAGCAGGAGGCAGGTCCTTCACACTCAATGCTGCTAAATTATGGAACTCCCTTCCCCTGCCCCTAAGATCCAACCCCACCCTCTCGTCCTTCCGTAAAGAGCTAAAAACATTCCTTTTCAGAACCTAATTCCTCCCCTTGCTCCCTCCCCCTGCCCCTCAGAGTACTATTTCCTTTATTCAGCGCTTGGACGCCCTAGGGCAGCAGTCGCGCTCTACAAAACCCCTTTTCGTTTCATTTCATTTAATTTAATTCACCCCAGTACAGAGATCTGGGCCTAAATCCATGGTTTTTTTGCTCACCATGCCATTCCAGTTTGAACCCAGCCATATGCAAATCAGTCTTGACCCTGTGCCTCATGGGAACAGTCCAGCCCGAACTGCCAAGCTAGGTCCTCCCTGGACTGGAACCAAGCATCCTAGGACCGGTTTCGGGGTTTCACCCCTCTTCAGCCAGAATAGCTTGATTCCAGTGGCATGGAGAGCACAGATACTACGGATTGGTGGCCAGAGGACACTGTAGCCCCTCCATCAACTGTGGAGGTCGGAAAAAATCTGGGAGTGTGGCTCGACTCTTCCCTCTCTTTCAAACCTCATGTTCTAAAGGTAACAGGGACTTGTTTCGGCCTTATTAAAACTCTGAAAAAATTATTTGACCTGATTCTGCTCGCCGCAAGAAAAACAGTGGCAGTGGCTCTTATACTCTTACGACAGGACTACTGTAATAGTCTTCTGGCAGGGACTAATAAATCTACCCTGAGGAGACTACAGGTAGTACAGCATGCAGCAGCCAGATTGGTCCTAGGGCTCCCGCGTAGAGCGTCTGCCTCTGCCGCCCTGAAGACCCTTCACTGGCTTCCGGTTCATAAAATAATTTTGTTTAAATTACTGTTGACGACCTTCAGAGCATTTCGCCGACTGGGTCCTGTATACCTCTCAACAAGATTTAAGCCATACACTACAATGAGGACACTTAGATCTAGCACTGCAAATCTGCTTAAACGGCCTGGCTTTAAATTGATAACCAGAGAAGGGAAATCTGCTACAGCTCTAGGGGCAAAGGCCTGGAACTGTATGCCTAGGGAAATTAGAGCAATGGAACAGGAAGCACAGTTTAGAAAGGCACTAAAGACATGGATCTTTGGAACGTCAGATGCCTATTGTCTGGCACTTATTTAGGACTTAATCTGATACAGCTGATCTTTCTTATTTAATAGCGCCAGGAGACTCCGTTAGGAGTGGCAGCTGCACTTTATAAGCTATACTTTTCATTTCATTTTAGGAGGTCAGTAATTTAAAGTCCAAAGGGAGAGAATTCCAGAATCGGGTGGCCAAGAGAGCAAACCTTAGTCCCCCAAATTTCTTGCGTTTAAAGAATGGGATGACTAGGAGATTCAGATGGGAAGACCTAAGAACCTGAGAAGGGACGTAACGCTGAACCAGAGAGGATACAAACACTGGGCTGTTGCCTTGAAGAACTTTAAAGGTGATGCAGCCCAGCTTAAATGCGCTGTGTTCGGCTACCGGGAGCATTAACTGGGAAACATGGTGCCATTTAGGCTGGTGGTAAATCAGTCTGGTCACTTGGTTTTGCAGCAGTTGCAGTAGTTTTGATTGATATGCCGGAAGTGAGTCGGCATAGTCAATGTTGGAGATGACTAGGGCCAATACTACTTGGGTCAGGGCTTCAGTGGTAAGGGATCTGCTGATCCTCCTGATCCTTTGAAGCTGATAGAAACAGGAAGACACCACTGACCCAATCTGGGCTTTCATAGACAGGTCACTGTCGATGGTGATGCCTAGGCTTTTGTTTGAACTCGGGGGGGGGGGGGGGGGGGGGGGCTGACAGTAGGTTAGATGGCCCGCTGACTAGGATCAGCTCAGTTTTACACGGGTTCAATTTAAGGTGGTAGCTCTTCATCCAGTCACTTATGTATTGTATGGTGGATTGAAAGTTGGGGACAGAGGATGCCGACTGATGGATATCAAATATCCAATAGAGGTAATCAGCATAGTTGAGGGTGCAAACCTTCCTTTCGTCTAGGGAGCAAATGAGGGGAAGTAAGTACAGGTTAGAGAGGAGCAGTGAGAGGGAAGAGCCCTGCGGCACCCCACAGGTCACTTTAACCTTGGGGGCTGAGAGGTGGGCAAGGTGTACAGCTTGAGAGATGGCTTCCAGAAAGGATAAGAGACATTTAAGAGCCAGGCCCTGGATCCCAGCGTTATTGACACGGTTGGCCAGGAGTTTACGGAGTGGACTAGCAATTCTATAATTTGCAAAGATTTCCAAGACTACTCCTAGGCATTTGCGTTTATCTGCTAAACTACACTAGGGATGATCTGATAGGTTGATTTGCTACTTTCTTTCTAGATTATTTATGACTCCCGGTGACCAGTGGTGATGCTGCAATTGTCCTTCTGTGCAACACACATCTGCACACGAGGTCCCCCCAGTCTCACATCCCTGGCACAGCTACAACCTATTACAACACTGTGCTCTTTACTCACAGGCATGTGACCAGGTATGAGGTGTTGGCTTGTGATGCACCTCCTGGACAACTTCGCCAACATCGGATTGAAATATCTTGCCACCACCCCCACCCACAAAGCAGGACACACCCTGACCCCATTTTTGCAGAAGGTGACAACTTCCGCTTCAGCCACACCATGCAGTCCATCTGGACGGACCACCACTGCGTACACTTCTCTTTCAACACTACTTCCACTCACTAACCCACTCCGCGCCCACCACAAAGGACCTGGAGCAAAGTCATAGAGTAACACCTCAACTCCACCCTCATCCACGACCCCCCCCGCCTTGACCAACACCAACTCTGCATCCAAGAAACTACACTGCTGGATCACCAACTGTCCAGACCTCTGCATCCCCGATAGATAACGCCCCTTAAAGGCCAACTTGTTTACCACCAACCTCCAAGCGACCAGACGCCTCGAAAAACGATGGAGGAACAGCAAAACCACTGAAGACGAGACCACCTATAAGGATGGCATGACAGAATTCCACCAACTCATCAGATCCACCAAAGGACCTTCATCCGGAACAAAATCCACACCAACTCCAGCAACTCGAAGGAACTCTTCAGCATCATCTAGCAATTCACCAAACCCACCAGTGAAGCCATGGACATCACACCTTCCCAGGACCTTTGACACTGTCTCCAACTGCACTCTCGCAGGCAGACTCCATGACATCGACATACAGGGTACCACTCTCAACTGGCTCCGCTCCTTCCTCGCGGCAGAACCCAAAGGATCAGACTCCGCCTTTCCTCTCCGAACCCATCAAGATCAACTGCGGATTACCCCAAGGATCATCGCTCAGCCCCATGCTCTTCAACATCTACATGGCCCCCCTCGCTGCCATGGTCAGACAGCATGGACTCACCATAGGATCCTATAGCGATGACACCCAGCTCATCCTTTTCCTCATGAAGGACCCCCAAACCACCAGACTCAGCTTCCAAGAGGGAATGAAAGATGTTGCAGCTCGGATGAGCAGCAGCTGCCTGAAGCTCAACTCGAGAAGACAGAATTCCTCGTCCTTGGACCACCCCCTCAGGTTGGGACAACACCTGGTGGCCTACTGCCCTCGGAAACCCCCACCCCCACTGACCATGCCCGGAACCTGAGTATCATACTCGTCTCCTCCCTCAACATTACTCGCCAAGTCAACACAGTCGCCTCCGCCTGCTTCAACAACCTTCGCATCCTCCACAAGACCTTGAAGTGGATCTCCACTGAAGCCAGAAAGACCATCACCCATGCACTCATAACAGGCATGCTGGACTACAGAAATACTCTCTATGCTGGAATCAACAAATCCCTGCTACGCAAACTCCAGACCATCCAGAACACCGCAGCCAGACTCCTCCTCTGCATCCCATGACATGAGCACATCACCCAACACCTTCAAGACCTCCACTGGCTCCCTGTCAAGAAGAGAGTAACCTTCAAGCTACTCACCCACGCCTACAAATCTTTCCACAACACCGGACCCAAATACCTCAACGAAAGAGTCTCCTTCCCAAAAGAAACCTCCGCTCCGCCGACCTCAGTCTAGCAGAAACCCCGTGCATCCACAGAACAAGAGTTGGTGGAAGAGCCTTCTCCTACGTTGCAGCCAAGGCCTGGAACGATCTCCTAGTCAACATCAGATGCTCCCCTACTCTGCACACCTCCAGGAAGAGACTCAAGACCTGTCTTTTCGGTTGTCCCAGAGCTGCACCCCTCCCCCAACAAGCGCCTTGAGACCCTCTCGGGTGAGTGGAGGCCTTTAAAATTCCCTGATTGATTGATTGAACACAAAACTACCTCTTGGTAGCAGATGGTGCACAAGACTAGTGGTAATCCTGCCTCTGTTCCTGGAGCAGGTTTTTGTTTTTGCCCTTATTAATTTGCAAGGGTGTTTGTGGAGCTGGCCATTGGATCTGCATATTCAGAGGGCCATAGCTCCCGGCTATCAAGTCGCCAAATTCCTCCTACAAGCCCAGAGGTGGAGAATTCATGAACAATTGGACTAGCAATTACACTGCGTATTGGAATTTTGGTACTTTTTGTTTTAGGATTTCTCATGGTTTCCAGTGTTTTGCTTTCCTGGAACTGATCTCTTAATAGACGCTGGAGCATTTGAATTTGAGCTTCATGGAAAGATGCAAATCTGATAATTATGGGTTCCAGGATTTCCATGTTTCCATGACGGCTCCTGTGTCGCGACTGAGGCCGCTCCTTGGTTGCGTATAAATGCAGCACGGTTTGTGGATTGCATCCATCGCTAGCTCCTCACTTTTTAAACCTTCTTGAGAGACAGACGCTACTTACCATGAGGGTCCTTCTGCTCTTCGCCGCCTTGCTGTCCCTGGCTTTGGCCGACCGGCCTCCACCTCCACCTGGAGCTTTTGGTAAGTGGCCGGGACATTCCGTCCAGAAATATTTATATATAGAAATATACTGGCTGATTTAGAGCTGGATTGTGATGGGGAACTCTCAGATATCTGGAAGGAGTGTTGCAATCAGAAGCCACAAGTGGAATTTCCTTGACAATGGGTATAGTGTGGTGGAAAAGAGACTTTCCTCTACAAGTTGTGGACTTTCCTTTCCTTCTTGAGTTAAGACTGGACAGGGAAGCGGAGATGGGGTCAGGGGTGCTCAGGGGGGGGGAATCAACATTTAGTGAGAAGTACATGAAGAGCAGGAGGTGGAGCTAGGAGAGGAAAGAAGACAAGTAACTCTGAGACACAGGACTGAAGGAAGCCATGGACCAGGAGAAAAGGGAAGGAGCATTAAAGCACCGGGCACCCGCGTAAAGAGATGGGAAAAGGTTACGAGCCCGGTCCATAAAACTCATCCTGGCCACATTTATGTCTGTCAGGAACTCCCAAGAGGATTCCTTGCAGGAGTAAATGGAGTGTGAGTGGAGAGGAATCTGCAGTAGTGAAACCCACGCAAGGGGAGGGGTGCGGGCAACACAGGGAGTGGTTTACTTGTAAGGTTTCACAAATCAAAATGTGACCCCTTTCCAACCTGCACATGGTAATACAGCAGCCAAGGGTGAGAGAAACTCCCCTTCCAGGATGTGAAGGGGCAGCTCACCCCCATATCTGGTAAGTCTGTAGGCGAAGGGCTTTCCTACAGGTTCCCTGTAGGGAAAAAAATGTGGATGTGTACAATCATCAGCCCCTCCCACTCTGTCTAATTGTACGCTATTGTGTGCTGCGTACAGTTCCAGGCAGAGGGACCAGCCAGCCTTAAGAATGTCACTTAACAGATGTGAAAGTACAACTGGAAACCTGCACCATAAGTGTTATTACACATGTTTTATGGATAGCAAAAAATCTAAAAGAATGTTCAGGAGGCGAAATAGGACTCTGCACATAAATGTATACAATTATAGAAGAGCATACATTTACTTGTAATGTTCAAACTCCACTCAAAACAACAGAGCTCTCCAAACCACGGCCCAATAAAAAACTAAACATTCGAGAGTAGTTACTCTGGGTCCGGACATTCTGACTTTACTTGATAAAGGGTTGAGGGTGGCCTCTGCTGTGATACAAACTGAACAGTGACAAGCATCAGTGACTGGCCATGAGGGTCAATCAGCATTTATGGGTCTTACAAGAGTCTTTATACTGGATAATTAAGGCGCCCAGTTTTCCATTTTTACAGATTTTACAGATAAATACAGACAGAAAACAATGGGGAATATGTACAATGAAGTGGCGGAGAGTGGCGTTGGCCTGTTTGGCTTAACGCCATGCTCCACCACTGCACAATATTGTGCAGCCATGCGTTTCTCCCTCCGCTGGCGCTAAATTTACAGCCTAGCGCCAACGCAGGCTCCCTGGCACCATAGTGCAAGGGTGTCTGTGTTGAGGGGAAGATTGTTTATGTGCAAGAAGGTCCCCCTTCCTGCACATAAAGAATTTTAAATGGCATTTTGTAACTTCTATGTGTGCTGCTTAGTGCAGCACACATAGAAGTTGTAAAATGTAATTTTTTTTATTGATTGTTTATGTGCAGGAGAGGGCACCTTCCTGCACATAAACAATCAGTGGCATTTTGCTGTTTCTATGTGTGCAGCACACATGGAAACATTAAAACTGGGGAGAAATAAAGCACTTCTCCTCCTTTCACCTGTTTAAAACCAGGTTTTCCGTGGTCTCAATTTTGGCTCTGCATCCTATGTACACCACCCTTGTAAATAGGGGCAGCATCAAAATCATGTGTGTTGCGGTGGAACGCCCACCATAATTCCCATTGCCCTCCCCTTTCACGCTAAGTACAGCGTGAAAGGGTGCCTGATTTACAAGGCAGCGTTAAGCCATGTTACGTGGCTTAATGCTGCCTTGTAAATAAGGCAAAGCACATAGGGGCTTGTAAAGATGCCCCAAAGTGTTTCCTTTCCGTATTTAATTTTAACGCAGAAAAATAAAAAATGTTGAGCTTCTTTTGAACGCCTGAGCAGGTTGACAGCAAGGGGAGTTAAAAAACCTGGTTGACATTTCCCTAAATCAGTGCTTGTCTAACATGTATATGTTGTATAATGCGGATACCTTACATATAGGTGTACTGTTGTGTTATATATGGCTATTTAATTTGTTAAAACCTGACAGGCATCAAAGTAGGAGTGCATATTTCTCAGTTAAATTATTGTGGAAATATAACAATTTCGACTAGGGACACGATTACGATGCAAGCTGAAACAGACCGCATCATAATCGGCCATTCAGAATCCTTTTCTATGACCCCTTTTGATGGGGTCGGCCAGAAGGGAATCCAAATCGGATTTCCGAATGGCCTCTGCCATTCGCCATCAGTAATCCCTCAGCCGGCTCTTTCCGGCTGAGGGATTACAATGGCAGATTGCCACAGCCTTTCTGTGCCGGCCTTTCCGACACAGAAAGGCTTTGGGAATCTGACTTTGGGGCCCCCCCCAGGCCTCCCATGGGTAGAATGCCGCTGAATGGTGGCCTAGGCTGTTGATCCCTGCATCCGGTGTCAGGCACCTTGAGGTGCCTGCCGCTGGGTTCAGGGATGGACTGCACCTCTGCTCTTTACAATGAGAGCATGCATTCTGTTCGAAATGCATGCTCCTATTGTAAAGAATGGGATTGCGACCAAACAGTGTCTGGTCACATCCTAATAGCTGGGTTGGGACCGACGATAGGAGGTCGTTCGGTAGCACTTCCCAGATGATATTGAACAAATTTAGGTTTGTCCAACATCGTAATTTGGCCCTTAATGTGTTCAGAAATTACAGAATAAATATAAATAAATACAGACGGAAATGCTAACACATAAATACCATAAAACCAGGAGCCCTATGGATAATGATGCCTGAAGCACCATGCATGGTGCAGTAAAATTATAAGCAGGTCCAGAAATAATGTATCATCTGATGATCGAGAGAATAGTCCAAGGCCCTACTTAAGTTTGGTGCTGTCGTACCATAGGTAATGACTTCTGGTTGTGAATAGTCCTATCATAGGTATTGTCTTCTGGTGGTGAGTAGTCGTATTGTAGGTAATGTCTTCTGGCGGTGAGTAGTAGTATCGGAGGTAATTTCTTCTGGCAGTGAGTAGTCGTATCATAAGTAGCGTCTTTTGGCAATGAGTAGTCATACCATAGGCAGTGTCTTCTGATGGTGAGTAGTTGTATCGTAGGTAATGTCTTCTGGCGGTGAGTAGTTGTACAATAGGTAATGTCTTCTGACGGTGAGTAGTCGTATCATAAGTAAGGCCTTCTGGCGGTGAGTAGTTGTATCATAGGTAATGTCTTTTGGCAGTGAGCAGTCGTATCATAGGTAATGTCTTTTGGCATTGAGTAGTCGTATCATAGGGAATGGTTTCTGGTGGTGAGTAGTCATACCATAGGTAATGTTTTCTAGCGGTGAGTAGTTGCATCATAGGTAATATCTTCTGGCGGTGAGTTGTCGTATCACATGTAATGTCTCCTGGCATTGAGTAGTTGTATCATAGGTAATGCCTTTTGGCGGTGAGTAGTGGTATCATAGATAATTTCTTCTGGCAGTGAGTAGGTGTATCATAGGTAATGTCTTCTGGTGGTGAGTAGTCATATCATAGGTAATGTCTTCTGGCGGTGAGAAGTCGTACCATAGGTAATGTCTTCTGGTGGTGAGTAGTCATATCATAGGTAATGTCTTCTGACGGTGAGTAGTCACATCATAGGTAATCTCTTCTGGCGGTAAGTAGTCGTAGCATAGGTAATGTCTTCTGCCAGTGAGTAGTCGTATCATAAGTAATGCCTTCTGGTGGTGAGTAGTCATATTGTAGGTCATATAGTCTCGGGCTTAATAGTTGTTTCATATGTAATGTCTTCTGGCGGTGAGTAGTCATACCATAGGTAATGTCATCTGGCGGGGAACAGGCGCATCGTAGGTAATGTCTTCTGGTGGTGAGTAGTCGTATCATAAGTAATGTCTTCTGGAAGTGTGTAGTTTTTGTTAATAAATAATTTCTAAATAAAAAAGAATTAATTTTTGGAGAAATATTTTTTTAATTTTATTTAATATAATATTTTTAGGTATTTGTGACATGCATTTAACATTTAACATTCATTATATGTTTTTATTTTTTATATTAAATATATCTGTTTCAATTTGTAACATATATATATATATATATAGAGAGAAATTTTTTATGATATTTTGTTTGTTTTCAATTTTTAACTGACTTGAGTGAGAATAGTAAATGTTGCTCCTCCGCAATCCAACACTTTCCCAATGGATGCACTGACTGGAGTGGGAATGGTAAATTTTGTCCCACCGCTATCCAACATTTCCCTATTGATGTACTAACTGGAATGGGAATGGTACATTTTGTCCCTCCGCTATCCAGCACTTTCCCTACTGTTGCACTCACTGGAGTGGAAATAGTAATTTTTACCCCTCTGCTATCCAACACTTTCCTAATGTTGCACTCATTGGAGTGGAAGTAGTAATTTTTACCCCTCTGCTATCCAACACTTTCCTAATGTTGCACTCACTGGAGTGGGAATAGTAATTTTTACCCCTACGCTATCCAACGCTTTCTCTACTGTTGCACTCTCTGGAGTGGTAAATGTAAGTTTAAAGATTTCTAAATAGTTTAATGTTTTAATTTATAAATTAATGTTTTTTTTAAAGAGATTTTATGTTATTGTTACATTTTTAAATACATTACAATGATATTACAATTATTGGTTTAAAGTAAATATATATGTATATATATATATATATATATATATAAAAATAAATAAATTATTATAAATGTGTGTTTAACTTTTTTATATTAAGTTTATTTGTTATATTTGTAAAAATTTATATTAAATCTAATACAGATATTTTGGACAACTACATCTAAGACATTGATGTTTCCCTTCTCCATATTTTTGTACTGACCATTATAAGTATAGGATGTAGATATGTTTGACCGATATTTTGGTCACTCTATTTTTGTATGGGTATATTTTGGGTGTCGATATTTTGTCAGTGTACTGGTTTCTCGTAAAGGGAACACCAAGGTTGTGTGTCAGAATTTTGTATGCAGAAGATCAAGTCCTAGTTAATATTTACAAAAATATGGCCCTACCAGATGCATATTTTCTAATATTACCTCCAATGAGTGCTATTTCTAAATAATATTTAAAACAATATATTTATGTCACAATATATTCTGACACGAATATTTTGATACAGTGCCTACACCCAGGGCTTGTTCTAATCATGGTCCATGGTTTGCATAAACTACCTTCTCTGACATTGGGGTAGCTCAGTAATTCAAGCACCTGCTGCTGAGATCTGTGCATGGCCTGTGGGTCACTGGTTTGATTGACAGACAAGCTCTTTATTTCAATTAAGAGAAAGCCATCAAGTTGTGTAATGCACTATGAACTGCTAAGATTGCAGTTAGTGTAATATAAACAACCATTTGCAATGCAATCAGTCTCGCCTTTCGTACCTTATATGTATTTAGCTATGCAGCACATTAGCTTGGGTGCTGAAACATCTATTGTTCTTTAACATGGAGGGAAAGTGAGCACCAAACTGCGTGACATGCCAGGTATGGGAGCACATGGAGAGAAATATTGCCTTTCAGTGGGAAATGGCATAGTCTAAAGCTCTGTTTTTATTATAAAACCAGGGCCTTCGGTGGTCATATCACTGAAAATACAAGATTTGAAAAAAATATTATTGTCTACGGGTGCTCGTGGAAGACAATTTCTATGGACTGGAATCTAGAGAATGCTAAAGTGATTCTGGTATTTTACTGACCTCAGCTGGTTTTTTTCTATCAAGAAACTTAAATAGAGGCATTTGCTAGAAAAAAAAACATAAAGTCCCTCAGCAGAATGCAATTCTGGTATTTTACTGACCTCTGCTGGTCGTTTTCTATCAAGACAGTTAAATAGAGGCAGTTGCCAGAACAAGAAAATAAAGTCCCTCAGCAGAATGCAATTCTGGAATTTTACTGACCTCAGCTGGTTGTTTTCTATCAAGAAAGTTAAATAGAGGCAGTTGCCAGAACAAGAAAAGAAAGTCCCTCAGCAGAATGCAATTCTGGAATTTTACTGACCTCTGCTGGTTGCTTTCTATCAAGACAGTTAAATAGAGGCAGGCGAACAGAAAAAAAGCACCTAAGCGGAAGCAGACAAGTACTAGGGCTGATCTCCAGAGCCCACAAAGTACATACACATATAAGTATATACTAAAGTATATACAAGAGGTCTCGAATGCTCGACCTAAAAAAAAGGAATTATTTTTGTTAATACCAGTGTAAAGCAGGGGACCAGCATTCCCACCACCCAAGGTAATTAATGCTTTACCAAAGCAATACCACACAGAATGGTCTGCAGGCCACTTACACATCCTGGGTGATGGTGGCTACGATTGCACTTGTGGAAATTTCCCATTTCTGATGACCCATTTAATAGACTTTCAATACATGAACTGACATAGATCTGAAGGGGGGGGGGGGCTCAGCTAAACAGAGCTGAGGAATGGTGCAGCTATGACAGTAGACTGCAATGCACTTTTACTCAGTGGCTACTTTCGTCCATCGCTGACCTAGAAATGTGAATGTCTCTTCCTCCCAGTCCCCAGAGATCAAAACGTATCAATCATACAGACATGTGCCATATAAAGTGTGAAAAAAACATTGATTAATCTTGCAGAGATGGTGATGGCTAACATGTTTCAGCCCTATGCTTGGATGATCACATCACTTCCTTCTTCAGGAAACTGTATGGGCCCCTCTCAAGCTTTTTTTGGAAACACAGGACACCTCGTTCTGACCAAGTGAAGAATCTTTTCAAGAGCATGAATGTGTTAAATGGCACTTTTTTTCTGTCACCAAATTCTTGAAACTCTTGTGAATCCTTAAGTAACCCATAGTTTGCATGTTGGCTTTCACATTAAAACAGGGATTTTATGCCACTTCTGAGCTGTTTCAAAAAAAAAGAAAAGAGTTCACCAATAGAGGCCGATGTTATGTAAATCACTCGTGAACATGTCTGTCATGGGAGCAGTCCATCCCCTCTGCAAGAAAAGATAAGCAACCCCAAACCAGTTTTTGCCTTGTTCCAACTCATCACTAAGGTACAGCTTGGATTTTGTGTATAACAAGTAATGGAACCATGTCTAGGCATATCCTTGTCTACTTGTGGTGTTACCTCAAACAAACAAAAGGTGATGGGGGAATATTTCCAAAAGTTAAAACCAGTGAAATCACACTGAGTAGCATTCCAACCCATCATTTTTCACACACAGTGCCACTCTAGACAGAGGCCCATTTTATGCTAATCAGTTCTGACCTTGGTGCTCATGGGAACAGCTCCTATTATTTATACAAGGCACTTCCCAAGCAGGAAAGCTTCACTCATCTCTATTCCCGAGTGAAAACCCAGTTTGGTGCCTGCCAGGAAAGGCTATAGGCTATGAATAATTATGACAATAAGCTGGCTCCATATGTACATATTGGAACAGATGTTTGCGACCCGTATGCGCATGCAAAAATACCTAAGGGCATGTACAAACCCTATTTAGCGAGTCGCAATTTATTTGTGACTGGCTATGAGGAAGGGGTGTTTCAATGGCGTCTGTTCCTAATAGCAAGTCCGAGCCCTATGTATGACTGTTTTGCGACTGCAATTGTGGTCGTAAAATAGTTACAATTTACCACCTACTTCATGTAGGTGGTAAAACATTCGCAAACGGGAAGGGGTCCCCTTCTCCTTTGGTAATGCATAGGAAAATATTTTTAAGAGCAGGCAGTGGTCCCAGGGTCCACTGCCTGCCCTTAAAAAATGAAATGAAAATGTTACTTTTTTTTTAAATGCATCCTATTTTCCTTCAAGGAAAACGGGCTGCATTTTTTTAAAAAACTGCTTTATTTAAAAACAGTCCCAGACATGGTGGTCTGCTGACCCCAGCAGGCCACCATCCCTGGGAGGGCCTGTCATTCCCAATGAGCTCGCAAATTGCGAGTGGCTCATCAATATTCATGAGCCTCGCTTTTTTGCGACCCCATTGAGAATCACTAACAGTGTCTCTGATATTGTTGTACATTTGCGACGCGCAAATTGTGACTCGCAATTTTTTGCAATTTGCAAGTCACAAAAGCAAATGGTTGTACATCTGGCCCATTGTTCAGAGGTTTTTCATTGGCTAAATGAAGAACTCTTTAGAGAACAGGATTTAGTCCAATTATATTCCATATGCAACATGGGCCTGTGTTTTACAGATGCATTCAGGGGTGGTGCTTCTAGAAGACGCAATAAGGTCTTAGGGTGCCACCAATACACCGAAAGTTTGACAAAGGTACAATATGTGTGTGGTTTGGAAATGGCAACCACCAATTTTCCAGAAAACACAGGAATTTGGATTACCGTCCACCTCTAACTCAGACTCTGATAATACTGCTTCAAGTCCATCATCAGTCCATCTCCTGCCACCCAACCTTCCTCCTTCCCTGGTCTCCTGTGAACAATGCATAATTATATAGACATATGTTACTCACATGCACTAGACACTCCTTATCTCCCTTTTCTGAAACCTGTGTTCATTTATTTTCATAACTCAATGCCCACTGATACTGAATGAAAAACCCCAAAAACATGGACAAAGAAGTGACTGATTTCTTCATTATTTTGACTTCTCTACACACAGGGCCTCCCCAAGGGGGTGGTGATGGCAAGCCACCGGGAGACATGCGGCCAGATGGCATGCCACCGGGAGACATGCGGCCAGATGGCATGCCACCGCGAGACATGCAAGCAGATGGCAAGCCACCGAGAGACATGCCAGCAGATGGCAAGCCACCGAGACACATGCCAGCACATGGCAATCATGGAGTTAATCCAGGTGAAGGAAATAACAGAGGAGGATCAGGGCCACCGCCACCTCCACCACGCGGCCCTGCTGGTCCACCACCACCTCCTCCAGGAATGGGACCAGGACCCATGCCACCAAGAGCTTAGTTTTAGATGACGGTAAGAAGAATTACAATCCACTGGGAACATGCCACTTTAGTTAGAGAGTGTGTGTGTGTTTGTATGTATGTGTATGCACATGTGTGCATGCATGCAGAAGTGCATGTGAGCCTTCACCTAAATGCAAATGTGTTTGTTGGCACACATACATGCTGTATATGGTGTGTGTATGAACTAACGTAATGGACAATCACTACACTGCATCAGATGGGGTATGATGTATCGGGGGGTCCTGATCATCACCCTGATGACAAGTTTGGTGCATTGGACTTTCCTGACCATATGCATAGAGCCATATGCAAATCAGCCTTCTTTCTACTCCAATAGGAACAGTGCAGCCCGAACTGCTGAGCCAGGCCCTCTTTGAACCAGAATACGAGCAACCAAAGATTGAGTTTGTACTATTTGGGTCTCCTCAGTCAGGTGCAACTTGATTCCAGTGGCACAGTTAGCACGTGACCTATGTATTGTATTGTATTGTATTGTATATCGATTTGTAGAGCGCGATTGCTGCCCAACGGGCGTCCAAGCGCTAAGGAGGCAGCCAGAGTGGGAAGGTACGGCGGGAGTTAGGACAGGGATTGGGTCAGGGCAGACCTAGCAAACAGAAGAGTCTTTAATTGTTTGCGGAAAGATTGCAGGTTGGGATTGCATCTAAGTTGAAGCGGGAGTGAGTTCCACAGTTTTGAGGCATTCAGAGCGAACATTCTGCCTCCAGTTCTCGCTCTCTTAACTTTTGGAACCACGGCCAAAAAGGCTTCGGTGGAGCGTAGATTCCTACTTGGGTGATAGCGGGTGACTAAATTGTCATTTATTGCTGGACCTGTTTTCCAGAAACTCGTCACACTTAGAGTCAGAATGATGTACACAAAAAAGTAAAATATAGAATGCATGAATTAAACTCAGTCGCTGGTAATTACTCAGACCACATCCCAGTAAGTTGTTTTTGGAACCATGAAACCTAGGATTAGCCCCATTCATTTGCATACCAGCCTTAGTACTGCTCCAGTAAGAACAGGTCCAGGGTTTCTTGTTGCTCCAGGAGGAACTGGTCTAGGGTTTCTTGTTGCTCCAGTAAGAACAGGTCTATGGTTTCTTGTTGCTCCAGTAAGAACAGTTCTAGGGTTTCTTGTTGCTCCAGGAGGAACTGGTCTAGGGTTTCTTGTTGATCCAGTAAGAACAGGTCGAGGGTTTCTTGTTGCTCCAGTAAGAACAGGTCCAGGGTAGCTTGTTGCTCCAGTAGGAACAGGCCTAGGGTTTCTTGTTGCTCCAGGAGGAACTGGTCTAGGGTTTCTTGTTGCTCCAGTAAGAACAGGTCCGGGGTAGCTTGTTGCTCCAGGAGGAACAGGTCGAGGGTTTCTTGTTGCTCCAGTAAGAACAGGTCTATGGTTTCTTGTTGCTCCAGTAAGAACAGGTCTAGGGTTTCTTGTTGCTCCAGGAGGAACTGGTCTAGGGTTTCTTGTTGCTTCAGTAGGAACAGGTCCAGGGTTTCTTGTTTTTCAAGTAGGAACAGGTCTAGGGTTTCTTGTTTTTCGAGTAGGAACAGGTCTAGGGTTTCTTGTTCATCCAGTAGGAACAGGTCTATTGTTGCTTGTTTCATCAGTATGAACAGGTCCATAGTTTCTTGTTTATCCAGTAGGATCAGATCTAGGGTTTCTTGTTGTTCCTGTAGGAACAGGCCTAGGGTTTCTTGTTTCTCCAGTAGGAACATGTCTAGGGTTTCTTTTTTCTCCAGTAGGAACAGGTCTAGGGTTTCTTGTTTCTCCAGTAGGAACAGGTCTAGGGTTTCTTGTTTCTCCAGTAGGAACAGGTCTAGGGTTTCTTGTTTCTCCGGTAAGAACAGGTCTAGGGTTTCCAGTTGCTCCAGGAGGAACAGTTCTAGGGTTTCTTATTGATTGATAAAGAACCGGTCTATGGTTTCCTGTTGCTCCAGTAAGAACAGTCTACGTTTGCTTGTGTTCTCATTCAGAGAGAACCTGGCCTGGCAGTGTGGGCTGCTCCTTTTTCATCTCTGTATCTATCTGCGGCGACTGGACCACACTTTCCATTGCCCAAATATTGTTGGTACCATCCCTCTGTCGTCTGTGGGGCTGATTTACAAAGCTTTTTCTTTGGGACTAATTAACTTTTATTCTGGACCACTGTGTGACTTGGCCCTGAATTTCCAGCAGTGGGACACAATTACTGAAAAGAATAAACTTTGTGATCAAAGCTGGCTTGTGGAAATAGTGTTTGCTTCAGGGATACTGGGGCCCTTCATTACCAGGACAGAGCTGAGAGTTCAACTCTTACATAAGCACTAGAAATCTGTTATTCAGATGCATCTTAATATTTGGATTTAATTACAGGAAGTGTTTTTGTAACCTTACTCTTATTTAAGTTTAGTCAATCCATAGGTTTCACACACGTTGACATAAGGTTTCGGCCATCACCTAAAAATCACTGGTCATTCATCTGGATACCATGCATTGAATAGTGTGCCCTAGATTCACACGATGCCCTGGTTCACAAAGACAAGGGGATATCATCATTATAAAAAGCGTGTGGTCAAACCAGTTACTTGGTAGAATTTAACTAGAAAAACTCTGTTCCTGGTGGGGCCTATCATTGATGGCTGTTGGTACTGCATCCTGCATAATAAATAGAGTTGTATTGAACCATATACATTGAACTCACAAACATCTGGAGGAAGCATATGGGGCTTTGTGTACAGATCAAATATGTGAAATTAAAAGGAAATGTGGAGATTGCATGATGTGAAAATGCAATGTATGTAAACAAAATATATATTGATAAATAGACGCATATTGATTAGTTCTTTCTTCGAAGGCAATCATAATTTGCACAGTAAATCAGATGATCCTGTGTGTTTACTTTGTTTTATGAGTTCGTTTTCCTTATACAATTCAAACATGACATTAGACATATTTTATAAAACTGTCCTTCAATTGTAGTACAGTAATTATGAGGAATGTGTAGATAACATTTTCTTTTGTTCTTTCTAATTTTAGAAATGAACTGAATCCTGGGTCCCACCTCGATGGTCTCAGCCTCCAGTTCTGTGAAACAGAAGATTGTTCTAACCAGGCTCTGATTATAAGAAATAAAGCATCTTGTAGACTCTGCATTAATGACGTCACTTGTTCTTGTGTGTTTGATTGGCTTGTTTTAATGTCTCTTGCAATGTTTCATTCATAGAAGAGGAAGCATGGAAGAGCTCACATCAGTGCAGGGATTTAGAGGGGGAGACAGCTGCCATTGGAGGGTTTATGGTTAGCCCAGTGATCGATGCAGGCCTGGACCCAGCCGTCTTCACCGTGTAGAGTCCATTTCCAACAGACCACATCTCCTCATCGCCAGACATGAGTCCCTGAGGAGAGTCTAACACAACTCTGTCGCACCCACCCAGAGGTCCATGGATCCAATACTGACCATCTCAGCCGTCCCTCAAGTGAGCGTCCAACCCATCAATGATCCTGTCCCAACCCCCACCCCTGCATGAGCTTAGAATGCTTTCGGGTGCTCATATATCAGTCAGCATCAGAACTCAATGTGGTCCAAACCAAGGGTTTCACGTTAATCCAGCACACATATGAAGGATTGCTCATGCTAGTACAAGCAGTCACCTTAGGCAAGGAGAAGCTAGCTGTAGCCAGCAGAAGCCAACTGAGGCTAGTAGAAGCCAACTCAGGCCAGCAGAAGTCAAAACGGGCCAGCAGAAGCCAACTCAGGCCAGAAGAAGCCAACTCACTCCCTTCCCATTATCTGTTGGATTACTACCGAATCTCCCTGCAATGAAAGACCAACATGTCTGGAGCCTCCTGCTCAAAGCACTTGAGGTGATAAAATACCTACTGAATTGATTTCCAAAAATTTGAAATATAACAAAATAGAATAAAATATAGAGATTATTCCCTGAACCCACAGAGATAGCATGCATTTGTTCATCCAACCATCCATCTATCAAATCAGCCATCCATGGATTAACCCATTTGTTCATACTCGAGGCATTCAGCCATGCATGCCGTAGTAAACTTTTTAATGTTTGCAACTGGGAGATTGCACCCACTTCCCAATCCACTAATCCACGGATCTTCTCATTCGTCGTGTGTCCCGTGCCCATGCTTGTATCCTTACGGATCCACAGTGATCCGCGCACCCTTCTTTCTTCATACACCCGTTAACCAACGCACCAACCGCTGCCCTGGCGCGGATGCTGCAGGGTCCATAGTCCTCGGCCACCTCTGTTTTTCCACTTTGAGACAGTAGATGCTCCTCTAGGCTGTGGAAAGTGATTCCAAGCCTGGAACCCAGCACTGGTGTTCCCACTAACAGCCCAGTCTTCAGCGGTCCATACCGGGTCTAGGAGGGAACTTGGCCTGTTATTAATCCTGTACTCCCTGAGTCCCACCATGAAGTAGACCTGAAGATAGTTTGGGTCCACCTTTTCCTGCAAAGGAAGCTCCTGGGTGGCGGCTACGACTGCTGCTTCAAGATGTCCCACCGAGTGTGATCCTCTGCAGCAATGAAGCACCACACCGCTCTCTATTGATTCTCCTCTGCATCCTCTCTCACTCGTTTATCATGCTTCCCATCTCATCCCATTTGTTCCTGCAGCGAGAAAAATCACAAAACTACACACACAGTACAGTGCTTTGTTTCTCCAACACCACCTTCCCCCTCCTCTCTTACAATTCCACCTTTGTACATCCTGGATCACACGTGCTTTGTCTCCATCTTTCCTGTGCTCCCTTACCTTCATTCCCTGAATCTCTTTGAGTCTCTTTCTCTTCTAACATTATTTGTTTTTCATCACGAGGAATTCATTGTGTCTTAAAACTTCAGGTCAGTCCATTTGTTTTTTTGGGCCTACAAAAGGGTTGATACATGATGATGGCTTGGCTAGCCTTTGAAGGGGTCTGTCCTACCCTCCACACGCTGCATCTTTCCGCCCACCTCTTTGTGTGTCCCTGTTTTACCTATGCTATATTCCAGACCTCACTCTGCCCTCCTAAGGGCTGTCCCTGCAGTGTTCCTACATTGAAACACCCATGTCATGGGGGTCTAGAGATACAGGTGCGCACCCAGCCAAATCGGTGTCCCACCGTAATATTGATTATTATCATTATTATTATTATTTAACGATTTGTAAAGCGCCTGGTGACCCGGAGGCATCCCTGCGCTGTAAGAACTTGAATAGGCCGAGTAGGGAGGGGGGGGGGGGGGGGAGAACTTATTTGGGAAACAGCAAAGTTTTAGGCTGTTTGCGGAGGCGTAGGTAGACAGGTTCTAACCGCAGACAGCAAGGGAGCGAATTCCAGCGTGTGGATGCTTTTACTGAAAAGCGACGGCCACCAGTGCGTACTCTCCTGAACTTAGGGACATTGGCTAGTCGCTCATTGTCCGAGCACAGGGATCTCGAGGCTTTGTACGGAGTCACCATATTTCCCAGAATGGAAGGGCCTTGTCCATTGAGGAGTTTGTGAGCGATGCACATTGCCTTAAACTCGGTCCTCTCTCGCACTGGCAACCAGTGGAGAGCCTTAAGCGCTGGTCTGGCAGAGACTCTGGGGGGAAGATTCATTAGCATCCGGGCAGCCGCATTTTGGGCTCGTTGTAGCTTGCCCAGGATAGTTTCGGGGACTCCCAAGTAAACAGCATTGCTGTAGTCCAATCGCGTCAGGATCAGTCCTTGAACCAGGAGTTTCCTTGATTGGGGAGGGAGCAGTGGAAGGATCTTACGGACTGAGCGCATAAGTCCGAAGCAAGTTCCCGCTGTTTTAGTTGCCTGGGTTTTCATGGACAAGTCTGGTTCGAGCCAGACCCCCAGGCTCTTAATTTCCCTCTTAGGGGCGGGCACCTCACCCATAGCATCGGGCCAAACTGAAGATGGAATTGCTGACCATTTCTTGCCCATCAGCATAACTTCAGTTTTGGACCCGTTAAGCTTGAGTGAGGACTCGCACATCCAGAGGTGGATTTCCTGGAGGCAGTGGAGGAGATTGTCTGGGCATTGGTCAAGATGTGAGAGCGAGACGACTAATTGCGTGTCGTCCGCGTAACTCACCATTTTGAAGCCGAAGGGGGCAACTACGTCCTCTAAAGGAGCCAGATAGGCATTAAAAAGAGTGGGACTAAGTGAGGAGCCCTGTGGCACCCCACTAGTCAAAGGCAGTGAATCAGAACGGGAATTGCCATCCCAGACCTGGAACGAGCGGCCCGACAGAAATGACTCAATCCAGGCCAGCGCTGTGCCCCCAAGTCCCGCCCTGGCCAGCCGGTGGAGCAAGACACGGTGATTCACCGTGTCAAAGGCTGCACTAAGGTCCAGGAGGATCACTGCCACTGACCCCCCTGAATCTAAAATGCGCCTTGCCTCCTCGATGACGGCGAGGAGGGCAGTGTCCGTGCCTTGGCCAGGACGAAACCCAGTTTGGGACCGGCGCAACAGGTTATTAGATTCCAGGAACTGGGACTGCTGGACGTTAACCAGTTTCTCGGCAATTTTGCTGATGCCCGGGAGAAGCGAGATCGGTCTGTAGTTGGCCAAATCAGTGGGGTCCAGTTGGGGTTTTTTGAGAAGGGCTTTAACTACCGCCCCCTTCCAACTAGGGGGGACGGAGCCTTGGGACAGCGAGGCACTGATCAACTCCAGGATTGTGGGCACAATCGCAGGGGCGACAGCTTTCAGAAACCAAATGGGAGCAGGGTCACGGGGAGAGCCGCTTTTCATCTTGGCCAAAGTCTTTCCGACCTCGTCCGTTGAGACCGCCCTAAAGGTGGTCAGCAGTGGGCGAGGGGCACATCCTGTGCAAATGTCAGGCGCAGCGCTGTCCCAGCAAGGTAGCTGGCTAGGCTGCGGAAGTGAGGCTAGGATGTGGGAGACTTTAGACTTGAAGGGCCCGATTCACAGAACTAACTTAAGACAAAATCCTAAACTTACTACCATTTTGGTATTCACAGAAGGCACTTACTCATTTTGGTATTCACAGAAGGCACTTACTCATTTCGGTATTCACAGAAGTTAGGAGTCCTAACTTTAGGACTCCTAAATGCCTTCTGTGAATACCGAAAGTCTTAAAATTAGGATTTTTCGCAGTTTAGTAGTAGTATAGTTAGGACTCCTAACTTTAGGACTCCTAAATGCCTTCTGTGAATACCGAAATTCTTAAAATTAGGATTTTTCTCAATTTAGTAGTCCTAAGTTTAGGACTCCTAACTTTAGGACTCCTAAATGCCTTCTGTGAATACCGAAAGTCTTAAAATTAGGATTTTTCGCAGTTTAGTAGTAGTATAGTTAGGACTCCTAACTTAAGGACTCCTAAATGCCTTCTGTGAATACCGAAATTCTTAAAATTAGGATTTTTCTCAATTTTGTAGTCCTAAATTTAGACTTAGGACTACTAAATTGAGAAAAATCCTAATTTTAAGACTTTCGGTATTCACAGAAGGCATTTAGGAGTCCTAACGTTAGGAGTCCTAACTATACTACTACTAAACTGAGAAAAATCATAATTTTAAGACTTTCGGTATTCACAAAAGGCATTTAGGAGTCCTAAAGTTAGGACTCCTAACTTCTGTGAATACCGAAATGAGTAAGTGCCTTCTGTGAATACCAAAATGAGTAAGTGCCTTCTGTGAATACCAAAATGGTAGTAAGTTTAGGATTTTGTCTTAAGTTAGTTCTGTGAATCGGGCCCGAAGTACTTAGCAAGTTCATTGCTCCTGTCCGGTAAGGTCCCGGTAGGTGAAGGGGGTTGTGGTATTTTCATGAGTTCTTTAGTGATGAGATAGGATTCTCTTGCAGAGTTAGTGGCATTTTTTATCCTATCATCATAAGAAGAGGCTTTAGTAAGTTTCAGAGCAGATTTATATGCTCTCACCGTCCTCCGGTAGGAATACTTACTAGAGTGGAGCCAGTCCTTCCTCCACAGTCGCTCCGCTTTTTTACATTCCTTGCGGAGGGTTCTGAGTTCCAGGCTGAACCATGGGGCTGAGCCTATCTTTCTGCTTTTATCTTCGCGGGTTTTTATCGGAAGGATCAAGTCGAGTGAATTGGAGATCCACTTCCTAAAATTGCTATCCGCTACGACGGGATCCCCCGAGGGGGCGGGGGTCGTTGATTCCAGGGCTCTGGCCCAGTCCTCTGTTGAGAGTCTGGACCATGCCCCGTCCCGGGTATACGTGACAGGCTTATGGGGCTTCTTAAATTCTCCTGGCAAGAAGAGAGGAACTAAGAAGTGGTCTGTCCATGGAAGGGGGCAGGAAGGTTTGGCCTGGAGGGTGTGGACATTTGTGAAAACCGGGTCTAACAGATGGCCCTTAATGTGGGTGGCTCCAGTATTAACCAGTTGGAGACCGTAGACAGCCAGGTCTAGAATCAGGTCAGCAGCCCCTGTGTCTAGGGGATCATCAAAATGAATATTGAGGTCCCCTAGCACAGTGAAGTTAGGTGTAGAATGGGCCAATGCTGATATGGCTTCTAGCAGGGCGCTAGTAAAGGGACCAGAATGTCCAGGGGGACGATACACCAGGAGGCCTACCAGTGATCTAGTCGGGGTCAGCTGGATGGTAAAGTGGCAGCTCTCTGAATCTATGATATGAGCATCGCTGATTCTGCATGAGAAATGATCTCTTTGCAGAATGGCCAGACCGCCGCCTCTACCGGAGGAACGTAATTGGGACTGGATGAGAAAGCCCGGGGCCAGGGCTAAAACCACATCCGAGTCCGAGTGTGTTGTAAGCCAAGTCTCCGTGAGGAACTTGGCTTACAAAATAGATTCAGCATGAAAAGGTTCCCCGTGGACTCAGCAGTCAACGACCAGAGAATCGCCTCATATAGGAATCCAAGCCTGTGGCTTCTACACATGCATCATGTCATCTGGGCACTAAAACTGGGCAACCAAGGAACTCTATTGGCACACTTGACTCTCCAAAGGTAGCACTTGGAGCAGTCAGGCCTCACTCCAGGGGTTGGTAGGGGGGGGGAACTCAGTTACTGGACAATTAATGACACAATTAACTCATGGTTCAAACAGATACATTAGAGGTATTACTTGATATAAAGGAAGAGAAGTGCAGATACAATAACGAAGCACACAAAAGGCAGTGTAAGTTACTGCTCTGCCTCACGCCATTCGTTTTCCGGCTTTCTTTAAGTCTCCTTCCCTGTGACTGAGAAGGGGAGAGTTTTGTCAGTGCGCATCCCCGCAGGGCGCATGTGCCGAGCACTCTGCGAGGCATGCAGTAATGGAGTATGGAGTGGAAGCTCCGCCCACTCTCCGCCCATGTTTTTAATTGGCTCGTGTCATTGTCTTTCGTAAATGCTGCCTTCTGATTGATTATGAGGCTCGTTAGCGTCATCCAGCGAACTGGATGACAGACAGCCGTCTGAAACTGAACACAGACAAAACGGAGGTCCTCATCCTCGGCCCCACTCCCACCTCATGGGATGACTCCTGGTGGCCCCCCGCCCTAGGCAGCACTCCCCAACCCACCGACCACGCGCGCAACCTCGGCTTCATCCTGGACTCTTCCCTCACCATGACCAGACAGGTGAACTCGGTGACCTCGGCATGTTTCAACACCCTCCGCATGCTCCGCAAGATCTTCCGCTGGATCCCCACCGACACCAGGAAGACCGTCACCCACGCCCTCGTCACCAGCCGCTTGGACTACGGGAACACCCTGTACGCCGGCATCACCACCAAGCTGCAGAGGAAACTCCAACGGATCCAGAACGCTGCCGCAAGACTCATCCTGGACATCCCTCGCCACCACCACATCTCCGGACACCTGAAAAAACTCCATTGGCTACCCGTCAACAAGCGGATCACCTTCCGACTACTCACCCACGCACACAAAGCCCTTCACAACCTCGGACCCAAACTCATCAACAACCGCGTCTCCTTCTACACTCCCCCGCGCACTCTGCGCTCCACCGGACAGGCCCTGGCAGCCGTACCCCGCATCCGCAAAGCCACCGCCGGAGGAAGATCCTTCTCTTTTCTAGCAGCGAAGACCTGGAACTCTCTGCCCAGCCACCTTCGCGCCATACCTGACCACCTCTCCTTCAGAAGGCAGCTCAAGACCTGGCTCTTCGAGCACTGACCCCCCCCCCCTCCCAGCGCCTTGAGACCCTTGATGGGTGAGTAGCGTGCTCTATAAATGCGATTGATTGATTGATTGATTGATTGATTGATTGATGGTTAGTCCCTCCTTATTAAGGCCATGTCGTCATTTGTATCCTTCCTTGGTTACTGGCCCCTTTACTTTGAGTGTTACACGGTACGACCGTACGTGTTATTTAGACGGTGAGCACTACTTTGTTCGTGCCTTCTCGCCCTCTTCTCCCCCCTCCCCACTCCTGTTGCCAATGCTCCCCCCTCCCATTGTCCGTGATGCAATGCAATAGGTCTCACATAAATGCAGGTCTTGTTGCATTGCAAATGCTTGTTTTTTTATAGACGTAACGCACCCATGATGCTGTACAGCGTGGCTATAAAAGATTGGCCAAGCTAATACGTCCAACAGGCGATGCTTGTCTCAAGTAAACTTCAAGCTGTCCACACAAAACACAATCTGGGAGTCCAGACTAGATAACCGAGCGTGCAACGCCGGGAGTGACTGGCGACACATCTGTTTATTCCTGTCCGTCGAGATGTTCTCCCTGCTGGTCACTCGACTTCATATCGCGTGTCCGCTCCTTGCTCTGCACCAAGGGATGCTTTTGGACTCGAACATGTACACTGGCCTGTACAAAGCTGCTTGGTCATTGCGAAGGTCCTAATGTTTATACAATATCGAGCCTCAGCGTTCAAAGGGGTTAACAGGGAAGCAGCGCTCTGCTGGCGCCGGAGGCCCCCTGTGTGCGCATGTGCCACCTTGTGTTATTCCCAGAGAACTATGGGCACATTTACAAGCCCCTTGCGCCACTTTTGCGTCACTTTTAACATTGGAAAAGTGACGCAAAAGTGGCGCAAGGGGCTTGTAAATCTGCCCCTATGTGTGGCCCGTGCAGAACGCAGACGGTTTGCAAAATGTGCCGTTACCTTAGATTTGGGGTGTGCAGAATCTAATGCAGTGTTTTTTGTGCAATTAGCTGTGTAATATCCCCTGTATAAACACAAGAGGGAGCTGTTCTTCTGCATTTGAATAGTGTTGGTTTGTTTCAAGACTTGACATGAATCTGGTGTTGACATGTGTCTAGCGCTTTTCTAATCTTTTCGATGCCTAACTAGAGATGTCACCAGAGTTTATAGCGCGCTGATGCCACCCGTATGGTCTCGCAGCACTCTGAACCTAACAGAGATATTGAAGACGCCCCTCAAATTTGATTTCTTCAAACATTAGCACCTCGGGAACTGTGCGTTCGAGCTCAGCACAGGCCGGAGGTGCTTTTGAGTCATGCCTCGCCTTCCCATTGCCGAGATTAACCACCTCACTTACCACTCACTGATGCTGCCCTACCGACATCCACCCCCACTGACCCCCGCCCTCAGGGAGATTACTAGAAAGAGAAACAAGCATTTGCAATGCAACAGGTCTCGCATTCACGCGAGTTTGAGCTCTTGGCATTGCAAATGACGATGCCTTTTATTTATGTTCCGGTTTTAAAAACATAAATAAAAGGCCTTGTCATTTACAATGCCAAAGGCTTAAATGTGCGTGAATGCGAGACCTATTGCATTGCAAATGCTTGTTTAAGTGAATCTGCAGCATCCTTCTGGTGGTCCCCAAGCGCATGCAGTGTAGACCCATGTGGAGCTGCTGGAACAGAAATCCAGAGACTTCCTGTGGGAGGAAACCGAAGCCTTCTTGGGCTTAAAATCACACCTTGCAGTCTAAATCTATGCTGTGGAAGCATTTAAAGCGAGGGTGCGGGGAAGAGGCGATGTCCTTCTTCAAACTGGAGGGCCCAGGATGGACAGCCAGCGATCTTGGAACTGGAACTGGAACTGGAACTTGTGATCTCAGATCCACAGCAAACCCTGATCTGGGACCAGAGTGACAGGAGGCTTCACAGAGCAGAGAGTGCCAGACTCGGCCATGGACAGTTCTTGTTAAGTTCACCGGGGCTTTCCCGGAGGGTCTCCCAATACCCGATTAACAAACCTGGAGACACAGTAGGCAAGTTGTTATCTGGACTTGTAATAAACAAGTATAAGCAAGAGTGATCCCTGCAATTCAGACCCCGACGAGGGATTACTTACTGTAGTAAAAACCAAGGAAACCTTCCTTCAAGTAAACTTCTTTTAAAAAATCGACCACCAATCCTGACGTAAGCGCTTTAACAAATTTGACCTTCGCCACTCGGTGTAATAATCCATCATGACCAGGGCAGACCTAGATGACCTGTCCGAAGAGTTAAATGGCCCAACAACATCAATCCCACCTTCTCCCATGGCAAAGATGGTAAATTAATGGGACAAAAGGAGGTGTGCGCACCTGCAGCTTTATCACAGCTGGAACATACAACACACTCTTTCACAACTCAATCCATCTCCCTGCCCATGGAAGGCCACAAAAGCGTCGACCTAACAGGTTTTGTAGTCACTGTTGCCCCTAAGTGGCCTTCATGGGCTCTAATTATAAGAGCACTCCTCAGGACAACAGGTGGCACCAACTTGTCAGCTCTCACTAACAAACCATCTTCAACTGACAGCTCCTCGACAGCCTTTACGCAAGTTTTCAATCAAAATCGAGATTCTTTTCTATTGGCCAACCCGACTCTACAGACCTCATGACCATGGTCAAGGCAGAGTCACCCCGACAGCCGTGCACCGTTCCCGCTCCACCGAAGAGCGCACTTCCGGTAAATCTACAGCTCCACAATCCTCCTTGTCCTCGTTTCTCACATCATCATTGTCCACCTCAACACACTCAGAAGACCGTGACAAGTAGCCTGCACGACCATTCTTACTACCAGGGATGTAGTCAGGAACAAAATCAAATTGCAAAAGTTCAGAAGATAATGGAGCAATTGTGGTGTAAAGCCTCGCATGTTGCTCCCACTCAGAAGATCTATCGGGGGTTTGTGGTCAGTCTGAGGAACGAGATGATCCAATCTAGTGCCTTCTCTTGGATTCCGATGTTGCTGAGGCGCTGTACTAGGGTGCTCCCACTCAGAAGATCTATCGGGGGTTTGTGGTCAGTCTGAATAACACTTTTCCTAAACTTTATAAATGCTCACCAACAGGCAAGCAGTTCCTTTTCAATGACTGACTGCTGCTTTTCTGCACCCGTCAACACACGTGAAGCCTTGCCAGTGGTCCTAACAGCACCATTCCCTTCCTGGCTCAAGACCGCTCCTAACCCTACATTACTGGCGTCAACAGTAGATACACTGCAATTCTGAATCATAGTGTTTCGAAACGTTCACAGATATTAATTGTTCTTTTACCCATTCAAACACCTCTTGGCATTCACCATTCCACTAAAACATGACACCCTTCTTTAACATTTGTGATAAAGGTCTCAACCTGGTTGCAAAATCCGGTATGAAACGTGATGAGAATTCATACAAGCCTAGAAAAGATTTGAACTCAGCTTTGTCTGCAGGGGGTTTCGTCTGAATAATGCTCTCCACCAGACTTAATTTGGGCACAATACCTCTGCTGGATACCAAGGGGCCTATTACGATGAAAGTCCACCCACCACCAAAACTGCAAATGAGACCGCCCACCAGAGGTGCAGTGGTCCCCCCATGCCAGTCAGGATGGGACCGCCACCCTGGCGGTCACATCCCGCATTTCTTACATTGCAGCGGCGGTGCTGTCAGCAGCACCCGCCGCAATGTAAAAAATACATGTTGTGCATTGGCATGCACAACATGACAGGCACCGCGCGGTGCCTGCCATCTTGTGCATGCCAATGTAGGGGGGTACCATAGGTGCCCCCCAAGTGCAGCCAACCCCCACAGTTTTCTCCGCATGCCTTTCCATGGCGGAGTCTAACAATCTAAACTTTTTGTCACCCACCATGATTTCAATATATAGATCCAAGACCATGTATCTTAAATCTTTCCCTATGTTCACATCTTCTTCCTCCTGAATGCAAGCATCGGCGACACATTTAACTGCTGTTTTGGTTTGGAAGACTGACACACTTCAGCAAATTGTCTGAATCTGTTAAATATTCTGCATGTTACATATTTGGCTGGGCATTGCTTTCCTTCTTTACTTGCATGCAATTAACCACACCTAAAACATACATTTTGTTGAGGAAAAAGTGAATTGGATTTATCACTTTGCTTATAGTCTTTAACACCTTTACCATTGCTCGTTTTAACCAAGGCAACAGACTGCGGACCTTTCCCTTACAATTCCTTGGCTGATATTTGTAAGGTCTCAATACTGTTCGCTGGTTTAATAGTATCCTCTAATGAAGGATTACCCATTGACATATACTTCTGTTTGATCATTTTATCATTGATTTGTCGCCTAAACGGATCCTTCACTAATTGACCCACTAAAGACACAAACTGGCATTCCACAACAATCCTCCTAAGTGTGGTTACATACGTGTCCACATCTTCACCTGGGACTTAAACTCTTCTAAAAAATGTATGCTGAATCACAACTAAACTTGGCTGAACATCAAATCTAGTCCCCTTTTTAGGTCTCGGCCTGACGTAGGCAGTGCGCATGCGCTGCCTCGTCATACGAGGCTTTTTGGAATCGATACGATTCCAAAAGCCTCGTCCCAGCTCCACCTTACGTTTTCATTCGCGAACGTCGTTGTGCGTCACGAATTACGCAAAAGCCAGTGCAATGATTGCACTGTACGCATGCCACTCGCTGCTTGTTACCACCCTGTCTCCTTTGATCCACGCCCAGCGGGATTGGATCTCTTACCGCGGCGTGACACCAAAGGTTTAGTATTAACTTGCCACACTTTTTTTGTACTTTTTTGTATGCTTGTTGAACATCTCTTTCGATTATCCTTCCCTCTGAGCAGTGTGAGCCCCCAGCACCCCACCACATGTGCACAGCGCCGAGCAAACTCAGTCTTACTACTGCACTTCAGTGTTTATTGTGCGTACCGTATATGAAGCACACTGTGAGCATCTGCACCACGTGTGCACAGCACCGAGCTCAGCAAGCCCCTTGCACGCTCTGGCGGTGTGTACTGTGCTGTACTGACACCCAGTGTTTACTTTACGTTCCTTGTATAGGTCGCCCGTGAGCACCTACCTCCACATACATGTTCACAACGATTACTGTGTACCTTTAATGTGCCACCCCGTGAGCATCTAGCGCTGCGTATGCACAGCGCCGGTCTCGGCCAAAAGAGCGCACTACTGTACCCCAATATTTACCTCCACCGCCGCCCTTCCCCCAGTTACTAATACCACATGTTGTCTGTGGTGACCTCAGCAAGGCCCTGGGCAGTCTCTGGCAATGAGTACTTTGACGTACTCCATACAATACTCAGAGTACGGGCCAAGTGCAGCTCTCTCCAATAATATTGATGTTTAAATGTCGACTTGTGCGTATTACCAATTAAGAGGCCGCAATCTGACTCCCTGGGTGTGTATGGGCCACCCCCTGTGTATGCGCTCTGTGGGAATGTATGTAGTCGATATTTGTGCAGGACGATATTTTTGGCCTGCACATGTGTAACCTGCACTCCTGCCACGCCTGCGCAGCGCTAAGCTCAACAAAGTCCTGGGCGCGCTGCGCTGGTGGGCACCAAATTGCGCCTGAGGTGCCACAAAATATACCCTGGCCTGCACTTAGAAGGACACTGTTTGCCCCATTCAGCACCAAAGGCCACACGTTGTAACACAGGTCAGCACGACCCGGGAAGTGTCTGGCACTGGGTACCGGTGTGCACGGAATCGTGCAATGTCGCGGTGTGCACTGAATACATCCAGTGGGCCTCCCTCCCTTGAGGACCCGTGACTATCCCAAGCCTTAGGCACAAACTCTGGCAGTGAGTACTAGCAGTGAGTATTCTGTGCACCGCTGAGTACTGTCAACATCTTGTGCGCATTCTAGCTCCCCTGGCATCGCTTGTGCACAACGCAGCGCAGCAAGTCTCTGGCGGGGAGTACGCGTGCACTGCTGGGTTCCGTCAATAATGTGCCCCGAGGGATACAGTATACATCTTATGCGCACTTTAGCTCACCTCGCACTGCCTGTGCACAACGCTCTGCCCAGAGCCTCTGGTAAACTGTGGTGGTGAGTACGTATGGCGTGTAGCGCCCAGTACTGTGCTACAAAGTATACTGTACCCGAGGTATACTGTTGTCATCCTGAGCTATTCGAGCTCACACCGCATGGCGTGTGCACAAGGCGCGGCTCCGCGAGCCTCTGGTAAACTCTGGCGTTGAGTATTGTGTGCACTGAAATGACTGTCTGACACCGTCACATATAGGAGAACACAGCAGTACATTTTGTCACTTATATACAATCTTAGCTCCAGTGTATACAAAGTGTGTCATCCATGTGTCCTCCGAACGTGCATAGCTTTGGCGTCTACAGCAGTGAGTACCCGTCCTGTACCCAATATACTGCGCACCAGAATGAATGTACGTATGGTCAACAACACCACGTGTGTGTGTAATGCAGAACATGCACTGTATGTACATGTTCTGTGCGTAACAGGCGTCTTTACTGGCCTGCGCCAGCTGTGAGCGCCAGACCTGAACCCCAGAATCACTCAGTGTAACACAGCGCCAGTGAAAGTGATTATGTTCAAGTCAGGACGCAGTCACCCCACATACCGCGACTCCCTCCCCCCCAGTACTCACTACAGTCCTCACTGCATCGCCCTCTCACTCCACCACTCAGTAACCCACTACAGCACTCAATAACCACCTCACTGAAACCCACTCCCACTCCAGACCTCAATACAACCCTCACCCCCAGCACTCACTAAAACCCTCACAGAATCCCACTCCAAAACTCACTACAACCCTCGCCTCCAGCACTCACTAAAACCCTCACAGAATCCGACTCCCACTCCAGAACTCACTACAGCCCTCACTGCAATACACTCACCCTCCAACACTCACTAAATCCCTCACTGGAACACACTCCCACTCCAGAACTCACTACAACCCTCACTGCAACCCATTCACCGTCCAGCACTCCCCTCTGCACTGGTGCACTCGCTTCAGCCCTCTCTGTCCCTCCCCGACCCTCACTGCACCCTCTGAGCTGTCACTCTGCCTGCTCCTCACACTTAAGCTCACTACACACTCCTTCCTCTGCATGAAACCTTTGAATCTCTGTAATTAAAATAACTAGGCACCCACGATCCTCTGTGCATCAATACAGCCCTCAGTGAACCCTTCCCCGCTCTCACTCTCCGACCCTCTCTGCCCCCCCCCAACCCTATCTCTCGCACATGGACATTTGTTGGGGACGTTGAGGGCGGTAGGAGGGAGCTGCCTGCTCTATTTTACCCATAAGTCCTCTACCGCCCCCTCTGCCTGGTGAAACAGCTGCCTCCCCCCCTCCCCCCTCGCGCCCTGGTGCACTCATTTTATGACGACACTGGGGGCATCTGACCGGGGCGCAGACCTGTCCAGCCCGGGGGCTCAGTTGGACCGGGGGTTTTACTTAATTTCTCAGCTGCACCCCATGCCCGTCTCACTTATTGCATTTACTTTCGGTGCACAGTGGGATTGTGTCGCTCATGTGGAAAGGTTTTATTGCGACTGAAAGCGCCACGGAGGCTATTGGCCTCATTGCAGGCACCAAAGGAGTGGTATTTACGGGTATGTACGGGCAGGAGGTTGTGTTTGATCTCACAGTCACAGGTTCAGAGCTCGGCAGGCACATGCAGTCATTATCCTACTGTGGTCGATAAATGAGTACCAGTAGTTGGGTTTCGATACACACCTGTAAGCTGGTTTTGGCTGAAAGTTTACAGCAAATGCTTGGTGGGTATGGGTCCATATTGTGTGTAAAAACAAGGGTACCCCTGACACGAATTCCTAAATCAGGGAAAATAACTAAATGTAAATATCACAGTTAGGAAAGTTGAAAATAATCATGGACCTAAATACTACATGTCATAGACATACGCATGCAACCTCTATTCAGTAGTATCAAAAATATTCTTTATTAATTTTATGGTTACAGATATTTTATACTGAATGTAAAAAATAAAAATAAAAAATAAAAAACACATATAATCCTCTATATACAACTTTGCACTTTGATCTGGCAATAAAGATTCTAAATCAATTCTTATATTGACCCACTATCAAATACATTTTGCACAGTGTCAATAATAATTATCTTTGAGATGAAGTTGTTTACAATGGTTCAATTTGTATCAAGACATATACATAGTTAGGAAAAATCATTTCAATATATACAGAGGGCATCCTTTCCTGGCATGGCTCTTTGAAATCTGTGTCCAAATTCCTATATTGTTATGGGTCCTTATTGGCCAGGCAAGATGCCAGTTATAGGTTCCAAGTCAAGGGAAGCCCCACGGTGCGGGCCCGAAGCATTAGGACAAGGGGTGGCTTTATTAAGTAGTTCAGCGTGCATTTGGCTCATTTGTTAATAGAGCAGGACACCTTTTGTTTACTTTAGGAAACGGGGATCTTATGACCAAGTGTTGTCTTTCCTTGCCGGCGTTTAACTTCCCCCAGTATGTTTGCCAGGTGGCCCTTTAGGGGGAGGGTTTCCGTATTCCGTTTAGATGACGGTAGGTTGTTGGAGGGGTCCCCAGGCCCGGGGGTTTCATACCACACCCCTATCACAAACTGAGGGAAGGCAACCATTCCTTTAGAATCCCTCGCTTAATTTGTACTCTGTCAAAATAGTGGGCAAAGTTCACCCGAGATGCCAGGTAATAATGCCATATGGGGGCCTTCGTGGTCTTAGGCAAGTAACCATAGGCACCAAAGCCAGTAGTACTGGCTTACAGGTTTATGTATTTGGTGGATACATCTGGACAATGGCCACAAGCTCATCTGTGCATCATCTCCCTCAAGAGAGCAGGCATTATTTGAAGCCCCCATCCATGGAAGGCATAGATTTAATTTTATGACACTTCTTGATCTGATAAAGTAGCACTGATAGGGAGCAGAGTAGTCGGACAGCGTTTGTGGCTTGACACACAAATAATAGCAGGGCACACATGGGAGGATGCACAATAGACATACAGTCGCACAAACCAGAGGGACACCATTCAGTTGTTCGACACAATTCAACAACAGAATTGCCTGCGCAAATGTCTGGTCGATGCAGCAGAGTAGGTGCACTTTGTATACAAGGGCATGCTACCAGTTGCTCAGGGGAGACAAAACACCCCCCCTAGAGCCGGGGAGCCAGGCATTTGCAGAAGTTGCCATTTAACTAGTGGGTTGCGGTGCAATAAGCCTGGGGGAAACATGGGGTCATAGCATAATTTGGCTACAATGATTGAGGAATGATTGTTTTGGCATTCCCACTGCTCAAGAAAGGGCAGGTATTCGTACATGTTGTTCCCCCCTCCTATACGTCAGTTACACGAGGACACGAGTGCTTAATGTCGCCTATCCCATGGCAGGATGGCCACCAAGGGGCGGACAGCCCATTGGCATGCCTTACCAGGACAGTGATAGCCACTCACACTATCTGGAGCTTCTAGGGAGGATATATATTGGAAACACAGACTGGGGTGCGCTGGGCCCATAAACCCCTCACCAATGTTGCGAGGGAATCATGCTGTCAGGTGTCTTTGAGGGATGGGCAAGGGCATTAAAGGGCATTAGCTCGTGACTAGGCAGTTGCAGGGATGCAGAAGGGTCCCAGTGGATCCACCAAAGGGACTGCAGCGAAGCACGTGTCTGACACCATTTCTGGTGTAAGTATCAAGGGTCACAGGTGGATAGCAGGGACTGGGCATCTGTGACCGGTTGAAGGTTCAGCAAGCAGGGTGGGCTGAGTAAGTTGTCAGTCCACGAAAGGGTGCAGTGTCTAATAAAGGGTACCATTCACATATTCCCTCAAACCTGTTTTGACACCATTACTATGTTCGCCAGGGAGCAATCCAAAAGAACTGTAAAATTGTCGGGTCAGTGGGGCGAAGTAATGCACCCTAGAAGGAGACCACGAAGACCACAATGTGCAAATTAGCAACCAGTTGGGGACAGGTGAACTTTTGTGGTCTGAAATCACCCCCAGCTCCCGTGGCAGGGAGCTCGGTTGGGGGAGGCGATGGAGCCTGCGCTCAGAAGGGTCATCTGCACTATGCGTTAATTCACTGAGCAGAGGGGATTTGGCTTCCTTAGACATGGGTTGCTACACGCCAAATTCACAGGGTGCTTTGAGGACAATGGGGAACATCTGTCCAGTTAAGCATGGACCTATCCTTGCTGGATAGGGGGAGAGGCACCATAAATAGCTAAAGATAAGGCCGCTACATTGGGCAAAAGGACACTGCTTCAAAACATTAAGGCCACAGTTTGCAATTTAAGCAACCAGTTAGGGACATGTGAACTGTGGTGGTCCGAGATCACTCCCCGGCTCCTGTGGCAGGGAGCCCGATCTGGGGAGGCAATGGAGGCTGCGCGCAGGAGAGTCTTTTTGCGCGATGCGTAAATTCACCGAACAAATGGGGTTTGGAATCATAAGACATGGTTTGCATCATGCTAAATCCACAGGGTGTTTCGTGGACGATGGGGTACTTCTCTCCAGAATAGGCATGGACTGGACCTAGGGGAGGCCCTGGAAATAGCGGGATGTAAGTAGGAGCGCCGGCCTTGGTGGGGGGCCCTGGCTGCGACGGTCGCCACACCCAGGGCTGTGGCGGAGTTACATGGCGATCCAGAGGTGGAAAGGTACTCAGGGGTACCCTCTTCAGGAGCACAAAGAGTGCAGAGACCGAATATCCCCAGGAAGTCTGTGCGGTGGACCCTGGGGTGCGACGGCGCCCCATCTGTCCTACGGGCGGTTGGAAACCTGTACAACCGGGGGTCGCTTGAACGCTCCGCCCCTCGTGGGGGGGGGGGGCGTGAGTTTTAGGGTGGATCAATGTTTCACCGGACGTGGGAGGGGCTATCCCCTCACCACAACCGCTAAGCACCGATTGGCTAAGACCACGATGCAAGTTGGCCCATCAGGTGGTAGGCCGCGAGGGGCGGCTTGCCTTTGGATCGCCTGTAAGATAACCCACAATGTTGGCATATTTGGTATGCTGATAAACCTGCAGCAATTTTCTCCTCCAAAAAGTTGTCTTGTCTGCTTATTTATGCTACCTGTATGTTGCTGCGGGAGGGCTGGTGAGTGTGGCCGATATTGGCACTATGTCCGTGAAAATTACTGACGGTTGGTCACCCTACTCAGCTGTGCCCAGCTGTCTGTTGTTTGGGAGACTACCCCTGATCTTCTGCCGTGTGGCCCCGGCCCCACTGCCAGTGCCCCGCTGTGCCCAACCGACTGGTAGCAGAGAGACTACCGCAACTGACATGGAAGCCCTGACTAGCGCTAAAGGTGAGCCCGCGGCCCCCTCTGAGTTGGACATCCCCGCAGACGATCCAACTCAGCCGCCTCTCCACCGCCATCTCGACCCCTAGTCCATGTGCTGGGTTGAGCAACACAAAAGCAAACTTCCGAATCCCCATCGACACCCTACAGGCCCCCGGGGATCTCTGCTGCTGCCTTGGAGTTGTTGAGGCAATCGGGACAACAAGTGTGGAGGACATCCGACCATCACCAGCCAGAGATCCCTCCAGGCCCAAGAACACCGCCTGTGAGTGCAACAGCACCTGAAGGCCTGGCGGAACGAGCAACGCAAGAACCCCAGCAATGGTGAGAAGATCATGCTGTGTCAATATGTAATATATATTTTCCCAACCCTAATCGCTACAACTCTTCTTAAAATGTAATCCTGTGCACTGGACCTGGAAGAAGGCCTTTAACTTATTGGACTGGGCATTCCTCTTCACAGTCCTAAAGAATGTCTTCTTTTGCCTGCTCTTCAGTAAGTATGTTAAGGTCCTCCGTATGACCCTATGGGTCTGGCTGCTGGTCCATGGAGTGCTTTCAACACCCTTCCCCCTGGGTACTAGCCAAGGGTGCCCGGGATCCCCATTGCTGTTCGCCCTGGGGGATCAGCCGTTGGTGGAGTAGATCAGGTGGACGCTCAGGTGTGTGGCTCCAGTGGGACAATGGATCTGAAGATAGAGTATCCCACTATGCATAAGACATGCTACTCTATGAGCAGACACCAGGCTGCACAGTACTTAGAATAATACAAATTATGAAGGTGTTTGGAGATGCTTCTGCTCTCTGAGTGAATTGGGAAAACTCCACATATGTCCTGATTTACGTTACACAAATAAGTCTCCATGTGCCCTGGGGCTACATTGGGTGTAATATCACTTCAAGTACCTAGGGTGTGTTATTTCCAGAGACCCACAACTAAGCTGTGACATGAATGCCGTCCCATTGCTCCACATATTCAAATGGGACATGGGGCACTTTACCACTGTCCACTGTGGACAGAGAACCACTTTTTAAAAAGATCAATCTATCAGTACATGTAGAGCACGACTTATCACTGTTGATGGTATCCAGGCTCTGGGTTGCTGGGCTTAGTCGAAAAAGCCAGGTCTTGAGCCTCTTCCTGAAGTCCGTCAGCGAGAGTGCTGTTTGGATGTGGAGAGGGATGTCGTTCTATTGATCTCCCTTCCCTGATTCCTCTACATGGTGCAAACGTACCCTTATGAGATCACACCCTTCATCTATACAATATTGCATCCGTCCCACCAAACACTTCCTGTGGGTCAGCGGCCTCCAAGAGTTTCATTCCAAAAATGTTTGGAGCCACCGCATGATGTTGGCCTTGGGATAGCAGCTATAAAGTTATATTATTGGGCTACCCAGTTACTACCCATCAGTGACTGGATGTTTGGAAATAGAGATGACCCAACAAACAGATCAGATTGCCAATAACAAGAGTACTGAGTATCCTCTATAGTACAACTATGGCAGATACATCACCCATGGTCACCAGGAGTCCCCTCCTCTGCTGGTACCAAGGCTTGAGATGGATTATGTAGCAGGGAAAGTGTACCCGTGAGATCCACTGTGGCATGGATCTTGGTCAGCACAGGCGACACGCCTAAGTGGTTCTAGGCCTTCTGGTTTGATTGGAATATCAAAGCTGGGCGACATCTGGGAGGGTTAGTCTATGAGCTCATTTGAACAATTAGTTTTAGAATTCACTCTACCCAAGTCACAGTTTATTCATTACTTACAGTTGCGTCATGCGCTAGGGAAACACGTTGAAACTTTAGTGGCAATACCGGACCTCAGCACTGGTGGACTGTGCAGGAGGGATAGTTCAGCAGCTGGTGGACTGGGCAGGAGGGGGAGTTCAGCCACTGGTGGGCTGGGCAGGAGGGGGAGTTCAGCCAATGGAGAGACTGAGCAGGAGGGGGAGTTCAATCACTGGTGGACTGGGCAGGAAGGGGAGTTCAGCCACTAGTGGACTGGGCAGGGGGTGGAGTTCAGCCACTAGTGGGCTGAGCAGGAGGAGGAGTTCAGCCAATGGAAAGACTGAGCAGGAGGGGGAGTTCAATCACTGGTGGACTGGGCAGGAAGGGGAGTTCAGCCACTAGTGGACTGGGCAGGGGGTGGAGTTCAGCCACTGGTGGGCTCGGCAGGAGGGGAAGTTCAATTACTGGTGGATTTGGCAGGAGGGGGAGTTCTGCCACTGGTGGGCTGGGCAGGAGGGGGAGTTCAGCCACTGGTGAGCTGGGAAAGAGGTGCCACTGGCAAGCTGGGCAGGAGGGGGAGTTCAGCCACTGGTGGAATGGGCAGGAGGGGAGTTCAGCCACTGGTGGACTGGGCGGGAGGGGGAGTTCAGCCACTTGTGGACTGGGCAGGAGAGGAGTTCAGCCACTGGTGGATTGAGCAGGAGAGGGAGTTCAATCACTGGTGGACTGGGCAGGAAGGGGAGTTCAGCCACTAGTGGACTGGGCAGGGGGTGCAGTTCAATTACTGGTGGATTTGGCAGGAGGGGGAGTTTTGCCACTGGTGGACTGGGCATGAGGGGGAGTTCTGCCACTGGTGGGCTGGGCAGGAGGGGGAGTTCAGCCACTGGTGGACTGGGAAAGAGGTGCCACTGGTGGGCTGGGCAGGAGGGGGAGTTCAGCCACTGTTGGATTGGGCAGGAGAGGAGTTCAGCCACTGGTGGACTGGGCAGGAGGGGGAGTTCAGCCACTGGTGGACTGGGCAGGAGAGGAGTTCAGCCACTGGTGGACTGGGCAGGAGGGGGAGTTCAATTCAGCCACTGGTGGACTGGGCAGGAAAGGGAGTTCAGCCACTGGTGTACTGGGCAAGAGGGGGAGTTTGGCTAGTGGTGAACTAGACAGGAGGGGGAGTTCAGTCAGTGGTGGACTGGGCAGGAAGGGGAGTTCAGTCAGTGGAGAGACTGGGCAGGAGGAGAATGCCAAGGCTTATGGGTCCTCCATAGTAGACACACCAGCCCCTCTGAATGATCAACGGCGTGCTGAGAGGCAGACTTGAAAGGCCTGGAGGAGGAGGTGGAGGAGGAATGGGCGGAGGCAAAAATGGCCTTGTGCTCTCTCGTGATATCATCTCGCCTCCAACTCATACTTTTTAATACTTTCACGCCCACAGAGTATATTACAGTCCAGAGAAACTCTGAAAAATGGCTTGGAGCCTTGTTCCTTAATGCTGCCAATGAAAAACAAAGAAAGAAACATATGTGCACACAGTACGGGACTGCCCTGTCCTCAGGAAACACTGGACTTGAATACGCTCAGTGGCAGCTCCTCCGTTATGGCGGAGCAGGGTCGCCCTCGCTGGCGGAGCCAGCAGATGCAAACATGAAAAATAAAATGACAGTAAAACAATTTTATTATCAGTTCATTTTCCATCAGGGGCCATCCTGATGACAACAGCAAGCATGGAGGAGGAGTGGTGGACATTGCAAGTATGCATGTCGGTCTTGGGAAGGCCAAACAGACATGCGCACTTAAATTTCTCTAGACTACAACTCGAGCTATGTTGCACAGACGGGTGGATAAGAGCAAGCACAGGCTGCTAGTCCCTGTGGGAGTGCAAAACCAGCCCACTCAGACCAATCCCAGCACTACTTTCATGCTGGGTAATAGTATTACTAGCATGAGAGCAGCATCTGGATTGGCGCAGGGGAGTCTCGGAGCCTGTGCACCAGCAGAAGAGCAAAGAGGCGGGGAGGCGGCGGGCAGCAGGTAAGTTATCTTTAATTTTTTTTGTTAATGTCCCTCGTGCTGCCTCACCACTTTTCGCTGACAGCAGCCGCCGCTAAATATGTTATCTATTAGGAGAAGTAATTTGAGGTTTGTAATACTGGAGCAAAAATTGGAGATTCTTGTCATCGTAGAGGCGGCGCTAGCAGTTCAACAGATTTTGCAGCTTGGGCTGTTCCTCTGCCCAAACACAAAACTTACCAGCCTAAACAAGTGAGGTGCCCACCTCTCGTGCACTTGGTTAGTGCTTCATCCTGGATGACGCCTCTCGGCTGATGTGGATTTTCAGTTCTCTTGGTACTTCTTTGTGGGGACAGCGCACGACAGCCTTGTCGTCTTTAGCATTTTGTGGCTTCTTGGCAACAGACCTCAGTGCCTGGATACCCCCAGGGGGTGATTAGCTGCGCTCTATAAATACTGATTGATTGAATGATTGATTGATTTATTGATTGATGCCCTGCATCCTCAGGGGGACACAGTTCTGCTCACCCTTCAGGACCACTTTGATATCACTGGACCTCACCCCTGCCGCCCGGTGCAGGTCTTTCCCACATGTGGCAGTTGGAGTGCTCAGCGCATCTGCTGTGACTTCTTCGTGTCCATCTACTGTTGAGCACCATCAACCACGAACAAGAACTCCTGCAATGCCCCACCTGAGTGTAAACGCTCTTCCCCGGAGCAGGGTTTAGGTAGTCCTTCCTCGCAGTCTTCTTGAAACTTTGCAGTTTCTTGTTCTGAACCTGGCAGTAGAAGTTGATAACTGATACCTCAGCCCTGGGGTACAAGGAGGTTTATAGTCGCTGCTGGCGTGGATACCCCTGATTCCAGTGGAGAAGTTCCAACACACTGGCTCGATGTTCCTGTCTCATCTTCATATTAAAGCTGCTGACAGTTGTATATTGTAACACTCGGGTTCTAGATAGTTAATCATGTTTGCTTATGTTGTGTCTGGTGGCTTAGTGGACTAATGCGTCCACCGCAAGAGCCTTTGTTTTACCTTATGTTCACAGGTTTAAATCTCAGAGGGTCTACTCAGCCTTTCATCCTTCTGAGGTCGATAAAATGAGTACCATTGAGATGAGTAACTATAAACATCTGTTATACAGCACCAAGATAACCTTGGGTGAACGTGTGCTTTACAAATACATGTCTTGTTATGTTATTCCAAGCAGACTTGTCCGGTGAAGGTCTTAGTTACAAAGAGGGAACAAGAAGGTGTGGTAGAGCTGGGAGTCTCCAGCCAGGAGAAACCCAAAACAAGGGTAAAAAAGCAAGGAAGTCTCTCCCACATAGCTACCTGTTAATTTGTGGGGTGCATAACCCTCGCAGAGAACCATGGGCGAGGGGAGGGCAGGGCGCACCTGTCTAGATTCAGAGGGGCTCTCCATCTCTCCCCCTGTACACATAAAAGTCTGAGCCACTATAAGGGATCCCTAGAAAGTCCTGGAAGAGACCCCAAATGCACATCTGCTCTGAGCTCTCTTCAAGCCTCCCTCTTAGATACTACTTGGATGTAGCAAATACCAAAGGGATTCCAGTCGCTATGGCTATGTGCACACAGGAAGGTGCACACGTACCATATACAGCTCCGACAAGAACGTATGATGGACCTGATTGCTGGGGACTGGCAAAACAATTTACAAAAGTCAGAGTGGCCAGTGAGTGGGGCACCCCGGCATAGGAGAGAAAAAAGGCCTGTCTTGCCAGTATAAACAGTTTTGCTGCCACCTCCCCTCAGCCTTCCACAGCCCACCTTTTGAAGATATTCCTGCTCGGTACAAGGAGAGTGCGGATGGTGTGCCCTCCAGACCACAAAGGCCTGCTCTTGGTCTCAGTCAGGATCAGAATAATACGTCCAGCGCACACACACGATCATTGTAGCAGGTCCTCATGCCAGCTTCCCCTGTTACAGTTCCCCTGTCCAGCTTGCCTGCAGTCCGCTACCCTCTGCTGCCTGTCTACCTGCTGCCCTCTGTTTGTGCCTATTCTGCTCGCTTCGTGCTATGTTTTGTCCTTTCCTGCTCGCTTTTCTGACCTCCGTTTTGCCATTTTCTGCTCATTTTTCTGCCCTCTGTTTTCCCTCTTCTACTCTGTTTTGCCGTTTTTGCTAGTTTTTCTGCCCTCCGTTTGTGACTAATCTGCTAATTTCTTGCTATGTTTTGTCCTTTTCTACTTGTTTTTCTGCCCTCTGTTTTGCCTTTTTCTGCTCATTTACCTGGCCTTTATTTTTCCCTTTTCTGCTCTGTTTTGCCGTTTCTGCCACCTGTGAGGCCTGTTCTGGTCATTTTTCTGCCCTTTGTTTTACCCTCGTCTGCTCTGTCATGCAGTTTCTGCTCATTTTTCTGCCATCTGTTTTCTTTTTTCTGCTTGTTTTTCTGCCCTCTGTTTTGCCTTTTCTGCAGGCTTGTTTTTCCTCAAGACCTGGCTTTTCGACAGAGACAGAGACCTAGAACCCCTGTGCCCAGATACTCCTGAGTTGGCAGTGCCATGCTCTACAAATACTGATTGATTGATTGTGTGCCCTAAAGTGTGGGTCAATCACGTCTATGACCATTTCAAGGCAGGGGCGCACGCACTCCAGAGCCATGCTTGTGTCCTTTTTCTCTCCCAACAAGGGCACACACAAGGGATACCAAGCTCTTCCGATGCCAGGCAGGGCCCTGGCCCACGGGGCAGTCTACCTAATCCACGAAAGGGCTCAGCAGCTTATAACAAAGAGTGTACGGGCCCTGCTTGCTTATTGGACTATTATAATGCTATCAATTATTTGTGAATTCAGAGGGGCAGATTTACAAGAAACTGGCGCATCTCTGCGTTATAGCAGAGATGCGTCAGTTTACTTGCATCAATCAAAAAACCCTTGTGCAACCATAGATGCATTGCATTTACAATGCGGCGCACCATGGTGCAAGGATTGACAGATGCGTCACACATCTGTTGGCGTAAAGGTAACGCATTGCTGGAGTCGTGTCGCAAGCATGACGCAACTCCACCAGTGCTCAGGAATTCCTATTCTTATTGTGCTGCGTCACTCCTTATGCCTGCTTCAAGAGGGCATAAGGTTTTGACGCAGTGACGTCGTAGAAGTGGCGCAGTGAAATCTTGTAGATTTCACTGCATCACTTTTACGAGGCTTTCTTGTGTCGGGACGCCCACCCTGCATACATTATACCTGACGCAGGTACAATGTACAGCAGGGCTTTACAACGTGACGCATCTCCCGAGATGCGTCACGTTGTAAATGTGTCGTAACGTGGCACATTGTTTACACCACCGCTGCATCACAAAAGTGACGCAACGCCGGCGTAAAAGTGCCGCAAGGGGCTTGTGAATCTGCACCAGAGTGTCTCTGCCAGTTCCTACTTACAAGAACGAAAAATGTATTAGATACAAACTTCATGGTTAAAATATGCACAGGTAAAGTGCTATTTTGGAGCACACACTTAACACAAGTTGATCCGGAAAAGACTCAACTGCCACAAAGAGTTGTTCTGTGAAAGAGCTCAGGTCCAATACTCGCATAAGTGAAGAAGTCCACCCCGTTATATCTCCAGCACTTTCTATCCTGTTTCGAATATGTTCTGAGACATTTACACACCTAGCGCATAGAAGGGCAAGAATAGCGCTACGGTCACCAAAGCTACCCATTACATGTGATATGGCAAGAAGCAAGGATAAGGTTTGAAATAAAGGTCTACCTGCACTTTGGAGTCCAGAGGAGACTGAAGCCCTCATTACGAGCTGCCCAATGACTTGTGATATGTATAGTAACTTGCGATATGTAATAACTGGGTGCGTTCAATATCTCGCCCTCGCTAAATTTGTGCAAACAAACCAGACCGAATTTAGCAGGAAAAAGTGTACAGTGTTTACCATATCATGCTGATTTTGGTGCAGTAAGCTTGTTATTCTCCATAATCTGGCGATAGGTGTTATTTACCAATAAATAAAAAACCCTGAGGTGTCATTATTTATGACGTGCAGTAAATAACACTTCAATTCCCATGAACTAGGAATCAGGGCCTGAGAGCGATGAAATCCTCATCTCCCAGACTAATTTCGATAAGTCAAACCTGCTTGTATATATCAGGGATAAATGCCCGGAAAACACAGTAACATGTTGATTTTGTTTTTGGTAAGCATCAAACCTGCATCTTATGCTCCATTTTAGGGGCAAAAGTTACAATATGGGATAATTATTGCACACAATAAATTCCGTACAGACTGGTGTTGTTTCATATTGTGTGTGATAATTATTACAAATAAAGGCAGCCACTGGTAATGAGAGCTGTAGCGGGGTATGCTTGTTTCTGGAAGAGGCATTCTGTGACCGGTCAGATGTGATACAAAGAGGACATGGAGCCATCAGGGTCGAACTGGCCTCTCGGGAAATCTGGCAGTGTTCGAAGGGCTGGTCTGACAGGTCCACGCATGGACCGATTTTTAGGTCTTGCACGGACAGCGCATTAGATGTCTCTTCGAGACATGTTGTTGTGTGTAGATTTAGATTCCGTATATAGGTTTCCCAATTTATGCCCATATATAGGTACAATTCATATTGCCCTTATTTAGGCATAGAAAATCCAGCCCTTATTTAGGCATTGTCCATGCTAACCAAATACAGGCATGGTCTCCTACATCCGTCAATACAAGACACAACGAGTTCTTGGAAAACCAGACTCTTAAGCCTTTAAGGAATTTCCCTTGCTTGGATAATGATTTCTCCAAGAACTCATTTATTATGCATGAACATGTATTCCTTAGAGGTTCATTCATGACGTTCCGATGCCCGACTTTTCCGTCAATACAGGCATTCCTAAACACCTTCAAGGTATAAATATACCTACACTTGCCCTGGCAAACCACGGTTCCTGCACAGTCCAGCTCGACTGCCTACTTGCGGGTCGCCATGACAAGTTCGGAAGGAGATCGACTTCCTGCCTGATTCACTGACCAGACGTTGTCATCCTCCTCGCAGAGAATCCAGCTCCAGTGTTTCTGACTCCCCTTGCGGGGTGTTGGATATCGAGTCCCGGAAAGAGATTCCAACCTCACACATTCTAAGATATGGAGCAGACTAGAACTTAGAGAAACTTTTGGCAACTCTTGGCAAAACTAAAACTATAGCTAGCTATACTTTAGAAAACAGCACCTACTTCTTACCTCGTACTACACTTAGGTTAGGTACACTGGGGTAGAACTATTTAGAAGCATCAGATGAGTATTCACATTTTAGCCTGTGCTATTTATGTATGTATTTTTATAAATATATGTCATAGCTACAAATCATGCTATTGCAGTATTATTTTATCCTACTGCTAACCCTGTACGTATTGTACTTCGCATCCTGTCTTACGATTGTAGCAGTTCATATCTCTTGCATTAGAAATAAGACTGTTCAATAAACCCCTTTTTATTGAAACACCCGTCTCTATACTTCTGTGCAACTCTGTAGAAACGAAGCATGCAAGATTGACTGAGTGAAACTGTTATCTATTGTTTCCACGGTTCTGAGATTGTTCCGACTCTAAGGGAAACAAAGTTGCCAGGTTTATGCGGTTGTCAGAAACTAATCCCTTCTTGTATATTCGAGAAGTTTCTAGTGACCTCTGAGTTAGCTGGCACACACAAGTAACTAAGTTTAATGTACTCGATAGAGACATACTGACCTCAGTCCTATGTCAAAACTATAGTGTATATTATTCCAATGCACAGAGCCTATCAGGGATATAGGAACTACACTACATGGCACCCAACGGTTTGGTAAGGCACTAATTTAACGCTAGATACTGAAGTAACTCAGTCGTGCTTTTCTCAGAGACCCCTACTCATAATACTCCATAAGACGTCTGGAGTGGGTAGGCATAATATCTGCCATAGCTGAGTAGGACACGCATCCTATGAATTAGCTGTTTGTTCAGCGTTGAAGGATACAGTGCTCCAAAATATTGGGCACCTTATCCTTGTTCCCTTAAAACTTGCTGTAAAACTTTCATTAAACAATGACCGAAAACGGCACAAACACCGATACTGGTGGAGCTGTACCCGACGAAATCGCAGCAGCTTTTGATTATACAGGTTTTGATGAAACCGATGAAAATGCGAAAATCATCTCTCCAAATTTAAGGAGAGCCATCACTCTAAAACTTATAAAACATGGCCTAACACCAAGAGGTGGTAGGGCAGTTTTTGTGATAGAGGCACATGAATCTCACCAGACAGAGGTATTCTATTCATGGATAGTATTCCCAGAATCAAATCCAGTAACTAAAACGTTTCACTTCTACAAAGAAGATGAACCACCTGAGGAATATCCTTTCGAGGATATTGAAATTCCACTCACATATCAGGAGCATGATCTCTGGTTTAAAGGCGCCCTAAAACATTACAATTACATTACTCCACTAGGTAGACCAGGAGCAACATGGCCGGCTACACACCTCATCCGGACATTGAAGAAATGACAGATGTAGAATTACTTGCTCAACTCAAAGAGTTGATCAAAATTTATAGAAAATTGGTTCAATATGTCATGAGGACTTTCACAGTCCAACCAACAATAGCCATTCCAAGACAAACATCTCACCAGGGGAATGCGCTAAAAATCACTCCACAGACTTTACACGCAGTCATGGGTAAAATGCCCGCAAAACGTGAACAAATTCCATTCTGGATAGCTCAAAAAATTACTCAAATCGAAGCAGTATTTCCTAATACTAGCCCTAATGAGAAACACAGAATTCTAACAACCTGTTTACCAATGGGGATCACACCACAACTGGAAGACTGCGCCACTTGGGGCACAGTCTTTGTTGCAATCTACACCAAAACACATGGTGTTCCGTCAATGGCGGTAATACCTGATGTCCTGAAACAAATTCAAAACGAATACGGGGCAGAGCCTGCTCTGAATTCAGGTATGAAGTTACTTAAAAATTTCGACCAGGTCTCAACAATAATATTATCTAATATTAAAGGAGAAGCAGCATCTGAGATAATCTGCCAGAAATTAAGGGAATTTGATGTAACAGAACAACCACAGGAACTGCCATAAAAATTGAAAAATCCTATGAAGAATTAGGCCGAGACAGTTTGGGAGGGGAACCAGTTAAATCACAACTGTCTGAAAGTCCTGATAAGGTCTTTCCTAAAAACACTCCTACCTCTCCTAAAAAGAAGTGGGAAAATAATAAACAGCATTCAAAAGAGAAAGATTCTCAATCCTGAGGTAGGTCTCCTCAAAATGAGCCCTCTGAAAGGAGGTATAACTTCAGGAATAGGGATAATTTGAGAAAACCTGACAGGTATCAAGATACTGATACACATTCCTCTCGTACCTTTCAGATATCGTCACAGACATCCGAAAGAAGAGGACGGTCAGATCAAAAAGAAGAACGCGTGAAGTCCAAAGACGATCAACATGTTCAGAAAAACAAACCAAAACCTCAATTGTCCAAGAAGAAGGTAGCAGGTCTGAAGATCAGACATGTCGAAGATTCTGAGAACACAACTCAAGAACGGAAAATGGGCTCAGACAATGTTGGACAGCGCAGCAGAAGTTACAGTAGCTCGCCAGAACCTGAAGGGGTTTCTGGAGACAGTGGACTTGAATGAGGACATTCAAGTTGAAACTGCAGATACCAGGGTTAGTTCTCCACATAGGTTATATGAAATAACACTCCAGATGGAGGGAGACATACCAAGAAAAGTGAAAGCACTCTTTTGGGAGCAACTTTCAAAGGGTTATGATTTACTTCTAGCAGAACAAGACTGGCCACCAGAATTTGTCAGGGAGTGCCCACATGGCGAACACATCATTATGCCAGCCTTCTCCAACGATGTTCCAGTACACTTAAAATATACTTATGCCAGGAAATGGGCAGTGGCCTAGGCCCCAGCATTATATAAGAATCATGTAGGAATGGATGAGGACTCACCTCACCACAAAATCCAGTTAAAAAATCAACCAACTGCACAAAGGCAGTATCCAATTAAGCAGGAAGCTAAAAAACAGGTCAGGGAGATCTTAGATCAACTTGAATACCAAGGGGTGATTGAAACATGCACCTCATCAATAAGCAATCCTTTGTTTCCTGTCTCACAGCCAGACAATACATATCGTTTAGGTTTTGATTACAGACACCTAAACTCTTGTTGTAAAACATTTGCAGTGCAAAATGCACACAGTACAGCATTAATGAATAACATTGTGCGTAAAAAGTACAAAACCACATTAGACATTTCAAATGGTTTCTTTTGTCAAAATATTGCATCTGAAAGTAGATATTTGACCGTTTTCTCAATAATTGGGACCCAGCGTCAATTTTGACGACTCCCACAGGGGTTCAATAACAGCCCGGGATTTTTCTCAGCAAGAGCAACAGAGTTACTACAAATTTATGATGACGAGGCATTGTCATATGTCGATGTTATCTATCTGACAGACGATGACCTGAACAAGCACTTGAACAGGGTGAACACCATTATATTGGGCTTCGCCTCTGAGGGTTACAAATTCAACTTTAAAAAGTCCAGAATTGCCAATCTCAACGTCCTTTTCCTAGGTTATGAACTTTCAAGTGAAGGCAAAAGCCTGGCAGCCAACTTTTTAGAAAAGTGTGCGCTGCTCCAACCTCCAAAACGCTGAAAAACTTACAGTCGATTCTAGGTTTCCTGAATTTTGGAAGAACATACATTCTAAAATACACAGAGAGGGTTAAACCTCTCTACGAATTAATCAAACCTGATATCAAAGCCACAACTTGAATTGAATTGAAATTGAATTGAAAGGGGCACTTGTATAGCGCATGGCTACTGGGAGGCCTCCCAGCGCTGGGCATGCCCAATCAGATGGAGATAAGGTGACTTAGGGGAACAGAATAGTTTTTAATTGCCTTCAAAAGACTAAGTGGTTGGGTTCCCTCCGGAGCTGGAGTGGCAATGTGTTCCATAGTTTGGCAGCATTAAGAGAAAAGAGACGACCACCACTTCTAGCCCTCTTAACTCTAGGGACCGCCACAAGGTAGAGGTCGTCCGACCGGGGTTTCCTGTTAGCTTTATATGGGAAAATCGTGGACGAAAATAATGGGGGTCCTTTCCCCTGAAGGGACTTATGAACGATACAGAGGGCTTAAAAATGTACCCTTTCCTTCACCGGCAACCAGTGAAGGGAGCGTATGGCAGGTTTGGCTGTGGTCCGATTGGGTACACCCAGCAGCAGTCTGGCTGCACAGTTTTGGACAGTTTGTAATTTGGTCGTGACTGCCGTCGGGGCTCCTAGGTAAAGTACATTGCCATAGTCAATCCTTGAAAGTATTAATGACTGAACTAGGACTTTCTTGGCTTGTGGAGGAAGAAGGGGAAGCACTTTTCTAACCATTCTGAGCAGGCCGAAACAGGTGGCAACTGTCTTCCTTGCCTGCACCTTGAATGTCAGGTTCTGATCAAGCCAGATGCCCAGGCTCTTTATTTCAGTTTTGGGAACTGGGGGTGGGCCCATGCATACTGGCCACAGGAACTTCAGTATCGCTGGGGAGGGGTTACCCAAAATCATGATCTCTGTCTTATCCCTGTTGAGCTTCAACTGGGAAGCCCTCATCCGCTTAGAGACCTCCGTTAGGCATAAGTAAAGGGCCTTAGTCTGATGTGTTGCTTGATTGAGAGCCGCAACCAATTGGGTGTCGTCGGCGTAGGTTACCATTTGGATTCCAAATGGGGCAATGATTGCTGCCAAAGGGGCCATATATATATTAAAAAGAGTTGGACTTAATGATGAGCCCTGGGGGACGCCGCATACCAGAGGCAGGGGTAGTGAGCTCACATCTGCTTCAAAGACCTGAAAGAAACGCCCTCTAGGAAGGAGCGAAGCCATTTCAGAGCCGTGGCAGCTATTCCTATTTTTTTGAGACGGTGGATAAGGATGCAATGATTTACCGTATCAAATGCAGCGCTCAGGTCGAGAAGGATGATGGCTGCCGACCCTCCAGTGTCCACGATCTTTCTACTTTCCTCTACTACGGCTAATAAAGCGGTTTCCGTGCTCTGTCGTGGGCGGAATCCGGTTTGAGAGGGGTGTAGAAGGCTATGGGATTCCAGGAAGTTGGAGAGTGTTTTTCTGTCACTTTGGAGATCCCAGGAAGGAGGGAGATGAACACAAGAACACAAGAACACACAGAAATTCTGCGTTCACTTCAAACAGACATGTTAGCAACTAAACACTTGCAAACACGCGTAAATATACTCAACTTAGTGATCCGAATCATTCCGGGTCAATGCGGATTCACCTACTTAACTTTTAACAAAGGTGAAAAAGTACCAATAGCATACAAATAACACTTGTATACACAAGCAGAAATGAAATTCACTTCTACAGAAAAGATTCTGACAGCAGTTCAAACCACTGTAGCAAAAGAAAGAGCCCTAGCACAGGGGAAACGCATTATGGTCATGACTCCTGTACTAGCCTTCGAGGCAGTTACAAAAGAGAGTATTCCGAATGCAAAAGCTTTACATCCAAGATGGATACAATGGGTTAATTCTCTTGCTGCAACAGATGTTGAATATGTTTTTGATCCTTATTTAAAAACACAAGCATTCCTGCAATACAAACACGAATGTCCTCTGCCTACTGAAATTCTCCCTCTTGATCAGTACGAATTTATAATTTATACTGACGGATCTGCACAACCCGCTACGGAGAGTAAACAAGCTTACAGTGCAGCATGCGCGATCGTTAAAGGTCGTATGCGCGATGGCAAATTCAGACCAATGGTCACAAAAACACAATCTCCCATGAGATTGTACAGCTCAGCGAGCTGAACTACAAGCATTCAAGATGGTATTTGAAAATACGGATCGCGAATTCCCCACACTTATAATGTGCGATTCTTTTTACTGTGTTCAATCTTACAATGAATATTTACAGAATTGGCTTCAAAATGGTTTCAAAGATGCAAAAGGTGGCACAATCAAGCATAAAATGCTTTGGGAACAAGTAGTTCAGTTGCGAAACAGACTACAAAACACTCAAGTGATACACACGCTGAGTCATCAACATGATGGCGTTCACGTTGAAGGGAATTCATTGGCTGATGAAGCCGCGATAGGGGCTGTGCAAACGGCTTCCGTAGCTGCAATCACTTGTTCAAAAACGAAAATAGACAGTGAAATAAAGCTGGCTGTCAATGATTCAAACAAAGGCAGCAGTGCAGCGTTACCTAAAAAATTTCCACTCAAATACTCATATATAATTGATGCGAACAATGTTCCGTTTGCTCGAATCCCTGGAGTGGGGGATAGAGTAATACAAAACATGGAACATAGATTAGGACTAATCCTAGCAGCACATGAAGGGATCGCCTCTGCCCATGCAGGTGTTTCAGCCACAGTATCGTTATTAAAACAGAGCTACTGGTGGACAGGCATTAGGAAACAGACCAGGAATTATGTTTTGGAATGTGAAAATTGCAAGAAGATGAAAGTCTCTACTGTGAAACGTCCTGCGCAGACGCCCATGTTAATTTCAGATAAGCCATTAGCATGTGTTTACCTGGACCCACTGCAGTCCCTTACAAAGGGAAGGTAACTATACATATATCATGGTCGCAGGGGATTCGTGTTCTAGGTTCCTGTGGATGAGGCCTCAGCGCTCGGCTAACGCTCGAACTGTTATAAAAGATTTGCGAGTCTTTATCGGCACATACGCAATTGGCACACTACATTCTGACCAGGGTCCTGCGTTTAGCTCTCGAGCTTACAAAGAAGCCATGGCCAGTTTGGGCATAGCATTGCGGTATTCTTCTCCATTACATCCTGAGGGAAATTCTGTTGTGGAAAGAAAAAACCGGGACATAAAGCAGTCTATAACAGCTAGGATATTAGGTTCGTGTGATGGGTGGGTCAAACACCTTTATGGGGTCCAGCGCGCACTTAACAACTTGCCAAGAAGTTCTCTAGGGGGTGTCACTCCATATTAAGTTCTATTTGGAACTAGAATGTTGGTACCGGACCTTGATATGCGAGGCACAGTGATGGAAAATAGGAAATTTGATATCAAAGATCGTTTGGCTGTTTTACAGGATTTAAATGAACTAAGAACGAAACAAAGCAACGTGCACCTGAAGCCAACCATCACTGGGGAAAAACCGTCCATCCCAGCAAGGCCTGTCTGGATCCCAAAGCTTGGTGATCTAGTCAGAGAAAAGATCGCGGACAAGAAAGAATTTGGGCCTTCTTGCAGACAACCAGTACCTGTCCTAGCAATCCACGGATCAAGAACAGTACTTTTGCCGCCCCTTGCTGGTAAAAAGGAGAAAAGATTTGTGTCCATCGACCTGATCAAACCACACTATGTGGCCGATACTAAGCAGTAGGCCAAGTGGACTCCACCAATGTAGCAGACACACTCCTCTAGCTACAATCCAAGAGTTTCAAACTGAAAGACTCATCACCTTTGAAGATTCAACAGTAAGAAATAGAGGACTAAGCAACAAAGCTATGGAACTCGTCCCTCTTGAGACCCAAATAACAGTTCGTCCTGATACACCTGTCTACAACGAAGTAACAAGTGATCAACTGGTTCCAGCGATTTCAACGAATCCTGATGCAATTCAAACCATTGACAGAACTGCCTCTGGCTATTTCATTAACTTTGATACGTTTTCTGAGGATCCCAGCGAACCTGAAATGACGCCAGCACAAGGAACTTTTAAAGAACAAGCAGCAGATTTTTTTCATCTCCTGAAAAAGACTTATCCGGTTTCGCCATGGATTGAACTATGGATTGTTTTGGGAATATTCTTCTTTCTACTTTGGTTAGCTCTGGTAATAACTCTGGGTATGCTGATAAGTGGAAGATATATTCAAATGGACACAGCAAGTAAAAGAGTGAACTTACTTCTCCAGCCACATAAATCATCCCATCGTGAAGCAAGAGACTTGTCAGCAGTGAACATCACAGCCGTTCCTATACCTGATGGTATAGTTTGGGAAAGAACTGAATATGACATTTTTGGCCTGTCTGAGCTCTTTAATATTCCACATTTATTTAAGATTTCATTGAGTGACTTTATTACCACTAGTACCTTTTCTGATGATTGGGACTTCGAGACTGTTAATAACATGATGTCTGATCTAGAGATGTCTACAGTATTCACAAATCATGAATATTTAGAGGGTTCATCAGACTATGAACAAATGTATTGTTATAACCTCTATGGTCATCATTACTCGCATAAAACTGCATCACCTAGAAATGTATTTATGCATAACCAATGGGAACATTGTCCTACACCTCCAAAGGGTAGTTCAAAAACTTTTGCAATGAAATTTCCATATTTTTAAGGCTACACTTTGTCTAATGCAGAAACGTTTTACTTTAAAAATGTGAACAAGACAGGAACAAAAAATATGTTAACCAATACGACACAGATTTATTCTGCAGCCTTTATTGCCCAACTGTCCAGAAAGGGTTTAGACTTTTGGAAAGACAACATTGAGACAAAATCTGTCTGGGGTACAAAAGATTGGCAAGTACAGGGGGTAGAAGCTTTGTTTGGAGCCTGTATCATCCCTGAGCAAATTATGTTTTTGAATGACACTGTCCAGCAAACATCTTGCCTTGGGTTAGCCAAGATCAAAGACATGAACACACCGACCATACCTATACCTGCAAGTAACAGCACCACATGGGGGGAGGTCGACGTACATAATATTTAGCATTACAACAGATCAGATCCAGAATGGAAAAAAATTGTTGCTCTCGCCCACAGACATGAATAACTGTCAAGATCGATTCCTGAACAAAACACAGGGTTTCACTATCAATAGGCAAGACCCACGCTATGTTCAAAGACAGCATCCAGGGGTAGTATTAACATACAGTGTAGGGAAACTTTGCCTTGATTGGCTACAGAAAGCTACACTGAAGGATGTAAAACAACACTTAACTTTACTTCAAGAAGGCGCAGACCTTAGGGAATTCTTGCTAGGACCAAGAAAACCACGTCAAAAACGTTTCATATATGCCCGGTATCTACGCTGCTTATAATGAAGCATGGAAGGTTACCCATGCAGAGACAGCAGAACGAATACGAGAAATTGATCGTATTAATTTAGAGAAAATTCTTTCTGTAGTAGAAAATGGGTTAACGACTCTGTCGTCCAGAATATATTCATTGGACAGCATTGTGTCTTCTGTCATAGACATCATGGGACAAGACTTAGTCATGTTGCAACATGGTCAGTCCAGCTACGTTCTATCATGCTTTTGGGCTGGACGCTACAAAACCTGGGTGCAGGCTATGTGCCTTGGCATTTAATCAACACTACGTCACTGTTTTCAGAATTCAATCTCACTGATAAACAGATCAGACTGGCGCAAAGGAGAGCAGACTACACTGTGCTGAGCATTGAAAAGCTGGAAAAATTACCATTTACTGTGGCAGAAAAAACAGCTACTGAGTGGATCATACATGGTAACATGGTAAAATTACTCTGCCTGTTATAACTTTCCATTTTCAGTATTGCCTAAAACATATACCAGCAGGCAAATATGAAAGGTTGGGTAAAGAATACATCAAGACATCATGGGTTTTACCTTACACACATAAATGTTGGAGTGGGGGCGTGAAGTGTTTCTTAGCGGTACAAACTGTAAAAACGCACTAAGCTGTTCTCTCCTTTGTCAGGGTATTAACTTACACAGGGCCTGTGATGGTTCCACTACAAACTTATCCTGTCACCTGCAAGGTTCACCGGCTGCAATGATTAATCCAATTTTTGGCCAACTTTCTAATGGGAGTTACATTATGTTGAATGATCACAGCTGCTGTGGCATGTTGCCAGGTATTCCATATCTAGTTACGGTTACATCCCGGGTCACTTGCAGTATGCAAGTCTTGTTTCCACAAATAGACACAGTCAGGGAGTCGCCTTTATGGCCTTCACTGAACATCTCTTCTATACAAATTGATACTCTAAGCAGAATGAAAGCCATTCTTTTATAACAAACTGTGACACTGACCTTGGCCAAAGAAACCTATGATCTACAAGTCGCAAGGACTTCTGCCGAGATACATACCCTTTTGTATACAAACTGCCCTGTATATTTCTCAGAAATGTTAGGTCGTATCTTAAACATGTCTGATACGAGCGGTATTATACATGTATTTAAGAACGTATGTGCAGGACTGTTAGCACCTTTTCAAGCAGTCCTTGGCATATTTCCAAACTTCGTGCACTCTGTGTTTGTCGGACTGCCGCCCCTTTTAGCAATCATTGCAGGGATCCTATTTTTGCTCCTACTGCTATGATATGGCAAGCCTAATCACCAGCGACACCCAATTCACCATGGAGAGAGCTCTGTTGGAGATGAAGTGTCGTGAGCGCATCATCCAAATTTTGGGTTTACCTCGTCTACGAGAATTGAACACCACATGGTTTCTGTCATTCAGACCAATCTGGCAAGATTGTATCTTACCTGTTCTACGCTGCCTGCTCTGCGGTAAAGAATGTTTGCTAGACATCTGTCTAACGCTCACATCAGTCATGCCTTCGGATATCGATACTCTGCTGGACCCGGTAACGGCCCATGCTCTGTTTTGTCCCCAGCGGCTACCAATCCTGATGACGGCATTTATTGAGATCTCACAGACGCAAATTGCTACTGCTGAAGTACGAGATGAGACATCAGGCACGCAGGTAACATTCGATTCGAACATTGCTGATGCAACCAATGCTGAAGGCGATAGTTCACATCTATGTGCAGTTAATCTTCTAAACGAGGTATTCCAACTTTCACCTACAACGGTAGATGACTTTTTGTCTACGGGATTAGAAGATTTCATGTTTTCTCCAGGCCCACACACTGACTTTTTTGATTCAGGCACACAGTGTTCCAATGAGACTCTGAATTTGGCCTTCATTCTTTTCAGAAAAGGGACTAACTTTGAAACTTTTTTCCTATGATTAATTTTTTTTCTCCAAATTTGTATTATTTTTCATTTTTTGGCACAGTAATCTGCTTATAGTAGAACTATTCATAGAGAACAGAATTCTTTGAAAATCTTCCAGGGACATTATGCCACCTTGTCACATCAACAATTGATTTGTGTTGACTTGATATGAAATGGTTTTGGCCCCCTTTTTCTTCTGTATTAACGAGCCATTTCATCATGTGTACATATTTATGGTTCATTCTTTGTAGCATTTCCAATGCACACATATGCTTAGAATGAAATATTGCTTTTAATATGTACAGCACCTTATGCATAGCAATGGTTTTGTAATGCATTTTTAGGACATATGTTTTTAGATATGTTTTAGCATCTTTTAGCTAATCATGCGATACTCTCTTTTAGATATGTTTAGTATGTTTGGGATTTAGTAATGTCGTTCATACGAAACTGGAGTGTTGTGTGTGGATTTAGATTCCGTATATAGGTTTCCCGGTTTATGCCCTTATATAGGTACAATTCATATTGCCCTTATTTAGGCATAGAAAATCCAGCCCTTATTTAGGCATTGTCCATGCTAACCAAATACAGGCATGGTCTCCTTCCATCCGTCAATCCACGTCACAACGAGTTCTTGGAAAACCAGACTCTTAAGCCTTTAAGGAATTTCCCTTGCTTGGATATTGATTTCTCCAAGAACCCATTTATTATGCATGAACATCTATTCCTTAGGGGTTCATTCATGACATTCCGATGCCCGACTTTTACGTCAATACAGGCATTCCTAAACACCTTCAATGTATAAATATACCTACACTTGTCCAGGCAAACCACGGTTCTGGTACGGTCCAGTTCGACTGCCTACTTGCGGTTCGCCACGACAAGTTCGGAAGGAGATCAAGTTACCGCCTGGTGCACTGACCAGATGCTGTCATCCTCCTCGCAGAAAATCCAGCTCCAGTGTTTCTGACTCCCCTTGCGGGGTGTTGGATATCGAGTCCCGGAAAGAGATTCCAGCCTCACACATTCTAAGATATGGAGCAGACTAGAACTTAGAGAAACTTTTGGCAACTCTTGGCAAAACTAAAACTATAGCTAGCTATACTTTAGAAAACAGTACCTACTTCTTACCTCGTACTACACTTAGGTTTGGTACACTGGGGTAGAACTATTTAGAAGCATCAGTTGAGTATTCACATTTTAGCCTGTGTTATTTATGTATGTATCTTTATAAATATATGTCATAGCTACAAACCATGCTATTGCAGTATTATTTTACCTTACTGCTAACCCTGTACGTATTGTACTTCGCATCCTGTCTTACGATTGTAGCAGTTCATATCTCTTGCATGAGAAATAAGACTGTTCAATAAACCCTTTTTATTGAAACGTACATCTCTCTATTTCTGTGCAACTCTGTAGAAACGAAGCATGCACGATTGACTGAGTGAAACTGTTATCTATTGTTTCCACGGTTCTGAGATTGTTCCGACTCTAAGGGAAACAAAGTTGTCATGTTTATGCGGTTGTCAGAAACAAATCCCTTCTTGTATATTCGAGAAGTTTCTAGTGACCTCTGAGTTAGCTGGCACACACTAGTAATTAAGTTTAATGTACTCGATAGAGACATACTGACCTCAGTCCTATGTCAAATCTATAGTGTATATTATTCCAATGCGCAGAGCCTATCAGGGATATAGGAACTACACTACAATGTTGTTTACAGTATAGTGGGCTAGAGCACACCCATAGCTCTCCATTGGTTAGCATCAGCGGGGATCTCATTTGCTGCATTTTGCTTTGTCAGGGCATGTGTGCGTCATGTTGTCTCTTGAGTATGTCCTTTCCATGGAGCATGGGCCAATTACTTGTGTCCCATCACTGCTCTCGTTTTTTGAGCTAATTTTATTTGTGTATTCAAGCCCTCCATGTGAGTGCTTGTGTTTTCAGGCCGTCTCCCATCTCCCTGTCAATGTTGCTTCTTTTCCCTCACATTCCACTTCCCCATCCGTTACTTCATCACCCTCACCGACCCTGTTTCATCCCCGAACCACAACCATGCCTGTTTCATTTCCCTCTACCTGCTCTCGTGTCTGTTTCTTCGTCCCCCATCCCTTTGTCCCTATTCCTGGTTTATTCTTGCCTCTCACACACCCCACCCAACCCTATTGAAAACACCAATGTACACCCTTTAACTAGCAAATGAACCCAGCAGATTCTACAGTGTTTTCCCTCACACTCGCAGCACGCCGTAAACCATACACACACTAACCAAGCACTAAAATGATGAGCAGGTGGTAATGACTTTCCTGATTTAAATATAAAAAATAGCACCGACATAAGAGGAAAACCAGCAGAGTCAGCATTTAACAGGCAGGAGCTGTATTGAAATAGCAATAATCTTTTACAGCGGAATGTTGATATGCACAATCACAATACACCTCAAATACTTTTGAAGCAGATTAACCAGTGTATTCTAAATTGGCTACCACGTTATCGTGGAAGAGGCGTTTTCTGCCTGTCAACCCTCTATTTCACATTGTTGTCGTGAAACTCACATTTATCTAGCCGCTGGGCTGTCGTAGACACCCGACACCCAAACCCAGATTTATCAAAGGATTGCGTTGCTCTTGTGTCACACATGGTGTCACAAGGGTAACACAATTTTTAAGTCAGATTTACCAACACAAGACCCCCATGCTTGGTAAATTTGTAGTAATGCAAGGCAGAAAAGCTCTGTGTTACTCGGCCCCAGGGAGGCGTTCCATGAGGGGTGTGTGGGTGTTCCTGTGCATCTATCCACTGATTTTGGCATATTCTGAGATTTACCAAGACAAGTAAACATGGGAATGCGTCAAAATGCTACTCCTTCACGAAAGAGGTGCAATGAGGAGAAATATCTTTATTTCTCCTCATGTTTTCCTCTTTCTGAGTTTTGCAGCACACTCAGCAGGTGGAAAAAGCCTCAGATTATTGGTTGTGTGCAGGAAGATGACCCTTTTTGCACGAAAACAATCCTGCCTACAACACAGGTACCCTTGACACATGGCGCAAATGGTGCCTGCATTGGCGCTTGGCAACCACTAGTGCGCCAGCACAGGGAGAGAGCACAAATATGCCATATTTTGCTTCATATATAGCGAGTTCCTGCCCTCTTCTTTTGATGCAATGCAGAGCAGCAAGTTTCCTTGCTGCATTGAGATGCCTCAAATAATGATAAATATGAACCCTAGTGGGGACAAGGGCGGCCTCTTTAGCGGCTGTTGAACACAAACTTTATGGCACACTGTGTCAAGAAGTGCCAGCTACCTGTGGAGCTGTTATTATTGAAAGCCTCACACAAGGGAGGTTCAACATAAACAGCCATTGGATTTATATAGCGAGAAAAAAATCTCAGTTACTCAAGATGTGTGTTGTCTAAGGACAAGCACATTTGGCAATCTGCATAGTTTTCTGTAACGCTTGGATCTAAATACCTTTCTAAATGCACCATTTTTAGGTCGAGCCCCGAGCCAGTGTGCAAGCGCTGCTCTGGGGATGATCTGGGGTAGTTGAGTACGGGAGAGAGGCCCCGCCCATGTTTTTCATTGGCTTGTGTGTCCTTTGTAAATACTGTCTTCTGATTTAGTATGAGGCTTGTTAGTCCCTCCTTATGACCGCCATGTCGTCATTTGTATCCTCCCATGGCTACTGGCCCCTTTACTTGCTTGTTACACGGTACGCGTACATTTTGTTTGTTTGAGCTTCTCCTATTTAGGCATATGCTTTGCTTACATTGAGGCACATGCTTCGCTTACATTGAGCGTGCTGACTTACTTTCACTTTCAAAGCGCAGCCGGGACAATGCAGCCGTTTGTTTACAATGCTATATGTCGCGAGACATATAGCATTGCAAACAAACGGGCGCGTTGTCCCGGCTGTGCTTTAAAAGTGAACGGGTGCATTGCCCAGCAGGCACCCAGCGAGGGCTGCAGAGCTGTCCGTGCTGAACCTCCTCCTGCAGGCACGGGTACCGACCCTGAGAAGGAGCTCGGAGTCCGCAGGAGGGGGCTCCTGTGCTCCACAGCAGGCTCGGAGGTTCTGCTTCACTTGCCTGGACCCTTTTGTATACAGCGCCAGCTTCCTGGCCAGGGAGCCGTCTGTGCGCGGAGGTGAGGTAAGGCCCTCTCTGGGAACGTGGGTGATGGGTGGGTAAGAGTGCGCCTCGAATCACGGCTGTACGTTTAGGGGGAAATGTATAGTGTCCCCAGCAGAGTCTGTGCCCTCATCACTTCTTCTTTATTGAGGCGGGACAATGGCGAGTTTACAGTGCCCCGGGGGCACGAGCAGGGACCGACTAGAGTGCTCCTGTACTAACACGTAGTCTACGGTCCCCCCTGGGCACAAGCAGGCATCCACTCCGGTGTGCCTTTCTTGTTGTGGGTGTGGCGGCCACTTGCAGTCTCCATAAACTCCGAGGTTCTGCGCTCAGCGAGTTCATCTTTTCGTAGCCATGTGACTCTTTGTGCCTTTATTTACGTTCTCTCATGTTAGAAGTATGTGTAATTGGCGTTTAATGGATTCCGTCGTGAAGCCACGCCAGTGATTATCTAATCATCATGTCATGGTCGCGGGTTTCTATGCGGCGCAAGCAGTTCAATTAAAGCTTCAACAAATCGTCTAACTCCACTTACAGGAAAGGTGCTAAGTCAGCCTTGCATCAGCTGCACCTCCCGACAGGGACAGCTGCTGTGAATTGATCACAGCAGAGCGCGGGCTTTGCAAATGGCTTCGGGCGGTATCCAGTTGTTTCCTTGTAATCCCGACGTGGCCCAGCTACAGCCCTGCCAACTACCACGCATCAGGCGTTAGGCTAATGCATTTCAGTGTAGTGGTCCGCATCACCACACTAAATGCAATATCATGCATTATAGCGCCTCCTCTGTGAAGCCGGTGCGCTGCTATAATGCACCATACATAGAAATCTGCAGTATCAATGTGCTCTACGCACTGCTCCTGGCAGCTCGGGCTGGCTCATCTGCACGCAGTCAGCTCCACTAGCTGCGACAATGTATATAACCCAATACACAACCTTCGCACTACATGGCACACTACATTCACTGACTGACTCAGAAGTCATTGCCCGGGCTGCCTAATGGCTACTTCCATTCCTAGCTACTGTGTTTATAAGAACAACACTGCTGTGGCGTGCAGGGGTGGTGTGTTTTGAAGTTTGCAGTGGTCAATCATGGCACCGCAGCAGACTTGTAAAAGTACCTCCTGCTGGAAACATGATGGAGGAACCTGTAGAGAGCCATGCAGGCTCCCCATGACAATATTGCTGTCTGCACGCACTCCTCTGGGCGGGCTCGACCCAAGGAGTTAAATAAAAGTCGTGAGACGGCACGGGGTCTTCCCGCCAGCCCTCAGCATACTGTGTGGGTGTGCATTTAATTATAGTGCTGCAGCGGCTGCCGTGTCCAGGCCTTGCAGTGCCACATTGGCGACGAGGGCGGTCTGACCCCACGCTGAGCCAACAACACGGTGGTGTACGCAGTGCCCACCTGTGCCACTCCGCCACTCCAGGAGCAGTGACTCATCCACTCGCGAGCTTGCTGTTGGCAGTCGGGACTGTGCTTACGCTGCCCCGCGCTGCCGCTCCGGTGTGCTTCTCGCCCCGCCTCAACACGTCAGGGGACTGCCTGCCACTGCCGCATCTCCAAGAAGGTCATGTGGTGTCCCTGGCCTGCAGCGGCTCAAAGCCTGTGAGGGTGATGGTGCCTCCAGCGTGTCCCGCGCCCACCTGCACGATTCCCTCAACCAAAAGGGAGCGTGCTCAAGACGTCAGTGAGCGCCTGCGCGGAAGTCGTCAGCTGACCTTTGGTGATCCACAAACCCAGGGGGTAAGATAAAAGCATGTGCACAGGCCCGAGCAGGTTCCAGAACTACAGGGACACCCCACACATGGCTATCACCTGCTCCACCAGCTCTACACAATGCCACGGGACCACACAGCCTACCCCAACACACAGCCACCTTGCCCAGGGAAGGAAAACCCATTAGGTCATGTGCCCCCCAAGCCTTGCCAGACAAGTGGCTACATGCCGGCCAATGCCTGATATCCAGGGCCCCTAACACAGACACTGCACCACAGCAACCGTGCCCAAGCGCACCGTCCATGGTTTGGCACAGCTGGCCAACAGGCCGAAGAGGACATTCCACACAGAGGGTCCAACGCCCAACCCCCAGGGCACAGTCACACGGTCGTCTCCCCACTGGCACTCTTCAGCGAAACCGCTGACCCTGCCACAGCGGCCCCACAATGGAAAGCGTGGATCGAACGCTTAGACCACTTCTTCAAGGGTACAACAGAGACAGACTGCACCGTAAAAAGGTCGCTGCTCATATACTACGGCGGCGCTGAGATCTACGATCTTTTCTAAACACTACCCAACACAGGGAACGATGACGATGAGGCTGCGGTCGCTGCGCTTAACAGGCACTTCGACCCCCAACTGAACCGTGACTTCGAGCATTTCAAGTTCAGACAGGCGTCACAATCAGACACAGAGTATGTGGACATGTTCTATGCGCGGCTGCACAAGCTAGCTAGCCAGCACGTGCGCCCTCGTGGATCAGAGGGAGGATATACGCAGCCAAGTCATCTAGGGGTGCTACTCATGCTGCTATGGAAGCTGAACCTTCGACAACCGGGAATCTCTCTGGATGAGATCCTCATCCTAGCCAGGTCTCATGAACTCTCAGATGCCCGAGCGGGCGAAATGGAGGCCGCTTTGCACAGGGCCGTCGTGGCGCCACATGCGCCAAGATATGCACCCATCAAAGAAGAAAGGGTCGAAGCGATACAACGGCGCCCAAATACAGCTCGCCCGGCTCCGAGGTCGACAATGAGTGGAGTGTGTGGCAGCTGTGGCAAGGTTCATCCAACAACGGCAGTGTGCGGAGCGAGGGGGAAGATATGCTCCCGATGCGGGAAGATAAACCATTTCACCAAGGTGTGTCGAAGCGGCAGTTCCTGACAGGCCCCTCCTAGGCCACGAGGAATATCACAACGACTGTGCCAGGTGTCGCTCGATGACCCACAGTCGCAAGAAGATGCCACGTGGGCGCTGCATCGCCCTCGAAGACGATGATGACGACGTGTTTGTCGTGTCCTTTGTCAGCAAGTCGGACGAACACCGAAGACCGCCGCCGATGTGTTCTGTCTTAGTGGAGGGGCTGCTGTCCAGGCACTCATCGACACAGGCGCCTCCTTCAACGTCATGGATTCAGAGCAGCATGACCGTCTGTCGCCACGGCCCCCACTTGCACCCACCAAAGCCAGAATCTATACCTACGGTGGCACAGACCCACTTCCCCTCATAGTGTCATAGAGGTGGAAGTCACCAACGGAAAACATGTCACAAAGGCCCGTTTCCACATTACGGAAGGGAGAAAAGGCACTCTTCTCAGCTGCCACACGGCAGAAGACCTAGGCTTAGTCTTCTTTGCTCACCAGGTCTATGAATCACACGCCGAAAATATCTTATGAGAGTTTCCTGCACTATTCACAGGACTGTGTAAGTTAAAAGGAAAACAGTTCAAGCTCCACATAGACGCCACCGTGAGGCCTACCGCCTTGAGGCACCAGAGAGTGCCGTTCAACCTCCCCCCGCAGGTGGAAGAGGAGTTGAAGAAACTTAAAGACCTTGATGTCAAGCCGAAAAAACCCAGTGCCATTTGGCTCTGCGTGGACATGAGGCTTCCAAACCTAGCGGTCGAGAGGGAACGTCATCTTACCACCACCATGGAAGATATCGTGGTGGACCTGAATGGAGCCAAATGGTTTTTCAAGTTGGAGTTGAACGCTGGGTACCACCAGCTGGACCTAAAGCCTGGGAGCAGGTACATCACCACGTTCTCAACCCACGTTGGCCTCAGGAGGTACAAGAGGCTAAGCTCCGGGGTGTCATCAGAAGCCGAAGTCTTCCAGAACGGCATCAGGGAAGCACTGTCTGGTCTGCAGGGCGTCATCAATTTAAGCGACGACATCCTGGTTTTCTCAAACATCCTGGAAGAACACCACACTCACCTCCAGACCACCCTCCAGCGACTCGACGACTGTGGACTGACACTTCACAAGGCAAAGTGTTCTTTCAACCAGGAGTCTGTCGACTTCTTCGGATACATCTTCACCAGAGAAGGATTACAGTTGGATCCCAAGAAGGCCATGGCCATACGAGCAGCAAGCACTCTGAAGACTCCCACAGAGGTTCACAGTTTTCTCGGCATGGCCACCTACTGTGGCAGGGTCATACCGAACCTGGCCTCTCTGTCAGAACCACTCCGCACCCTTACCCGCAGTGACCACAAGTGGTAATGGATCGTTGAGGCCAACACAGCGCTCATGGAAAAGGCGGAGATGGCCTACTTTCACCTAGGACGGCACACAAGTTGGTCGTAGGCGCCAGCCCAGTAGGCCAGTGTGCAGTCCTCCTTCAGGAGCATGACCAGGAGACCTGGAGGCCAGTTGCATATGCCAGCAGGGCGCTGTCAGACACTGAGACAAGGTACGCCCAAATCGAGCGAGAAGCACTGGCGATAAAATGGGCCTGCCAGCGTTACCACCTCTACCTGTATGGACAGGAGTTCCAAGTGGTGACCGACCACAAGCCGCTGCTCCCACTCTTCGCAGGGTCGTCGAGGCTGGCTCCCCCCAGAATCAAAAGATGGGCCGTACAGCTGCAGGCATATAATTTCAAGGTTGCGTTCCGTCCTGGTGCACACAACCAGGCGGACTACCTCTCAAGCCACCCCGAGTCTCTGGTCACTCGAAGTCCACCTCTGGATGCAGCCTACTCGGAAGCGTTTGTGAAGATGGTCTCGTACAGGGCATGCCCCAAAGCTATGACATTTGGGGAAATTGGCCAAGTGACAGCCACTGACGAGACACTGACCGGAGTGAAAAACACCCTGCTGAACAACGGATGGGCACATTTCCTGGGCAGGGCCCAGTCGCTCCAAGTGGAAGACAGCCACTCTCGGCAACAACTCTGGCAGTTCCGCCACAAACTAAGCGAAGGGGAACAGGGCATGTCTTTGTAATCCCGACGGCACTGCAACACCGAATCATCTGGCTGGCACATGTAGGGCATCAAGGGATGGTAAAGACCAAAGCCCAACTATGGAACAAGGTCTGGTTCCCAGCCATGGACGCCATGGTGGAAGACATGGTGAGGCGATGTCACGCATGCACCATCACTGGCGGAGACCCGGCACTGGCGCCAGTCATCACTGAAGAGTCAAGCGAGCTCCCGTGGTCCAAAGTTAACATCGACTTCGGAAGCTTCCCAGATTGTCGCACCATGCTGGTGCTCGTCGACTCCTTCTCGAAGTTTCCAGGCATGGAGGTGGTGGCATCAACGACGTTCATGCACGTCCGGAAAGTCCTTGACAAGACCTTTGCCCTCATGGGCCTGCCGGATGAGATTCGTTCAGATAATGGACCTCCATTCTAAGGCCATGAATTCCAAGAGTACCTGTAGGGAAGAGCGATTCATCACAGGAAGATCACCCCTCTGTGGCCTCAAGCCAATGGGGAGGTGGAACGCTTCATGTGGAACCTCAACCGGGCCCTGCGTATTGCTGTGGATTAAGGGGAAGATGCGGAGTCGGCACTCAACCAGTTTCCGGATGCCTACAGACAGGCGCCCTACAGCACAACCAGGTATGCTTCATCTCATCTACTCTTCAAGAGAGCCCCGCAGGACAGCATTCCGACAGATCCTGCGTGGTAACCCCCAGAGAGGGACAGCGCAGCCATCCAGGCGAGAAGGACAACGACCAACCTGAAATCGAGTGCAGCCAGAAGGGCAAAAGAACTACAGCTGAAAGTGGGACACTGCATAGTGGTTAAGGACAGACACCCCAGTTGGAAGTTCAGGACACCTTACAAACTGGAAGAGTGAACCATCGTCAAGGTACAAGGAACCATGTTCACTGCCCAACGAGGAAAGCAAGTCATCACGAGGAACGTGTCAATCTTGAAGAAGACATTTGAGTCAAACACGAACCATGAAGAGTCGGAAGGACTGGATGATACCCTGAGCCTCACTCACCTCAGCTCGCCGGGGCCACTGGCCTTCCCACCAAGGCACTCGCAAGCAGAGAGCGGAGAGACTGCACCTGATGCCGGAAGGCTCAGCCAAGATGTTGTGACTGTTTCACCCCCAAACACCCAGGCGGATGCAGTGGCCAGTTCCAACTCCTGGAGCCAGAAGTATGGTCTCCGGCCGAACCCTGCACCCAGCCGGAAGCTGAGAGACTTTTTGTGCACATCCCCGTAAGCCTGAAAACCATGATGGTTTGTCGCTAAACAAAAGGAGGTATGTAGAGAGCCATCCGGGCTCTCCACTGCAATGTTGCTGTCTGCACGTACTCCTTGGGGCGGGCTCGACCCGAGGAGTTAAATAAATGGCGCAAGACCGCTCGGGGTCATCCCACCAGCCCTCAGCATACTGTGTGGGTGTGCATTTAATTATAGTACTGCGCCGGCTGCCGTGTCCAGGCCTTGCAGCGCCACAGAACCCCTCGCACATGGGTGGTGTTTTTTAAGTAAATTGATCAGATCCCGCTGCGACCAGATGACCCGCCCTCGCCCGACACTTGTGGCCAAGCTGAGAGCAAACCACGGACCTCAGCGGCCGAAGGAGTGGTTGTACTCAGCCCAGAGCACTATCACCTGCCCATTGAGTGTACAGGACCTGCCAGAGAATCCTGCGGCCTGGCGTTGATTACCGCAAGAGTGAGAGTTTATGACTACCGAGAGGCCACAGCCGACCTGTTGCCGCAACACCGCCTCACCTCGCTAAGAAGTAAGGAACTGCTGATTCTTCTAGTTGTACTTAACTTTATGCCTTTAAAAGCAGGCAGCGGTCATCCAGTTCTGCCTGCGGCCGTGTAGCCGATAGTTGTGCAGTTCTGCAGTCTGCCTCAGTAGTTTTGTGCGAAAGCCCACCAACTCGTTTTGGTCTGGGGTGGCGTAGCGCCACTGATTGTGTGCCACTGAACTTGCAGGTAGGGGGCAGCGCGGCCGACCCCGGGCAGGAGGCCACTCAGCTATTGCAGATTTTTATCAGCATGAGCTATAAGTCTTTATAAAATAATGCAGCCTCTGTGTTTCATTTTACTCTGGAGAAAGTGTCACTCATAGTCGATTGAACTGTCACTCATAATTACTCTAAATTATGAAAATGTCACACATAGCAATCTGAGACCTTGGCAGCTAATCTATACAGCTAGTCGTGTACGAATGCTCTTTCAGGCGCTCAGGAAACGAGTCTGAGGCATTTCACTTTGTTTTGTGGGGTATAATTATGCGTTTGCTGTTATCACACTAGAACAAGCATTTACAATGCAACGGTCTCGGCATTGTTAAAGTTAGAGCTATTGGTATTGCTCCTGACATTGTTTTTGTATTTAAAACATTTAAAGAAACTGCATTGTTATTTACAATGTCAATAGCTTAATCACTCTCAAATGCGAGACATATTGCATTTGCACCCACACACAGAGCCACACACACAAAGCCACCCACACACCCAGAGCCGTTCACATAGCCACCTACACACACACTGAGATACCCACACACAGACAAAGCCACAACGCATAGAGCCACCCACACAGAGCCACACACACAGAGCCACACACACAGAGCCACCCACACACACACAGAGCCACCCACACACACACAGAGCCACCCACACACACAGAGCCACCCACACACACACACACACATCTGCGCTCCCTCAGCCGGCTTGTGAGTGTAACGTCCCATGTGCTGGCGTCACTAGGATAAGCTAGTCCCCTTTGTTTGGTTTGCTGCGCGCATTAATGACAGCTTTGCGGTAATTGTTCATTGTATGTAAGACATCAGGCCAATCTGAGCTGTTAGCCGAGACCTAAAAAACAGCTTAACGTAATATATCACGTGTGCTTTGTTTACAGCGCGTCTGTTGCAGGTATAAAAATTGGATTTATATGTAATCGGTGCAATCAGGAAACTCTGTGCGCTAATTGCCAACAGATCATCAATTATAGCGTATTTACGTCATGCCTTCAAAATATCACGGCACGCTTAAAAATCAAAGCAGAACCCATGTGCAGGCCATTACATTACTCCTGCGCTAGGATGAACAAGTCCTAACCTCCTTTTAGCTGCATAAAAGGGAGCTTTTAATAAGCGTCTAATTCCCTCAGCTGGGTATTTATGGCCAAGTTAAGGAATGGTGATGAGCTCTGCGCAGACTGTCCCCCTCCCCCTCCCCTCTGTCCTGACTCCAATGTGCTGAAAACACAACCAAAGATAAAGGGTTTTAAAAAAAGAATACATACTTTTAAAGGCGGGTGCGTTTGGGTCGCTCCGGAATGTTCTCTTTCCAAGGGCAGTGGGTTTACCCTGAGGGGTGTTCACCATGTGGAAAGTGTGTGTGGGCCAGAGCCCCCTGAATAACGCGGCCTGCAGCACACGACCTGCAGAAAGTGTAAGCTCACAGAAAAGGAAGGCCATTTAGGGGCGTGTCCTCGAGCCACCTCATGTCACCTCAGGACTAACCCCGGGTTAGAGTGGTGCCACAGTGCAGGCCCCCCATATCCCTGATTGTATACGTGCAATTGGACCAGGGTACAGCACTGTGTGGGTGTTTGTACATAGTGCGAGTAGGTATCTGTGTGTGTGTGTCTGTGTGTGCGTGTAGTTACAGTACATGAATGTGTGCATAGTTTAAGAAGAACGTGAGCACTGTGCGACAATGTGTCTGTGTGTTCACATACCTGCAACTTCACAGGGTTGAGTGTGGGTATAAATATATATTTAAATATGTATAATATAGGATCTTGGAAATTTGGCGATTGTGGGAGCATGCATTATCTAGTTGTCTTTGCAGATGCGCGTGTCGGGGCGTGTGTGGTTGTTGGTGTGTTTGTGAGTGCATGATTCAAGATTGCGTTTGAAGTTAAGTATGAGGGAAGCATATCTAAGTATCCTTATTTTAACTTTCAGCATCCGTATGTATTTGTGTGCTGTGTGTGTGTTTATGAGAGAGGGAATGAGTTGACACGTGCAGGAGTTTGTTTGTAGGGATGTGCCCATAACATCATGTGTTTGTGAGTGCCTTTTGGTAGTAGTTTGTGTTTTTTCAGTTCCATATGGCTGTGAGTGTATTGGCATTCTTTTTTATGTATTTTGCAGTGACTGTGCGTGCTCAATTATGTAATTGTGAGTGCCTGTATTTGAAAGTGGATTGTCTGCGTTGTGTTTTTTTGTATTTTCAAGTGCATTGTTTGAGTGTATTTGGTAGTGCCCATGTGTTTGTACTAGGCGTATCTGTGTGTCTCTTATGTGTATGTGTATGCACTTGCACGTATATTTTTTTTGTATGCGAATGGAGCACAGGTGCGTGTGCTGCTGTCTACCCGAGCCTGGGCTTTTGTTTGAATTTAGTTATGTCGGAGTCTGCATTTGCATGTGGTGTGCAATGTGTTTCTATATGATGTGGATTCCTTGCCCATGACTCGTGCGTCTTGGTTTGGGCGCACGTTTGTTGGTGTCTAGCGCGGGCCTGCGTTTGTGCGTGCTATTCCTTGTTTTTGACTGCATGTGGTGAGTTTTTGCATGTTTTCATGCGCCTTTGTTTTGAGTGCCAATGTGTGCGTGAAGGAGCTGGCCTGTTTCATGCGCCTCTGTTTGTGTTTCTGTGTGGAGTGTTTTGTCTAGGTGTGTGACTGCAGATGAGCACCCCTGCGGTGCTGGGAGTCTGTAGACCCTCACCCACTCTGGCCTGCTCCCCCAGGCTGCGCCTCCTCTCCCCGCAGCCCCTTTGTGTCACAAGTGCCCCCTCCAGTGTCGCTCTGCCCCAAGAGAGGCTGCAAAGGGTGCTCGGCTTGTCTCGTGCCCGCGCCCGCTGCCCTCTTGTAAAGCTGAGAGGTTAAAGTGCCGGCTCCGGATAAAGAGCCGCACACGTGGGACCCCACATTCTGCGTCCGTGTCAGCACACCCCCTCTTCTTTTTGGGGTGCTGACGCCAGAGCAGGCTCATAAACAGAGCTCGAACAGGGGTGAGAATATGGTAAGACATGGGGGAGGAGGGGAGGGAGGTCCGGGGAGAGGGGCGCTCGTTTTAGGGCCAGTGCTCCGTGGAGTGTGAAATTGCAGCCCATGGTGCTCCATATTGTACCAGAAGCTCTTCCAAAAACCTCCTCCGCCGGCGAGAACAGAGGGGCTCCGAGCTCCCCCTGCCCGAGGCCAGGCTGTCTGGGGATCAGTGTTTATAAATTATTTTACGTCCTCGCGCACTGTCTGCGAGGGGACTACACAAAGCACGGTGCGAAATGTGGTTAAAGCGCTTCAGCGCCGACATGGACAGAAAGCGCTAAACAAATCTCAACACGATATATGTGCGTCTCTCGTGTCAGTCCAAGCTCCCCAACTGCCCCACCACTCTCCGCCCGTACACAAGCTGATCTTTTTAAGGTGGGTCCAACCACATGTTCTTAAAGTAGCAGTAACCACGCGTGACAGGATGTCTTCAAAGTCAGGTCCTTAAGTCTTTAGCAAAACCAAAGGTATCTTCTCCCACCCAACTGCGATAATAAAATCACATCCTCAAGGCAGGCCGAGGTCTGAAGAACTGGAAGAAGAACTGTGAGCGGAGAATCAGAGGGAGAGGACGAGCACACCACCGCCTTTCTCTGAGGTGAAGCAGAAATGCCTCGGAGAAAGGCAGCGGCATTTTCGGATTCGGGGGCATGTTTTCGGATTCGGGGGCGTGTTAAACACGCCCTGAGAAAACTCGCAAAAAACACGCCCCCGAATCCGAAAAGGACGGGGCCTGTTCGGAGAGACAATCTTCTTCTCCAATGGCTGGCCAGCATTCAAGAGGCCAGCCAATGGAGAAGAGGAGAGAAGAGGGGCGGGTTCAAGCCCCTCTTCTCCAAAACATCAAATCTCCGGACTTCCGGTTCTGCCTTCGGCAGACCGGATGGTCCCGAGACCTAAAAATCAGATGCCTGAGGCGGCAGGGTGTGACCACGGAGCACGCGCAGCCCCTGGTCGGTGCAAGCTTGGACGGAGTGTTACTGTTGTTGTTGGTTATATCAATATTATTATAATTTGTTTTAACAAATGTGAGTTGTAAAACTATTCTATTCGTAAAATCGATGTGTAATTGTCTTTTCTAACCCTTGAGGACAACTAAGAAAATAAGTAGTGGTATTTGTCATTTATAGTGCATCGAAACGCATAAAACCATTGTTTAAATAACCTGGCCTGACCCGAGTACACTGAGAAACAGAGGAGAAATAGTAACAATTGTTATTTATAGTGCTTCGAAACGGCCTAACGGAAGTAGCAAACTATATGAAACAAGAACCCTCAGAATCCCAAACCTTTGCAGGCCTTTGGGGGCATTGCTTTCAAGCCAGTATTTCAGTTCCCTTTCTTACTTTCTCTCTAGAGCATCATGCAATACTTCCGGTGTCAGGGTGTTAGTATGCTCTCGGAGGTGAAGTGGGGCCTGAGGGGTAACAGAGGCCTACGCAGGGCTGTAATAATGGCATGCCCTTACTTGTTAGCGGTACTCTGGCGGGAAGACCTCGAGCGGTCTTCCGCCGTTTATTTATCCCCTCGGGTCGAGCCCATCTTTTCTTTAGACAGAGTCTATCAGGATTCTTCAAGGTTACGGTGATGTGCACACAAAGTCTCTCAGCCGCTGGCTGGGTGTAGGGTTCGGCCGGAGACCATACTTCTGGTTCCGGGAGTTGGAACTGGCCACTGCATCTGTTTGAGTCATCGGGGGTGAAACAGTCGCAAGTCCTTGGCGGGACCTGCTGGCCTCAGGGACAGTCCCTCCACTCTCTGCCTGCAGGGAACTTGGTGAAGAAACGAGCGGTTCCGGCAAGCCGCTGGGGGTGAGGCTCAGGGTTTTCTCCAGACCGCCTGACTCTTCCTGGTCAACGCCTGTCCCACTCGTCTTCTTGAAGCTTGACACATTCCTCGTGACAACTTGTTGTCCTCGCTGAGCAGTGACCAATGTCCCTTGAGTCTTAACAATGACCCATTCTTCTTGTTCTAAACTTCCACCCTGAGTGTCTGTCCTTGACCACAACACAGTCCCCCACTTTCAACTGCGGCTCTCTTGCTCTGCGGGCTTCACCTGCCTTTTGATTCGTTGATGTTCTCCTCACTTGGACGGCTGCATTGTCCCGTTCCGGGGGTTTCCATGTTGGGTCAGTCGGGATGCTGTCCCTCCGGGGCCTTTTGAAATGCAGATGAGAAGGAGTACACTTGGTCGTGCTGTGTGGCGTCTGCCTGTAGGCGTCAAGGAAGTGGTCAAGTGCCGAGTCTACATCTGCCCCTTGATTGACAGCAATGCGCAGGGCCCGGTTAAGTGTTCGCATAAGACGTTCCACCTCCCCATTGGCTTGTGGCCACAGAGGGGTGATCTTCCTGTAGCGAATCGCCTTCTTCTCCAAGTATTCCTGGAACTCACGGCCCTGGAACGGAGGTCCATTGTCTGAACAGATTTCATCGGGTAACCCCATGAGTGCGAATGTCTTCTCAAGGACTCTTCATACATGCACGAACGCTGTTGACGTTACCACCTCCACGATCGGGAATTTTGAGAAGGAGTCAACCAGCACTAACATGGTGCGATCATCTGGGAAGCTTCCAAAGTCGATACTGACCTTGGCCCATGGGAGTTCACTTGGTCCTTCCGTGATTACCGGCGCCAGGTCCCCACCAGTGATGGTGCAAGCGTGACATTGTCTCACCATGGTATCCATGGCTGGGCACCACCTTTTTTTTTCGCAGGCTGGCCTTTGTCTTCGCCACTCCATGGTGGCAGACGTGTGCTAGCTGGAGGATCCGGTGTTGCAGTCTCTTCGGGATTATGATGACGTGTCTCCTCAGAACAACACCCCGTTCTCCCACACTTTTCATGGTGAACTTGCCAGATCTGTTGCCGAGCTTGGTTGTCTTTGGCTTGGAGGGCCTGAGCCCCGTCCAGGAAGTGTGCCCATCCGTTGCTCAGCAGGGTAGATTTCACTCTGGTCAGTGTTTTGTCTTCCTCTGTCCCTTGGCCGATCTCCTCTAGCATCATGGCGGTGGGGCATGCCTCCTGCGAGATAATTTTCACAAACGCTTCAGAGTACGCTACATCCACTGGTGGACTTCGAGGGACCAGGGACTCAGGGTGTCTTGAGAGGTAGTCCGCCAGATTGTATGCACCAGGACGGAAGACAACTTTGAAATTGTATGCCTGTAGCTGCACTGCTCATCTCTCTAGTCTTGGAGGGGCCAGTATCGATGACCCAGCAAATAGCGGGAGCAGTGGCTTGTGGTCGGTTATCACTTGAAACTTCTGTCCGTACAAGTACAGGTGAAAATGCTGGCATGCCCATTTTATTGCCAGCACCTCTCTTTCGATTTGGGCGTACCTTGTCTCAGTGTCCGATAGTGCCCTGCTGGCGTACGCCACTGGCCTCCAGGTCTCTTCACTATGCTCCTGAAGGAGGACTGCTCCAAGGCCTACTGGGCTGGCATCGACGACCAGCGGTGTGTCGCCCCGGGTGGAAGTAGGCCATCACTATCTTATCCATGAGCGCGGCCTTCATGTTGTTGAACGCAGTGTTAGCAGCTACAGTCCATTCCCATTTGTGGTCACTGCGGGTGAGGATGCGGAGTGGTTCGGGATGAATCAGTCACAGTATGTGGCCATGCCGAGGAAACTGCGAACCTTCGTGGGGGTCATTGGGGTGCTGGCTGCTCGTATGGCCACGGCCTTTTTGGGGTCCACTTGCAGTCCTTCCCTAGTGAAGACGTACCCGAAGAAGTCGATTGACTCCTGGTAGAAAGAACACTTTTCTTTTTTGTGAAGGGTCAGACCGCAATCTTTGAGCCAATGGAGGCTGGCCGGAGGTGAGTGTGGTGTTCTTCCAAGATGTTCAAGAACACCAGGATGTTATCGCTCAGGTTGATGACACCCTGCAAGCCTGACAGTACTTCCCTGATGGCATTCTGAAAGACTTCGGCTGCCGACGACACCCCAAAACTCAGTCTCTTGTACCTCCTGAGGCCGACGTGAGTTGAGAACGTCGGGATATACCTGCTCTCGGGTTCAAGCTCCAACTGGTGGTATCCTACGTTTAGGTCCAGCTTCGAAAACCATTTGGCTCCGTTCAGATCCACCACAATGTCGTCCATGGTGGGCGTAAGGTGGCATTCCCTCTTGACTGCCAGGTTCGGGAGCCTCATGTCCACGCAGAGCCGGATGGCTCCAGGCTGCTTTGGTATGGGAGCCACGACCAGCAGGGAAACTCATGGGTTTGGGCCGGACACCTTCTCGATGACATTGAGGTCTCCTAACTTCTTCAGCTCTTCTTCCACTTGCGGACGGAGATTAAACAGCACTCTCCTGTGCCTCAGGGTGGTAGGCCTCACCGTGGTGTCTATGTGAAGCTTGAACCGTTTCCCTTTTAGCTTGCCAAGCCCAGTGAATAGCACCGGGAACTGATTCAGGATGGCTTCGGTGTGGGATTCATGAACAAGGTTCGCAAAGAAGACCAGGCCTAGGTCCTCCACCGTGAGGCAGCTAAGTAGTATGCCTTTTCTCCCTTCCGTGACGTGGAATCGAGCCACTGTGACATGCTTTCCACTGGTGATCTTGGCTTCGATGACTCCTCGAAGGGGGAGCGGGTCTGTTCCTCCATAGGTGTAGATCCGAGCCTTGGTGGGTGCAAGCGGGGGCCGTGGTGACAGACAGTCATACTGCTCCGAATCCATAACGTTGACCGACGTGCCTGTGTCAATGAGCGCCCGTACAGGGGACCCTTCAACTAGGACAGAGCACATCGATGGCAGCCAACGGCGATTGCCGGGCGTGCTGACATGTAGACACGACAAGCACTTCATTATCATCATCTTCTAGGGCGTGGCAGTGCTCCTGTGGCAGGTCGTTCTCTCATGATTGAGGGTCTTCAAGTGAGACTTGGCGCAGCCGTTGCGATATACCTCATGACCTTTGGGGGGCTTTCCGGGACCAGCTACTTTGACACACCCTTGCGAAGTGATTCATCTTCCCGCAGTGGGAGCATGTCTTCCCCCTTGCCCCACACACTGCTGTCCTCTCTGCAGTTGCCGCATGCCCCACCAGTTGTCGTCCTTGGTGCCTGGTGAGACATGGTAGAGCGCCGTTGTATTGCCTCGACTCTTTCTTCTTGGACGGGCGCATATCGTGGGGCGTGTGTCGCCGCGGCAGATTTGAGCAGAGCAGCTTCCATTTCACCCTCCCGGACGTCCGACAGTTCATGAGACCTGGCCAGGATGAGGATCTCGTCCAGAGAGATCCTCGGTTGCTGAAGTATCAGTTTTTGCAACAGTGTAGAGCCGCACCCCTGGATGACTAGGCCGCATATTTTCTCCCTTTGGTCCAGCAAGGCGCACGTGCTAGCTAGCCTGTGCAACCGCGCGTAAAACATGTCCACGGACTCCGTGTCCGACTGTGATGCCTGTCTAAACTTGAACCGCTCGAAGTCGGGGTTAAGTTGAGGGTCGAAGTGGCTGTTGAGCGCAGAGACTGCCGCCTCATAGTCTTCATCTTCACCTGTGTTGGGCAGGGTTTCATGAGATCGTATATCTCCGCTCCGCCGTAGTATATAAACAGCGACCTCTTCACAGTGCTGTCCGTTTCTCTGGTACCCTTAAATTAATGGCTTAACCGCCCAACTCACGCTTTCCATTGGGGGCCGTCGTGGCAGGGTCAGCAGTTTTGTTAAACGGTGGCAGTGGGGATACAACCGTGTGGCTGTGTCCTGGGGGTGGGGCGTTGGCACCCCTGGGAGGATTGTTCTCATCAGCCTGTTAACCCACCGTGCCTGGTGGGGCTGAGTTGCTCATGGTGGTGGGGGCGTGCTTTGGCGCGGTCACAGTGGCACAGTGTTGGTGCTAAGGGTCCTGAATGCAAGGTCTGTGCCGGCGTGTAGCCACGTGTTGGATGGGCCCGGTGATGCGCGATGCACTGGGCCTGCTCCTCAGGTTGACGTGGTACGGCCACCCTGTGGACTGTAGGGCTGACTGTAACTGGTCTTGGTGGCACTCTCCCTTTTGTCGGCTGCACAAGGTCCCTTGGGTCTCCCTCTGAGGTGATTCTGGCAGTGGGGCAGAGTTTTCAAGCTACCCCTGGATGTCTGCTGGGCAGTGCTGTTTCCCCTGCAGCAGATGGGGAGAAACGGGCCACGTGTAAGGCTTCTCTTGCTGCCCTTCTTACTTCAGGCCTGCAGTTCCACTGTGCGCCACCAGGGGAGAATTCTACGGGGCTAGCTGACTCACCGCACGCAGGCTTGTGGTGATCCTCCTCACACATGCACCGCTGGACCAGGCACGCTCCTGTCAGTCCAGGGAAGCACCGGCAGGTGCAAGACATCCAAGCAACCTCACAATTGGCAGGGGATGACACCGGCCGGAGTCGCGGTGCCAGAGGCAGCGCAGGAGGCACCACAGCAGTGGCAGCGCAGGGCACAGGAGACAAAGCCCAGGCCACGGACGGCTCCACACGGTGAGAGGTGGCAGGAAAACAGCTTCTCCGGATAGCGGAGTGTCGCGGGTGGCTCTGCGCGCTCCTCGCCTGGAAGGGATGGTGCACCGGGGTACGATGGGCCTCGTCGCCACTGTAGCGCGGCGGGGCCTGGGGGTAACAGAGGCCTACGCTGTGCTGTAATAATGGCATGCCTACACTTGTTAGCGGTACCCTGGCGGGAAGACCCCGAGCGGTCTTCTGCCGTTTATTTATCTCCTAGGGTCGAGCCCGCCCCGAGGAGTGTGTGCACAGCAACAAACCGCAACAAAGTAGTGGAGAGCCCGGATGGCTCTCTACAGGAGGTAGTTCAATCTTGTACCAGAAGAAGTTCTTGTACGTCGATGAGGGGCAACAGCAGCTACCTCTAACTAATCGCTTGGGAACCCTCTCATGCTACTACTCATCTCTGAGGTGATGAAGGCAACTGTGGGAACAGTAAAAAGAGGCTGGGGATGGTTAGCCCTATGAAGTCATTGGCGTGATCAAAATGAATGTGATCACTTGTGACGCCCCTAGCATTTTGGTGAATCCACCTTCTTGAAAAACAAATTTAGGATTACTGTTATCATTATTTTTAGAATAAGTAGATTGTTATTATGACTATTGTTTTGTTGTTAATATTAGTAAGACACACTAATGCTGGCGTTGTACATTTTAAAAAGATGTTATTAACAAACAGAAGGGATGCTATCATTTCATCCTATTGTTTAAGCTGTGTATATTTTGAAATGAGTTAAGCAGTTTTGAGTATCCTAGTATCTTTTCTGCGCTCAGCGAGCGCATCTTTGTTTTAGCTCCGCGCATCTTTCGCACTCCTCGCTCCCATCCATGCCCGTAGACTTCTCAACTTGGAACGGGCCGCTCTGCCTCACTGACATGGACGAGAAGCGCAAACACCCGCTGCGCATGTGATAGGGCATTGTGGATGTGGACCATCTGGGCAAAGAACTGACCCCACACAGGTAAAATATGTTGGATGACTACTATAGAGAAACCGATGCCCCCTCTCACATAACAACCTCTTCTCAAATAGTGGTTGTTTCATTTGCACGCGTGTTGTATCTCAGTCAAGGGCGAGCTGCTGGTGGAGGAGGAAGGTGTTTGGAGAGGAGCAGTATTGATAGCTGTGCTGGAAGATGGCGGTGTGCAAAGTGTTCCAAGGCATTCTCATCTTTGGAAATGTGATCATTGCGATGGCTGGGATGGCGCTGACAGCAGAGTGCATATTCTTTGTGTTGGACCGGAGCCGCCTTTACCCCCTTCTTGAAGCTACAGATACATCTTTGGCGGAGCCTGGATAGGCGTCTTTACTGGCATCTCCCTTTTTGTCTTGTCCATAGTGGGCATAATGGGAGTTATGAAGTCTAACCGTAGGATGCTCTTGGTGTATCTGATTCTTATGTTTATCGCCTACTGTTTCAAAGTGGCCTCTTCCATTACTGCTGCAACACAGCATGACTTTTTTACTCAGAACCTCTTCCTAAAGCAGATGTTGGTGATGTACCAGAATCCCAACCCAATCAACAATGACCAGGCCATTAAATCTGATGGCTTAGTGCCAGGACACTCTTCGGAGTACCACAGTGCTCTAGAAATCTGTATATTATTCACTTATTCATTCATCCATAACAGAAAATAATTATATCCTGCACACCCCCCTGATGTCCAGGTCTTTGATAGGATGCTGGGGGTTACATTAACTGCTGTCGGATTACTACCCTATTATAGCCCCCAGCTGAGGGTGGGTGGGTTAGTTGCATTTCCAGATTTGCTTCCTGTCCTGTGATTGGGTGACATTCCTCATAGGTGAATGACTGGCTCGAGGATGAGTAGGGCTAAGAGTAATCCGCATTTCCCACTATTAACAATATTCTTTCTAGGTTTTGCAGAAGTAAACTTGGGGGCAAAAAGCTTGAGGTATGGACATTGGGCTTGGGCAGTTTCCACCTCTTTTGCCCACTACTTGTACCCAAGCTCTTCCAGGTGCCTGCTAATTATTGGAGATTATGGCTAGCGCTTTGAAGCCATAGTTCAGTGTAAAATTGACCAGCTTTTCCCCAGCGAGGTCAGCTGAATTTCTGTGCTCCGACAGGGTGTCTGAATTTCTTATGCTGCTCAATCAGTGCTGCGGTGTAAATGGCCCTTTGGACTGGCAGATGTACTCGTCTGCTTTTAGGACGGTGAACAGTGATGTGGACTTCCCGTGACCAGTGCTGCGTGATGGATCCTTTACAGCAGCCACTTGATTTGAATGGCTCCAAGCTGGGGATTCCACATTTTCACAACAGTGTGGGATGCTATGATCACATCGCTGGTCCATTGATGCGCCATGCCTGGGGTGTTGCCTGGTTTGGGTTTGCTATTCTGTGCTGGACATTCTGGGTACTCCTTGGAAGCATGTTCTACTGGAGCAGAATTGAATACTAGAAGCTTTGGACCGGTTTCTTTTTTTCAAAGACTATAAGACTGCCTTTATCTCTTGGATGCCTTAGCCAATATGGAGGACATGCCCTAACCAATATGGAGGAGAATGCCTGTTCACACCTGTGACTTATTGGTCCTTGGGACACTTCTGGGAAGGAAAGCTGCTCTTGCGAGTACCTCTTCAGGATGCATAGCTTATGTCTTATACCCAGTCTTTGTATAGCACGCCCAATCTTGTAACCTGTATGAAGGAGCACTTGTATGTAACGCAGTTTTGTAAATAACCCACACATAGTTTAGTTATGCAATCCTGAAATGAGGTACATTTGATCAGACTGTTGCTCTCACGAAAGATTGTATAGTATTAGAGAGATTTTAGAACTCCACAACTGTCCTGTGAATCACAGATTTGTAGCTACGTTTCTTTGGAGAACTCTACTTTTTGTATTCAAACACCTTGTTGGTAGTGGCACTTGGCACTACCTGTATAATATCTGCACGATTGTTTTAGAGGTGTGTATTGACTCACTGGTTGATTGGTTGATTTCCTCAGTCACTTAATAACCATATATATATATATATATATATAACGTGATCAAGGTTCTTTGAATCGAAACGCGTTGTGAAATAAATGGTGATACAAGTACTCTCCCGGAGTTTTGCGATTTTCTGAGAGCGCGCTAATTTTGAATGTGACGGTGTGGAAGCTCCAAGGTTACCACACGAATTAGGAAGCACTCTGCAGCTACGAAGGTTCAACCTTAAAACCTTTAATGAAAGGTACGGGCGGTGCACAACAAGCTGGAAACATTGTAGCAATAAGTTCGGCATGCCTGACGCGTTTCGAATGACTTCTTCTTCAGAGGCTTAGACGACAAATGGCAAACCGGCACTCCCCCACATCTTAAATGCTCGATGCCACGCCCTGGATGGGCCGCCCAAATGAGACTGTGTCCTGTTGCATTCTGGGAATTGGAGTGCCGCACTTTAAAATCCATAGATGGGTGCACTTTCTTGTTACAAATAAAGACTCTGGATGAGCCCCCACTCGTGTCACCGTCCTCTATCCTGACGTAGATGCCCCACTGCGAGGTAGGTAAATACTGTCCCCGTGGCCCCCAGTGATCAAGGGGTGGTGCATTCCCTACGGCTGAGGCTGCCGCACATACATCAAGCTCCAAGGTTACCACACGAATTAGGAAGCACTCTGCAGCTACGAAGGTTCAACCTTAAAACCTTTAATGAAAGGTACGGGCGGTGCACAACAAGCTGGAAACATTGTAGCAATAAGTTCGTCATGCCTGACGCGTTTCGAATGACTTCTTCTTCATATATATATATATTACCTACTGGCGGTCACCAGTAGGTAGTTATAGTTAGGACCTATTTTCCATAGGAAATTCGCAACATTCTATTCCCAACAACTTTGTCGCCTGTCGGCGAATCTTCGCGACATTTTCAAAACTCGTGGGGCGCTCCGGTCCGCTCCTATCTTGAAAGTTTCAGGGTGATTCGTCAAGCAGGGGCCGAGAAAAAAGGGGGTCGCAAAACATGTTTTCCCCATGCAATTTCCCATAGGAAACTTTTGACACGGCTGCAGCCCGAACTGCTGAACGGAATTATACCAAATTTGGCAAAGAGGTAGCCCTTGGTTCAGAAAGATCCCTTTTTGTTAAATGGTGTAAATTGATTCAGTAGTTGCTGAGAAAATCAAAATCAAAAAAGTTGCGATATCTATGGCCGCGGAGGATCCGCGCACCCTGCAGATTAGGATCCGCGCGCCGTGTAGATTAGTATCTGCGCACCCTGCCGATCATGAGCTGTATTCTAATTGGTTGTGAACACTCTAAACCAGGAACTGTTGGCAGCCATCTTGTGCCTCGGTAGAAGCGAGGCACAAGATGGCAGTAAAGTGAAGGTGGAAAACAAGAAGAGGGGGCAGTGTTGAAACACCCTGACCCCGTAGGTCTGCTTTGGGGTCGTACAAGGAATTTCCAGGGCTAAAAAATGTTTTGTTTTCTTTGTTAAATGCCGTATTGCGCACAGGGTGCGCGGATCCAGCCGCGAAAATGAAAAAAACGAAGCGCGGGCTACCGCGCTTTGTTTAAATAAAGCCCCCGGGTGGGCCAGGTCCCGGTGCCAGAAAAGCAAAAAGTGTGGGGGGGGGGCAATCCCCCCCACACAGCCCCAGGGACTGCCACCACCCGGGGCTTTTATTGTAATATTTTGAGGGGGCGACACGGCCCCCTCGCTGCCCCGGGGACCGCCACCCCCGGGGTTTGTAATTGTTGGGAGGGGGGCCATGTGGCCCCCCCCTCCTGGAGCTGTAGTAAGGAATCCCTTAATACGTACATACATTGTTAAGTTAGCATAACCACGTTAGATGTTAGAGAGCCATCTTGCTGCTTTTGCGCACGACACTGCATCTACATGTTATTGTTTAAACAAACTGCTGGCTCGCGCTTTGCCTCACATGAGAGCAATCTGTTGTTACCATCCCGAGCTCTGCGCAGCGACCTTGGTCTGTACATAGTGTAACAAGAACAGTCTGGGTCGTTAGACAATGCTTGTTTTCCACTCTAGGTTGATCGACTCACTATTTAGCCATAACATACAGGCAGCTGCGAATACCTGAAAGTTGGTGCTTTTAATATTGCAGACATCATGTTTAATATTCAGACCGAAGACGAGCCTTCCTGCGAGAAGACTTCTGATGCTCCTGTGATGTGATTTCACTAAGCTGATCTTTGAGGTATGGGGTCCCCCATTCAAGCCTAAGAGACCTTTTATTAGCATAATAATAATATTAGCTTCTTAGTAAAGGGAAGGTGGTAGTATCCACTGTCATTTATAACATGATCACTCCCTTTATATTCTATGGTATTGTAACGATGCTGATGGTTTTAATTATAATCATTTGTCTGCTTGTATTAGCCAAAGTAATGCATCTTAGGACACGTGGTCTATAAAATAAACTCTTTTTATTTTCACCGTGTCTCTGTTTATTCTTGTTGTGGACTGATGTGAGAATAATATACGAACAGGTATTTCCGATTCCCACCATTCCTGAGAGTACACTGAGTCGCTTGTTCTGGGTTGTCTTTTCATTGGGACCGCCGAGCTAAACCTCGGATAACGAATGGGACACTTATGCTAGCCGGATACTGGGTTCTGGGTTCTGAGGTGAGTTTCTGGTACACCACAATTCACTGAGGTCCTGGGGTTCTAGGCATAGTTCTGTGTATAAGCAGAATCCCTGCAACATGGCGCACCTAACGTTTGGTCTATGAGTTGAAACGCCTTAGTAGTGCTTATATTAGTCCACAGCACCCTCATTGTTGTTTCCGGATAACAAGTCTGACGGATTTAAACCTACCTATTTCTGTTGATATAGGTTTCTTCAAGCTTGATCATTAAAAAGGTTATTGAACCCTTGTGCTACTAATTGCTTCGAGTGTAGCTTGTCCTTATGGCGGTCGAAATAGCGGCGCACAGTCGAGCACCTCTGAGACGGCATTTGACGCAGTATGGGGTGCCGGACACTGGTATGAACGTAATCTTTGTGGTAGGAGCCGATGCGGCTCATCCTTATGAGTTGTTTTACTCTTGGGTGACGCTTCCGGCGGTGAGTGAGGACGATAACTCTTTTCATACTTACACTGCCACTGCCATGCCAGCGAACTATACACCGTATAGGACACAAGAAATACCAATATCTGCTTGGCAGCATCTTATTTGGTTTAATGGCGCCCTCCCCCATACGGTTATACCGCCGAGAATGGGCCCTTTGTCAATTGCAGGGGCCACTTGGCCGGTACTAGCCGGATATACGCCTCATCCCCGTTACCTAACGGTGCCGGTGGCTGATTTGCGTGTACTGCACACTGCCCTTATTACAGTACCTAGGGCTTTGGTACAGTACGTGTCACGCAATGTGCAGGTGGGGGCACCTGCTGTTGCGGGGCAGCCTACTGACCACCACGCAGTGGTCATTAGTCCTGTTATGGTTAATTCTGTTATGGGCAAGCGCCCCCCAAATAGGGATGATTTCCCTTTTTGGCTTGCTGAAAAATTTGACCAAATAGAAGCGGTTTACCCGAATACATCTCCTGTGGAGAAACACAGGATCCTTACCATTAGTTTGCCTAAAGACTTGGTCCCCGACATTGATGATTGTGTAAACTGGGGCAAGGTCTTTGCAGCGACGTACTCGCAGTGCTTTGGCACTCCGTCTATGTCGGTACTGCCCTCCGTTATTAAACGTGTTCAAGATAACTACGGTGCGGAGTCTGCGATAGAATTAGGCATGCGGCTCCTCGGACAGTTTGACCTGGTGGCTACCATGGTGATGTGTAACCTTAAGGGTGATGCTATGCAATTCCAAGTTCGTAATGAACTGAAGAAAGTTGCTGATGAGGATAAGCCGCGGGAGTTCGCGAAAATAATCTCGACGGCATACAAAGATGTGGGTCGTAGCTCTTTAGGAGTTAAACCTGTTGTAAAAACTCCCGAGATTAAGCAGCAGGGTAAGGCAGAAGCGTCTGGTAAGGATGACCGTCCAAACTTTCCGAAACAGAGTTGGCGGTCAAAACAACAGGGAAAGCAGCAGCAGAAACAGGGGTCTCGGCCTGCCTCTCCCGTTCAGTCAGGTAGTGAGCGCACTTATGATCTGCGTGATCGTGCTACTATTAAGTCTCCTGATAGATTTCAGGTTTCTGAACAACGTTCTCCTCGTTCTTCACAGGACACATCGGCTTCACAGTCCGATGGCGGAGGCGGTGGCAAAGGTCGGGGTGCTCCACAAACACGTGACCAACCCCGACAGACTGAAGGTAAAGGCAAGCAAGAAGAATTCGCAAGACAAAGACCCCCCATTTCAGAAGAAGAAAGTGGCTGCTCTGACGGCAAGGTATGCCTCAGATAGTGCGGACACGGCTTCGGAACCGGACATGGGCGCTGACGCTACTGGACAGCGCAGCGGAAATTACCATAGTCCGTCAAGCTCTGCGTCCATTTCTGGCGGCGACAGCAACTGATACATTAGTTACTGTTGAGACAGCTGACACCAGAGTGGCTCCCCCTGACAGACTCTATGAAATAGTCTTACTAATTGAGGGTGACATACAACGTACAATAAAAGGGATTTTTTGGGATAATCTGACTACCACCTATGATATCCTCCTAGCGGAGGCAGATTGGCCCCCAGCTTTCATTTTAGACGCTCCTAGAGGGGAGGAGGTAATCCTCCCGTCCTGTGCGCACACAGTGCCTAAGGACCGGGCTGAAGTGTACGCTGAGGAGTGGGCACTGGCGCTAGCGCCGGCATTGTATCGTACTCAGGTGGGATGGGACCGGTTGTTCCCCTGCCATGAGATTCCATTGCGGTCTATGCCCCAGCCACAGCCCCAATATCCTATGCGTCGTGAAGCTAGACCACACGTCGCTGCAATCCTTGACCAATTGGAATATCAGGGTGTTATTGAAACTTGTGTGTCCCCTATGAAGAACCCTTTATTCACAGTGACGAAGCCTGACGGGTCGTACCGTTTAGTTTTGGATTACCGGCACTTAAATTCGCATTGCCGGACCTGCGCGGTACAAAATACTCACAGTTCGGCTCTTGTCGACAGTCTCGTGCGTAAGAGATTTAAAACGACACTTGACATCTCCAATGGCTTTTTTGGCCATAACCTGTCCACACTGAGTAGCCAGTGGACGGCGTTTACTTCAGGCGGCAAACAAAAACAGTTCACAAGATTAGCCATGGCCTATAAAAACAGCCCTGGCGTCTTTGCCGCTCGCGTGGTCTCTCTCTTAGAAAGAATGGACCCCGACGCATACTCCTATGTTGACGATATCTACCTCACGGATGATGAGCTGATGCCACATCTGTCTCGAGTCGACAATATCATTACGGGTTTTGCGGAATATGGCTACAAATTTAATTTTGCGAAGTCTCACATCGCGGAATATACAGTGTTGTTTTTGGGCTACGAGCTCAACAATGAGGGTAAGGGATTGGCTCCTCACTTTCTGGAGAAGTGCGCATGCCTGCGTGCTCCTACAACACTGAAAAAATTACAATCTTTGCTGGGCTTTCTGAATTTTGGACGTACGTATATTCCTGATTATGCCCAGCGTATCAAGCCACTTTACGCCTTGGTACAACCTTCTTTTTCGAAGTCTAGCTGGCAGCTAGAACATTCTGCTATTCTACAGTCTTTACAGGCTGATCTTCTTGCTTCACAATACTTACTGACGCGTGATAACCGCACTAACCTGGTAATAAGAATAGTACCAGGCGCAGTGGGTTTCACGTACTTGACGTTCAATGAGGGCGATACAGTCCCCATTGCGTATAAATCACACTTGTACACCTCTGCTGAGTTGCGTTTTTCCACTGTCGAGAAAGTTCTGACGGCAGTACAGATGGCAATCCTTAAAGAACGCGCACTGTCACAAGGAAAACACATACTGGTTGTAACACCGTATCCTGCCCTAGAGGCAGTGACAAAAGCAAGTGTACCAAATTCTAAAGCTTTGCATCCACGGTGGATACAATGGGCCACGACTCTGACATCACCAGATGTCACTTATATCTTTGACGCCTCTTTACAGACTCAGGAGTACTTGCAGTATGAATTCGTTCATCCGGCTCCTCTGTCTTTGCGCCCGCTCGAAGAATACCATTGTGTCATATACACTGACGGCTCGGCGCAGCCGGCGATTGGATCGAAGCATGCCTATTCTGCGGCTTGCGCAATTGTCGTGGGTACATTCGTAAATGGTGAATTCCAATCTGATGCCGTGCATACGCAGTCGTTGGGTGATTGTACCGCGCAACTGGCGGAGCTCCGGGCTCTGGTGCTTGTACTGGAGTTTGCTGATCCCCGAGTCACTACTCTTATAGTAAGTGACTCCTTTTATTGTGTCCAGTCCTACAATGACAATTTACACTTCTGGTCTCAAACCGAATATCGCGATACCAAAGGTAGCACAATTAAGCATAAATTGCTTTGGGTTCGAGTGGCAGACTTTAAAGAACGTCTCCCTCTAGTGGATGTTATTCACACTCTTGGTCACCAACGACTTGGTGTCCATGCTGTCGGTAACAGCTTGGCTGACGAGGCAGCAAAAACAGCAGTGGCTACATACTTAGTGGCAGCAGTTACAAGATCTAAAAGTAAGATTGATGATGACATCTTGGCAGCTATTGCTGCTACAGAGAAGGGAAGTGATTACCTGAAGGGTTTTCCTTCTCGTTATTTTTATCACTTAAGTCCTGATAACGTCCCGTTAGTGAGGATTAACGACGTTGGTGACAGAATTATTCCCAACGCGGACTGCAGACCATCTCTGATACTAGCACCGCACGAGGGGTTGGCATCTGCCCACGCCGGCGTGTCCGCTACTGTATCTCTGTTACAACAACGTTACTGGTGGTTCGGTTTATACAAACAAACGCGCGCTTATGTTCTTGATTGTGACATTTGCCAACAGATTAAACCTTCCACTGTTGCGCGCCCACCACAAACTCAGTTGTACATATCTGATAAACCATTTGGTTGTGTTTATCTAGATCACTGCGGTCCTTTTTCTTCTGATACTGCGTACAAGTATATCTTGGTTGCAGTGGATTCATGCACACGTTTTCTTTGGGTATGGCCACAAAGGAGTGCTGATTCACGGACTGTCATCAAGGATTTGCGTGTCTTTGTGGAAACTTTTGCGTGTGGTACCTTCCATTCTGATCAGGGCCCTGCGTTCGCCTCTAAGGCTTACAAGGAGGCTATGAGAAATTTGGGGGTCCAAGTCAAATTTTCGTCCCCCTACCGACCTGAGGGTAATAGTGTGGTGGAGCGAATGAACCGTGACTTAAAGCAATCTTTGACAGCACGAGTTTTAGGCACAGGCCTGAATTGGCTAGCCCATTTGTATAACGTCCAACGTGCACTTAATAATCTCCCTAGAAGGTCTCTGGGTGGGCGGACCCCATACATGATGCTCTTCGGAATCAGAATGTTTGTCCCAGACCTTGATGGTCTAGACATGGCGGCGTCGGCCGCACCCTTTGACGTAGATGATCACTGTGCTGTTTTGCAGACCCTACAAGAAGCCAGAGACACTCTATCGAAGGAACACTTGCCCTCCACATCTGATGCTGAGCTTCAGATTCCGGTAGTCGGCTGGCTACCCCGAGTTGGAGACCTGGTCCGTGAGAAGGTGGAGAACAAGAAGGAGTTCGGCCCCTCTTATCGTGCACCGGTTCCAGTGCTTGGAGTGCAGGGTACAAGAACAGTCATTTTACCTCCACTTCCTGGTCGCAAGGATAACAGGTACATCTCTATTGACAATGTCAAACTTCAGCGAGTGGCCGATACTTCTTAGTATGACTCCAGCAGTTTCATGCCAGACGATGCAAAGAAATTCAGTGTTGGTTCCTGCTTCTACCACCTTGTCTGATGTTGCCATCGAGATGCAGTCAGTTACTGATCCCTTGTTAATACCGCCGGCTGGTGGTCTGCCCGAAGAGACTGAGTATGCTTATCCTACAAATGGTCAATCGCCTGTTTTACAATCTACGGCGGTTAACCAGTCACGTTTCTCCTTTGACACTAACTCATTGCCTTCCACTTCCCCTTCGAACATTGCTATTTTTGTTAGTTGGTTCAAAAGACATTTTTTGATTCCCCCTTGGACATACATTTGGCTGGTGCTTATAAGTATTTTTTTGTTTATGTCCATTGGATTTGTAATAGTATTTTTCCGTCTGGTGAATGGCCACTATCTCAAAGAGAGATCTACAATTAGACTTATCAATGGAACTTTGGCCCCTCACTCCTCGTCCCACATCATGAAAAGGGACCAGACTTTTGTGAATATTACTGCCTGACCCGTTTTGGATGGAATTGCGTGGGATGCTGTTAAATTCCAAATTCATGGTCCTACTGAGGTCATCAATGTACCTAATGTATTTCGTGTTTCTATGGGTGATGTGGTTAAGCAGAACATTCGTTCTGATGATTGGGATGTTCATGCCATTGAAGCACTGTTTTCTGATTTGAAATATTATGCCGCTTTTGATGCAGAAGATTTATATGAAAATGCGGCTAACTATGCAGAACAGTATTGTTTTCAACATTATGGCAATCACTTCCTGCATAAAGCAAATACGTTTCGAAATTTTGTAAATTTTACCCAATGGGAACACTGTCCTACACCATCTTTAGGCAGTTCACCTACATTGGTTGATAAATATACTTATTTTACTGATTTCAGTGTTTCCAGCCCAGCATCCTTTTATTTTAAAGTGATGGCTGAGTCTGCCTCGAAGGTTAGGCTGACACACACCAAATTACTATATTCTAAGTCCCTCATGGATGAGTTATCAATCAAAGGTTATGATCTGTGGAAGGCTACTATTGATCTTAAATCGGTTTGGGGTTCCAAACCGTGGCAGGTTCAGGGAACTGAAGCTTTACATCGTGCCTGTCTTATACCAAATCATATGTTGTTTTTAAATTCAACCATCTTCCAGACCACCTGTTTCGGATTGGCCACTTCTAAAAAACTAAATTTCCCCTCTGTTCCAGATCTGGGCGCTTACCCAAATTGGGATAACCAAACGGATCTGTCCCTTCATGCTTTGCAGTCATTAGTCTCTAATACTTCTTTCAATATTTCGAAATTTAGTCGAGAAGGATGGTTAATTTGGCAAAGCAGTTCAGATGCCTGTCAACGTCGTTTTCTAGGTCTGAAACCGGGGTATACGCAGCAACGCGCAGACCCTCGGTTTGAGTCCTCTCATACAGTAACTACCTACTCTGTAGGGAAATTATGTCAATCCTGGCTGCGACATTCCACCTTGGCATCTGTCAAAGTTCATTTATCAAAATTACATGACAAAATAGATTTGAATGATTTTGTTAAAGGTCCTGTGGGTGGCAGATCCAAGAGGTGGGCGTATGCTATTTACAACGAAGTATGGAAATTGTCGCAAATTGAAGCGGCTTCAAGATTGAGGGCTATTGATCAAGCAAATATGGAAAAGGTCTTGGCCGTTATAGATAACAGCATTAACACTCTTTCTTCCAGAATTTATACATTAGACAATATTGTTTCTTCAATTGTTGATATTGTACATGATGATATGTCTGTATTGTATCATGGTCAAAACCAGTTGCGTTCTGTTATGCAGTTTGCATGGACATTACAAACGTTAAAGGCAGGAAAGGTCCCCTGGGACTATCTGAATACGACATCATTATTCCTTCCCTTTAACCTTACTGTAAAGCAGCAGTTCATGTCCATGAAAGATGCTACATATTCATTGTTACACATTGAAAAATTGGAGCCGTTACCTTTCTCTGTGGCGGAATTGAATTCAGCCGTGTGGTTAGTACATGGGTTGATCACGCTCCCTTTCGCGCTTTTTAAGTTTACGTCATGCATGAAACACTATGCTCTGGGTAGATATGAACAGTTGGGTACCGCGTTCCTACATGAGGTTTGGTCTCTCCCTTTTACGTATAGATGTACAAGAGACGGTAAAGAGGTTTACCTGAAAGGTGAGGAGTGCACCTCAACACCTGATCATTCTGTAGTATGTAGGCATATTCAGTTACACGGTGCATGCAATGTACACGCCCAAAATTTGGCCTGCGTCCTCAAAGGAATCCCAGTGCCAGTGATTACACCATCTTTCACGCTGCTTGCAAACGGTAGTTATTTAATTTTGAATAATGAAGGTTGCTGCGAGATGTTAGTGGGAATCCCATATATTGTGACTGTATCGCAGAGAGTAGTCTGCTGCAATAATGTTCTATTTCCACCCCCGCATGGGCGGCTGGATGTTTCCATCTGGCCTTCGATTCCGACCTTGAAAGCAGAGTTCAACAAGATGAGCAGAATAAGAGCTCTATTGTCCCAAAAGATAGGTGCCATTGACTTCCTCTCGTGAAACATTTGTCCTTCACGTGGCAAATAAGTGCGCTGAGGTACAGGCACTTTTGAATACTGACCTCCCCCTGCATTTTGGAGCTTTGATCCAAACAATCTTCAATGCCTCGTCAACAACTGGCCTGGCTCATTTTTTTAAACTTGTAGGCTCAGGCCTCGTGACCTCCTTCCAAACTATTTTTGGTGTGATTCCGGCATTTTTTCTTTCTATTTTTTCGAGCGTCTTTGGCGGTGTCCCGCTGATTCTGGCGCTGGTGGCAGGTGTGCTACTTTTACTTTTCATACTACGAAATGGCTGCACTTTCTGTGCCTCACGACAACCTGCCCCGTCTGCATCTTCTTCGTGACCGGATGCTTGAATATTATGGTACGCTGCCATTGGCGACTTTGAGCCTGGCGTATGGATTATCCTTCCGGTATTCCTACTTTACCTGCGTGCAACCTGTCTTTCACTGCCTAGATTGTCCCTTTGAATGGCCTCTGGATTTGTGCTTCACCAACACGGTGTCTCCGGTCCCGGATTATGATCGACTGATGAGGCCCTTAGTGTCTCACGAGTTTGCCTGTTCTGGTGTTCGGATTATGGCCTGTGGTGCGGCGCATGGAATCCTGGGTAATTGGGACATTCAAGCCTAAGAGACCTTTTATTAGCATAATAATAATATTAGCTTCTTAGTAAAGGGAAGGTGGTAGTATCCACTGTCATTTATAACATGATCACTCCCTTTATATTCTATGGTATTGTAACGATGCTGATGGTTTTAATTATAATCATTTGTCTGCTTGTATTAGCCAAAGTACTGCATCTTAGGACACGTGGTCTATAAAATAAACTCTTTTTATTTTCACCGTGTCTATGTTTATTCTTGTTGTGGACTGATGTGAGAATAATATACGAACAGGTATTTCCGATTCCCACCATTCCTGAGAGTACACTGAGTCGCTTGTTCTGGGTTGTCTTTTCATTGGGACCGCCGAGCTAAACCTCGGATAACGAATGGGACACTTATGCTAGCCGGATACTGGGTTCTGGGTTCTGAGGTGAGTTTCTGGTACACCACAATTCACTGAGGTCCTGGGGTTCTACGCATAGTTCTGTGTATAAGCAGAATCCCTGCAACAGAGCCCTCAATGGCCCTGGGGACCACCCACCTTAAGGGCCGGCTCATGCAGTGTCCCGGGGTGCCTACCCCCGGGACACTGCTGTTTGCTATGGGAGGGTGGGAGCCTCGCGGTTCACGCTCTCCCATAGCAAACTCTGCTTTGGTATTTGGAAGAGGGAGCAGGAAACCTGCTCTCACTTCCAAATACCAAAGCTGAATTGCTTTTCCACATGGGGAGCTGCATGTCAGCAGCTCCCCATGTGGAAAAGCAATGCCGGCTCCCGAAGGACGCGGGGAGCCGGTGGGACCGTGGGGGCTCCCCCCACGGTCCCCATCATAGTGTATAGGCCCCGGGGGATGGGGTCCCTAGGGAGAATAGAAATTAGTGGTAGGAGCCAAACTTTTTTTACGGAAACATTTGGAGTCGCGACTCCAGCGCGGTGCTCAGCGCGGCCCCCTGGTGTGAAAGCGCTGGGTGCGCGACTCCCAGCGCGGTCCCCTGGTGTAAATGCGCTGGGTGCACGACTCCAAAACGCGCTGGGTGCGCGACTCCTAGTGTTGGACAGGCCACACGAAGGGCTTGCTCCCTCCCCGCACGATAGGGCCCAAGCTCCGGCCCGCCAGGCGTGACCCACGAAAAGCACCTGCACCCCGTCTCCCGACGGAACTTCTGCCCTCGGACCTCCATGCATCACGGGCCCCAGCCCCACCGGCTTCCCCGGCCGGGTCAAGCCGCCATCTTGGGCCCTGCACCACGAGGCCGCGTGGCCTCCCCCGACCCTAACCCTGGGCCTGGCCGGCCCCGACATCCCGGCACCACCATCCACCCAGGAGGTGAGCGGACCACTTGGCAGGTCAATGGGAGAACGAAGCGTCAAGAGCTCTTCCCCCCGCCAGGTGCCGATCGCCTCCAGCTCCCCCAGGCGCTGGCTCCACCCCCTGCTGGGGGTCTGGACACCTTCATCCCGGACCCTCCGACCTCCAAGTGCGAGGGCCCGGACATCAAAGGGCGCCTGCCCTATAACTGGAGCAGCTCCGGAGCAGGATGGCAGTTGTATCCTGGAGTCGAGAGACACCGAGAGAACTCAGCCTTGACGGACTACTGGCGCTGCCGTAGCCCTATCTTGCGAACTATCGTCCTGCCTGCTGGCGCTGCCGCGGCCTTCTGCAACATCCATCCTCGTCGGGACCTGCTGGCGCTGCCGCGGCCCGTTGTAACGACCATCCTCACCGGGACCTGCTGGCGCTGCCGCGGACCGTACATCGACCATCTTCACTGGGACCTGCTGGCGCTGCCGCGGACCGTGTATCGACCATCTCTACCGGGACCTGCTGGCGCTGCCGCGGCCCGTACCAGCTACACCACCAAGCTCGAGGATTGTGAGCTAACCATCATCTCATCCGAACTACCTGACTGGTAAACAGACTGTCCCGCTACCCCTTCCCTATCCTAAGAGACCTAAATCGAGGGGACCCCTGAGTCCAGACCTCCTTGTACTATTTCATCGTACCTTAAGAAGTGCATATAAAGAACGCTAAATCTTATCCTTGTGTGGTGTCTGTCTGTGGGGGGGAAGTTACTTGTCTGTACGATCGCTGGAGACGGCTCTCCCCGGAGACCTCTCCCCCTGACCTTCGTAATCGTACAGAGAGTAGCTCACCCCACGACAAAACCACGATGTCGGCCAAAGATAGCGGTTCCACTGAAAAATTCCAAATGGATAAGTTAGAAGAATACAGCCACCGCGAACTGAAACAATTCTGCATGGAACTAGGCATTGCTACCACCGGCCTGAGTACCAAAGATGATTTGAAGCACGCCCTTGAGTCGTGGACAGAAACTGGGATCGCCGGGCCCTCCGACCGAAACAGTGTCGCACCAGAGGGGAACGCCACGGCTCCCGAAGAGCGGGGAACGGGCCTCTCGCAGGAGGAGATCCAGGAAAGAGAAAGAACCAGATTACACGAGTTGGAAATGGCACGGCTCAAGATGGACGGTGAACTCAAGTTAGCCGAGCAGAAACTAAATCTAGAGCATATGCGGCTCCGAGAAGAACGAGAAGAAAAGCAGAGACAGAGAGAGCTTGAGGAAAAAAGAATAACACTCGAACACGAGCGCAAACTGGCGGAAATAGAACTTCGGAAACAGAATAAAGAATCGGGGGTGCCTGAGAGACCGCACACCCCGGGGCCAACCGAGAAAAAAGTACACATCCCCAAGGATGTTGTCCGCGAGTATGTCCGAGAAGACGACATACAACAGTGGTTCAAAGCCTACGAGATCGCCATGACCTCCCACCGGATCGACCGGAGTGATTGGGGAGCCGGACTATGGGGGAGGTTCGTCAACGAAGGTCGCGATGCCCTGCTACAGCTCCCAGATCACCAAATGTCGTCCTACGACCACATGAAGGCTGCCCTCCTCACCCGCTACGGCCTCACACCCGAGATGTACCGCCAGAGGTTCAGAGATTGCACCCGGATCCCGGGCACAACTTGGGTGGAGTACGTTAACTATTTCAGCCGTGCCTTCGAGGGTTGGATCAAGGGGAGCCAGGTCACGACCTACGAGCAACTCTTTAACCTTATGGTATGGGAGCACCTGTCGAACAACTGTTTCGTCGAGCTCAGGCAGCACCTCCTCGACAGCAAGCTGACTGACCCCCGGCAGCTCGCCGCCGAAGCTGACCGATGGGAAAGCACCCGAGTGGGCCGGAGAGGGCCACACGAGCAGAACCGAAGCAACCAAGGCCAGCACCGTCCTCGGGGAGGAGGAGGAGGCCAGGGGCGAGGGAGAGAAGCCTTGCCGGCAACACCCGTGGCCAGCACCCCGCCTCCGGCCGGCCGGGGCAACCCCCCGATGCGTCCTGGGTTCCGAGCCAACGTCACGTGCCACCGATGCCAGCGAGTCGGCCACTACGCCAATGACCCGAGCTGCCCGCAGAACCAAACACCCAAGCCCCGCCAGGTAGCTGCCGTCGCCCTGGGGGAAGAGCGATTATCGGAGGAACAGGAAGAGTATGAGCTGGCCCAGCAAGAGTGGGAACCGGCCGCCATGGTCCTGGCGTGCCTAGGGGGAAGAGACCTGGTCCCGCGGGCTCCCCTACCCGCTAACACCAGGAAATACGGTCAGTGGGTGACCATTAATGGACATCGGGCCGAGGCCTTGCGTGACACAGGCGCCAGTGTGACGGCCGTCCGCTGTCACCTGGTGAAGCCCGAGCAGATCCTGCCGAACATTCTCTGCCCCGTCCGCTCAGCCGACAATTCTGAAAGTATGTGTCAAATGGCATGCGTCCCATTCGAATGGGGAGGGGTCTCCGGCCTGTTGAAGGTGACGGTCCAGGACGATGCCCCCGTGGACTGCCTCCTGGGGAATGACCTCGAAAGTTCCCCGTGGGCCACCGTCGAGAGAAGAGAGCACCTGGGGATGCTGGGCCTCCCGGACTGGGCCTGCATAACCACCCGGTCCATGGCCGCCCATGCCGTCCCCCGATCAGAAGAACCGGAATGGCCAGCACCTCCGCCCCCGGTCGCCCCAGTAGAAGACAACGACGAGGCCAGCCCCCCAGAGCCAACGACCGAAGGGGACGCGCAACCCCAGGACTTTCCCGGCCTGGCTCAGTGGCGTCAAGAAGGGGGGCCCACCCAAGAACAGTTCCGCCAGGAACAAAAGACCTGCCCCTCCCTCGAGGGACTCCGCCAACAAGCCAGCGCCCAGAACACAGGGGACTCCACCGGATCTCACTGGGTCTACTGGGATAACGACCTGCTATACAGCGAACAAAGAATCGCAGAGCTAGGGGCCGGTCGAGTGCTGGTGGTACCTCTCCGCTTCAGAGACTTCCTACTCAACCTGGCCCACGATGTCCCCCTGGCTGGACACCTGGGCCAGGACAAAACTTACAGTCGCCTAGTGACCCACTTTTTCTGGCCGAAAATGAGGAACGACGTCCTGAACCACTGCCGGTCCTGCCCCACATGCCAAGCCAGCGGGAAGAGTGGTCGGAAGCTGAAAGCCCCTCTGCAACCCTTCCCTGTGGTCACCACCCCGTTCGAAAGGGTAGGAATAGACATTGTGGGGCCTCTGGACCCCCGCACGGCACAAGGACACAGGTTCATCCTGGTACTGGTGGACCATGCCACCCGCTACCCCGAGGCGGTGCCCCTACGGACCGTGACAGCTCCGGTGGTTGGCCGGGCCCTAATGGGGATCTTCTCCCGGGTGGGCTTCCCCCGAGAAGTCGTCAGCGACCGAGGCACGAACTTTATCTCCAAATACATGAAGTCCCTCTGGCAACAATGCGGGGTCACCTACAGATTCACGACCCCCTATCACCCCCAAGGGAACGGACTAGTGGAGCGTTTTAACCGCACTCTCAAGGGGATGATTGGGGGATTGGAAGAGCCCCTCCGTCGCCAGTGGGATGTACTACTCCCGTGCCTCCTCTTCGCCTACCGAGAAGTCCCCCAGAAGTCCCTCGGCTTTAGCCCTTTCGAACTCCTGTACGGGCACCCTGTGCGAGGGCCCCTCAGCCTAGTCAAGGAAGGTTAGGAGATGGCCCCCCTAAAGACCCCTCCAGACGTCTTCAAATACCTCCTGGCCCTACGCAATCAGACCCGGCGCTTCAGAGAGATGGCCAAGGCGAACCTCGAGGCCAGCCAGGAGGACATGAAGAGATGGTATGATCACAATGCCTCCTCCGTTGAGTTCGAGCCTGGTCAACAAGTGTGGGTGATGTCCCCCACCGAACCCTGTGCCTTGCAAGATAAGTGGACGGGGCCCTTCAAAGTGGTCGAGCGCAAAAGCCCCGTCACTTACCTCATCGACATGGGGACCTCCCGAAACCCCCTTCGGGTCCTCCACACCAACCGACTCAAACCACACTTTGTGCGCTCAGAACTCAGCCTCCTGATGGCTACGGACAGTGGGGCAGAGGAAGACTCCGAACCCCTCCCAGATCTCCTGAAGACTCAGGAGAATGACGGCTCCGTGGATGGGGTCCGACTCTCTGACGCCCTCACCTCGGAGCAACGCCAGGGCTGCCGAAACCTCCTGCTGCGGTTCGCTGCACTGTTCTCCCTCACCCCCGGGGTCACCCCGTGGTGTTTGCACGACGTGGACACCGGGGACAGTCCCCCTATTCGACACCGGGCCTACCGCGTACCAGACCGGGTACGGGCCTGCATACAGGAGGAAGTGGCCAAAATGCTCACGATCGGGGTCATCGAGCCCTCGGACAGTCCCTGGGCCAGCCCGGTTGTATTGGTTCCCAAAGCCGCTGCCCCCGGCACCACACCTGAACTGAGATTCTGCGTCGACTACCGGGGCTTGAACGCTGTCACCAGGACCGACGCTCATCCGATCCCCCGAGCGGACGAACTGATCGACCGGCTGGGGGCCGCCCGCTACCTCAGTATCTTCGACCTAACAGCGGGCTACTGGCAGATCGGTCTCACACCCCGGGCCCAGGAACGGTCAGCCTTCTCTACCCCCGATGGCCACTACCAATTCAAGGTCATGCCCTTCGGCATGAAGAATGCCCCCGCCACGTTTCAACGCCTTGTGAACCAGGTCTTGGCGGGGCTCGAAGAGTTCAGCGCTGCCTACCTGGACGATATCGCTGTATACAGCCGCCACTGGTCCGACCACCTCCTCCACCTCCAAGAGGTCCTACAGGCCCTCCAGCGGGCCGGCCTCACAATTAAGGCCGGCAAATGCCAAATTGGCCAAGGGTCCGTGACCTACCTTGGGCACCAAGTGGGAAGCGGGCTGGTGGCCCCGCTGCAACTTAAGATTGCTGCCATCCAGTCCTGGCAGCCCCCCGTCACCCAGACCGAGGTCAGAGCCTTCTTGGGGCTCACCGGCTACTACCGGCGGTTCGTGAAGGACTACGGCAGCATCGTGGGGCCCCTCACGGGTCTCACGTCCAAGAACCAACCAAAGCGGATTAACTGGACCCCCGATTGTCAAGCGGCCTTCGAGAAGCTGAAGGCCGCCCTGTGCACCGCCCCTGTGCTCCAGGCCCCCGATTACAGTCGGGAATTCGTGGTACAGACAGACGCCTCCGACCACGGCATCGGGGCCGTTCTTTCTCAATTAAACCCCGAGGGTCATGACCAGCCGGTGGCCTTCATCAGTCGACGTCTCCTGGCCCGAGAACAGCGCTGGAGCACCATCGAGAGGGAGGCCTTCGCAGTGGTATGGGCCCTCAAAAAGCTCCGGCCTTATCTCTTCGGTACCCACTTCCGGGTACAAACCGACCATCGACCCCTGCAGTGGCTGATGCAGATGCGGGGGGAGAACCCAAAACTATTGCGCTGGTCCATTTCCCTGCAGGGAATGGACTTCACCGTGGAGCACCGACCGGGCCAAGATCACGCCAACGCGGATGGCCTGTCACGATTTTTCCGCCTCGACGAGGAGAGTCCCCAAGAAGATGGGTGACTCTCCCCGCCTTCAGCTGGGGGGGACGCATGTTGGACAGGCCACACGAAGGGCTTGCTCCCTCCCCGCACGATAGGGCCCAAGCTCCGGCCCGCCAGGCGTGACCCACGAAAAGCACCTGCACCCCGTCTCCCGACGGAACTTCTGCCCTCGGACCTCCATGCATCACGGGCCCCAGCCCCACCGGCTTCCCCGGCCGGGTCAAGCCGCCATCTTGGGCCCTGCACCACGAGGCCGCGTGGCCTCCCCCGACCCTAACCCTGGGCCTGGCCGGCCCCGACATCCCGGCACCACCATCCACCCAGGAGGTGAGCGGACCACTTGGCAGGTCAATGGGAGAACGAAGCGTCAAGAGCTCTTCCCCCCGCCAGGTGCCGATCGCCTCCAGCTCCCCCAGGCGCTGGCTCCACCCCCTGCTGGGGGTCTGGACACCTTCATCCCGGACCCTCCGACCTCCAAGTGCGAGGGCCCGGACATCAAAGGGCGCCTGCCCTATAACTGGAGCAGCTCCGGAGCAGGATGGCAGTTGTATCCTGGAGTCGAGAGACACCGAGAGAACTCAGCCTTGACGGACTACTGGCGCTGCCGTAGCCCTATCTTGCGAACTATCGTCCTGCCTGCTGGCGCTGCCGCGGCCTTCTGCAACATCCATCCTCGTCGGGACCTGCTGGCGCTGCCGCGGCCCGTTGTAACGACCATCCTCACCGGGACCTGCTGGCGCTGCCGCGGACCGTACATCGACCATCTTCACTGGGACCTGCTGGCGCTGCCGCGGACCGTGTATCGACCATCTCTACCGGGACCTGCTGGCGCTGCCGCGGCCCGTACCAGCTACACCACCAAGCTCGAGGATTGTGAGCTAACCATCATCTCATCCGAACTACCTGACTGGTAAACAGACTGTCCCGCTACCCCTTCCCTATCCTAAGAGACCTAAATCGAGGGGACCCCTGAGTCCAGACCTCCTTGTACTATTTCATCGTACCTTAAGAAGTGCATATAAAGAACGCTAAATCTTATCCTTGTGTGGTGTCTGTCTGTGGGGGGGAAGTTACTTGTCTGTACGATCGCTGGAGACGGCTCTCCCCGGAGACCTCTCCCCCTGACCTCGACCGACCCTCCCGGTCCGTCTAACACCTAGCAAAACATTTTTTATATTTTTTTAATATAAATCTATGTTATGTGTTTGGATCTTGGGTGGCTCTAAAAAGAGCCCTTGTGTTTAACCCCTTCGGTGCTCATGACGGAATGGTTCCGTCATGACCCACGGTTGAGCTGTGCTCATGACGGAACCATTCCGTCATGACCCCGCCCGCGCAAGATTCCGCCAGCACAGCGGCGGAATCTGCGCAGCATCGAAGGGGTTAATGTGAGATTTTGGTACCTACAAGTAAGTACCTATGCAGAGTCTAAAGTTGTTGAGAAAGACTCTGTTACCCTCTTCTTTGAAATGTACACCATCTCTCCTATAGATGCCATCCATATTAAAACACAGATTGTTGTTTTAAATGGACCCCATCCTTTAATCTCCGAGATAAGCAGAAACAGCTTTATTGACATGTTTCCTAGCTTTCTCAATCTGTGGACAAAAATGATTGGACCAGTTCCATTTCTGTTTTTGGCATATGTTAGAATAGACAAAGGCAGTTTGGGGGAAAAGTAACATCAATTCTGCAAAGGTGTCCTTCAATAGTATTTCCAGACCTACCCCAGTCAATGTGCCTAGGTCATTGCCACCACAGTGCCCAATCATGAGGTATGGGTGTTAGAGATGCAAAAAGGATTTAACCAATGGCTTTAATTGGTGCCACTTTAATCCTCTCTGTCCAGTCCATTTAATATCTACATTTGGCAAACCTAGGTCATTGACAATACCTCTGTTTTCAGCATACCTTTTGTTGTTTGAATCGTTTTTATTAACTTTTTCTTTTGTTTGTTTTTGCACATTGGTCAATAAAACATACAGTCAGAATAGCACTCATGTAACAGACGAGAAAGGAAAAATCAAAAAAAGGAAGGGGAGGAGAGGGAGGGAGAAAATGAATTGCCAGCGGCTAGGCACACTTGGACTGATTACAACCTGGCAATGAAAATTCAGAGTACATGAATTACGTCTTAAGCTTATGGCAATGTCCTAAGAAAAGGCGGGTTGGCGCTGCCAAGGCACGGCATTGGGTAATATGCGAAGAATATAATTAGCAGGGCATATAGGTGGGGCATCACTTATGCAACAGGCAGAGAAAGGGGGGAAGAAAACAGATTGCCAGTGACTGTGTACAGCTGAGTTGATAGCTACATGACAATGAAACATTCAGTGCGCGGTAATTACGTCAAAGCTTTCGGCAATATCTCAGGAAAGACAGAGTGGTGATGACAAGTCGCAGCATCGAGTAATGTGCGAGTAATGCAGGAGCAGTGCAGTTCAAACATAACCGGGGACATAGGGCACAACAAAAATGAGGGCAACGAAAGCGAACGACGGATAGGATAGAGTCGCGCAAGACCTGCCGCCATAGTTAAATTTGCTGGAGGACCTCAAACTCCCCTAAGACTCAGTGGCAGAGGGGTGCCACGACAATAGGGTAATGGCAGTCTGGGTATTGGTGTAAGACCTGAGTCGCGTCGGTGGGGTGGCACCCTGAGTGATAGCCCTTTGTGATGCAGGCAGGGATCCCGTGTCTGTGTCTGCCCCCGAAAGTTTGGAAACCATTGCATCCCACTGAGGCGCCAGGGGGAACATACGAATGCCAAGCAGATCTTCTCTGTGCAGCACCGCTCCCTCCGCCTTCCCCCAATTGGAGAAGGACCGGTGCCAAGCAAGAGGGTGAGGTGGTAGGGGGGATTTCCAGCACTTGGTGAGCATGCACTTGGCTGTTATTAGGCCTAGGTCAAGAAATCGTGTGGCAGCTCTATATTTCTTGTTCCTGCTAAAGAGGTGCAGTAGATGAGCTTCCCATGTTTGAACCAGAAAATATAGCTGTGTCCCACAATCCACACTCTAAGCATCTTGAAGGGAAGTCTGGATGCACTCAGAAGATGTCTGTATGTGAAGTAGGCAGTTTGTATAATAAAATCATTCTAAAATGGTGGACAAGATGCAGTTTTAAAAAAAGAAGAGAAATGATTGGCTGTTTGAGAACACTATACACTGAAAAATAGGGTGCATGTTTCTGGTTTTAAAAGCATGTTTATTATTGGTTTGTAAAATGTTTTTGAAAGGTACATTAGATAAAATAAGCTGATATTTTGAAAAGTCAAGCACACTTGCTGTTTGAATTTGCAACATCGTGTGCGGAACTTGTGACCTGTGTGTTCAGTTGAGTTGTCCATAAACTGTTACTATGGTAACAGGGATTAAGCAGAATGGGGGGTAGGGTTGAAAGTTATTTCAATTGGAAAGGGTTGTCATGTGTAACCAATAGAAATGTGTTTTAGCTTTTGAATTAATGTGGGAAGCAATGTGATTTGATGTTTACATTTATATGTGTGCAGAATGAGAGGGAAAATTTGCACTTTTTTGGTTTTGCTAAGAGCAGGGCACTACAGACATTGTGTGCATAAGAAAATCTGGTGTGTGATTCAGATACTTCATAATCTACAAATCAATTTGAAAGGTGAGTTATTAATTTGTGAGGTGTATGTGGTGGCTTTGTTTTTAATCAGACTACTGAGTCTCTGCTGCTAAAGTCCAGGGAATAGTCTTGCTTGTCTAGAATCACACTGTGAGTCTGTGTCCACTTGTTCAACCATTCTGACAGAAGCATGTGGTTACTTAATCTCTTTGCTGACACATAACTGCTTAAAAAACTATCCTGTTGTCAACTATTAGTAGTATTAGAACCCAGTCACTGCTTATGATTCAGGCATTCACAAAAGGAGTGCTGTAGTCAAATGTGTAGAATGTATGCGGACACCTAACCCCTTCCAGACTAGTGAGTCTCTTCTGCTAAAGTCCAGGGAATAGTCTTCTCGTCTAGAATCACACTTTGCACATGTCACATCAGGCCCCATCCCCTCCCTTCACAACTGTGTAAACACAAATTTCTTTAGATACTATGCATGCAGACCTGCAACAAGCTACAAAGTATTAATACACTCTTCAAAATACCCAGTTAATACCTGTAGTGTTGGAATCCCTCTGTCATAGGATCCCATGTGACCTGAAAAAAAAAGATTTGATTGGTTCATAACATTTCCCATTGTACCTATTGAAGGTGCTCAACCATTTCAATCATAGTTGTTGGAGAATCTTTGGAGAGATTACTCTGTGCTTACCTCTTGTCACTCTCATGCAATTCTTCAATCAACCAACCAACAATATGTTCTTATTCTATCAGTCTGCCAATACCTAAGCACTTATGGCGCAGATTTAGAAGCACCCTGTACCAACAATATGTCACTTTTTGTAACATACTGATGGCGCCAGACACTCCTTCATATTTACAAGGAGAGCAAAAGGCACCCTGCGTAGCTTTTCTTCTCCTTGTAAATATGACCTCTTCATACACAGCACTTAGCATTGAAAGGGCGTTTCATAGGTGTTGCTGTGGATGTTCCCACGCAACACTCATAGAACAAGACACATCTCCAGATTTATCAGAAATCTGGACATGTGTGTGAATGCTGCACCATCCTCCAGTTGGTGTAGCAAGGCACAACAAGGAGAATTGTTTTCATTTCTCCTAACTTTTTCTCTTTCAATGTATGCTGCATTGCACAGCATACATTGAAAGAGGAAAATGCCGTTACTGATTGTTTTTGTGAAGGAAGGTGTCCCTTCCTGCACAAAAACAATCTCCCCACGACACAGACATGCTTGCACCATGGTGCAAGGATGCCTGTGTCGCTGTATGTCTGCAGTTTGTGTAGCAGTGCAGAGGGAAGCATAGAGTTGCAACATATTTATGTACATATGTCGCATCCCTGTGCTTCGGCAGTACCACAGCAAAAGAGCTTACACTGTCACGCTGCAGCACTTCCTTATAGTTCTGCGCTTATACATTCACCATACACCACTAATACATTCTTTCAGTCAATTATGCTCTACACATACATTCAACCAAACTTTCACACATTATCATACAAAGATAGTTCTTTTTTTTAACCAGAGAAGTTAGTTCTGAAAATAACCTTTTTTTCTTCCTTTTTCTTTTATAATTTTTTTGTATTTTTCTGAACAATTTTGTAATTTTTTTGGTGTTTTAAAAAAAATAAAATAAAAATAAGAATGAAAACAAACAGGAAACTTCTATGTGGCATTCCCAAAAAACAAAGCAAACAAAAAACTAGCATCGATGGTTCCGTTGCGCAGCACACACTGCTTCGACAGACTGCTTTCCAAAAGAAATAAGTTTGTTGCACTTCACGCAGTGCTGTTTAAGAAAAGCAAATTCAGGGCGTATGTCGGGTGGTGATGCATCTGTTGATGCTCCAGAAGTAAAAGGTACTGCAGGTGGAGGGTTGCTTTTTGCTCTTCTACACTCCTGCCGAGCCAGATTTACCGGATGCATTGTCTTTAGGTGTTTGTACATGGAAGCAGTATGACAAGAATATTTCTTTTCGGCACTACCCACATATGACATCACGCTGGGCCCGCCACCGCGCAAGCGTCGCGTACAGTAATGCGCATGTGGCGCGAATTAGCAGGAGCAGGAGTTGCGCATCAGTCGCATACCTTCGCTCACAATACGTAATGTTATACGTATATCACGTAACTGGAAAACATGCACCCGTTGCACACCATTCGTGGATCCTTCACAACTTTTCCAATATGGTGACTGTAATACGCACACCCATCGCGTTAGGTACGCTTAGGGTGCACGACTCCAAAATTTCTTTAAAATAAATAAATAAATAATATACATTTAGTAAAATAAAAAAATAATTACAGTATATTTCATTTTTCAATAAAAAATTTGTAAACAATTTTCAGAAAAGTATATAACATTGTTTAATAAATAATATATTAACAAATTAACAGTTTAGAAAAATCTACAAATTGTGTACAAAAAACATAGGTATAACTACTTTTATAATAAAAAATTAGCATTTAAAAAACCTTTGAAATTCACTGAAAAAACCATAGGTTTCAGACACGTTACAGTTAGGAATTAGCATTTAAAAAACCCTAGAAATTCACTGAAAAAAACATAGGTTTCAGACACGTTATAGTTAGGAATTAGCATTTAAAAAACCTTAGAAATTCACTGAAAAAAACATAGGTTTCAGACACGTTATAGTTAGGAATTAGCATTTAAAAAGCCTTAGAAATTCACTGAAAAAACCATAGGTTTCAGGGGTGTTATAGTTAGCTGGACATTTCACCTGTACAAAACCATAGAAATTCCTCCGTTATAGTTAGTTCTGCTAACTATAACTCGCGCCCCCGCAATGCACTGCTGATGACATCACATATTACATCACTCATGACATGGTCAGTGACATCACTGATGACATCACTGATGACATCTCAAATGACATCACTGATGACATCACTGATGACATCATCTATGTGATAAATTGATGCATCTTCTCACACCCTAATATAACCTTAGATACTCCCACTCTAAATTACAGACGGCCATTCTCAAAACCATTGACATTCCAACACCAATAACTACAAACCCACTCGCTGATTCTTAGGTCTACACACACATCCACTCACACATCCGTACAGTCACTCATACTTATGGTCACTCAGTACAGGACTATCATATGCACTTATACACCTATATAGACACTCACACACCGCCACTCATCCAGAGAGGTACTCACACATCTAGTCAGTTATGCAAATAAATAATCACACACCCATTTACTCACCTATACAGTTATACACACATCAGCTCACTTACTTATACAAATACTAGAACATTCTTACGCTCTTATACAATCACTGCTACAACCACACACTCATCCATACAGCCACTCTCACAATCACACACTCTCACTTCTAGCCATTTAAATACTCTAACACACATATATACTGCCTTTTAAATATGTAGTTACTCGCACATGTACCACTGAGATATACATTCACTCACTAACACACCCATACACACACTCACCCACCCATGCAGTCCATCACAGATGCACTCTTGAAACCATGCACCCAGTGAACCACCCACTCACACATCTATACACACTGTCACACACACCCCACCCACACAAACACTCAGGCACCCAAACAGATACTCAGACAACCAATCAATAGCCCATATAGACACTCATGTAGCTATTCACAAACCCATGCAGCCGCTTACACACCAACAGACAGATACAGACATTCACACAGTTTAGTCACTAACCCATGCATTCAGTAAGATACGTTTGATCACTCACTTATAAAGTCAGTCACGCACCTACTAAATCATCCATTCAGACACTTATACACCCACTCATTCTTCAATACGCCTTTCCCTATACATATTAAACATATTAAACTTTACAGAAACACACAGTCACTGGATGATGTCATCAGTGATGTCATCAGTGATGTCATTTGAGATGTCATCAGTGATGTCATCAGTGATGTCACTGACCATGTAATGAGTGATGTAATATGGGACTTCATCAGCAGTGCATTGCGGGGGCGTGAGTTATAGTTAGCAGAATTAACTATAACGGAGGAATTTCTATGGTGTTGATCGAGTGAAATGTCCAGCTAACTACAACACCCCTGAAACCTATGGTTTTTTCAGTGAATTTCTAAGGTTTTTTAAATGCTAATTCCTAACTACGTGTCTGAAACCTATGGTTTTTTCAGAGAATATATATATATATATATATATATATATATATATATATTCACTGAAAAAACCAAAGGTTTCAGGGGCGTTATAGTTAGGAATTGGCATTTAAAAAACCTTAGAAATTCACTGAAAAAAACATAGGTTTCAGGGGCGTTATAGTTAGCTGGACATTTCCCTCGTACAAAACCCTAGAAATTCCCCTGTTATAGTTAGTTCAGCTAACTATAACTCGCGCCCCCACAATGCACTGCTGATGACGTCACATATTACATCACTCATGACATGGTCAGTGACATCACTGATGACATCACTGATGACATCTCAAATGACATCACTGATGACATCACTGATGACGTCATCCATTGAGTATGTATTTCTGAACAGTTTTAATATGTTTAATATATATAGGGAAAGGCCGGTGGAAGAATGAGTGGGTGTACAAGTGTGTGAATGGATGATTTTCTAGGTGCGTAACTGACTCTATAGTGACTAAACTGTGTGAATGTCTGTATCTGTCTATCTGTTGGTGTATAAACGGCCGTATGGTTTTGTGAAAAGCAATATGAGTGTCTCTATGGGTTATTGATTGGTTGTCTGAGTATCTGTATGGGTGCCTGAGTGTATGTGTGGGTGGGGTGTGGGTGACTCTGTGCATAGATGTGTGAGTGGGTGATTCTATGGGTGCATGGTTTTAAGAGTGCAACTGTGATGGACTGTATGGTTGGGTGAGTGTATGTAAGGGTGTGTTAGTGATTGAATGTATATCTCAGTTGTACATGTGACAGTAACTACATATGTGAAACACAGTGTATATGTGTATAAGAGTAAATAACTATCTATATGTGAGAGTGTGTGATTGCGGGACTGGCTGTATGGATGAGTGTGTGCTTGTACTAGTAATTGAATAAGAGTGTCAACATTTTTTTGTATTTTTATGAGTAAGTTAACTTGAGTGTGTTTAACTGTATAGGTGAGTCAATTGGACTGTGTTTAATTATTTGCACAACTGACTAGGTACACATGCACAATTAAGTACAACACACATATAGACTAACAATGGCCAAAATGAAACACACCAACAAGCAGCACAAGTCACACAACCCGCCAACATCACACCACTGAACGAGCATAGAAGTGAAAACCACGCTGCATTCATACAGGATGTGTACAAAGGCCAGTCGTTGGTGTTGTGGGATGTCTGCTACCGTGGTCATCATGGATGAGATGCCCAGCATGTGGCACATGGTCGAGTTCACTGTGTGTTATGTTGCCAAACGGCTGCACCTCCCTCCCACGAGCCCCCACACTTTTGTACGGTACGTTGTTGTATCTCGTGCACTCGTACGGCACACCATTGTAATGCCTATTTGCGCATGTCCTGCTACATTCCAACTACAACATCACAGTGCCGTTTGGAGGTAGTGCATGCCAGTTTACATCATCAACTGCTGCGGCTCTTGTAGCAGGCCACACCAGAACACAGAGACACACTTACCGCACTTCCTGTACACGGACATGTCCGAGACAACCCGTTCCCCTTGCCGGATAGGCACACCTCTGCACTGACCTGTGAACCCCAGACCAGCACACGCCAGTTGTGCATGCAGGAGGATGCGTGCGTAGCTACACATCCAGGCTCACTGCCAATGCTGAGGTGACAGCACACTGTGATGTTGCAGGGCTCGTGCCTATCATGCTAAGACAATGACCACAGGGACACACTTACTAAGATGTGGGTTTGGGGGGCATTGGCGGTCCTGGAGTTGTTGAGATGAGTCTTCTGGCCCTCATGGGTATCCCTGTATCATGCTCATTGACTCTATGGTACCTGTGGGTGTTCTGGTGTGGCTCTTGGCTGTGTTCCCTTTCATGGTGCAGGTAGTTGTCCTGCTTAACACCAGCAGAAAGCAGGTGTAAAATCCCTGGTGCTAACATGTCTTATCGCCGGAATTTGTTTCGCATTGCAATTGGCGTGAAAGTTGTGATGTGATTTTTTTCGTGTGCAGAACAATATACGAACTGAGCAGTGTATCTCATCAAGATCCAGCACCTGACGCACTATTCCCAATCAATATAAATACAATGAGATTTCTTAATAGATTTTGTGTGTACACTGTAAGTGCAGCCAATACCTCAGTGCAATTCAATACAGGATTTAAGTATTTAGAATAAATCGGAAAGGTGCACCTCGTGTCTTTTTGCACGGGAACGGCTACTCTCCATTTCATTATCAGCACTTTAACGGAAGTAAAGTTGAGATAAATCTAACACACTATTCAGAAGTTGGTGCAAACTGCAGATATCACCAGTATTCCAGCGATAAGTGCCCCAAAATTTAACACCATGTTGGACTCCATCAAATAACAGTAATAAGAACAAGAAAGAGTTACACAGCAGTTAAGAGAACAACCAAAAACGTTATTAATTTTTTTTCAAACTTTATTTTTTATAATAATAAATATATAAACGAAAAACTATTTTCAAACTTAATTTTTTTATTAACATATATATGAACAATAAACTAATAAACAAAATGTAACAACAATAATAAAAAACAACAAGGCGGAACACTACTGTGGGGACAATGGATGTCGACGACAGACCTGGAAAATAAGAAAGATTGTTAAAAAAAACGAACATGGTATTCTCAACAAAATACCACAAGAAACAAATCGCAGATATATAAAATGCATACAGCTAACAAAATGTTATAAGTTTAACTTACAAAAACTGTAAATGTTGCCGCTTAAAAATATTTACCGAATCTGAAGGCACCACACCAACAATGTTTTTCTTCAGTGGTGAGGAAATTTTTTACTTTTTCCAAGGAGCAAACAAAGACCAATGCCACCTTCGTCACTCGCAAGATTTGCCAAAGAGTTCTGTTACGAGGAGATCCTAACAAAAAATACTTGTGCGGCACAGCAAGTATGATGAAACACCTAAGGACCCTTCATCCAAACAATCTTGCACGAGAAGAGTGCAAACAGATGTGAAACACTCCCGTTCTGTATCTGTAAAAAAGAATGACAAATAAATGTATATTAATAACTTTCAAATTTATACTATTCCATTATTGTACAAACACATTTTATATAAAAACTGACTATGAAACTATAGCCCTGAACCACAAGTGTGACGATCATTAAAACACTACATGCATAGTGCATACTACTTTGAAGCAGTTCATGCCCTAAAGCCTACCTCACTAAAAGACTACATGCTAACTGACTAAATGATTACAGTACTATAAGGAGACACACTGGGTGACTCACAGGGTGTTTGCTAGAAGAGTATGAATACTAACTAGGGAATAGAAGGTGTGAAACACAACTGTGTAGGTGATTAGAGGACTGCATCCGTACTGCATAGGCATTTAAAGCAGTCCATGTGCTAAGGCCTGGCTCACTGCATGACTACTTGGGTACTGACTGAATGATTAGAGTACAGCATGGAGAGTGCCTAGGTGAATTTATAAGTGCTAGGCTTTTCGCACAGGGAATAGATTAGTAGTTGGTACTGAATGGGTCACTAGAGGAGTGCAAAGGCAGTGACAAGTGCTGGACTGTATGGATACTGACTAGGAAATTGAAAGTGTGAAAGACAAGTGTCTAGGTGGTTAGAAGACTGCATGCATAGTGCATAGGGGTTTGAAGCAGTCCATGTGCTAAGGCCTGGCTCAGTGTATGAATACTTAGGCACTGACTGAATGATTATAGTTCTGCAAAGATAATATCTTGGTGAATTTATAAGTGTTTGGGTTTTAGCACAGTGAATGGATTAGTACATGGTGCTGAATGGGTCCCTAGAGGACTGCAAAGGGAGTGACAGGGTGATACTGACTAGGGAATTGAAGGTGTGAAAGACAATTGTGTAGGTGGTTAGAGGACTGCATACATAGAGGATAAGGGTTTGAAGCAGTCCATATACTGAGGCCTGGGTCACTGGATAAGTACATGGGTACTGACTGAATGATTAGAGTACTGCAAGGAGAGTGCCTGGGTGAATTTATTAGGGTTTGGCGCAGTGAATGGATTAGTACATGATGCTGAATGGGTCACTAGAGGAGTGCAACGGCAGTGACAGGGTGTTTGCTGGAAGTGAACGGATACTGACTGGGGAATTGAAGGTGTGAAAGACAAGTGTGTAGGTGGTTAGAGGACTGCATGCATAGTGGATACGGGTTTGACGTAGTCCATGTGCTAAGACCTGGCTCAGTGCATGAATACTTAGGCAGTGACTGAATCATTAGAGTACTGGAAAGAGAGTGTCTAGGTGAATTTATAAGTGTTTGAGTTTTGGCACAGTCAATGGATTAGTACATGCTGTTGAATGGGTCTCTAGAGGACTGCAAAGGAAGTGACAGGATGTTTCCTGGAAGTGTATGGATACTGACTAGGGAATTGAAGGTGTAAAAGACAAGTGTATAGTATGTCAGAACACTTTTATTTGAAGCAATCTATTTGGTACTTAGAAAGTGACTAAATAATCAGACTACTTCTAGGACAGTGCTTAGGTAAAACTTTTAAATTTTCAGTTCTGCCACAGTGAACAGAATAGTACATGGTACTGCCCCTTAGTGTCAAACCCTGACTCATTTTATCAATGCATAAGCAAAGACTAGCTTCTAATGCTACTAAAACTTGAGAACATGGGAGGTTTTAAATTAGTTATCTGTCAGCAAATACACGATGTTACCAAATGCTTCTCTCACAGTGGATCTCAAATGCACACAGACTCACAGTGTAATTCTAGACAACAACCACTATACCTAGGAGTTTACCAAAAATCATTCACTACTGTGGAAGTGGTAAGCGAACTGCACACAATCTTCATATTTCAGGACTGCACTTTTGTGTCAAAGCCTGACTCATTTAATCAAAGCATAAGCAAAGACTGGCTTCTAATGCTACTAAAACTTCACAACATGACCGGTTTTAAAACAGGTATATGTCAGCAAATACACGATGTTACTAAATGATTCTCTCACACTGATCCCAAATTACCACTAACTCACAGTGTGATTCTAGACAAGCACCACTATCCCTATGAGCTTACCAAAACTCATTCACTACAGTGCAAGTGGTAAGGGAACTGCACACAATCTACATATTTCACGACTGCAATTTACTGTCAATGCCTCACTCATTTAATGAAAGCATAAGCCATAACTGTCTTCTAATGCTACTAAAACTTGACAACCTGACTGGTTTTAAAACAGTTATCTGTCAGCAAATACACGATATTACCAAATGCTTCTCTCACAGTGGTTACCAAATGCACACAGACTCACTGTGTGATTCTAGACAAACAACACTATCCCTTGCACTATATCAAAACACATCTAGAAGTAGTACTACATTTTAGTATAGAAACATAACATAACTCATTTCACAAATTCATAAACAATGACTGGTTTCTAATTCTACCAAAATATAAAAACTGCACAGTTATCTGTCTACAAACACATAAAAAACACAAATGCTTATCACAGAATGGTTTCTACATGCACATACATTGTAGAGAAAAAAGTACTCCCTACACTTTAGCAGGAAAAATACATTAGTCTGATTAAAATCAAAATAGTCTACATACATCCCCTCACAATTAAATAACTCATCTTTCAAGTTCTTTTGTAGAGTAAGGAGTATATCAATCACTCACCATATTTTCTTTTACAGAATCTCTGCACTGTGCACCTCTCAGCAAAAGCAAAGAATGGAAAAGGTTCCCTTTCATTTTCCACACATATACATGTAAACATCAAATCACAATCCTTCGCACATAAACTCAAAAGCAAACACACATTTCTATTGGTTAAGCATTTCAACCCATTCCAACTGAAATATATTTCAACCCTTCCCCCAATCTGCCTTCTGCCTGTTACCATAGAAACAGGTCATGGAACACTGCACTGAGCTCACAGGTCACAAGTTCAGCACACAATGTTCCTACACAAGACAGGAAGTGTGCTTGACTTTTCAACATATCAGCTTATCATATATAATGTTCCTTACAATCTGTTTTTGTTAACCAATAACAATCATACCTTTAAAAAACAAAAATATACACCCTACCTTTCAGTGTAGAAAGTTGTTATACAACCAATGATTTCTTGTCGTTTTTCAAAAAACGTTGCCGTGGATCCGCGCACCCACCGCGAGAAAATCCGTGCATCCAACGCAATAGAATGCGTGCACCGTGCGCGCATTTCGCTGCTTTTTTTAAAAAAAAGGGGGGCCACAGGGGGTCCTTCTGGGACCCCCTAAGCACCTCCAGAGGGTCAGAGTATTTCCACTCTGCTCCCTTTATATCTTTTACACACTTATTCCCCTTCCATCTTCAGCCTCGCTTCTACCGAGGCAGAAAATATCCGCCAACAGTTCCTGGTTTCGAATGTAGAGAGACGCTCGACAGCCAATTAGCATTCAGTGCGCGATCGGGAGGGTGCGCACTCCGTTCGGGGAGGGTGCGCTTACGGTGCGGGTAGGGTCCGCGGATCCTCCGCGGCCATAGATATCACTAACTTTTTACCCTAATTTTCTCAGGAACTACTGAACAGATTCACACCAAATATGCAAAAGGCACGAGTCTGAACTGAGGACTACCTCTTTGCCAAATTTGGTGTCATTCCGCTCAGCGGTTCGGGCTGTAGCTGCGACAACAGATCCTATGGGTAATTGCATGGGGAAAACACGTTTTGGGACCCCCCTTTTTTCTCAGCCCCTGCTTCACGGATCACCGCAAAACTTTCAGGGTAGGAGTGGAGCGGAGCTGGCCAAAAGTTTGGAAAATTTCGCGAAGATTCGTCAATCGGCGCCAAAGATATTCCCAATAGAATGTTGCGGATTTCCTATGGAAAATAGGTCCTAACTATAACTATCTACTGGCGACCGCCAGTAGATAATATATATATATATATATATATATATATATATATATATATATATATATATATATATATATATATATATATATATATATATATATATATACACAAATCGGCTCCATTTAGTGGACCCCTGGCGATTCTTTATCCGGTGCGAAACTGCAGCAGAGCCATGCCGTCATTAATTCACCAACAGATTCCTTCTCAGAAAGCCAAATAGTACACACTCACAGGTTTCTTTGTTTAGCCCAATTTCCTTTATTTATTCAATAGCATCCAGTCTCGAGGAAATACCAACGCATTTCGCTATCAACAGATAACTTCATCACGGTTAATATTGTGCATTTGAATCACCCAATAAAAACAAATGATGCCAGTCATGTGATTAGTGATGTCACTCATCTATTCGCCTGGACTTCTGGTCCTTGTAGTCCTCAAGCCATATATATTATTAACATATTATTTCAAAGATAATATTGACCCAATTTCATGCACAATTTCTTCATCTAACTCCTCCTATTGTTTTGTTTTTAGTGTCCTTTAATCAAAGACATACACTCGTTTTGCCATGATCTGTTTTGCTTCTCATTATTCTAATCGGCTTTGAATGAGTAAAGGGAGACAAAATGTATTTTCCCATCTATTTTTTATGTGTTCGGGTTTCAACTCGAACTTTACTCACTTCCCTGTACTTTATTTAGATTTATTGCCACAAACTGCAATGTTCTTATTTCAGACATTAAATTGTGCAGCTGCACTTTCGTTATTTAATACGGGAGGTGCTAAGTTTCTGATTGTTTGAATGTACCTGCATACTCATTAACCCTTTTAAGAATCGGAGCTCCGATTTCCGCCGTTATTAGAAAATAAACAGTTATGGTTAGGTTTTGTTTTGACGCGATAAGATTAATTTGGCGTCTCATACTGTTTTTGCTATTTTAAACCCTCCAGTGGACTTATTTCTTTATCTTATGGCACAGATCGTGCCCTCTAGTGGGCGATGTCATAATTTATTTGTTAATAAATGGCAGTCATTAGATTCCTGCACAGTTATGGGACAGTTATTAATTGGACAGTCCTTCTCATTTATGTGAGGGGTTGGTTATATTAATATGGCTTGATCATGGGATTTTTCTTCCTTCTTCTCTCACCCCTCCTCCTCCCCCTCTCTCAAGGCACCCATAACAGGATCATTAATTGTCATTTTATATTCCTATAAATGAACGTACAGTTCTTCACTTTGATTGAGGCCCTATGGCGTATAAGTCCTGATATTCAGAATTTGACGTGATTCTCTATGTCTCAAGTTCTTTTCTCGATCTCCCCCTCTTTCATGTGAAGATATTGTCTCAAGAGCATAAAAACGTAAGGATTTCCAATCTCCTCCGTGGTTGCTTTCCATGTGTTTTGCAACTGCGTTGCTCCTGTCTTTATTGATCGTTGCTCTCACATGTTCGAGGATTCTCTTTTTCAGCTCGCACTTTGTACTGCCTATATATTTCAGTAAGCATGGACATTCAATCACATATACAACAAATTGGCTTTTACGTGTGATTAGTTCTTTTATTTGCCATATCTTATTGTTAGGTAATCTGACTTCAGTCATGTTTTTAGCAATTTGGCAAACTTTGCATGTGTAGCACTTTTTGAAGCACTTTGTCATTAGCCATTGCATACCCTTCTTTTTGTCATGATCTTGATGATGGCTATGTACCAATTTGTCTCTCAAATTTTTTGCACGGCGAAACGTGATGTTTGGGTGTTTGCCCATGATTTCGCTTAGTTGGATCTAATTGTAGGAGCTTCCAATTTCTTCGAAGAATATCCCCTATTTGTCTTGATTCTTTCGAATGATCCAAAATTAGTCTCACTGTTGGGTTTTCCGATTGGCTTATAGTTGGTTTCTTTGCCCCCTTGTAGTTTTCATCCAAAATATCCTGTCTTTTCTTTTCATTGGCACGTTTCCAGCATTTTTGGATAATGCCTTTTTTATATCCACGATGTTTAAATCTCTTTGCTGTGTTTTTACTGTGCTCCTCCCATTCTTGTTGTTCTGAAACAGATCCGCCGTAGTCTCAAAAATTCTCCATATGGGATGTTATCCTTCCCTGATGATTTGTGAAAGCTGTTCGCATGCAATGTTGCATTGGTGGAGGTCTCCTTTCTATGCAGTGTGGTTTCCAATTTGTTGTTCGCAATGTAGATCTCTGTGTTATCATTCTTTCTTTACTGATGTTGCATGTAAATCTTATTTTGGCATCTGTAGAGTTTAAAATCTTGAAATATTCCTCAAATTCCTGTGTCGTGCCATCCCACACTATCAGAAGATCGTCGATGTATCTTAAACACTTCATAACTTTATTTACATATTTATCGTTGTTAGGATGCCATGCCATTTGCTGTTCCCACCATCCCATGGTAAGACAAGCGTATCCTGAGCTAAAGGAGAAACCCATTGCACATCCCTTAATCTGTATGTAAATCTCCTCACCGAACAGAAACACATTTTGAATGAGGCACATTTGGATCATATCCATTAACATTTGATTATGTTGTTTGAGTTTGATGTCTCGCTCCTTAAGGAAATAACTACATGCTAATAAACCGATGTAATTTTCAATATTTGTGTAAAGCGATATTACGTCCATCGTAATCAGCATATAAGATGCTTGCCATGGTATTTCTTGCAAATGTCTCAAGAGATCAGTTGTGTCTTTCAAATATGAGCTTAAGTTGAGCACAAAAGGCATTAAAAAATAGTCAATATAATTTGCTACAGGTTCCATAAGTGATCCTTTTGCAGACACTATCGGTCGACCCGGTGGTTTTAGTGGATTTTTATGTACTTTGGGTAGGAAATATATTGTCGCTGTGATGGGGTGCTCAGTACTCAGAAATTTCCTTTCATCATCATCAATTAGATTTGATTGTTGCAGTAGGTAGTAGTAGTAGGTATACTTTATTTAGATATAAAAAAAATATCTTTAAAAGATCACCTCAAAGTTACACAGGAAAACATTTTAAAAACAGAACCTTAGCAAAAAACTTCACCAATCTGTCAATGGAAAAGGACTTAATGTGCAAAATGCAATGTCCAGTTTAACATTTAAAGTGCATTTAGATACAAGTCTTTGACAAGGACCATGAGTACAGACCATGGACCGTAAAGTGACAGCCAATTGTGCAAAGCAACAGTTCAATAAAGAGGTATATGCAGCAGTTGAGAAATCATAAAATATAAAGAAATAGCTCTTAAAAAAGCATAAAAGCGAACCAGCCCGTAACTACTTAAGAGAGCGGTAAGCATTTCGTAAGAAAATTGTAAAAGCAATGTTTAGACCTGTGTTTTCTGGCATTAATGCTGCAATAATTGCTTGTCTGCACATTCGGATTCCCAGCCTGTTCCACTCAGTTTTCAGTTTACGTCTACGTTGTGACATAAAAGATGGACAAAGACAGACTATATGCTCCATGGTTTCGGGAGACATGCCGCACCCCCTGCAGATTACGGCCTCTGACAGACGGCGCCAGACGGGAAGATCTTTTAAAAATTGCCATTCGTCCAGTCTGGCGGCCATAAAGCTGGTTTTTAGGTACAGGGAGTAAGTGCAGGATAAATAAGATGCGGGGGCTAACCGACCATATGAAGACATTATTGCCCAAGCATGTCTGCGTTTAGCAAATTGGGCTTTATCAATGATCAGGGACCTCATTGAATACAGTTCTTAATGCTAGTTTTAAATGCTGCTTTACTAGGGTTGAGGTCCCATAATGCACCAGCAGACATTTCTCGGATCGAATCCTTAAAAAGGCGGCTGTAAGGGCCGCTTGGATTTGTCTGGGAAATATCCAAAACCAGGTTAAGGACTCCAATGATCCTGGCTTTGCCTGTCTCAGTTTGTGGCACAGGTTTAGATACAGACCAGTGGCTGAAATTTCATAGTTTAATAGACCGAATTCTAGTCTGATCTGAGCAGCAGAAGCTGATTTGGGCAGGTGGAGGATTTTTTTGTAAAGTTTCGTCACGTGTTGATTAAAAGAGGAATTTAATTTCCCCCTAAAAATCTCAGCACCATTAGTCAAAGTGGGCCCAATTTTTGCTCTCATAACTTCCAGTAATGGGGACAGGCTTGGGCCAGACAGATTTCTTGAGAGCTTACAGAAGCTTACCTGTAGGTTCATGGCTTTTACTGAGATAACCTTACGTTGTTGGTTAAAGTTACCCCTGGAGTCAAAAGTGACCCCGAGATATTTGTAGGTATTTCCTATTCTGAGGCTAGAATTGTTAAACAGCCAACCACCCCCACGGTATAGCTTTCTACCAAAAGTGACGACCTGGGTTTTCTTTAGATTGACCTCCAACCCATTCATGGATGTATAGACTTCCAGTCTGTTTAATAGCCTCTGCAGCCCTACCCGTGTCAAACTAAAAAGGACCAAGTCGTCGGCATATAAAAGATTGCTTATCGGGACACCTCCCATCTTGGGCGGATGACTGTTCGTTTCTTCAAGGGAGGATGGCAGATCTGCAATAAACAGATTGAAGAGGAGGGGGGGCAGCACACATCCCTGTTTGACTCCGCTAGTTGTCATAATTTTCCGAGAGAGATGTGTGCCGGTCCCCAACTTCACTTGTACCCACGTGCCCGAATGAAGTTGGATGATCGCGTCCAGGAGCTTATCTGGGATCCCCCATTTTTTTAGCTTCTCCCATAGAGCTGCCCTTGGTACCCGATCAAATGCAGCTTTAAAATCTATAAAACAACAAAAAACCATACTGGATGTGACTAATGCATTGTTGACAATGATAGACAGTGATAGTAAGTTGGTCATGGTGCCGGAGGAGGCAGTGAAGCCAGTTTGGTTCAATGGAATCAGATTATTCTGCTCTACCCAATGTCTCCGTTCCCCCAATAATGTTCCTGCAAAGAACTTGGCTTCGATGTCTAACAAAGCTATTAGTCTATAATTGTTTGGGGATGCATGAGAGCCGGACTTGTATATCGGGTGGATTATTGCCCCTTGCCATGAGTCCGGGATGGTTGAACTTGTCAGTGCATAGTTGAAAAGATTGGATAAATATCTTGACCATAAAGCAATGTTTGTTTTGAACAAGGACTTTGGTAGGCCGTTTGGACCGGGAGCGCCGTCAGATCTTGCTTTTACAAGAACTTTGGTGACCATTACTTGAGTGACTTGCAGATCTTCACTTCGTATATCAGAACGGACCATCGAGCTGCTCCTGATCGATTGTGGAAGGAGTGACAGTTGTTTAGGAACAGATAAGACTGTAGACACAGAGACCTCTGAGGCCCTAAAATGGTCAGTCAGATAGGCAGACCAAGTCGCTTCTGCGATGTTTGCTGATCCTGATCTAGAGGAGCTACCGTTTTGTCGGTTGATTAGGGCCCAGAATCTTTTAGAGTTACAGCTTTTGCTCTCCCATGGAAGTTTGCACCAAAATTGGACTAGATGGCGTCGTTTATCAGATTGTATTGCGACCCTGAGTAATTTTTGGATTGCTTTAAGCCCATTCGAAAGCTCATTATTTCCTGGGGATGTCTTAAGAGATCGCAGAGCTTTGTCTCTAGATTTCTTCAGTGCCCTTGTATGACTGGAGATTTGGAACTGGCGGCTAACGAGAGCCTTGTGAGCGTGTTGGCTAGAAGGAAAGCAAGTTGTCAGTTGGGAGCAAAAATATGACCACGCACCCGTGGAAAAGACCGCTGCGGCGGTGCTTCCTGTGATAAATACCAAACAAGCTTCCATAATGTTAGGGCTGATATCGTCATTCCATTTTAGCCGTTTTAGGTTTTCTGTGTAAATTCCTGGGCATGTCGTTGAGGCAGGTTTATGAAAGTCTGGCTGAATATTAAGGATAACGACTTGAGGACTGTGATCACTTCCTGATCGAGGAAGAATACTGTAGTTGGTCAAATGATGGAACAGCGCTGAATTACAGATGGTGTAATCTAAATAGGAGCATTTGCGGCCATTTGACCAGGACCAGTTGGGGGGAGTATCATTCGTGGATCTGCCGTTCATTACCAGAAAACCAATACTTAAAAATTGCAGCACACAGAGCTCACCGAGGCCACAGTAGGCTTGGTGTAGGGGTTTGGACTGGGCCTTAAATTCCGGGGTTGTTAATGGAAAAAGCCCTTCGTAATCGGTGGAATTACCCTGGAAAAGGTTGGTGTTAAAATCTCCAGTAATTATTTATTTATTTCTTGTGACTTGTATAGCGCACTATAACCCAGGGGTCTCTAAGCGCTTTGTTAGGATCAGCTATACAATAAAAAGATGCATCAGATTAAAATTTAGCGGCCACCCCACGCTTGCTGGAAAAGCACAGTTTTTAATTGCTTGCGGAAGGGCATTAGTTTCTTTTCATTGCGGAGTTTCAGCGGTAGTTTATTCCACATAGCTGGCAAAGTATGTGAGAAAGCACGCCCACCCACAGTGGTCAGTCTACAGCGTGGCTGAACCAGACATATGGAATCAGCAGATCTAAGCACCCTCCCTGGTTTGTAAAGTGGTATTAGGTAGTGAATTAGGTAGTCAAAGTTGGGATAATCCGCCACCAGGTCACACACAATTTTCATTAGACGCGTTAAGTGGGCCTTCATTGAACGGGTGTTAGGGTTGATATAAACATTAAGAAGAAAAAGAGAACGCTGATTATTCCATGCACTGATTTTAACACCAAGTAACCAGTCTTCGTCAAAGGTCAGTGTCTCAATCGGGCCTTTTAGGTTATTTGAAACATATATCGACAGACCACCTTTAGGATGGCCGTAAAGACAGGTTCTAATTGCCGGTTTCCAGAATTCCATGAAACCTATAACTGGGCTAGATTGAGAAGCCCAGGTTTCTTGAAGTGCAATTAAGTCATGACCAAAGATGAAAGAATGGATCTCTGAGTTAGTAAGTTTCTGAGAAAGACCACTAATATTCCATGAACATAGGGAGAGCAAAGACTGTGGCTGGGGGAACGGAGTGATTGAGGAGGGATGTAGAGGGGATCCTGATTGAGCCTGGGCTACCGGATGCTCATCACATGGTCAATCTAATGTATTGCGAGACAAAGTAGCTGGAAGCCAGCCCCAATCAGAAGTTTTATCAAAGTTCAGGGGATTAGACCGTCCATCTTCGGTCAATTGAAGTGATCCTAAGGCATTTTTAAGGATTGAATATGGCCTATTTTTCTCCCCACTTAACAAAGTAGGGGGTTGTTGAGTTAACACTGTGGGGTATCCAGGCGTGGAATAGGGGCAAATTTTGATGCCCCATTTCCGAAATAGGGGTTTTTTGGTCTAAGAATAGTTGTACCCAAGTGATGGACTTAAGGGACACCACGGTTACCTCAGAAGGTTGAGAACCCCTTGGGGGGAGAAATTCGATTGACTCGATATCGTCCGAAGACAAGGCCTCAAAACCCTGAACGCTATTGACTAATTTAATTATATTTGATCTGTTGAGAATATCCTGCCGACCTTTTGATTTGTATTCGGGGGCAAGGAGAATTTTTAGAGAATGTGTATCTCTAATATCAGTGTCGGAAGTCCGGGGTGAGTTAGACTGTAAGAGATTAACACTTGGAATATCTGGGTGTGGTCTCTGATGGGGCCGGTGAAGGGCCCGTGTGCCTTGCCCGGATGACCGAGAATCTTTTAGTAAAGTTGATATATTATTGAAGATTGTTTTATGAATTATAGGACTACGTCGAGATGTAGTTGTCAACGCAGCCACTTGAGGTTGAAATGATGTAGTTAATGGCCTCATTGTGGTTATCTCAGAGGAACTGCCTCTTGGTTCGTTTGTGGCCGGCTGAGATTCTAAAGGCCCATTTTCCGGTGGAGCAGGACTTAGCTCAAGACTGCTCAGAGGAACCTGTTGGTTAGTGGTTATAATTATGTCATCCTTGTACGGGCTTCGAGACGGACTTACTGGAGTTGCTAAAGGTAGTGAAGTGCTAGGGATGTTTTTATTGGTAGCGATTGAAAACAACGGAAATAATTTAGGAAGGTCAGCTTTGGTGTTAAGTCTTGATTTATTCCGTTGTTTTCGTTGACGCTTGCGCTCTCTCTTACTACAGGGTGGCATGGGGGGGTGAAGCATTTCCGGGATGGAGGGAGCCACGACCGCTGAGATGAAACTTGACCCTACCTTATTACTTACGGAGCCATTAGGAAGCCCATTTATTGTCTGAGGGCTTATAGCAACTTGTACCGATGGTACCGTCAGACATACAGAGCCTTGGGCTGGGTGAGTGTCGTCTTGATGATCCGACTGTGTTGTAGAGCTTTTTTGTTCCTCACTCGTCTGGACCCCAGAAGCCGTTGATGTTGGGGTAATCGCCTTATCTGATTCGTGGGTTGGGAGAGATCGAGAGGGTTCATCAAGCCGAGACAGAGCGGCACCGCCCTTCAGCAGTTTTACTTCATTTAGGACACTGGTTAAAAAGTCTGGGAGCGAGGAGAGGGAATCAATAATAGGTGAACAGCAACAGATTGACTGAACCAATTTTGCAGATGCTTGCGCACTCATTATTAGATTGTTAAGTTTGTCCAACTTGCTGTCGATCCCTGCTGTGAACAGAGCTAAAGTGTTCAGTAGGTCCACCTGAGTGTCCAATTTGTCCGAATGATAATTTAGGGCAGTGACTGTAGATTGAAAAGTCTGAAGTAATTGGGGCCAAACGGTCGGGGTTGTGACGGGATCATGGTGAGGCTCCTTTTCTGATCTTGAGTGGGGCGAGTTATTAGGTGGAGAAAAGGTGTTCATGAAAGAAAAGGACAGATCTACTAGCCGTTGAACTTTTAATTCTGAGTTTTGTAAAACCTTTGAAGAGGTTGAAGTAACTGCTTGGGGTGAGAGTAGACGCTGTTGCGGTTTAACTTGGTCAGGGCTCCCCTCCAGAAAGTTTAGGACCTGCGGTGAACCAGGGTTAAGTGTGTCAGAAATGGGAGTTAAGTCATTGTGACTATGAATTTGTGGAAAAATTAAATGAGAATGAGGCACAATGGGAGTCGTCTCAAGCGCCTGAGGATTATGTGAAGATATAACCAAAAGGTTCTCTGATTGCGAAATATACGGAGCTGGAAGACTTAGATTGTAGATTGGACTCACAAACGGTTGCTGGTTGGAGCAATGCTCTTGAATAACAGGTGCAGGTACATGGGGGAGGGAGGGCTGACTTGGTAAGGGTTGATGATGGCTTGAGGCCGGTAAATGAGAATTAGTCAAAGCACATTCTGAAACAGTATCAGGAGCTGACCCAAAGATGAAAACGTCCGGATCATGAGCCAGGGTGATGGATAATTTGGGGAGAAAATTTGGCTCAGAGGTTTGAATTGGGTTGCTAGGTTTGGTTGCGCCCGGGGCTTTTTTAAAGTAGTCCAGTAGCGAATAGGATTTTATGGGGCACACGGGGGATATATGGAGTGGTTGCATGTCGCTTTTGTTAATATGTTGCCGTCCCTTTGGAATAGGAGACCTCGGTGGATCCGTGGACTCTGGAGCAGTCTCCGAAATGACAAGAGCAGACTCCGCGGCTGCGGCCAACCGTTTTAATTTCTTCCGTTTTAAGGCTGGAGGGGCTTTTCTCGTATTCCCGGATCTCATCTCTTCCGTTGTTATGGAGGGCTTGTTAAACCTGTGAGTTGATAGACTGGGTTGTTCAGCCCTTAGTCAAAATACCCTTAATTGCCGGGAGGCCAACCAAACTGGAGTGTGTTTACTGGAACACAAGGGGGCGTAGGGAACCGGGTTGACTCCCGGACAGGCCAGGCTTACTAGGATTGTCCGAGCTCGGCCACGACGGAAAGAATGGACTCAGCTGATTTTAACAGCTTGGACAAGGGCACCCCCCGGCTTCTTAGACCCAACCCGACCACTTGCTAGTCCCTTGCCCTTGGTCACGGCCTCCCAACAGTTGCACCCAGCGGCTATGGGGGGTAGACCTTTGTGACTAAGCACCTCGCCAAGCTCCCAGTACCCCACCCCCCCCAAACCTTCACGCGCGCGACCGGCCGGTTGAAAAAACCGGTAAAGTCGCAAAGCGGCTACAGGCGGGGGGGGGGGGAAGGGGACTGGGCCAGCGGAAGGGGCCAAATTCCCCCTGGCCCGTGGAGCAGTGCTAGGAGCTGGTAGCAACGGGCTGGTAGCAACGGGCTGGGGCGGTTGAGGGGCGCGGGGGGAGCAGAACTGTGGCTGGAGAGCTCGGTCACTGGCGAGGTGACAGGCGACCAGAACGGCTGACTAACTGCCCGATGGGCTGACCGAGGCAGAGGAGGGGTAGAGGTGGGACTGAGCGACGCGGAGCGGTGAGCGGCGGACTAGGAGCCCAAAGCTGGGAGAGGCCAGACAGTGAGAAAAGCCGGAGCTGGGGGCAGTCAGGAAAGGGAGCCCAAAGGCTTAAGATACCACAAGCAGAGGGGGGGCGGAGTGTGAGGGCGAGGGCGGGGGCACAATGCGACGTGTGAAGGAACTTGGTGCATAGGGCTTAGCGACCACACACCCCCAAGACCCCAGTCGAGTTACTTGGTGCTAATTTTGAAGCCGCTCCGCCACCACGTCTTCCACGAGGCTAACTGGCCTCTACCACCCCGCTCTCCGCCGCTGCTGCCGCCGCTACCGGTCACGCCCGCAGGACCGCAGATGTCAGCTGATATCACCGGGTCTCGGCGGGTCTCTGCGGGCTCTCACGGACCTCTCCGTACCGCTCGATCGCAACGCGACGCTCAGCGCAACACGGCTCCGCCCACAAGCTTCGGCCGCGGTCACGATCAGCTGACGCTCGACGCTCGTCACACTCGTCACGTTGACACTCCTCCTTCCAAAGAGCGCGGCCGCTTGTTGCTAATTCCACCCATTTGTGGATTTCTTTATCCAAGTTCTCTTTGAATATTCATGTTGGATTCTTATCCAATTTGTTGTAATATTCTTTATTCTTAAGTTGTAGATGAGCTTCTGATACATAGTCTGAGGTATTTAAGACAACGATGTTCCCACCCTTATCTGCCATTTTTATGGTTATTGATTTATCCTCCATTAGTTCTTTAAGGGCTATTCTTTCTTCTTTTTTCAAATTGTCTTGTTATTTCGTTCCTCTTATTTTATATACTTCTTGTACCACGGCTTCTTGAAAAATGTCCATTTTATTGCCAAGGGGCAATTGAGGATAGAAGCGTGAGGGAGGTTTTTTCCCACTCAGGCCTGCTCCCATCTGTGGGCATACTGTGGATGCATCAATGATATTTGTTTTTTCCATTACGTCCATTAGGTAATATATATATTACCTACTGGCGGTCGCCAGTAGGTAGTTATAGTTAGGACCACGTTTCCATAGGAAAACCTCAACATTCTATTTTGAATAACTTTGGCGCCGGTCGACGAATCCTCGCGAATTTCTCAAAATAGGTGGGGCGCTACGCTCCGCTCCTACCCTGAAAGTCTCGGGGGGATCCGTCAAGCGGGGGCTGAGATAAAAGGGGGGTCCCAAAACGCGTTTTTCCCATGCATTTTTCCATAGGACCTTTAGAACGAGCTACAGCCCGAACGGCTGAACAGAATTACTCAAAATTTGGCAGAGAGGTAGTCCCTAGGTCAAGGAAGTGCCTTTTGTAGGTTTGGTGTAAATCTGTTCAGTAGATTCTGAGAAAATAGCCTTTGAATCAATATATATATCTGTATGCGCGCAGAGTGCGCGCTGGGTGCGCGCACCTTGCCGTGCGCGAGCGCAATTCTGATTGGTTGTTAGATCTTAGTAAACATTCGAATCGGCAGAAACCAGGAAGCGGCGTCCGCCATTTTCTCTCTCGCATAAAGAGGGAGTGATAAACAAAGGGGGTGCACTTGAAAAGGGGGCAGAGTGGGTAGAAATAGACCCAGTAGGCATTGTAAGTGGGTCAAAGTAGGACCTTGTAGGGCAAAAAAAAAGAATAATATTTTGTAAAAAAATATCGCCGAGTGCGCGCACCCTGCGCGCACCCGGGAAAAAAAAATAATAAAAGAAATTTTTAAAAAATTGCATTTAAGTGTTTAGATATAAGGTGGCTCTAAAAAGAGCCCTTGTGTTTATTGTTTGTTTTTCGGTACCTACAAGTAAGTACCGACGCAGAGTCTGAGGTTCAAGAGGAAGACTCTGTTCCCTTCATCATTAAAGTGCACACCATCTCCTCTATAAATGTCTTGCATGTCGTAACGCAAGTTGTTGTGGTAAATGGAACCCATACCATAGTCACGGAGGAAAGCAGAAACAGATTTGTTGACGTGCTTCCTTGCTTTGTCAATCTGCGGACAAAATTGGTTGGACCAGTTCCACTTTTGCCTTTGGCATATGTTAGAATATACAAAGGCAGATTGAGGAAAAAGCGACATCAATTGCACAAAGGTGTCCTTAATAAGCATTTCCAGACCTACCCCAGTTAAAGTGCCTAGGTCATTTCCACCACAGTGCACAATAATAAGGTTAGGCTGTGGGAGATGTAGAAAGGTTTTCACCAAAGGCATTAATTGGTGCCACTTTAACCCTCTCTGACCAATCCACTTGATGTCTACATTTGGCAAAGCAAGGTCTCTCACCATACCTCTTTTCTCTGCAAATTTTTCACTCCAGAAGACATAGCTGTGTCCTACAATCCACACTGTGAACATCTTCAAAGGAGATCTGGATGCACTCAGGAGGTGTAATTCAGTGGAATGGTAAAAAGAAATGAAAGACAGTGTGGGAATGGGAGGCATACATATTTTTTATAAAAAAAAAAGAACTGATTGGCTGTTTCATACCATTCTACACTAAAAACTAGGCTGTATGTGTAAATTAATAGAAGCATGTTTTGTATTGGTTCAGAAAAATGTGTTACCAAAGAACAGTACTATGGATTTGCTGTAAGGTTTGAAAAGTCAAGCACTCTTGCTCTGTGGAATTGAAACATTGTGTGGCGAACTTCTGACCTAACTCCACACAGCAGTGTTCCATGAGCTGTTGCCATGGTAGCAGGCAGAAGTCAAGTTGGGGGAAGGGTACTAGGCAGAAGTTAAGTAGGGGGAAGGGTACTTTTGGAAAAGGGTTGGTTTTCAAGCAATAGAAATGTGTGATTACATTTGTAAAAAAGGGGGAAGCAGTGTGATTTGAAATTAACATCTATATGTGTTGAACAATAGAGGGCAAGATTGCCATTATCTGGTTCTGCTGAGTGGAGAGAGGTGTAGAGAACAAAGGTCCTGGCTCTGATAATCTGCTGTGGGGTTTTGAGGTTTCAGTCTGTAATGCAAATACATTCAGCATCACTAAGGCTGGTTGCCCTTGCTGGAGTGTAGGCAGTCACCCAGCATACACATGGTTTGTGGTCTCAAAATGCAGTCTGGACATGTGCATTTAAAAAAATCTGAAAAGTGGATTCATAATGTGTCAGTCTGTAAAAGTAATTTTCACTTGCCAACAAAAAAAAGCAGTAAGTGTGCATTCAAATTGGCAAAGATTTTTCGTTTTGTGACTAATGTAAAAACATGACTCTGTGTGCAAATAGGAATTACAGGAAGAGATTTGTTGCGTTTTGCTCTGGTGATTTCACAGTTGCATTAGTAGGAGAAAGGGGGAGTCTCTCAAAAAAAATAAAAAAAAAATAAAAAATTAAAAAAAAAACCTTGGGTGCGCGCTGGGTGCGCGCACCTCAAAAAAAATTTTAAAAAAAATTTAAAAAAAAAAAAATTTTTGGTTAAGTTTATAAGTGGCTCTTAAAAGAGCCCTTGAGTTAATGGAGGGAAACAGGAAGAGAAAAACGCAAAAAATGAAAAAAAAATCTATGGCCTAGTGCATGAATGTGCATCAAATCTATGGCCTAGTGCATGAATGTGCATCAAATTTTCTCTGAAGGAGATCAAGACTGGTCTCCCCCACAGAAATAAGTGAACCGCAATCAGTGCACCGTGTAGACAACCTCGCCAAACAAGGTGGTCCAACAAGAGGTAAAGAAACAGGTGAAGGCACCACCGCAGCTGAAGTGCTCCCCTGAGCTGCCGAAGATGTGCTCGGCTGAGCTGCTGCTGAGGTCGTCGGCTGAGCAGGTGAAGAGTCTTCTTCAGAAGCTCGACGAAAAGATACTGGGTGCATTTTGTCAACATGTCTTAACATAGTGTGAATGCTAAAAGAATACTTCTTATTAGGATTCCCACGAGATAAGACTTTGCCACAAAGTAGACAAGTAACTTTTGGTGCATTTACCTTTTTCTCATTCTTGGGAAAAGTGAAAAACTGCCATATAAAGCTGTCTTTCTGCTTCCTGTTCCTCTGCCTCTCAAGAGTGTCCTGCTCACTGTCTGAAGTAGGTTGCTGTTCAGCCATTGTCTCTCAACAACAGAATAGCTCCTTCTCCAAAGGAATCAGAACTAATAATGAGGGGAGTAGGTGTGGTTTGGGAAGAATCTGGAACAGAAAGTACTTCAAACCAATCAAAAGTGATGATTCTGGATCACATGACTTGCCATGAGGGGATTGGGTGTGGTATTGAAACAATTAGAAACTGAAAGTAATGATAACCAATAAGAAATGTTGTTTTATTATGTATAAACCCGAGGTGCGCGCACTGCGCAAGCTCCGAGCGCGCACCCCGTGATGACGTATGCACGAACGCGTAAACGCGCAGGTGCATACGTCATATACGCGCACCTAGCGCGCATACGTTTAACACGCGTATACGCGACCGTTATTGCGCGTAATTTCAGCGTATGCGGAAGTAAACCGCGTCGAGGGCGTAGGACGCATGCGTACGTACGTACGCATGCGTACGTACGTACGCATACGTACTGGGTGCGCGCTCCCAGCGCGCACCAACAAGTATATTTGCGTACGTAAATAACGTACGCCGGAATTCATAAAAAACATACGAAATAGTACTAGGAGCGCGCCCAGAGCGCGCACCCCAAGAAATTATAAATAAAAAAAAAAAAAGGACATTAAATAATTTAAAAAATCATAAAAAATAAATATCCAAATTGAATTATTTAAAAAAATAATTTATAAAAAAATACAGATAATACATAAATGAATATAAAGTAATTTTATTTAAATAAAAAAAATATCTTTAATTAAAAATACATTACTTACCATACAAATTCTCAGAAAAAAACATAGGTTTCAAAAACGAAATATTTAGAGATTAGCATTTAAAAAACCTTGCTAATTCACTGAAAAAACCATGGGTTTCACACACGTTATAGTTAGGAATTAGCATTTAAAAAACCTTGCAAATTCACTGAAAAAACCATAGGTTTCACACACGTTGTAGTTAGGAATTAGCATTTAAAAAACCTTGCAAATTCACTGAAAAAACCATAGGTTTCACACACGTTATAGTTAGGAATTAGCATTTAAAAAACCTTAGAAATTCAGTGAAAAAACCATAGGTTTCACACACGTTATAGTTAGCTGGACATTTTACTCGTAAAAAACCAGTGAAATTGCCCCGTTATAGTTAGTTCAGCTAACTATAACTCGCGCGCCCGCAATGCACTGCTGATGACGTCACATATTACATCACTCATGACATGGTCAGTGACATCACTCATGACATCACTGATGACATCTCAAATGACATCACTGATGACATCACTGATGACATCATCCTTGTGATAAAGTGGCAGACCTCCTCTCACCCTAATATAACCTTTGACACACACATTCAAAAATAGAGACTAAAATTTTCAAAAAAAAAGGACATACCAATAACAGTTACAACAACCTCTTCAGTAATTCTAAGGTCCACATACACATCCACTCATTCACCTACAGTCCTATACAGTCACTCATACATGTACTCACTCATTATATGTACTCATACACCTACACATCCTGTTACATTATGCCACTCATCCATAGAGTTACTCACACACATAGTCACTCATGCTAACAAAGAATCAAACATGCATTCACCTGCATATACAGTTATACACACACCACCACACTTGCTTCTACAGAAACTTACACATACTTAGTCTTTTAAACAATCACTTATAGAAACACATACTTATTCATACAGGAACACTTTCAATCTCTCCCTCTCACATATACTCACTTATATACAACAATAGTCACATATACTAGTTTAAAACATATGTAGTTTCTCCTGAAGACACTATTGAGACAGTCATTCACTCACTAACACACCCATACACACACTCATCCACCCATACAGTCCTGCAGACATGCTGTGTTCAACACATACAAACAGTGAGTCACTCATTCATGCACCTATGCACTACATAATACCCCCCACCGAACCATGCAGACACTCAGACTGATACTCAAAAAAGCAACTAATAACCTATATAGACACCCATGTAGCTACTCACCAACCCATGCAGCCTCTTATACACAAAGTGAGAGACTGTCACAGATATTTATATGTTTAAACATTACTCACTAAACCATGTATTCACTATGATACACTTAATCAGTCAGTTACACAATCAATTTTTCAAAAAAAAAACAACCATTTAGACACTTATATACCCATTTATTCTTCCATCGACCTTGAGATATACATATATAAAACATATTTAATTTTCTGAAAAACACACATTCACTGGATGATGTCATCAGTGATGTCATTTGAGATGTCATCAGTGATGTCATGAGTGATGTCACTGACCATGTCATGAGTGATGTAATATGTGACGTCATCAGCAGTGCATTGCGGGCGCGCGAGTTATAGTTAGCTGAACTAACTATAACGGGGCAATTTCACTGGTTTTTTACGAGTAAAATGTCCAGCTAACTATAACGTGTGTGAAACCTATGGTTTTTTCACTGAATTTCTAAGGTTTTTTAAATGCTAATTCCTAACTATAACGTGTGTGAAACCTATGGTTTTTTCAGTGAATTTGCAAGGTTTTTTAAATGCTAATTCCTAACTACAACGTGTGTGAAACCTATGGTTTTTTCAGTGAATTTGCAAGGTTTTTTAAATGCTAATTCCTAACTATAACGTGTGTGAAACCCATGGTTTTTTCAGTGAATATATATATATATATTACCTACTGGCGGTCGCTAGTAGGTAGTTATAGTTACAACCTAGTTTCCATAGGAAAAGCATTTTTTATTTGCTAATAACTTTGGCGTCCTTTGACGAATATTCACGAAATTCTCTCAAGAAATAGTCTATCCAGGTCAGCTACTATCCTGAAAGTTTGGGGGTGATTCGTCAAGCAAGGGCTGAGAAAAAGGGGGGTCCCAAAACACGTTTTCCCCATGTTAATTTCTATAGGAAATTTTGTGACAAACTACAGCCCGAACTGCTGAACGGAATAACCCCAAATTTGGCAGAAAGGTAGAGCTTGGTTCAGAAAGCGACATTTTTTTTTAAATGGTGTAAATCCGTTCAGTAGTTTTTGAGGAATTAAAAAAATAAGAGTCAAAAAATCAATTTCTTTTACAGCCGTAATTACTGAACGGAATTACCCCAAATTTGACAAAAAGGTAGTGCTTGGATCAGAAAGCGACCTTTTTTTAAAATGGTGTAAATCCGTTCAGTAGTTCCTGAGAAATTAGAAAAATAAAAGTTTCGATATCTGGATGGAGCCTAAGTCCCGAGCACGAGCTTCACTGTTATTGGCTGTCAACAATCCAAACCAAGAAGTGTTGGCAGCCATCTTGTGACTCGGTAGAAGCGAGTCACCAGAAAACAGAGAAACAAAGGTATAAAAGAAGAGAAAGGGGCAGGGTAGAAACACCCTGAACCCTAGGCCTGCTCAGGGGGTCCCAGAAGGACCCTCAGGGCCAAAGAAAGCATTTTTTAAAAATATTGGCGCAATTCGCGCTTGGGTCACGATTTCCCGCATTTTATTTTAATGAGACCCCGGGGTGGGCTAGGACCCGGGGGCATTTCTTAAAAATAATAGCGGGAGCTCGCTGGAGCTGTGGGGGCCCGTTGGGGTCCCCGCAGACCAGGGGCTTCACTCATGTTGGGAGGGGGGTTGCGCAGCCCCCCTCCTGGAGTCCTCCATGTGCTTATAACTTTGGTGTCGTTTGACAAATCTTTACTAAATTTTCCAAAAAGTTTCTCTTTTTTGATCAGCTCCTATCTTGAAAGTTTAGGGGTGTATTGAGGACGTACAAGGTTGGTTGTTGATTGAAAGCAAGTTTTATTGCAAGATATTTGCACCCACGACCGGAGCCATCCAGCTGCGAAGACATATTACAGGGTAATTGGTCGGGGGGGGCTGAGAAAAAAGGGGGGTCCGAAAGAGTGTTTTCTCAATGCATTTTCTAAAGGAAACTTTAGACAAGGCTACAGGTCAAACTGCTGAACGGAATTATGCCAAATTTTTCAGGGAGAAAGGTCTTGGTCCAGAAAGCGTGCTTTTGTTAAAGAGAGAAACAGTGTGAGAGAGAGGAAGAGAGAAAGAGTGAGAGAGAGGAAGACAGAGAAAGAGTGAAAGAGTGAGAGAGAAAAAGAGAGAAAGAGTTAGATCCAAGGAAAAGAGGGAGAGAGAAACAGTGTGAGAGAGAGGAAGAGAGAGAGAAAGAGTGAGAGAAAGGAAGCGAGAGAAAGAAAGTATGAGAGAGAGGAAGAAACAGAGAAAGAGAGAAAGTGTGAGAGAGAGAAAGGAAGAGATGGAGAGGGAGTGTTTACACTGGAGAACATCTTCGCAGCTCACCTTTGTGCCACCAGTGTGTCTCCAACCACGTGCCGGTACATAGTGCACTCTCAAGTTTAGTCATCCGAAAGATGGTATAGAATTAGTAATTGCAGAGTACATACAACTGCACATGCCTAATTCTCTGATTCGCCAACGTGCACTCAGGCTGCTGCACACTATCCTCTCCCACCGCCCAAAGGTGACCGCCTGCTGCTGCGGAAAGAAGCCTCTCTGCTCACCTTCTGCCACTGGCGTGTGTGTAAGAGGGTCCACCATGTGCCAAAGCAACTTTCTCAGGCGTTGTCAGGATGGCCACGCATTATCGCAGGTTCTACACACGTTCAGCTGTGGTGGTGTTGGGTGGGGAACGTCGATTCATGAATCACAGCCTGTTAGATAAAAAGCAAGATGTGATTGTGCGTTATGCCTCCATCAAAGGAGAGAGAAAGAGAGAGAGAGAGAAAGAAAGAGTGAGTGGAAGACAGAGAGAAAAAGAAAGAAAGAGTCAGAGGAAGACAGAGACAAAGAGAGGGAAACAGTGGGAGTGAGAGGAAGAGAGAGAGAGAAAGAAAGAAAGAGTGAGAGGAAGACAATGAGAAAGAGTGAGAGAGATGAATAGAGAGAGAAACAGTGAGAGAGAGAAACAGTGAGAGAGAGAGGAAGAGAGAGAGTTAGGAAGAGAGAGAGAGAGAAAGAGCGAGAGAGAGGAAAACAGAGCAAGAGAGAAAGAGTGAGAGAAAGAAAGAGAGAGAGAGAGAAAGAGTGAGAGTTAGGAAGGGAGAGAGAGAGAAAGTGAGAGAGAGGAAGACAGAGAAAGAGAGAAAGAGTGAGCTACAAGGAAGCGAGAAAGAGAGAAACAGTGTGAGAGAGAGGGAGAGAGAGAGAAAGAGTGGGAGAGAGGAAGAGAGAGTAAGAAAGAATGAGAGAGAGAGGAAGAGACAGAGAAAGGGTGTGAGAGAGAGAAAGGAAGAAATAGAGAGTGAGAGAGAGAGGGTGTGAGTGACAGAAAGGAAGCGATGGAGAGACAGAGTGAGTGTTGACACTGTGAAGAAAATCCTCACAGCTCACCTTTCTGCCACCGGTGTGTCTCCAACCACGTGCTGGGAGATAGGGCAGTCCTCAAGCTTAATCATCTGAAACATTGTATGGAATCAGTAATGGCAGAGTACATACAACTGCGCATGCCTAAATCGCGTACCCCATCCACTTCCCCTGCCCAGAGGTGTCTACCCGCTGCTGTACACCCAGGCTGCTGCACCCTATCCACTCCCACTGTCCATAGGTGTTTGCCCGCTGCTGCGCACGCAGGCTGCTGCACCCCATCCACTCCCACTGCCCAGAGGTGTATGACAGTCGCTGTGCACCCAGGCTGCTGCACCCCATGCACTCCCACTGCCCGTAGGTGACTGCCTGCCACTGCGCACCCAGGCTGCTGCACCCCATCCACTCCCACTGCCCGGAGATGACTGCCCACCGCTGCGCAAACAAACCTCTCTGCTCACCTTCCACCACCGACGTGTGTCGAAGAGGGTCCACTACGTGCCGAAGCAACCTCCTCACCCATTGTGTACACGCAGCGAAGCCAAGCTCACAATTCAGGTTGAGTTTTGATTGCAGGATGGCCACGCATCATCGCAGGCCTACTAGACAAAAAGCAAGATAAGATTGTGCGTCATGCATCCATCAAAGGAGAGAGAAAGAGAGATAGAGAGAGAAAGAAAGAGTGAGAGGAAAAGAGAGAAAAAAAGAAAGAAAGAGTGAGAGGAATACAGAGAGAAAGAGAGAAACAGTGAGAGTAAAAGAAAGACAGAGAAAAAGAAAGAAAGAGTGAGAGGAAGATAGAGGGAAAGAGTGAGAGAGACGAAGAGAGAAAGAATCAGTGAGAGATGAAGAGAGAGAGAGAAAGAGTGTGAGAAAGAGGAAGAGAGAGAGAAAGAGGAAGAGAGAGAGAAAGAAAGAGAGAAACAGTGTGAGAGGAAGAGAGAGAGAAAGAGTGTGAAGGAGAGAAAGGAAGAGATGAAGAGGGACAGTGAGTGCCCAAACTGTGGACAAAACCCTCACAGCTCACCTTTACGCCACCGCTGTGTCTTCAACCACGTGCCGGGACCTAGTGGAGCCCTCAAGCTCCCACATCTGAAACATAGTACAGAATTAGTAATGGCAGAGTATATACGACTGCGTATGCCTAAATCGCTGTGCCGCCTTTGTGCATCCAGGCTGCTGCACCCAATCCACTCCCGCCCCCCAGACATATTTGCCCGCCGCTGTGCACCCAGGCCTCACTGCTCACCTTTTTGCAGACAGGGCACCCTCCACATCATGCAGCCGTGCTCCGCAAGCCTACAAGTCTTACATATTTGGTGCTGCGTCTTGATTTTTCCATGGCAGAGGAAATACTAGTGCACCTATCTTCATCGCAGATTTCACACCCGCTTAGTCCTTGCGGTGCCACTAACTCAGTGACCAGTGAGACCACGCACGTGGCAGTAGGCCCCCCTGTTCGATGACTCAGGCCTACATGAGGTGTCCAGACCACCGGGACGGGCCATCACAGTGCATGCGGTGGGAGCAACTCTAAAACGGCGTAGAGCACGTGCGCCCAGTCTTTTTTATTGGTAGGGTCACGTGTCCTGTGATGCCTGTGCTGGATGGGTGTGGTGTGGGTGTATACCAACCGTGAGGGAGTGGCTGTGGCATTGTGACAACTAGACCTGTGACCAGCAGATCACTACAATGAAAATCTGGGCCATGTAGCGTTGTTGTCCTTCCATGTAAGCGTAAGCAGAGTGGGCTGGCCTGGCGTATGCCAGTCCTGCGTGAGGCTGTGAAGAATGAATCCGAAGCTATGGGCGTGGCTCCATTGTGAGCTATATGAGGAATCAACTGATGTGGCACTGTTGCCATATTGGACTAGATCACGCACAATTGGGCTATATTTCTCCGGGTTGTGCGGTAAAATTTTGGTTTGAGCTAGTTGCCAGATTATAAATATATATACAGCGCTCCAGCAAAGTAGTATGTTAAAGCGCTTTATTAGACAAATATTTACTTGGCAGCCTGCTGCAACATCAATTCCAATGCAGTCACCACCTGCTTGACGATGTCCCTGCCCCTCCTTCCTTAAAGTAGCAATATTGGGCTACTTTTTGGTTGGCTTTGGGCTAGAGAATGCTTAAAAAATCTGGCAACACTGGCATGCGGGTGTTCTTGTTGTAGTGCTGCCGTCACCCGGGTCGCAAGCGTCAATGTGTCACTCTGTGAGCCAAGTCCCACAACATGGCCAACATGGAAGGTACGGGGAATCACTGACCCTACATTCATCCATAGTTCCACACAAGAAAGATGGTGGACATGACACATCTGTGTGGATGTGAATATTTATTGCACATTCAATGGAGTATTGCAGCTGTAGCAATACAGGGCCATGCAAAGCCCAAATTTCAGTTTTTGGGAGATGGAGGGCAGCCAATTAGAAACAAGCTCGTTGTCGGAGTTAGGCTGCGCCAACATATGTACTTATACAATCACTCCGCCAGTCCCCACGCACTTATAAATTCTCTATACACTCTCCTTGCAGTACTCTTATCATCCAGTCTCTATGTACGTACTTGTACAATGACTGAGACAAAGTTACATAACCAAAGTTTTCTCCCACTGTCAAAGGTAAGTTGGTTGCATACGCTGTCCAGAGCACAATGTAATGTGGTAGGGCCAGGGGCAGCATGTTGCATACATAATCAACACACGGACACAGATAGATAGTGGAACTGGGTACGGGCACTTGCGCTTGACTCCTTTTTATTACCTGGGTCATATGTCCAGTAACGTCTGTGCTGGATGCGTGTGGGGTGAGTGTAAGCCAGCCCTCCGGGAATGGTTGGTGCTGGCAACAAGTACAACAGTAATCATTGGATCAGACACAGAGATTCAATCCTAAAGGGACAATGATTTGTGCTGTACTAAGGTAGGGATACCAGATGTGAAATAATACACAAAAGATTCTATCGTGAAGGGACCATGACTTGTGGTACACTGAGGTAGGGGCACCAGATGTGAAATTATACACAAAATATATTGTATCATAAAGGGTCCATGAGTTGCGCTGCATTGAGAAAGGGGCATTAGAAGCATTCAGCGTGTGTGCAGCCAGTGATGATGCGTGGTCCGGGCGGGCCGCACTGGGAGCAATGTCACTTGCCTACTGGACTGCGTCATCTGCAATTGCGACTCGATCTGAATTGTGAGCCCTGCAGTCCGCAATGTAGATGGAAGGCAGTAGTCAGAACAGACCTCGAGGAATGCTTTTTGTCACTTCCTCTTGACAAAATCCAAGGACATAGAGTACAATTCCATCTGCAATTAATAAATCATATCTCAATGTAAATTGTGAGCTCTGCTGACCACAGTGTATGTAACAAAAGATGAAATATGTATGGAATACATTGTCAAATGTTTAGGTTTCAGGGACGTTATAGTTAGTTGCCTACTGGACTCTGAAATTAATGAATCAAGATTGAATTTGAACTGTGAGCTCTGCTGGCCGCAGTGTAGACTGCCATTCAGTGTTCCTTTGGACTTGCAAGATAAGAATATATGATATTACCCCGCTAACAAACACTCCGCATACCATTACCACAAATTTTTGACAACACAACTTCAATGACCCCACAAGTTTTGACAACGCAAACTTTTAAAACAACTTTGCCTTTACCACGCATGCCATTACAATGCAAAGGCATGCGTGGTAAAGATATACTCATGGTAAACGTTTGAAAGGTAAGTGAGAGTACCCTGCCCTACTCTACACCCTAATGTATTACCCCTTGCATGACCCTCACCCGACACCCAGTCCTCTCCCTACATTTACACTACCCAGCACGAACCCCGACACTACCCTAAACCACTACTCTGTACTACACACACACCACAACACTACCCTAAACCCTAAAACACTACCCCCAGCACAACCCACCCCCGACCCCCAGTCCAGTCCCTACACTGAAACACTATCCTGCACGGCCCCCCAACACTGCCCTAAACCCTAAATCACTACCCTACACTACACAAACACCACAGCACTACCCTAAACCCTTAAACACTACCCCCAGCACGACCAACCCCGACCCCCAGTTCGGTCCCTACACTCAAGCACTACCCTGCACGACCCCCCTACACTACCCTAAACCCTAAAACTCTACCCTACCTTACACAAGCACCACAACACTACCCTAAACCCTAAAACACTACCCCCAGCACAACCCCCGACCCCTAGTCACTACCCTACACTATACAAACACCACAACACTACCCTAAACCCTAAAACACTACCCCCAGCACGACCCCCCGACCCCCAGTCCGGTCCCTACACTCAAACACTACCCTGCACTACCCCCGACACTACCATAAACCCTAAAACCCCACCCTACACTACACAAACACCACAACACTACCCAAAACCCTAAAAGACTAACCCCAGCATGACCCACCCCCAGCCCCCAGTCCGGTCCCTACACTCAAAAACTACCATGCACGACTCATCAACACAACCCTAAACCCTAAAACACAACCCTACACTACACAAACAAAACAACACTACCCTAAACCCTAAAACATTACCCCCAGCAAGACCCTTACCCAACCCCCAGTTCGGTACCTACACTCAAACACTACCCTGCATGACCCCCTGACACTACCCTAAACCCTAAAAAACTACCCTACACTACACAAACACTACTCTAAACCCTAAAAGACTACCCCCAGCACGACCACCCCGACCCCCAGTCCGGTCCCTACACTGAAACACTACCCTGCACGACCTCCGACACTACCCTAAACCCTAAAACACTACCATACACTACACAAACACTACCCTAAACCCTAAAACATTACCCCCAGCACGGTCCCTACACTCAAACACTAGCCTGCACGACTCCCAGACACTACCCTAAACCCTGAAACACTACCCTACACTACACAAACACTACCCTAAACCCTAAAACACTACCCCCAGCACGACCCCCCCGACCCCCAGTCCAGTCCCTATACTGAAACACTACCTCGCACGACCCTCGACACTACCCTAAATCCTAAAACACTACCCTACACTACACAAACACTACCATAAACCCTAAAACACTACCCCCAGCTCGACCCCCCTGACCCCCAGTCCAGTCCTTACACTGAAACACTACCCCACAGGACCGCCAAGACTACCCTAAACCCTAAGAAATTAAGCCCCACCCCAGGCCCAATACCCCTTACCTCTCTCTCCTCGTGGTTCCTCCCTCCTCCTGGTTCCTGCTTCACTTCGTCTGTCTCTGAGGGGCGGTGCACGTCATTGTGTCGAAACGGAAGAGCCTCTGTTTCCTCACAACGACGTGGACTGCCTATATTTCTTTTTTACAATGCGTGTGCATTTACCATAAATACCTTTACAACGAAATTCGTTGTAAAGGCATGCTTGGTAAATGTACACACGTTGTAAAAGAAATGCATCGTAATGGTATGCGGGGTAGGTGCACCATGCGTAGTACCTGTCAAAAATTCGTTGTGAAGGATATATACCGCAAGATATATTTGGTCATTGTACTGAAGCTATAATTGATATAAAAAAAGTTCTTGAAGCAAGGATACTAAAAGGATATTACTTAGGTTTCGAAGAAGTTGTAGTTAGTTGCCTACTGGACTCTGTAATTAATGAATCAAGACTCAATTTTAACTGTGAGGCCTGCTGACCGCAGTGTAGGCTGGAGGCAGCGGTCAGCAAGGGCCCATAGCTACGTGGCGTTGAGCTGCACACTTAGTGGCACCTGAAGCAACCAGCATGTGCGGAGCCTGAGATGATGCGTGGTCCGGGCGGGCCGCACTGGTAGCAATGTCTTTTGTCTAATGAATTCTGTCTCAGTAAGGCCACGTGGCGGTGACTTGTGGTGCATTGAGTTAGTGGCACCTGAAGCACTCAGCGTGTGCGCTCCCTGCGAAGATGCGTGGTCCGGGCGGGCTGCACTGGTAGCAATGTCTTTTGTCTTATGAATTCTGCCTTAATAAGGCCACGTGGCGTTGACTTGTGGTGCACTGAGTTAGTGGTAACTCTGGCACTCAGCGTGAACGCAGCCTGCGATGATGCGTGGTCCAGGCGGGCCACACTGGGAGCAATGTGTCTTGACTACTGGACTGCGTCACCTGCAATCGCCACTCCATCTGAATTGTGAGCCCTGCTGTCCGCAGTGTAGTTCTGTTGAAATAATAACTCCAAACTTGTAGTAGTTTCCTTGTAGTTTAATATTAGCAGCACAGCAACCAGTAATCCAGTGGTCAGTACAGCAATCCAGATACCACTGCCCTTCAACCCCCAGACTCATCTTCAATGTTCCACATGGAACCAGAATGTTATTCATAAGATGCTCTGGTGCACATGCTCAACATGGAATAAACTAAACAAGCCTTAGCAATGCAAATACAACATATCTCCCTTTTTCAACAAAACAAGAAAATAAATGATGAACATACATCAACTACAAACATTACATATCATGAAATCTTTTTGGAGGACATCTATCGCGAACTGAACTTTTTACCCTTGAAGCTACAGTATCATGAGAATGTACAATAGGAGGACCCACAAACTGTTGAGAGACATTGGAACATTTGGCCACACGTTTAACATTCCAATACCTACCATCTTGGGTCAAAACACTGTTGTCAAATACTTTCACCAACTTAATGGGCTTGCCAAAAGTATCAGAACACTTTGTGTTTAAACCAGGTTTCTTTATTCTGACCCAATCCCCACTTTTGAAATCATGAATTTTAGTTTTCCACTTATTATCATACCAAGACTTTGTTTTTGTTTGTTTCAAACACACCCTCTCTTCCACACCAATGACCATTTGGTCTGAAAACGCCTTATGATTACACTTCTCCTTAAACCACCATGGACAAATCCTAGAAGCAGGGTCTCTGCCCTTTAAAAGTCGGAAAGGACTGACTTCTGTAGTAGTATGAGGCGTGATACGATATAACCATAACTTCTCTCTCACAAAATTTTTCCAATTTCCACCAGATTTAAGCCCATCAGAAACATATCCCTTTAACACTCTGTTAAAACGCTCTACCAAACCATTCTCATGTGGTTCGTACACCGAGACAGTATAATGTTTAATATCATGAATTCTTAGGAAACTTTCCATTTCATTTGAGGTAAGTTGCACACCATTATCAGTTACCAGTGTGGCAGGACACCCTTCTCTAGAAAAAACCTCTTTAAAAAACTCCATGACCAAAGTGGTGGAAGTACCTGATGAAAACTTTACCTCCGGCCACTTGGAATGATAATCTACCAAGACAAACGCATAACGAGAGTCCTGCGGTAAGCACATGAAAGGACCAGATATGTCAAAAGCCACTTTCTTCCACGGTTCAGTAGGCCAATCTGAACTTTTTAATGGAGGTACATTGACCTTCAACATTCTTTCACTTCCCATACATACTCCACATTCCCTAATCATGCGATCGACCATGCGATCCAAACCAGGCCACCAAAAATAATTCCTAATCAATCGCTTCATTGCTGACATGCCAGGATGATTTTTGTGTGCTAAATCCAAAATAATTTTTTGCATACCACACGGGGGCACACATTTCCCATCTTTAAACATGATGCCACCTTCAAGCTCTAACACATCAGACACATTAAACATAGGAACAATTTCTTCTTGCAAATTTTTCCTCGTCGCCAAATGTTGAAATAATAACTCCAAACTTGTAGTAGTTTCCTTGTAGTTTAATATTAGCAGCACAGCAACCAGTAATCCAGTGGTCAGTACAGCAATCCAGATACCACTGCCCTTCAACCCCCAGACTCATCTTCAATGTTCCACATGGAACCAGAATGTTATTCATAAGATGCTCTGGTGCACATGCTCAACATGGAATAAACTAAACAAGCCTTAGCAATGCAAATACAACAAGTTCAAAGGCAGTGGTCTGTACAGACATAAGTCTGCGGTACTGTGCCTCTGTGTTCGCAGGGGGACTGTGTCAAGGAGACCGGCCGACATGGCGGCAGCCACGTGGCAGGGTGAGGGCCGCTGCTCTGGCAGACACGTAGGCCTTCACACAAGTGAACAACGCCCAGAGCCCCGGCCTATTTATTCACACTTCTACACTGGAGTGGCGTACGTTCGACCAGCCCACTGCGCTTCCACTTACAGGGGACGATGACACAGGTACATGACCGAGATCTTCAGAGGTAACATGGTTGCGTCCACTATCCACAAACTACAAGCACCAGCAGTATATGTACACATGGATAGGTTTTTGCTCTGCATAGTGAGGTCTGTCCAGCACATCACCGCTACACTTGGTATTGTGTGTATTATTATTGGTGGGTGACTTGCGTCCTTTACACATGTTTGGTTGCCACATCTCGCAACATTCAGCTATTGTGTGTCTGAGGGTCCATGCCGTTTTTGGAAGATTTGCTGTCCTGTTGTGCGCTGCCTCGGTGGTAGTAGGGGGGGTGGTCCGGGAAGGAGGTCCTGAGGGTGGTGGCAGTGGGTTTTGTGGCCTTCTTGGGTGTCGGAGGTGCATGAACAGTAGCTCTATGACATGTGCTGGTCTTCAGATGTGATCCTGGGCTGGGCTCCCTTTCGCACTGTAGGTAGTCGTCCTACTTTACACCAGTAAAAGGCAGATGTTACATTCCTACTACTAACGCAGCTTATTGCCTGTTTTATTACTATTATTAGTGTTAGTTGTTGCTCTCATTTGTGGCGATCTTTTTTTGCTGAAGCTATTGCTGGAAAACTGGCGATATCGACTGTTTCCACCAGGTTGAGAATGGAATGATAATTTAAAATCACTGAAAAAACCATAGGTTTAATGAACATTATAATTAGAAATTAGCATTTAAAAAACCTTTGAAATTCACTAAAGAAACCATAGGTTTCAGGGACGTTTTAGTTACAAATTATCATTTTAAAAACCTTTGAAATTCACTGAAAAAAACATAGGTTTCAGGGACGTTATAGTTACAAATTAGCATTTAAAAAACCTTTGAAATTCACTGAAAAAAACATAGATTTCAGGGACGTTATAGTTAGTTGCACATTTCACTCGTACAAAACCATAGAAATTTGGCCGTTATAGTTAGTTGAGCTAACTATAACTCACGCCCCCGCAATGCAGTGCTGATGACGTCACATATTACATCATTCATGACATGGTCAGTGACATCACTGATGACATCTCAAATGACATCACTGATGACATCACAGGCTGCGTACACACTGAGCGCCAGAGGTACCACTAACTCAGTGCACCACAAGTCACCGCCACGTGGCCTTACTGAGGCAGAATTCATTAGACAAAAGACATGGCTACAAGTGCGGCCCGCCCTGACCACGCATCATCGCAGGGTGCGCACACTCTGAGTGCTTCAGGTGCCTCTAACTCACTGCACCATAAGTCATCGGCACGTGGACTTCTTAAGACCGAATTCAGGAGGCAAAAGACATTGCTCCCAGTACAGCCCGCTCGGACCATGCATCATCGCAGGGTGCGCACACGCTGAGTGCTTCAGGTGCCACTAACTCAGTGCACCATAAAGGAAGGAGGGGCAGGGACATCGTCAAGCAGGCGGTGAATGCATTGGAATTAATGTTGCAGCAGGCTGCCAAGTAAATATTTGTCTAAGAAAGCGCTTTAACATACTAGTTTGCTGGAGCGCTGTATATATATTTATAATCTGGCAACTAGCACAAACCAAAATTTTACCGCACATATATCCCAATTGTGCGTGATCTAGCCCAATCTGGCAACAATGCCGCATCACTTGATTCCTCATACAGCTCACAATGGAGCCACGCCCATAGCTCCAGAGTCATTCTTCACAGCCTCACGCAGGACTGGCATACGCTACATGGCCCAGATTTTCATTGTAGTGATCTGCTGGTCACAGATCTAGTTGTCACTATGCCACAGCCACTCCCTCATGGCTGGTATACACCCACACCACACCCATCCATCACAGGCGTCACAGGACACATGACCCTACCAATAAAAAAGACCGGGCGCACGTGCTCTACACCATTTTAGAGTTGCTCCCACCACATGCACTGTGATGGCCCGTCCCAGTGGTCCGCACACCTCATGTAGGCATGAGCCATCGAACAGGGGGGCCTACCGCCACGTGCGTGGCCTCACTGGTCACCGAGTTAGTGGCACCGCAAGGACTGAGCGGGTGTGCAACCTGCGATGATGATAGGTGCCCTAGAATGTCCTCTGCCATGGAAAAATCAAGATGCAGCACCAAATGTAAGACTTGTAGGCTTGCGGAGCATGGCTGCTTGATGTGGAGGGTACCCTGTTCGTGAAAAGGTGAGCAGTGAGGCCTGGGTGCGCAGCGGTGGGCAAATACATCTGGGCGGCGAGAGTGGATGGGGTGCAGCAGCCTGGATGCACAAAGGCGGCACAGCGATTTAGGCGTCAGCTGTCGTATATACTCTGCCATTACTAATTCTGTACTATGTTTCAGATGTCGGAGCTTGAGGGCTCCACTAGGTCCCGGCACGTGGTTGGAGACACACTGGTGGCAGAAAGGTGAGCTGTGAGGATTTTCTCCACAGTGTCAACACTCACTCTCTCTCTCCATCTCTTCCTTTCAGTAACTCACACTCTTTCTCTCTCTCTCACTCTCTATCTCTTCCTTTCTTTCTCTCACACTCTTTCTCTCTTTCTATGTCTCTTCCTCTCTCTCTCTCATTCTTTCTTTCTCTCTCTTCCTCTCTCTCACTCTTTCTCTCTCTTCCTCTCTCTCACACTGTTTCTCTCTCTCTTCCTCTATTACACTGTTTCTCTCTTTCTCTCTTCCTTGTATCTCACTCATTCTCTCTTTCTCTGTCTTCCTCTCTCTCACTCTTTCTCTCTCTCTTCCTCACTCTCACTCTTGTGATCCAAGAAGGTACTGGTCAATGATGGAGATTTGGAGTGACTCAGAATACCAGATCTGATCATAGTCCAGTACGCATCTTTAAATACTTTTTTAGAAGGAAAAGTATTATGTGCTGGATCTTCCCAAAGATGCCTCATGTCCATGTCCACCAGGGATCTTTTGACCTGTTGTAGCCATCTGATCTTATGAGAAGTGTCAATTCCTCTGATGTCCATAAGAGCTGAGGCATAATGGGCTAGTTCCGGAGTAGACCAAAGTCTTCTCCAGTAGGCCATTGGTTTAAACCTAGCAACCTCTGTTAGCAAATGGCATCCCGAATCTAAATATAAAGGAGTAAGAGGAGTACTCTGGGGGAGACCAACCAAACCTCTCAATTAACTTTTTTGGGCCTGAGCTAGTAAGGACAGATTTTCGAAGCCCCATAGTTCTGCCCCATACAAAATGGAGCCATAACCTTAACATGATCAATCTTAAGTGCGGGCCGATAGGTTTTGTCTGGTAAAGCCTATGTTCTTTCAAAATCACCCCTGCTATCTGTGAATGTTTAAGTGCCAATGTTTCTATTTGGGGCTTCCAATCTAACTTACGATTATTTACTCCAAGATAGGTGAATAAATCTGTTTGCTCTAAAGACTCATTATTCACAACAACCCTTGACTTGATGGCTTTGTAGTTGTGTAACACCATAAATTTAGTCTTATCCACATTTACCAATAATTCATGTTCTTTGCAGATTGTCTCAAAACGTATCTAATTCTATACTATCTTTCAGATGACTAAACTTGAGGGTGCACTATGTCCCGGCACGTGGTTAGAGACACACCAGTGGCACAAAGGTGAGCTGTGAAGATTTTCTCCAGTGTCAACACTTCCTCTCCCTCTCCATCTCTTCCTTTCTCTCTCTCATACTTTCTCTGTCTCTTCCTCTCTCTCACTCTTTCTCTCTCTTCCTCTCTCTCCCACTGTTTCTCTCTCTCTCTTTTCCTTGTATCTTACTCTTTCTCTCTTTCACTCTTTCTTTTTTCTTTGTCTTCTTCGCTCTCTCACTCTTTCTTTCTTTCTCTTTCTTCCTCTCTCTCTCACTCTTTCTCTGTCTTCCTCTTTCTCTCCTCTCTCTCACTTTTTCTCTCTCGCTTCCTCTCTCTCACACTGTTTCTCTCTTTCTTGTATCTCACTCTTTCTCTCTTTCCCTCTCTCACTCTTTCTCTCTTTCTTTGTCTTCCTCTCTCTCTCACTCTTTCTTTCTTTCTCTCTCTCTCACTCTTTCTCTCTTTCTTTTTCTCCTTTGCTGGACGCATGACGCACCAGCTTATCTTTCTTTTTGTGATTTGTTTTTCACAAATGGTCCAGCGATGACACAACATAGTTTTATTTGTTGTTGTTTTGTCTTAGTAAAATGTTTTATATGTAAATCCATACATGACCAAAGGGCATATCAGCAAGCTGGTGATGAAAAATGATCGCCGCTTTAACGTCCGTTTTCGTACGAAAAGCGGCGATAATTTTATCGCTTAATCAGCAAGGTCACGCTAACGTGTAATTCCTTGCTTTAGCTCCCTTTCCCATAACGCCCACCTTTGCATCTCTAATGAGATGCAATGTGGGCGTTCCGTCCCAAAATAACTGGAGAAATGTCGCTAACCGACATTTCTCCAATTATCAAGGGAATCACTAACAGGCATAGCGATAAGAAGAGTAGCGCTAACCACAGTTAACGCTACTTTCCTTACGCCTGTTTTCACCCTGACTTAGCCATTATATCCAATGTAAGGTGGATATAATGGCTAAGTATGCCCTGCTTTATCAGCAAGCTAACGCCAAAATGTGAGAGATTATCGCTGGATTTCCAGCGATAATCTCACTTTTGGCTGTTAGCGCAAGGAATTTTATCGCTTTTGAGATAAGCGTTGCTGATAGCACGCTATCTCAGCGATAAAATTCCACGATAGCCTGCGACAATTATTCTAGCGCTAAGTGTGCTTAGCGATAATTATCGCCGGCCCTTGCTGATATGCCCCTAAGATTCTTATTTGTCCAACCTCACAAGCATCTTCTTATTTAAAATTGAACATACCCAATTTTTTACGTTCCAGATTCCCTAACGTGACTGTCACATTTGTTTGTGGGGGGTGGGGGGATGGGGGATGGCGGACAAGGAGCTCCTGCTGAGGGATGTCGGAGCAGTGTTGGGTGTCCCACCTGCATGATCGTTGCCTCCATTGTATCTGTTCTCAGAGACTTACAAGCCGGCGGGCTGGCTCATAGATGAAGAGCTGCGAGCCGACTGGCAGGCTTATAGAGGGAGAACCACGGCCCATCAGTTCGCAGAGGGAGAGCTGCTGGCCAGCTCGCAGAAGAACAACTGCGGGCCGACTGGTATAGGGAAAGGTGCGGGCCATCAGCTTCCAAAGGGGTAGCTGTGGAACAGTGATGTGGGGAGAGGGACCGTGAAGAGTGTATCTCGCAGAGAGAGACCTGCGATATATTTCCAGACTTGGCTTCACAGATACAACTGAGGGCCCGAGAACTCGCACCCGAAGAGCTGTGAGCCAACAAGTGGTTCGCAGAGGGAGACTTGCGGGCCCAAGAATGTTGTTGGAGGTATACTGTTGATGGGGGAAATGGGTGCCTTACCTGCTGATGTAGGGAGCCGCAGCGTGAAAGGGGTATCTCGCACAGACAGAGCTCCGGTATATTAAATTGCCCCCGGGACCTTTCTTTTATATTCTCACTCCATGCGAGGCACAAGATGGCTGCTAACACTTCCTGGTTTGAAGTGTTAGCAGCCAATCAGAGAACACTTCCTGGTTTGAAGTGTTAACAGCCAATCAGAGGCAAGTTCTTGCTCCGGAGTTAGGCACCGTCCAGATATATATATATATTTTTCCTTTACTATCTCAAAAACTACTGAATGGATTTACACCATTTCAACAAAAGCGCGCTTTCTGGAGCAAGACGTTTCTCCCTGCCAAATTTGGCGTAATTCCGTTCAGCAGTTTGACCTGTAGCCTTGTCTAGTTTTCTATGGAAAATGCATTGAGAAAACACTTTTTCGGACCCCCCTTTTTTCTCAGCTCCCACTTGACCAATCACCCTGTAATGTCTTAGCAGCTGGATGGCTCTGGTCGTGGGTGCAAATATCTCGCAATAAACTTGCTTTCAATCAACAACCAACCTTGTACGTCCTCAATGCACCCCTAAACTTTCAAGATAGGAGCTGATCAAAAAAGAGAAACTTTTTGGAAAATTTAGTAAAGATTTGTCAAACGATGCCAAAGTTATAAGCACATGGAGGACTCCAGGAGGGGGGCAGTGCAACCCCCCTCCCAACATGAGTGAAGCCCCTGGTCTGCGGGGGACCCCAGCAGGCCCCCGCAGTCCCAGCGAGCCCCCGCTTTTATTTTTTAAGAAATGCCCCGGGGACCTATCCCACCCCGGGGTCTAATTAAAAGAAAACACGGGAACCCATGACCCCAGGGCGAATTGCGCTGATATTTTTTAAAAAAAGAATCCTTTCTTTGGCCCTGAAGGTCCTTCTGGGACCCCCTGAGCAGGCTTAGGGGGTCAGGGTGTGTCTACCCTGCCCCCTTCTCTTGTTTTATACCTTTGTTTCTCTGTTTTCTGGTGACTCGCTATTACCGAGTCACAAGATGGCTGCCAACACTGGTTTGGAGTGTTGACAGCCAATCACAGTGAAGCTCGTGCTTGGGACTTAGGCTCCGCTCAGATATCGAAACTTTTATTTTTCTAATTTCTCAGCAACTACTGAACGGATTTACACCATTTAAAAAAAAGGTCGCTTTCTGATCCAAGCACTACCTTTTTGCCAAATTTGGGGTAATTCCGTTCAGTAGTTTTGGCTCTAGCCTTGCACAAAGTTTCCTAAGTGAAATTGATTTTTTGACTCTTATTTTTTTTAATTTCTCAAAAGCTACTCAACAGATTTACACCATTTAAAAAAAAGGTCGCTTTCTGAACCAAGCTCTACCTTTCTGCCAAATCTGGGGTAATTCCTTCCAGCAGTTCGGGCTGTAGCTTGTCGCAAAATTTCCTATGGAAATTAACATGAGGGAAATGCGTTTTGAGACCCCCCTCTTTTCTCAGCCCCCGCTTGACAAATCACCCCCAATCTTTCAGGATAGGAGCTGACCTGGATAGACTTTTTTGGGGGAGAATTGTGTAAAGATTCATCAAATGACGCCAAAGTTATTAGCAAATCAAAAAATGCTTTTCCTATGGAAACTAGGTTGGAACTATAATAACTCTTATAACTATTATAGTTAGCTGAACTAACTATAACAGGGGAATTTCAATGGTTTTGTACGAGTGAAAAGTCCAGCTAACTATAACACCCCTGAAACCTATGGTTTTTTCAGTGAATTTCAAAGGTTTTTTTAAATGCTAATTTCTAACTATGCCTACAGAGATAGGACATGTGAAGAAAGAAGAAAAAACGCACAGAAAGAAAAAAAAGAAATGCAGAAAGAAGCAACAGAAGTCCTCAAAGACGAAGAAAAGTGCAGGAAGAAGGATAACGTGCAGAAAGAACAAACGGAAGAGCAGAAAGAAGCCTTGTTGCAAAATCATCCTGTACCCTCAACTTTTCAGACGGATACTGGTGGTAACTGAGTCTGACTAACCAGTCCTAGAGCCAGTGCTATGTTAAAAGACACTCAGAATACAGTGAAAACACCTACATACACTAGGGAACACTATGCGTTGGGGTCCCCCTGTGATCAGCATGACCTCCTCTGTAAGCCCCTAGTATATAATAGGGCAGGGGATTAAAACTACCTCTTAAAATGCACCACAGGGCGTGTTTGCACACGTCACCTCAGGCCCCGTCCCCTCACTTCCCCACTGTGTAAACACGCCCTGTGGCTGTTTTAAGTTGGGCGATTAAGTCCCCTTGAATCCTGAGGGTCCCTAGGGTCCAACTTTCCTACTAGGTACCTCCAGTATGCGCCACAGAGCTGCGTTGCAGAGAATTGTAAAAAGTGGCACGGCCTGGACCACCTCTCTGCAACGCAGCTCAGTGGCGCTTACTGGAAGCACCTGGTGGGCTAGTTAGCCCCCAGGGGCCCTCAGGATTGAAGGGGAATTATTTCCCCAACTTAAAACGCGCCACAGGGTTTGTTTGCACACGTTAACTCAGGCCCCGTCCCCTCCCTTCACCACTGTGTAAACACGCCCTGTGGCCATTTTTAGTTGGGAGATTAAGTTAATTTGAATACTGAGGGTCCCTAGGGTCCAACTAGCCCACTAGGTACCGCCAGTATGCGCCACAGAGCTGCGTTGCAGAGAGTTGTAAAAAGTGGCACGGCCAGGGGCCCTCAGGATTGAAGGGGAATTATTTCCCCAACATAAAACGCGCCATAGGGCGTGTTTGCACAAGTCACCTCAGGCCCCGTCCCCTTCCTTCTCCACTGTGTAAACATGCCCTGTGGCCGTTTTTTAAGTTGGGAGATTAAGTCCCCTTGAATCCTGAGGATCCCTAGGGGCAAAATAGCCCACTAGATACGTCCAGTAAGCGCCATTGCAGAGAGGTGTAAAAAGGGGTACAGCCTGCACCACCTCTCTGCAACGCAGAGCAGTGGCACTTACTGGAAGCAACTGGTGGGCTAGTTGGCCCCCAGGGTCCCTCAGGATTGAAAGGGAATTATTTCCCCAACTTAAAACGCGCCACAGGGTGTGTTTGCACACGTCACCTCAGGCCCCGTCCCCTCCCTTCACCACTGTGTTAACGCGCCTTGTGGCCGATCTAAGTTGAGAGATTAAGTACCCTTGAATCCTAAGGGTCCCTAGGGTCAAACTAGCCCACTAGGTACCTCCAGTAAGCGCCACAGAGCTGCGTTGCATAGAGGTGTAAAAAGGGGCGTGGCCTCAGAACACCTGTCTGCAACGCAGCTCCCTGGCGCACACTGGAGATACCTGTTGGGCTAGTTGGCCCTCAGGGACCCTCAGTATTGAAGGGGAATTAATTCCCCAACCTACAACTGGCCAGGGGGCGCGTTTGCAGAGTGCTGCAAGGAGGGGGCGTGGCCTCCAGCGCGATGCCGGTCTTTTATTTATTTTATTTTTTTAAGAAGGAGGGCTGTGTGGCCCCCCTTCTTTTTCTAATTTACTGGCCCTGGGGGCCCCATCCCCCAGGGCCTGCACCCTAATTTTTTTTGTTGAAAAAAATAAATGTGGCCCTCCCAAGGCCTTAATCGGCCCCGGGGACCCCAAACCCGGGTCATGGCCTTTTTTTAATTTAAATTCTTTAGGAGGGGCCTGCGTTGCCCCCCTCCTCAGGCCACTTATGGCTCCGGGGACCCCATCCCCCGGGGCCGGCCTTTGTTTTTTATTATTTTAAAAATATATATATTTATAGAAACACCTAGGACATGCTGGACAATCCGTATGTACCTATCACCATGACGATTTGCGTGATATTCATTAAAAGGCGACTATGCATAGAATGAATCCACATGGAATGTATTTACACCGCTAGTGAAGCTCTGACGTGTCTGACGCCCTACCGTGCCTAATCCCGGCACCCCCGCCGGTGGGTACTCTCCAAGTAGACACCCTTGTCGTTTATTTATACAAACATGGGTAGCTATTGACGGGCACATTTAATATACACACACACCAAGCCATTCAAAGGGGATTCGACAAAAATTCGACCAAACTATGCAAGAAACCCCCCTCACGGTTAATAAAAAACACATCCACCGCCGGATGTGTAATACTTTTTATTTTACTCTCTGAAAAGGAGACGAACCTCACTTGAGAGTCACAGCGTGCTCCAGGCTGAGCCCAATGCTGTGCTACACCCACCAGTGCCCGCCGATTGCCTCACACCTCTGTGTTGTATTCCACCAGCTACTGCGTATGCTATGACACTCTCTATCCCATGTGCACTGTAACACCACCCCGTGAATATGTCATGCCACACTTGCCTTCGCACGGGTTATATTGCCCCATCTAACGTGCCTTCCTCGATGTGTATGTTATAACGCACAGCGCTATGCCATACATATTACAATCTGGGATCCATATCTTTGTCACAGTGCATATGCAACGTTACACTCCCAAGCACATATTTTATATTACAACTTTAGAGACTAGTTATGTTACACAACACTGCCCTGTGCATATTACACTCCAAGGCGCATATCGCTTAGCACGCGCTAGTGCCTGTGCTATCTCGCGCTCTCCAATGAATCTGTCATTGCGCACAATGTATTGCATTTTATATTTCACGCCCCGGTTCATCTTATATCACACTTTTTGGTGCATAGTTTATACCATATACTACATCTAGTTTTCATTTTCAATCGTGCTCTCAGGACTATGTTCTATATAACACTGCGTCGACCTACCCTTTTCACGGGCATTACATTTTGCGATGTGGGTGGAGGGTCAGGGGGTGTTTCTGCCAAGTGAGCCCGGAGTCACAGTCACAAACGTCCTCTTCTTCCTGAATAAAAGTGAGATTATGCTGCATACTTGTTCATATTTTAAGTAGTTCGCACAGACACACATTTTAAAAACAATAAAGTTCCTAATACCCACCTTCTCTGAACAGTTAGCTTGCTGCCCCATCTACCTCCTCCCTATCCTCTGTTGTCTGAATCCATGGACTAGCCTCCTCCCTCCTGCCATGCATGGTCTGATGTGCTGCCACTGCCCTCCATTTAGCATGATATACCAGTCCACTACTCCTGCCCTCCATTGCCCAATTCTATGGCCCATCATTGACCTCCTGCTTAGCCTCTGTGCTTAGCTTGCTGCCCCTATTCTCCTTCCCCCTGCCCTCCGATGTCTTTGTGCATGCCCCTGCTCCATCCTTTTTGCCCACTATGTTCCATGGACCTGCCACTCCTATCTACTCTGAGTTTTCTGTTGAGCTGCCACTCCCCTCCCACCTGCCTAGCATTGTCAGATGACTGTAACCTGTCCCTGCCACCTCCACCCTGCCTGTCCACATGTCATGCCCCTATCCCCTTCCTCCTGTCCTCCATGGTCCATTTTACTGCCGCACCCTTCTGCCATCCCTGATCTGTTGTGCTGCAACTGCTCCTCCTGCCTGCCCTGCGCGGTCTGTTGTGAGGCCCCTTCCCCTGAACTCTCTTGTCTGTGCCCAGGTCCTGACCCTTATCCTCCATGGTCCTTTGTGCATGCCCCTGCACCTGCACCCTCCTTCTTGCCCATCATAGCCATTGTGCTGCCACTAACCCTCCCGCTTGCCATGCATGGTCTTCTGTGCTGCCATGGCCCCTCCCACCTTCCCTGTGTGGTCAGCTAGCTGCCCATGACCCCCTCCCACCTTCCCTCCATGGTCTGTGTGTATGCCACCATAGTCTCATTGTTGCTCTCCATGGTGTGTCTTGTTTCTAGTGCCCATCCTGCCTGACCTCCATGGTCATCTTGCTGCTCCTGCCCTGCCACCTTGCCCCCAGCCCTCTGTTTCCATGTGCAGACCCCCTATTCCCTCCCTCCTGGCTTGTCTGTTCCATTGTAATGCCCCTGATCCGTCCCTCCTGCCCTTTATGGTCTGTTATGCTGCAGCTTTCTCTCCTGTCTGTCCATTATGGTCAGCTAGCTACCATTGCCTCTTTCCCATCTGTTCTCTGTTGTCCATGTGCATGGTCCTGTCCCCTCTCTATTGCTTTCTATGGATTGTTGAGCTGCACTCCTGTCCCGCATGCGCTGTGTGTTGTATTGTGCTGCTGCAAACCCTGATGCCTGCCCTGTAGGGTCAGTTTGGTGCACCTCTCCATGTCCCTCCTGTCCTCTGTTATCCAATTCCATGTCCCTACCCCAAATCCTCCTGCCTACCATGATTCAATGTACCATACTTGCGAACATTTTGAACTTGGTAAGAGGGAGATTTTGAAAAAAAACGAGGGTATTGATTTTCCCCTTTGAGTTACATTGAAAAAGAGGAGATTGTAGACAGGAGACAGATCAAATAAAGCCCATTTGAGCTTAAAAACATTGGATGTTTCCTGGCTGAAACGGGTCTGTTGGCATGTATGGTTGTACTACCACTGCCTCTTCCTTCTGCCCACAATGGTCTATTATATTGCCACAGCCTCTCTTGCCAGTCCTGTATTGTTGGTTTGTTGCCCCTGCCCCCCTTAACACTGCCCTCCATAGTCTGTTGTGCTGCCACTGCCCTTCCTGCCTGCCCAGTGTGGTCAAATTGTTGCCTCTGCACTCTCCTACCTGCCTTCAATTTTCAGAGTCCGTGCCCCTGGCCTCTGCCTCTCAATAGTATGCCAATGAACAACTAGATTGCTAACATTCTATATTTATTACAAAAGTGTGGAACGCCTGACGTCATCTTGATGTAACCAAAACTGTAATACCTAGAGTATTTCCTTTAGAAATTACATATATGAGAGGGTCTTATTTGCATCAAAATTATGGTTAGTGCTCTAAAAAACTAAAATGAGGACATATTTTCTGAGTTTTCAAATAGCGACAAAGAACTTTTAAATTATTTGTAATCTTTATGTTTTTTTATCCAGTTGACCACTTGATTAAATGTTGCACCTTGGCGAGAGGATGTGGTGTTACTTCCAGAGCTGCAGACTTTGCAACTGGGGAACCAGGTTGGAGTTTCTGATTCAGCTCAACATTCTGTGATTGTGGTTAAATCACTTAATCTCCCCATGTCTACAACCAAAATGAATTTGATCTTGTGTGATGTAACCAATGCTCATGTAAAGCATTCCAATACCTGACAAGTCTGCACTATATAAAACTGCAAATACACAAAAAATAAGTGTTTTGCACACTTCTGTCATTGGGCTACATGTGGGCTACATCTGGGTGATATTTGTGCTGCATTTAGGCTCTTTTGTGTCTGGTGGCCATCTTGGGAGATTTATTTGTTATGAAGTTTCCTAATTTCCTCATTTACTGCAGTCTCCTCAGTAGGAAATGCTTTCAGTTTTTTACTTTGATTCCATCAAGAAGGTATTCAGATATGTCACACATTTGCCATAAATTCTGAATGTTAGCACTCTAGTTGCTCATTAGATCACTGTAGTAAAGCTACTGCTCACCACGGAAGTCTGCTGCTGGTATTAAAAGTGCATGTTTCAGTCTGCATATCAGAATTTTTTAATGAAATAGAAGAGGATTTGAGAAGTCACTCAAACTGTGCCCTAATTTTTCTTTCTTCAGCACTAATCATAATTTCAATGGCAAAATGCCCCCCCTCATTGTGTTCCTTTTTAAATTAAATGTTTTAAGTGTTACCAGTTTATTCCAATCAAAATGGCTTCAGGTGTGCCATACTTTTGTCATAAGTAAGATAGTAAGCGCTCTAGTTGTTCATAAGAACACTCTGGGACATTCTGTCATTAGGCTATACTTGGGCTACATCTGGGTGATATTTGGGCTACATTTGGGCTCTTTTGTCTCTGGTGGCCATCTTGGGAGATTTATTTGTTATGAAGTTTCCTAATTTCCTCATTTACTGCAGTCTCCTCAGTGGGAATACTTTAAATTTGTTATTTTGGTTCCATCAAGAAGGCATTCAGATGTGTCACACATTTGCCATAAATTCTGAATGTTAGCACTCTAGTTGCTCATTAGATCACTGTAGTAAAACTACTGCTCACCAGGGAAGTCTGCTGCTGGTATTCAAAGTGCATGTTTCAGTCTGCATGTCAGAATTTGTTTATGAAATAGAAGAGGATTTGAGAAGTCAAAATGTGCCCTAATTTTTCTTTCTGCAGAACTAATCATAATTTCTATGGCAAAATGAACCTCCTCATTTTGTTCCTTTGTAAATTAAATGTTTTAAGTGTTACCACTTTATTCCAATCAAGATGGCTTCAGGTGTGCCATACTTTTGTCCTAAGTAAGACTGTTAGCGCTCTAGTTGTTCGTTAGAACACTCTGGGACATTCTGTCATTGGGCTATACTTGGGCTACATCTGGGTGATATTTGGGCTCCCTTGTCTCTGGTGGCCATCTTGGGAGATTTATTTGTTATGAAGTTTCCTAATTTCCTCATTTACTGCAGTCTCCTCAGTAGGAAATACTTTCAGTTTTTTACTTTGTTCCATCAAGAAGGCATTCAGATGTGTCACACATTTGCCATAAATTCTGAATGTTAGCACTCTAGTTGCTCATTAGATCACTGTAGTAAAGCTACTGCTCACCAGGGAAGTCTGCTGCTGGTATTCAAAGTGCATGTTTCAGTCTGCATGTCAGAATTGTTTTATGACATAGAAGAGGATTTGAGAAGTCAAAATGTGCCCTAATTTTTCTTTCTGCAGCACTAATCATAATTTCTATGGCAAAATGAATCCCCTCATTCTGTTCCTTTGTAAATTAAATGTTTTAAGTGTTACCACTTTATTCCATTCAAGATGGCTTCAGGTGTGCCATACTTTTGTCATAAGTAAGACTGTTAGCGCGCTAGTTGTTCATTAGAACACTCTGGGACATTCTGTCATTGGGCTATACTTGGGCTACATCTGGGTGATATTTGGGCTACATTTGGGCTCTTTTGTCTCTGGTTGCCATTTTGGGAGACTTATTTGTTATGATGTTTCCTAATTTCCTCATTTACTACAGTCTCCTCAGTAGGAAATACTTTCAGTTTTTTACTTTGATTCCATCAAGAAGGCATTCAGATGTGTCACACATTTGCCATAAATTCAGAATTTTAGCACTCTAGTTGCTTATTAGATCACTGTAGTAAAGCTACTGCTCACCAGGCAAGTCTGCTGCTGGTATTGAAAGTGCATGTTTCAGTCTGCATGTCAGAATGTTTTAATGAAATAGAAGAGGATTTGAGAAGTCACTCAAAATGTGCCCTAATTTTTCTTTCTGCAGCACTAATCATACTTTATATGGCAAAATGAACCCCCTCATTTTGTTCCTTTTTAAATAAATGTTTTAAGAATTACCACTTGATTCCAACCAAGATGGCTTCAGGTGTGCCATACGTTTGTTATAAGTAGGACTGTTAGCGCTCTAGTTGTTCTTTAGAACACTCTGGGAAGCTGCAGTAGAACACAAAGGAATCAACTGACAGTCTCTGCCCTTGTTGGATGTACATGTTTTACTGAGAATGTCAGGCTTCATTCTCACATGACTGAGAAAGATAATGTGAATTTACAGAAAATATGCTCTCTGTTAGCTTATAGATCACCTTCCAAACCTCTGTGGGAAAAGCATGAGAAAATAGTTTTCTCTCAAACATGATTCATGATATCACAGCAGAAGGCTTTTTCACATGGTAAAATCACCTTAGAACACACCACAATTCCTAAAATGAGTATGGTACCATCAACAAATGATTTATAATGTAACTAAAGTCTTAAAACCTTTGTAGGATGGATTAAGCCACGCCCTATTTACAACACTAAGTTAGCATAAACGAGATAAGCAAGCCAGCTTGTCGTTTCTGCTGCGCTGCACACAACACTGTTGTTATGTGTTATTCATTTTAGAAATGCTGACTCGACTTTGCCTTACAGGATAACAAACTGTTGTTTCACATGCTTAACCGTGAAATGTGCCCTTGGTCTGTACATCATGTAAAGAACGAGTCTGGGTCACTAGAAGGTACAGAGTGTTGTGATTAGATTGATCGTACCATTTCTTAGACATATCATACATGCAGCTGCCAATATCTGAAGGACAAGCATCTTTAATATTGCAGAACAGTTTGGGTTTGCACACATTCGAACAGAAGAGCTGATGCATGAGAGAGCTAGCTGATCCTTTGATGTGATTCTACTAAGCTGATCTATACGGTATGGGGTCCCCCCTGTTAACCTAAGAGACCTTCTAATAGTCTAATAATAATAATGTATTAGATTCTAGAGAAAGGAGTGTGACTGTATACCACTGTCATTATTAGTATGATTGCTCCTTTCATTTTGTATGGTATTGTAATAATGCTTATGGATCTGATCTGTACTGTTAGTCTGCTAGTGTTAGCCAAAGTACTGCATCTTAGGACGCGAGGTTTATAAAATAAACTCTTTAAACTTTACCGTGTCTGTATTATTCTGTTGTGGACTAACAAATAGATACGAACAGGTATTTCGGATTCCCACCACTCCTGAGAAATATCTAAGTCGCTTGTTCTGGTTTGTCTATACATTGGGACCGCCTAGCTAGATCTAGGCTAACGCATGGGATACTAAGCTAGTCGGATAAGGGGTTCTGGGTTCTGAGGGGAGTTTTCTGGTACACCACAATTCTCTGAGGTCCTGGTCTCCTGCGCATAGTTCTGTGCATAAGCAGAATCCCTGCAACATGGCGCACCTAACGTTTGGTCTTATGATCTGAGACGCTTTATTAGTACTTGTGTTAGTCCACAACCACCCTCACTCTCGTTTCCGGAGAACGGGAGTGACGGTTTAACCTACCTAGGTTTTGACTATAGGTTCTTACAAGCTTGGAAATGAAATAGGTTATAAATTTTGAGCCCAAGTGCTACTGTAGATATCGTTGTTACTCTTTAGGGTGTCCTCATGGCGGTTAATATTCCCGCTCATAGTAGGGTTCCTCTGCGCGCTCATTTGAGAGCTTATGGGGTACCTGATGACGGGATGGCCGTGGTCTTTGTGGTCAGTGCTAATGCCACCTACCCTTATGAGTTGTTTTACTCATGGGTGACCTTTGAGGAGGTGGATACGGACGATAATTTGTTCCACGACTATACAGCCACGCCTGTGCCTGCGGCTTATGCCCCATATAGGACACTAGAAATTCCTATTTCTGCCTGGCAGCATACAATTTGGTTTAATGGCGCCCTCCCCCATGAGGTCGTACCAGCGAGAATGGACCCGTTGTCGATTGCAGGGGCCACTTGGCCGGTACTGGCCGGATATACTCCACACCCACGCTACCTAACGGTGGGAGTGGGTGATTTACGAACGCTACACACAGCCCTGATTACGGTCCATAGGGCTTTAGTGCAGTATGTGTCACGCACAGTTCAGGTGGGAGCACCTGCGGTTGCTGGCCACGGGACGGATCACCATCACGCAGTGGTGATTAGCCCTGTTATGGTTAATGCGGTTGTCGGCAAGCGCCCCCTCAGTAAGGATGAATTTCCTTACTGGCTTGCGGAAAAATTTTATTAATTAGAAGCCGTGTTTCCAAACACTACACCTGTGGATAAACACAGGATACTCACCATTACTTTGCCGAAGGACCTGGTCCCTCAACTTGTTGATTGTGACAATTGGGGCAAGGTCTTTGCTGCGACCTATTCGAAGTGCTACGGCACTCCGTCTATGTCTGTACTACCCTCCGTCATCAAGAAAGTCCAAGAAAGTCATGATGCGGAGGCAGCTATTGAGTTAGGATTAAGGCTTGTCGACAGTTTCGATGTGGTTTGTTCCATGGTAATGGGCAACCTCAAAGGAGATGCCATGCAGTTCCAAGTTGGTAATATGCTGGAACTTGTGGCTGATGCCGATAAACCCAGGGAGTTCGCAAAAATTATTGCGAAAGTCTATAGGATGGTTGGCCGTAGTGCCTTAGGCGTGAAACCCACCATAAAAATTCCTGATGTAGTACAGCAAACTAAGGTGAGTTCGTCTACAAAAGACGAAAAGCCCAACTTTCCTAAACAAAGTTGGCGAGCCAAAAAACAAGAGAAGCAGCAACAGAAACAAGTTTCTCGTCCTGTCTCACCCGTACAGTCGTATAGTGAACGCACTTATGATTTGCGCGATCGTACTCGTATTAAGTCGCCTGATAGGTTTCAGGTTTCTGAACAACGCTCTCCTCGTTCTTCACAGGAAACATCGACTATACATACTGGTGGTGGAGAGCGTGGGAGAGGACGGGGTACTCAAAGTCGAGACCAGCCCCGCCAGACTGACGGTAGAGGCAAGCAGGAAGACGCTGCCAGACAACGTCCACCGTTTCAGAAAAAGAAAGTTGCTGCTATCTCAGCGAGATATGCCTCAGATGGTGCGGACACAGCTTCGGAACCTGACATGGGCACTAACGCTGCTAGACAGCGCGGCGGAAGTTACAGTAGTGCGGCAAGCATTGCGTCCATTTCTGGAGGTGACAGCAACTGACATTTATGTGACAGTTGAAACTGCTGATACTCGCGTGGCTCCCCCAGAAAGATTATTTGAAATAGTCCTTAATATTGAGGGTGACATACAACGCAAAATTAAGGTGTTTTTTTGGGACAATCTTACGACCACCTATGATATTCTTTTGGCGGAGAAAGATTGGCCTCCGGCTTTCATTTTGGACGCTCCAAGGGGAGAGGAAGTAATTCTTCCCTCCTTTGGGCACGCAGTGCCCACGGATGAGTCTACTAGGTTAGCCGGGGAGTGGGCACAGGTGCTTGCACCTGCGTTATATCGTAATCAGGTTGGCTGGGATAAATGTTCTCCCAATCATGAGATTCCATTGCGGTCTGATCTCCAGCCTCAACCCCAATACCCCATGCGTCGCGAGGCGAGACCTCACGTCGCGTCCATCCTTGAACAATTGGAATATCAAGGAGTGATTGAGACTTGTGTGTCACCCATGAATAATTCTTTATTCACTGTGACGAAGCCTGACAGGTCGTACCGCCTAGTTTTGGATTACCGGCATTTAAACTCGCATTGCCGGACGTGTGCGGTACAAAATACTCATAGTTCGGCTCTCGTCGATAGTCTTGTGAGAAAACGTTTCAAAACCACGCTCAACTTATCAAATGGCTTTTATTGCCATAACATATCCCCTCATAGTTATGAGTGGACGGCATTTACCTCGGGTGGAAAACAAAAATTGTTCAAGAGGCTCCCGATGGGCTATAAAAACAGCCCTGGAGTTTTTTCCGCTCGCGTGGTCTCTCTCTTGGAGATAGTAGACCCGGAGGCATACTCGTATGTTGATGACATCTATCTGACAGATGACGAGTTGCTTCCACACCTAGCTCGTGTGGATAACATAGTGACTATGTTTGCAGACTTCGGTTACAAGTTTAACTTTAAGAAGTCCCACATTGCTGAGTTCACAGTGTTGTTCTTGGGGTACGAACTCAATAATGAGGGTCGAGGCTTGGCACCGCACTTCCTTGAGAAATGTGCACGCCTTCGTATCCCTACGACACTGAAAAAGCTACAATCATTACTGGGTTTTCTGAATTTCGGTCGTTCCTACATTCCTGATTATGCCCAGTGTATCAAGACGCTTTATGCTTTGGTACAACCAACTTTTACCAGATCTTGCTGGCTGCCAGAGCATTCATCTGCATTGTATTCTTTGCAGACTGATCTTCTCACTGCTAAATTTTTACAAACTCGTGATAACCACACCAACCTGGTCATTAGAATTGTTCCAGGCACGGAAGGTTTCACGTACTTAACGTTCAATGAGGGCGATACAGTCCCCATTGCTTACACATCTCATCTGTACACTTCGGCTGAGCTGCGATTTTCCACTGTTGAAAAAGTCTTGACAGCAGTTCGGATGGCGATCCTGAAAGAACGAGCGCTATCACAAGGAAAGCGCATGCTGGTGGTAACACCGTTTCCTGCTCTCGAAGCAGTCACTAAAGCTAGTGTACTGAATTCTAAGGCTTTGCATCCAAGGTGGATACAATGGGCGACCTCCTTAGCTTCGCCTGACGTCGAATACATCTTTGACGCGGCGTTGCAGACTCAGGAGAGTTTGGAGTATGAATTTGTTCATCCTGCTCCTCTGTCATTGCGCACTATCGAGGAATACCATTGTGTCATATACACTGACGGGCCGGCGCAACCCGCAACTGGATCAAGGCACGCTTATTCAGCGGCTTGCGAAATTGTAGTCGGTACTTTCGTAAATGGAGATTTCCAATCTGATGCAGTGCATACGCAGTCATTGGGTGATTGTACCGCGCAGTTGGCGGAGCTTCATGCTCTAGTGCTTGCACTTGAGTTTGCTGATCACAGGATCACTACTCTTATAGTGAGTGATTCTTACTATTGTGTTCAATCTTACAACGACCATTTGCTTTTTTGGATTATGAATGGTTTTCGTGATTCCAAAGGTGGCACAGTGAAGCATAAAACGCTTTGGGCTCGAGTGGCAGAACTTAAAGGGAGTCTGCCACTTGTGAATGTAATTCACACTCTTGGTCACCAACGAGTTGGTGTCCATGCTGTCGGTAACAGTTTGGCTGACGAGGCAGCTAAAACCGCAGTGGCGACATATTCAGTAGCAGCAGTTACAAGATCAAAATCTAAGATAGATGCTGACATCTTGGCAGCTATTGCTGCTTCTGAGACAGGGACAAACTTCCCTAGAGGTTTCCCTTCTCGATACCATTATCACTTAAGTCCTGATAACGTCCCGCAAGTGAGGATTAACGACGTTGGTGATAGGTTGATTCCCAACGCGGACTGCAGACCAAATTTGATAACGGCTGCCCACGCAGGTGTTGCGTCTGCGCATGCTGGAGTGTCGGCAACTGTGTCTCTTCTACAGCAACGTTACTGGTGGTACGGTTTGTATAAACAAGCGCGGGCTTATGTACTTAGTTGTGACATTTGCCAGCAGATTAAACCTTCTTCTGTTGCGCGTCCACCTCCAACACAGCTGCATATATATAATCAACCACTTGCGTGTGTTTATTTAGATCACTGCGGTCCTTTTACCTCTGATACTGCGTACAAGTACATCTTGGTTGCAGTGGATTCGTGCACACGTTTTCTGTGGGTGTGGCCACAAAGGAGTGCTGATGCCAGGACTGTCATCAAAGCATTGCGTGTCTTTATAGGGAGTTTTGCATGTGGTACCCTTCACTCTGATCAGGGCCCGGCGATCGCCTCTAAGGCGTACAAGAAGCAATGAGAAGTTTGGGGGTCCAAGTCAAATTTTCGTCTCCATACCGGCCTGAGGGCAATAGTGTTGTGGAACGGATGAACCGTGACCTAAAGCAATCGTTGACAGCCAAGGTATTAGGTACAGGCCGGAACTGGCTTGCCCACTTGTATGACGTTCAACGTGCACTTAATAACCTCCCTTAAAGGTCTCTGGGTGGGAGGACACCGTACATGATGCTCTTTGGAGTGAGAATGTTTGTTCCAGACCTTGATGGTCTAGACATGGCGGCGGCTGCCGCGCCTTTTGACCTAGATGACCACTGTGCTGTATTGAAGAATCTACAAGAAGCAAGAGACACTCTAGCAAAGGAACACGTGCCCTCTACATCCGAAGAAGCGCTCCTGATTCCGGTAGTCGGCTGGCTGCCTCGAGTTGGTGACCTGGTCCGTGAGAAGGTGGAGAACAAGAAGGAGTTTGGCCCCTCTTATCGTGCACCAGTCCCGGTGCTTGGAGTATTGGGTACACGTACAGTTGTTTTACCCCCACTTCCTGGTCGCAAGGGTAACAGGTACATTTCAATTGAGAATGTCAAGCTACACAGGGTGGCCGATTCTCCATAGTATGACACCTTCGGTTTCCTGCCCTTCGATGCTGAGAAACTCTGTTGTGATGCCACCCTCTATCATCGTGCCTGAGGTTTCCATTGAGATGCTTACAGTTATTGATCAGCCTGGGCCACCTACTGCTGGTGGTTTGCCTGATGATCCTGAGTATGCTTATCCTGCAGAAGTTCCTTTGCCCCTATTACATACAACAACACTTACCCAGTCACATTCTTCCTTTGAAACTGAATCATTGACTTCCACTGCCCCTTATAAAATTTCTATATTTTTTGCCTGGTTCAAGAGACATTTTTTGGTTGCACCTTGGACTTACATCTGGCTGGTGCTGATTTGTATTTTTTTATTCATGACAATTGGCTTTGTGGTAGTGTTTTTTAGACTTATCAATGGACACTACCTGCATGAACGTTCTACAATTAAATTAATTGATGGAACTTTGGCCCCCCATTCCTCATCACACATCATGAAAAGAGACCAGACGTTTGTGAACATCACCGCCTGGCCTGTACGTGATGGGATTGCTTGGGATGTAGTGAACTTTCAAATTCATGGTCCCACCGAAGTTATTAATGTGCCAACTGTTTTTCGTGTTTCTATGGGTGATGTAGTTAAACAAAACATCCGCTCAGATGATTGGGATGTACACGCAATAGAAGCACTGTTTTCTGATTTAAAATATTATGCTGCATTTGATACTGAAGACCTGTATTTAAATACTGCAAACTACGATGAGCAATTTTGTTTTCAACATTATGGCACACATTTCCTACACAGAGCAAATACTTTTCGAAATTTTGTTAATTTCACTCAATGGGAACATTGTCCTGTCCCTATGCCTGGCAGCTCTGCCACTTTATTGAACAAATTCACATACTTTTCGGATTTTAGTGTGTCAAACCCTGATTCCTTTTATTTTAAGGTGGCGCTAGAACCCACTACTAAGGTCAGATTGACACACACCAAATTATTATATTCCAAATACTTTATGGATGAATTGGCTATTGGCGGTTATGATGTATGGAAAGCAACTATCGATCTTAAATCGGTTTGGGGAACTAAACCGTGGCAGGTACAAGGAACAGAAGCGTTGCATCGTGCCTGTCTCATCCCAAACCATATATTGTTTTTGAATTCATCTATTTTTCAGACCACCTGTTTTGGATTGGCTATGTCTAAAAAATTAATGTCCCCCTCGATACCGGATCTGGGCGCTTACCCTGGTTGGGAGAATCACTCAGATCTGTCCCTTACTATGTTGCAGTCCCTTGTTTCCAACGACACATTCAATATTTCAACATTGAATCCTGAGGGTTGGTTGGTTTGGCAAACAAGCTCAGATTCCTGTCAACGTCGGTTTCTGGAGCTGGATCCAGGGTATACACAACTTAGGGTTGACCCTCGTTTTACATCTTCACATACTGTGACTACCTACTCTGTAGGTAAGTTATGTCAGTCGTGGCTACAACATTCCACGTTAGCTTCAGTTAAGCTACATTTACCACGATTAAATGACAAAATTGATTTGAATGATTTTATTAAGGGTCCTGCGAATGGCAGGTCCAAACGATGGGTTTATGCTATTTACAATGAAATTTGGAAATTGTCGCAAATTGAAGCTGCTTCAAGATTACGTGCTATTGACCAGGCCAATATGGAAAAAGTATTGGCTGTGATAGATAATAGTATTAATACTTTGTCTTCTAGAATTTATACACTAGATAATATTGTTTCTTCTGTCGTAGACATTGTGCAGGATGATGTATCTGTGTTGTATCATGGCCAAAATCAGTTGCGTTCAATTATGCAGTTTGCATGGACATTGCAAACGTTAAAGGCAGGGAAAGTCCCTTGGGATTACATGAATATTTCATCGTTGTTCCTTCCTTTTAATTTGACAGAAAAACAGCAGTTCATGTCCATGAAAGATGCAACTTATGCATTGCTGCACATTGAAAAATTAGAACCTTTACCTTTTTCTGTTGCTGAGTTGAATTCAGCCGTGTGGCTTATACACGGATTGGTCACTTTACCTTTTAGTTTGTTTAAATTTAGTTTGTGCATGAAGCATTATGCCATTGGTAGATATGAACAACTTGGTGATGCGTTTTTGCACGAAGTTTGGTCACTTCTGTTCACTTACAGATGCGTAAGGGATGGCAAGGAGGTTTACTTCAAGGGTGAAGAATGCACTTCCGCTCCTGATCATTCTGTGGTTTGTAGACATATATAATTGCATGGCGCTTGCAATATACACGCTCCAAATTTGGCTTGTGTCCTGAAGGGGATTCCAGTGCCAGTTATAACGTCTTCTTTTAAGCTGCTTGCCAACGGTAGTTATTTGCTTTTAAATAGTGAAGCTTGCTGTGGGATGCTAGTGGGTATTCCTTACATAGTCACTGTTTCGCAAAAAGTGGTTTGCTGTAATAACGTCCTTTTCCCTCCCCCGCAAGGCCAACTCGATATATCCATCTGGCCGGCGATTCCGACCTTGAACGCAGAGTTCAATAGGATGAGCAGAATAAGGGCTCTTTTGTCTAAAAATGAAGTTGCGTTGACTTCATCCCGTGAAACATTTCTTCTAAATGTGGCGAACACACGCACTGAGGTACAAGCTCTTTTAAATACTGACCTCCCTCTCCATTTTGGAACCTTGATTCAAGCTATCTTTAATGCCTCGTCTACGACTGGCCTTGTTCATTTTTTTAAAATTGTGGGCTCGGGCCTCGTGACATCTTTCCAGACTGTTTTTGGTGTAATCCCCGCATTTTTACATTCTGTTTTTTCGAGTGTCTTTGGAGGGTTCCCCTTGCTCCTCGCTTTGGTGGCCGGGATCCTCTTGTTGATTTGCGCACTTCGATATGGCTGCACACCAGGAGTTGCAAGACGGCATGCTCCGCCTGCTCCATCTTCGTAGCCGGATGCTTGATTATTACGGCACTTTCCCTTTGGCGGTCTTAAGCGTCAAGTTTGGATTGTCTTTCCGGTTTCCCTTTTTTACCTGTGTGCAACCTGTCTTTCATTGCCTAGATTGTCCCTTCCAGTGGGCTCTGGACTTGTGCCTGTCAACCTTGGCGTCACCTGACCCGGATTTTGATGAACTAATGTGTCCCTTAGTGGTTCATGATTTTGATTGTTCTGGTGTTGGGTTTAGGGCTTTAGGTGCTGCACAAGGAGTCCTTGCAGACTGGGATATCGGAGAGGCGGCTATTGAATTCCTTGAAAGGAGTTATATCGAGGATGCTGACAGTTGTCCCATTATGGTGCTGGATGCTCCGATAATTGATGAACACGTGTGTTCCTTTCCCTTGCTAAATTGAATGGCAGATACTTTTGCGGAACGCTCCAATGATTTCCTCTTGGAAGCTGTTGCGACTTACGGTGCATATACCTTCATGGATTGACTGATTGACATTGTCACTCCAGGGTGCATCCAGAGATGTTAATTTTCTTCGAAATCTTTACTGATATTTTTAAGACATCGTTTTTCTTTTTTTAAACGAATTCTTCTTCCTTTTTATTATCGGACTTTACACTTACCTTATATGGACTTTGAGTTCATGCCCTTGGTTCCGTTCTACATCACTTGAACTCTGCGTTCTTGATAAGTGTATCCCTATTGGTTAGTGCTCCGATCATGGGGGGGTGTAGGATGGATTAAGCCACGCCCTATTTACAACACTAAGTTAGCATAAACGAGATAATTGTTAGCAAGCCAGCTTGTCGTTTCTGCTGCGCTGCACACGACACTGTTGTTATGTGTTATTCATTTTAGAAATGCTGACTCGAATTTGCCTTACAGGATAACAAACTGTTGTTTCACATTCTTAACCGTGAAATGTGCCCTTGGTCTGTACATCATGTAAAGAACGAGTCTGGGTCACTAGAAGGTACAGAGTGTTGTGATTAGATTGATCGTACCACTTCTTAGACATATCATACATGCAGCTGCCAATATCTGAAGGACAAGCATCTTTAATATTGCAGAACAGTTTGGGTTTGCACACATTCGAACAGAAGAGCTGATGCATGAGAGAGCTAGCTGATCCTTTGATGTGATTCTACTAAGCTGATCTATACGGTATGGGGTCCCCCCTGTTAACCTAAGAGACCTTCTAATAGTCTAATAATAATAATGTATTAGATTCTAGAGAAAGGAGTGTGACTGTATACCACTGTCATTATTAGTATGATTGCTCCTTTCATTTTGTATGGTATTGTAATAATGCTTATGGTTCTGATCTGTACTGTTAGTCTGCTAGTGTTAGCCAAAGTACTGCATCTTAGGACGCGAGGTTTATAAAATAAACTCTTTAAACTTTACCGTGTCTGTATTATTCTGTTGTGGACTAACAAATAGATACGAACAGGTATTTCGGATTCCCACCACTCCTGAGAAATATCGAAGTCGCTTGTTCTGGTTTGTCTATACATTGGGACCGCCTAGCTAGATCTAGGCTAACGAATGGGATACTAAGCTAGTCGGATAAGGGGTTCTGGGTTCTGAGGGGAGTTTTCTGGTACACCACAATTCTCTGAGGTCCTGGTCTCCTGCGCATAGTTCTGTGCATAAGCAGAATCCCTGCAACATGGCGCACCTAACGTTTGGTCTTATGATCTGAGACGCTTTATTAGTACTTGTGTTTGTCCACAACCACCCTCACTCTCGTTTCCGGAGAACGGGAGTGACGGTTTAACCTACCTAGGTTTTGACTATAGGTTCTTACAAGCTTGGAAATTAAATAGGTTATAAATTTTGAGCCCAAGTGCTACTGTAGATATCGTTGTTACTCTTTAGGGTGTCCTCATGGCGGTTAATATTCCCGCTCATAGTAGGGTTCCTCTGCGCGCTCATTTGAGAGCTTATGGGGTACCTGATGACGGGATGGCCGTGGTCTTTGTGGTCAGTGCTGATGCCACCTACCCTTATGAGTTGTTTTACTCATGGGTGACCTTTGAGGAGGTGGATACGGACGATAATTTGTTCCACGACTATACAGCCACGCCTGTGCCTGCGGCTTATGCCCCATATAGGACACTAGAAATTCCTATTTCTGCCTGGCAGCATACAATTTGGTTTAATGGCGCCCTCCCCCATGAGGTCGTACCAGCGAGAATGGGCCCGTTGTCGATTGCAGGGGCCACTTGGCCGGTACTGGCCGGATATACTCCACACCCACGCTACCTAACGGTGGGAGTGGGTGATTTACGAACGCTACACACAGCCCTGATTACGGTCCATAGGGCTTTAGTGCAGTATGTGTCATGCACAGTTCAGGTGGGAGCACCTGCGGTTGCTGGCCACGGGACGGATCACCATCACGCGGTGGTGATTAGCCCTGTTATGGTTAATGCGGTTGTCGGCAATCGCCCCCAAAGTAAGGATGAATTTCCTTACTGGCTTGCGGAAAAATTTTATCAATTAGAAGCCGTGTTTCCAAACACTACACCTGTGGATAAACACAGGATACTCACCATTACTTTGCCGAAGGACGTGAGGTTTATAAAATAAACTCTTTAAACTTTACCGTGTCTGTATTATTCTGTTGTGGACTAACAAATAGATACGAACAGGTATTTCGGATTCCCACCACTCCTGAGAAATATCTAAGTCGCTTGTTCTGGTTTGTCTATACATTGGGACCGTCTAGCTAGATCTAGGCTAACGAATGGGATACTAAGCAAGTCGGATAAGGGGTTCTGGGTTCTGAGGGGAGTTTTCTGGTACACCACAATTCTCTGAGGTCCTGGTCTCCTGCGCATAGTTCTGTGCATAAGCAGAATCCCTGCAACACCTTCTATTAACTGCAATGCTTTTTAATGAGGTGCTATCATGTATATTGGTCCCAAGATGGCTGCCAACACTTCTTGGATGAAGTGCTGACAGCCAATCAGATCTCACGATGAGATGTGTGGTTAGGCTCCGCCCAGATATATATGGGTTTTTACTTTTGATTTTCTCAGGAACTACTGAACGGATTTACACCATTTAAGCAAAAGGCACATGCCTGACCTGAGGACTACCTCTTTGCCAAATTTCAAGTAATTCTGTTCAGCCGTTCGGGCTGTACCTTCGACTAAACGTCCTACGGAAAAATCCATGGGGAAAACGCGTTTTGGGACCCCCCTTTTTTCTCAGCCCCCGCTTGACGAATCACCCCAAGACTTTCAGGGTAGGAGCTGAGCAGAACGCCCCATTCGTTTTGAAAATTTCACGAAGATAAGTCAATCGGCGCCAAAGTTATTCAAAATAGAATTTTCAGATTTCCTATGGGAACTCGGTCCTAACTATAACTATCTACTGGCGACCGCCAGTAGATAATATCTATATATATATATATATATATATTCACTTAAAAAACCATAGGTTTCACACATGTTATAGTTAGGTGGATATTTCACTCGTAAAAAACCAATGAAATTCCAACGTTATAGTTACTTCAGATAACTATAACTCGCGCGCCCGCAATCCTCTGCTCATGACGTCACATATTACATCACTCATGACATGGTCAGTGGCATCACTCTTGACATCACTGATGACATCATCCTTGTGATAGAGTGGCGGTCGCGCGAGTTATAGTTATCTGAAGTAACTATAACGGGGGAATTTCATTGGTTTTTTACGAGTGAAATATCCACCTAACTATAACATGTGTGAAACCTATGGTTTTTAAGTGAATTTGCAAGGTTTTTCAAATGCTAATTCCTAACAATAACGTGTGTGAAACCTATGGTTTTTTCAGTGAATTTGTATGGTTTTTTAAATGCTAAGTTATGTATGTATTTTTTTTTATACATATTTATTTTTCAATAAACTACGTATTACATTTTTAAAAAAAATGTATTTATGGTTTTTCACCGTGCGCGCACCCCCGCGATTTAAAAAAAAAAATTATGTTTTTTTCTGCCTTTGGGGTCCTTCATGGACCCCCTGACAAAGGCTAGGGGGTCAGGAACTCTCTACCCTGCCCCCTTTTCACGTTCGCCACCTTCCTTTTCCACTCTCACACTGAAAACAAACAAAATGGCGGCCGACCCTTCCTGATTTCGACCGATTCGAACGTTGACTGACATGTAACAACCAATCAGAATTACGCTCGCGCACGTTGCGCGGCTATAGATATGTATGTGCTTTTAAATGCAATTTTCTCTGGAAATACTGAACAGATTGACTCCATATATGCAAAAGGCACTTCCCTGACCTGAGGACTACCTCTCTGCCAAATTTCAAGTAATTCTGTTCAGCCGTTCGGGCTGTACCTTCGACTAAAGGTCCTATGGGAAAATGCATGGGGAAAATGCGTTTTGGGACCCCCCTTTTTTCTCGGCCCCCGCTTGACGAATCCCCCCGAGACTTTCAGGGTAGGAGCTGAGCGGAGCGCCCCATTAGTTTTGAAAAGTTTGCGAAGATTCGTCAACCGGCGTCAAAGTTATTCAAAATAGAATTTTGAGATTTCCTATGGAAACACGGTCCTAACTATAACTATCTACTGCCGACCGCCAGTAGATAATATATATATATATATATATATATATATATATATATATATATTGTGCATTAAAGTGTATTGTTTAAAATAGAAAAAATAAATTGTAATCTAGTTTTATTGCATTTTTGTTCGTCCTGAACCAAGTGAAATTCGCTGCTTTAGAAAGCACCGTTTCCTCGCACATTTACCAAGAGAGCTCTTTATTGTTCATAATCACAATAAAATTATTTCCCATAGAAACAGCAGCACAAAACCATAAGACAACGGCACCTATCAGTGCTTTGCTGCTAAAAAAAATAATAATTCTACAGCGGGACAAATGCATTAGTTTGTCTACAGCAGCTCAGCGGTGTACACGTTTCAGTTTACTCCATGTGAACACGGATCTAAGTGCAAGGTTCATACTTTTCTAGGTGCATAGAGAGAGATTCTAGTGGCATAACCAGAATGACGGAGCATCCCCAGAGAACGAGGTTGTGGGGGCAGGGAGCTAAGAATCAAGGGACTTAGAGACGACCATAGGCTCAGAGACAGGCAGCTCCCTCCCCCCCACACTACTGCAAGGGATGCGTTTGTTATAAATGATAACATACGGGGGCATGGTCTCGCTCTAGATCAGGATGGCGGCACTCGACTGAGCTCCGCTCGGGCACGGAGCTCTTTTCGATATTCTCAGCCTTTCCCTGCAGCATTCGGGGCTGTATACTTGCCTGTGTGGTCTACCTGATGGTTGGAGCGGCATTTGGAGCTGTTCCAACCTCTCAGTTCCTCCTATCTGACTCGGAACAGCGGCGGTGAGCTTTCATCCTTCACAATGCGAGCTGCCATTTTGTAATTCTGCCGCTCGCACTTCATGACCTCTAGGTGAGGTAAAACCTGCATTTTATAAAATTAACATGGATCGTTCGTGGTCTGGGACACCCTGGTAAAAGACAAAAGGTACTCTCTAATTTATCTCGATTGAATGCACATGTTTCTTTTCTACAGGAAACTCACTGTAATGACGCAGAATCTCTTAAATTAAAGAGACAATGGGTAGGCCAAGTTGTTTATTACCCAGCTTCCAATAGTAAGGGGGGTGTTGCTATTCTTTTTCATAAGTCATTACATGTACTAATTTTATCTACTCAATGTGATGGTGATGGACGTTGGGTAATGGCCAAGGTTTGCATTCAAAATAGAGAAATTATTTTGTTAAATATTTATGGTCCCGTTAAACCAGCCCCTGATTTTTGGGATAACATTAAGATTTTACTATCCTCTTTTGATAATCCTAACATTATTGTTGAGGGAGACTTTAATCAATGGCTTGACCCATTTTCAGATAGACAATCCTGACAGATCCCATAGAGCATTCCAATCTGCCAATGCTACACGTCCATTTTTTGATGTTTGGAAAACATGTAATCCTGATTCTCTTGATTTTACATTCTTTTCCAGTGTTCATCATACTCGTTCTAGAATCAATTATGTTTTTATTAGTAAACCTTTACTTCCCTCCATCCAATCTTTTGAGATTGGTTCTATTTTTATTTCTGACCATGCACCTGTCCTTTCCTCATTGGAGCTCTCCTTTAACACCCCAAAATTTGGACGTTGGAAATTTAATAACCTCCTCTTGTCGGACAATGATTTCATATCTGAAGCAACTACTTTCATTAACAATTTTTTTGATTTTAATAACCCCTTGGACACATCTATTCCTAATATTTGGGATGCTTTCAAGGCCTCTTCCCATGCCTTTGTTATAGCATACTCAGCAAAAAATAAGAAAACCAATCAGTCCAAGTATACAATACAACTTTCCTACAACAACTCAAATCATTGGAACATACTTATTTTACATTCAAAATTCCCCCTGACACTCCATAAATTAATTAAGGTCAAGTCTGCTCTTAACAAACTTGCCACAGTTGATGCCTGTAATGTTCGCCTTAAAATTAAATCTAAATACCATGGAGGCCAAAATAAAGCGGGCAAAATGCTGGCTATTTTTTTTAAAATTAAGTCTGAACGGAAAAATATTGGTCCCATCCTAAGCGAGTCTACCAATACATTGGTGTCCTCTAACTCAGATATATCTACCACCTTTCAAGAACATTATCAATCACTATATTCCGATGACACAAACCCCTCTAATCAGAATATGCATGCTTTTTTAACGGTTTACCTTGTCCTCCATCTTTATCTGATAAATTTGAGTCATTGGAAGCTGAGATAACTCTTCAAGAAATAACGAATGCCATTAAATCCTTTAAAAAAATCTAAAGCACATGGTCCTGATGGCCTCTCAGCTGAATGTTTTTGTGTTTTTCTTCTATTTTTGCTCCTAAACTTCTGGTACTTTTTAATTCTTTTCTTGAAGACTCTACGGCATCTGGCTCCTTTATGGAAGCCTTGATTGTCCTTATTCCTAATCCCGATTAAGATTGTCCTTATTCCTAATCCCCATAGAGTTCACTCCCTTTGTAAAAATTATCGTTATATCTCATTAATTAATTATGATTGGAAGATTTTTGCTAAAATCCTTGCTACTCGTCTCGAGACTACTGTACCATTACTGGTGAATACCGATCAATCTGGTTTTGTTAAGGGCAGACTGGCTGCTGATAATGCTAGAATGTTTTCTAATGTTATTGCCTGTGGAAGAACATACAAGTCTCTTCTTGCTGCACTGTCTCTCGATGTCGCGAACGCGTTTGATCGTAATAATTGGCAATTTATGTTTTCTACTCTTAAATGGTATGGTTTTGGACCGAATTTTATTTCTTTTGTTAAACTGTTATATTCTGCCCCACGTTCCAGTATTATTGTCAAAAACCATTTCTCTAAATATTTCCATCTGTATAGGGGTACCCGGCAAGGATCTTTCACCCCTGTTATTTGTTTTGTGTTTAGAACCTTTCCTTGAACACATTCATATTAATTTGCTTATCTCCGTATTTGTTCATAACTCCTGTGATATTTTGGTTTACATGTCCAACCCACTTTCTTCCCTACCTCCCTTTCTACATGAAATTCAGTTATATTCTTGCATTTCTGGTTACAAATTGAATTTCTCCAAAACAGAGGTACTACCTTTAAATTCTCTATGCTACCAATATATGTTCGCTAACACTAACTTTACTTGGTGTCCTACAAAAATAAAATATTTCGGAATTTGTTTGTCTTCCACTATTTCTAACACAATTAGTTGCTCATTTAACACATTATTAACCACACTTCAGAAATTACTTCTCTCTTGTTCGCATCTCCATGCCCTGGTGGGGTAGGCTGGATACTATTAAAATGATGATCGTTTCTCATGTCCTTTATTCATTATCAATGTTACCCTTTAAGATTCCCCTCTCATATTTTTCTCAAATTAATTCTATCTGCATCAAATATTTATGGAATAATAAACATCCTCGTACTGCCCTTGCGAAAATTTAACGTCCTAAAAATTAGGGTGGGGTATGTTTTCCTGATTTTAAACTATACCATTCTGCATTTTTAATTAGGCAATTTTTTGCCTTAACTTATAAATTTGGTGATAATACCATGCCACGATGGATTACATTTGAGCGCTCCTTAATGAAGAATTTTTCCTTTCAAAATATATTATATATGTCTAATTGCACATTTATATCAAATAATCCTATATTGAAATACTCCCAACAATTGTTCCACAATGTCATGTCGATTGGTCTTGATTTCTATCAATGTTTTTTGTCCTCAACTATTTGGTATGATACATTTATTACATTTAGGCGTAATTCGTTCTACTACAAACATTGGAAGGATAAAGGCATTATGTTCATTTATCAACTTGTCCAACATAACTCTGTTATTCCCTTCTCCCAATTGCAGTCTCAATATAACTTGCCTAATTCTTTCCTTCATGAGTACCTACTAATATGGTCAGCTTTACAGTCATATTTAACAATTAACAATTTTCCTTCAGCTTCTCCTTCACTTATTCCTGCCACACCAATATATAACATTTTGCATGATCTTAGACCTAAGGCTGCATCTATTTATAAAATGTTGTTGTCACCTGTTATTGAACGTGCTAATTCCCCTAATGAATTACTCTGGGAAGCGGATTTATCTATGTTACTTCCTACTCTTTCTTGGGATAAATTCTGGCTTAAGTTATTCAAAACTTCTAGAGCAGCTCGTATGACTCAATCCCTATATTTCATTTATAATAGAGCTCTTATTTCTCCTGAATGTATATCCAAGTTTTCCCCCATCTCCTCCTTTATTTGTTTGTCTTGTTCTGCTTCCACTGGGAATGTAATTCACCAATTATATGAATGTTCTAATGTGTTGAAGTTTTTGAAAGCTACTTGGGCAAAATGTTTGGAAATATTTCAATGTAACATTCCATTATCAATGTAAAATGTTTTTCTTGGTACTGCTTCACCTGCTTTTGATGATCTATCTTCTAAATCTCTACTATTTGATCTTTTTATTGCTATCACATTTAAAGTGATCTTGTCATGTTGGAAAGACACCTCTAAATTGTCAACATTAATATGGTGGAATTATATTTGTGATGAGCACAGAATTGCGAATGTTTCTTCTCTCTCCCTATCTCAGAAAATTAAATCTTATCTATTATGACTACCTTTTACATCATATCTCTCTACTCATACACCTGCATCCTAAACATTTTCTTCCTTCTTATCTTTACCTGTTATATATTCATTTCACATTTTCGAATGTATTTATTTATTTTTCTTTCTTTCTTTTTCTTTTTCTATTCTCTTCACTTCTTTCTTCTCCTGTCTTTTTTAGTCTTATAATCACACTATATCATAATATTTTTTGATCTCGACTGTATCTTTTCCTTTTTTTCTTTTTCTTTTCTCATCTTCCTAGATACTTGACCATATTCTCTTCCTTTATATTGGTTGTTATATACGATTTGTGTATTGTGTTCATATGCTTGAAAATGTTTTTCTAACTCTAAAACTCAATAAAAATTATTAAAACCAAGACCTGCTTAATTCTTGGTTTAAGGTGTGTTCTGCCGGTCCACCGCATAACAGCCTTATGAATTTGGGAATTTTATGGACTTGGATTCTGTTCTAAAACAAATGACTCATTCAAGCCCTCAGAGATATGTCGTCGCCCCCATTATTACAGCAATTTCGGTGTAGCTATTTGTGTCTTAGGGGCTACCAGTTCAAACTTGGACCAACACTTATACTGTATCTGCGCATGCGTTGGGTGCTATGGCCTTTAGGTTTAGCCTGGGCCTTTGTGAAACAACAAGGGTTCTTCTGATGACCAAAGGGACGCGATGTGTTCCAAACTGTCACACGTTTTTCGCTGGCCTTACGTAGGCAGGTCCAGATGGCTTTGTACCAGACAGCAGAGTTTCTTGCCACAAAGCATGCTTTTTTCCCGTTCAATGGCCATGCTTTTCACACACCATCTGCTGGAGAGCCTTCTTCCATTCGCACAGAAACAAAACACTGATGCCACAACCTGGCCAGGCAGAAACATGTTATATGAGAGGTAATAGTGCCTACTCCAGGAACATCTCACGGTTCAGAACCTTTGGAGACCCTTGATGTGTATGAAGAGTGGGCCATTGTCTGCTTCCGTGGCCATTGATGACCTGCCAATGCACTTGCCTCTGGTTTGTTTTCATGTTAAGCAATGAAGTGCAAGCCCTGTGTTGCTGGTTTGCATGAATGCACGTCACAACAGTGATAATTCAGTGGCGACGTGGCCGAAGAAAATGCCATATAATTTGAAAAATGTGTGGAAAAGCTGCAGTATTGTTTACACAGCCTAACACAAAACTGATGACAGCCTCGATGCTGGTACTCTTTTCAGCATTTTCCAGCAGTAAAATGTAGGTTGCTTTGCAACTTGTTCACTGCGCCAATGAATGTGCTGTTGTTTTTACCTTTACAACAAATAACACACCTCCCAACAACAGCCAGTTTGTCAGCGACGAGCTTGCTGCCATAAGGCCGCTGGTGGTGTCGGTATTAGAAGCTTGAATGATCCGTGATCTCTGGCCATACAGTAACAGGGAAGGCCGGTGCCTTGTGGCTAATGTTGAACTGGCCTCGGTGGATGCTCAGGCAGGTGCCCTGGGCGGAATCCATGCTGGACAAATCACCAGAGGGCATCGCTATCTCTGTACGTGCACATGCAACAAGGTTACGTTTTTGATCTGAAAATCGACCACAAAAGCGCATTTTCAACTGAAATGTCTTTTTACCTCAAAGGGAAGATATTTCCTCGATGAAAATCGCTTGCCTTAAAGCAACGTCCTTCTCCTTGCGCACCCTGAAAACAATGTATTGCCATCCTTCCGATCAGCAGATTCATGAGCTTGCACAGGAAACTATCTGCCATTTTAATGTCGCATCCTCTGTGGCCCCCACAAAATCAGATATTCAGAACTGACTGATGGAGTGCATTTAATTTGTGTCTGTTTATCGTTTCCCAGTTTTCAGAGTGAGAGGCTAATTATGTGGCAAATGCTCACCCTTTTCGCCTCGTTTAGCAGCTTAGTGCCCTGAGTTAGTCACATGGAACCCTAGGGCCTCTTGTTATTGTCACAGCTGAGCTGGTTCCCCAGCCCCGAAGAGGGCAGCTCTGGCCACTACACCACACCCTCTCCCCACTTTCATGGCTGGTAGTTGGTTCTGTCATAGGCAGCGCTAACAGGAGGAATGGGCGGGCGCATGCAGCCTTCTGACGAGAGCCCCGGCACCTATGTTTTTTTACAAATTAATCACTGCGCAGGAAGAAGTGCGCCTTCCCTCAACATAGCCCCGGTCCGCCAAAATCTTTTCTTTTTTCTTTTTATAGTCCCTATTATTCTGCGGCTTCCAACACTATGTAACTCAACATAAGCCTATGTTGCTCTCAATTTACAAAGCCTCATACCAGTTGTGGAAGGAAAGCTAGGATCAGCGGCAACACACCGAATGACTTATGTCCATGCATGACGCTGCCAAATACCACATGTCTTACTTTAAAGGACGTCCATACTTGTCACACCGATTGTGTCAAGGTAACCTCAAATTCTGCTGAGCCAGCCATGCAGCAACATGGCTGCAGCCCTGCGTATACTTTTTAGGTCCAGCCTGGGCAGGACATGCACTGCTCTGCGAGGAATGCTGTACTCGAGTAGGGTCTTGTAGCTCCGCCTACTCTCTGGCCACATTTTTCATTGCCTTGTGTCATTGTCCTTTATAAACGCTGACTTCTGATTGGTTAGTAGGCTTGTTAGTCCATCATGCTTGTCTTCATTTGTAGCCTCCCATGAGGACTAGCCGTATTACGTCTGTTGTTGCATGGTATATCGTATTTAGTCTTATGCACTATTTTCTTTAATGAGTTTCTCCTACTGCAGGCAGGACATGCTTTCCTGCTACATTCAGAATGCCATGCCCGCTTGCACTTTCCGAGCAGCCAGGGACAATGGTGGCCGCTTCTTTGAAATGAAATAGGTCTTGCATTTACAAGAGTTTGAGCTATTGGCATTGTAAATGACAATGCCTTTAATTTATGTATTAATTAGCAAAACAGATAAATAAAAGGCATTGTCATTTACAATGCCAATAGCTTAAACTCTTGTAAATGCGAGACCTATTGCATTGCAAATGCTTGTTATAGAGGCTGCTTCACTTTGCTGTGAGGGGCAGAGGGTCTGGTGGGGGCGGTGGAAGGGTCCTGGGAAAAAAGTTTGATTTTACACCCCACCAAGGCCATTGAAATATTCCAGGGCTCTAAATCGTACCCCCGAATGATCTATGAAAAATTGCATCAACCAATGCATTTGATGTTAGAGGGACACCATATTGATTTTTGAATAATTTAACTATTTCGTTAGGAATGAGATCAATAGCATAATACTCGTGCTATTGATTGCGCTACCATGGAAACCCCAGCACCTATGTACAGTTTATCAGGATGTTGAACTAGTGGCGATCCTTAACTAATCTATCAGGCGGCCAGGACAATTCAAAATATATATTTTATTTTATTCGACAGAGGAGAGGTATCCAGGTGGGACATAATGATTTTCCACCTGAAAACAAGCATTGAAAAAGCCAATAGGTCTTGCCTTTGTGAGGGCTATTAGCTTTGCCAATGTCTTTTTAGCCATGTTGAAGACCAGCATGGCTAAAAGTTACAACAACAAAAAAGTTATACACGCTTTTTTTCACCTTCCCACATCATAGTAGCTTTTAAAAAATACGTTTCATCATGTTTTTATTACAACTTTTAAGCACGCTGCTCTACACCATGGCTAAAAGACATTGTCAAAAGCCAATGGTTCTCTCATAGGTGAGACCTGTTGGCTTTGCCAATGTTTATTTGGCAGTTTGTAGGCCTGTTTTGTGGTCTGCTAGACTAGTTTTTACTGTTGATTTTCCCTGATATTAAAACAAAACTTTGCCTACAGGAAATCCATGCAGTCTTTTATCCGTTGCCAAACACTTATTTTCTATCAATTTGCAAACATGGGCCACATTTTTAGCTTCCTAATTCACTAATGGCGGCTGTTTCTATTTTGGTGCCCTGGCCTGTTTTCAGTCCTGTTACAACTGTATTGGGTGCAATAGGGCGTAGCAGAGGGAGATAGAATTACAGATCTCAAGACACTGACTCAAAGAACACAAGCGCCACACCATAGAGTGACAATGTTGAACTTTTGCATTTATTTGTTTATTTTAGCAATAGTGACTACTGCGATTCCATTCATCCTTAGACACGCCAGGCAGTGCTGTTTCTCGAGTGTCGCTGGGCCCTTGCTTCAGAGCTCACGGATGTCGTGCTCAGTGCACACCAGAAGGTGGATGTTGTCGGCCCACAGCTTCTGTCTCACATGTAGGGGGGACTTGGGATCACGTTGCTCCGCCTTGGGTCTCTGCATCACATGGTGAACCAGTAGATCCTCTTTAGGGCCCGTGGCCTGGTGTTGTGTATATCACGTCAGGCATGAGCCGGGGCGTGGACCTCAAATCACAACACACGGTTGAGTGAGGGCAGCACACATACTGGACGTTTTTAATTCGAAGGGAACCATCTGGGCTTCCGTGGGTCAGAAATGTTCACAGCGTGGACTTGGACAGAGGGCCTGGTTTAGATCTTTGCAGATGGATTACTCGATATCCCATCCACTAAAATATAAATCACATTATATCCTATGAGATTTATATTTCGGCGGACGGGATGTGTGTCACCATTGTGACGGAGTAACCCTTCCACGAATATCAAAATCAGGCCTTTTTTTTACTTCCGTTGGTGATGCTGTTATAAGCTCTTACTTTGCCTTCCAGTGTCTGTCATAGCACGTGGTTTTAGTGATGTCCCGCCTTTCCCTGGTCAAACAGAAAACAGAGATATAAGTATTACATGAGATGGCGGCACCGTAAGTAACAATCTCCCTCCTTCCCCACCAAACAGTAGTCCACTCTTGAGGTCCTCTACTGTCTTTATGACTTGACCTGCAATCTATCCCGGTCCCACCACAGAAGTAAAATGTTGTATCATACCATAAGCCATACGTCACAGGATACTGCATATCATTCTATATATACCACACCAGGGTATTTAGACAGAATAGCGAAAAAATACCCCCATACCAAAATATTGAGTCTAAAATATCGTCAGCAAGAATATTGATGTCAAGAACATCAATTTTAAGGTAAGTAATATTGATTTTCAAAATGTAGAAGTCATTAATATCTTTTGCAAAAATATAGGGGTCCATTAGGATGGCTGACGGATGTCCGCCTCCGGTCCGATTAGGATTGCGGTAGTGATCGCGGCGGAGAGAAAATCCGACCGCCCTTTTCCGCCGGTAGCAATCCGCCTGCTGGCCTGGCGTGCGGAGCTGGACCACTACAATGGTGGTGGTGCAGGGCCAGGCTCTGCTGGCACGATTAGGATTCCGGCGGTAGCCAGCCTTTCAGCAGCGGTGGAACAACCATTGAAAGGCTGGCGGAGACTGGTTCCGGGGGCCCATTGCGGGCCCCCAATGTGTTGGGGGTGTGTGGGTGCACTAGGGGGGTACCCATGCTACCCCTCTAAATATCCCTGTACCAGGTGGCAGGCACAGTGCAGTGCCTGCCACGCAGTGCAGGGCTATGAAGGACATGCTCGCCACAATGTTAGAGACCGCAATCGTACCGCCGTGGTCTGATTTCGACCGCAGAACATACTAATTGGACCGGAGGTTATGCCGCGGTCCATGCGGGCGGTCTGTTCCCGCTACCATGGCGGTCGGGGTGATTTTCTGACCGCCATGCTAATAGATCCCATAGTTTTTTAATTAGTGTTATGTTTTTTAGCATATATTTTAAATGTATGTGATGTAATTGTTTTGTATAAGTAATATTTTTTATTAATATATCTTTTACATTTTTAGTAGTTATTAAATTTCATTTAAATAAATGTTGTGTTTGTTAGTTCCATAGTGGGTTGTGGGTTTATAAGAGTATAGGGTGGGAAGAAATGTATTTTTAATTAATCCATATTTAGTTGTTAGTTAATATTAATGAATTAATTGATAATTATTCATGGTAATTGTGCAATTACATTTTATTTTTCAGATTTTAGATGTGGGTTGTTGGTTTTGTAGGGGTATGGAGAGGGAAGAAATTTCATTGAAAGCAAGCAATATTTTTTTAAATTTATAATAATTATTAATTGAATAATAATCATGTTAATTGTGTAATGAGTGTTTTGTGTGTGTTTTGTGGGGGTATATTGTGGGAAGTACATTAATTATAATTCAATAATAATTAATATTTAGTTAATGAAAATTAGTTTGTTGATGAATATTTATATTAATAGTGTGAATAATGTTTTAGGTGCAGGTTGTGAGTTTTGTGGTGTTATAGGGTGGGAGGTAACTAAACTAAATGTATGTAATAAATAAAATGTTTTTGTTAAGAAATAATTTCTAAATAAAAAAAATATTTGTATGAAAATAACTTTTGTATTTTATTTATAATAATATTTGTAGGTATTTGTGATATGTATTTAACAATGTAATTTTTTTATTTGACATTTTTTATTATAACATATAGTTTAATAATTTTTTTTAAACATTTTTTTTCATTTACTTTATTTTTAAAATAATTGTATTTTGTTGAAGATATTCTGTTTGTTTTTAATGTTGTACTGACTAGAGTGGAAATAGTACATTTTACCTCTCCGCTATCCAACTTTTATCCTGCTGTTGCACTAATTGGAGTGGGAATAGTAAATTTTACCCCTCCGCTATCCAACAATTTCCCTAATGTGTAGTGATTAAAGTTGGAATAGTACATTTTACCCCTCCACTATTCAACACTTTTCTTACTTTTGTACTGACTGGAGTGAGAATAGTAAATGTTACGTCTCTGCAATCCAACACTTACCCTACTGTTGCACTGCCTGGAGTGGGGATAGTAAATTTTACCCCTCCGCAATCCAACACTTTCCCTCCTGCTACACTCATTGGGGTAGGAACAGTAAATTTTAGCCCTTCACACTCCAACAGTTTTCCTTGTGTTGTACTGGCTGGAATGGGTACAGTAAATATTACCTATCCACAATCCAACACTTTTACTACTGTTGCATTTATTGGAGGGAGATGTGTAAATTTTACCCAGTTTTATTATTTTTGTGTTGTGTGACATGGGAGTAGTCCTTTCTTTATATATTTATTTTAATAGTTTGCATAGTTTTGTAGAAAGGGTAGTGGGAATAGTATATGTATTACATTTTATATTTTATAATCTATTTTATACTTTTATAATTTATATTATTATGTTTTTGTTTATTTAAAATTATAATTTATAATTAATATTATTTTTAATGTGTAAAATATCTTTTACAAAATTTAAAGAATTTTAAACTGTTTAATTTTTTTATTTTATTAGAACAGTTTAAAAAAAAAGATTTTAGGTTAATGGCATATGTATATACATATATTTATTTGTTTTATATTAATTGTAAATTATAATATAAATTAAAATTATTAGTTTTAAACTATTTTTGTAAGTAGATATATGTTAATTATTATATATGTGTGTTTAACTTTTTTCAATTAAGTTTACTTGTTATATTTGTTAAGCTATATATTAAATATATCTATTTTTTTAGAATAATGTTACTATTTAATATTTTTAATATGTATTATTTTATTAAATATATATTTAAAAAATCGATATTCAATACAACTATATTAATGACTGATATTTTTTTCAATATTTTTGTACTTACAATTATAAGTATAGGATGACGATATTTTTGACACCAATAATTTGGTCACAACATTTTGGTATGTGGATATTTTGGGGGACAATATTTTGTCAGTGAACCCCACACTATGCTCCACCACATCATATCACACCAGGCCACACCACAGATAATACTCCATTCTATTCCAAAGACCGCTCCTACATCACACACCAAACCATACCACATACCGTACCACAAACCATTCCTCTCTGCAGGAAGTAACATCACTGCATCTCTCAAGCTCAATATCAACAGGAAGAGAAGTTCATAGTTTCCCATCAAAATCATCTCTAAATGAGGAAGCCAGACAACTTGACCCTTTTCTCCAGCATTCATCTCTACATGAAGTGGCATGACTGCATTTTCCACCAACCATATCCACAGGAAGTACAACACTGAATTTTCCACCACCTGTGTCTACAGGAAGTGGCATCACTGCATTTTCCACCACCCATCTCTACATGAAGCACATCACTGCATTTTCCACCTCTTATCTCTACAGGAAGCACAACACTGCATTTGCCACCACCCGTGTCTACAGGAAGTGACATCACTTCATTTTCCACCTCCCATCTCTACAGGAAGCACATCACTGCATTTTTGACTACCCATGTCTACAAGAAGTGACATCACTGCATTTGTGACCACCACCCATGTCTACAGGAAGTGACATTACTGAATTTCCATCATTCATCTCTTCAGGAAGCACATCGTACATAGGCCGGGAAAACTTGGTAGGTCTGCGGGAGTCTGACACCATAGCACTGACACTATGTCCAGTGAGTCGTACATGCATCCTCTCTGCTTACCTTCTTCTTGTCTGGATGACCCTTTTTACTGCAGTCTGAGCTACAAGTCCCCTCCTTGCAGAATTTCTTGGGCTCTCCTGCACAGTCAGCGTCGCTAGTGCAGGCTTTGTCTGGGGAAGAAATACAAAGGTGGTGTAAAGTCCTCTGACTTACTCCCGGAAGGGTCACTCCCCCCTGAGCACAGACATGAGCAGTGAGGTTGCTACAGTGGCCCCAATGGAATAAAGATGTCTAACCCCGTCCTTGGGTCCACGCTAAAGCTACAGATATTAAAGGGGCAAAGTTAAGGCCTATGACAGTTTGACCTTCTTTCGTCTGGGTCCAACCTGGGGATTGCTTCTTTGCAGTGCCCATGGCATTTGCTACACAGCTGAGGTAAGACTAACTTAGGGGTTTATTTCTGAGAGGCTGGCGTCACTTTTGCGCCACATTGAGTGGCACATGCGTGACGCAGGGATCTCATTTAGAGTTAAGAAGCCACACGAAGACACGTTGAGTAGCTCTGAGTGGACTCACAAATCATGAATAAGATGACCCTCCGCAGATCACTGTGTCACCTTAATCTGCGCCCCAGATGCGTTGCATGGGTGTTGCCAACACCCATGGAATTTGATGCTGACCCAGATTTACAAAGTGATGTAAACCTGGAGGAATGCCAAACCCTTACGCTTCTTGAGGTGTGGCCTAACTAGGAGATATATGTTTATTTCTCCTTGTTTTTTCCTCTTTCCATGTGTGCTGCGGTCTGCAGCACACATAGAAAGAGGAAAACACCACTTAGGATTGTTTCTGTGCAGGAAGGTGTCCCTTCCTGCACAAAAACAGTCCTGCATGCAACAGAGGCACACTTACACCATGGTGCAAGGGTGCCTACGTTGGCGCTAGGCTGCTGAAACGGCACTAGAGCAGGGAGAAAGGACAGGAATGCACCATATTGCTTAAATACGGTGTATTTCTGCTCTTTCACTTTGGCGTAGGGAGGCACAGCAGGTTGCCTTACATCACTGTCCTATGCCAAAATCCCATAAATATGCTGCATGGTTTGTTCTGTTTAGCATTATTAATTTTTGCCTGTGGATCTCCTTATAGTATTCGTGATCTGAATTATTGTTCACGTTCCTGTACAAATTGGGAAGGAAAAACAAAGGCCCTCATTTACAAGGCAGCATCAAAAAGTACATTAGCCGTGCTGCCCTAAGCCAATGTGAAAGGGCAGGAACACCTTCCTTCACAAAACCAATCCAGAGATGCGTTTTCCTAGTTCTGTGTGTGTTGCAGAATGCAGTACATCTCCTAAGAATGTCTCGGTGGTTAGTGAAGGATGGCTCGAGAATATATCTGTAGTACCAGACACCTTTAGATCTTCTCTAATAACTCCAGTACAATTTATGGTTGGGGTTGGAGCTCAAGACGAAGGCCCTCTTGGCCCTTTTGTTTCACAGTCTGGTCTTTATTCCAATAGTATGGATAAAGATAGATGTTCCACCTTATTGGTTCAAATTATTATGGGGTGTTCCCATTTACTCACTTAGGTCAGATAAGTGCTAATGTCCCACTAGGATGTGTTGCTTTTCCAGAAAATGCCTTGTTGCAATGTTATAATTATTTTTTTTGCAGGTTTGTCTTATATAATTTATGTAGTGTGGCGCATATTTTAGTTCTACTTTTTGTCAAGTTTGAAGGGGTAGTTCTATTTAGACTATTTTTGTAATGGATGGATGGCCCTATGAATAGTGGTTCGAGAATTTGTAAGATCCTTGTTTCTTCCTCCGCAATAATACCATAGTGCTGACGAGAGGCAACTACCTCGAAACACGTGTCCAGGGATGGCTAATGCGACACATACTTTTCTACATACACCGTGGCATAGGCGTACTCGCCGTCGCCACTACATTGACCACAGTTCCTTGGGGCAACTTGCTGGTGTGACGAGCAGAGTGCGACCAACTTTTGAATCATTTATTACGTCTCCCTTGAGCCAACGGGCTGACGAGCCTTGGACCTGCACCTGCGCGCCATGAGAGGTACTCTACCTGTTTTAATTACATTTTGGCAGTCCACGCGGCACCCCTTTACACTGACCTGCTCCCTGCTGACGAGAGGCAACTACCTCGAAACACGTGTCCAGGGATGGCTAATGCAACACATACTTTTCTACATACACCGTGGCATAGGCGTACTCGCCGTCGCCACTACATTGACCACAGTTCCTTGGGGCAACTTGCTGGTGTGACGAGCAGAGTGCGACCAACTTTTGAATCATAGTGGATGCGGTTGTATGGAAGGAGCCGCTCACAAGGTTTTTGGTCTGATTTTGCAGTGGGTTCTGACTGAGGCAGAGGGGCATTTTAATAATAATAATGACCTGCCGCCCATGCACCACAAAGGCTGGCTCTGTGCAGGGGCAGCAGGCCATTATTAAAACAGGCCCTCGGCCTCAGAGACATAGGCTGGGCTCTCGCAGCCGCAGTGCCGCATGTTCACATTTAGTGCACCGCCTGCACACCATCACGCATTGCTCTGCAGGGTGGGGTAGGGTGGGTCATGTGCGCAGAGTAAACTGCGTGGTCAGCACCAGTCATCTGCGCCTGCTCCCGTGGACACTACCGAAGCAGCCTGCAAGCAACTGTTAGGTCACGTCTCCTTCCATTTCCTCAGGTAAAAATCCTTTCTCTAGTCATTAAAATGTTTCCATTACTCCGGGGCCACATAGTCAGAAATTCAAATTTGGAGCTAATGCACATATTACTGCCTTGCAAGTAAACGTACAAATCGTATACTTTGAAAATTGGGACCGAATAGAATTGCATATTTTTAAAAAAATGCACTGACAAAAAACACCACAAAATAAAGAAGTTAATGTCTATATTTCTACACAGCATAATAATATAGTGAACGCTTTTAGTTGTACTACACAATTTGACACAATATGTATTTTCAAAAAATGCCGAAATATAGAGCTACGCTCGTTAGTGCTTCATCCATAATGCAAGCATCATGTCAGTCCTGCATGCAGCTCTGCGTGGCACCTTGCGCACACTGAAAGCAAACCCCTATTTACATGTTGAATAAAAAACAATTTGAACTTTTAACTAACCCTACACACAAAGATAGTCCTTTAAGACCTATCAACTGCCTTGGGAAATGCTGGCTGGAAATCCAGGCGTGATCTAGGTGTCGCCAAAGGCCAAGATGGAGAGCGCTATGGAAATTTTCAGATGTTTATTATGCGCTGTTGTTTGCCTTAGTGTCTGGGTAATCGTCCATTCATCGGGGTCATTTCGGCCGCACTGTGAACAGCATGAAATGGTCAGGTAACCTTTGCTTGGAAAATTATGTAAACGTCTTCCAATAGGCTGAATTATATTAGGCGTACTAAAGGTCCTTTAAGATTTGATGCATACAAATTCTGAATATCGAGAGAGTGTACTCTTTAGGTAATGCTTGACAATGAAGTGTTTCGTTTTTTTGTGGATTTATAAAATGTCCAATTCTTTCCATTTGCAAAGTTTCCCATTGCAATTCCACAAAGTTTGTCTCTGCATAGTGTGATAGTTTTTACTTCATAGCAATATATTTTTTCACTTTCAACAAAGCTAGCCAGGATGAAAAATGTGTCTGCGAGTTTACCTTTTTGCAGAATTTTTCTATGTGTAATGACATTGCAGAGGAAAAGATACAGGCAACAATCTCCAAAGATTTTTGCTATGACTTATTTTTGTAGTACTCCTGGCTTACGTTTGAATTCTGTGAGGAAGGGAGGAGTAAGTTGGGAACAGTCTACCTTATGTCTACAATTTGTGAGTAAGATAGGAGTACTATATGTGTAAGTCTCACCTACTCCCAGCACATCTTTTGTGAATTCGCTCTTGGAGCTCAATTCACATATGGCCTAATTCACAAAAGGTTTTGTTATGAGTAGGTATGACGTATTCTTGCAGTACTCCTGGCTTACTTCCAAATGTCAGTAATAAACCAGGAAAACTCCTGGCTTACTTCTGGAATTCAGTCCCAAGAATACACCCCATTCTCTGGCGCCCTCCTAAGCCATCAGAACCCATTGCCTCTAATACCCCTGAAGCCCCACCCACCCTACAAAGGCTGACCTGGTCCTGCACCCATGTATCACCTCCTAATAGCTGATGGTGAATCGAAGCAGATTTGTCCACAGAAGGGAGGCTCCAGATGTCGTTTTGGACCAGGTAATTCCCAGTTCACGTGTTAATTCACATTCTAGAGACCAGTACTCCGAATAGCAGGATTCAGGTCTGGATATACCATCTGGAATCACTCTTTCTGGCTGGATAGTATCCTGACATCTCAATCCAGACCACCTGTAATTGGGAGCTTAATGTTTCCTTTAATTTAAACCTGTTCATTTTCTCTGCACCAGTTTTGGTGACACCTTGAATTGGCTTACCCTGAGTGCCTACCCGACGACCCATGACTGCTGCATGTTCTGCTTTTATAATCATAGTGAGAAATACCACTTTAGCTTTCAAAAGAGATTGTAAAATATTTTATTCTTGAAAAGAAATATTAGTGCTCTCCTACTGTGGCTCTTTTTTAGCAGGAACTCAAAATAGACAGTAAAGTAAGAGGGGATGAAGTGTTACCTTAATTTATGGCCCCCTTCAGGCTTGAAAAGAAAAGTAACAAGCTATTTGCCTACACTATTATGGTTTCAGAGAGAGGTTTTCGAAACCTACACTCATGATTTTGATCCAGGCTTGAAATGCCTTCATAATTGCATACAAGTAACCTTTCCCCCCTCAAAGAATCTATCTATCTATCTATCTATCTATCTATCTATCTATCTATCTATCTATCTATCTATCTATCTATCTATCTATCTATCTATCTATCTATCTATCTATCTATCTATCTATCTATCTATCTATCTATCTATCTATCTATCTATCTATCTATCTATCTATCGGAAAAGTCCTCTGCATGTCTAAAGATGTGTACCCCTGCCCTGGTTGCTCTACTGTACTGTTGTCTGGATCCCTAATGCTGATTTTGTTCTCATAGGTGAGCACAGATCATGTGGGTGCGCCATGACATAGGTCTGTCTCACAGTATGCGGTCTTGTTGGACCAGGAGGGGCACCCAAAGTGTTTCCCTCATAGTGGTAGAAGGCTACAGCCTTCGCCAGGTGTTAGGCAGCACACGGGTGGTGGTGGCAGCATACTGTGTATTGATCAGTAGTAGTGAATAGGTCCTTTTTACCCGGTCACTGGAGAGAGGCCGACAGGCTCACTCACTTTTTTAAAAGTTCAGCTGCTGTGTGCTTGACTCACCCGTGGCCTACTTCAGGTAGATGTGCAGTGCTGCGCAGGAGAAGTGATTCTGCACTAGATGCGCGTGTGCCTGGGAAGGGTACAGTATAGGGATTTTTATATGCTGCTGCCTGCTGTACTTATTATTGTTTTAACAGTGACTTTGAAATATCTGCACCTTCATGCACAAACCAAAGGGGCATTGGTTGACTAAACTGGTTTGATTTGTGTATGCTGCTGCCTGCTGTTCTTGTTATTGTTTAAAAAGTCATTGTGAAATATTTGCGCCTTCATTCACAAACCAGAGGGCCATAGTCTGATTAAACTGCTTAGAATTGTTTTTTGTATGCTGTTGTGCTTATTATTGTTTGATCAGTCACTTTAAAGTATTTGCGCCTTCATACGCAAACCAAAGGGGGATTGTTTGACCAACCTGGCCTCATTTCTGCATACGGCTGGAATTGTTTTTATCACGCACTTTGAAAGTGTTTTCACCTTGATGCAAGAAGAAAAGGGGATTGCTTTACAAAACACGCTTGAGTTTTGTATATTGCTGGATTGCTGATTCTTTTATTATGCGCTTTGAAAGTATTTGCACTTTTTCCTTTGCTTCATCAGCTACAGTTAGTATAGACTCTGTCATTGGGTACTTGCTGATATGGTTTGTTTTTATCCTTCATGATGTGTTACTTATGGTGTTGTTTGCACTTGTCTATAACACGTGCACCTTAAATCTTATAATTAGCATTGTTTAAAATACAGAAATGATAAAAACAAACATCTGCATTAGTGTTCTGAAGCATCCCAGCAATTTTCATCCTCAGCCTTGTTTGCCTGCCTGTTTATGTCCTGCTTACTAATAAAGCCCTGATGGTAGACATTGAAATTGCATCCTAAATTCATTTTAAATACTATAGAGTGGTTAATATGATACAAAATCCCTGACAGACGCAAGCGTGTGGCATGCAGATAACTCACACCAGTTTATTTCTCTTGGAGCTGGCAGGATATTGAGTTACATATGGTGTACTGCTCATATATATTGTCAGTCGAGTCTGTTAAATTGCAGATTTGGGTTTGTCTTTCAAAGTTTCAAGTTATTTTCCATCAATGTCACTTCTAATTCTGACCTTATGTAGTTGTTCTTTGTTCTTCAGCGATAGTCAGTTCCTGAGACAACAGGACCTCTCCTTGCTATTGTTCTGATTTCTGTCTCAGTTAAATAATCTGCTCTTGACAATAATGTTACAAATGGCATATGCTAAGAGTGTTTCTCACTTTCTTATTCGAACTTTGAGCACGCGAATTTAGAGGCATTTCATTTAATGTTGGAGGTTTCAATTAAAAATATACTAGATTTTTTGGTGGTGGGGCATAGTGGTGGGCGGTGGGTCGAGGGGCTCCCTCCATGTACTGTGCAGGGGTGCCCTCTCGGGTTTCGTTACGCCACTGTCGAGCAGTGCTGGTTACACGGAGTTACCTGGCAGGAAATATTAAAATATTTCTTGTTAAGGCCTAAATATAGTGCTTCAGTTTATTCAGCCTCAGCGCGGGGTGGGGGGGTACGTGTGTGTGTTAATTAGCAAATTCCTTTTTGGCAGAGCGCGATCAGGCAGCTGCCTCCAGTCAGTGGGTGCTGGTTGTACAGTGTGTCAGATCATAACACATACAGTTACTTACTGTGCTATGGTGAATCAGGTCAGTCTCAGACCTACGTTGCCCCGTGCAAGAAGAGTGTGTAAGACAAGATCTACTGTTGCACTGACTTGCTATGCTATGAACATTTATTTTTGCTGACTCAGTCACGTTGCTAAAATGGGTGTAATTTCAGATATTTGTTTCCCTCATCTTATCTGCTTGATTTTTCTCGTGAGGAAGTGTGCATAGTTTGTGAAATGTCAGACATCGCAATCTGAAACCTTGGCAGCTATGCCTATGAGTATAATCTACGCTGGCTCCGTACCTAACTTTATCTTCCGGCAGATGTTTTCGTTTTCCTGGTGGCCTGACCAGGTTATGGCTCTCAAGGTGTATATAGTGGATGGATCCCTTGTTGGGATACTGGCCTGAACGTGATTTTGTTTCCATCCCGACCCGATATTTCGCGGGATCCTTTTTGTATAATCTGCTTTGGCCACTTACCGGGCTGTAATCTTCGACACCTTTGAAGTTTTCTTGATCGCTTTATTGGGCCATGGCTCTCTTATAATCTAGACAATAGCCTGAATCTAACATGGCCACCACCAGGCGTAGCTAGTGTATGGTATCGGGCATTTATTGGGCTGTAGTCATGCACACGTTCCAAGTTTGTCTGGTCGCTTTATTGGGCCATGGCTCGCACAATCGAGATAATAGCCTGAATCTAACATGGCCGTTGGAATGTGTGCGTGCGTGAATCAGTTGGATGAAGGGCTGAGAAGCAGGGAAGCTGCTCCTGGTGGGGCTCGTACTTAGACTCTGACTTTACCTCTCTGTATCTAACTTACCACCTCAATAAATCTACGTGGTAAACTACCTTTGCTTGGAGCGTCCTTTCTTCAATACTACAGCCGCCACCGGATGTATCTGTTGTGTGGCTTCCACCTTACTCCAAGATGGCCGTACATGTAGATCGAGATTTATAGGATTTACCAGACTAGTATATCTTTTGGCAGGTGCGGGTAATTTTTCCATCTGATTACGACGTGAGACCAAATATAAGGACTGGTTTCTATTCTTGTAATACCTCTTGCGCTTAACAGAGAATTACAGCATTCCAGGACAGCTCGGTAAGTACTTCTCACCCCGGGTCGATAGAAGGGGATGGAAGGCAGGGAATTAAATATAGGAGAGTCTTTATCTCATTCGTTTACTCGATAACTTTATCTTCCATAGATCCGTGATATTTCTTTGAACCATGGGCCACCCAATCTTTGGGTACTGAGATATAGCAACAGAGGACAGCTTCTAAGGCTTATGATCTTATTTTTCTTATGATAAGTAAGTCAGCCCACATTATTGACCCCTGGGCCATGTGCGTAATACGCGGGATGGTTACTTATATCTACTCCATCTATTCCCTCCAGTGTCTACCACGGCTCGATGATGGTCAGATTCCACTTATCGCTAAGAATTTCCGCATTGTGCCACCTTTACCACTGATGCCTTGCTGCCCTCCCTAGAGGACGCCCGGGTTACCTATTTTTACGTATGTATAATACTTTAGTAATTTCTTACGTTTTCCGCCAGCTATAGGTAGCGGGGTAGGCCGTTAACGCTTACTATCCTTCTGTTCCCAGAACTGATAACTGTCCGAATATCAGTCTCTCCAGCCTTCAGACATCCGCTGACAGTCTGGTATTACCTGAATTATAGCCACTGTGTTTCAGGACTCTCTACCACCCTCAGAGGCCCTGTTTTTACAGATTTGGAAGCCTTGGACAGTATGTATAACTCTGCACCTTAGCTCCTTCTTTTCCTTAGCCTGTATCCATTTATAGTCTTTTTTCATTTGAGTAAAGTCTCTTTTTCTTTTTTTTCTAACATACTTTATATCACGAGGTTCATTAGAATCTTGAAACACATGCATGAATGGTTATGGCTTTCTTTTCACCTGCATCATCTTCGGTCCTGGGTGCTGTGGTTAGTTATCTTGCTCCTAGTCATTGGTTAATTCATTTTTAGATATTATTTGTATTTATTGCTTGTTTGTCCCCACAGACTTGTGCTTTACTTTGTACAGAGCCCGGGTATATTATTATATATGGAAACAGCATAAGAATTATAGATGACCTTCTGACCACTACACAAATTATGAATTCTGGGCCCTGATGAAGGATTGTTTAAGTACATGGTACTTCCGAAACGCGCATCGGCTCATTTCTATGGTGTTCTTTCCACACTATGTAATGTTGTTTATATGTTCACTGTAGCCCAGTGCATTACTGTATTGTCTTGTTAATCACATGTTTCTCTTGTGTTTGTTATTTTGAAGACGTACAGTTATTGTATGCTTTTGTGTAAGCGGTATGGGGCTCGTTCTTTATTTATGTACAATGTTGTTGATTGTTATATGCAGTATGTCTGAATATGTAGCTTTTATAGAAACACTAAACATTGAAAAATCTTAACAAAAAGAATGATATATATATATGTCTTTTGATAATAAATTATTTAAATGACATGTCTTATGGGGCATATTATTCTGGATACAATACCGAATACTAATATGAAGCGGTGGAAGTGTCTGTGTTGATTATTATTGTGTTTTCCCTGTTTCTTCCCCTTTGAATTATTTCTCTCAGGGACCCTCTTATGTGTTTCTCTGCAGTGCACATGGAAACAGGAAAAAATTAGAAAAAAAAAAAAAAAATCCTCGTTACGCCCGCTCTGGGAAGACGTAAGGTTTTGGCGCTGCCCCAGGGTTACATGATTTTGTAAATCTGGGGCAGCATCAAAATCCATGGGTGTTGCGTGGGAATACCAACTACAATGCCCATGGAATGCCTCCTTGACCCAGAGTAAGGCAATGCAGCCCTTTGCCCTGCCTTGCCTTGTTTCACATCTTTTGGGGCCATGCAAAGCCATGCAAGGAGCTTTGCGTCGCATATTAATTCTGATTGAGAGGCCTGCGCCATCGGAGGGTCAAAAAAAGTGATGTTCCGGTGGCACCGGCCTCTTGTAAGTAAGCCCCAAAGTGCGATACAGCCGTAGTGAAATCCAGATCTTTAAATAAAGCTAGCACGATTTGTCTAATAGACTTGAAAGCGTCAAACTGAAAACTTTTTGATAACCAAATAAATGATGACAATGACCCTTCTTATATTGTTTGAGAGGTTTGAATTATATCTGTAAGACATAATATTATAAAGGTTACTCTTAATACAAAGAAGACAAGCATTGGCAAAGTCAATAGTTCTGTTTTTGCTTATCTGAAAGTGCTTCTTCGTTGATTGGCGAGTTTGTGTGGGAGGTTGTGTGGATGCAATAGTGCAGATGAGTGAATGGATGGATGAATCAATGACTGACACTCAAGTGTGTGGATGGGTGAATGGGTGATTATAGGGCACATAGGTGAGTAGTTACAAAACTGATGGCTGACTGTGAAAGAATATTTAATGCACTGATGTGTCTGTTTGAGATGTGGGGTAGCGGCAGATAAAGAAGAGAGCTGCCTCCTTTCACAATAACAACCATGGCATTCTAACCTAATCGATGTATAAACTTGCATACACTCACACATTTCTCCACCCAAGCACTCATCCCTGCATTCACTCACCCATCTCTTCAACTGTGCCATCATGTATCCATGCATGCACTCACCGGACCACGTATTCATTAATACACATAGCCAGTACTAATTTGCCAAATTCATTCATTTATGCATTCACCCACTCATCCATTCAACCATACAATGACACATCAATCCACTTACTCACTTGTTGATGAGTTGTTCATTCACATATGTAGTCATCCATATGTAGTCATCCATGCACCTAATGACTAACCCATTCATTTATTCATTATCTCAGTCACTAACCGATTCATACATGCACTTACTCATTTACCTATTTATTCATTCATGCAGTCACCGATCCATTTAATCATGCAATTATGCATCAACACATGGGCTCACTTGTCCATGGATTTATTCACACATACATACAGTCATTCATGCACCTAATCACAAACCCTTCCATCGATTTCTAAACTTAGTCACTCATCCATTCATTATTGCATTTACTCCTTTACCCATTCATGCACTAACTCATTCAACTGTGCATACTTCCATCTATGCCCTTACTCATCCGTGTATTCATTCACTCATATAGTCATCTATTTGCCCAATCACTCACCTGTTTCTCCATCCATGCACTCATCCATCCATCAGTTATTTCATCCAATCACTTTCATTTAATTGCCAATGCTTGTTAATATAGTTCTTAATACCATAGTTGAGCCATTCCTAAACTTGGACATATAAAAGGTGTAACTATCAGTCAGATCAATGGTACTAATTTACTAACCTCAAAGGATTTAAGGCTGACGTGGCCATTTAAAGATTCAAACCCATGACCCATGAATTACACCAGGGGGCATATTTACAATGAAATGGCACAGCGCAAGCAATTTTCCTGCATAACGCTGTGTCATTTAAAAAACGGAAGGATGCACCATATTTACAAGAATACGGTGCATCCCTCTTCTCTCCCCTGCACCGGCACACAAACAACCATCATATGCTAATGCAGGCCACCTTGCACCATGGTGCAAGGGGGCTTGATTTGCGGGTATGATTATGTTTCTGCAGGAAGGGACATCTTCCTGTACAAAAAAATATTATTAATGGCATTTTGCTCATCCTATATGTGATGCAGAATGCAGCACACATAGAAAGAGCAGAGGAGAAATAAAAGTGTTTCTCCTCGTTGCGCCACTTTAATGCCTTCCCAGGAAAGGCATTTGTTTTTGCAGCTGCCTCACATTTACTTATCCTTGTAAATATGGGACAGTGTCAAAAAGCCATGGGTGTTGCGTGGGAACACCCACAGCAACACCCATGACACGCCACTTTGACACAGAGGACTGCGTGAAAGAGGAACATATTTACAAGGCTGTGTAAAGCCATTCAAAGTGACTTTGTGTGGCCTTGTAAATATGGGCCAGCACACAGTGCCACTGGAGTGTCAAAAATGTGACGCTACGGTGGCACTAGGGACTTGTAAATATGCCACCAGTTGTCAGCAGCAAATCACTATACTACTTCCTGTGCGTGCTTTTCTCTAGGTAAGTGCTTAATTTGGACCAGTTGTTTTCGGTGCTTGGCACCAGCACTTAATTGTCAGCACTGGCTCTAGTCACAGTCCACCACATGGTGGCGCTGACTGCCTAATTCTGAGATGAGCACAACAGGGTTTAATAAGTCAATATACATTAACAAAAAGAACATTACCTGCCGGTCATGCCATTACTATTGCTTTGGATGGCTTAGAGTAGGCTGATTTGTCAAACTTGCAGGGGTGCAATGGCGAGTAGGCAAATTAGTACTGCCAATGGCAGTGCTGGCGGGGCAGTGAGTGGTGCAGGCTGCAGTGGCCTCCTGAGAAGGGCCCTGTCACCTACTTTTTTTTTTTTTTTACAAATTAAGCACTGCTCTAGGTGCTCCTGGCCATCGGCACTGCTTGAAAGTTTGTTTCCCTTCCTACTACCTGAGTGCAGACCTAAGAGGTGTGTGTGACAAAGGCTGAGAGAATCTGACAGGCACAGAAACTATGGGGAGGCAACAGATCCAAAAAGCTGGGAAGCGGGAATATTGCACAGCGAGAAGTCACAAAGGAGGAATGCTGGTCATAGGGTAAGATGCGGGTGAACATGGTAAGCACCTAGGAAGCAGGCAAATTTAAGGGGTCAGAAGGAAGCGCTTCAAGGAGTCTAGTCAGAAGGAAGCACTTAAAGAGTCAGAAGGGAGCGCTTAAAGAGTTGAGTCAGAAGGAAACGCTTCAAGGAGTCCAGTCAGAAGGAAGCACTTAAAGAGTCAGAAGCAAGCGCTTAAAGAGTTGAGTCAGAAGGAAGCGCTTAAAGGAGTCTAGTCAGAAGGAAGCGTTTCAAGGAGTCCAGTCAAAAAGAAGCGCTGAAAGAGTTGAGTCAGAAGGAAGCGCTTAAAGGAGTCTAGTCAGAAGGAAGATCTTCAAGGAGTCTAGTCAGAAGGAAGCGCTTAAAGGAGTCTAGTCAGAAGGAAGCGGTTAAAGGAGTCTAGTCAGAGGGAAGAGCTTAAAGAGTCTAGTCAGAAGGAAGCGCGTAAAGTCTACTCAGAACGAAGCGCTTAAAGGAGTCTAGTCAGAAGGAAGCGCTTCAAGGAGTCTAGTCAGAAGGAAGCGCTTAATGAGTCTCTAGTCAGAAGGAAGTGCTTAAAGGAGTCTAGTCAGAAGGAAGCGCTTAAAGGAGTCTAGTCAGAAGGAAGCGCTTAAAGAGTCTAGTCAGAAGGAAGCGCTTAAAGGAGTCTAGTCAGAAGTAAGTGCTTTAAGGAGTCTAGTCAGAAGGAAGCGCTTCAAAGAGTCTAGTCAGAAGGAAGCGCTTAAAGGAGTCTAGTCTGAAGGAAGCGCTTAAAGAGTCTAGTCAGAAGGAAGCGCTTCAAAGAGTCCAGTCAGAAGGAAGCGCTTAAAGGAGTCTAGTCAGAAGAAAGCGCTGAAAAGAGTCTTGTCAGTAGGAAGCGCTTAAAGGAGTCTAGTCAGAAGGAAGCGCTTGAAGAGTCTAGTCAGAAGGAAGTGCTTAAAGAGTCTAGTCAGAAGGAAGCACTTCAAGGAGTCTAGTCAGAAGGAAGCGCTTAAAGAGTCTAGTCAGAAGGAAGAGCTTCAAGGAGTCTAGTCAGAAGGAAGCGCTTAAAGAGTCTTGTCAGAAGGAAGCGCTTAAAGGAGTCTAGTCAGAAGGAAGCGCTTCAAGGAGTCTAGTCAGAAGGCAGCACTTCAAGGAGTCTAGTCAGAAGGAAGCACATCAAGGAATCTAGTCAGAAGGAAGCGCTTCCAGGAGTCTAGTCAGAAGGAAGTGCCCAAAGGAGTCTAGTCAGAAGGAAGCGCTTCAAGGAGTCTAGTCAGAAGAAAGCGCTTAAAAGAGTCTTGTCAGTAGGAAGCGCTTAAAGGAGTCTAGTCAGAAGGAAGCGCTTGAAGAGTCTAGTCAGAAGGAAGCGCTTGAAGAGTCTAGTCAGAAGGAAGTGCTTAAATAGTCTAGTCAGAAGGAAGCACTTCAAGGAGTCTAGTCAGAAGGAAGCGCTTAAAGAGTCTAGTCAGAAGGAAGAGCTTCAAGGAGTCTAGTCAGAAGGAAGCGCTTCAAGAGTCTTGTCAGAAGGAAGCGCTTAAAGGAGTCTAGTCAGAAGGAAGCGCTTCAAGGAGTCTAGTCAGAAGGCAGCACTTCAAGGAGTCTAGTCAGAAGGAAGCACATCAAGGAATCTAGTCAGAAGGAAGCGCTTCCAGGAGTCTAGCCAGAAGGAAGTGCCCAAAGGAGTCTAGTCAGAAGGAAGCGCTTCAAGGAGTCTAGTCAGAAGGAAGCACCTCAAGGAGTCTAGTTTGCAGTCTAATGCATTTTGGCAAACTTTCATTCTAGTTTCAGGTTTCTAAAGGCAGGGGAGCCTGGGAAGGCCAGGCCGGGAATTCAGGATCTGGAACCAGGGGAAGGTTCAGAGGTCACATACTCGTGGGCGCAGTCAGGTGATGCCTGATGATTTACTTTGTATGGTCACACAAGGTATAAGAAGGACACAGGATGGAGGCTTGAGATCTGGGTATGGGGCCATTGCAAAGTGTTTATGGGAACATGATGAGAAACAAAGCCATGGAAGACAGCTTGAGGGCTCATTCTCAAAGATGCTGGCATTTTGTGGTCAAGGTTGGGGGGCATGAGATGGCCTCAACAGCCGTCCATGGTGTATCAGCTGGCCAGACCGAGAAGAGCCCAGAATTACAGATGGTATATCTTGGTGAAAAGGATGTACCTAGCCGACAGGGCCAGAGCTGGTCAGGGTGATGATCCTAAGGCCACTCCATCTCATTTGTCTAGAGGGTGCAAAAAAAACAAATTCACTTAGAATACCTGCATGACATAGCTGATTTATGGAAGATGAAAAGAACTGGTTGGGGCAAATAAAATGCCTTCACCTATAGGTGCTGGGCTGTATTCAGAGCTGAAGGGTTACATATGTCCTTTTAAGGATTGAGATGAATATTATGAAAGAAAGAGGACATCAAAGATAATGGGCACCATTGGTGGCAAAAGAAAAAAAGTGTCAGTTTAAAGGGGCAACTTGTTCATTAATGTTGAATTTTTCTTATAAGTGAGGAGAGCCGGGAGAGGTCCCACTGAAGATGAGGAAGAAGACTCTGCCTCTTCAAGGGGTGAGCAATTGTTTAGAGGTGCAGGGAGACATAGAAGTTTGTAGATGAATTAAGGAGGTGCTACTGGCTGTACCAGATAGTTTGTAAGGATGTATACCAAGGATGCCTGCTGTCACTCTCTGAAACTCTTTTCTGCATTGCATAAAGGGATCTTCTATCAAACAATGGAGAGTGCCTGTATTTTCTTTGCCGCACTCCCTAGAAAATATGCAAGTGGCTCTTCCTGCCATGACTGATGCCTTAGGCTCAACATTAAGAGATATCACTCTCTGCACTTCTGAAATGGCCAGTACTTAATTTGTGCTGGTGGTTACAGGTGGAGGGCACTGACATTAATTTATGGGCAGCACGACTTATGTTTCATCCTCAGACTTTGATCTAGACAAGAGACAAAGGGAGAAAAGGGTGAAAGAAGAAGGAAGAGAAAACACACAGACAGGCATGCCCGCAGAAGAAGGCAGAGATGAAAAAGTGAGCTAAAGTGTCTGCGAGTGCAGGGTGATGGAAGAAAGAGGTCTGAGGTGGACTCAAGACCAGGCAGCCTCGACATTGATGGGTGAAAGGAATTGTAGAATGGTGTAATAAAGAGGCATGAGCTGGAATAAAGACCAGGCAGCATTTATATTATTGAGATCAAGAGACAGGAAGTGTTGAGTGCTGGAAGGAATAGGTTTGAGATGAACACAAAACAAGCCTTGGTATTTATGAGGTAATCAGAAAACCTAGAGTTGTGAAATTAAGAGAAAGTGTAGGGTGGTGGAAGAAAGAGGCATGAGGTGCAATCAAGACTAGGAAGCCTCAGTATTTGAAAGGGTAAAAGACAGAAGTCTACAGTGGTGGAAAAAAAGAGGCATTGGGTGGGGTCACCATTAGACTGCGTTGGTATTCATGAGATAAAGAGGCAGAAAGTGAGGGTTAGTGAAAGCAAGAGTCATGAGGTGAGCTCAAGACTAGGCTTCCCTGGTACTCATGAGATACAGAGACAGGAAGTGTAGGGTGGTGGAAGAAAGACACATGAGGTGAACTCAAGACTAGTCTTCCCTGGTACTCATGAGAAACCGAGACAGGAAGTGGAGGGTGGTGGAAGAAAGACACATGAGGTGAACTCAAGACTAGGCTTCCCTGGTACTCATAAGATACAGAGACAGGAAGTGGAGGGTGGTGGAAGAAAGACACATGAGATGAACTCAAGACTAGGCATCCCTGGTACTCGTGAGATACAGAGACAGGAAGTGGAGGGTGGTGGAAGAAAGACACGTGAGGAGAACTCAAGACTAGACTTCCCTGGTACTCATGAGATACAGAATCAGGGAGTGGAGGGTGGTGGAAGAAAGATGCATGAGGTGAACTCAAGTCTAGGCTTCCCTGGTACTCGTGAGATACAGAGTCAGGTAGTGGAGGGTGGTGGAAGAAAGACGCATGAGGTGACTCAAGCCAAGGCTTCCCTGGTACTCGTGAGATACAGAGTCAGGAAGTGGAGGGTGGTGGAGGAAAGACGCATGAGGTGAACTCAGGCCTAGGCTTCCCTGGTACTCGTGAGATACAGAGACAGGAAGTGGAGGGTGGTGGAAGAAAGAGGCATGAGGTGACTCAAGACTAGGCTTCCCTGGTACTTGTGAGATACAGAGACAGGAAGTGGAGGGTGGTGGAAGAAAGACTCGTGAGGTGACTCACGACCAGGCTTCACTTTTATTCATGAGATACAGAGACAGGAAGTGGAGGGTGGTGGAAGAAAGAGGCATGAGGTGAGCTCAAGACCTGGCTTTCCTGGTACTCGTGATATATAGAGACAGGAAGTGGAGGGTGGTGGAAGAAAGACGCATGAGGTGAATTCAAGACTAGGTTTCCCTGGTACTCGTGAGATATAGAGACAGGAAGTGGAGGGTGGTGGAAGAAAGATGCATGAGGTGACTCAAGACTAGGATTCCCTGGTACTCGTGAGATATAGAGACAGGAAGTGGAGGGTGATGGAAGAAAGATTCATGAGGTGACTCAAGACTAGGCTTCCCTGGTACTCGTGAGATATAGAAACAGGAGAGGGAGGGTGGTGGAAGAAAGACTCATGAGGTGACTCAAGACTAGGCGTCCCTGGTACTCGTGATATATAGAGACAGGAAGTGGAGGGTGGTGGAAGAAAGACGCATGAGGTGAATTCAAGACTAGGTTTCCCTGGTACTCGTGAGATATAGAGACAGGAAGTGGAGGGTGGTGGAAGAAAGATGCATGAGGTGACTCAAGACTAGGATTCCCTGGTACTCGTGAGATATAGAGACAGGAAGTGGAGGGTGGTGGAAGAAAGACGCATGAGGTGACTCAAGACTAGGCGTCCCTGGTACTCGTGATATATAGAGACAGGAAGTGGAGGGTGGTGGAAGAAAGACGCATGAGGTGACTCACGACTAGGCTTCACTTTTATTCATGAGATACAGAGACAGGAAGTGGAGGGTGGTGGAAGAAAGATGCATGAGGTGACTCAAGACTAGGATTCCCTGGTACTCGTGAGATATAGAGACAGGAAGTGGAGGGTGATGGAAGAAAGATTCATGAGGTGACTCAAGACTAGGCTTCCCTGGTACTCGTGAGATATAGAAACAGGAAGTGGAGGGTGGTGGAAGAAAGACTCATGAGGTGACTCAAGACTAGGCGTCCCTGGTGCTCGTGAGAGATAGAGACAGAAAGTGGAGGGTGGTAAGCAAAAGAGGCATGAGGTGACTCAAGTCTAGGCTTCCCTGGTATGGGTAGAACATTACTCACAGGGGATGAGTTCCAGGCACCGCGTGCCGCAGCTGGTCCGGCAGCACTTCTGAGTAGCCAGACATTCTGATTGGACGCTGCAGTTCTTGGCTGTGACATTGGTGCAGTCTGGGGCAGAGGTGGGCAGGGTCTCCTGGGCGGTGCAGTTCACAGCTGTCCCATTGGTTCCATTCACACAACGAGGAGTAATGACATCTGGGCAATACCCAGAGATCTCTTCGGATGAGTTATCTGCACAAAATAAACACAGCATGTAGTACAGGGCACGCAATTCAAAGAAAGCCACAGGGGCACTAATTGGAGTAATGAGTCTGAAGTCACATGACGTTGCAGGAAATGATGGCACAGAAAATGATGCATTTTACCATATAACCTTTGCTTGAAGTCTATTTACATTTCAAAACCTGCACTCATTATAAACATTTAATGATTTTCACAGTATGGAACAAGGAAAAAATCGACACATTTCTATGCAATCAAACATACATTTGGGAATGCACAGAATGCTTTAACCCCTTCGGTGCTCATGACGGAACGGTTCCGTCATGAGCCACGGTTGAGCTGTGCTCATGACGGAACCGTTCCGTCATGACCACGCCCGCGCAAGATTCCGTCAGCACAGCGGCGGAATTTGCGCAGCATGGAAGGGGTTAAGAAGTTGTGCTCTCTTAGCATGTGAGCATCAAGGTTTCATTAGTTGGTCCTGTGAATGATGTGCGTAACAGTAGTGTACAGTAGAGCTGCAACGGATAAATGGTGTGTGTAACAGTAGTGTAGCATAGAGCAGCTGCGGATGAATGGAGCATGTAACAGTAGTGTAGTGTAGAGCTGCACCGCAGGAATGGTATTTGTAACAGTAGTGGAGCATAGAGCTGCAACGGATGAATGGCATGTGTAACAGTACTCTAGCGTAGAGCTACACCGCATGAATGGCATGTGTAACAGTAGTGTAGCGCAGAGCTGTCGCAGATGAAGGACAAGTATAACAGTAATGTAGCGTACAGCTGCACTGATTGAATGGCGTGTGTAGCAGTAGTGTAGCATAGAGCTGTGACGGATGAATGGCATGTGTAACAGTAGTGTAGCATAGAGCTGCGATGGATGAATGGCGTGTGTAGCAGTAGAGTAGCATAGAGCTGCGATGGATGAATGGCATGTGTAGCAGTAGTGTAGCATAGAGCTGCGACGGATGAATGGCATGTGTAAAAGTAGTGTAGCGTAGAGCTGCGATGGATGAATGGCATGTGTAACAGTTGTGTAGCGTAGAGCTGCCGCAGATGAAGGACGTGTGTAACAGTAGTGTAGCGTACAGCTGCACTGATTGAATGCCGTGTGTAGCATAGAGCTGCAACGGATGAATGGCATGTGTAACACTAGTGTATCGTAGAGCTCAAATTCCATTATGTCAGTATTTATAATATAATTTTTTTTTTTTAAAAGACCAATTTGTCTATTGTGACTCAGCATTTTCTTATTGACAAAGCCATTCTGATATAGTTAGAAACAGCAATACAAATAGGAGGGGTAGACAGAGAGTGTAAAAAATTAAAACCATCCATGTAGGTGCAGGGGCGGATTTCTCTTAAAAGTGGAACTAGGAATCTTGCCCTTGGCTCTTTGTAAAGTGTGCAAAACAGCATAAAGTGCAAAGTGTTCTGTGCTGCCAAATTATCACATGGGCAAGCGGTGAGGTTATGGATCCAACCTGACTATTTAAGGAAAGACACTAAAAAGTGCAGAGTACATAGGCGCAGTCTAGTCATAAAAAAGCGAGTCTGTGCATTAATAGTAAAAGATAGATAACATTTCTGTGGAGTGAGGGACAGGCCTGGGTGACATTGCGTTCCCAAATGCCGTTGGTGCACGTTTGCCTCAGTGTAGTATGCTTCATTTATAATAGTCTTCATATTTGTGTGGATACTAGCAGGATTGACATAGTAGTTCCCCCGGCCAATCACGTTGAACATTTTCTCTAACAAATCATAGCCATGGGTTTACCAAGGCATTCTCAAGGTTAATACAATCTTTGATAACTTCCCATGAGAATGTTAGGTCCTCAGACGTCCACATTTTAGCCCAGAGAAGCAATAGGGCAATATTAATTCAATCTTCTATGTAATCCAGCCCTACATCAGAGTGACAAAATACTGTGTGGGCACTATTTGGGGGTCATCAATGGCCTTTTTATGAATTTACTTTCTAAGATTTGTAACTGGCTGCCTTTATGATGGCCCCACACTCCTGCCCCAGAAGGTGCGACCGCGCAACATTTCGCTTTAAATAAGGTAATCAACTCTGTTATCGGCTTGTGGCCTACTTTAGAGGCAAAGCGGAAGAGCCCCTCCACTACCCGGTTAGCATGTGGTGCCCTTGCTGTGACGAGAGAGTACCAATTCAATTGGTTATTAAAAATATTCCCCAAATATGTAAAATTACCCACCTTATCAATAGTCTAATCCTTTACAGTAAATGTTCTTGTTTTGGTTATTTTGGGACCACACACCATGGTATATGACTTTGTAAAATTAACTTTTAGGTCCAGTTTTGACATAAAGGGCCCGATTCACAGAACTAACTTAAGACAAAATCCTAAACTTACTACCATTTTCGTATTCACAGAAGGCACTTACTCATTTTGGTATTCACAGAAGACACTTACTCACTTCGGTATTCACAGAAGTTAGGAGTCCTGACTTTAGGACTCCTAAATGCCTTCTGTGAATACCGAAAGTCTTAAAATTAGGATTTTTCTCAGTTTAGGAGTCCTAAAGTTAGGACTCCTAACTATACTACTACTAAACTGAGAAAAATCCTAATTTTAAGGCTTTCGGTATTCACAGAAGGCATTTAGAAGTCCTAAAGTTAGGAGTCCTAAGTTTACTACTACTAAATTGAGAAAAATCCTAATTTTAAGACTTTCGGTTTTCACAGAAGGCATTTAGGAGTCCTAAAGTTAGGAGTCCTAACTATACTACTACTAAACTGAGAAAAATCCTAATTTTGAGGCTTTCGGTATTCACAGAAGGCATTTAGAAGTCCTAAAGTTAGGAGTCCTAAGTTTACTACTACTAAATTGAGAAAAATCCTAATTTTAAGACTTTCGGTTTTCACAGAAGGCATTTAGGAGTCCTAAAGTTAGGAGTCCTAACTATACTACTACTAAACTGAGAAAAATCCTAATTTTGAGGCTTTCGGTATTCACAGAAGGCATTTAGAAGTCCTAAAGTTAGGAGTCCTAAGTTTACTACTACTAAATTGAGAAAAATCCTAATTTTAAGACTTTCGGTTTTCACAGAAGGCATTTAGGAGTCCTAAAAAAGGAAATGTAGCTAAAATGCACCCCTGCCGAACACCTTCTGTGGAAACAATGGGCTTAGTCTTCTCCCCCCCGGGGCCATATCGTGTGGCAACAGTGGTGGACGCATGCAGCCTACGCAGGAGGGAGATTAGGGGTTCTTTAATACCCATTTTCCCCATCTGTCCCCACAATTTCTCCCGATTACCAGTGTCAAAAGCACTGGATATGTCCATGAAGGCCAGGTGGACAGACCTTCCTCTGGCCTTCATGTACTTGCCCATAATCAGAGATAAATTGAGGCACTGTTCATTTGTACCCATCCCCCTCCTGAAGCCATATTGCGTTTGTGACATAGTCCCCGAGTTACTTGCCCAGGTCTCAAGGCGTGCAAGAATAACCCTCCCCAACACCATTACGGTGGCATCAATTAAGTAGATGGGTCTATAACATGCAGGGTCGTTCTTGTTACCCTTTTTATATACTGGTACCACTATGGCCTCCTTCCAGGATGTTGGGAATTTGATAATGGGTATTAAAGCCTGTAGTCCAATACACTAAGCATGTGGGTCTATTTTGGGGTTTTATTGATTTTACTTAAATATTGTATAAACAGGACGTGTAATTCTTTTTAAAGTTCTATGTCTGTATGTTAAACTTTTAAGGTCCACTGAACCGAATACATTTGTTCTGACTGACTGTATCGTAGAGCTGCCACAGATGAATGACATGTGTAACAGGAGTGTAGCATAGAGCTGCACTGACTCAATGGCATGTGTAGCAGTAGAGTGGCGTAGAGCTGGACTGGGGGACTGGTGTGTGCGCATTCGAAACCTTTTCTAAGAGGTTGGCACCTGTGTGCCTCCGTAGAGCAGAGTTACCTGGGCTGTGGCTGGGCTGCTTCACATCACAATGACCTGCCAGGTAACGGCTACTTCTCAATATGTGGGACGCCAGAGAGTCAACACAAACCACAGGTCTGAGAGTGACGGCAGCAGGGCTTTCAGGATGCTGACGTCAAATCTCACCTGCCCGAGAATGATGTCAGGACTATAGTATTCACTCACTCATCCACCTGCACATTCCACTCAGTGACTTAAGCGCCCGCGTCAGAGATCTGTCTGTAACCTACATGTCACTCATGCCTTAACTGTGCATATTCCATGAGCGATGGAAGCTTGCACTAGTCTGCCCTGCTGTTGTGCAGTGAATGGAAGACTGCCCTGGAGCATGCCGCACTTACACAGTGAGAGTTCATCACCCCATCTGAGTGCATTAGGATGCATTAATTCCATTAGAGGTTTGGATGCTTCTCCCAGTAAATGTGCAGTCCTTGTTTGTTTATTTCTGTTAACAGAGAGTGTAGAACAGCCCTTTCCCTTGTCACTCCTTTACTGTGTTAGTTACCTGTGTTGTACCGGTCCTGTATGTATGAGAGGACCCTGTCATGTCCCTCCTGCTTCTGGGACCCATCTGTGCTTATTCTGTGTGTTAGGAAGGTTGTGCTGTTGCTACCCATGTTGTACCTTTGTTGAAATCTGAAGCTCAATATTGAACTGTCTACTGAAGAAAGGATAAAACAATTCACACTGCCAATGCTTGTTTTAATGCTAGATTAGAATAGAAGAGTGAAACCTCAGGAAATATTTGAGCAAAGTTTTTTTTAAACATAGCACATTTGATCAATGCTTGCAGATGACCCAAATACGCTTTGCATGCTGGGGTTTTTGTCTAAAACCTAAAAAGCACTACAAGCCCCTCAATGAACATGCCTTTGGCGAGAAGAGGTGGTGATAAAGGGGGAACATTGCGCTTGCGCCGTCGCTCAGAGCGCCCTCTTTGCCTAAGCAGGGCTCTTCAAACTGGGGCAGGGGGGCCCTCCTAGGGGGGCCTCAGGTGATCCCGTAGGGGTGGGGGGCACCAGGCTCTGGTCAAAGGAAGCATGCTCACAACAGTGCTTTATTTTCAGCAAAAAAGAGTGGCTGTGAGCCGCTCTGTAATGGGCCATGGCTAACATCTTTTGTCATTTATATCCTTGGTGGGAGAGGGTGTTTAAAGGGGGGGGGGGGGGAGTCCAAATATTCTTCAAACCCCCAGCCCTATTTCTATTGATCACACAGTGGGTACTTTTACACATTAGTAAGGCCTGCCTGAACAGAATAGTGTGTTTGGCAATCACGCATGTGATTCCATAAAGGTAACAGAACTTAACTGCAATGGTGAAATAAGTCTAGACATAATTAAACATTGGCAGTTTAATAGAATCATTGTGAATGATTTTGAGGGGGGGCTCTCTGTGATTTTTTTCTTTCATGGGTGGGGCGCACATAAAAAAGTTTGAAGATCCCTGGCCTACAGGTTGGTGTGGTTAAGGCGAGCACCTGCATCCCCTCTTCGACGCGCCCCGCATTGAACGGGTGCAAAACGTGCTACGAGGGCGCCAAAATGATGGCGGTCCTCAATTCCACTGGAATACTGACATTAAGAATCAAAACACTCTATGCCGACCCGTGGCACTGCCCTTTTAACACTGTAAGCTGGCACGGTTCAATCTCGGGGCTGGGTGAGGGGTAGTCACCTCCACCTCATGCCAGAGAAGCCCATCAACTCATCTGCCATGCTACTGGTGAAATCCATGGACTTCTCTGTGGTTGATGGAAGACGGACATTGGTGTAGAAGACGCGTGCACTTCCATGACCCAGTCTTGAGGAATCGCTCTGTAGCCACGCCCCTCATCTTGCCCACTGGCGTGTGCTATTGCATGTTCACCACGGGTCCCTCAACGCAAGTACTGCCAGGACCCCAGAAGGGCCTTGGTCATGTTGTACACCACAAGCTCACCGTTGGCATGTCTAGAAACCTGAACTGTCTCACTCAGTCAGTCACTGACTCACCTTCACTAGAACCATGGTCGCGATCCTTCGCTGGGCCACCAAGAGCCAGGACGACCAACAGTGAGAACACCAGAGCCTTGAGCATGGTGGCCGTGTCTCAGCTCTTCAGATCCAAGGCAAGAGAGGAGAAATATTCACTGACTGTTTACAGAGAAGAAGCACATCCCCTTTTATAGCCCAGAGCCCTCCATTACCCCACACCCCTTGTCACCCCCACCACCTGACAGGTTTATTAAATCATGGATGCCCTGAAAGGGATGGTCAGGTTACGCATCTTGTCCTCTCCGCCCCAGAGCCATCAGCGGGCGGCTCCTTCATCTCAAGGCCATGGTCTGCTCGCCATTGTTGACTTGCCTTAGATTCCAGTGTCCCACAGTTACAAAGCCCTGCTGAGAGTGAATCTGCAGGACTCGCCCATTGGGGACGAATGTGACACCCATGGCGTGTATCCCTGGTACGCAGAACAGCGCGTGACAGATTCCAGGAAGTGCGCCAAGACAATGCCATCAGGCGCTGACCGAAACTTCACGTCTCACCACACTCAGAGTCAGCACAGAAACTCGAACTCACAAGGGACACAAATGCTTCCTGTCCCATTGTGGGGTTTTCCTTTCAGTCTCGGAACAATATGGCATTGACTGTGTAAAGATTATCGTTGGGGGAGGGCTTGTTTTGTTGAAGGTGAATGTATATCAGCATTGATGCTAAATTTAGAACAGAACCAGCAGGCCTGGGGCGGATGGGAAACTTCCCGGTCTAGGGCTGATACTGTGACGTAAAGGAAGGGGTGGGAAGTGGGAATCTTATACACCGGAAGTGACGTCATTCCGTCCAGTGGGCTTGCATATACCCTTAGTGAACCAGCTAACAGTAACTGAAACATAAAGCTGGGACACAGGGTGGGCCACGAGGACAGAGATTGTCTAAACTTAGATTTTTGAAAAAGTCTTTAGTATGCTGGGATTTTAAAACATACACTTGATATTTTAAATTTTAATTAATGCTACTATTGAACTCCAAGGAAAATGTGGAAATTAGTAGTAGGTGGGGCATTTCAAAGCCCAGTAAGCAGATGCATTGATTCATTTATCTCTGTGCTTATCAATGTGTTTACACATTGATCAGAGATCAGTAGAATATAAAGTCACTTGAAACCTTTAAAAGATCTTCAGATCAAATGGATTCAACACTCCAATACTAGCCTCAAACACCCATTGCCGTCCTCCACAGTCCACACAAAGTGTACCAGTAGCTATCCATATGAAATGACATAATTAGCCAGACAAAAATGTATGCAATTCCCTATCAATATTAAGTCCCCGCTCTACACACTTTAATTTATCAATCTAGTTTCACATCTTCTTAGAGCGAGGACTCTGCTGCACCCTAGAAGCTTGATACTCCTAAAATCACTAGTTCCATGATAGACTAAAAATGATTGGCAGCTGGGTGTGACATATGCTTATTGTGCAATGCTCTCGTTGCACACCACTGGTTTTGCGCGCTACTTTCCCATTTCTACCACATAGCTCCTTGTGACTGAGACAGTGATCAGCATCGGTGATCTAGTCCCCACTGCTGCCAGTTTGCTCCTGGAGGCTGATTTCTGTTGGATATTTAACATTTCGCATTGTCTTGATGCCTGGCCTCTATTTTGTTGATGCACCACCGCTGTTTCTGCTTCCTGCCCCTCTGCCTCCCTGACAGCACCTCCCACGGCAACTTATGGAGCCTGTCTGCACCCGTCCATGCCTGTACCGTGCCCAGAGCCAGGACCTCTGGCTCTCTCACCATCCACCGCTATACACTGAGTAACCTCTAGCCCTGGACACAGGAACAACAGCTGTTTCACGACCTCCCATGATCAACGAAAGGACACTTCATCTGCCTCCACTGCTGCTTCACTTGCCACACAGGACCTCCCACACACACCGGACCCCACACCGCTCCTACTCAGAAGTCTATGAACAACCAGGCACTGCTCCAAAGCATCCAACTTAACACCTGCTCCCTCTGCAAACACACCACTGAAATCTGGTACACCATCCCCAACCTCTCCCCGGACATTGCCTTCATCACTCAAACATGGCTCAAACCCTCCTCGAACCCCTACAAGATGATAGACTGAGACCACACCAACAAACAGAGTGGGGGTATCGCCATCATCTTCAAGGAAACCATGTGCTCATCAGTATCAGATTCGACTACAGCAAGGCACTCTATGCTGGCACCACCCAGAAACTCCCAAAAAAAACTGTAGACCGTCCAGAACTCCTCCACCTGACTCATCCTGAACATCCCACACTGCAGCCACATCAGCAGTCACCTGAGAGACCATCACTGGCTACCTATCAACACAGGAATCACCTTCAAGCTTCTCAGACTCAAATACAAAGCCCTCCGCAATGCCGGACCTGCATACCTCAACCCGCACCTCTCCTTCTACACTCCCACCAGATATCTCCACTCCACTCAACTGGCCCGGGCCACCATCCCACAGATCCGCAAGACCACTGCCAGAGGAAGATCCTTCTCCTACCTCACTGCAAAGACCTGGAACTCCTTGCCTCTGCATCTCAGCCAATCACCATCGCTGCCACAATTCAGGAAGGACGTTGAAACCTGACTCTTCACTGAACCATAGACCACCCCCCCACTCAGCACCTTGAGACCCTCACGGGTAAGTAGTTGCGCTTTATAAGATTATTGATTGGTTGACTGATTGAACCATTCGATGCACTGTCACCAGCAACGACCCAATGGCTCTCACGAAACACCTCAACTCCTGACTACAATCCAACTGTAAGACCATGATAAGAGGCACCCTTTTGTACAGATCTCCGGGACCTCAACCACCCTTCTGCAATGCTATTTACAAACTCATTGCCCCCCTTGTCTTCCAATCCCTCCACTATGTCTTGCTCGGATACCTCCATTTCCACATCGACTACTCCAACATCAGCCAGGCCCAACTAGTCACTGAACCCACACACAAAGCTGGATACTTACTCAATGCCATCTTTACTGCCAGCAACAGAGTCAAGTTTACCCACGTCACACAACTTACCTGGAACGACTGCACCCTCATTTGCTTTACCATCTCTGACGCCAGCACCCCACTGCCAAGCACCACAGCAGTTCCAACCGCAGCTGGAGAAAGGTAACAGATGAGCTATGGATACAAGGCCTCAGCACCACACAACCTGAAACTTCAACAGAACTTTACCAGGCTGTCCAGAACTTCTCCATCTGGATCAACAAATGCATTGAAAGATTCGCCCGCTTAAATCAGAAAATACTGACAAAACCTCGAAACAATCCAGCTGGTACACCTCGGAGCTCAGAACCACCAAGCACAACTGCTACAGACTCGAGCAGCACTGGTTTACCACCAAGGACCCCTTGGACAGAGCAAAGCTGGCCACAAAGCAGCCCTCGGCAACTACCACCTGCACATCAAAGAAGCCTAAAGAGCAGCCATCACCACCCGCATAAACACCGCAGCCTTCCACACAAAGGAACTCTTCAAAATTGTCAAGGAATATTCCGACCCTACAGCTACAGAGAACACTACCCACCCTTCCCAAGAACTCTGCGAACCCTCTCAGATTACATCCACAGCAAGATTGCCGCCATCTACAACAACTTTGACACCCAACCCCCCACTCTCAGCCTCGACCTACCAGCGAACACCAGCCAAACGATAACCACCTGGTCCTCGCTCACCACCCAGGCCACTACAGCTATCATGTCATCCGTCCATTCCGGGGTGCCCAAATGTTCCTGCCCCCACCGTTTCTTGAACCTCAGGGACAGCCTTTCAGCTCAGAACTCACCAGCATCCTCAACACCTCCATCTTCACAGCAACCTTCCCAAACATATTGCAACATGCAGTGGTCAGTTCCCTCCTGAAGAAACCCTCCACTGACCCTAGTGACCTCATAAATTACTGACTGATCTCCCTGCTACCCTACTCAGCCAAAGCATTTGAGAAAGCCATCAACCAACAGGTCACCAAAAACCTGGAACAGAACCACCTACTCGATGGCTCACACCAACCACAGCACTAAGACCAAAACGGATCACCGCAACAGACGACATCAGAACTCTCCTTGACCATGGACAAACTGTGACCCTGATCCTCCTTGACCTCTCTGCTGTGTTCAACACCCTCTCCCACCACACCCTCATTGATAGACTCCCCAACATTAGCATACAGCAGAACACCCTCAAGTGGATCGCTCTTTTCCTTTCAGGACGCACACCAAGCATCCGGCTGCCTCCCTTCACCTCTGCACCTAAGACCATAATCTGAGGCATACCCCAAGGATCATCCCTCAGCCCCACTTTATTGAACATCTACATGACTCCCTTGCAGACTTCGTCAGATCCAACATATTCAACATAATCTCCTACGCTGACAACACTCAACTAATCCATCTAGCTCACGAGGTCCCCTCCAATGCCAAAACCAACTTCTACAAATCCTTGACCTACGTGGCAAAATGGATTAGAGACAGCTGCCTCAAACTCAACTCCCACACCAACAAACCATGCACGCATCATCCTCAACAACCAGCTAAACTTGAAACGAAAAATCAACACAGTCGCCTCCTCCTGCTTCCACACCATCCGCATGCTCTGACGACTCTTCAAATGGATCCCCATCAACACCAGAAAGACCCTCATGCAGGCCCTCATCACCAGCCGCCTCGACTATGGCAATTCTCTTTACGTCGGGATCACTTCTCAGCTCCTCAAAAGATTCCAAACCATACAAAACACAGCAGCCAGATTCATCCTGGACCTCCCCAGACAGACTCGCATGAGCCCTCACCTCAGAGACGTCCACTGGCTCCCCATCCAGAAGAGATGCCAGTTCAAGATACTCACGCACACATACAAAGCCCTCCATGACCAATGAATATCATAGATCAACCATAAACTGAACTTCCACCTGCCCTCTATCCATCTGCGCTCCTCCTTTCGCGCCCTCGCACACACCCCATGCGTCTTTCACAGCTGTAGCAGAGGTTCCTTCTTCTCCTTCATCACAGCCAAGTCCTGGAATGACCTGCCCCCCCCCCCCCACCTCTGAACTGCCCCCTTCCTGGCAGACTACAGAAAGAAACTCAAGATCTGGCTTTTTGACGGAAACACAGCATCCTCAGCGCCCAGATACTCCTAAGGATGGCAGTGCGGCGCTATACAAATGCTGATTAATTTCTTGAATGATTGCTTGGTTGATTGACTCTCATATGCTCCTTCCACTGTGATTTAAGTGATCTTTTGGTGGAGCCCACATGTATCTTACCACAGGAACAGAATACTATGTACATTCAAAAGGTTGAACTGCAGTTTATGAATTTTGCAATCGAGTACCTCTTTTTAGGATTGCAAAAATCTGTACATTTGCCCGAAACATGTTTACATGAGACAGAAAATCCACATGTAAAGAAACTCGGAGGTAGCACTAGTAATCAGCATTTTCTGGGGATTTTATGTAATGAGGATTTGTATAGCACGCTTCTTACCTGAGGGATATCCAGGCACTGGAGTAGGTGAGCAGGCCAACTGGCCTGCTAGTCAAAAAGCCAGGTCTTCAGTTTCCTTTAGAATTCGAGAAGGGATGGGGAGGTCCAGATGTGTTAAAGAAGCTTGCTCCAGGATTTGTTTGCTATGTAAAAAAAGAAACATCTTCCTGACTTGGTCCTGCTGATGGGGGGTACTTGCATAAGGAAGAGTGAGGTAGAGCGCACTTGCCTGGTGGGTTGGTGGAAGTTGAGGCGGTGGTTGAGGGAGGCAGGTTCCACATTGTGGAGAGCTTTGTGTGAGTGGGTGAGCAGTTTATATTGGCCTTGCTTCTGGATTGGTAGCCAGTGTGGCTCTCTGAGGTGGGGTGTGATGTGTACATTGAGGGGTATGTTGAGAATGAGTCTGGCAGTGGTGTTCTGGGTGTCCTGGAGTCTTTGTAAGAGTTGATTAGTGATGCCAGCATAGAGTGCATTGCCTCAGTCCAGTCTGCAGGTGATGAGGACCACTAAGCTCTGGGCCGTATTGAGAGATCTAGGGATTCCCCCTGAACTTTTGCAAATAAGCTCTTCGCAGATCTCAAAGCAGCTTTCGATACGGTCCCGAGAAATAAGCTCTGGGCCGTATTGAGAGATCTAAGAATTTCCCCTGAACTTTTGCAGTTGGTGATTAAATTGCATGAATCAAACTACGCGCAGGTTCGATGGGGTGCTCAAGGGAATACTACCCCTAAATGTCCAATTTCAAAAGGGGTACGCCAAGGATGTGTGCTGGCTCCAACCCTGTTTTCACTTTTCATAAATGGTGTGGGTAGTTATTTTTCTGATTACCCAACTGATGCTCCCTCTGTTGCAGGTATTAAAGTACCAATACTCATATTCGCGGACGATACTTTAATCTTATCCAAAACCCAAGCTGGGTTGCAGAAAGCCCTGATACATTTTGAGACATTCTGCAAAGAACATGAATTATTGGTAAATGTGGATAAGACTAAATTGATGGTGTTGCACAACCACAAAGTCATCAAGTCAAGGGTTGTTATGAATAATGAGTCTCTAGAGCAAACAGATTTATTCACCTATCTTGGAGTAAAAATTAATCGTAAGTTAGATTGGAAGCCCCAAATAGAAACAATGGCGCGTAAACACTTACAGATTGCAGGGGTGATTTTGAAAGAACATAGGCTTTCCCAAACAAAGCCTGTTGGCCCCGCACTTAAGATTTATTATGTTAAGTTTATGGTGTCCATTTTGTATGGGGCAGAACTCTGGGGGTTTGAAAATCTGTCCTCACTAGCTCAGGCCCAAAAAAGCTTCCTGAGAGGTTTGGTTGGTCTCCCCCAGAGTACTCCTCTTACTCCTTTATATTTTGATTTGGGGTGCCATTCGCTAACAGAGGTTGCAAGGTTTAAACCACTGGCCTACTGGAGAAGGCTTTGGTCTACTCCGAAACTAGCCCATTATGCCTCAGCTCTTATGGACATCAGAGTAATTGACACTTCTCATAAGATCAGATGGCTACAACAGGTCAAAAGATCCCTGGTGGACATGGGCATGAGGCATCTTTGGGAAGATCCAGCACATAATACTTTTCCTTCTAAAAAAGTATCTAAAGATGCGTACTGGACTATGATCAGATCTGGTATTTTGAGTCACTCCAAATCTCCATCACTGACCAGTACCTTCTTGGATCACAAGCTGGAACCATTATATGAAGAATTTTGGGATTTTATAACTAAGCCCATTGATAGAAAACTTTACTTTCAGTTCTGGATAGGAACATTGCCAACCAAAGTTTTCACCAAGACCTGGCACCTTTCCCAAGATAGCAAATGTCTATTCTGCCAGAGTATGGATGAAACAATCTCCCATATATTTTTTTGCTTGCCCAGCATATTGTTCTCCACGGAGAAAGTGGCTCAAACCAATTTGTCAGAACCTTGGCACTAGGTCGAGTGATACCGCGCTAAGATTATTAAAGACTAGCTTCCAAGAGGCAATTGTGATTGCTATAGCAAAGTTTTTGGGATGGGCCTGGAGAATAAGACAACAGGTCGAAAACAAGCAGACTGCGACAGTGTTTATTAATGCTCTGTCTTCTGCTTAGTTTCCTAGTATTGTTACACACTGTTTTATATATATTTATACATTTTTTATATCTGCATATCAGTACAGGGGTCAGATGGTATAGTTCATTATATGAATTGTTTCTTCTTTTAGCTTGCATTGGTTTTAAATTTTTATAGGGGACCTATAATGACCAGTTTTTAGTAGATATTTAAATTGTTGTCCTTCTACCATGTATTATTATATTATCTGTATAGTTTTTGATGAGAAATGGATTTTATATATGTGATGATGTAAATACTCTAGTCTTTTATGATCAATTTGGTCGAAATAAACACTAACAAAGAATGATGAGGGCCAGGGTGACCGTGCATCTGGTGTCAGTGGGGAGTCAGTGAAATATTTTGTAAAACAGGGTTAGGATGTAAAACAGGATGAGGGGATTGTGTTCACTTGCTTGGCCACTGTGATTTTCTCATCCACAATGATACGGAGGTGTTTGGTGTGGCCAGTGTGGGTGTTCGTGGGCCCCTGGTCTGTTTGCCACCAGGGGTGTACCATGGAGAGCTTTTGTTGCAGAAGATCAGGACTTCGGTTTTATCAGTCTTGGGCTTTAGGCAGTTCTGTTTCATGCAGTTAGCTGCGTTGGACATGTAGATGTTGAAAATGGTCCTGGTGGTGTGGTTGTTATCCGCGAGGAAGAGGATGGGCTGGGTGTCTCCTGCGCAGGATAAAATTGTGATTCCATGGGACGTGGGCAAGTGGTGTCATGTAGACGTGGCAGAGGGTAGGGCTCAGTGATATTTCTTGAGGGACCCATCAGCTGAGCTTCTTGAGTTCAGAGGTATAGGACGGGAGCCTGATTTATTGGGTCTGGTCAGAGAGGAACGAGGACAGCCAGCTCAGGGTGGGACCATGAATCCCCCAGTTGTGGAGTCTCATGAGAAGAGTGATGTGTGAGACGATGTTGAAGGCCGTGGAAGGGTCAAGTATTATGAGTGCAGCAGTTTCACCTTTATCCATGATGGTCCAGATGTTGTCAGGCGCAGCAATGAGAGTGTTTTTTGTGCTGTGGTTGTTGTGGGATCCAGACTGCAAGATGCCTAGTAGCTTGCATTGTTCAATAGGCTTGGAGATTTGTTTCGTGATTGCTTTTTCCATGACTTTGGATGGGAAGGGTAGGAGTCAGGAGTGGAACGAGTGTCCAGGTCAACGGGAACCCCACAAGCCCCACAGACCACCAGCAAGGAACCTCGGGGTAGGCCAAGGACAAGAGGAAGAGGAAGACGGGGTACTGTCCGTATGACAACCGGATCGTTATCACGGAGGTGACAGAACACTAACAACAACTGTCCGTCACCTCCACAGTGTCATTGGTAACACAGACGGAAAAAGGGCATTCCATCATGAATGCAGTCGGAGTGTGGAGGAGGCCAAGATGCGCTGGCATGATGTGAAAAGCCAAACCAAGCAGGAAACCCTGCCAACAGGAAGGCAGCAACGGCGAATGGAAGTGGGAGTCCTGCGCCACAGGAGGGGCTGGAGCAAATGGTGGCCACAGTCATCAGAGTGGAGACGGTGCAAGGAGTTGGTAGTCCGGACACTGCTCGACATGACCTGGCACAACATCAACAGGATGAGTAACAAACAGGGACTGGGAGGACGGGGGTACGGGCACAATGGCACACATGCACAATGACGTGTAGCACACGGCACACCCACAATGACCCTGCGTCATGTCCTTAATCCCCGTGGCACACTGCAGCACACATACAAACATCAAGTAGGCCCTGTCCACCATGTGCCCAAAGGGGTCACACCCCACACATCACCAATTCCACGACACACACATGCACCCATGCGAAACACAGCAAAGATGCGTATGTGAGAGCCACACTGACAATGCAAGTGACACCACATGACGAGCAGCATGGCTGGAGTACAATCACCATGACATTGTGCACGCCACAAGACAGGTGGCTGAGTGTGGACCACATCCGTAAATGAGCAGGTCACACTCTGACATAGCCACGTGCACAAACAATCACTGACTCCGACAAAACATCTGCAGACAAAAAAATGAACAAGAGTACAATAACCGTCCAAGAGTGCAAATGACCCAAGTTGCCAACATCACAGCACCTTAAAAGCACAAAAGTCAAAGGCACACTGCCTCCAAGGGATAAGGGGCAGCTAAATCACAGATGCAGGTGCGACCCTCCGACAATGCAGCACACACACATAGCAATAACAGCACATCCACAATGACGACAATGTGGTACACTGCAGAGCAGAGGACACAACTGGGTCCGCCTGTGCATAGAAAATGACCAATCACATCAGACATAGCAGGGAACTGTGAGATGAAAATGTACTTCTACAACCTCACCTACGTCATGTAGTCCAAATGTCCACTGTCCCTCATCAAATAGTCCGCTCCTCCCAAACAGTCACAATGTACATTGTCATGCAGTCTGTATGTAAACTTGAATAATGCGTACACATAAATACCAACAAGCATCTCCCCTTCACATTGCAGAGGGACAAACAACACCAGAGCAGATCAGACAACTCTACAGTGATTCTGAAGAGGACCTCCACACTTCCGACACCGACGCCCTACAACAGTTTATGGACATCTTCGGGCAATCAACCTCCCGGAACAGGGTAGCCCAGCTGCATCGAGGATACCCCATCCCCTGCACAGACAACACAGCTGGACGCACGCACCACCCCGGCTAGCTCCCAGCAGCCCACTGAAGCACACATTGCATTCCAAGGCCAGGTGTCGGACTGCCAGAAGGGGGTGGCCGAACAGGTGCGGGTGGGGTCCTACCTCATGGAATCCGAACTAGATCACATATGTGGGTGTCTAAGTCCCATCAGGAACCACCTACACTCCCCAACGGAGACCCACACTGTGACAGAGACACCTGCATTTGCACATTTCCAGGACTGACCACACCAAGAGCCAAGGGATAATCATCCACACCACCACGCTGGACTGGCGCATGGCGGCCCAGTCCACTCCTCTTACGTATTGAGTGGGGGACGACAAAGCTACATGTGCAAGGTCTCACCCGTTGCCTGTGGTGACATGTAAGCGTCCGCTGTACACGGCCCTAATGCATAAATCATGAGCACACGGACACACTCAGATAGTTCGTTGAACTGGCTATGGGCACGTGCGCTCGACACCTTTATTGCCATGGCCACATGTACAGTGACGTATGTGATGGATGTGTGTGGGGTGAGTGTGCGCCAACCCTCATGGAGTCGTTGGTGCTGGCAATAACTTGAAAAGTGATCACAATTAAAACAGAAAAACTGTGAGGCATCATGGTGGTAGCTGGAGAAAGTACAGTGTTCATCCACATGCAAGCAGAATGGTCCATGATTTGTGGTGCACTGAGTTAGTGGCACCTGAAGAGCTGTGTAAGATATCAAGCTGATGATGGCACCCATGACAGGTGTGAGAAACTCTGACAGTCTGGCAGTAAGGCACTCCCGATTCTGGCCCCCTTTGTATGGAGTTGGCCCTGGCTATGGAGGCGTGTGCATCCTGCGGTAATGCGACTCTATTGACAGGTCTGGACTCGATTTGATGTGTGAGCCCAGGTGGACCGCAGTTGAGGCCGGAGGCAGTGGACAGTGCAGAGCCACAGACACATGGCCTTGATGACCCACAGTCCATCAACCCAGAGGCCATCCAACATGCTATTAGACAGGGCCCATGACTTGCCACAAAGTCAGTATCACCGGCATGATGATGAAGACAACCCCCAGTCCATAGACTCAGTCGCCACCAAAGTTCAACCAGAAAGTGTCCATGGATGTCGGTTAACAGACTTAGTGGCACCGGAGCTAAAAGGGGATGCAGTCAGCGATGAGGCCAGTGCAATGATATACAATCTGCCATGAATAAATCAAGACTGAGTTCCCAATGTGTGACCTACTCGACCGCAGTGTAGACCGGAGGTAGCGGTCCGCATGGGCCTACAGCCACGTGTCGTTGGGATGCTATACACTGAGTTGCTGCCACCTGATCAAAGGGAGTACAGTGAAGTACAGGCTGCCATAAATATTTGGCCTCGGACATCATGAAATCAAGACTCAGTTTCATATATGTGACCTACTCTACCACAGTGTAGGCCGAGGCAGCGTTCAGCAGGGGCACACAGTCACGTGTCGTTGGCCCGCGATGCACAGAGTTAGTGACACAAGAGCAGTTGTCGGCAGTGTTCGATCATCTCCATTACGATGAACGTTTTCTCCTCCGGACTGAACCGCGTCTTCCTCTTACTCATCTCCTTGCGTACAATGATATGAACTCTGGCATACAGGACTCAAGACACAGTTCCAAGTGTGTGAACTACTCGGACACAGTGTAGGCCGAAGGCGTAGTCATCAAGGGACCACAGACACGTGTGGTTGGGATGCCATGCACAGACTTGGTGTCACCACATCGAAGGGAGTATAGTGATTTTAACTCTGCATTGATATGTGTACTCGGCCATTGTATAATCAAGACTCAGTTCCAAATGTGTGACCTACTTGACTGTAGTGTAGGCTGGAGGCAGCGTTAGAGTGCGTCAACGAGAAAGGAGTACTGTGGGCCTTGCTCGCGGAGTCTGTGATGGTCTGAGGAGGCTGCCAAGGTCGCGGGCCTCGGGCTTGGAGCTTGCGCCGGCACGCGTGGGCCCTCTTTGACGCACGCCGGTGTCGGCAGGTGAGCAGTGAAGCCTGGCTGCGCAGGAGTGGGCATGATGGATTCGGGGATCAGGCGCGCAGGATCGCAGGCCACACCGCTCACGACGAAGGCTTCGGCCTCGTTGCGGGGTCGGAGGCGCCGCCCTGGCAGACACGTTGGGCATTCCGGAAGGGAACCACGCCCAGAGCTACGTGCTTTTTATTCACACCCCTACGATGGCCTGGCGTACGCCGGACAAGGCCACTCCGTACATGCTTACAAGGGGGACGTCACAAGCTACATTTCCGCGATCTTCCCCACTAACTGGGGTGACATGGTTGCGTCCACTGTCCACTACACTCCATACACCAGCAGTGCATGTAGACATGGATGTATCTGTGGTCTGCGTACTGCAGTCTGTCCAGCACATCTCCGCCACACTTGGCATTGTGTGCAGTCTCATTCATGGATCACTTGCCTCCGTCACAAATGCCTTGTCCCCACCACTACCCACATTCCTCTATTGTGTGGCTGAGGTGCCATGCCGTTGATGGCTCATGTACATGGCTGACCAAGGTTACCACAGTAAGTAGTGCTGTCGTGTCAGGTGGGTGTGCATGTTGTTTAACATGTTGTATGTGATTTTGTAATGTGTGCCTTGCCAGAGTTGTGAGTTGCATGATTGTGGAGTTAGGTTCATTTGGTACTTGCCAAAGGGCAGTGCATTCCCATAGATGCCATTCTGGAAGAGCAGGTTGAGGATGGACTGTCGGAAGATGTATGAATCATGCACACTGCCTGGGTAGTTGGCGACGACATTGGTGATGAGTCCCCGTTGGTCCACTACTGCCTGCACATTGATGGAATGTGTGTGCTTTCTGTTGCGGTAATTGTGTGCAGTGTCGGCAGGGGGCACAAGCAGGACATGTGTGCAGTCGATTGCCCCCAACACGTGCGGGCATCCAGCTATGGCGTATAGTCCTTGCTTGGTCTCCAGCTGTTCCTGCGCATTGTGGGGGATGTATAGGTGCTGGAGTACCATGCTGATGATGGCATCCAGGTCAGGTGTGAGGAACTTGGATGGGGCAGGCTGTGAGACTCCTCTGACTCTGGCAGTTGTTGGTTGGGGGGTACCAGAGGCCAACATGTGCAGCACAGCCTGCAGCTTTGTCTATGGTGGGATGTTGGTTGTCCGCTGTGTTGGTACCATCAGCCTGTGGGAAATGATGGTCAGGATGCGGTGGATGGTTGTCCTTTAGAGCCTGTAGTGGGCAATGACATTGTCTGGTGTGAGGTCTATGGGGCTGGTGAGTTTCCTGAAGGTCTGCTGTCTTTATCTGCGCTGCCTCTGTGGTGGCCCGGGGAGGGGGGTGTTGTTGCCCTCTTGGGGCTCCGGGATGCATGGTGAGTAGCTCCATGGCATCTGTTGTTCTTCATGTGTGGCTCTGGGCTGGGCTCCCTTTTCTGGTACCGTTTGTCGTCTGACTTTACACCAGGTCAGAGCAGGTGTTAGATTTCTGCTGCTAACGCGCCTTATCACCTGTTTTGTGGTCTTTTCGCCGATCGGGCTGGTCGTTGAGAATGTTGCGAAGTGGTGTTGTCGCGGATTTTTGCTCGGGAACGCCTACTCTGCATCTCGTTAGTGATAGTTGCCGGGGTCATCTGTGGCGATGTTTTTGCGGATGCTTTCACAGGTAAACTGGTGTTATCGGCTGTTAGCACCAGCTTGTGAATGGGGCGATACATTTATTGCGACTTCGGCTGTGGTAAAGTGCCGATAACTCGACGTTAGCTCCTTGAGAATATGCCCCATAGTCTTTTGTTTCTGTGGCGTGAACATACCGCACTGATGCACATCAAGTCGCTCTCGCGTGAAAAGGTAATTGCCTAGGATCACACAATGTGGTCACGCAGGGATTGATGCAAGATTTTCAGGTTTCACGTTGTGCGATTCTGCCACTACACGTTTATCTCCTACTCTCTCAAGTTATAGATCAAAGCCTGCAGCTTTGCGCTTGAGTCTTTGAGGTACTAAATCAGCGCACTGTAATAAATAAATAGGGCGATGCATGTTTCATAAGGGTCGGTGGCGGCAGTGTTTGGGGAGGGTGATGTTTCACTGCTGAAGCCACAATCAAAACCAGAACATCCTCCCCCACCCTGGTCAGTGCATTGAGACAGTTTGCTGCGTCCCGCCAAAATCCTTTATTTATTGTTATCCATTCTTGACTTCATTCATCCACCCACTCATACCCCATCTAACTATTCATTCATTCATTGAGGCACACAGCCATTTCTCCAGTCTCCATCCATTCGGTGAAGGGAGAATCCCCAGACCTCTCTTGCAGTGGTCAGTCTCGCTTGCTTGCTACATGCAGTATGAGGGCTGGTCTGACAACATTTGCCAGGGCGGCTTTTGTTTCCCAGTCTGGCCCTGTGTCTAACTGCGTTCCTCCAAGGGGGTGTGGCTTAAGAGCCCCCCAGACTTACCCCTCTGACCTCCAGACAGCCTACACACAGCATTAAACTGGGCTGAGGCATGCCGGAGCCCACACCCCCCAGGTGCTGGTCCGTAGGGCTTTATCCAAAACAGGGGCTGAGGAAATTAATCTCAGCCTACAATATCCAAGTCACAGATAAATACTGCCCTGGAAGAGCCTCTTTAAAAAAAGCAAACATGTTCTTCTTTATTTAGTTGCATCTTAGAAATTCTCCTACCAGTAAGACCCTGCCCATATTTGACCCTAAAGTAGCCCTTCCTCAGGGGTCTCTGGGACTACCTCAATTAATCAATACTTAAGATAATCAATTATTGAAAACCATGGAAACTACAAGAAAATACAACAATGAAGTGATGGCGCCATCTACTGATTAAAAATATTTATACAATTTAAAATATCTTCACTGCTATCTATGTGCAGTGAACAGCTTTCTGCTCAGTCCATTATATCTCATAGGGACAGATGGACTGAGATATTTTGCGTTAGTGAAGAGTCTGATCCCCAAAATTGGGCTGTTTGTGACTGCAAAAAAGCCTTTTGATATGTAGCAAATATAAATTGTGATTAGGTAACACATCACTGAATCTCAATTTTGGTTTGCAACTACATACCTGAAGGAAAGTGCCCCTTTTTGACATGTTTAACCCCACGTTTTGCCTGATATTTGATGCAACATTGACTGAAAGTGTACTGGGCTCCTGCTAATCAGTTCCCCAGGACCAGTGCTCTTTCTCTAAACTGTACCATTGTTCAACAATTGGCACTACTTTAGACTCAATGTTAGTTCCTAGTAAATGGTACCCCTGGTACCTAGGGCATTATGTCTAAAGAGGGCCCCTAAGGGCTGCAGCACAAATTGTGCCACCCTCAGGGACCACTCACCAAGCTCATGCAAACTGCCATTGCAGTCTGCGTGTCTTGGTGCAGAGAAAAATGAAGTCAACATTGCACACATGCCATGTCTACACAGCACTGGTAAGGTATAGGTATGTCACCCCTACAGCAGGCTTTACAGCCCTAAAGGCAGGATGCACTATACACATGTGTGGGCATAGCTGCGTCAGCACATGTGCCCCTGTGATAGCTAAGTTCACCCTTAGATACCACAAGTGTACAGGGAAGCCATAACGAGTACATAGGCTGGACACTCATGAAAATGAGTTCCCCATCTACATGATGACATCACTATACCCACAGATACTTGGTACCAAACATTTGTCTTGATAAACCCACACTGATGCCAGTGTTGGATTTACGAAATGCACCCGGAGGGCACCTTAGAGGCACACCTGAAAATCTACTGACTGCTAATGTGTTGACTGACTGGTCTCGACCAGCCAGCCACCACAGACAGCTTTCTGACCTTCTGAGGTGCGAGCCTTTGCTCTCGGAGGCCAGGAACAAAGTCTGCTGTGGGCAGAGGTGTTTACACCTCCTCCCTGCAGGATGAGCCTTCTAGGGCGGTAAGCTTCAAAGGCCCTGCCGCCTTTGTTTTGCGACCCAGGCCTCTCCAGATAGTGGAAATGGTAGCCCCCCAGTCCTGACCCCACTTTTTCCCAGCAAGACAGGCAGAACAATTAGTAAGATTAGTAGGTGTGCCCACCTTTAGCAAGCTCCACCCCTAAGGTGGACCAGCTGATGTGGACCCCACTTTTCAGATTTTCCCATCTTGATTTGAGCAGGATTGCCAATCTAGGGTCAGGGTTATGCCTACTTCCTGTAGGAAATGGTCATACAGAGGGTGTAGACACCCTAAATGTAGGTTGCCCATTGCCAATTACCTATCACTTCCTGCAACACCCCTAAATTGAGTATTTAGGTGGCATTCCTGAACCCAAGAGCTCAATGGCACTAGAGAAGAAGGATGAAGAGTCACTGGCGAGAAGTGCAGAAGAGCTGATGACTTTTGTCACAAACCCCTGTCTGCCTTCACCTCTCTCGACAAACGCAACAGAGTGACTCATCCTGTAAGCTGGAGAAGTAACAAAGCCTTGGGTAGCTTGCCAGCACTTCTAACATCGCCTACAGTTTTCCTTGGATTAGAGGACCCACTCCCCTGAAGCCCCCAGGCACTGACAAGCAAATTCCGGTCCAGGAGAAGTACTCACACTCTGGAAGGTCAGATCTGTCTCCCCACTGAGTGTGAAGGCACCAGGACAAACTGAGGCCGTGCAGCACCAATCCCTGGAGTACTGGACGCCCTGCACCAAACACCAACAGTGAGAGTCTAGTCCTGATTCTCACTGCACCACAACGGAGCAGCCGTCGAGGGACATCAGTATCACTGGCACCTACTTTGTGAGTGGCCCAGCTTTCCTGATGTTGCCCCTATCAGCTGTTTGTCCCTAACCTCGAGGAGCATCTTTCTGCCTCAGCCCAGCCACCCTAACCACTCTGCTCCCGAGCCGCCCAGCCCTGGTACTGAAGAACCGGCTTTGCCCCCTTGCACAAAGACTCCTTCTGACCCAAGCCCCCATGTGGGAGCTTTGAGACTTTTCCCCAAGTCCCCCTGTGTAGCCTGTTTTTGGGTGGCCCCCCTTCACTGTAGCACACAGAGGTGCAGTCTCACCAGCACCCTGCTCCTGGTAAAACCTGGGAAGTTCCAGAAGAACTGTTGGTAGTACTTTGGACCTTGGCCCACTACAACTTGAAACCCTTAAGGTGAACCCCTGATCAGACCGTAGTTATGTAGTTAACTTTATTGCATTTATGACTTTCCCTTCCATTGGATTGCATTATGCGTAAAGGTGCACGAGTTTGAAATATTTACTTATTGGTTTTGAACCATACATACAAAGAAGTGTTATTTTTCTATTTTGGTCTCTGATTTATTCTTTGCGTGTGTGTGTTATTTATTGCCTCTGTGAGTACAACAAAAGCTTAGCACTGCCCTCCGATAAGCCTAACTGCTCGCCCACACTCGCACAAAAGAGAGCGTTAGTATTATCTAGTTTAGCCTCTGTAAGCCAACCGAGGACCCACTGGACTCTCTGCACAGTGTACTAATTTTTAGTGCACCATATAGAGAGCTAGCTTCCTACCATACCCAATCAGTGATTGTAAATGGGGCAAAACATTGTTTTGCCACTGAAATGCAGTCTTAAAGCATTAATATATTACCGCCTAACCAAAGGTAGTGGTAATCCATTTGCAACCAGTAAAGGGACCCCCAGGTACCCCTTCTCCTTCGTGAATATTGACAAAAAAGTTTTTTTAAGAGTAGGCAGGGCAGAGGTACCATTTTTTTTAATGCATTCCTTTTTTTCTATAAGGTAAACAGGCTACATTCAAAAAAGAAAAACAACTGCTTTATTTAAAAGCAATCACAGACATGGTAGCCTGCTGCCCCCTATGATGGCTGTGTATTGTTTTGGGTCAGAATTTGCAATCTACCTTATAAATATTCATGAGCTAGGTCGAATTTCGACTCATAATGAGTTGGCATTTTGCGAACCGACCTATTAGTAGATAGGTCGGCTCGCAAAATACCACACTGGTCACAAAAATTCAGGTCGTAAATTGCGACCACCATATTGGCCCATACATCATAACGATTATCACTTCTCTTTTCAGAAATAATTTTGAAGCCACAATCTATAAATTTCCTGATTAAAATAAATTACATTTTATCCATTACCTGTCTTGAGAGGCATTCATTTTGCTGATTATACAAAAATAATTATTTTAATATTTATTGATCCGAGAATTAGCCATTACACCGATTTAGATTCTTTACGTCATAAATGAAGTCCCTGCCACCTCATCGCCTCGTATTTGGTAAAACATGGCGTAAAATTGCAAGCTTTCAAGTTTCAAGCTGTGCTCTGTGAAGATAGCTGCTGCGGTACAGGTCAAGCCATCCTCTTCAATCGCGCGTGTGTCTTCTGCAGTATGTACTTTTAAAGCTCCCACCGTGCTCCAAACAGTCTTCTTGGCACACACATTCAAGCGGATAAACGTCAAAAGAGCTCAAATAGTTCATGAATCGTCTAATCTCTCGGCAACTCCGCGGAATGGTCGTAAAAAAGTCCCTGTTAAAAAGCACTCCATTGCGAGACAGCTCACACCCATAGATAACATCTCAGAATGTTTCAGGTAACTCCCAGATCTGGTTTCTAAAAAAGGATTACACGGTCTCAATGCCACCCCCATGCCCGAAGGATGTGTGTGGTGCAACCATAGTGACAAAGCGCATTTCAGGATACTCCTCAATTGATTGCATTAGTTTACCATAAGAAATTAGAGATATCTTTTAAACATGAGGACAGATTCACAACATAAGACAGCAGAAATTGAACGATATAGATTAATAGACTTTCAGTCAAATTACCTATCCCAGAAGAGGCTGCGTTGATGTGTGAGTTTTTGGTAATAGGTAAAAAGAAGCAACTTTGGGTTTGAAATTAATCAACAAATTCTCTTTATTTTCAGATAAAAATGTGTGCCTCTAGCCATAACAAATCCATTAACGAACTGAAAAAAATATTTGTGGGGTCTTCAGACAGGCTTTTATGCGTGTCATGGTCTTTTAGATGCTTACATACCTCATTCACTTACCATCTCTGTCCAAAATTAATATATGGCCCCCTTTATCCACACATTTACCATATCTTCATTAACACCCTATGACATTACAATTTGTAATTTCTTTATTTCATAGTGTATATCATCTTTATTGCAACCTTCTTTACAAGCTAAATATTCTTCCAATTTCAAACTCCTTGTAAGCCGAAGTAAATCAATATTTCAATCTACCACATTTACATTCTTTTCTGGTGCATAGCTCAATTATTTTCCAATATTCTCAATTCACTGTCTGGGAATGACTTTTAGAAAGATTGTACACAATTAGGGGGCCGATTCCAATCCTGGAAAAAGGCTTTACGAATCGTTGTACGGAGCGTTTTCTCCGTACGACTCGTACCCGGTAAACTCTTCTTACAACCAAGGAAGTACGATTCGTACAGAAAGCCTTTTTCCGTACGAATCGTACAAAAGACCATACGGCAAAAAAGAAACAACGATTCTGATCCGGAACAGCTTGTACGCGACGTCCGGACGTATTTAAGCAGCGGTTTCCGGCCCAGCAAGTACGATTCATCCCTACGGCACTACGTATGTCTCTTTGATTACGGGAGCGAAAAACAGCCATGAAAGCAGAATCCTACAAACGGATCACCGGTACGCGACGTACACGCCATGAACCCCGTTGTACGTGTCATCCCGGTCCTCTTGGCCTACGACCTGGTGCACCGGACCCGGCGCACACGCCGCAGAAGGTGATAACAACACCGAGGGGCCAGGGTGGGGGTGAGGGGCAGGAAACATACCCCATACCCAAAGCCAAACCTATAATATGAAATCCATACATTACCACCAGGGTATGGTCACTTGGGGGGGCGTATCCAGCAACCCCTGCGTACCGCATCAACGGAAGTGGACGTGTACGGTGCGTTGCACACGTACCCCTAGACACCATTAGAACTGTGATGCGGACCGTACACACGCAATGAATGCGTGGGTACGGTGCGTTACACACGTACCCCTACGGCACCATTAGAACTGTGATACGGACCGTACACACGCAATGAATGCGTGGGTACGGTGCGTTTCACACGTACCCCTACGGCACCATTAGAACTGTGATACGGACTGTACACACGCAATGAAAGCGTGGGTACGGTGCGTTTCACACGTACCCCTACGGCACCATTGGAACTGACCGGCGCCCCCCGCGCCTAGAGGAGGGGCGCCCTTAGTAGCGCCACGGGACTGGACCTTCCCCAGGGCCGAAAAGGGGGCTGAATAAAGTGACGTCATCGGGGGCGCGCTGGAAGGCTATTTAAATCCACGCCCTGCGATCTTCAGCCTCTTTGTCCCTTTGAACCTCCGGCAAGCTGCAGGGGCAAATCGTCAACGCGGAGAGAGTTCGAGTCGGCGGTGTGCCGAGTGTGGCACAGGAGGTTTGAGGGGGCCCTAGGCGTAGTTTTAGGAGAGATTGACGATCATGTATTTAAATAAATATTGCCTTTTAGAGTGCGAGGCGTCTCAGCGCCATATGCGGTGGGGCGCGCCTTTGTTTTCTTGTGTATTTCCTTTCCGTGCTGTTACAGGAAAGATACGGTAGGGTAAGGCATTTCGCCACAATATGCGAGGGGATGCTCCCTTTACTGTCGAGGGGCGCGGTGGTAGATGGTGATATTTTGTCCGATTGTAATGCCTGCAACTGCCTTTATGTATTTTATAGGTCTTTAGATGTTTAATGAGGGAGGTACCGAGGCCGCTTTTTGGTGCGGGAAGCAGAATGGGTTTTGAAGCTGCCGCGCTGTCCGTGGCGCGACTAAGGGTGCCCCTCCCCTAGGCGTGGGGGGCTCCTACTCATTCCCGGAAGCTTTTAGTAAAGAAGTGTAGATGGAAGTCATTGTCGTCTAGCTGAGCACGGCCGTGCCCTGCCTGAAGGGTGCAGATAATAAACATTGTTCGACAACTTTTAGTGCAGTTTAAGACGGCTCATGGGATGGGGGCTGCCCGTTATGCAGGGGCCTGTCCGCATGGGGGATGGTACGGGGCTTGGTTCTCGCCGCGATGGGGCACAGATCCGTTTTTGGTGGGGTTTTGTTGTGCCAGCGGACCTGGAAGTACAGATTGCGCAGGGCTCACAACAATAGACAGTGGGGGCGGCCAGCGGGATAGATGCTGCAGTTTGCTGGGGCCCGCCTGCTCCGTTGGTGGGGGGCGTGGCCTGGGTCATGGTTGTGCAGTTGGTGGCCCGATCGGAGCAATGAAATGGCGCAGTGGTGGGTGCCGATGTCGCCAAAGTCTGGCGTCATGGGTTCGATTCCTGCCATCGCTTTTGAGGCTGCAGAGATGAAACATTCGGCCGCGAGCGGTTTCATTACACATTTTGTTGGTGTTATATGTCCCGCATAGCCGTTTTATTGTCGCAGTAGGTAGCGGTGTAGGTTGGGACGGGCTCATAGGCGTTTGGGGCGTGAGGCGGTATAGTGCTGGAGGCTGTGGAGATCTCGTAGGGCGTACCCATTTGTGCACATCTTTTGCAGAATGCTTAGGATGAAAGGGGGGGCTGCGAGCGGTTTTCATAACGGGCAGGCACATTTGGCTGGTGTAATCTGTCCAGGTGTTATCTAGCAGTGTGGTTTTATCTATCAGGGTGGCACTCCATGTTACGGAGGAAACCCGAACTGCTCGTACTATACCCGTTGTTATGTCTATTTACTCACCTGTCTTCAAAGAGGCCCGTACTTTTCACTGTACAGTCGGCGCTCCATGTGACTCAGAGGGGTCCCCGCGGGAGGCACATAGCATACATTTTGTCCAAGAGTCATCTCTGTGGCGCAATCGGTTAGCGCGTTCAGCTATTAACGGAAAGGTTGGGTGGTTCGAACCAACCCAGAGTTTGATGTTATCAGATATGTAATTTGTGAGAATCACTAATTTTCGTCACCTATTACACCCTGAGCTCTTTAATGCAGAGCCATTGATACAAAAACTGGACAACCACTGTTTTTTCCAAGTGCTAGCCATACACAGAGAACCCGGCACACTGTTCGTAGCTTCGGTTACTGGCTCTGGGGAACGTGTTTAATTTACTGTTGAGATTACTGTATAACATCGAGGGCATTGGTGCAAACGCAGTTGAGATTATGGCCGAGATAATAAAAAGAGCAATTTGTTAGACTTGCGTCATAGGAGCACTATTTTAGCTCAATGTGTTATCTCAACTACACTGTTTTAAATGCATGTTATGGGAAGGGCTGCGGCCTTGCACATCCTAAATAAGGGGTGATCTTTGCCCTCCAGGCGACAGTTACGAACATTATTTTATTTTCTCGAATAAGAATGCGTTGTAAGGTATAGGGGGTCATTGCCCCGGAATCCCCAGTTACGATGTTGGCGGGATTTTTTCTCAAATACAACATTGGTTGTAAATGGGACTGGACTTGCATTCCTACCACGTGCAAGTGTGTTTTCAGGCCTGGGCTATGCTGAGGTATGCTGTGACTCCTTGCACAAAGGTGGACAATTCATGTCAGGAGGTGCAGAAACACTCCGTCGCGTACAGCAACCGCACGCTAGTAGCAGGCATTCTTTCTGGGTGGGTGTATAATTCATGCTAAATGGGGCAGAAACACACCGATGCGCACAGAAGCCTCATGCTAATAGCGGGTATTCTTACTGTGTGGGTGTATATTTCATGCCAAATGGCGCGGAAGCACACCGCTGCGCACAGCAACTGCACGCTAGTAGTGGGCATTGCTTCCGGGTGGGCGTACGCTTATTACCACTCTCGGTACATTGCAATGAGACAGTGGGATAGGGGCTGCACGTGGAAATACTGGGAGCTGATCCAGCCCAGTTTCAATAGGCGCCGGATGTGTACCTGAATCCACACGCTATAGGTCACCTGGTACAATGCATATACAAGTTCTCTAACCAGCAGGATTTGCGGACTGGCTTTCCTTCACTGATAAGGTACACGTTGGAATAGGCTCTTGCAGGCACAGCTGAGCAGAACTTTGCGTATTCGGGTAGCTCCCATTACACCAACTGCAGTAAGGTTATGCAGTCCAGTAGGAACTCTGTAGATCTAAAACCGGACAATGCTGTTATTTTAAAGGTAGCACATACTCATTTCCGTTTTATGTTACCAGCAATAAGGAAATCAGCCATTGGTCTCAGTCACTTTTAGTACGTTTGGTCCCAATACTCCCGTCAGTGGCAATAACCAAGTTTCCTGGGGGTAACACGGTACGGTTAAAAATGCCAGCCATAATGGTCCGGGTGGCTAAGTCTCTGAGGAATGTAAAGCAGCTTGTTTTACCTTATAATCTCTTGAATTACCAAATGAAAAGACACCACACAGGTATTTATGTCAAATAATTATGTATTTATTGCTAAATATACTCTACTAATCTCTTTATGAGATTAGAGCCAGGTAAACATTCAAAGATCAACAATTCTCAATAAATTAAGGACAAATATGGCTGTAGCCCTAGGGGAGTACCAGACCATATATTAAAATGAAAAAAAAAAAAAATGGTTTAACAGTTCAAAACTTTTCCTTCTTCCAGTTATCTGTGAAACGTTATGGTTAGTTCAGCACAAGGGACATAAACTCTGTCTTGCCAACATTATCACATGGCTGGTGTGATAGTTTAGGGGGAATCACAGTATAGGGGGAATAAGCCTTGGCCTGAAGGAGAACGTCTCATCAAGTGCTCATGGTGCTGCTAAGAAGTCAGGAAACAGATGAAATTTTGTCTGCTTACAATTACCCTTGAGCCGCTAGTGCGGGGGAACCAATTCTGGCATGGATGTAGTTTCTTGTTATGTTTTCACGGTGATGCCAATAAGTGTGAGGAGACAGTGCAAAAACATTCTCAAGGCCTTGTTGCAGGAGGACCCCTTACAAAACCCAAGTTTACAATCACCAGTTTGTGCCGATATGGAACAGTATTTATTCCTTTCACGTAGGGGGTCTTTTGCGAGGGACATAATAACCGTTAGGGTGGTAGTCAGTTTGGGGCTGAACGGTGAGTATTGTGGCGTGGGCTACCGGGTCTGGCTAGTTACCAGGCAATAAATTAAATCATCCAGCCGCTGCTTCCCTCGACCAAGGGCAACGCCATCTTCACATAGTGTTGGCCATGCGGGGGTGGGAGGATTTATAATAAAGAGGCACATAGCAGAGGATACGGTACCCGGAGGCTCCCTGGTAAAGGTGGTTATGAAGTACAATTTACAAACTTCACCTCGGGCACAGGGTAATTACCCGGCAGGTGCTACATTATCATGGTAACCCAGCCATTTATACCCCTGTGGCAGCCTGCAACCACAGGTCTTAACAGTAAGGGGCGAAGCAAAACCAGCCTTTTATACCCCTGTGGCGGCCTATAACCACAGGTCCTAACCAGGAAGGGGCAAATCAACACCACTCACAAAGGGAGCAGCCTTGTCAGTGGATGGAGCAATAGCTCAGAGGGTGGCAGTGCAGGAGTCCAGCCCAGTGCAAGTCCGGCTCAAGAAGGTCTGTTGATGGACACAAAATATGTAGCATAGCTGAGTGGTTTCTAGGCACAAGGAGGTGCCTGGTTGGTAAGTTAACTATGACTGATGTCAGCAGGTAACGGTATGGGGCAGTAGTTCTTCTTTGTCTGGCTGGCGACAAACGGGACTGACCTGCCGGTGGTCCCGGACGTCACCTGGCTGGTGACAGAGTTCGGACCCCTGGGGGTCCTGGACTTCATGGGCATATCGAAGAGGCATACCGGAGAGGCTCGGGAGAGTACACTTAGGGTTGCACTAAGGTTGCAGGCATCCCGGTGGGCAGATTTGCTATTGGAGGCCCTAAGGGACTAGTTTCCTTGGGGAGGGAGGTGGATGTCATAAAGTAAAAACGGGAGATAGTGTTGGGCCTTCCCAACTCGGTGGGCATTAAGAGAGGCTTCTGGACAATGTGCCTGCTACTGAGGTTAGTTGCCAAGATATTTTATCTAACGCATTCTTGGGCCTGGTAAATTATCACAAGGCTGTAAGAGGGTGCGTTATTACGCCACCGCTCAATGACCGATGGTCTGAAGGGAAGTTTCTATATGTGGTCGGTAGGATAACGCAGGTAGTATAAGTTAAGGGGGTTCTGGTTAAGGCCAAGGACAAGCTTGGGAAGAAAGTGATACGGGCGACCAGTAAGAGGAAGGCAGCGGGTCCAACACTTCCTCCGCTGTCCCAGGAGACCAGGGGAGTCTAATTGGGTTGCGCTAGCATCTAGGCACCCGTACGGGCGGAAATTTTATGGAGGGCCTGGGGTAGTAGTTCCCTTTAGGATAACGGTGGTGGAAATACAGCTGGTGACAGGTTCCTGGCAGGGGGTCATGGATTAATTCAGGGGAAACAGGAGATGGTGTAAACTAGGCTCTTCACAACTCGATGGTCACTGAAAGGGGGCAGGTAATGTATCACAGGACGGCCCAGATAACAAAAGGGAGAGGTGGAATCAGGATGGAGGTCATAATTTTGGTAGACGGGCAGTGGCTCATACAAACAATGCTAGGGGCCATTTGGGAGCACAGTTAGCGCGGGGGGAGGGCGAGCGCGCCAGGGAGCTTCTCGCCCTATGGCGGTTAAACAACTGGATGGCCCCCAGAAAGGGGTAGGAGCCACGTGTGCAGAGGGTAGGCGGAAGGGGGGATTGGCCTGCTGGTGGTCCCTGACTCTTCTGCCCTAACCCACAACCTATGGACTGAGGTGAACCCTGGGGAGACTGCCTGAGGCTGCCTGAGTGCAGGTACCCCGGTGGGCATGCCAGTGTGCCATGCGGGGCCCTGGTTTACAAGTAGTGCAACTGTTCGCTGTAGCGCGTTGGGGCCTGCTGGCACAATGGACAAACCCAACAAATTGTTAAAGCACGCATAGGGCAACACCGCAGTAGGATTAGGAATTCTGTCCTTAATGCCCCACTTGTTAATCACTTTGTAGAGAAGGGCCATACGGCAAATGACATCCGCTGGCAAGTAATAGACAAAGTGATCGCTCCTAAAAGAGGTGGAGATCTATCGCAGATATTACAACCACTAGAGTGTCGATGGATTGAACGTACTAACTCCATAATGCAGGGATTGAATTCAGCTGAGGAATGGCGTGGGTTCATTACCACCCTCACCTAATAAGTGTTGCTTGTGCATTTAGTGTGTCTCTCAGTATACCTTTTTCAGCACAGTTTTAACTAAAATTTCAAAGATGATCTTTCGTGTTTCCACATGATTGCCCAAATCAGTAAATGTGTAATAGTAGGTTATGTATAACCTGTAGGGTAAGAGATCTATTGACACATGGGTTCCATGGATATGCAAAAAGCGAATATTTTGTAAAAAGGTACAGTAATATAATCGTTGTTTATCGAAGAGTTAACCATTGTTGGAGGCACATATCTTCTTCGATAAGAAATTTGAAATAAGCCTTCTTGTATTAAATGTCATGCATTTTTATTTTTTAAGTTCAAAATGCTTAAAATGGCTAGTAACATATTCTCACGACATTCTATGGAGTTTTGGTGTTGGTTTTTTTATAAGATTTGTAGTTGTTCACTGTATATTGTCCACAAGAACGATTTAATAGATACCGATATGTGTTATAATTGGTGAACGAACAAGAAACCTGATATTGTTAACAATTGTATTTTCCTGAATTTATTGGTCAAGAAATCATGCTCGTTGATCTAAGCCCCATAAGTCCCTCGACGTAATACATCTGGTCACCCAGCGATGTAGGGCGGAGTGCTGTTCTTACCTCATTTAATGGTTCTGAACACGATTCGTTTACAACTTTATTGACAACCCTTGTAAAGACGTCTTTTACTCGGACCGATAGCAGACGCAGGTTACTAAGCAACGTCACGCGCCTTCCTCTGCAGGCTTATTATCGTTGGAGACTTCGGATTGGTCATCCGCCAGCGAATCACGTTTAAATATTACTCTATCCCTACCAATCGTTGTGATCGTACCTAGCAGACAGAACTCTGTTCGCCTGCTGCAGCACTTCACGGGATATTCATATACCCGGAAGCAAGGAAGAGAGGTAGGAAGAGCGTTGTCGTTTTCAGTATAGGTTACTTGTGCAAATAATAGGTTATTTTCCAACCCCAGAAGTCGACTACATCTCCCCTTTTTTATTTTTTATTTTTGTTATAGTTGATTGAACTCTTGGATACGAAGCGACAGCTATTCAGCAGTTCGCGTTTGCAGCCTTCGTGGGTGATGTATACTACTAGACCCTCGCACTGAGCATATTCAAGAATAGACATACAAATAGTGGGCTACTGCCTCTTCGTGAGTCTTTTCTCACAGGGGTAAGTAAAAAACATGAGTATCTTGATAATTATTATTGGATAATGGGTTTGACATTAACGGTTTCTCCTTGTTCTCACGCAGCACCCGGCTGGGTACCTGTGAGTATTTTATTTTCACCTTGAGCACGGTGTCACTGTACACTGAAACGTTAGATTCCTTCCTGGACGACCAGGTAGATAGACTTAATATCAATGCTCCTCTAAGAAATCCCCTCTTCTGAGACTAAGGATCTTTTTTTGACAAACATTTTCCTTATCCCCTTTTTTAGGTGTCCCTATATTAGACTGTCCTGACGAGACCCTTTAATTGGAATAGGGTCGAAACGCCGTTGACGTGAAAGGCAAATCATTTTATCGACACTCAGAATGCTTGAGTGTTGTTAATTGGAATTACTAATTGTTTATGATTGCCTTTGTAAAGAAAAATGGAAACCTTCTTTGTATGTTGCACTTTATGTCATTTGTCTGTTTAGGTTTATTTTTTTCACTGGGACACTATTTGTAAACCGTATGAATATTGTCAATCTGTATTGTGTATTTATGTCCACTTCTTATAAACCTTTTTTTGTTATATAAAAGATAAACATTCTTTACAAAAGATCTAATGTGTATGGCTGTGCCTTTTCTTCTGACATCACTCTTAACCCTTTCTTTTTTGGATTATTATCATGTATTATATACTGTATTGGTAAATATTAATCCACACGAGCCATTGTTTCCACACAACACATAATACCCAGGCTCCTTGTGGGTAGGGTTTCCTTGTTTCTCAATCAATTGGCACAATGTGCACAGCAGAGTGGGGGCTTGGTGGGCCGAGATGGCCAAGTTCAAGTGTATGGCCAAGTTCAAGAGTTCAAATGTAATGTGGTGCATATCTTCTTTACTGCCTTTGACAGGCCAAGGCCACTAAAGTGTACGGCCAAGCTCAAGTTCAAGTGTAATGTTGTGCCCAATTGCCCGGCAGCCTTCGTCAAGTTAATACCGCTAAAGAGTGATGCTTTGATAATTTTATATCCAAAAGGGATACTGTTACTCTCGTGTTGGTCACTGGTGAATTACCTGTTTCGTGAATAAAAAGGCTACGCCATGAACAACACGCTCTGTTTCTGAGCGTTCTTGGGCAAATGGGAAGAGTGAATGTCACGTTGTGCGCCTACTATGACCGGCGTCCCCCGCGGCTAGAGGAGGGGCGCCCTTAGTAGCGCCACGGGACTGGACCTTCCCCAGGGCCGAAAAGGGGGCTGAATGAAGTGACGTCATCGGGGCGCGCTGGAAGGCTATTTAAATCCGCGCCCTGCGATCTTCAGCCTCTTTGTCCCTTTGAACCTCCGGCAAGCTGCAGGGGCACATCGTCAACCACCCACCCACCCGGCAAGAGAGCGAGGGCGGAACGGTGACAGTTAACAACAAGCAAGCACAACAATGGCGGTTAAACAACTGGATGGCCCCCAGAAAGGGGTAGGAGCCACGTGTGCAGAGGGTAGGCGGAAGGGGGGATTGGCCTGCTGGTGGTCCCTGACTCTTCTGCCCTAACCCACAACCTATGGACTGAGGTGAACCCTGGGGAGGCTGCCTGAGTGCAGGTACCCCGGTGGGCATGCCAGTGTGCCATGCGGGGCCCTGGTTTACAAGTAGTGCAACTGTTCGCTGTAGCGCGTTGGGGCCTGCTGGCACAATGTGCACAGCAGAGTGGGGGCTTGGTGGGCCGAGATGGCCAAGTTCAAGTGTATGGCCAAGTTCAAGAGTTCAAATGTAATGTGGTGCATATCTTCTTTACTGCCTTTGACAGGCCAAGGCCACTAAAGTGTACGGCCAAGCTCAAGTTCAAGTGTAATGTTGTGCCTAATTGCCCGGCAGCCTTCGTCAAGTTAATACCGCTAAAGAGTGATGCTTTGATAATTTTATATCCAAAAGGGATACTGTCACTCTCGTGTTGGTCACTGGTGAATTACCTGTTTCGTGAATAAAAAAGGCTACGCCATGAACAACACGCTCTGTTTCTGAGAGTTCTTGGGGAAATGGGAAGAGTGAATGTCACGTTGTGCGCCTACTATGTGATATGGACCGTACACACGAAATGAAAGCGTGGGTAAGGTGCGTTTCACACGTACCCCTACGGCACCATTAGAACTGTGATACGGACCGTACACATGCAATGAATGCGTGGGTACGGTGCGTTTCACACGTACCCTTACAGCACCATTAGAACTGTGATACGGACCGTACACACGCAATGAATGCGTGGGTACATTGCGTTTCACACGTACCCCGTTACGGCACCAGTACATATGGGATACGAGGCGTACAAACACCAGTAATGTGAGCTTACGGACTGGCCCTGCATGTCACCTTCATATTGGTGTGTGTAGGTCCATGCCAGCAGTGTACTGCTCCAAGGGGGTGCGTGGGTCGGTGCAGAGGATTCCCAGCAGTGGCCAGCCATATGGGGGTGGCTGCAGATCAATACCAGCAGTGCCCACACATATAGGGGTGGGTGCATATGACTCCCAGCAGTGGCCTGCAATATGAGGGGTGGGTGCATATGACTCCCAGCAGTGGACAGACATATGAGGGGTGGGTACAGAGGACTCCCAGCAGTGGACAGACATATGAGGGGTGGGTGCAGAGGACTCCCAGCAGTGGACAGACATATGAGGGGTGGGTGCATATGACTACCAGCAGTGGACAGACATATGAGGGGTGGGTGCAGAGGACTCCCAGCAGTGGACAGAAATATGAGGGGTGGGTGCATATGACTACCAGCAGTGGACAGACATATGAGGGGTGGGTGCATATGACTACCAGCAGTGGACAGACATATGAGGGGTGGGTGCAGAGGACTCCCAGCAGTGGACAGACATATGAGGGGTGGGTGCATATGACTCCCAGCAGTGGCCTGCAATATGAGGGGTGGGTGCATATGACTACCAGCAGTGGACAGACATATGAGGGGTGGGTGCAGAGGACTCCCAGCAGTGGACAGACATATGAGCGGTGGGAGCATATGACTCCCAGCAGTGGACAGACATATGAGGGGTGGGCGCATATGACTCCCAGCAGTGGACAGACATATGAGGGGTGGGTGCATATGACTCCCAACAGTGGACAGACATATATGGGGTGGGTGCATATGACTACCAGCAGTGGACAGACATATGAGGGGTGGGTGCATATGACTCCCAGCAGTGGCCTTCATTATGAGGGGTGGGTGCATATGACTCCCAGCAGTGGGAAGACATATGAGGGGTGGGTGCAGAGGACTTCCAGCAGTGGACAGACATATGAGGGTTGGTGCAGAGGACTCCCAGCAGTGGACAGACATATGAGGGGTGGGTGCAGAGGACTCCCAGCAGTGGACAGACATATGAGGGGTGGGTGCATTTGACTCCCAGCAGTGGACAGACACATGAGGGGTAGGTGCAGAGTACTCCCAGCAGTGGACAGACATATGAGGGGTGGGTGCATATGACTCCCAGCAGAGGCCTGCAATATGAGGGGTGGGTGCATATGACTTCCAGCAGTGGGCAGACATATGAGGGGTGGGTGCAGAGGACTCCCAGCAGTGGACAGACATATGGGGGTGTACATCATTATCAGATGACCACACCTACATGGTGGTATGGACGCATCCCTAACTTTGGACTATGATTTTAGTGCTATTACAACACATCACTGACAGCAGTGTCCCACTCCCAGGAGGATGGATGTCTTTCACACACTGCATGACACACCACATGTGGGTGCAAGGACATATAACACATGCATACCCACCCATGGCGGATGCAGCACAATACATACCCTGATTTCATGCCACCAGACTGTATAGTCATGTAACTGCATACAAAACTAAGATAGTCAAAGGGAACACACACTGTCACGCACAACCCAGGAGTGATAGGAATGTTCAGGTGCTGGTCCAGCCACCAAGATGTTGTCTCTCATGGAAGGAGTAGGGTGGAATTCCCCTAGATACAATGACCACAATTGTGAGTCAGGTGCCCAAATACCCTGCATAACAAGTACCATTTGTGTGGTAGGCCGTGATTACACACATGCATAGTGCTGAAAAGGGGCAATTTGTCCCTGAAGGCATTCCTACATACCCAAAACACAAGTACAGTGACTAGCAAGGATGGCACAGACGATTCAGCAGGAGACATCGGTGAGCAGGCATGGCCATTGTTGAAGGGATCCGTCACCAACAAAGGAAATGTGGACACAGGTCAGCACAACAATTGTGCAACTGTTTGCAGGGAAGATGTCAGGTGCCACAGAGGAAGGAACACTCCTTGGGACAATGTCTCCAAACAAAATGAACACACACTACCAATGATTCTTTGCAGAGACATAGTGATGGCACACAGATACCATGGTCCACCTCATGACCATCATACAAAAACATTTCTCAGAACCCTAACACATTACCAGAACACCAACTCCAGGAGCCTCATCACCAACATCAAGTACCTGAAATGCAATAGTGTTGAAAGTAAAAGAAAAGGCTTTATTCAGCACAAAAACAAAAACCACAAATAGACTATTTACAAAGGCCAATGGCCAGTCCATTTCTCAAGTCCAAGGGGGGACGTAGGGGACCGCGTCCACCACTACCTTGCCTACACAAAGGAACCTCAAGGTTTGTCAACCGGGGGGCATCATCTGTGGCAGTACCAGGCACCGCAGGGACAGGAGGGGGATGGGTAGGTGTGGTGGGTGCAGGGGTGGACGTCTCCACCACAGGGGGTGGGGCAGCGGCAAAAGTGGATGTGAGCTCGGCGCTCCACACTGCTGCTAGGATGTCCATCCTAACCCCTGCACCTGAAGATTCCCCAGGGCCAACGGAGGGTGTGGTGGGCGAGGGATGGGGTGCAGCACTCTTTGGGGAGGGGGTGGACATGGTGGGGGACTCAACTCCCGTGCCCGGGGACTTCCTCGCCCGCTTGTGGGGTGGTGGCTCAGTGGGGCCGAGGTCCAGCTCACCCATCTCCTTGGGTGAGAGTTTGGCAGGGGAGCTAAGGGGAGTGGTTTTGGAGGAACAGGGTTGTGAGGTCTGCGAACAGCGACTGTGGCTGCGTGTATGTCATCTACCCCCAGACCCTGTGGGTGTGCCTACATCCCCCTGAGTGTGCATGCCAGGAGGTGTGCGCCTTGCCTTACTTGGGGCTGTGCTGGCTGTGTCTGGTGGGGTGCGTGCCTGTGACTGTCTGGGTGTGCTTTGGGCAGGCATGGGAGAGGGCAGTGTGGATGGGTCCGGGGTAGGGGGGGGACGGAGCGCTGCAGGAGAGTAACTGCTGCCGTCAGGGAAGAGTCCATGGACCGCAGAATCCTGCGTTGGTCAGACATCGTTGCTGACATGCCCTCCATGAACGACACCATCTGTGTGAGCAGTTTAGTGTGTCCATGGAGGACATTCAGCACCGATGCCTGCCCAACCTGCAACTGCCGCAGTATGTCCACAGACTCTTCACTGAGGGCAGCAGGGGTGACAGGGGCAGCGGGTGCGGTGCCTGGGCTAAAGGAGACATGGTGGGCCTCTGCACGGACAGAAGGGACGGGAGCAACTGGGAGGGCGGAGATGGTAACGGAGGAGGCGGGACAGATGTGGGGATGCTGCCAGGTGGTGTTGCAGCCTCCGCCTTCTCAAGGAAGTCAGCGTCGGACCCGTCGGCGTCGTAGCTGCTCTCGCCTCCAGACAGGTCCTCCGACTGACTCCCCTCACCCTCCGTGCCACTGGCTCCTTCTGACTCCACAGCACTGGTGGCACTGTCGCTGGGTCCTTCCTCCAGGTCAATGCAGGTGTCTCCCTCGGTTGTGGATGATGATGCTGTGGGCAAGGAGAAGAAACCGAAAAGCATCAGTCACCTGTATACATCTGACACATGAGCACAAAAACAATTGGTCACAGTGCAGACCAGGCAATGCATCATGAGTAACAGCTAGATTACTCCGCACATATGTAAGCCCTGTACTGCCCAGTTGGTAGACCCACTATGCCACTTGGACACCAGGAAAAAAAGAACACACCAGGCCACAACTTGAATGAGAAATACACTGAGAAGCTAGTGTCTGTGAACCGGTGAGCACAGCAATACAATGAAGTCATGCCACCTCTTGTTTACCCTGAAAGAAACAGTAGTGGTGCACCCAAGGTAAACTAAAACACCTCAATACTCAAGGTGTCACCACACTCAGAGACCTGTAAGTACTTTGGAACACAAAACGAAAAAATGTTGTTACCTTGGGACTCACAATACTTTACACAATCTACATGTTTTGAATGTGGCAATCCGCCATTTCGTGAAAAGAACACTTATGTGCCTGCATGAAATATGTCGCACAAGGCAGTGCACACAAAAGTACATTTGCACTGTCATTGAAGAAGCTGGCACCTTTTCTAAGAAGCCACTGTTAGAAATGAATGGTGTTGCAGAAAGTACATATACATGGGCCCACGGAGGTCTTGATGTCTTGAGACTCGTTAGTTTGTATCACCAACAACAAAGGAGTCTCACAAAATCAAGACCACTGTGGGAACATGTATATGGAGAATCTGCAACACCATTTAATTCTAACAGTGGCTTCTTTGAAAAGGTGCCAGCGTGTTCCATGAAAGTGGAAATGTCGTTTGGTGTGCACTTCCTTGGGAGACTTTTTTCATGCAGGCACATCAGTGTTCTTAACACAAATCATCAAATTACCACATTTAAAACATGAAGAACTGTTGACAAGTGCAGTGAGTGCCAAGGTACAATTTTTTTAGAGTGACAACTTGAATTATGTCAGTTGTCACATGGCCATCCGTCACCTGATTACGCAGTTGGCTACACATATGACCTACTGCCTGTCATCTGGAGTGGCACACATATCCACACCAGGACAATGCATAAGCTAATGGGCCTGCAATTGGGTTGTAAAAAAGCCTAGCTGTACTGTGGGGACACCCTAATGGCAAGCCAGAATGTACACACAGATGTCAGCACACAAAGTCCAAACTGCATGGCATCTGAACCACACACAGGTGCCAAAAATCTATGAGCAGGATTCATGTTTTTTTAAAACTGACACAGGCTGCAAAGCACGAACATTAAGCACTGGCCAGCATCACAGGGGCACTGCACGGTGATTCTTTGTACAGCCAATTCTCACATACAGGTCAGACCTGGCAAGGAAAAATCAGGGTTGCCTATGTAGGCCTCTCCCGCACACACACCCCCATACCTGAGTGAATGTGATTGATACAGATCAAGAAGTGACACCTCTTATTCAGGGTTACAAAAACCATGCAGCAAAAATTGCTACATTTACACACCATCACCTCGTGGGGCTGGCAACACATATTTGTGATAAACAACCATCAACAGATTGTTGTGAATAGCCACACAGGTGAGTATGAACAAGCAAAATGGTGTATCCCTGTCCAGTGGACACATGTGGCACACATTTTAAAAATACAAACTAGGCCAGGGAACAATGCCACAGAGCCAGACCCCTGCTGAACCCACAGAGAATGTGCACAGTTTTGGATGACACACATGATTAGGAGGCCAGGGTGTCTCAGGGGACTGTAGTGGGCACACTGCTCCGTGTTCCTGGAATGAGCTGACTGTACCATGATCAACCGTCATGGCACTATGCATATCTCCCACTCATGCACATCATGTCTGAGGCCACAACATTGGGTTCAGTTGAAACCTCACACTCCTATGTTGAGAATCATCATCAGTGCCAAAAAATATGGACCCCCAACATAGTGAACAGGTCATGGCACAGGCAAGGTACCAACACAAGTCACAGACCACCCTCCCACATGATGCAGAAAGCAATGTGCACTTTGATTTTCTGGCAGCCTAGATGACCATGTGCAAATGTGATTACACACAGACCAGGGGACACATGTCAAGGAGGGGAAGGGATGAAAAAGAGCACCAGGTGACATTGGGGAACAGAAAATGCACTGCACATATAAACTCTGGGAGTGTATCCAGGCTACAGAGCACTTCCAAATGCTGATGACACATAACACAACATACAGCCATGTCCCTACCCCCTGCTTGCTGCAGTCTGTCCTGTAACTGCCTATCGAGGTCAGGGAAGACCACCGCCAGGACACGGCTCTTGTGGGGGCTCAGGCGTCGGCAGCTGCCGTGGGGGCGAGGAGGGTCGAGCCCCAGCTGGACCCGGGCGATCCTCCGGGTCCAACACCGGATATCCTGCCACCTCTTGCGGACCTGTGGCAGCTACCAACTACGCTCCCCCGCAGATCTCACGGCCCTGACGATGTTGTGCCAGATCACACCCTTCTCGTAGGCAGTTACCTGTCAGGATGACAAAGTGACACAACATCAATACACCTGCTCCATGTCCCAGAGACACACATTTGAACATCTTTGAAATGTTGAACAGGGCATAGGATGCTGACAGGAATTGCTTCATTCACAATAAGAAATTGGCCTGTGTGCAAGCCCCAATGCACTACATGGCATTGAAAGTCAACAGGTGGCATGATGGGTGCGACACACTCACTGATCATGCCACACACTGTGCAGCACATGCAACAGCAGGCTGATGGCCAGCACATGCCAAGCAGTCACATGTCCCACTCCACTGACGCACCCTCAGCAGACTAGACAGACACACCCAGGCACAGATCACTTGCCTGTCATTGACAACAGCGGATACAATCCTCACTCTGCACATGTGCCACTTGCCAGTGGGGTGTCACTGGTGTCGTGCTAGCTCTGCAAGTCAGACACACAGCACGGCTTACTTGTCACATCAGATGGGTAGATCTGTTGCCTCCTCCATGCAGCTGTGGTGCAACACTTCACATAGACACTCAACCACATGACAAGGAACATTCACACACATCAATGTCCATGAGGTCGTACACATCATTTGGACACTCTCACCACAGGTCCACTAAGCTCATACACATCTGTGGGTACAGTCACCTGTCACACCGGGGGGACCACGGATTCACCTCAGGACAACAGGAAAAAAAGCCACCAAGGATTTGCCAGGCTGAATGTGTCATGCACTATGCAGTGAAAGTCACAGTAAGCACTATGCAAGTGATGAGTGCACACAGAAACTACATCATGCTCTGCATGAGAGACATCAGCATGCCCCCCCCCCCCCAGGACCCACTCTAAACAACATTGCATGTCTGTCCCACCTGGACACAATATTGACAGTCACACAACAGGTGCATAGGCAAAGGTAGTGGAGTCAGCACTCACCTGCTCCCCTGGTCTCCCATACAGCTTGGTGTACTGTGGTAGGAGGCAGTCCAGCAATGCCTCATTCTCCTCATTGGTGAATGGCTGGGCCCTCTCCACAGTACGTGACATTGTCCAGGAGAAGCAGAGACAGCAGCAGTGTGGTTGACTCTAAAGTTGTGCAGGCAAGTGCCCTCTCAGGGGTTCTGGCTGCCTTCTATCTGTGTTGCTGAGGGGCACTCATTTTGAGGAGTACATAGTGATTGGTCTGAATACGTTTACTCCAATCCCTTTAAACATACACCAATGACACGCATTCGCATCGTTCAAATTTTGAGCATCATGTCAAGTTAACAACCACTTTGCAACATTGTATTTTGTGGCCAACTGACTGTTCCCGGACACCTGATGGACACATTTCAACTGAAAACTCTGTATCCATGACAACCAGCATGCATTTAGGGCCTAATACTTGTCCCTTATGTGTCCCCTATGTAATTTTGAAATCCACACACAGGTACGGTGCGTTTCACACGTACACCTACGCCAATAGTTGTACAGTGCTTCTCAAACGTACATGTACGCACTAGTTGAACGGTGCTTCTCAAACGTACATGTACGCACTAGTTGTACGGTGCTTCTCAAACGTGCATTTACGCACTAGTTGAACGGTGCGTTTCACACGTACACCTACGCCAATAGTTGTACGGTGCGTTTCACACGTACACCTACGCCAATAGTTGTACGGTGCTTCTCAAACGTACATGTACGCACTAGTTGTACGGTGCTTCTCAAACGTACATGTACACACTAGTTGAACGGTGAGTTTCACACGTACACCTACGCCAATAGTTGAACGGTGCATTTCACACGTACACCTACGCCAATAGTTGTATGGTGCGTTTCACACGTACACCTACGCCAATAGTTGTACGGTTCTTCTCAAACGTACATGTACGCACTAGTTGTACGGTGCTTCTCAAACGTACATATACGCACTAGTTGAATGGTGCGTTTCACACGTACACCTACGTCAATAGTTGTACGGTGCTTCTCAAACGTACATGTACGCACTAGTTGAACGTGCTTCTCAAACGTACATGTACGCACTAGTTGTACGGTGCTTCTCAAACGTACATGTACGCACTAGTTGAAAGGTGCGTTTCACACGTACACCTACGCCAATAGTTGTACAGTGCGTTTCACACGCTTACAATGGCAATACAGGCATACACATGCCAGGAATGGAGGGCTACGAGTCGCACAAGGATGTCCATCAAGTACTTGTCATTGCATACTTACATGTGCAGGCCCTAGGTGTGGCAGACAGTGATATTGCACAGGTCATCTCATCTAGTTGCACAATTGGTGTGTGATGACCTGTGGACACATGTCATGTGTGATGGGGCACTATGTGGCACGCATTACCTTGACACTTGACACATGTGTGTCTGTAGTCCAACTGTATCATGCACAGCAGCAGTGGGATGGCACAGTCAACAACACCCGCACCTGTCTCCTGATGCCAGGGACAGGGAAACTCTATCAACTGACATGTCACGATCAGCGTGCCCCTTTGTGACTATGTCAGGTGTGTGTCATGTGTTCCCATGACCTTGCTGTCAGTGTTCCGTCAACTGCATCTGCTGTTGGTGCATCCAACATGGGTCTATGTGGAGATGGGCATGGCACACATCTACGCAAACCATGCCACATGTGTATTCCCACGGCTGTAGGATCTGTGTGCATCGGACATCATATTTTCCCAGGCATACATGTCTGCGTTGTCTCAATGGCTGTGTTTTTCTGTTGTCACGTGTACCCCTTCATCGCAATGTGTTTGATATGTACATTTGACATTCCATGTGACCTGTGCGTGTGCCTTGCAGTCAGCTGTCTGGATGAGATGACATCCTTCCAATGCAGCTATGTGGTTGTGTGTCACTCCGGTGATATCTCTGGCTGTTCACTCAGACTGTCCCCCAGCTCATTTCAGGGCATGTTATGTAGACTTGACAATAAACAGGTGTATCTGGCTTTTTGTAGGAGTGCCAGCAAGCTGGCATATGTGTCCTGAAAGTATTGCATAAACCCGACGCTACAAAAGGGGGTGGTGATGGACGGAGCATCAGAACCAATCAAACACTCACACCCAGTCAACAGATCTGAGTTTGATCCATCACCGTTCTTTAGCCCACTCTGCCACCCCAGTTCAGACATGGCCATATGCAAATCAGTCTGACCCTGTGCCTCATGGGAACAGTCCAGCCCGAACTGCCAAGCCATGCCTTCCCTGGACCGGAAACAAGCTTCCTAGGACCGGTTTCTGGCATTTCAGCCGTCTTCAGCCAGGCTTGCTTGAATCCAGTGGCAAAGTGAGCAAGGGACTCACGTCTGAGCATACCCTGCCAACTTATGGCGAACAAAGCGGTACAAAAGGGGGTGGTGATGGACGGAGCATCAGAACCAATCAAACACTCACACCCAGTCAACAGATCTGCCAGAAACCGGTCCTAGGAAGCTTGTTCAATGCTACAAGCTTGCACACTCATACCCAGTGACTCACCATTATGAGAAGAAGTTGCGTATGAGCTGACTCCGGATATCATCCTGCTCCTCCTCATCACCAGCCTCGTGACCAAGCCCTTGATCCTCCACGGGTGGATGTTCCTGCTCATCCGGATCCAGGATAAGTGGCACTGCCTTCTCAACTGCCATGTTGTGCAGCATGCAGCACACGAGGAAGATTTGGCAGACCTTCTCCGGTGCATATGGGAGGGACCCGCCTGTTTTGTCAAGGCACCGGAATCGGCTCTTCAGGAGTCCAAACGTCCTCTCAATCACTCGCCTGGTCTGCCCGTGTGCATTGTTGTACCGGTGATCTGCAGCTGTTCTTGGGGTGCGGAGAGGTGTCAGCATCAATGGCATGTTGGGATAGCCAGAGTCCCCTACATGGAAACATCATGTAAATAAGTGGGTCAGGAGATGCCGTAAGAGACAAAGATACCGCAACACACAGGACAAACAGAGTATACCCACCAACAAGACATGATGTAGGCATCGTGTGCTGATCCTGGAAAACGTGCACAGACATGGGAAACCAGCATGTTAGCAAGACACACCACAAGGGCATTTATCAAGTGGTAATGTTTTCTATTGCGATAGGCTTGCTCCTGTGCCTGTGGTGGTACCAAAGCCACATGTGTCCCATCAATGGACCCAATTACATGGGGCATCCCTCCCAGGGCATAGGAGTAGAAAATGTGATGAATTCATCAAGGTGCTCCAACATGGCTGCCAAAACATCACGCAGGACACGGCTGAATATTGTCTGTGACATCCCACCAACATCAGCTATGGTCAATTGAAACGTACCTGTGGCAAAAAAATGTAGGGCTGCCATCACCTTCATCTTAAGGGTCAGCGTAGTAGGATACCTGTGTCGCGGTTGGAGGTGTGGTGCCAGCTTGTTTGTCAAGTCCTCAATCAACTGGCGAGTGAATCTGTAATGGCGGATGCAGGGACGTTCCCTCATGGCACCTAAGTCTGGCATTGGTCTTGGGACAGGCGGTGCCCTGTAAAACATTGTTTGGAAGAATGAAGATTGAGAGTCGGGCAACATCAATGAACATAGCACATGCTACACTGCTAATACACATCAGGTAACTATGGAGTCGGGTGTATGCAAAGCGGTACAAAAGGGGGTGGTGATGGACGGAGCATCAGAACCAATCAAACACTCACACCCAGTCAACAGATCTGGGTTTGATCCATCACCGTTCTTTAGCCCACTCTGCCACCCCAGTTCAGACATGGCCATATGCAAATCAGTCTGACCCTGTGCCTCATGGGAACAGTCCAGCCCGAACTGCCAAGCCATGCCTTCCCTGGACCGGAAACAAGCTTCCTAGGACCGGTTTCTGGCATTTCAGCCGTCTTCAGCCAGGCAATGTGTTGCAATGTGTGTGTCCAGCTGACTGAATGCAAGATGACTTTGATGTGTGTTCAGATGTGTCACTCGAGTGATGATGTCATGCCACACAGTTTAACGGAGAGACTTTCTTTGAAATTTGCATGTGTGCAACATTGTTCATGTTTCGTAAATGTCCATGTGTGCGGCGAGAATTGTCTCAGGTGACTTCTTGTGTGTCTGTCATTCCCAGGATTTTGCGCCTGTTGTCTGCTCATGTCATCGTTGTCCTCCTGCTATTCCTTATGAGGATTGCAACGTGTGCTGAATCAGCGTTCTATGCACGGACATGTGGAAATGTCAGTTTGGGTAAGGATTGCAGCAAGGCTTTTTGGTGGTGGTACGGGTTGGGAATGTGTGGGCCTGCTTCTGTGCATGTTGTGGTACCATGCATACATGTCTTCTCACCATGGAGCATATCACATGTAGCATCACTCCCATGACATGTAGGTCACCCTTCTTGACAGTCATCAGTAGTGGAGTGTGGCGTCTGATGAAGGCATCAATGTGTGTAAACCTTGCCTCTGAAACATTGCGGATGCTACGGGTGGACATAGTGTGGGACATCACAACAACAGGCTCTTTGGGGAATTGCAGCCTCTCCGTGTGCAGCAGGATGTGTTTGGCTCATCCCCTTAACTTGTGTGCCAGTTCATTGGGATTTAATCAACCGTGTTGTGAAGGGGGGGTCCAGCGTATGTCCCACATGTTATCTCAACCGACCTGTGAGTCTGTTCATATGGATGCATTTCCCTTTGTGTGTGTTTGTGGAATAAAGGTGTTCAGCACAATCCAAAGTGCCTCATCTCTGTCAGTGCAGCTCTCTTGACAGTTTGCATGCGTCATCTATGGCATAATTGTCAAAGATTGAGCATATGAGTGTATGTGTACTTCGGAAACATGCATGCAGTTCCTCATGGCTGATAATATCTATTGTGCATGAAGTACCTGGTTGTGTATGTATTTGTGCAGGTTGCTCCACACAACGGGACGACAACGCCTGCTGACGGTGTGTCTCCTGTGCGCAGCTCCGCATTTTGTTGCCTGATCCTGTGTCCGTAATTTCTGGGGATTGTTCATACATTTTCTCGGAGTGACCCATGAGTAACCTGACACTCCTTCCTTTACATACACCTGTTGCACTGGGCCTTTCTGACCTCCTTGTCTTTGTGTGCTACTTTTTGCCTAATTTCTCACCCCTTCCGCCTGCTGCTGCCTCACCTGCAGCACCGCCCCACCGAGTGCCCAGATTCTGCAACCCACATGCCTCCAAAATGCTCCTCCCTTCCCCCTCCACCCATTCTAAATGCAACCAGCAGTTTTTCTGATCCACTGTTGCGCCAATGCCGTGCCAAGGGCAGGACCGTCTGCGCCTGCAACGTGCACAGTGCACGACCCTCTGGTCTTTGCATGACCCACGTCACAGAACAGGCTCATGCTGCAGCCACCCTCCATGCAATGTCCTCCAGACAATCAACCGCCTGCTATCAGGCAACCCCTAAGCACACACACGACACCTTCGCATGCTGAGTGTGCAACACCAACTGCCTACACAGTGCTGTCCAGCATACCAGCCCCTGTCAGAACAACCAGGTCATGTGCCTCCAACTCCACACCCGCTCCGTCCACCAGCACGCCATTGGACTCTGTTACCTCCTCAACACAACAGCCCCACACATCACCTTCATGACAGTAACCTGGACAAAAGCATCCTCAGCACACAACTTCTTCATTGCCATCTCAGACGGATACAAGATCACCCGCAGGGACGGCCCCAACAATCCCGGAGGATGAATTGCAATTTATTCCCTGGTACACCCTCAGAGTCACAAATACGGTTTAGCACCAACCCCCTGGCAACCCTCAGAGTAACACTCATCTACAGATCTCCAGGCCTACATCCACAATTCCGCTAAGCCATCAACACGTACATCTGCACGCACACCCTCATCTCCACAGGCTACATGTGGCTGGGGGCCAGTAACTTCTTGCTGGAGGAGAACCACACCACCATCCATCATTGGTCCATCAATATTTGCATCCACATCTCCGACAAGCAACACACTGCCCCTCACCCCTCCAACGATCCCCCAAAGATGCTTGATGTAAGTCACCACAGACAAGCTGTGTGGGACACTCAAAACAACACCACCGCCACACCCTGCAACCTCACACACTGGATCAGCAATTGATCCAACAATCTTGCCACATTGACGGACTTTCCTGTGAAGCACAACAACAGTTAAGCCACCTGGGACAAGGCAGACCTACTGGACTCATACAGATCTAGCCGGACTCTTGTGCAAACCTTGCAACACAAAGAACCATCAGTTACCTTACAGCCCTGGAAAACGCCACACACAGTCATCACCATATCATCAGCAAGGACAAGTGGAGATCCTTCAGATAGGGATGAGGCACCAAAACACACGACATCAAGGTGCTCATCAGCACTGTGAGTGAACTGACAGCAGATCTCCATCCAAAAGACACCCCACCCTTGCAAGGCAGATCACATCCCTTGCAACTGTCTACCACTGCAAGCTCATGGCCATCCATGCCTTGGCACACAGAGGCAGACAGCACTATTATCCGCAGGACAAACCCCACTCAGGTTCTGGACTCCCGTCAGCAGCAAATACACCACCTGGCTCATGTGCACCATCCACTCTGGCTCTCCATCAGGCCCCTTCCCACACAACATCTCAACCACATCATTCTCCATCCTTGAAGCCCACGTCCAGCGCGTCATGAATGTCTCCTTTGAGTTAGCCACATTCCATGGGAGCTGGAGGCATGCAGAGACCCAGGCCCTTGTTAAACAACGGACGGCAGTCCCGCAGGATCTCCTGGGACATCACCCTGCTTCCCTATCCAGCAAATGTAATCAGGAAGACACTCAACGAGCAACTGACAAGCTTCCTCCACCCAAACAGCTCCAGGCAACCGGCACCAGACCATCTTCCACAGTAATCACACCACTGCAACCGTCATCATTGCCAACACCAATGACAACTTTGCCCTGCTCAACAATGGTGATCCCACCCCCTTTGACCTCTCAACGGCATTCTACACCATGTGCTACAACACTGTCAGCTCACACATCTCCAACACTGGTGTCCAGAGGAGGGCCCAGGATTAAATCAACTAGTAGCTCACCAGCAAGGCCCAGGGAGTCGGCCTCCACCCTGCAGCATGTAGTACACTGGGGTCATCTGACCCATGCCTCAGGGCTCTTCTCTCAGCGTGACGATCTTCAATGTCTCCATGACCCCCCTCTCCACCATCACATGCGCACATGACCTCCTCATCATCTCGTATGCCATTGACACCCAGTTGCTCCTCAAACTCACCAAAGACCCAGCCATTGCCAGATCCAAACTTCAAGAAGGCATGAGATCCATTGACGGTTGTACATCAGCCACCTGAGGCTGGACTTGGACAGGACTGAGGTCATCATCTGAGGATTGTCCCCTTACGGCTGGGTCAACTCCTTGTGTCCCACTGGTCTGGGCACCGCACCAGCACCCAGTGGCCATGCACGCAAGCTGGTGTTCATCATGGACCCATCGCTCACAATTACCATGCAACTCACCACCATCTGTACCTCATGCTGCAACACCCTCCGCATGCTGCAAATGATCCACAGATAGATCCACTCCAAGGCAAGACAGACCGTCCCCCAGGTCCACAACACCAGCCGGCTCAACCACAGCACCGGCCTCTACGGAGAACAAAAGCAAAACTGCAGGAGAACTTGTCCACATCCAGGGTGCATCCACACACCTCATCTTCAACATCCCCCGCCCCAGCCACATCACCGTCCACCTGAGATAGCTACAATGGCTCACTGTCTGCTGCAGGATCACCTTCAGACTCCTCAACCACACTCAGGAGACAGTCCACAACCCCAGACCCAAAACAAACCTTGGACGTCTGTCATCCAACACCCCGTTGGCCCAACTCCAAGCAGCCCACCTTGCCCTGGCCACCATTCATCACATCCACATAAAAACTGCATGCAGGAGATAGTTCTCCCACCTCGCCAAACAGACCTGGGACTCCCTCCCCGGGCACATCAACATGACCCATGACCTCTACACCTTCATGATACTCTTCCAAATTGTTCTGTCTGAGCAGTATTGCAAGCCCCCACTCAGCAGCTTGAGGCCATCACGGGTGTATTTGGTGATACATTGTGACCCAAGTGTATGGATGGCTGGAGTTAGTTCCACACTCAAGCATACTTTGACATATCCCCACACGTATGTTGTGGACTCATGCTAAATGACTGCAACATAAAATTTCAAGTATTAATTTTTTAATTATAGCTCCGGGGCGTGATTTGTGCACAGAAAAAGGTGCAATGCAGGGACCATAGAATCCAAAGTTCACAGGGGGAGATGGGATCCTTGCCATTTGAAGTCATCAGAGTCCAGACCACAGTGTTTGGCATCATTGGTCAGACTGTGACCAGCAGGTTCATGTGGCAGATGATGTCAGTCAATGAGGTGATGCTGTCGCACATGAAGGCCAGGTGCCAGGCCAGGTGACCTGGGAGATGTGGATGGGCCGCTGCCTCTCACGGTCTTTTCCGTGGACGACCCACCTTCCTCGGGGGACCCTCAGATGCAGGCCTTGACGATGCTTGGGATGCTCCGTCAGACGAATCCTCCACCTCCTCCCTCCCTGTGGCTGGTGGTGGTCTTCGCCTGGTGGCACAGGGAGGGTTGCCCATGTTGTCGGCAATCCGACGGAGTGAATGGCTTATGTCCCTTTGCACCGCCAGGAACTCAACCAGTCTTGCCTCCATCCGTCCTTGGTGTTCTTGTTGACTGGCGTATTGCTCGGCCTGCTGGTTCTTGATCTCTGTGAGGGTCACCACTACCTGGCTGAACTCCCTGGTGTCACGCTGGTATGCATCCATGATGTTGTGTATGTGTGACATACCGGTCCCTTCAGCTGGCTGATCAGGTTCTCGCCTCCGCTTGCCTCCACTCCCACCACCCCTGCCCACACAAGCCTGGCCTGCCGTTGTGGGTACATCGGGTCTACGGGACCCCTGAGGGATGGCAGTGGCGGTGCTGTCTGCCTCCTCCTGGGTGCCCACCGCACCTTGTCCCTCCTGGTCAGACTGGCTCAGTTGTTCACTGCGGGCAGGGCTCCTCGGTGTCTCCTGGGATGTGGCAGGAATGTGGGTGGTGGTTGGCACAGATGTTCCTGAACCAGGTTCTGCAGGGGCTTGGACACCAGAGGGTCCAGGTCGATCGGGGTCATCTGCAGAGTGATGAGAGGCGTCGCTGCCGGTGGGATCAGGTTCCTCCCAAGCCAGACAATGTTAATGCTGTTTCATGCAACATGCATGTTTCATACACATTCAAGTTCGCACTGTTCCTCCAGGTAGTTGTATGTGCCTAGCATTCTCTTCAATGTTCACTTGTGGATGGGTATGTTGCGGGGGACAGATTGATATGTTCTCCTGAGTCTTTGACATGTAGATTTTTGGCTTGGATGCTTCTTAGGCTATGTATTGGTGTTGTTGTGTTACATGTCCATTGTGACAGTGGGTAAATCCATTGCCTGTCCCGGGGGTGTCTGCTTGTGTAAGGGGTGTGTGTGACAGGGCCTGCTGGTGTGTGTAGTGTGATTTGGCCCTGGGGCTCCCAGGTGATGTAGCTGTCCCCCCATGGAGCATGCTGCCATGACAGTGAGTGTGAGTTCCTGTCCTAGATATCTGACCTTGTTGTCTTCGTGTTTGTGTTTGCACTGGACACAGGAGGGCCTTGTGCTGCCTACACCCGGGCCGAGTGTGAGCTATCTTGTCAGTACTTTCCCAATCCCTGTGCATTGCCCATGGTGCATGGGTATGTACCTGGGCCATATGGGATGAGGGCAATTGTGTCTGATTTGGAGTTCAACAATGTGTTTTGTGCCACCCACCCTCCCAGCATACCGGTCATCCATTCTTGGGTTGGTGCTTCGTGTAGCATGGGACATAGCATGGCCTTGCTTTCTCAATGGGGCATACACATGTTAGTGGCATTAGTGTTATTTTTGACTGTGGTTCTGGCCGGTGAGGGCTTGAGGGTAGTTGTGTGCATTTGGTGTAGTTGGGGTGTGGGTGCCATTACCCCCATGTTACCTAAGTTGTTTGTGTACTCACCAGGCTTTGGAACTCCTTGAAGTCCATGTACTCCCACCGGCGGAAGCAGGGCCATCACCTTCTCCTCCCAGGGATGGAAATGTACTGGTCTGCGGGGCCCACCACCTCCAGTGATGTTGCTCTGGGCGTAGTCATCATTCATTTTGCGCTTTACCGCCCTCCGCAGATCGTACCACCTGGCTAGGCATTCAGTCCTGGTCCTTCTGATGGGTGCAACAGCATTCACCCTATCGACGATCCTCTGCCACAGGCGTGATTTTGCGGCTATGCTGGTCTGTCTGACCAATGTTCCAAACAGCTGTGGCTCGACTCTGATGACTTCATTGACAAGGATCTCCAGCTCCTCCCTTGTGAACTTTGGATTCTTGTCTGTGGGCATGGTGTGGGGTGAGGGTGTGGATGGTTGTGGGTGGGTGGGTCTGAATGTGACGGTGTGGGTCTGATGTGTGAAGGAGTGGGTCTGATGTGTGAAGGAGGTTGTGTGAAGGTGTATATGTTAAGGTGGATGGGTGCAGTTGTTGGGGTGTGCTCTCTAGCTGCAGTGAGTCTGTTGCAAAGGCTCATGGTTTGTGTGTGTTGGCCCTTTTTATTGGTCCATTTGTGGGTGGGCCTCAGTTTGAATTTTTGGTGGGTGTGTTATATGGGGTGGTTGTGAGTTTGCCCCTCTGTTTGCCTGTTTGGATGTGTCCAGGTCAGTCATTTCCATTTTTTGTGCACTGTAGACGTGTTTTGTGGTGTTGTGCGAGTCGAATAGACCCTCCTTGTGCTGTTTTACAGTGTCCGTGGTTCAGTACGGTACAGGGGTACGAGTCGTACAGGCACACACCCCCATGCGTTGTGTATGTACGGTGCGTTCACGGACATTGCTGTGTATGGTGCGTACACCGCCATTGCTATGTACGGTGCGTACACCGACATTGCTATGTACGGTGCGTACACCGCCATTGCGTATGTACGGTGCGTACACTGCCATTGTGTATGTACGGTGCGTACACCGCCATTGCGTATGTACGGTGCGTACACCGACATTGCTATGTACGGTGCGTACACCGCCATTGCGTATGTACGGTGCGTACACCGCCATTGCGTATGTACGGTACGTACTACGACATTGGTGCGTACAACAACATTGGTGCGTACAACATTGCGTATGTACGGTGCGTATACTGACATTGCGTATGTACGGTGCGTACAACAACATTGGTGCGTACAACAACATTGCGTATGTACGGTGCGTACACCTACATTGCATATGTACAAGTCATTCCCCGTGTACGGGACGTTTTCCGTACAATTCGTAAATCGGAAAGCCGGTCCGGATCGTACTTGTACGGTCGGACTGTATTTTTAGGCTTCGTACGGAAAAGTGTCCGGGTCCGTCTCGTACAACTTTTCCCAATCTGATTCGTACGGATAGGGTAGATCCGTATGTATTTTTCACATACGAATCGTCCTTCATGGGTCGGACAGGACTTGTACGATTCGTATGGCAAAATTTACGGATACGAGTCGTACGGGAAAAAAAATACAGGATCGGAATCAACCCCTAGGTCTCTGTATGAAGTTCTACCTGTCCCCGCCAGGTTGGCTTGACTTACATTCCTCTTCTTGGGTCTTCAGCCTGCCTTGTTGTTTTTGAATCTCTCTGTTGTGTCTGAACCTTGTTCTTTCCCATCTCATTGCTGCCTCTCCATGTGTTGCTTTCGCCTAAGAACTGTTGATTAGATGTCCCTTCCATTCGACAGATCTAGACCAGTTACTGGTGGACTCTCTTCCCAAGGGCGTTTTTTATTTGTGTTTCTTCAGAAGTTCCTGTTTCCTGAGAAATGTGTATCATTCGTTCTTGAAGAGAAGGTGTAAAAGAAATGATTCTCATTAACTCTCTGACCTCGCAAAAATGTCCTCCCTCTGTTATTTTTAATACCCTCTTGATAAACATTTAAAATCTGTTTCACTGGTTTAAAAAAAACCTATTTTTTCTCCCAAATTCAATGGTGTTAGCTCTTGTTTATATTTGGCTCAGTGACTAAATATCGCGGGACACAATATCGAGTGTCCACAATATCGAAGCAAAAATATCGAGGGACATAATATTGAGTCCCTATCTACAAACAGGTAAGAACTAAAATATCGAGTACAAAATATCGTTGTTCAAAATATAGGTAACTAAAATATCAAATTTTTTAAATGTATTAAAACTAATATAAAAGTAATTAAATAATAAACACAATTAAGTGAAACATAGTTAAAATAATGTAAAAAAACTTAAAATGCAAAAATAATAAATGTAATGTAAAAGTAAATGTTTAATTGTTATTTTAACATATATATATTAACTTAATAATGTTAAAATAAAAATTCATATTCTTAATTATAAAATATTTAAAACAGTATGGAAAATATAATAACATATACATATATATATAAACATATAAATATAAAAATAAATAATATATAATAATTTAAATAATAATATTAATATTTTTCTGCAAATTAATATTTTACACTACATTAACTGGAACAATAATAAAAATGTTGCATAGCATAGTGAATAAAAATAGTAGTCATACTACAACAAGTGCAAAAGTATGGAATATGTTTGATAGCGGGTGGGTACAAATTACTATTCCCACTCCAATGAGTGGAACAGTAGGGAAAATGTTGGATAGCGGGTGGGTAAAAATTACTATTCCCACTCCTACGAGTGGAACAGCAGGGAAAGTGGTGGATAGCGGGAGAATAAAAATTACTATTCCCACTCCAGTGAGTGGAACAGTAGGGAGAGTGTTGGATAGCGGAAGGGTAAAAATTACTATTTCCACTCCAGTGAGTGGAACAGTAGGGAAAATGTTGGATAGCGTAGGGGAATAATTTAGTAGACCCACTCCTACAATTTAATTAAAACTAATTAACAAATAATTGATTATTTAAATGTAATTTAACTCCCACTATTTTCCACTATAAACATCACCTCCAATAGTCTAAAATATTAATAAATTAACATAATTAACATTTAAATAATTAGCTAATCACAATTAACAATAAAATATTAACAATCATATCTAAATGAATTAACACAATTAACAGTATAAAATAACTTTGATTACATATTATATAAATATTAATAAAAAATAATTTAAAATTCATTTAATACACACCGTACTCCCCTGTAAACACTCAACACACTCCTAAAAAAAGTTTATTATTAACATAATATTACATTAATTATTAATTATTAATATGTAATTAATTACTAATTAATACAAAATTACACAATTTACATAACTAGCAATTAATGTAAAACTTGTATTAATAACTTTTTAAATATTTAATAATACATTAATTTACTTAATAAACAATATTAATTATTAAAAATAAATTATTAATTAATAAATTAGACTTTTTAAAATTTAAATTAAATTACTTCCCACCCTATTCCCCTATAAACCCACAACCCGCTATGGAACTGATATACGCAAAAAATAATTAACAATATTAATTATTAAACAATAAATTATTAATTAATTAATTATTAATTTTGATAATTTAAATTAAATTACTTCCCACCCTATTCCCCTATAAACCCACAACCCGCTACGGACCTAATATACACAAAAATTAATTAACATAAAATTATTTATCTTAAAAAAATTGTAACATACATTAAAAGAAATTATATACTTTTAACACATATACTAACATATAATACAATTAAAATTCGATATAATGAAATTCAATATATTTACATTCGATATTACTTACCTATATGTCAATATTATTTCAACTATATTATGTCTGTTCTATATTCTGTACTCTCAATATTTTGGAGTCGATATTGTGTCCTTTTGATATAAAATATTCGATATTTAGTCTCATTACCTTATATTTTACCAAAGTTTCTTTAGCATGTTTCTCCAGCCCTCCCATCTGTGTCAATGGTGAGTCGCCTCTTCTCGTTGGCTCAGAAGGTCCACCCCAGCATCTCCCCTTGTGGGACACATGTGAACACGTCAACAATGAAGTAAGAGTTTTAAATGAGCACCACTTTGACAGTTTCTTTCCAGCTAGTTTTGAAAATGATGTACATCCATCATATCCTTCTGCAGAGCTGCCATCACTTCACTCTGCTTGAACGGACTTGTGTCTTTTGAAGATGTATCATGTATCTAAAGACATGTTTATTTGGGGTCTCCTGGCTCCCCACATTCTTCAAAGAGTCTCACCACCTTTACTGATGCTTTGATGGGGAACAAGGGGGACAAAGGGGGGCCAGATGTGGTGGAAGTTGTCAATCTCCGGTCTCTTCCAGTGCATGCTCCATTCGAGTGTCGCAAGCGCCAGGGCGCTGTCGATACTGTAGGATGAGGGTCCCTTGCTCCATCCTAGCTCTGGGAGTGCGTGTGCAGTCAACGATGCTCGCTTTGCTGGCCAGCAGCAGGATCCCACTTTATCCATGTTTGTCATTATCGGGAGGTGCGGAGTACCGCCTTTACAGTGGTGGTTGTATCCCAGAGCCAAATATGCGCCTTAAGTCTGTGCAGTTTGCCTTTTGTGGTTTGGGCTTTCACACTCATACAACATGCCCTGCAGGTGTTTTTGAACCATACATCATATGCATACATATTATGATTCATAGAGGCGCCGATCACGATCCTGTAAAAACCGGGTACGAACCGTCGAGCGGAGCATATTCTCCGTCCGACGCGTACCCGGTCGTCAAAATCTACCAACATGGAATTTCGATTCGCACGGAAACACCATTTCCGTACGATTCGTACAAAACCCCGACCGACGAAAATAAACCTACAAATGCGATCCGGGAAAGCGCCGACCTGACGTCGGGACGCTCGCAGCCTGCCATTCACGAACCAGGAATTACGATTCGCACCGACGTCATCCCGCACGGTGAATATTATCCGGCAGCCAAAAACTGCCGGGAAATCAGGACGACGCGAACAAGGAGTACCAGTACGCGACGGACAGACAGGACGACGCGAACAAGGAGTACCCGTACGCGACGGACAGACATGGACCCGAACCTACGTGTCATCCCGGCCCTCATAGCAGTCGATCTCCTCTACAGGTTACGACGCAGACGCCGCAGAAGGTCAGAACAACTAAGGGAGGGGGGAAAGTGGGGGGGGGGGTGGTAGGACCAGGGCAGGCCACAAACCCCCCACCAAAGTCACACAGCACACATGCCCTGGACATACCTGACTCCCAGGCCCTGGTCACTACGAGGGGGTGGGGGCGTGTCCAGCTAAGCCAGCGACCGCACAACGGAAGTTCTTGACGACGCGAACCGGCAACACAACCAGACAGGTACGTCCCGTACCCACGCCTTAAGAGCGTGGGTACGAGTCGTACCACGCCCACACCTACGTCACCCCAACAATGGCGGGACGGCTCGTACCCACATGGCAAAGACCTGGGTACGGGCCGCACAAGCATCACATAGCGTGGGGACGGATATGTACGGACCGTACCCCCACCCCGTATGCATGGAGCATACCCCCACCCCAACAGTGCAAGTACGACCCGTACCCTCACCCGCGTATGCAAGGAGCGTACCCCCCACCCCAACAGTGTAAGTACGACCCGTACCCCCACCCCCGTATGCAAGGAGCGTACCCCCATGCCAACAGTGTAAGTACGACACGTACCCCCACCCGCGTATGCAAGGAGCGTACCCCCAACCCCAACAGTGTAAGTACGACCCGTACCCCCACCCGCGTACGTATGGAGCGTACCCCCACCCCAACAGTGTAAGTATGATCCGTACCCTCACCTCGAATGCATGGAGCATACCCCCACCCCAACAGTGTAAGTACGACCCGTACCCCCACCCGCGTACGTATGGAGCGTACCCCCACCCCAACAGTGTAAGTACGACCCGTACCCTCACCTCGAATGCATGGAGCGTACCCCCATGCAAACATTGTACGTACGACACGTACCCTCACCCGCGGATGTATGGAGCGTACCCCCCACCCCAACAGTGTAAGTACGACACGTACCCCCACCTCGAATGCATGGAGCGTACCCCCCATGCAAACATTGTACGTACGACACGTACCCTCACCCGCGGACGTATGGAGCGTACCCCCCACCCCAACAGTGTAAGTACGACACGTACCCCCACCTCGAATGCATGGAGCGTACCCACATCCGTGTATGTCATGAGCGTACATATTGTGAAATAGGAGGGGTGTGTGCAGAGTCCTCCCAGCAGTGCCCTGACACAGGAGGGGTGGGGGCCTATCACTCCCAGCAGTGCCCTGAGACAGGAGGGGTGGGTGCAGAGTCCTCCCAGCAGTGCCCTGACACAGGAGGGGTGGGTGCCTAACACTCCCAGCAGTGCCCAGAGACAGGAGGGGTGGGTGCAGAGTCCTCCCAGCAGTGCCCTGAGACAGGAGGGGTGTGTGCAGAGTCCTCCCAGCAGTGCCCTGAGACAGGAGGGGTGTGTGCAGAGTCCTCCCAGCAGTGCCCTGACACAGGAGGGGTGTGTGCAGAGTCCTCCCAGCAGTGCCCTGACACAGGAGGGGTGGGTGCCTAACACTCCCAGCAGTGCCCAGAGACAGGAGGGGTGGGTGCAGAGTCCTCCCAGCAGTGCCCAGAGACAGGAGGGGTGGGTGCAGAGTCCTCCCAGCAGTGCCCAGAGACAGGAGGGGTGGGTGCCTAACACTCCCAGCAGTGCCCAGAGACAGGAGGGGTGGGTGCAGAGTCCTCCCAGCAGTGCCCTGAGACAGGAGGGGTGTGTGCAGAGTCCTCCCAGCAGTGCCCTGACACAGGAGGGGTGGGTGCCTAACACTCCCAGCAGTGCCCATGGAACGCAAAGGGTGGAGTAGCCACAGATACCATGCCCACAAATGTCAGTCAGGTGCACAAAGACCCTGCAGTACATGTACCACATGTGTGCGAGGCTGGGAGTATACGCATGCATAGGGCCAAAAAGAAAACATGTACACATGAAGTCATGTCAATAGTCCACATACACAAGTACAATGACTACCAAGGATGCCACGAATGATGCAGGTGGAGAATGGCTCAGCATGCATGTGCAAAGTTGAAGGAGTCCGTCACACACCCAGCTAATGTACACACAGCTCGGCGCAAAATATTGTGAACACCCTGCAGGGGAAAAGTCAGGGTACACAGAGGAAGGAAAACACCTTGGGACAATTGCAACATGCAGCAACAGCTTACATGAATTGAGAAAGCTAGCTAACACCGTGTGATGGCACACAGATCCCATGGTCCCCCCTATGAGCAGCACACTACTACATTTCCCACACACCCAACACATGAACACCACCCACAACCATGTAGCAGCCCCACCGACAGCAATGCCAGCAAAGCAGGAGTGTTCCAAGGGCAAAAAATAAATAGCTTTATTCAGCATGATCCAAAAACTGGTATGTAGTAAGTTCAATATTTACAAAGCCCATAGGGCAGTCCAGGAGTCACAGCTGGATGGGGGACACAGTGGGATGCGTGTCCCCTAGCTTGCCTGCACAGTTACAAGCCGTTGTCTTCCACAGGGGTGAGGGCATCAAGTGGGGGGGAATGAACAGGCACCGCAGGGACAGGAGGGCGAAGGGTAGGCGACGTGGGTGCAGGGATGGAGGACTCCACCACAGGGGGTGGGGCAGGGCCAAAGGTGGATTCTAGGAGCGCGCTGCACACCTCGGCAAGGTCCTCCAGGGACTCCCCTGCACCCGAAGGAACCACAGGCCCCAAGGAGGGGGGGGGGGGGTCAGAGGGATGGGTCGCAGCGCCACTGGGGGAGGGTGTGGACAGGGGGGGGGACTCAACCACCCTGACCGGGGACTTCCTTGACCGCTTGCGGGGTGGTGTCACTGTGGGGCTCAGGGACAGAGCGGCCATGAAGGAGTCTTTGGGGGAGATGTGGCCAGGAGAGCTGAGGAGAGGGGATTTGGAGGGAGTGGATTGGGTGGAATGCGGACTCCCACTCTGGCTGCGTGTCACACGTTTGCCCCCGACCCAGTGGGTGTGCCTACTTCACCCTGTGTGTTCGTGTCAGGAGGTGTGCGGCGGACCTTCCCTGCTGGTGTGGTGCCTGTGTCTGTTGTGGTGGGTGCATGCTTACGTCTGTGTGTATGTGGGACAGGCATGGGAGTGGGAAGTGTGGAAGGAGCAGGGGTAGGGGGTGGGACGTAGCGCTGCAGGAGACGCACTGCTGCAGTCAGTGTGGAGTCTATGGACCTCAGCAAGTTGCGTTGGTCAGCCTGCGATGAATGAATGCCCTCCAAGTATGCCTCCATGTTGTTGAGGACCTGGCTGTGGGCATGGAGGACATTAAGGATCACAGTCTGACCAATCTGCAACTGCCGCTGGATGTCCACAGACTCAGCATTGGCGGCAGCAGTGGAGACAGGGGCAGGGGGTGCGGTGCCTGGCAGGAAGGAGACATTTGGTGACCGGGCACGTTGGGAAGGGACACGAGCAAGTGGGAGGTGGCTGATGCCAATGGAGGGGGCAGTGCGAGATGTAGGGCTGCTGTCAGATGGTGGTGCAGCCACCGCCCACTCGGAGAGATCATCCTCGGACCCGTCAGCTTCATACTCTGTTGTGCCAGTCGACAGGTCCCCGGGTTCACTCTCCTCCGCCTCTGTCCCACTCGAAGTGCCAGGCACGATGCCACCGCTGGCACTGGTGGTCGGTCCCTCCGCGCCGTCTGTGTCCATGTCTCCCTCCGTGTCCCCCGACGATGCTGTGGGCAGGGTGAAGAGACAGAAATTCATCATACACCTGTATACATATGTCACATGAGTCAAATCTACTTAGGTCACAGTGCATAGCCTGAAACAAAGGAAGAGTTACAACTACAAAACAAGGTACATATGTAGGCCCTGCAAGACACAGTTGTGTGACTCACCATGCCATGGAAAAACTATGGAGAGCATGACACAATAGCAAATGAGATGACATGGAATTTTGACTGAGGAGCAAGGCCCTGGGGACAAACCAGCACTGCATCTGCACCACACAGCGTGGCAGGCAATAGGGATGAGCAGGGACCACAACCAGGAACTAGAGGCACATGCAGCATAGGTAATACTGATAACATGCCCACCCTGACTGGCACAATGCACCTTGAGTGTATGTCCAGACAAACATCACACACTGGCCAGTCCTAGCAAGGAGATGACAGGTCTTGACATGTAGGCCATGCCCGCACCACCCACCCCCTACATGAGACAAATCTGTGGAGACACAGGAAGCACTTACATCTCTTAGTCAGGGTGAAATACACATGGGATGCAAAACTTCAATATTGCACACAAACTACCCACGGTGCGGCTGTCCAAATTATCATGTACAAATGGGCATCATCAGATGATTGCAACAAGACACAAAGGCAATGGCCACCTTGAGTATGTAATAGGAAAATCAGGTCAGGCTGTACAGTGGACACTTGTAATACATCTCACGTCAATATACATGGTGCCAGGGGAGCATGGCACAGAGCACAACCTATGCTGTAGACGCAGAGATTGTCGACATTCTCGGATTACACACATGATACCTAGGAAAAGATGCCCCTGGGGACAGTAGTGGCCACACAACTCCATGCTCCTGAATGGGAATGACTGCAACACACGCTAACATCCCTGCACTATGCGTAACGCACAATCATGCACATCATGTCACAGGCCACCACATGGGACATGCCTGCTGGAAGGCCTCGCACTCGAGAGATTAACTCCCATGTCTGGAATCAGCATTAGTGCCAACTTACATGGAACCCACAAGTCCAGAACTGGACAGGGCACAGGCAAGGTCACTAAACCTGTTACACACCACCCCCACACATGATGCTGCAGGCATTGTACACTTGGAGAAGGTGTCAGGCTACATAACTTTGTGATGGAGTGACTACACAGAGACCAGGGAACACATTGCAAGGTGGGGAAGGGAGGCAGGAGAGCCCTGCAACACTGTGGGTAACAGGATCTGCAGAGCACCATAAACCCTGGAAGTGTATCCATGGAACAGTGCACTTACAAATGCTGGTGAAACACAACAAACACACACATGTACCTACCCCCTTCCGGCTGCTGCATCTCCTGTAGGCGCATGTCCAAGTCAGGAAAGACCACCGCCAGCACACGTTTCTGGATGTGGGAGAGACGGCGGCGCCCGCGGTTCTTATGGCTCTCAGGTGAGTCCCCCAGCAGGACCCGTGCGATCCTCCGCGTCCAGCACCGGATATCCTGCCAGCGTTTCCTCACCTGGGACAGGCGCCGCTTCCGACCATCCGCACTCCTCACGGTGCTGACGGCGTCCAGCCATATCTTCTCCTTGGCAGAGGCGTCTACCTGTGAGGATGGACAAGTGACACTACATCAATACACCTGGCACATGTCACAGGGACACAGATTAGAACACATTTGCTGTTTACAACAAGGCATAGTATGCATCCAACGCATTGCACCTTTGTCATAGGGACATGATCCTCTGGGGGAAGGCCAAAAGCAGTATGTGCCATTGAAAGGACACAGGTGGAATGAGGGCAACTACACAATCAATGATCCAGGCTCACACTGTGCATCACACCCGCCCCTCCTGTCTCAGGGCACTGCTGGGAGTGAGAGGCCCCCACCCCTCCTGTCTCAGGGCACTGCTGGGAGGACTCTGCACACACCCCTCCTGTCTCAGGGCACTGCTGGGAGTGAGAGGCCCCCACCCCTCCTGTCTCAGGGCACCGCTGGGAGGACTCTGCACACACCCCTCCTGTCTCCGGGCACTGCTGGGAATGAGAGGACCCCACCCCTCCTGTCTCAGGGCACTGCTGGGAGTGAGAGGCCCCCACCCCTCCTGTCTCAGGGCACTGCTGGGAGTGATAGGACCCCACCCCTCCTGTCTCAGGGCACTGCTGGGAGACATCAGGCATTCCCCCCCCTGGGACCCCCCCTACAGTACATAGCATGTGTGTCACACCTGGACACAATGGCAGAAGTCACAGTCACTAAAAAGGGACACAGTCTGTGCCAGTGGACACTGCACTCACCTGATAACCTGGTCGCCCATACAGCATGGGGTACCGTGGGAGGATCACATCCACCAAAGCCATGTTCTCCTCCAGGGTGAATGGCTGTGACCTCTCCACAGCCCTTGACATGGTTCCAGGGAATCAGTAGCAGCAGCTGGGTCGTGGAATACAGAGATGTGCAGGCAAGTGCTCCCTCATGGGACCTGGCTGCCTTATATCTGCCTTGCTGGCCCATCTCATGCACAGGAGTACAGAGTGATTGGTCACTCACATTTGCATCCTATGTTTCCTCCAATCCCTTCAAACCTAGCAGTCTGTGGGTTCTCAATCAGTTTTTTTCTCCTGCATGATGTCAGCCCCACAAACACATTGCAACAAAGTAGATTCATTCCAACTGACTTCTGCCGTGCAGCTTCCTGAACAAATTCAAAATTTGAACTTGGTCTCCATGACAACCAGCATGCATGTAGGCCTTAATACTTGTCCCTCATGTGTCCCCTATGTAATTTGGAGCTTCACACACAGGTACGGTGCGTTCCGGGGCCCTAGGGCACCCCAAATGCATAGCAACGGCCCGTACACGCGTGCCTACGTTCACTATCACTCTGGGTGTCCTCGCGTATGCGTACTCGTAGTGGTACAGGCCGTACACGCGCCTGTACTCTCCCTATCACTACGTGTACGCATACGCGAGAACACCCATAGTGATATGGAGCGTACAGGCGTGTGTACGGTCCGTACCACTACGAGTACGCATACGCGAGGACACCCAGAGTGATATGGAGCGTACAGGCGTGTGAACGGTCCGTACCACTATGAGTACGCATACGCAAGAACACCCATAGTGGTAGGGCCGTACACGCGCCTGTACGCTCCATATCACTATGGGTGTTCTTGCGTATGCGTACTCGTAGTGGTACGGACCGTAAATATGCCTGTACGCTCACCATCACGATGGGTACACATACGGCAGCACTCCCATAGTGATATTGGAACGTACACAGGCCCTCTTAGCAGCAGTACGGCGGTTTTCACACATCACAGTGGTGACAGGCAGCACACAGGAAGGAATAGGGCGGACATACTTGTCCATGGATGGACATCAAGGCATTGTCTGTGCATTACTACATGTGTGGGGCACAGGTGTGACAGGCTGTGATGGGGAACATTACTCCTGAGTCGAGAAGGCACCAGATGTATGATGAGATGTGTACAGATGTAATGTGTGACGGTGCAATGTGTGCCAGGCATGCCCTTGACTCCTTTGACATGTGTGCATGTCGTACTGCACACTTGGGATGAGCGTCACAGGCATGGAACGGACACCAACACACGGAAGTGTCCCCTGATGCCCGGTACAGGGGTTACCACACCTGACTTGTCACTACCCACGGTGCACGATGTGACTATGTCATGTATGTGTGGGGGCTTCCCATTAGGTTGATGTTGGAGCACCCTCAAAAGCTGCAGCTGTTGCAGCAACCAACATGTGTATGTGTGTAGATTGACATTGGACACTGTTCCGCACACCATGCCACATGTGGTATCGGATGTGAGGTGCGTATGTATGCATGGGACACGGAGTAGCGTGACAAGGACATGTCTGCATCCTCTCAATGAATGTGTGGTGAGTAATGACATGTGCACCTTCATGGCAAGGTGTGTGGGCTGTCCTAGTGTAATGTCATGTGACCTGTGGCTCTAGTGTTCCGCTACCAGTCTCTGCAATCGGCATCCTACTTCTGCTGATGTGTGGGTGTATGTCACTCCTGTGTTGCGTCTGGCTGTTCACTTGCACTGGGACACAGCTAATCCCATGGCATGTGGAGGTTCTCAATCTCCGTGTGTAGCTGGGTCTTGGTAGGAGTGTCAGCTGCCGGCCATACGTGTCCAGGGCATGTGGCACATACCTGACTCCGTATGTAGCATATGTGTATAGACAGATTAACATGTGCTCAGTACAAATTATTTGTTGTTGTGGGGCACTCACTCTTCCGTGTCACTTCCAAATTCCTGCAGAGCGCCGCCTCTTCCCAAGCAATTCCGGACTTGGCTGCCATGCGGGAGAATGATCGTATCCGGTGCTACCGCTTTCCCCAACGGTTGATTCTGGAGTTGACGGCGAGACTGGCACCACACCTGCAACCGCTGCACAGGTATCCTACGGCACTGACACCCAAGCTGAAGGTAATGGCAGCCCTACATTTTCTAGCCACGGGTACCTTTCAAAATACCATAGCTCATGTTGGTGGCATGTCCCAGAGCATGTTCTGCCATGTGCTGCATGATTTCTTAGAGGCCATGTTGATTCACCTGGGTGACTTCATCAAGTTCCCAACCCCTGAACAGTTGACTGGGGTCAAGCGTGGATTCTATGCCCTGGGAGGGATGCCCCATGTCATTGGGTCCATAGATGGGACACATGTAGCTTTGGTACCACCACACGCACGGGAGGTAGCGTACCGCAATCGGAAGCACTACCACTCCATCAATGCCCTTGAGGTGTGTCTGTCCAACATGGTGATTTCACATGTCTGTGCTCGTTTTCCAGGCTCAGCACACAATGCCTACATCATGAGGCGTAGCAGGGTGCCTGAAATGATGATGCAGCTGCGCAACGAACGAGCATGTGTTGTTGGTGGGTACAGTCTGTCTGTCCTGTATTTTGCATAGCCTACCAGCACGACCGCTTCACCAGTTCTAACGATGTCCATGTGCTTCCCATGTAGGGGACGCTGGCTATCCCAACATGCCATGGCTGCTCACACCTCTCCGCAACCCCATCACGCCGGCCCAGCTCCGCTACAACACCCCCCATGGCCGGACAAGGCGAGTGATAGAGAGGACGTTTGGCCTGCTGAAGAGCCGATTTAGGTGCCTCCACAAGACCGGCGGCGCGCTCCCATATGCCCCTGCGAAGGTCTGCAAAATCTTCATGGTCTGCTGCATGCTGCACAACATGGCAGTTGAGAAAGCTGTGCCACTCATCCTGGATCAAGATGACGAGGACCATCCACCCGTGGAGGACGAAGGGCTTGGCGATGGGGCTAGTGATGTGGAGGATGTGGAGCCGCAAGAGGACATCCGGACTCGGCTCATACGCAACTTCTTTGCTTAGTGGTGAGTACCAGTGTCTGAGTGTGCACATATTGCTCCACGTGTGGCATGTGTTGTGATGTGTGTCTCCACCTGCATGTATGGCACGTGAGTCAGAGGTGTGTGTGGGTGTGTCACTGGAGTGATGGTGGCAGTGATGGTTGTATTTCCCCAGTCATAATTGTGAACTAGCATGTTGTCATCCATACATGTGTCGAGTACATGCACATGCAAGTGGCTGTGCTTTTTGTGGCTGACTTCTTGTGTGTCTCTCATCCCCAGGTACTTGCGATCCGGGAAAGCGCCGACCTCACGTCGGGACGCTCGCAGCCTGCCATTCACGAACCAGGAATTACGATTCGCACCGACGTCATCCCGCACGGTGAATATTATCCGGCAGCCAAAAACTACCGGGAAATCAGGACGACACGAACAAGGAGTACCAGTACGCGACGGACAGACAGGACGACGCGAACAAGGAGTACCCGTACGCGACGGACAGACATGGACCCGAACTTACGTGTCATCCCGGCCCTCATAGCAGTCGACCTCCTCTACAGGTTACGACGCAGACGCCGCAGAAGGTCAGAACAACTAAGGGAGGGGGGAAAGTGGGGGGGGGTGGTAGGACCAGGGCAGGCCACAAACCCCCCACCAAAGTCACACAGCACACATGCCCTGGACATACCTGACTCCCAGGCCCTGGTCACTACGAGGGGGTGGGGGCGTGTCCAGCTAAGCCAGCGACCGCCACAACGGAAGTTCTTGATGACGCGAACCGGCAACACAACCAGACAGGTACGTCCCGTACCCATGCCTTAAGAGCGTGGGTACGAGACGTACCACGCCCACACCTACGTCACCCCAACAATGGCGGTACGGCTCGTACCCACATGGCAAAGGCCTGGGTACGGGCCGCACAAGCATCACATAGCGTGGGGACGGATATGTACGGACCGTACCCCCACCCCGTATGCATGGAGCGTACCCCCACCCCAACAGTGTAAGTACGACCCGTACCCTCACCCGCGTATGCAAGGAGCGTACCCCCCACCCCAACAGTGTAAGTACGACCCGTACCCCCACCCGCGTATGCAAGGAGCGTACCCCCCATGCCAACAGTGTAAGTACGACACGTACCCCCACCCGCGTATGCAAGGAGCGTACCCCCAACCCCAACAGTGTAAGTACGACCCGTACCCCCACCCGCATACGTATGGAGCGTACCCCCACCCCAACAGTGTAAGTACGATCTGTATCCTCACCTCGAATGCATGGAGCGTACCCCCACCCCAACAGTGTAAGTATGACCCGTACCCCCACCCGCGTACGTATGGAGCGTACCCCCACCCCAACAGTGTAAGTACGACCCGTACCCTCACCTCGAATGCATGGAGAGTACCCCCCATGCAAACATTGTACGTACGACACGTACCCTCACCTGCGGACATATGGAGCGTACCCCCCACCCCAACAGTGTAAGTACGACACATACCCCCACCTCGAATGCATGGAGCGTACCCCCCATGAAAACATTGTACGTACGACACGTACCCTCACCCGCGGACATATGGAGCGTACCCCCCACCCCAACAGTATAAGTACGACACGTACCCCCACCTCGAATGCATGGAGCGTACCCCCCATGAAAACATTGTACGTACGACACGTACCCTCACCCGCGGACATATGGAGCGTACCCCCCACCCCAACAGTATAAGTACGACACGTACCCCCACCTCGAATGCATGGAGCGTACCCACATCCGTGTATGTCATGAGCGTACATATTGTGAAATAGGAGGGGTGTGTGCAGAGTCCTCCCAGCAGTGCCCTGACACAGGAGGGGTGGGGGCCTATCACTCCCAGCAGTGCCCTGAGACAGGAGGGGTGGGTGCAGAGTCCTCCCAGCAGTGCCCTGACACAGGAGGGGTGGGTGCCTGACACTCCCAGCAGTCCCCAGAGACAGGAGGGGTGGGTACAGAGTCCTCCCAGCAGTGCCCTGAGACAGGAGGGGTGTGTGCAGAGTCCTCCCAGCAGTGCCCTGAGACAGGAGGGGTGTGTGCAGAGTCCTCCCAGCAGTGCCCTGACACAGGAGGGGTGTGTGCAGAGTCCTCCCAGCAGTGCCCTGACACAGGAGGGGTGGGTGCCTAACACCCCAACAGTGCCCAGAGACAGGAGGGGTGGGTGCAGAGTCCTCCCAGCAGTGCCCAGAGACAGGAGGGGTGGGTGCAGAGTCCTCCCAGCAGTGCCCAGAGACAGGAGGGGTGGGTGCCTAACACTCCCAGCAGTGCCCAGAGACAGGAGGGGTGGGTGCAGAGTCCTCCCAGCAGTGCCCTGAGACAGGAGGGGTGTGTGCAGAGTCCTCCCAGCAGTGCCCTGACACAGGAGGGGTGGGTGCCTAACACTCCCAGCAGTGCCCATGGAACGCAAAGGGTGGAGTAGCCACAGATACCATGCCCACAAATGTCAGTCAGGTGCACAAAGACCCTGCAGTACATGTACCACATGTGTGCGAGGCTGGGAGTATACGCATGCATAGGGCCAAAAAGAAAACATGTACACATGAAGTCATGTCAATAGTCCACATACACAAGTACAATGACTACCAAGGATGCCACGAATGATGCAGGTGGAGAATGGCTCAGCATGCATGTGCAAAGTTGAAGGAGTCCGTCACACACCCAGCTAATGTACACTCAGCTCGGCGCAAAATATTGTGAACACCCTGCAGGGAAGAAGTCAGGGTACACAGAGGAAGGAAAACACCTTGGGACAATTGCAACATGCAGCAACAGCTTACATGAATTGAGAAAGCTAGCTAACACCGTGTGATGGCACACAGATCCCATGGTCCCCCCTATGAGCAGCACACTACTACATTTCCCACACACCCAACACATGAACACCACCCACAACCATGTAGCAGCCCCACCGACAGCAATGCCAGCAAAGCAGGAGTGTTCCAAGGGCAAAAAATAAATAGCTTTATTCAGCATGATCCAAAAACTGGTATGTAGTAAGTTCAATATTTACAAAGCCCATAGGGCAGTCCAGGAGTCACAGCTGGATGGGGGACACAGTGGGATGCGTGTCCCCTAGCTTGCCTGCACAGTTACAAGCCGTTGTCTTCCACAGGGGTGAGGGCATCAAGTGGGGGGGAATGAACAGGCACCGCAGGGACAGGAGGGCGAAGGGTAGGCGACGTGGGTGCAGGGATGGAGGACTCCACCACAGGGGGTGGGGCAGGGCCAAAGGTGGATTCTAGGAGCGCGCTGCACACTTCGGCAAGGTCCTCCAGGGACTCCCCTGCACCCGAAGGAACCACAGGCCCCAAGGAGGGGGGGGTCAGAGGGATGGGTCGCAGCGCCACTGGGGGAGGGTGTGGACAGGGGGGGGACTCAACCACCCTGACCGGGGACTTCCTTGACCGCTTGCGGGGTGGTGTCACTGTGGGGCTCAGGGACAGAGCGGCCATGAAGGAGTCTTTGGGTGAGATGTGGCCAGGAGAGCTGAGGGGAGGGGAATTGGAGGGAGTGGATTGGGTGGAATGCGGACTCCCACTCTGGCTGCGTGTCACAGGTTTGCCCCCCGACCCAGTGGGTGTGCCTACTTCACCCTGTGTGTGCGTGTCAGGAGGTGTGCGGCGGACCTTCCCTGCTGGTGTGGTGCCTGTGTCTGTTGTGGTGGGTGCATGCTTACGTCTGTGTGTATGTGGGACAGGCATGGGAGTGGGAAGTGTGGAAGGAGCAGGGGTAGGGGGTGGGACGTAGCGCTGCAGGAGACCCACTGCTGCAGTCAGTGTGGAGTCTATGGACCTCAGCAAGTTGCGTTGGTCAGCCTGCGATGAATGAATGCCCTCCAAGTATGCCTCCATGTTGTTGAGGACCTGGCTGTGGGCATGGAGGACATTAAGGATCGCAGTCTGACCAATCTGCAACTGCCGCTGGATGTCCACAGACTCAGCATTGGCGGCAGCAGTGGAGACAGGGGCAGGGGGTGCGGTGCCTGGCAGGAAGGAGACATGTGGTGACCGGGCACGTTGGGAAGGGACACGAGCAAGTGGGAGGCGGCTGATGCCAATGGAGGGGGCGGTGCGAGATGTAGGGCTGCTGTCAGATGGTGGTGCAGCCACCGCCCACTCGGAGAGATCATCCTCGGACCCGTCAGCTTCATACTCTGTTGTGCCAGTCGACAGGTCCCCGGGTTCACTCTCCTCCGCCTCTGTCCCACTCGAAGTGCCAGGCACGATGCCACCGCTGGCACTGGTGGTCGGTCCCTCCGCGCCGTCTGTGTCCATGTCTCCCTCCGTGTCCCCCGACGATGCTGTGGGCAGGGTGAAGAGACAGAAATTAATCATACACCTGTATACATATGTCACATGAGTCAAATCTACTTAGGTCACAGTGCATAGCCTGAAACAAAGGAAGAGTTACAACTACAAAACAAGGGACATATGTAGGCCCTGCAAGACACAGTTGTGTGACCCACCATGCCATGGAAAAACTATGGAGAGCATGACACAATAGCAAATAAGATGACATGGAATTTTGACTGAGGAGCAAGGCCCTGGGGACAAACCAGCACTGCATCTGCACCACACAGCGTGGCAGGCAATAGGGATGAGCAGGGACCACATCCAGGAACTAGAGGCACATGCAGCATAGGTAATACTGATAACATGCCCACCCTGACTGGCACAATGCACCTTGAGTGTATGTCCAGACAAACATCACACACTGGCCAGTCCTAGCAAGGAGATGACAGGTCTTGACATGTAGGCCATGCCCGCACCACCCACCCCATACATGAGACAAATCTGTGGAGACACAGGAAGCACTTACATCTCTTAGTCAGGGTGAAATACACATGGGATGCAAAACTTCAATATTGCACACAAACTACCCAAGGTGCGGCTGTCCAAATTATCATGTACAAATGGGCATCATCAGATGATTGCAACAAGACACAAAGGCAATGGCCACCGTGAGTATGTAATAGGAAAATCAGGTCAGGCTGTACAGTGGACACTTGTAATACATCTCACGTCAATATACATGGTGCCAGGGGACCATGGCACAGAGCACAACCTATGCTGTAGACACAGAGATTGTCGACATTCTCGGATTACACACATGATACCTAGGAAAAGATGCCCCTGGGGACAGTAGTGGCCACACAACTCCATGCTCCTGAATGGGAATGACTGCAACACACGCTAACATCCCTGCACTATGCGTAACGCACAATCATGCACATCATGTCACAGGCCACCACATGGGACATGCCTGCTGGAAGGCCTCCCACTCGAGAGATTAACTCCCATGTCTGGAATCAGCATTAGTGCCAACTTACATGGAACCCACAAGTCCAGAACTGGACCGGGCACAGGCAAGGTCACTAAACCTGTTACACACCACCCCCACACATGATGCTGCAGGCATTGTACACTTGGAGAAGGTGTCAGGCTACATAACTTTGTGATGGAGGGACTACACAGAGACCAGGGAACACATTGCAAGGTGGGGAAGGGAGGCAGGAGAGCCCTGCAACACTGTGGGTAACAGGATCTGCACAGCACCATAAACCCTGGAAGTGTATCCATGGAACAGTGCACTTACAAATGCTGGTGAAACACAACAAACACACACATGTACCTACCCCCTTCCGGCTGCTGCATCTCCTGTAGGCGCCTGTCCAAGTCAGGAAAGACCACCGCCAGCACACGTTTCTGGATGTGGGAGAGACGGCGGCGCCCGCAGTTCTTATGGCTCTCAGGTGAGTCCCCCAGCAGGACCCGTGCGATCCTCCGCGTCCAGCACCGGATATCCTGCCAGCGTTTCCTCACCTGGGACAGGCGCCGCTTCCGACCATCCGCACTCCTCACGGCGCTGACGGCGTCCAGCCATATCTTCTCCTTGGCAGAGGCGTCTACCTGTGAGGATGGACAAGTGACACTACATCAATACACCTGGCACATGTCACAGGGACACAGATTAGAACACATTTGCTGTTTACAACAAGGCATAGTATGCATCCAACGCATTGCACCTTTGTCATAGGGACATGATCCTCCGGGGGAAGGCCAAAAGCAGTACGTGCCATTGAAAGGACACAGGTGGAATGACGGCAACTACACAATCAATGATCCAGGCTCACACTGTGCATCACACCCACCCCTCCTGTCTCAGGGCACTGCTGGGAGTGAGAGGCCCCCACCCCTCCTGTCTCAGGGCACTGCTGGGAGGACTCTGCACACACCCCTCCTGTCTCAGGGCACTGCTGGGAGGACTCTGCACACACCCCTCCTGTCTCAGGGCACTGCTGGGAGTGAGAGGCCCCCACCCCTCCTGTCTCAGGGCACTGCTGGGAGTGAGAGGCCCCCACCCCTCCTGTCTCAGGGCACTGCTGGGAGTGAGAGGCCCCCACCCCTCCTGTCTCAGGGCACTCCTGGGAGTGAGAGGCCCCCACCCCTCCTGTCTCAGGGCACTGCTGGGAGGACTCTGCACACACCCCTCCTGTCTCAGGGCACTGCTGGGAGTGAGAGGCCCCCACCCCTCCTGTCTCAGGGCACTGCTGGGAGTGATAGGCACACACCCCTCCTGTCTCAGGGCACTGCTGGGAGGACTCTGCACACACCCCTCCTGTCTCAGGGCACTGCTGGGAGGACTCTGCACACACCCCTCCTGTCTCAGGGCACTGCTGGGAGTGAGAGGCCCCCACCCCTCCTGTCTCAGGGCACTGCTGGGAGTGAGAGGCCCCCACCCCTCCTGTCTCAGGGCACTGCTGGGAGGACTCTGCACACACCCCTCCTGTCTCAGGGCACTGCTGGGAGTGAGAGGCCCCCACCCCTCCTGTCTCAGGGCACCGCTGGGAGGACTCTGCACACACCCCTCCTGTCTCAGGGCACTGCTGGGAGTGAGAGGACCCCACCCCTCCTGTCTCAGGGCACTGCTGGGAGTGAGAGGCCCCCACCCCTCCTGTCTCAGGGCACTGCTGGGAGTGATAGGCCCCCACCCCTCCTGTCTCAGGGCACTGCTGGGAGACATCAGGCATTCCCCCCCCTGGGACCCCCCCTACAGTACATAGCATGTGTGTCACACCTGGACACAATGGCAGAAGTCACAGTCACTAAAAAGGGACACAGTCTGTGCCAGTGGACACTGCACTCACCTGATAACCTGGTCGCCCATACAGCATGGGGTACCGTGGGAGGATCACATCCACCAAAGCCATGTTCTCCTCCAGGGTGAATGGCTGTGACCTTTCCACAGCCCTTGACATGGTTCCAGGGAATCAGTAGCAGCAGCTGGGTCGTGGAATACAGAGAGGTGCAGGCAAGTGCTCCCTCATGGGACCTGGCTGCCTTATATCTGCCTTGCTGGCCCATCTCATGCACAGGAGTACAGAGTGATTGGTCACTCACATTTGCATCCTATGTTTCCTCCAATCCCTTCAAACCTAGCAGTCTGTGGGTTCTCAATCAGTTTTTTTCTCCTGCATGATGTCAGCCCCACAAACACATTGCAACAAAGTAGATTCATTCCAACTGACTTCTGCCGTGCAGCTTCCTGAACAAATTCAAAATTTGAACTTGGTCTCCATGACAACCAGCATGCATGTAGGCCTTAATACTTGTCCCTCATGTGTCCCCTATGTAATTTGGAGCTTCACACACAGGTACGGTGCGTTCCGGGGCCCTAGGGCACCCCAAATGCATAGCAACGGCCCGTACACGCGTGCCTACGTTCACTATCACTCTGGGTGTCCTCGCGTATGCGTACTCGTAGTGGTACGGGCCGTACACGCGCCTGTACGCTCCCTATCACTACGTGTACGCATACGCGAGAATACCCATAGTGATATGGAGCGTACAGGCGTGTGTACGGTCCGTACCACTACGAGTACGCATACGCGAGGACACCCAGAGTGATATGGAGCATACAGGCGTGTGAACGGTCCGTACCACTACGAGTACACATATGCAAGAACACCCATAGTGGTAGGGCCGTACACGCGCCTGTACGCTCCATATCACTATGGGTGTTCTTGCGTATGCGTACTCGTAGTGGTACGGACCGTAAACCTGCCTGTACGCTCACCATCACGATGGGTACACATACGGCAGCACTCCCATAGTGATATTGGAACGTACACAGGCCCTCTTAGCAGCAGTACGGCGGTTTTCACACATCACAGTGGTGACAGGCAGCACACAGGAAGGAATAGGGCGGACATACTTGTCCATGGATGGACATCAAGGCATTGTCTGTGCATTACTACATGTGTGGGGCACAGGTGTGACAGGCTGTGATGTGGAACATTACTCCTGAGTCGAGAAGGCACCAGATGTATGATGAGATGTGTACAGATGTAATGTGTGATGGTGCAATGTGTGCCAGGCATGCCCTTGACTCCTTTGACATGTGTGCATGTCGTACTGCACACTTGGGATGAGCGTCACAGGCATGGCACGGACACCAACACACGGAAGTGTCCCCTGATGCCCGGTACAGGGGTTACCACACCTGACTTGTCACTACCCACGGTGCACGATGTGACTATGTCATGTATGTGTGGGGGCTTCCCATTAGGTTGATGTTGGAGCACCCTCAAAAGCTGCAGCTGTTGCAGCAACCAACATGTGTATGTGTGTAGATTGACATTGGACACTGTTCGGCACACCATGCCACATGTGGTATCGGATGTGAGGTGCGTATGTATGCATGGGACACGGAGTAGCGTGACAAGGACATGTCTGCATCCTCTCAATGAATGTGTGGTGAGTAATGACATGTGCACCTTCATGGCAAGGTGTGTGGGCTGTCCTAGTGTAATGTCATGTGACCTGTGGCTCTAGTGTTCCGCTACCAGTCTCTGCAATCGGCATCCTACTTCTGCTGATGTGTGGGTGTATGTCACTCCTGTGTTGCGTCTGGCTGTTCACTTGCACTGGGACACACTTAATCCCATGGCATGTGGAGGTTCTCAATCTCCGTGTATAGCTGGGTCTTGGTAGGAGTGTCAGCTGCCGGCCATACGTGTCCAGGGCATGTGGCACATACCTGACTCCGTATGTAGCATATGTGTATAGACAGATTAACCTGTGCTCAGTACAAATTATTTGTTGTGGTGGGGCACTCACTCTTCCGTGTCACTTCCAAATTCCTGCAGAGCGCCGCCTCTTCCCGAGCAATTCCGGACTTGGCTGCCATGCGGGAGAATGATCGTATCCGGTGCTACCGCTTCCCCCAACGGTTGATTCTGGAGTTGACGGCGAGACTGGCACCACACCTGCAACCGCTGCACAGGTATCCTACGGCACTGACACCCAAGCTGAAGGTAATGGCAGCCCTACATTTTCTAGCCACGGGTACCTTTCAAAATACCATAGCTCATGTTGGTGGCATGTCCCAGAGCATGTTCTGCCATGTGCTGCATGATTTCTTAGAGGCCATGTTGATTCACCTGGATGACTTCATCAAGTTCCCAACCCCTGAACAGTTGACTGGGGTCAAGCGTGGATTCTATGCCCTGGGAGGGATGCCCCATGTCATTGGGTCCATAGATGGGACACATGTAGCTTTGGTACCACCACACGCACGGGAGGTAGCGTACCGCAATCGGAAGCACTACCACTCCATCAATGCCCTTGTGGTGTGTCTGTCCAACATGGTGATTTCACATGTCTGTGCTCGTTTTCCAGGCTCAGCACACGATGCCTACATCATGAGGCGTAGCAGGGTGCCTGAAATGATGATGCAGCTGCGCAATGAACGAGCATGTGTTGTTGGTGGGTACAGTCTGTCTGTCCTGTATTTTGCATAGCCTACCAGCACGAACGCTTCACCAGTTCTAACGATGTCCATGTGCTTCCCATGTAGGGGACGCTGGCTATCCCAACATGCCATGGCTGCTCACACCTCTCCGCAACCCCATCACGCCGGCCCAGCTCCGCTACAACACCGCCCATGGCCGGACAAGGCGAGTGATAGAGAGGACGTTTGGCCTGCTGAAGAGCCGATTTAGGTGCCTCCACAAGACCGGCGGCGCGCTCCCATATGCCCCTGCGAAGGTCTGCAAAATCTTCATGGTCTGCTGCATGCTGCACAACATGGCAGTTGAGAAAGCTGTGCCACTCATCCTGGATCAAGATGACGAGGACCATCCACCCGTGGAGGACGAAGGGCTTGGCGATGGGGCTAGTGATGTGGAGGATGTGGAGCCGCAAGAGGACATCCGGACTCGGCTCATACGCGACTTCTTTGCTTAGTGGTGAGTACCAGTGTCTGAGTGTGCACACATTGCTCCACGTGTGGCATGTGTTGTGATGTGTGTCTCCACCTGCATGTATGGCACGTGAGTCAGAGGTGTGTGTGGGTGTGTCACTGGAGTGATGGTGGCAGTGATGGTTGTATTTCCCCAGTCATAATTGTGAACTAGCATGTTGTCATCCATACATGTGTCGAGTACATGCACATGCAAGTGGCTGTGCTTTTTGTGGCTGACTTCTTGTGTGTCTCTCATCCCCAGGTACTTGCGCATGCCGTCTGCTGGTTGCATTGTTGTGGCACTGCTATTCCTCATGGACACGTCATCGTGTGCTGACTCAGCGTTACACGCACGGACAAGTTTGGAAGTCTCCTTAGGGTAAGGGATGCATCAGGGGTGTATTGGGTGTGGCAGTTGTTCACGATGTATGCACACTGCCCCTGTCGATGTTTGGTTCCTCTGCAGCCATGTAGCATCACCATGGGACACGACATGCAGCTGTGTACACCTGAATAGATGGTCTGACTGGTTGACAGTCATCAGTGATGGGATAGTGGATTGTGATGATGGCATCAATGTGTGTAACACTGCCCTCGGACACATACGGTTTGCATTGGCTTGACATGGTGTGGGACTGCTACATCAGCGGATCAATGGTGTATGGCAGTCTCTCCGTGAGCAGCTGTGGGTGTTTAGCTGGTGCCCGACAATTGTGTGCCAGTTCCATGGCTATCACGCATTTGGGCTGCAGAAGGGGGGTGCCAGTGTTGGACCCACATGTTACTCCACATGAAGTGTTCATGTGTACTTCAAGTTGCCTCTGCAATCCCGAAAACATGACTAATAAAGGTGTCCCTATGCCTCCAAGGTGCCTCTTCTCAGTCAATGCTGGTGTGTTGCCACGGTGCATCCAGCATGTCTGGCATGCTTTTCCCGGATAGTGGCTATGTGTCTATGTGTCGAGTTGCAAGATGCAAGCTGTGTGTGTGGGCTGAGACTGTGTATTGGGCATGATGTCCATGACTGTGTGGGTATTGTGACATGTGCCATCCCCATGCATCCAACGTTGGCCAGGCCCCCATTCTCTGCATCCACCGGACTCAAGCTTGCAGGACATGGTTCTGCCACCTGTCTACACATACCTGGGTGCCCCCCAGGACACTGGACTGGATCCCTGACCTCTGCGCATGACTGTTGCTGTACTCAATGTGTCTGTCAGCACGGTTGTGCGGCCACCCCCTCAGCTGGTTGGGCCCATCACGGGTGTGTATGGTGCTCCATGTCTGTCTTGCCTAATACACTGTGACCCGTGTGTCCTGTGCCAGACTCAGGCCCCAGGGTGTGGATGGTTGAAGTCAAAAGATAACTCAGGCATGTTTAGACTTTACAAGACACATGTAAGGTAATAATGCAACCAGCAGGCATCTTCTCTTCATGGTGTGATTTTTTATTTTGGGGGGGGGGGTATGACGTGAGGGGCTTTCCGGGAGTTTGGAATCCAAAGTTCAGTAGGGGAGTTGGTGTCCTTGCCATTGGAAATCCTCTGAGTCCATGCCACAGTCTTTGTCAACATTGGTCAGACAGTGACCAGCAAGGCCATGTGGCAGAGAATGTCACTTGATGCTGTGATGCTGTTGCTCCAGTGGGCCAGGTGCCAGGCCAGGTGTCCTGGGAGATGGTGATGTAGCGTCGACCCTCACGGTCCTTTCCGTGGACGACCCGGCCTCCTGCGGGGACCCTCAGAAGCAGGCCGTGACGATGTTTGGGATGCTCCATCGGATGTTTCCTCCTCCTCCTGATCCCTCCCTGTGGGTGGTGATGTTCTACGCCTTCTGGCACAGGGAGGGTTGCCCATGTTGTCGGCCATCCGACGGAGTGTATTGTGAATCCCCTGGAACACCGTCACTTGCTCAGCCTGTCTGTCCTCCATCCTCCGTTGGTGTTGCAGTAGACAGGCATGTTGCTCCGCATGTTGCGGGGCCTGCTGGGTCTTTATCTCATCGAGGGTCCCCTTGATCTCATTGAGGGTGGACACAACCTGGGCCATGCCCGTGGTGTCCTGCCGGTATGTGTCCAGGATGTTACGGACATGGGAATATACCGGTTCCCCAGCCAACTGGTCAGGCTGGCGCCTCTGCCGTCCTCCACTCCCACCACCCCTGCCCACTTGCACCTGGCCTGCCCTTGTGGGCACATCGCGTCTCCGGGACCCCTGAGGGGTGGCATTGGCGTTGTCGCCTGCCTCCTCCTGGGTGCCTGGGACACCGAGTCCCTCCTGGCCAGCCTGGCTGCTTTGTGGTGGTGGGGCAGGGATCCTGGGTGTCTCCTGGGATGTGGCAGGAGTGGGGGTGGTGGTTGGCCCCGTTGTACCTGACGCAGGTGCTGCAGGTGGTTGGACACCAGAGGTGCCAGGTTGGTCGGGGTCGTCCACAGAGTGGTGAGAGTCGTCGCTGCTGGTGGGATCGGGCTCCCGCAGATCCGGGTCCTGTGAGTCTTCCCCCCCAGTGTTGGGGGGTGAACCACGAGGTTGACCTGTGTGTGAGAGAGGCAATGTTAATTTTGGTCCATGCAACATCCATGTTTTATCAGTTTCAAAGTTGGCACATTTCCTCTTGGAATTAGGATCTGTCTTGCATTCCACTCACAGTGCACTTGTGCATGGGTGTGTCCCTTGGGCACCACTTTGGCCCCTTTAACTATGTGTGGCACAGTCTTACTTGCTGCGTCAAGTGTGACTGCAGTCAGCAGTGGAGTGGGCAGGTGTGGCGAGCCATGCATTGGCGCCTTCCGTGTAGCACTGTACATGTGCACATGGAGTGGATCCACACACTTATATAATGCAGGTAGCTGTCGTTGTGCTTGTGAACAGGTTGTGACATGGCCCTGTGTTTTGCCATGGAGAAGAGGGGGGGTTCTGGCACTGGCCACCCTTGGCTACATGCACGCAGTCTACCTGCTGACGAGCAGACATTCCCACACACCACACGGCTGATTTGCTCTCCCTGTGTCTCCCTCCCTCTCTGTCCCCCTCTCCCTCCCTCTGTGTGTCAGCCTCCTCCCTCTGTCCGTGTCCCTGTGTCTCCCTCCCTCTCTGTCCCCCTCTCCCTCCCTCTGTGTGTCAGCCTCCTCCCTCTGTCCGTGTCCCTGTGTCTCCCTCCCTCTCTGTCCCCCTCTCCCTCCCTCTGTGTGTCAGCCTCCTCCCTCTGTCCGTGTCCCTGTGTCTCCCTCCCTCTCTGTCCCCCTCTCCCTCCCTCTGTGTGTCAGCCTCCTCCCTCTGTCCGTGTCCCTGTGTCTCCCTCCCTCTCTGTCCCCCTCTCCCTCCCTCTGTGTGTCAGCCTCCTCCCTCTGTCCGTGTCCCTGTGTCTCCCTCCCTCTCTGTCCCCCTCTCCCTCCCTCTGTGTGTCAGCCTCCTCCCTCTGTCCGTGTCCCTGTGTCTCCCTCCCTCTCTGTCCCCCTCTCCCTCCCTCTGTGTGTCAGCCTCCTCCCTCTGTCCGTGTCCCTGTGTCTCCCTCCCTCTCTGTCCCCCTCTCCCTCCCTCTGTGTGTCAGCCTCCTCCCTCTGTCCGTGTCCCTGTGTTTCCCTCCCTCTCTGTCCCCCTCTCCCTCCCTCTGTGTGTCAGCCTCCTCCCTCTGTCCGTGTCCCTGTGTCTCCCTCCCTCTCTGTCCCCCTCTCCCTCCCTCTGTGTGTCAGCCTCCTCCCTCTGTCCGTGTCCCTGTGTCTCCCTCCCTCTCTGTCCCCCTCTCCCTCCCTCTGTGTGTCAGCCTCCTCCCTCTGTCCGTCTCCCTGTGTCTCCCTCCCTCTCTGTCCCCCTCTCCCTCCCTCCGTGTGTCAGCCTCCTCCCTCTGTCCGTGTCCCTGTGTCTCCCTCCCTCTCTGTCCCCCTCTCCCTCCCTCCGTGTGTCAGCCTCCTCCCTCTGTCCGTGTCCCTGTGTCTCCCTCCCTCTCTGTCCCCCTCTCCCTCCCTCCGTGTGTCAGCCTCCTCCCTCTGTCCGTCTCCCTGTGTCTCCCTCCCTCTCTGTCCCCCTCTCCCTCCCTCTGTGTGTCACCCTCTGTCACCTCAGCCCAGCTTCCTGGGCACACGCTGTTAGCAGATCTTTGAATGGCCCTTGGCTTGTTGATGTGAGTTTGTTTCTGATCTCCAGGCACCCATTGGGTGTAGTGTGTGTCTCGGCGCTGCTGCTGTGGTGGTGTGTGCTGCCACTCTTTAACAATGTTGGCTGTTCATTAGCTGCTGTCATGTGCAAAACAGTGCCTTCACCCCCATGTGTTGATGCAAGGCGTCCGCCATTTGCTGGCGGGTCTTTCCTGTGTGGGGACACAGTGTTTGTCTGGCTGTGACCTAGGCCATATGGGCAGAGGGCATTGTTGTCTGCTTCTGAGTTGCACGATGTGAATTTTGGGGCCCACCCTCCCGCCATCCGGGTTACCGTGTCATGTGTTGGTGTCTTCTGTGGCCTGTGACTTGACATTGTCCAGCTGGGTGCATGGGGCATGGTGGCGGCAGTGGCATGTGCGTGTTCATGGAGTGTGGTTGAGTCATGCAATAGCTTGGGGTGGTTGCGTGCCTGTTAGTGATTTTGGTTGTGGATGACATTCCCCCCATGTGAGGTGCGTTGTTTGTGTACTCACCCGGGTCTCGGAGTCCTCCTAATCCTTCGACTGCCTCCACCGGCTGTATGGCCATCACCCTCTCCTCCCAGGGCTGGTAGTGTACGGGTCTGCGGGAGGGCCCTCCTCCAGTGGCGTTGGCCTGGTTGTGTTCCTCCAGCATCTTGGCTCGGACCCTCCTCCGCAGATCGTACCACCTGGCTTGGCATTCATGCCTGGTCCTTCTGGTGTCCGCAACAGCATTCACAGCATCGACGATGGTCTGCCACATGGCTGTTTTTGCTGCCATGCTGGTCTGTCTGACCAATGTTCCAAAGAGCTGTGGCTCGACTCTGAGGATTTCATCGACAAGGACTTCCAACTCTCGGTTACTGAACTTTGGATTCTTGTTAGTGGGCATGGTGAGGGGTGTGGGTGTGGATGGTGGGGGGGTGTGTGGATGGTTGTGGGTGTGTGGATGTGGTTGTGCAGGTATGTGTGTGTGTGAATGTGATGAGGGGGTGTTTGTGAAGGTGGTTGTGTGAAGGTGTGCAAGTGTAAGGTGTGGTGAAGCTTGTAGTATGGTGCTGTAGGTTGTCTGTGGGGTCTGGCAGCAGTGAGTCTGTTGCAAAGGCTCATGGTTTGTGTGTGTGGGCCCTTTTTATTGGTCCATTGGTGGGTGTGGCTGTGTTTGAAGTTTGGGTGGGTGTGTTATAAGGAGTGGTGGTGTTTTGGGCCTCTGTTTGTTTTTGGCAGTTGCAGGTCAGTGAATGTGTTTTTTTAGTGTTTGTTGGACATGTTTTGTGGCTTTGTGCCATTCGAATGGTGTATTCTTGTGTTGTTTTGGTTTGTCCTGGTTGTGTACGTGCGTTTTTAGCGTGTGTACGGTGTGTACATGGGCCATTTGGTTGTACGGTGCTGTCCTTGTGTGTGGCTTGGTACGACTCGTACATGCGGTTGTGATGTTGGGGCCTGGGGTGCGCTCCGTACTTAGGAGGTTGGGGTGGGGGTGCGACTCTGATGTACACGGGTGTACATACAGGGGGGTAGGACACGTACAGGGGTGGGGGTACGACTTGAACGTACAGGGGTGTACATACACGGGGGTAGGACACGTACAGGGGTGGGGGTAGGACTCGAACGTACAGGGGTGTACATACACGGGGGTAGGACACGTACAGGGGTGGGGGTACGACTCGAACGTACAGGGGTGTACATACACGGGGGTAGGACACGTACAGGGGTGGGGGTACGACTCGAACGTACAGGGGTGTACATACACGGGGGTAGGACACGTACAGGGGTGGGGGTACGACTCGAACGTACAGGGGTGTACATACACGGGGGTAGGACACGTACAGGGGTGGGGGTACGACTTGAACGTGCAGGAGTGTACATACACGGGGGTAGGACACGTACAGGGGTGGGGGTACGACTCGAACGTACAGGGGTGTACATACATGGGGGTACGACACGTACAGGGGTGGGGGTACGACTCGAACATACACGGGTGTAGGTACACGGGGGTACGACACGTACAGGGGTGGGGGTACGACTCGAACGTACAGGGGTGTACATACACGGTGGTATGACACATACAGGGGTGGGGGTACGACTCGAACGTACAGGGGTGTACATACACGGGGGTAGGACACGTACAGGGGTGGGGGTATGACTTGAACGTACAGGAGTGTACATACACGGGGGTAGGACACGTACAGGGGTGGGGGTACGACTCGAACGTACAGGGGTGTACATACACGGTGGTACGACACGTACAGGGGTGGGGGTACGACTCGAACGTACAGGGGTGTACATACACGGGTGGGGGTTCGACACGTACACGGGTGTACATACAGGGGGGGTGTACATTAACGGGGAGTACGACTCGAACGTATGGGTGCTGGGGGGAGTGTTGGGCGCGTATGCGGGCACATGTCTCCATGGTTGCAATGGGAGTTCGGTGCGGACGGTGTTTTTACCATACGGTTGTGAGATCGGACGCACGGGTTGGATCGTGATTCCTCGGTCGGACTTCACTTTTCACATTTGTACGGTAAATCGTCCGAGGACGTGTCGGACACATTTTCCGACCCGAGGACGTGTGGGGAAATATTCCGAATGCGGTTCGCATGGACTTTTTACCATGCGAATCGTGATTGCCAGTTTGTACGGCACTTGTACGATTCGTACGGTAAAAAGACCGGATACGAGTCGTACGGGGACATTTTTTACCGGATCGTAATTGGCACCAGAGTGTCTTTCAGCCACTGCTCTTTATCCATTGGTCTGGTTAAGTGTCATTCCCATTTTCCCTCCGCCCACCACAGTATAGATATACTGGAATGGTTCGGATCACTTTTGTTGAGCGCCCTCTTTATCGATTTTCTTAATGATAACCAGGGCCACTAAAATAATGCGATTGTGTGGCCACGGTGTTTTTCACACAATTATGGATGTGCCACATGTGTCATATAATCCACCATCTGCGGCATAATCCTCAGATTCTCACACAAAAAAAAATGGTTTCTAGCTCAAATGGTTCAAAAGTTATTAAAGACACAGAAATGTGTGTTGTTGTGCAGGGAAGGCCTTTTGCAAAGGTTGACTGGTGACCTTTCTTTTGCTTGTTGCTATATTTACGTGTTACACTGGCACTAATGAGGTGCAACCTAAGCCCTGAGAGTGTTAGAAAGAGTAAAACAAGCATTTGCAATGCAATAGGTCTCGCATTTATGAGCGTTTTATCTATTGGCATTGTAAATGACAATGCCTTTTATTTATGTTTTGTTTTTAAAACAGATAAATAAAAGGCATTATCATCTACAATGCAAATAGCTTAAACTCTTGCAAATGTTAGCACTATTGCATTGCAAATGCATGCTATAAATATTTTAAAAAGCGTTAGGAGAGAGCAGGACAAAGCTATTTGAGAAAATAGTGCTCGGAGGCTGTAATTAAAGCCTACTGAGAAACAACACACGTAACAGGGGGTGTCGCCACGGGAGGTTACAAAATGAGACAAGGTGGTGCTAAGGAGGGACTACAAAGCCTTTTATACAATGAACAGCCACAGTTTACAGTGGACAATAATACAAGCCAATGAAAAATATGTGCGGAGAGTGGGCTTCAAGTCCTTCCCGCAATACAGCAGGCCCCGCAGCGCATGCGCTGCCCAGGCTCGACCTTTAAACAGTATGTGAAAGTGTTACATTGAGGTTGGGTTGTTCACACTGTCCAAGGCTGCTAGCCAGCTGAGCCAAGACTCTGATCCGTAGACGTACCAACTGTAAGCTGAGCATTAATACTAAATCATTTCCCCTTTAAAAGGAACACAAGCATCTCCTTATGTTCATTCAGTCACAGTGAAAACTACATATTGTGAAATGTTTAATTTCTAAGCCTACCTATGCCTTTGTACACCAAAAGATCCAAAGGCTGATTATTAAAACTTCCCCACTGGGGCAGTGGTCATGTTTATCTGTTTTTTGTGCAACCAAACACTTATAAATAAAAAAAAAACATGAGATCATTTTGATTAGGTTTCCCCAACACTCCCTGGGATTCATGACTGTAGAAGCTAGAGACTGCAAAGGACTTCAGTGGCTTTTTAAAAATCAATATGCAAAGTGATATTGGCTGACTAGTTCTTGCACCCATTTTCACAATATTGAGCATAGTAAAGTCCTTCCACGTGGTTGTAGGATTGAGAAATGCAGTATTCGCTTCAGAGTCTGTCTAGATTACTGACTGTACAGGCAGCCGTGCACAGACACTTTAGAGGCGGATATTTCAGAAAGTTAAACTTTTCTGGAAACTGACCCAGGCTAACATTTCTGAAGTATATATACTCTTACTGGGAAGAAACCCAGCTGAGATACAGTCCTTAATACTAGTACTACTTAGGCAAGGATAAATCCAAAAAAACAGGTTTATATGGGATGGAATGGAAAGACATTTGTAGAGCGCATGGCTACCCGGAAGCGTCCCAGCGCTAGGAACTAACACGGAGGAGGCAGAAAGCTAAGGAAACAGCGCGGTCTTTAATTGCTTACGAAAAGCCAGATGGATGGGGACTGTGCGAAGGTGTAAAGGCAGAGAGTTCCAGAGTTTGGAGGCGTTATAAGAAAACAGCCGGCCGCCACTTCTGGACCTCTTGATCCTAGGAATCTCTGCTAGATACAGGTCGTCTGACCGGAGATTCCTATTTGCTTTATAAGGACGTATCAGGGTTGAGTTAATGGGCGGACCAATCCTCTGCATTGACTTATGTGCCAGACACAAGGCTTTGAATCTAATGCGTTCCTGCACTGGAAGCCAATGGAGGGAACAAAGAGCAGGTTTTGCAGATTGGCTGTTGGTGGTTCCAGTCAGAAGTCTGGCGGCGCTGTTTTGAACTGATTGGAGTTTAGCGACTGCTGAAATGGGTGCGCCCAAATACAAAACATTCTCATAGTCCAATCTAGAGAGTATGAGTGATTGGACCAGTACTTGCCTGGGAGGGGAGGAGGGGCAGAACTTTTCGGGCCATTCTGAGTAGGCTATAGTATAGGGCTGCCGTCTTCCTAGCCTGCGTCCTAAAGCTCAGGTCCTGGTCCAAGCATATACCCACGCTCTTAGTTTCTGACTTGGGGACCAGGGCTGGACCCATGCTGGAAGGCCACATGGAACTGGACTTCAAACTAAGAGTATTGCCCAGTATCATGATCTCGGTTTTTCCTCCGTTAAGCTTGAGCTGGGACGCCTCCATCCAGTTTGAAATGTCCTCTAGGCGGGTATAGAGGGCATGAGTTTTTTGGTCTGCTTGGTTTAACCCCACCACCAATTGCGTGTCATCGGCATAGGTAATCATCCGGATTCCATAGGGGGCTACAATGGCTGCCAGAGGGGCCATATAAACATTAAAAAGCGTAGGGCTAAGTGACGAGCACTGCGGTCCACCACTCAGCAGGGAGGTGGGTTTAGATGCAATATTCTCTTCAAATACCTGAAAGGTTCTACCCTCCAGGAAAGAGGATAGCCATTGAAGCACCGTGCCATCTATTCCTCTACTCCTGAGACGCCGGATCAGAGTTGAATGATTCACCGTGTCAAATGCGGCGCTCAGGTCTAGTAGTATGGCTGCCGAACCTCCTGAGACAAGAATTTTCCTGCTTTCCTCTACCACTGCCAGTAGTGCCATTTTGGTACTCTGGCGCAGTCGGAACCCTGTTTGAGAGAAGTGGAGCAGGTTGTGGGTTTCAAGGAAGTTGGAGAGGGTCTGATTGACGTGTTTCTCTGCTACCTTGCTTATTGCAGGCAAAAGGGATATGGGGCGGTAGTTGCCCAGGTCTGCTGGGTCCAGATTGAGCTTCTTAAGTAGGGCTTTTACCACAGCACCTTTCCGTTTACAGTGGGACAGTGAGGCATTAATCAGATTGGTTATGTTGGGGGCTGTAATTGAGGTGATCTGTTTCAAAATATTAAGTGGAGCCAGATCATTAGGAGAACCGCTCTTTACCGTGGAGAGCAGGGTGAGGAAAGTTTCCTGGGACAGAGGGGGCAAGGCCTCGAGAGTGTGATAAAATGTGGCCTATTTGTATTTTTTATCATCAACGAGACCCATTACACACAACACACTGACATCCCCAGAACATACATTGACGCAACAGTACAAGCGGGTCATGGTGGTGTATTTTGTTGTATTCCACTGGAGTGTTGATTTTTTGTGTGCATCGTGTTGAATTGTTGATGTTTATAGTGTTTTATTGTAATTTTATGTTTCGCTGTTTTTGTATATTTGGGGGTGCTGTTGTATGTTGTTGTGAGTTTTAGTAATTCTAACTTTGCAGTTTTAAGCATGCGCACTCTGCTTCTAGATGATGCAACAGTGGGCTTCCGCTGTTCAAAATGTTGATGGCCACCATTTATGACAAATATTGTATAAATGCATAGATGTGAAAACTTCTTCAATGAACAGCGTCTCAGACTCCCAAATGATGTGACATTTTAAGCATGGTATATTCCTCGTGTAGCCATCCCGCAAAGCACTCCATTTCCAGTTGGAAGTTGCCTTATGTAAATAGAAAACCCTAACTCAAGGGAAAAGGCCTGGTTAGTCCTAGTTGCGTTTGATATTCCCCGTTCGAGTTGCAAAACCTCATATTAGCATGGACCCAGTGAAAAAAGACCGACTGTGGTGTCAGCTGCAATGGATTTAGCCCCTTGGTCCTGGTAATTAAGGCAAGGAGGTGAGCGGCTCTCCCACAGTCGAGGCGTTTATGTACATCTTGCCTTATCCAAATAAAAGAAGGGTCACCAGAGGATTCCAGATGGAAACGCTGACTTGGCATGAGAAAGAGGTTCCTATAAACAAAATTACAGTCACAAACTTTTGGTGTTGACCAGGAATGGCCAGGCGCTACAGCCTGCACTTCCATGGTAAAAGATTTTTACACTTGTATATATGCCTGTGAACGCATAAGGATGTCATAGACTGCCCGTCTGTTGAACATGCCTGCTTTCTCTTGTCCTTGCACCCCCGTGGGGATGTTGTATAATGTATCTATCTGCGGTCTCCGAGCTGGGCGGGCACAAGACTCAGTCATGCTGTCCGCGCTGGCCACTTGCATGCCATGCAACACTTCCCAGTCAACATGTGGCTCGTCAATGACCAGGAGCTGTTTGAACTTCTTGGCTTGTCCTGTTGACGCCGAGGTCTGCTCCACCAGCCCCACCAAGGCAGCGGCCACTGTTTGCTTCACAGCATTGGATATGGAGGTGAAAAAGTTGCTGCCGACCAAGGCAGGCTGGACTGGCGCCTCTCCCGGGCCGGCGAGGGGGCAGTGGGAGGAGGCTGCTGAGCAGGAGTGGCAGAAATAGGAGAATCTCAATAGAGAAAATAGAACACGTCCAGTGTAACAACCAAGTAAAGGGGCCAGTAGCCATGGAAGGATAAGAATGACAACATGGCCATACTAAGGATGGACTAACAAGCCAATTAAGGAATCAGAAGCCAGCATTTACAAAGGACAACGACACAAACCAATGAAAAATATGGCCGGTGGAGTGGGCGGGGCTTCTCTTCCGTACTGAACTACCACAGATGATCCCAAGATCAGCGCTTGCGTGCTGGCTCAGGCTCGACCTTAAAAGAAGACAAAATAATTAAACAATACTATCACAAAATGTGCCCCAGTATACCGCATAATTTGCCTTTTCTTGATGCATCGTTTAGTCTACCCTGCCGCATAATTTGTCGCTCTCCTGCCGCGTAATTCCAGTGTCCCTGATTATATATGTTTATAAAGAGTGTGTTGACTTAACATGCAGTGCATTTTACAGGCGGCTTGTGTGTCTGGGCACATCAATGTTTCTGGACCTCTATGGTATTGTTGGTAACTGTCAGCAGTGATGATAGCCTCTCACTGTTCCCAAAGCCGGCTCTCGTTTTACATCCTGCACTCAGCTGATTATGACAAACAGAGCGAACTGATCACTCCGGCACTCTCACCTGCAATAGGTAAAAGAGCGACTCTGAAGCCGTAGCCGGGACTCGGGGTTGCGGCTAACGCGCCGGAGAGCTGTGGACCCAGCACAAGAAATTGAGTGGCCCGCCCAAGTGTAGAGAAGGGAAGGGCAGTTTCAGTGTACTTATGAGTGACATTCAATGACTATGAATGACTTTCAACGACCAAATGTGTGACACTTAAGAGTGACATTTTCTTGCTAGTAAAATCAGGCAATGTAGTCCATGGAGATTTATAAAATTCAGAAGTTACACCCATATGAGCAGCGAGAAACAGTAAGAGGATCTTGAAACTGCTGCCAAGCACCTGAATTGAGAGGCACTAAACTCTCTCTTTCATGTGTTTAGTTTCTTTTATAGCGCTCCTCATACCGGTGTAGGGTGTCAGAGCACTTTACATCATACATATTGTCATTATACAGAGACAATGATTCATATGTGTGTAATCAGCCTAGAAATGTTACAAAAGACAGTGAGGAATACAAGTTAGAGGAATGACATGTCATCCACACTAGCAGGCAGTATATTGTTACAAATTGTTATATCTAGAGAAGCACACACAGGATTTAAAATGTACCACAGTGGCTTCTCTATAAAAAGAATGTATTTGTACCCAAACAAACCCCATTTAGCAACATTAGGATAATAAAGGACTTGGGGGAATATAACATTTCAAGCTATACCTTGCAGTCTGAATGCAGCTCCTTGTTGGCAGCTCATATGTAATTGTGCCATTTGAGGATTGTAGCTTATGAACTGCAAGTAACAAAAGGCTCTCTGTGACCAAAGCAGTAACCCACTGAGCTAGAAACATAAAATGCAGTTTAGTGAACTGCATGGCACATGTTCTTTGCAGCATGCACATTAACGCCCTGCGCTACTTCATGATTACTGAAAAATGGCACTAGACCAAACACTGACCCCACTTTAGCAGGCATTATTCACTCACTCTATCAGGAACATTATTCACTTGTCTTATCTTACATTTGAATCGTTTCCTGAAAACTCCTGCACCCACAAGGAATTCGGTAGCAGGTGGTTTTATTTCTGAATACACAGGACCTGACCCTCCCATTCTACCATTCAGAGTTGTCCCACCCACGCACACCTAAGAGCAAGGACGGGCGGGTATAGCGGCTGCTAACCTGCCAACTCACACAGTGCCACCGCGGGACACACAATATCAGCTCCCATCACACGGACACCCGGTGAAGAGCCAATATCACACGGTGCCAGGGAAAACGAGCTGAAAACCCCTGTAAATAGTGGTTTTCCAGCTCATTTTCTGGGGCTTTGAACTGTCGACATCCATTAAGGGGTGTGAAAACACCCCAGGACATCGGAACCAGCCTCAGCACGCTTTTTTGGGGGGTTTCGGGAGGAGGCTTGGGGACAGGTCAAAACTGTAATGTAGAAGAGTGGAAACAAGATGAACAACCAGAAAACGAGTGGTTCTTGCTTGCGTCAATTGGTTTTTGATCCATTTTATTAACAGAAATGCCATCGTCACATTAAAAATTCAGGGCCTAATTTACTATATTTTGATACACGTCAGCGCAACAAGCCTTTCTGCTTCGCTGCCGTACGTCACAATAAAGGGGCGGGAGTACACAATGGAATGCCATTCTCCAACGCCAGCACCCCTGCAGCGTGGAGCAAGGGTGCCTGCGCTGCGGGGAGGATTGTTTTCATGCAGGAAGGGGCACCTTCCTGCACACACACAATCATTAATGGGGTTTTGCTCCTTCCATGTGTGCTGCAGAATGTGTGACAGTGTTTCAGGGTGGGTTATAATAGTGCAATATGACATTGTTCTGGGGTGTGATATAACTGTGCAGAGGGACAGTGTTCCAGGGTGGGATATATTAGTGCAGAGGGACAGCGTTCCAGGGTGACATATCACAGTGTAATGTGACAGAGTTCCAGGGTGGGATATAATAGTGCAGAGTGACAGTATTCAAGGGAGGGCTATAATAGTGCAGAGTGACAGTGTTCCAGAGTGGGATATAATAGTGCAAAGGGACAGTGTTCCAGGGTGGGATATAATAGTGGAAAGGGACAGTGTTCCAGGGTGGGATATGATAGTGCAGAGTGACAGAGTTCCAGGGTGGGATATAATAGTGCAGTGACAGTGTTCAAGGGTGGGATATAATAGTGCAGAGTGACAATGTTTAAGGGTGGGATATAATAAGGCAAAGTGACAGTGTTCCGGGGTGGGGTATAATAGTGCAGAGGGACAGTGTTCCAGAGTGGGATATATTAGTGCAGAATGACAGTGTTCCAGGGTGGGATATAATAGTGCAGAGTGACAGTGTTCAAGGGTGTGATATGATAGTGCAGAGTGACAGTGTTCCAGGGTGGATGATAATAGTGCAGAGTGACAGTGTTCCAGGGTGGGATATAACAGTGCAGAATGACAGTGTTCAAGGGTGGGATATAATAGTGCAGAGTGACAGTGTTCAAGGGTGGATGATAATAGTGCAGAGTGACAGTGTTCCAGGGTGGGATATAACAGTGCAGAATGACAGTGTTCCAGGGTTGGCTATAATAGAGCAGAGTGACAGAGTTTCCAGGGTTGGCTATAATGGTGCAGAGTGACAGTGGTCAAGGGTGTGATATGATAGTGCAGAGTGACAGTGTTCCAGGGTGGGATATAATAGTGCAGAGTGACAGAGTTCCAGGGTGGATGATAATAGTGCAGAGTGACAGTGTTCCAGGGTGGGATATAACAGTGCAGAATGACAGTGTTCAAGGGTGGGATATAATAGTGCAGAGTGACTGTGTTCAAGGGTGGATGATAATAGTGCAGAGTGACAGTGTTCCAGGGTGGGATATAACAGTGCAGAATGACAGTGTTCCAGGGTTGGCTATAATAGAGCAGAGTGACAGAGTTTCCAGGGTTGGCTATAATGGTGCAGAGTGACAGTGGTCAAGGGTGTGATATGATAGTGCAGAGTGACAGAGTTCCAGGGTGGGATATAATAGTGCAGAGTGACAGTGTTCCAGGGTTGGCTATAATAGTGCAGAGTGACAGAGTTCCAGGGTTGGCTATAATAGTGCAGAGTGACAGAGTTTCAGGGTAGGATATAACAGTGCAGAATGACAGTGTTCCAGTATTGGCTATAATAGAGCAGAGTGACAGAGTTTCCAGGGTTGGCTATATTAGTGCAGAGTGACAGAGTTCCAGGGTGGGATATAATAGTGCAGAGTGACAGTGTTCAAGGGTGTGATATAATAGTGCAGAGTGACAGAGTTCCAGGGTGAGATATAATAGTGCGGAGTGACAGTGTTCCAGAGTGGGATAGGTGCGGGTGATCTGTAGACTCAGTTATTGCTGAATTGGGAGAGAATCGAATGCTGGGCGATGGGAAATGGAAGGTTTGGGGTCTGAGTGTCACGTAACGATGATCGTATCATGTCTGAGGTTTGACCGCTTCAGCCCGTCATTCATCATGGCGAGCAGCCGCTGACAGTCAGTGAGCCCCCTTGAGGTCGACACATGGGGCGGTGCATGGGGATGAAGAGGACTGTCCCATGACCTCCACATGCAGGTGGGTTGTCACATGCGCAGTAAGGTTCACAGATGACGTCAAACAGGTGATCGTCCTTTCACTATTGACTGATTATGTCTGCACTGTGAAAAGCACATTCATTGTGATTGGTGCAGTGACTTGGTCTGTGCTAAAGCTATACCATGGGGCGGTTTAGGGCGGAGTCTCCTATCTGTGATGCAGACCCAGAGGATCTTTAAAATGACCATGGGAGCGAGTACCCAAGGAAGGATGTCTTGACATAAAAGTTGTGAAATAATGTTTTTGTTACAGTTCTCAGTGTGGAGATGTTGCCCGAGTGCGAAGATTCTGCCATGAGTGCGGAAACTCTGCACTCGTAACTTTACGAGTCGTAAATCCCTTCGTGAGTCAGACCCTCGGTCTTCTACTTCACATGTTTAGCGGACACCATGGTTCTGAGGGAAGAGACATGGTCAAGTCTATGAACTATCCTTGCCAAGATGGTGGATTATCCAGAAACCTATTGGACCGTCCCAATCCAAGATGAAGTCTGAGTCTTTCCTGTGATGTCAGTTCCTGTTTTCATCAGATATAAAAGAGGCAATCATGAGAGATTACGTACGCTTCACCAGTTTGGAGTGGCTGCTGCCCGCAGCATCGGAAAGACCTACAGAGACTACAGAGCAGGGCCTTACGGATTGCAGCAGGTGCTCCTATCTTCACAAGAACAGCAGACCTCCACAGAGACCTAGGCGTTGAGATGTTGGACGACCATCCCCGCAAACTCAACAGGACATTCTACAAAGGATTGGATCAAAAAGAAAACCCACTGATCAGGAAACTTGCCGACATTTCTACAAACCCATTTGACCGCTACCCGTGGCCCATCGAAGCGCTAACCTTGTGAAACTGAAACAGCAACACAGCATCCAAAAACTGATCGCTGCCAGAGGGTAAACCGCCCCGGCAGGTACCCAAAACTCATCACTGTCAGAAGGCAACCGCCGCGGCAGCCATCAAAAGCTCATCACCGTCAGAAGACATTTGACAGACGAATACAAGACTCTGCGAGAAAACTTGCTGACACTTCTGCAAACCTAATTGACCGCAACCCACGGCCTATAACAGCGCTGACCTTGTGATCCAACCTCAACTGTGATAAAGAGTCACACATCAATAAGACAACCTAAACAGCGACTAAAAAACTCAAAATGAATGTGGAGTAATGAGGCTACCGCCTCGGTATCCAAAAACTCACCACTGTCAGAAGGCATCTGACAGACGAAAACAAGACACACAGATGATGTGTCATTGCGTTTGGTCACTATTTTTCGTTGTGTTCCTCGCTCACTTGTTCTTTATTTTGTCTTTTTAATTTTTACTTCCTGCTGCTGGATTTCATTCGGATTCTTGTTGTGGATTCCTCACCTTGTTTCCTCTTCCCTCCAGATAGGGCTTTATTTGTAACAGAATGAGTGCCGGTGCCCAAAGCTCTGCTCAGAAACTCGGGTCGCAATGAATTCCAGCGGTGTGATAGGAGTTTGGTTCCTGGCGTATGTACTGCAAGATCACATCTCCCATCGAGTACTATTCGATTGCCAAGGAGTTTTTTTTCGATTGGCCTTTTGTACCTCACCTTGACCTCTTCACGAGACACCTGACACTTTTCACGTGTGTTATACCATGCAGGGTGGCACCATGGCCACTGAGAAGTGCCTCCCTTTCCTTGGGCACTCCAAAAGGACACAGAAGTGGTTTTCACCAAGTCCCGTCCCTGACAATTTGAAATAGATAAACAGATTTCTGGTATCTTCCTAGTGAAGCAAGGGCACGATCACGGTTGGATTGGGATTCAAAATCGGCCCGGGCACGCTAGAAAAAATGGCCCACATTTGCATATTGCCTTTCCTCAAAACTGCTTCGGCGAAATTTTATTTAAAAAAAGGGTGGGGGGGGGTGGGGGGGGGTTAAAAAAAATGCATGAATTTGTTTACATTGGTGACTGAAAAAAACAAGTGAGGCCACTTCTTTAGGCCCCCTGTCCCGCTCTGTATGCATACATTAATGGGCCGGCCCTGCGAGAGAAAGAAAGTGACACCTCTGCCTGTTGCTAAACGTGAGGTAATGAGCGCCCTTCTGCCTCCAGAAAGGCCACTCAGACACTCACTGGGCCGCTGGCTGTATTCGAACAAGAGCGACACCGCCCAAATCTGCCCCCCCCCAGACTGCTCCAAAAAGCAGCGCACAGTTGGAACTCGCACCGACCCTCGGGCATCGCCCGAGTGCCCGCATTACTAATTCGACGCTGGGCACAATAAATCTTCCCCATGGCCTGTTCCATACCTCAGCTACTCACCCCATTCGGGGGTATGCATAATTGGTGCCTGCTCTCCAGGGCGTGCCAGTGGCGACTGCCACGCGGACGGGAGGAAGTTCCGAATGTTTGAATGAGTGGTGGGTTGGTGGTAATTGGTTCATCAGGGTCGGATTGGCAGTGGTCTAGTACCTGAGTAGCAGCTGTGGGCCCCTTTTTTGGGCAGCATGGAGCTGATTTTGTCGGTGTCTGTGCTGTTCAGATGCCCCCAGCGGCCCAGTGGGGCATGAGCGGCCTCTCCGGAGGCAGATGGGCCTCCGTTACCTCCCTTTTACCAGTGGGCGGAGGCGTCATTCCCAGTCTCTTGCTGAACCGGCCCATTAATGTACGTAGATGGAGCAGAGCCAGGCTGTCTGAAACAGCAACACAGCATCCAAAAACTGATCGCTGCCAGAGGGTAAACCGCCCCGGCAGGTACCCAAAACTCATCACTGTCAGAAGGCAACCGCCGCGGCAGCCATCAAAAGCTCATCACCGTCAGAAGACATTTGACAGACGAATACAAGACTCTGCGAGAAAACTTGCTGACACTTCTGCAAACCTATTTGACCGCAACCCACGGCCTATAACAGCGCTGACCTTGTGATCCAACCTCAACTGTGATAAAGAGTCACACATCAATAAGACAACCTAAACAGCGACTAAAAAACTCAAAATGAATGTGGAGTAATGAGGCTACTGTCTCGGTATCCAAAAACTCACCACTGTCAGAAGGCATCTGACAGACGAAAACAAGACACACAGATGATGTGTCATTGCGTTTGGTCACTATTTTTCGTTGTGTTCCTCGCTCACTTGTTCTTTATTTTGTCTTTTTAATTTTTACTTCCTGCTGCTGGATTTCATTCGGATTCTTGTTGTGGATTCCTCAGCTTGTTTCCTCTTCCCTCCAGATAGGGCTTTATTTGTAACAGAATGAGTGCCGGTGCCCAAAGCTCTGCTCAGAAACTCGGGTCGCAATGAATTCCAGCGCTGTGATAGGAGTTTGGTTCCTGGCGTATGTACTGCAAGATCACATCTCCCATCAAGTACTATTCGATTGCCAAGGAGTTTTTTTTCGATTGGCCTTTTGTACCTCACCTTGACCTCTTCACGAGGCACCTGACGCCTTTCGCGTGTGTTATGCCATGCAGGGTGGCACCATGGCCACTGAGAAGTGTCTCCCTTTCCTTGGGCACTCCAGAAGGACACAGAAGTGGTTTTCACCAAGTCCCGTCCCTGACAATTTGAAATAGATAAACAGATTTCTGGTATCTTCCTAGTGAAGCAAGGGCACGATCACGGTTGGATTGGGATTCAAAATCGGCCCGGGCACGCTAGAAAAAATGGCACACATTTGCATATTGCCTTTCCTCAAAACCGCTGGCTGTATTCGAATAACAGCGACACCGCCCAAATCTGCCTCCCCCCAGAATGCTCCAAAAAGCAGCGCACAGTTGGAACTCGCACCGACCCTCGGGCATTGCCCGAGTGCCCGCATTACTAATTCGACGCTGGGCACAATAAATCTTCCCCATGGCCTGTTCCATACCTCAGCTACTCACCCCATTCGGGGGTATGCATAATTGGTGCCTGCTCTCCAGGGCGTGCCAGTGGCGACTGCCACGCGGACAGGAGGAAGTTCCGAATGTTTGAATGAGTGGTTGGTGGTAATTGGTTCATCAGGGTCGGATTGGCAGTGGTCTGGTACCTGAGTAGCAGCTGTGGGCCCCTTTTTTGGGCAGCATGGAGCTGATTTTGTCGGTGTCTGTGCTGTTCAGATGCCCCCAGCGGCCCAGTGGGGCATGAACGGCCTCTCCGGAGGCAGATGGGCCTCCGTTACCTCCCTTTTACCAGTGGGCGGAGGCGTCATTCCCAGTCTCTCGCTGGGCCGGCCCATTAATGTACATAGTTGGAGCAGAGCCAGGTTGCCTGAGCAGGAGCGGCCTCAGTTATTGCAGGTGTGGTTCACCAGTGTGAACTAACTGTGAACTAATCCGTGCACAAAGATTCCTGGCAACATTTGAATTTTTTTCTCTCAGTGAAGTAAAGAAAAGATGCCTCTTCTAAACACCCCCCTCTTCTTTTCATAACACTTAAATTACTGAAGCAGTGCTTTGCGAAAAGGCGCAACCCATCAATGTGGGCCGCTGTTTTAGGGTGTCTCGGCCTATTTTTGAGTATTAATGTTCCAAGTTAGGCCAGATTTAAGGGGGGACACGTGTGGTTTTTTTGATGTACCTGATTCAAAGTGTGCATTGTCACGCTGAGCCCTCCATCTGTGGACTGACGTTTGCTAGTGCGAGGGACTACTTGTTTTTCCAGGGGTGCTGGCGGAAGGTCTGTGTCAGCAACGCGCCCTGACGCCGCGTCCAGACCATGGACCTTGTGAACAGCCGCATTGAAGCAGCGCACAAAGGCAGCCTCTAGGCACGCCCCCTCCTTTCTTTAAAGGCGCAGCTCACGTTTCATTTGTCCTGACCCTTCCTTTGTGATTGTGAAGTCTAGTCAGTTGCAAAGTCTGCTTTGTCTGTGCTGGTAACATGATCCGACTTAATGTCTTACTGAAGCAGGATGTAAAGTCCTGTTGTGAAGTATTAATCTATGTTGACACCACAGCATTGAGTACAAATAACGTGTCATTCATTCTGCACGCCCAGTTGATGAAGGGTTCAGCCCTTACTCCAGGCACAGTGCACGTGCAACAACACTTGTCTGTCTTCTATTTCCCTCTTCAGTCCTTGCTGCTGTCTAGTGTTTAACCTGATTGGAGAGGGCAGTAACTCAGAGCACGAGCAATTGGCATATGCAAACAAGCATTGATAAAGCAAATAGGTTTAACCTTTGTAGAATGCCCGACCACAAGCATTCACATAACATTTATGCAAACACTGATATTGGCGAGGCAGACATGCAAATAATTACATAAAGCAACAAACACACCCACATCCATTCACACAGGGAACAATATCGATAGAGCCATTTATGTGCACAGATCAGCAGGCGAACAGGCCCACAGACCTCCCTACACACACACACACACACACAGACCCCCTCACGTGACCGTCACAGACCAAGAGACCTGTGTTACCTTTCGCAGGCGGCTTGCAAAGTGACGGCTGCTCTAAGACCATCACAAAGTGCCCAATGTGAGAGTGAACAAGAGGGACCAAGAGAGAGGGATCGATGATGGAAGCCTGTCAATATCTTTCACACAATGAAGCAGCAGTGATTAGGCAGCCTGACATGTGTGGTTGGCAAGGATGAAGCGTGGGGAATGGTCCAGGTAGGCTGTCGCCTGAGGCCCCGCTACGCTGTGTGTGCCTTTTTAGGTCTCGCCTGACCCAGCGCATGCGCTGGTCTGGCGAGACTTTTTGAGAGGGCTCCAAAAAGTGCTACCAGGCCAGTCTAGACCTACAGTGCATGTGCGCGGCCGCTTTGATGTTTGATCGCAATCGCGATCACTTTCGCGGCCACACGGCCGCTTGGCATAGCCAATAGGTCTCGCTTTTGGGACCTTATAAGTATTTAGTTATGCAACTGTTGCATGGCTAAACACTTATAAGGTCCCAAAGACGAGACCTATTGGCTATGCCAATGCTTGTTTTAAAATACCTCTTGTGTTGTGTTTGCATTTTTGTGTTCAGTGGGGCCTTTTAATTGTTTTTAGAACGCCTTTCAGAACATCCCTGATGGATCCTGGAGGAGGACGATAGAGCCAAACAGATTTTATTAGACCTCAGTGCGGCTTTCGACACTGTGTCCCGTTACATCCTCCTGCAAAGGCTAACGTCACTGGGTACCACACTAGCCTGGATGTCTTCGTTCCTTGGAGACCGCTCATTTCAGGTCTTCTAAGGCACTGCTAGATGAGAATCGGAGGCGCTTGCTTGTGACGTTCCCCAGGGCTCGGCGTTGAGCCCGATGCTCCTTAACATTTATGTGCGCCCCCTTGCAAAGGTGGTTGAGACCTGCGGTTTAACTTTGTTCTTGCATGCAGACGACACACAGATCATCTTCGCTCTGTCGTCTGCACAGGGTCACCGCACTGGAACCCTGGACCTGTGCCTGAGCAGGATGTCCACATGGATGGGCGTAAACTCACTCAGGCTCATTCGTGGAAGGACTGAGGTCTTGGTGAAAAATACCCAAACATGGGCTTCTCAGGACTGGCCGGATGCTCTGGACAGCCTTCTGGATTTATCGTCCATGGTAAAGAACTTCGGCTTCTAGCTGCATGAGGGGCTAACTATGAAGCCGCAGGTAGCCAAAGTGGCCTCTACCTGCATTGCAGTACTGAGGTGCGTAAACAATATCATCTGCATAACACCACTCTCTGCCCAAAAAACAGTGATTTAAGCTCTGATCCTGTTGAGAACTAACTATGGGAACATCTTATATTTGGAGACAAAGAAGGCAGCCATTCAGGGGCAACAAGTCGTCCAAAATACCACGACCAGGCTGCTCTTCCGCCTTCTAAAGCATGCGTCAAATCTGCTCCGAGAGCTTCACTGACTGACCGTGGACAAACAAATACAGATTAAAGCCTTGTGCTATATGCACAAGGCTAGTTTCGGCGCAGCTCCAAGGTACATTCAAGATCTGGTGGCAACTTGCCAGCCTGCACGCACGCTTCGGTCATCAAACCAGTCCCTCTGTAAAGTGCCTAGAATTCATCTAGTGCGCATAGCGGCGGCGGTCGTTCTCGTACCGTGGCCCATAGCTATGGAACAACCTTCCGAAGTCTTTGCGAAGCTACTCCTCCCTCATGGTGTTTTGCAAATTGTGGGCTGACTTCTCTTTACCTGTGTTTAACTCCGGGAAACCACCATAGGCAGCTTAGCACTTTGTAAGATGCAAAAATAATGAGAGAAAATAGGCTGCAGGCGAGGGGAGGTGGGAGCGCAGGAATGTAGGGGAATGCAAGAATCAAGGAGGGTGAAACAGTGTGAAGAACCAGGGACTGAGGGAAAGGCAGGAATGGTAGACTGCTACAGAGATAGAAATGCAAGCTAGGGAGAGCTGGGGAACCCATGTCCACAAGCCAGGCCCCAATACTGACGCAGACAGACAACAAACTTACAAGCCCAAATAAAATGCTGCAAAGCACAGATAGGGGCAAATTTATAAGCCCCTTTGTGTCGCTCTTCCACCGCGCAACGTGGCGCAAATGAAGAATGAGATTTATGAAGCCACGTAAGGACACCTTGGGTGGCCCTGCACAGCCTCATACATCTCGAGTAATGTAACGCAGAGCAAAGCACTGCGTTATATAACCCTGCACCAGGGAGGCGTTTCCAAAGAAGCTGCATCGTTGTTCCCATGCAACATCCATGGATTTTGGCGCATTCCCAGATTTACAAGAACAGGTAAACTTTGGAATGCGCCAACAAGATACGCCTCCCCAGGAGAGCTGTAACAAGGACAAATATCTTTATTTCTCCTAGTTTTTCCTCTTTCTATGTCTGTTGCATCCTGCAGTCCCTATAGAATGAGGAAAAAGCCTCTTAGGATTGTTTTTGTGCAGGAAGGTGCGTTGTCTTGCACAAAAATAATCTTGCATGCAACGCAGGCCCCCGTGCGCCAGGATGCAAGGGTGCCAGCATTGACGCTAGGCAGCCCATTGTGCACCAGCGCAGTGGAAAGGACAGGAGTGCTCCGAATTGCAATAAATACGGTGCATTCCTGCCCTTTTTCAGAGACGCAGAGAGGTGAGCTGCTGCGATGCGCTGCGCCTCTTTCTTATGAATATGGCCCCCAGACTCCAGAGTGCACAGGCTGGCCTAAGTAGAGGCAGATGGACAGGCGGACAGAAAAAGGCATGGATGTGTGGATTCAGGTCTCTCTTCCCCTAAACCTTTACACCCTTCGATAACAACATCACATTTCAGGTACGGGAATACTGGATGTCAATGTCCAAACAGCCCTTGATTCCTCCTTAGATATAAATTCTAAGGGCCCGATTCACAGAACTAACTTAAGACAAAATCCTAAACTTACTACCATTTTCGTATTCACAGAAGGCACTTACTCATTTTGGTATTCACAGAAGACACTTACTCACTTCGGTATTCACAGAAGTTAGGAGTCCTAACTTTAGGACACCTAAATGCCTTCTGTGAATACCGAAAGTCTTAAAATTAGGATTTTTCTCAGGCAGCCCATTGTGCGCCGGCATAGGGGAAAAGGACAGGAATGCGCCGCATTTTATAGATACGGCGCATCCCTGCCCTTTTCTTTTGCCGTAGGGAAGCGCAGCAGGAAGGCCTGCTGCGCTTCCCTACGGCAAAATCTCATAAATCTGCCCCAACGTTTATTCGAATTGCATGATGACAACAATTGCGTAAATATATATTTTTCACATATGAAACACTTTATTGTTCGATTAATTCAAATCAATACAATAGAAAAACACTCTGATAAAAATGTTATAAAAAGAGATACTATGATACAAAAGTTAAGAATATTTGAGGGTACATAGTTACATAAAGCCCAGAGGGTACCGGATTTAATTTTTCATGATTTTCCTAATGGCATCCGTTTTCTGTATGTGTAATGTATTGATTTCTTATATCAAAACCGGGGACAAAAAATATGTTACTTTACTTCACAAAGCAGCAAAAACTAATATTTACCTCCAAACTCATCTCTGAGACAGCGCAAGATGCCCACCACCACAATGCTGAAAATATGAGGTCATTTAAGGAATTCTTGGCTGAGGCAGCAATCGGCCACTGTGTGAATGGGTTCCGACACATCTGCACGCATCACTGACACATCTGCACGCATTCTGATTAATCGTACATTTACATTTTTGCATGCTCCGGGTGCTCAGCCTTGCATTACTCCCTGGAGGCATAGTGCCGATATCGGCAACCCCCCCCCCACTCAGCAGTAATTAATCGCGCTGAGCAAAATAAACAGTCCACACAAGATTTTAAAGGAGAAAGTTTGCTGCAGGTTTATTACATACAAGGAGTATGCCAACTTGGTGGAGTCAGGGCCTAGGGCCACCCCCTTTGTTACCCAGCCCTCAGAACACATATACTACAGTAGTGAAACTCTCCACAACCTCAGGACACATAACAGCAACTGTAGTGGACACAGCTTGCAAGCCGACTCCCTCCCGCCTATCTGCCCTGATTGCAACCATCCTTTCAAACCCAAATCAACTATGGAACTGATACACGATTTCCGTATGTTTTTACTAAATTGTCGTTCTCTTCCTAAACATACGGCTGAAATCGCACTTTTAATAGAGGAACTTACTCCAGACATTCTGTTCCTTACAGAAACCTGGCTATCCCCTGAGGCTGATTCAGCAGTCATAGAAGCCCTTCCAACAGGCTTCCAAATCTCCCGCCAGGATCGACCTAAAGGGAGAGGAGGAGGCGTGGCGATAATTCACAAAGAACATCTCCACTGCCGAGTGGCTTCCGAAACCATCATGGATTGTGAGAGTCTTACCTTCAACGTGGAACTATCACCAAATAGCGGCCTCTCCGGCACTCTTGTTTATCGCCCTCCGGGTCCCTCTAAACAGTTCCATGTGAGTCTACCACCCTGTGTGGCTGAACAACTTAATACCTCATCCAACTTCATTTTGTTAGGTGACTTTAACTTCCATTTTGAGTCATCTTCAGACCACATAGCCTTGACCCTAGCAGAGGATCTAGCAGCTCTGCAACTCTCTCAAAGGGTCTCCTCTGCAACCCACGTGAAGGGCCATCTGCTGGACCCGGATTTTAGCAACTGCCCTGATCTTTCAACCAGTCCACCTATCCCCCTGCCCTGGACGGATCATTTTTTGATCCCCATTAATTGGACGGTGTTTAAAACCCCCGGTCCAACACCTACCACGAGACTCATGAGAGCTTGGTCTCGCCTAGCAGTCGATAAGTGGACCAGCAAACTCTCGGAGAATCCACCTATGAGCATTGACAATCCCGGCCTAGCTAATCAGGCCTATGCCAATTGGATCACTCAATCTCTGGATGCTGTTTTGCCTAAAAAGAAAATTATGCTTAAGCGCTCCCGCAAAACCGCCCCTTGGTACACCGAGACTCTTAGAGACAAGAAACGCCTCTGTAGAAAATCCGAAAGGCGCTGGCGATCCGACTTCTCCATGGATAACAAAACCCTCTATCAAAAAGCCATCAGTGAATATAAAACACTGATTAAAGCTGCACAAGCCTTACACTTCTCCTCGCAAATTTTGCATGCCATATCTAAACCAAAGGAAATTTTTCATATCATTAAAAATCTCACTAAACAGCCTCCTAGCTTGCAGGCGGATAAGTCCATTACCCACTGCAACAACATTGCCGACTTTTTTCATCTCAAGATAAGTTCTATTTACTCTACCTTTCCCCCGAAAAACCCTTCCCCCTCACTCCATCCCACGATCTCCCCCTTCAGCCAACAGTCGCCCACGCTCACTCACTTCCTCCCTTTGGATCTTGTCACTCTTGGCTCCTTAGCACAAAAAGTAAAATCCGGCTCCCCGGATGACCCAGCCCCTCCAAACATAATAATGGCAGCCTCGCAGACCACCCTATCCATTATTAGGGAGGTCCTAAATGCCTCCATCTCTTCTGCAACGGTCCCGACTGCATGGAAGCAGGCCATGGTGAGAACTTTATTGAAAAAGCCTAACTTGGACTCCACCAACCTGAGCAATTACCGCCCCATCTCCCTGCTCCCATGGATCAGCAAAATTTTGGAGAAACATATAAACCTTCAACTGATAAGCTTCCTGGAAGAGCACCACCTACTGGACCCTACCCAGACAGGCTTTAGACCAAAACATGGAACGGAGACCGCCCTCCTCATGGTCACAGAGGAAGCTAGAAAAATCCTGGATCAAGGAGGATCAGTGGCAGTGATCCTTCTTGATCTCAGCGCGGCCTTTGATACGGTCAGCCATGACATCCTGCTGGACCGCTTATCCCAAGCCGGGATTAAGGATAAAGCCTGGTCCTGGTTTCAGTCCTTCTTAGAGGACAGATCTTTTCGCGTGTTCGAAGGCGAGTCCGTTTCGTCCAGCAAACCTCTTAATTGCGGAGTCCCTCGGGGCTCTTCTTTGAGCCCTGCACTCTTCAATCTGTACATGAGGCCGCTGGCTGATGTTGTCTGCCCATTTGGAATTAAGATCATCTCCTATGCGGACTACACGCAGCTGGTGGTCTCTATGACACAGGCAGCTAATCCATCGGCTCCGGGTGGGCTCAGAGACTGCCTGGAGGAAGTGAAGACCTGGATGTCCCTATCATGCTTAAAATTGAATGGGGACAAAACTGATCTTATGCTCCTAGGCCCTTCTAATCTTAGTCTCCATCCCTCCATGTGGCCGTCAAGTCTGGGACCCCCCCCTACTCCTAAAGACAGTATTAAGAGTCTTGGAGTCTGGCTGGACAGATCCCTGTCCTTCAACGTTCAATCCATAAAACTTTCAGCCACCTGCTTTGCCATCATGAGGATGTTAAAAAAAATTCTCCCTCTCCTCCCCCTGGAAGCTAAACAAGTGGCCGTATAAGGCAGCGTTTTTCAACCACTGTTCCGCGGCACACTAGTGAGCCGCGAGATGTTGCCTGGTGTGCCGTGGGAAAACGTGGGAAAATGGAAGCAATCGAAAGATTTTTTTTTTAAAATGTCAAATTTTCCCCCACTAGGCCGGGCGGCGCCGGACTGTATCCTGGGTATGGGGGGGGTGGGGTTTTTGATTGGCGCTCCTCCACCTTTCTGATGTCCGGGCTGTGATTGGTCCAGACTCCAGCCTGGACCTATCACAGAGCAGTATCTCCCGCCCGAGCGCAGTGTGCGCAGCAGCGGAGAGAAGAAGACGTCGCGACTCGAGTCACCAGGACTCCCAGGAGGACCGGAGCAGGAGCAGGAGGAGACGGACGGAGACCAGGACTCAGCACTGCAGACTCAGAGAGACCGCATCCGGATCCAGACCAGGCCGCAGGTGCAGCGCGAGGTGAGCCTCACTCATTTGCACCCTCATTGAATGTACGCGCGCCTGGGAGGTGGCCGCACGCAGCGCTCCGATGATCTGGAAGTCTTATTTTTTGTTTCTAATTTCAACAGAATGAAAGATTTTTGCCAGTAGAGTACAACACGAGTATCAAGTGCTCCCCAAGTTCCCATTTATCACCCTTGGCTATCTGCATCTGTGTATTTAATTGCTGACGACTGATTCTTGGTGATAAATCACTTTATATCGAGGAGGGAGTTGCGAGCCCTTCTATGAAAATGAGGGCATGATACCGTCAGCTGATAGGCATTGATGTGAATCGCATAACTGTGCAACAAAAGCCTGCCCGGATGTGCTCGCTGCACAAACAGCCCGTTGTTTCCAACAGTGCCAGTTGTCTCTATTAATGTCAAGAGGAATGCAATTTTATTAGTATGTGAGAAAGGCGTACTCAGTCTCTGACGTAGGACTCTTGTAAACTTCTTTCATCCGCTCTCTTAGCAATCCTTCTTACCATCCCCGAGCCCCTGCTGTACATAGGTGCAATCAGTCGCTACGGATGTTAAACGTATATTTAATTTAAACACATATTAAACACTGCAACAGTCTAATAATATTACAGAGGGGCTGCGTAAGAGGTACAACCTGATATTTAGAATGATATCGTTTGGCCTATTTCAGTTTTTTTTTAACTTTTAGAAATTTACACAACATAAAAGTTTCTGTTTTGTGCAAAGGTCGGGAGAGCGTGATGCCTGAACCCAGGGATTTCAGTGGCCCATTGTACTTAATAAAGACCTAGGCAGCCTCTTGTATGAAGGGAGATATGAGCTGGCCCCCGCTGCTGGCAGCTGGTTGTTGGGTGTGAGCACTGTGCCGAGACTCTAGTTGCAAAACCCGCATTCACTCTTGACGGCTTTTAGAGTAGGCAGGGGGATGGGCAGTAAACTATTAAGATGCGAGATTATCTCACTCAAGCAAGGTGATGGCGTGGCATATAACTACTTTAGTTAGGCTGCATTTCCCGTCCAGTGAAAGGCTAGCAAAGGCACCAACAGCAGGCCAGTATAGTTGGCGTGTAACCTTGTAGTGGTTGGAGCAAGTGGCTGCTAATATCCTTATTGTCAACATACTGTTGATTGTTAATGCCTCTTACCGTTTGCCCACATTATGTGCCTTTGACTTGGGCTTAGTTACTTTGAGGGCACGTGAGCACATCAACCTTCCCTCTTAACTTCTGTTAACTGACAGCGCTCAAAATTATTGAATTCGGAGTGTGTTTATTAAAACATTAAGACATTTTACATAATAATCCACATGCAGGTTCGACTCTACAGCTGCTCCTTCATTTGTTCACATTCACATGATTTGGAAATGTTGCCTTCCAACGAGGGGGAAATAAAAGTACTGAGAAAGGTCCCATGGCTTGTACTTTCGTTCACTTTCATGTTCTTTTGTCCCTTTTAGCTGTGCTTAAGCCTAGAGATTATCCTAGCTCGTTTTTTGCTTTATTTTAAGTGATAACACCTTATTACAGCTTTTATGAATACTTGTTTACTCTCTGGGTTAGCTTTGTACTTGGCATCAAAGGCTCTCTCTGAGAAACCATCCAGTCACAATTTGCTCCTTATAGATACAAATCTTAAATTTCTTTTATAGGTAACTTGCAGGTGCAGCGTCCTTGTGTATGCCTAGTACTGAGTGACAGTGAGATACTGCAGTGATGGACAAGTTTTTGAAAAGGAAAGAACTGGACTCTGAACAAAATTTGGAGCCAGATGAGAGCCCAAGTATGAGTGGGGATCAAAAGAAAGCAAAGATGGTTAGCTTCTCTGGCACAAGGCAATATAGCGAAAGCTATATTTCATTTGGATTTACTGTCACCGGAGATGCAAACAAACCAACTCCACTGTGCGTGGTGTGTGGTGAAAAGCTAGCTAACAGTGCTATGGTCCCAAGCAAACTTAAACGCCATCTCCAAACGAAACACCCTTCGCTTCAAAACAAGAATGCGGACTATTTTGTTCGCCTGCGTGAAAACACGGAGAAACAGGCAACTTTCATGAGAAAAACCACAAAGGTAAATGAAAGAGCTCTGAAAGCTAGCTATCAAGTTGCTGAACTTATAGCCAAGTCAAAAAAGTCGCACACTGTGGCAGAGACATTAATACTTCCCGCCTGCAAAGCTATTGTAGAGGAGATGCTCGGACCTGAAGCAGCTAAGGAAATAGCCAAAGTCCCTCTCTCAGACAACACAATTTCCAGACGTATTAATGACATGTCTGCAGACATCGAAAGTGTGGTTTTGGAAAAGATCCGTATCAGTGAGAAATTTGCATTGCAACTTGACGAGTCTACTGATATCAGTGGACATGCTCAACTCTTGGCCAATGTCCGTTTTGTTGATGGTGATGCAATTAGAGAAAACTTCTTTTTTTGCAAGGCATTGCCAGAAAAAACAACAGGAGAAGAAATTTTTCGGGTCACATCAGAATACCTTGAACAAGGAGGACTTAAGTGGGAAAACTGCACAAGTGTCTGCACCGATGGAGCTGCAGCCATGGTCGGGCGCACCAAAGGCTTTGTAAGCAGAGTGAAGGAAAGAAATCCAGATGTGATTGTTACGCATTGTTTTTTACACCGTGAGGCCCTCGTAGCCAAGACTTTACCAGCAGACCTAGTTCATGTGTTGGATGATGTTGTGCGCATGGTAAACTTTGTAAAGTCACGACCCCTGAAAAGTCGCATATTTGCAGCTTTGTGTGAGGAGATGGGAGCGAAGCATAAAACCTTGCTGTTTCATACGGAGGTCCGGTGGTTGTCGCGTGGCAAGGTCTTGGTTCGTGTGTATGAGCTGCGGGAGGAACTTAAAGTATTTCTGACAAATGAGAGGGCAGATTACGCAAAGCTGCTTGCAAGTGATGAGTGGTGTGCAAGGCTGGCATACCTGGCAGATATATTTCATCATCTGAATGAACTGAACACACGAATGCAAGGCCGAAATGAAAACCTGCTTACAAGTACAGATAAAATAAATGGATTCCGTTCAAAGGTGCAACTCTGGCATCAACACGTGGAAAGTGGCAATCTTGAAATGTTCACACTCACCAAGCAATGGCAAGGTGTTCACACTGCTGCACTGTGTGAGATAATAGTTAAACATTTAAAAACTCTCGAGGAGAAGTTGTCATTTTATTTCTCTTCAGTCTCCACTGAATGCCTTGACTGGGTCAGGGACCCTTATAGCTCAGCATCAGTTGGTGGAAAGGACATGACTTTACAGGAGCAGGAGGAACTAACTGAACTGAGGCAAAATCGTGGTTTCAAGCTAAGATTTGCTGATCTACCTTTGGAAAGTTTTTGGTTGGATACTGCCAAGGAGTTCCCCCTTTTTGCAAACAAAGCTATTTTGACATTGCTCCCATTTTCCACTACATATCTGTGTGAGATGAGCTTTTCAAGCATGATTGCTATAAAAACTAAATACAGAGAGAGACTGAGAGCTGTTGACGAAGAGCTACGTGTGTGTCTTTCTTCAATTCCAGCCAGAATATCAGCTTTGTGTTCAGCCAAACAGGCCCAGGTTGCGCACTGATCAAATAAGTATTTTATAATTTTTCATATTTCTGTTTACTTACTAACTATTTCATAATAAAGTAATTATAAAATACTTTCTTTGTGTTTATTTGATTCCTATTCAACAGAATTACTTTATATATAGTCAATATAGAGGCACAGAGTTAAATTTTCTAACATTTTCTAACATTTTCTAATGGTGGTGTGCCTCGTGATTTTTTTCATGAAACAAGTGTGCCTTGGCTGAAAAAGGTTGAAAAACACTGGTATAAGGCTTAATTCAGTCACGCCTTGATTTTAACAATGTACTTTATCTTGGCTCTCCTGAATCCACTCTAAGAAGGCTTCAGATAGTCCAGAATTGTGCAGCACGCATTTTACTCGACCTTCCCCGGAGAGAGTCAGTGAGGTCTGGACTGGTGTCCCTGCATTGGCTACCGGTGCGCCAGAGAGTTGTGTTTAAAGCTATGTGCATAGCTCACCAGGCCTTCTGGAACACCGGCCCAAGGATCACGCGGGACCTAATCTCTCATTACATGCCTAGTAGAAGCCTACGCTCTAGTCAGACCTTTCTGGCAACAGCCCCCAGAATTAAAAGAGCCAGAGCTGGAGGCAGAGCATTTTCCCATAATGCTGCCACAGCCTGGAATGCCCTCCCGTTGCATCTCAGAGCCAACTCTAACCTCACGTCCTTCCGTAAACAGCTGAAAACCTTTTTATTTCATCCAGTCTAAGCCCCCTTCTCTCCCTGTGTGGGCCACTGTACGGACTATGAGTATTCTTAGCGCTTGGACGCCTCCGGGCAGCAATTCGCGCTTTACAAATGTTCATTCATTCATTCATTCATTCATTAACTTACGGGCGATCCAAGGGCAGGCAGCAGTGACTAGCCCAAGCTGCCCTGCCCGCCTGATGAGCCAAACTGCACCGTGGCTAAACCAATTGGTGCTAAAATGTATATGGGGGTTATCCTCCTTACATATCATGGACCACCAGTCCATACCTTTTACTCACGCCTTTTTAGGGGCAGAGCATAACCAGGCAAGCCCTCAGTTGCTCAGGCTTACAACCACCCGAAGGATTAGTGGGGCGCCGTCACATGCAACCAGGGTCCTGCCATAAACACTCCTGGAATTTTGGCATAATGCACCCTTATTGTGCTCCTGAGAGGGTAGCCCTCGTATTAATCAGCCTCTGGATCGCCCTGTAACTCCGCCTGCAACACAAATGAATACATTAATACGTTCAAGTCAGTAGCCCAGGTCTCACCCTGTCATGCAGGGTAAGTGGTTGGGAGGGTGATAGCGTGTCCAGCGGGGGACAAAGAGGGTGGCCAGTGGGTGAGGGCAGGTATAAATACGTGTCCCCAGCCCACCGTGCTCCGGAAATGACGCCGGACCTGAGGGGGGGACTCCCAGAGGGGGTCCCAGCGACAAAGGGCGGGGAGGTGTCTGAAGCGGCACTAGGGGGCCGGCCTCTTTCAGGGCTTACTGCGTGCACCGTGGGCAGCCGTATTTCTCTAGTGTCCTGCATGTGGTTCAAGGAGAGCAGCGCCAAGAGTCCGCAGCACCGGGACTTCTTGCACCCAGGGCAGCCCTCGATAAGCTCTACCTACCAGCATAGGGAGGTAGGGGGCAGGCGGGAAGACATCAAGGGAGCCCCAGGTGCCCTTCCACACCATCATTTCCATCTGGACTTTCATTTACTTTGTGTGTTAAGTGCTTGAACAGCGCATGCTGCAAATGTGCCTTACACCCGATTCTGAAAAAACATTTCAGGGTGATGCAGACACAATTGAAATGTTAGGACAAGAATGCGGTCAATGTGTATGTGTGCAGGGCAAGATTCACTGAAAGAGGCCCTTGAATTCAACAGCTTCCAGGGGACAGCCCGGGCCAGGCCTAAGTAGATGGGTACAGGGCCCGCTGCTTGCTCTTCAATAAACAAACACCCATGGCCATAGGCGACCAGCTCGTGACTCCTCGCTCCGTGCACTGGCCGAAAGCAGGATTTCATCGAAGCCCACATGCCCTTTGCCCTATCCATAGTGGCCGCTGCATTGCTGCATCTGCATCCGTTTCCTCAATTATTCAGTAATTTTCACTTCATCTGTACAGTGTCTGAAAGTGTTGTGAAATGTCAAAGGGTGACTTGTTGTTAGGTGCGGGCGTAGTTTGCGAAGTAGCGCTACGCGTAGCTACACGAAGGTCACTTCGCACTACGCGAGCTTCGCGTTGCTTCGCAAACTGCGTAATGCACTGTGCAAGATGCTGTTCGCACTGATTGCACAGTGCCGGATGCTTGTCCGCACTGTGCAATCAGTGCAAACTGCATCTTGCAGAGTGCAAGCGGTCGTTTTCTGCCGCTCGAGTAGATTTCCACTCAAGCGGCAGCTTTCTCAACGCGGACTGGTAGTTTCTCATCGCGAGCGGTCGCGAGCATACGCGACCACTCGCAATGAGAAACCTGACCTCCCCGCATTGAGAAGCTAACGGGAGGTTTATTTTTCACGCTCGATATCGGCAACTTGATGTTGCTGATCGCGAATGAGGAAAAAGTCTCGCCGGGATTTCATTTTGCTTGCTCGCGATTGCCAACTTGACGTTGAGGACCGCGAGCAAGCAAAAAATGACCGCTATGCGTGTTTGCACTGTGCCACGTGCAATTCGCGTAGTACGAAGTAGCGCAAACTACGCGAGCGTAGCGTAGTGCCTTGCCCAGGCTTACTTGTTGTCACTACACCTAATTGTTATTTTTAGGTTTTCCCTTTAGATACTTTAATCACCGTAGTAAGAGTTAAAGAAGGCCTATGAACTCAAACTCTGCACAAGAGCTGCCCCAAGGTACTGCCTGAGGCCCTGACCCTACGATCTCCTCTAAAAAATGCAAATATGGGTGCCACTCTGCTCACTAATCCTGAACACACAAACACTGCATTTATCTCCTTTCATGAACTCTGACGCCAAACACAGCATCATTCTACTGGATGAACCAAAGGTGGGAGGTTTACCCTCTATCACCTGAAGTAGAATGTCTTGGCATTATCTGGCATTGTGTACACTGTCATGATTCTGGGCAGATCACTTAATCCCTCCATACTTAAAATACAGAAATGAATGTGTCCTTGTGTAGTGCAACTGGTGCGCATGTAAAGCGCTATATAAAACTGCAAATAAAAGCGCTTGGTATCTGGCAGCCGAAATCTTATTTGTACTTTATGGCTAATTCAAAAGTGCAAAGGTGAAATGCTATCGATAGACCCATCTTTCGCCATCTTAGTTTTGGGGATATTTGTTATGTATGGTGTCACCAATTTTCTTGCCCCGATGGACCAATACAGTGAAGAAGTGGAGCTATGTTACAGGTGGAATACACCGTGGGTATCTATTTTCATGGGTGGGTATGAGAGATTGGCTTGGGATATTTGGACAGTTTAGAAACAGACCAGCTAGGTATCATGTCTGGGGAATTTTTTGGTTTGCTTGTAATGATTCTTGACACTTGTGTGGTAAAGTGCCACATTTGCATCTAATCTTTTTTTCAAAAGAAATTGTTGCAAACGTAGGATGTAAAATCCACTATTTGAATCATATTTTTTCAATATTTACTTGTAGGGGGAGAACCCCCACTCCCGCAGTCTTCCATTTTAAGTGTGGGTTCGCTAGCTGCACATTACAGTTGTATCTAAAATTTTCCGCTCGCCACTTTTGAAATCCACCAGCCGCCACTGCTTCCAAACAGCGCAAATTACAAATTGTACCTACGAAGCCTAGATTATGATTTTAGGGTTCTGTAGTAATGGGAAGTGCTCTGTTTTCTGGACCAAATATGAATGATCATAATCGATGCACTGAATTCCCTTCACAATAATATCTATGGAGGGGAAATGGCCCCCAGCTGCAGGCCCCACCCCCAATGCAGCACCCCCTGCAGAAATTGAATGATTTCCCATTTCCTCCTGAAGCTCTGGACGGATGAAGGGCTGAATCAGTCACACAAAGCCCTGGCATGCCAGCACACACACAGCTGTCTGACCTGCTTTGAAAAGTTATTTTGGTGCCAGAAACAGCAAACGATTGTCCCCCTAGTGTGGGTGGTGCCTGGAAATAACAGCTGTATCCGGTGTCCCCCACAGAGGCTGGTCACCGCCTTCCTTCACTGTCCCAGGACAGTGCACATTACTCTGCAGTGAACGTGTACAGTTCAGCAGTGGCCGCAGGGCATGGCCCGACAGACACAATGTCCTGGACAGACAGACAGAGGAGGCTGTGATCTGCCCCTCTCCCCCCCCCCCTCCCCCCCCCAGCTCCAGGTATTCCTCTGCCTGCAAGGTTAATGTCATCCTTAACGTGATTAATACAGGGAAAGTTTACGAAGCATTGCCTGCTGCTGTAAGGATAATGTTACAACATGTCTGTAATTATAATATTACAACTTGTTTCTTTCAGGAAGGTGTCTGGAATTACACCTTTTCATAAGGCCGAGCCCTTCTCTCAGAAGAAACACGCCCTGCCCTTCCTCTCTGTATTCAGAGACTGCTGGAAGTTCCAGGCCCGTTCTCTTGAAACCCTCTCAGTCGATCAAGCAGATATGTTTCGGCTCACAAGATTCATGTCTACACGTTCCCAGGCCCTTCTTCTGCGGACACTGACGTGACAAGGGCGCCATGGATGCAAATGGAAGGAAATAAATATATCGTGTCTTCAACCCTGGAAGGGTTGTGAAAAAACAGTCAGTAATGAGAGTAAAGCGGATCCTTCACAGCCACGGACACCGGTGCCACTGCACCTGCTGCACTATTGACAGCCATGTCCCTGCGGAAGCGGCCTGTCCTCTCTCCAGGCTGGGCCAGGGTGCAAGGCTCTGACACAGATGCAGCCCTGTCTACCCCCCCCGCCCCCCCCCCCCCACAGAGGCTTTGGATTCCTGCTGGCTGCCCTTCACCCCTTAGATCTGGGGGTTCAGCACCTGCCTGGAGCCTGTTTCAGTGGCAGTGATCGTAGCCCCCACCTCGTCATCGGGGAAGAAACAGAGACAGGCCCCGGGCAGGCAGTGGTTAGAAGCTTCTGGGCTGGGGCGGGGGCAGTTAGTTGTATGTGAGAAACCAACTCCAACAAGAAGGCACTGAAAACACAGGAGGAGCGCGAAGGTGTTCACCAGATTCAATTCAAAAGGTATAAATAGAATAATAAAAGGACTTAAAAATATTCGGCATAGTGGATGCGTTTCCGCAGGAATGTTTTATTTCTACAGAGTGAACCTATTCCAAAGGCAGCAGAGCGCTCACAGCGTGGAGGACACGCGTCTCTGCTAGCCCTCTGGAGAAGCAGCTATCTGCAGCCTGTCCTAGTTCAGCAGAGAGGCCGAGCATAGGTCAGCTGCAGCTCCAGCGCAGTCTTACCAGGGAAAACCTTTGAGCTGCAAAGTGGCGATGCCGAGCCCGCAAAGGAACCCCATTTTAGGTCGAGCCTGGGCAGCGCATGCGCTGCTCTGCGGGGCATGCTGTATTCAGGTATGGACTTGAAGCTCCGCCCACTCTCTGCCCATATTTCTCATTGGCTTGTGTCATTGTCCACTGTAAGCTGTGGGTTTTCATTGGTCAATAGGTGTAGTAGTCCCTCCTTAGTAGCGCCTTGTCTCATTTTGTAACCTCCCATGCGGACACCTCAGAAGGCTTTAATTACAGCCTCAGAGCACTATTTTGTTAAATGGTTTTCACCTGCACATGCTCTCCAACAACGCTTTATTATTATTTTTTTCATAGCACGGCATGCCATGCTGATACAGTGGCATGTTTTTTTTTCTTTTCTATTTCTTCACTTTTTTTTGTTAACAAGCGCCCCATGCCGCGCTTTCACATTCCTCAAACCAAGATGCCCATAAAGAGTGGTTGCTGTAAAAGTGAAGGTACCATTATAGTAATTGCCCCCAATATAGTTATAAAGTGGTCTCCGGAACTGGGCACCACAGTCCAAACAAAGTCCTGCCAGTGCTGCACCTTTGTGCGCTGGTTTTCGCTTTGCCTCTAGATAGCCACATTCCTCTAGTTCACAATGTTTAATCACCTCATAGACATCCAAAATATGATGTGCCCAATGTAAAGCTCTAATGTGCGGTTCCCAACAAGCCCCTTATGGAAAGGTTTATGCTATACCACATACCACCGCAAAAATAGTCACTCGCAGATCCAATACATCTGACTTTGCACAGTTATTGGCTTTGTGCCTGCTTCAATTTGCTGTAGCTTGGTGTTAGTTCACCGTTTCATAGAAAACAGAAGGACGGCATCATGGACCCACAGACTATTGACAACATGCAAAAGAAAGCATTCTAAAATGCTTCTCTGCGTATCTGCATGCATGCTGTATTCACAGGCGGCCATTTTGAATGTTATTCTGTTCACCCGTGCGCTGTCATGAATGAACATGCACATGCAGGGCGGCCATCTTGGAATGCCTTTATGGCCCATTTCAAAAAGGGCGGCTCAATTCATTCAATTCAAAACAGCTTTATTCGGAGTAAAATATACATCCATAAAAGCATTCTAAAACAAACCATGATTAAGTTGATCCAAAGTACAATATGTAAATTTTAAAACTCAAACAATTTCCATTAGTATTTACAAAGAAACCACATGATCAGTGTAAGAAAGTAGGATCTGCTTCACATGGCTACCCCCACTTTTTGCTGGTGTTTCACTGTTTTTCGACACTAGTCTGGCTGTGGCCCTGCTAATCAGGACCACAGCCTAGCTGCTTCCTCTCTAAAATGGTTTGCATGTACATTAGGTACATATCTAATTGGATTCTGGAGTGCCCTATAAGCCCCTAGTATATGATATACTATGTACCTAGGGCATAGGTACCTCAGAGGCCTACCAGGGGCTGAAGCATGTATTATGCCACACCTGGGAAGCACTCCAAAATGGCACCACAGGTCTGCTACTGCAGCCAGGGTAAGGGTGTGCTTGCACCCCTTATCGTGGTATAGGCTACCTATATCCACATATATATACAGACACATATAAACCTATAAGCCACTCCTATGGCAGGCCTTGACAATCCTGAAGGCAGTGTGCTTGGTTTTGTGTGAGAGGGTGCCCAAGCATGAGCTGAGCCCCTCTGCAGCTTTCGGAAATCCTTCCTTATAGCGGTTCTGTGATACAGCCATACCATATACTCTTAAGTGCATTATAACCTTGCGGTAAATGCTAACTTTGGAATGGCTGCATCAAAACATGTTGTGTTTGGTGTCAAACGCTTTGGAATACTACCCCCTGTCAATTCTGGCGGCAGGGGTAGCATTCCACCCTTCTAGAGGGAAAGACATGTTCACACTGGTCAAACCCGGTAGGACTTTCCTGAGCCCTGGCATCACAAAATGGATGCCTCTGCCACAGACACGGGTCTGGCCTCCTACTGCTGACCGAAACTTCGGCAGGGGAGGCCTGGACAATAGGTTTCCTGTCGAAGGGAGGTGTAACCACCTCCCCAGACAGGCAGATGTGTATTGGGGCTGGGGGGGAGCACTCTCTGGTGCTTTGAAGTCCTGTACTGGGGGCACACTTGGTGTCCCTGTGCATAGTCCAGTTCAAACCGGTTGCAGGGGCTACCTGCCCCTGCTCTGGCATGAAACTGGACAAAGGAAATGGGTGTAACCACCCCTCTTTCCAAACCCTATCGTAGGTGGGTCACTAGAGTATGTCCAACCCCCAAACTTAGTATAAGTATGGGAACCCAGTCCTTGTGACTTTAGATTACCCTGGACGAAACTCTGCATCATATATCCTGGACCTTCGACCTTCTATCATGACTAGAAGATGGAAGAAATCTCCCTTGGGGTCAAGGAGTGACTCCCTTGCTCGGCAGGCACCAAAGAAGCAACTGACCGGTCTGCATCGCTGAAGCTCCCGCCGGACGCTGAAGTCTTTGCATCACCAGAGGTAGATTTCCAGACTTGCCCGAGGCTACCCTGTGTCCACAGCAAAGCTGAGGCCCGTGGCTATCGTGGGTGACGTGGAACCATGACCCCTGGACACCGTGATCTTTTGCAGCAAAAGCATCTCCATGGTCTTCCTCGAAGTTGTGCTATGGGCTCCGAGTAGCCCCAGCCTTGAGCACCTCCTGCACCTAAGATTGCTGGCCTCCACTCCACAAGTGACCCGTGGGCCAGTTTCAAGTGCGACTGCTTGAGGATCCTTCATGATCACTAGCCCGTTGGCTAGCAGGTCCCCACGAAGGCAACTCCTTTTCTGCTTGGGCTTTCCTGGTTGCTCCAGATGTGCCTTGACTTACCCTTGCTGGGTGAGTCCCTCAGACCTTGCTGGTCTGCACCGCAGTCCTTTCTCTGAATTCCAGTGACTTGCCGTTGCCAAGGCTTGTTGGGTCCATTCTGGTTACCGACACCGCACCACTCGACAGACTTTGTGGGACAGCTTGAATCCGGCTCATGGACTTCATCAACTCCTTCTGGACCTCGTGGCTGAAGAGTCAAGACACCCGTCAACTCACCTGAAGCACCCGACATCTGTGGTCATTGGTCCATCCTGCCCTCGGTCACTGGCTAGTGACCCAGACTCTTTCCCCTCTGCTTTCCGATTCCTTCCATCCTAAATCCAGGCTTGGATCTCTTCGGACACTTTTCCTCTTCACGGCAGCAGCAGTTCTTTGCAGGCTCCTATTGAAATTGACGACGCGACCCGACCCGACACCAAAAGATACCTATGCACCCGGCTTCCCTGGGTGAGGTAACTCGAGTACTCCAGTGCTCCCGTGGGTGCTAACCCTAGAACTTATTAAGTCCAAAAGGGTTTGGTCCTGACTCGATTAGAAGTGTCCCTAATCTTTAAATTTCCAACCGCGACATTGCCCATAGAAGATAACGGGAACCCGCGGTTGTGTTCTCACACTGCATAGAGTCCCAATGGGTCCCCTGTGTCACTACCTTGGGTGGTTCCTTGGGGTCCCAAAGATTCTACAGGCTCTAGGCCTTGTGTCTAGTTCAGTCGTGGTTCTTATACCACTTTTTTGGTATATGGTTTGGTACGCCCCTAGGGCCCAAACGTGTATTTGTGCTATTACTGATGATTGCTATCTTGTAACTTAAGTACTTCGAACTCCAGTCTCATAAAGAGACTAGAGGGGTGTGTTTGATTTTAAATACATATATTTTAAATATATACCTGGTGTGGTTGTCTTTTCATTTGATCATTCAAGAGATTATAGACTGGTAAAACAAGCTGCTTCACATTCCTTCAAGACTTAGCCTGAAGGCTGCTCTCCATGGCTACCACTAGGATAGCTTTCAATAACGGTTGTCTTTAACCTATCACCATAAGGGGTTGTTTGGACTGATACAAGGTGCCCACTAGAACTAGTGGACAGCATATATCAGGCCACCTTCTCACACTAGGGTCTGCAGCTGTGGTGCAACTCTTCACCAACTATCTCACTGCAATGAACTGACAGTTTATAATTCCCAAACCACCATGAGGCCCTCCAGCTGATTGGTACCCTTACATGTCTGGTGTATTGCAGCAGTACATAGTTGCCCTTAAATCCTTTGGTTGCTGAAATGGCAGACATTGTCACATTCCCCTCTTCAACATTGCTAGGTTTTGCAGGTCAGGAAGTATCACTATTAGTCACTTCTAGGTCACACATGAACACATTTAAATAAGGGGAAAGGACACTAAGCCAATCAGAAACATTGCCAGCTGTGTACATGCATCAGAACACTCAGAAACCTAAACTTACTCTGTGTGCATGTGCTGGAGCAGGGTTTTCTGTTGAAAATTTATCAGGTTTTTTAGCTCCAGTTTTGTCTATAAGTTGTGACTAAAATAACTAATTTATAATCGATAACTATTGGTTTTGTTAAAACTTTGTTTTAATTAAGATGGTCCGTTTTGGCCTATAACAAAATGGCTGCCTTTTACAGCCTGCACTCGAGTGATCGAATTTTGATGAGAGGGCCTTGCTGAACATGGTTGACAGTCACCTGACCATGGCTTCTGCTGGAGTTTTGAAAGTTTCCGTGATGACAGCGACTCCAGGCAAGCGTCCAAATAACCTTGGAGGACAAGAGAGCCACAATGAACTTTGTGATTACAGCGGTGGCTTCGTTATGGTGCTGAGGAAATGCGTGCGAGAAAGTAACATTTGCAAAACTCGAGTTTCCTTCTTCCGTCTTTTTATTTTTGTGATTTTTCTGAGCGGAGATTTTCCAAATGTAGCGATGCTACATCCTTTCCTGCTCGCTCTGCTCAGTGGTTTAACGGATATTCAGAACATTTTATGTTGCTTTAGTTTGTAAGATTTGTTATAAATATTGTTAGACTAGAGAGGGTCTAAGGCCACTTCTTCCCAAACCTGCGTTGGTGAGGATCGATACTGTGAGGACGGCGACTCGGGAGACTTTACTGAGAGACCTGTCCTGACCCATTTATGACATTTAGCTAGAATAGGTAACTATGAGAATAATGATTTTGCTTTTGATTGACTTTCATTTGAACTAATTTTAGATAAAATTTCATTTATGAATTACAGTGTTGGTGATTATTTCTTGTCAATTATTGAGTACTCTATTTTGATTATTGTTGTTTAGATCATGACTCAGGACAGTATCAAACTGATCACATTGACCTTACTGTAGATACAGGGTGTTTAGGAGTTTTCTCTCCGCAGGTTCAGTGCTGATAGAGTAATCGAGCGTATGTTAGTGAAATGGGCCCAAGCGTGTGATGAGTGTGTGTGCGTGTGTCTGTGAAATTACTCTATCCGTGGAAGTAGGGAGAATTTGTATGCCCTGATCTGCAGCAATTTCCTGGTAGCAGAGTAATGGTTTTGATTATTGTCTTGATCTGATTAGATTGCTTGTACATTGGCTTTTGATTCATTGATTTATTGATTGATGTTGGTATATGTACTAACACTATATGTTAAAGTCGTCGTGTTGAGTTTTATGTAGTGCTTCTGGAACTTGGGAGCTGATGGCAGTTCCGTAGTAGGGCAGAGGGAAGTATATACTGCTCTCGGGAAAGACGGGATTGTTGGTCCTGTATGTATGCAGGAAAAACGTGTGACAATCGATGTTGCGCGTCACATTGTCTGAGTTCGGAATCAGTGACATCGTCGTGTGTTACTATTAGGGACATATTTTCAGTATAAAAGGAGTGTGTATGGTAGCGAAGGTTATCTGTGAAACTCTGGTCTTAAGTCCCAGGGATCCGTAAGGTTTGCCGTTAAAGCTTACCGCTGGAGAAGTAATAGGTATTCACTGAGCTTGTTTGAAGGACTGGGCAGAGGTATATACTGCTTGGTTAACGTGTGTTATAATTCTGTAGTGAGGCAGACTATTCGCTGTTCTCGGAAAAGGCAGGATTCTGTGTGTATGTACTACATTTTTCTTGTATGAAAGTGCGTGAATGTATGAGCATTTAATTGATTGTAAGACTATTTGGAGCAGTCCTAGAGGAAACAGTTAATGAGTGCATGTTAGAAGGGCAAAGTAGAGAGATGTGCTACTGTGTCAACGAGAGTATTAATTCCGTAGTGGAGCAGAAGTGAGTGCTGTTTCAGGGAAAGACGGGATTCTTGTAAAACAGATTTTCTTTACTATTCTGTGGTTAGCGAAGCAGACAATGGAGATGTTTTAATGTTGTAACTAATAGATTTTGTGAAAATTTAAAACGAAGTCTACTGAGGAGATTTTGTAAAGGAGGGGTAGACGAGTGACAGGAGACAGAGCAGAAGCTGCAGTCAGCGACTGGTGACGTCAAAGAGACCGCGCTCTGATTGGGTAGTGGATCAGAACAGGGTTCGCGCTGGGATTGGTGCGTTGGTGTGAGCCGCGCTGGGATTGGAAGGAGTACAGGGTGACGTAGACGCTCCAGGATTGGTGCGTTGGTGTGAGTCGCGCTGTTATTGGACAAAAGATTGTACCGCATAGTTGCATTACGGAAGGGATTAAAAAGATTTGGGAAACGCTAAAATGTATTACGAAGAAGAGAAAAAGAAGAAATCCTTGTTCGGTAAATTAAAAAGATGGTTTGACAAGGATAAGGACATTAAAACAAGAGAAGGTGAATTGTTACCTCCAACGAAAACGCCTGCATCCTTCATGGTTGCGAGATATGGGTATCATACCTGTATATGGTTAGACAATTGGGTTAGGTACACTAGAGAGGATGGTGTTTTGGCTTTTCCGGAACATGGTTCATTTAATATGGCTGTGTTGAGAAATTTACGGGAAAAGATGTTGTGTCTTGACCCGAGACCAAGGCCGACACAATTTGAGGCATTGGTGGAATGGGAAGATGAAGTACATGAGCGAGAAAAACAGAGGTCTGGAGGCAACTATAGGTATATGTTTGGGAGGAAATATGATCGTGAAACTCATCATGATCGAATGAGGAGATGGCGAGATGCTAGCATGACAGAAGGATTATATCCTATGAGGGAAATTGAAGAGAAGGAAGAAAGAAGGGAAACAAGAGGGGTACCTGAAACAGAAGTGAAAAGGTATAGAGTTAATGATTATGAGGATGAGGTCTTGGATGACATGATTTACAAGAGACCACCACCATATAGACCAGAACCAGAAGAGAGCACACCAGTTGCTACTCCAATAAGAGATACTTTGCGTATCATTGAGACAGAAGTCGTGACACCTGATTTAAAAAGTGGTAGCTCTTTCAGAGAAAAAGAGAGAGAGAATCGATGTGGTGACGAGAATACGAGAGAATTAGCCAAAACTACATCGGAGCTGACTGAAAAGATTAGAGAGCTGACAAAGAATTTGGAAGCTGTTACGGTGCCTGTAACCATAGGTCCGGTTATGCCTATTTTTGATAAGCAGAGGACAGGTGAGAAGGGTTTGATGGTTCCGTATGTAGGGAATACATTAACAAGTTTGGCTGGTCCTTCGGGTGAGTCAGGAATAAGGACAGAAAATAATGATTTAAGACAAACAAGACGTGACACATGTAGCGGAGGATTAGAGGTGCAGTCTAATTCAAGATTGGATACTAGTGATACTAGTAGTTCAGGGATGCCGATTCTGGAACCACAAAGGATGCCAGAGAAAGTGGGTGCAGTGAAAAAGTCTACAGAAATAACAGCTGAAGATTTGAATGATTGGTTGAAAGTTCTTCAAAAGAAGGATAAAGATTCGCAGGTAATTGATGTAGCCAGGTTACGCATTGAATTGGAGGAGCTTGTTGCAGGGACAATTTCTACAGACATACTCAAAAACCATCATGATGGAGAATTGTTATTTATGTGCAAAAGCATCACTTGGAGGGTTAAGAATACACATGAAAGGTTGAGGACAATAGCGAGTGAACAGGGAGTTGACATGGATAAGGTGAAAGTTTTGCAGAAACCTTACAGGGTGGATTTCACGGATAAGGATATTGAAAATCTAAATGGTGCTGGCAGAACGGGTCAGATTAAGGAAATGATTGCCTTATTGAGGAAATGGGGTGATGTAGAAAGATGGAAGGATAGGTGGTATAAGAAAAGGGAAGAATCAGTGGACAGGACTTATTCAGCATTTCCTGTGAGAGAAAAAGAGAAAACAGTGGATGCTTATCCTATGAGAGAAATACCTGGAGGAGGATATGTACATGTTCCATGGACCAGACAGGATATTTTATCATTTACAAATGATTTCCCTCGACTGAGAGAAAAGCCCGTCGAGTGGTATAGGCAGGTAGACAGGTTTGTGAAATTGTCAAAGGTGCTGTGGATTGACCTGAATAGTCTGTTTGATATAATTGTTCCAGCAGACTTGTGGGCTGAGTGTAAAATAGTTGTGAGTTGGCCTACTGAGGAATATCCAAGAGATCAGAAAACAGGAGCACCAGATCCAGAGGTAATGAAAAAATATGATCAGGTAATTGTATTCCTGAAAAATAAAGTGCCTCCAAAAGAGACAGACTGGGTTAAGATAGATCGAACACATCAGGAAGCAAAAGAATCAGTTCATGCTTTTTTTACGAAAGGCTGATACTGGCTTTCAAACAATTCAGTGGGGATGAACACCTGGGTGACAAGGATCTGAGTCATTTTAGAAACAGATTTGTATATGGCCTGAGACCTGAGATTAGTGAGAGAATTCGTGAGCATACAGTGGACTGGCAGAGTAAGAAAATAGATGAGATCCTGAGACATGCAAAGTACTTCAGTGATGAAATTGAAGCAAAGCAAAGAAAGCTGAAAGAAAAGGCAATGTGGGCACAGGTGAAAGTTGCGGAAAGACAAGAAGCACAGTTGGTGGAACAGGCAAATAATCCAGGGAATAGGCCCAGATATGCAGGGAAAGGAAAGGGGAATCTTGAGGAAGCTAAGAAAAAGTTCCCTTGTCACAACTGTGGTCAACTGGGACATTGGAGATCCGAGAGTACCAATCCACCATTAGTGAATAATGAAAGTAAATCATTAAATCAACAGGTGCAGACAGAGGGGTGTAATCAACAGCAGCAACAGCAGAATATTGTTAAACAGCAGAGTCAAGAGCCAAGACCGCCCTTGCCGCAGAATAGAGGGTCCCAAAAGTACAATCAGGATTCGGGATTCTACAATGATGAGCAGGTAAACAAACAAAGGCGTTCTAACCCGGTACAACAGTATTTGTTAAAGAATGAAGGGAGTGAGTCTGAAGGTGATTATTGACGGTGCCGAAGAGAGGAGGAAGAGTGCATACTTGGTGCAACTCTAGAAATAGACCAGGCAGGACCATTTGTAGATGGGAAAATAAATGAAGAAGGTGTTACTTTTTTAGTAGACACAGGAGCAACGAGATCAACTGTCAGGTCAGCAGATATTAGAAATCTTCCTCTCTCGGATGAAGCAATCCAAGTAGTTGGTGTAGCCAATACACAAATCAAGACACATCTTACCGAACCAGTAAGGGTAAGAATAGGGAAATTTTCTGACATGCACAGATTTGTGGTCTGTGACACTAGTCCAGTAAACTTGTTAGGCAGGGACCTGCTGTGCAAGATGAATTGTACAATTTTCTGTACACCGGATGGAATAGCTTTTGAAACACCCGATGAGGATGTTTTGTACCGGATGACTCTAGATAATAGAGAGAGTGAGATGGTCGGTACATATGCTGTGTTTAATCCAGAGGATTTGCCTCAAGAGCTGAGAGACACAGTGAAAACGACAGATTTTACTGGAGAAGATGTGGGATTGATGAATAATGTAGATCCTGTGAAAATCTCAGTGAAAGAGGGAATTACTTATCCTAATATCCCTCAGTACAAAATGACACCAGAAATAATTGAGGGAATAACTCCTATTATTGAGAAAATGATCCAGCAAGGAGTTTTGAGAGAACTACTGAGTAGCCCGTGTAACTCACCGATAATGGGGCTAAAGAAGCCTAATGGGAAGTTCAGGATTGTACAAGATTTGAGAAAGGTTAACAAGATTGTGGTGGCATGTTGTCCCATTGTGCCAAATCCGTCAGTAATTTTCTATCAGATTCCACATGATGCTGAGTGGTACACAGTGATTGATTTGTGCCATGCTTTCTTTTCAATTCCATTGCATCATGACAGCCAGCCGATTTTTGCATTTAGGTTTGGCCAGCGTATTTTAGCATGGTGTCGAATCCCACAGGGGTACACAGAGAGTCCTTCGATATTCAATCAGTTATTGAAAAAATCATTGGAGAGTCTGATCATGCCTGAAAGCTCAGTACTAGTGCAGTATATTGATGATTTACTTGTGGCATCAAAGACACGTGAAGCTTGTGAAGTAGATACTATAGCTTTACTGAATCATCTGGCAGATGGAGGGTTAAAAGTATCTCCAGCCAAGTTGCAATTTTGCAAGAAAGAGGTGCATTATCTTGGACACAATATTGAAAAGGGTCTGAGAAAAGTGACTGATGACAGGATCAAAATTATCAGGGGAATGAGAGCCCCAAGGACCCAGAGAGAAGTGAGGATGTTTCTGGGGATGGTGGGTTATTGTCGTCAGTGGATTAGTAACTTCTCCCTGATAGCAAAGCCACTGATTAAGCTGACAAAAAGTGAGGTGAAAGATCCATTTGAACTGGATGGAGAACAGAGGGCAGCATTTGAGGAGTTGAAGAGCAGAATGTGTGAAGCCCCTGCTTTGGGAATGTCAGACTATGAAAAAGAGTTTGAGTTGTACTGCAGTGAGAGAAATGGGTGTGCACTTTCAGTGTTAATCCAGAAGCATGGACAGCTGAGAAGGCCTATTGCGTACTTCTCATCGACACTTGACCCTGTAGCTGTGGGTTTACCAGGTTGCCTGAAATCAGTAGCTGCCACATGCAGAAGCCTGGAACAGAGTGAGGGTATAATAATGGGATATCCTGTAAGGGTATTCGTACCTCATAATGTGGCAATTCTTTTGACGAGAAGCAGAACTCAATATATGTCACATAGTCGGCTGACTAAATATGAGAAAGTCATTCTGGGAGCATCAAATGTGACTCTTGAGAGATGTGTGAATGTGAATCCAGCAACATTGTTGCCAGATACTGAAAATGTGGGTGTAAAGAACGAAGATGATCATAATTGCTTGGATGTGCTTGATTTCTGTACAAAGCCGAGACCAGACATAAGAGATCTTCCATTGCCTGAAAGTGACCATGTGCTGTTTAAGGATGGATCATGTCTGAGGAATGATGATGGTGTGCTATGTGCAGCATATGCAGTGTGCAAAGTTTCGGAAGTTATGGAAGCTTCGTCATTGAAAGGAGTGAAGTCTGCTCAAGTTGCTGAATTGGTGGCATTGACGAAAGCTTGCGAGATTGGGAAGAATCTGAGAGTGACTGTAATGACTGATAGTCAGTACGGATTTGGAGTCGTGCATGATTTTGGCCAGCTTTGGCTACAGAGAGGTTTCTTGACGTCGAGTGGGACTCCAATATAGAATGCTGAAGTGATTGGGAAATTACTTGAGGCGATACAGCTGCCTAAAGAATTAGCAGTTGTAAAATGTGCTGCTCATGGACAAGGAGATGATTTTGTAACACTTGGAAATCGTTTCGCAAACGACATTGCACAGTATTGTGCTAAAAATAATCACTCGATCAATAGGGAACGAGAAAAGGAAATGTCTTTGTGTTCTGTGATGTTTACTAATGTCCTAGAAACGTGGGATGAAGTGAAACAGTTGCAGGATGAGGCAGGAAAAGAAGAAAAGAAAGATTGGATCAAGGCAGGTTGTGCCCCAAGAGAGAGTGATCATGTTTGGATCTATAGAGATGGTAGACCAGTCATGCCTAACTCTATGCTGTCGACAATGGCAAAAATGTATCATGGCCAGGGACATTTGGGAAGGGATGCGATGATCAGGTCTTTTAAGCAGACTTGGTATAATGCAAAGTTCAGGACGATTGCAGAAAGCATCTGTCAAAGATGTTTGATTTGCCAGCAATTTAACACTGGGAAAAAGACAGTGGTGAGTCTGGGAACGATAGGCAGAGAAGGTGGTCCTTTTACGAGAATGCAGATTGATTTCATTGAAATGCCCCAAGTGAACAGATTGAGGTATGTTCTAGTGGTAGTCTGTTTGTTCTCGAGATGGGTGGAGGCCTATCCGACTAGGAGAAATGATGGAATAACAGTGGCAAAGTTACTGTTAAGAGAGTTGATTCCTAGGTACGGGTTTCCAGTAACGATTGAGTCTGATAGAGGTGGACACTTCTATAATGAGCTCATGAGTTTAATTTGTGAAGCATTGAGCATACAGCAGAAGCTACATTGTGCATACAGACCAGAGGCTTCTGGCGTTGTGGAGCAGATGAATGGCACAATCAAGAACAGGATTGGTAAGATGTGTTTAGCCACTGGAATGAAATGGCCTGATGTCTTGCCTCTAGTGCTAATGACTATTAGATCCACTCCAGATAGAACTACTAGTTTGAGTCCACATGAGATTTTGATGGGACGTGCAATGCGTCATGCATTTGTGCCTGTCAATAAGTTGATGACAATAACTGATGACATGGTTTTGGATTACTGTAAAGGCCTGGCTGACGCAGTTCATTCTGTGTTTCACCAGGTTGGAGAAGACGCTACAACACTTGAGAAGAAGCAAGCTCATGATCTGAGTCCAGGGGACTGGGTGAGGATTAAAGTGCACAGAAGAAGAAATTGCTTGGTTCCAAGGTGGGGAAGGCCAAGACAAGTTATTCTTACTACGACAACTGCAGTAAAGTGTGCCGGTGTGAAAAACTGGGTGCATGCAAGTCATACTCTGAGAGTTCCAAATCCAAAAGATGGGACTGGTAAGGAGTATTTTGAAGAATCAGATTCAAGCGATGATGAGGAAGCTGAGTCAGTGAGAAGAAATCGAAATTCTGAAAGAGAAACAGAGGAGGCTTCAAGAGAACCATTGGGAGTCTCAGGAGGGAGATCGGATTCTGTAAGAGTGCCTGAAGTTCAAACGAGCAGTGGAGAAAACAGAAGAGAAAGGAGCAATTCCACAGAGATTACTTCTGAATCAGATGAAGAAGTTGAAAATCCACTTGAGATTACACCTGAAGAAGCAGGGTCAGTAGAAACTAGAGAGGGACAGATTGCGGAAGACCCCCGCGGAGGTGTAGGGAATATTCCTGATAAGTTAGGTGAAGGGACAAGTAGACAGCAAGAAGATTGCGTGTTGGAGACCCGAGGAGGGAAAGAGTTAGGGAAATCTCAATTGGTGGCTGGAAAAACTGTGGTGCTAAGAAAACTGCTGAAGAACAAGAGGCAAATGAGACAGAATCAGATGAAAGTGAGAATGAGAAATCAGAGGGTCGAGTTCTGAGAAAGAGAACTTGGATTGGAGAAAGGAATAATAAAGAAGTAAGACCAAAAAAGGTTGTGAGAGGAGATCTTTGGCCTAACAACAGAATAAAGAGGCTGAGATACAGACTGATACGAGCAAATACATCGAAAGCTGAACAAGTGAACGAAGTGTCGAGTCAAAATCCAGCAAAAGGAGAAAAGCAGAAAGAATCGAAGGAACCAGAAGAAATCAAAAGAATCAGAAAATCTAACCAGAAGTATAGGTCGCCGGAATGGACGTACGTGGCACTGTCTGAAGGTGAAGAGGCAGAAAGTCAAGGACATCCAGAGGAGACCGTACGAGAAGTGGTTGAGGAAGAAACAGGTGAAATCCTGAAAGTTATCTTGACTGACATTGAAGAAAAGTCAGATATTGAGGATGTTGTTGGAGATCTAATACAATTTGATGTCGAAGAAGTTGAAGTGAAGAGTGATGAATATCCAAATTGAGTGAACTAAAGGAGTCACTTGGAGAAAAGTGAAAAGAAGAAAGTCTGAAATTAAGCTGTTTGAAGTAAACCAAAGTTTCAAAAGTTCCAGTAGTAAAATAATACAGGCTAAGTCAAAAGACACGGTCAAAGTAGTAAAATGGCTAACATAGAGAATAATCAAAGTAGATGTGCCTTCTTAAAAAGATGGTGTAGAATGTGCTGCTGCTGTACTGGATTATTAATGCTATTGTGGGGTGTACTAGCTTTATTAGTTACTTTTAGAGTTACCATAGGTACATTTGAGATACACACTGAGAATGTGACTAATGCAGAGAAGAGTTCGCATAAAGTAGTTCCTACTAGACTTAGTAACGCTTACATACATAAAGATAGGTCAATTAATGATTTTTCTAGCAATGTTTTTTCAAAGTTGTTGTATGAATACGTGAAGACGATGGAAGTTAGGGATTGCTACGTATGTATGCAATTACCTGCGTCCGTTTCAGAGGGTGTTACTTATCACCATTTACCAGCTACGTATGGAATTTCTTGTAGTGTGTTAAGTAGTGTTTTTTATTTGCTAGGGAAAATAGATTATGAGATGTCTAACAAAGATAACATTTTTGGGCAATTGCCTATGAATAAAAGGCTGAATCCAGCTAAAGAAGCTAACATTTTTGGAGAGATTTTTATTGAGAAAGAAGAATTAACATTAGATTAAATTTTTAAGAACAATTTAACTTGCAGTTTAAAAGAAGAGGAGAAGGCTTTCCTAAATATGGTGGAGGAAAGGAGAATGAGCATGCATGAGAAAGCAGGGAAATATGGAGTGAGTGAGACAATTTGGGACATTGAGATGGGGAAAGTGTTGAAAAATGGGGCTAGTCCAACTTTGGCTCTAGATGCACCACAGAAGGGTAAACTATGCATTACTAGAAAGAAATCTCAATATGATACATATTTTGTTGGGACTAGTGAGTGTCATAATACATACTTCATTGCGACAGGATGGGGTTTCAAGGGAGGAGAGGATCCAGTTTTTCCAGGAGTGTATTATGTTTGTTGGAACAAGGGTTATTACAGGTTGCCTGACCATTGGTATGGCACATGTTATGTGGGCCTGGTCTTTCCAAAGATTTTCCATATAGATAAAATAGAAGATTTAGAACATATTAATTTACTAACACGTTTTAAGAGAGAAACTTGGTCAGAAATTGTAGGTGATATTTTTGGAGCTTTAATTCCAGCAGTGGGAATTTCTTTAAATGCTTATGGGATTCGGAAACTGTCAACAGTGGTGGATCGCTTATCGACAAGTACCGCTGGAGGGTTTCTTTTGGTGAATACGGAGATGATTGCCGTACGTGCTATGTCTATGCAGAATCGACTTGCCCTTGATATTCTATTGGCCAAGGAGGGTGGAGTCTGTGGAATGCTGAAAGTTCAACATTGTTGCACTTACATTCCTGACGAAAGCAAAGACTTGAAGGTCTATATCAAAAATATTACTGATTTGCATGAAGAATTGGTACCACTGGAAGCTGAGAGTATTTGGACTAAATTAGCTAATAAAGTTAAAGCTGTTAAGAGTTTTATTGCTAAGATAGGTAGTACTATTATAGGTAAGATATTGTTTCCTCTGTCCTGTGTAATTGTTGCTTTATTGATACTAAGATTGGTGTTTTTGTGTTGTAAAAACAGGGGAGGGAAAAAGAGAAAAATTAGAAGTAATGCAGAAAAGAAACAAAAAAAGGTCAAGGAGAGATCCACAAGTGATAGAATTAGAAGAGTTGAGGGAGAGTGTGTACTTGGAAACGAAGAGGGATGATGGAAGGGAGTCTGGTGTGTAGTGTTGTGGAGAAGAAAAAAGACATTTCCAATTTCTCCTAAAATGGGACTCAATTTTTTTTTTGGGTTGTTTATTTGGTGATAATATCACCAAAGGGGGGATTGCTGGAGCAGGGTTTTCTGTTGAAAATTTATCGGGTTTTTTAGCTCCAGTTTTGTCTATAAGTTGTGACTAAAATAACTAATTTATAATCGATAATTATTGGTTTTGTGTGAAAACTTTGACTAACCAACGAACTAACAAGAGAAGAACTACACGTGGGAATGCATGTATGTTGCTTAATAATAATGTGCAGGTTTAATTAAATGCATGTTGCTAAGTGCTGTTTGTATAAAAGCACAAAACGCTTTTGAAATAACGTGTACTAATGCTTTGGTGTGTTGCAAAAGGCTAGATAATTACATACACATAAGGGTATTAGTGGGGTTAACATTGTTTAATCACTATGCTGTGGTAACGTTGTTTTTGTTTCTTTTAATTAAGATGGTCCGTTTTGGCCTATAACAAAATGGCTGCCTTTTACAGCCTGCACTCGAGTGATCGAATTTTGATGAGAGGGCCTTGCTGAACATGGTTGACAGTCACCTGACCATGGCTTCTGCTGGAGTTTTGAAAGTTTCCGTGATGACAGCGACTCCAGGCAAGCGTCCAAATAACCTTGGAGGACAAGAGAGCCACAATGAACTTTGTGATTACAGCGGTGGCTTTGTTATGGTGCTGAGGAAATGCGTGCGAGAAAGTAACATTTGCAAAACTCGAGTTTCCTTCTTCCGTCTTTTTATTTTTGTGATTTTTCTGAGCGGAGATTTTCCAAATGTAGCGATGCTACATCCTTTCCTGCTCGCTCTGCTCAGTGGTTTAACGGATATTCAGAACATTTTATGTTGCTTTAGTTTGTAAGATTTGTTATAAATATTGTTAGACTAGAGAGGGTCTAAGGCCACTTCTTCCCAAACCTGCGTTGGTGAGGATCGATACTGTGAGGACGGCGACTCGGGAGACTTTACTGAGAGACCTGTCCTGACCCATTTATGACATTTAGCTAGAATAGGTAACTATGAGAATAATGATTTTGCTTTTGATTGACTTTCATTTGAACTAATTTTAGATAAAATTTCATTTATGAATTACTGTGTTGGTGATTATTTCTTGTCAATTATTGAGTACTCTATTTTGATTATTGTTGTTTAGATCATGACTCAGGACAGTATCAAACTGATCACATTGACCTTACTGTAGATACAGGGTGTTTAGGAGTTTTCTCTCCGCAGGTTCAGTGCTGATAGAGTAATCGAGCTTATGTTAGTGAAATGGGCCCAAGCGTGTGATGAGTGTGTGTGCGTGTGTCTGTGAAATTACTCTATCCGTGGAAGTAGGGAGAATTTGTATGCCCTGATCTTGATCTTGCTTGGTGAGCACAATGCTAGGAGTGCCAGTCAGATAACACGTTCAAATGCCAAGGCAGTGGACTCTACACTCACCTGCTCCCCTGGTTTCCCATACAGCTTGCAGTACTGTGGGAGGAGGCTGTCCAGCTGGGCCTGGTTCTCCTCCTCATTGAATGCTGGGGACCTCTCCACAGTACGTGCCATTGGAGGATACAGAGGATACAGAGGCAGCAGCAGTGGTGTGATGTAATGCACTCCTGTGGCATGTAGTGCAAGCAAATGCAGTCTCTGGGGAACACACAGCCTTATATCTGTGCTACAGAGGCAGTATCTGTTCGATGCGACCAAAGAGATAGGTCAGACTCGTTCGCATTATCCGAATTAGCCCAATCCATGTCTTTGAATGCATCGGACACGCCTTCAACGTCGTTCAAACTTTCAGCATCATGACACCATTGAAATTGCAACATTGTTGTAGTGCCCCAACTGAATCTGGCAGCACAAGAGTTGTACATGTAGCAAAACACAAGGCTCGTCTCCATGACAGCCAATAGCCAATGGGTACGTACGCCTTGGATCCTAGATGTCCGATGCCTCCTTCAGAATCGCACCCGCATATATAGACATTACAGTCTATGACCAAGGCGTGCGTACGCCTTGGATCCTAGGCGTCCGGCGCGTCCTTCAGAATCGCACCCGCGTATATAGACATTACAGTCTATGACCAAGGCATGCGTAAGCCTTGGATCCTAGGCGTCCGACGTGTCCTTTAGAATCGCACCCGCCTATATAGACATTACAGTCTGTGACCAAGGCGTGCATACGCCTTGGATCCTAGGCGTCCGACGCATCCTTCAGAATTGCCCACGCCTATGTGACCATTACATTCGATGGTCAGAGGCTGCCAGCCTAAATGTTTTGACAAGGACTGAGGGGCTGGACAACACAGTGACAGCCTGTCACACAGTACAGGCAATCACTATTCATGCTTCATTACATGTGTGGGTACATGTCTACACATGTCATATTTGGTGTGCACAATGTGGTACACACTACCAGGATATGTCATGTTACATTGTCACAAAAAGGCATTGTGTGTGATGCACCTCTCTAATGTGCTTGAGGACTTTGCTGGTCAACACACGTGGCCTGGGCACAGTTACAGGGGTTTAACCGGTGGAGAGGCGAAGCGGACAACTGTAGGACACATGGCTGGAGGCGCTGAAGATGACAAATGTCACAGTAGGCTCTTCCACCCTCGACCTCCCATGGAGTAAGTAGGATAGTGACCTAGGGTTTTTCGTGTGAGTACCACACCAGTGGGGGGATTGATCCTTACAACCCCTGGTCTTTTAGTGGTTGATCCTTTATACTACTTGCGTAAAAAGGCGGAGCCCTTTAACAACACTTGGTCCTGACGAATGCTATGTACCCTCCGGGGACCCTAAAGCAGAAACATGTTGACCATATTTAGCACGGTGATGGGATAATTGGTTCCCAATTCACCGCCCACTTCTTTTAATACCATGCAGTTGTTCCTTTAATTAAGTTAGTTTATCGACAACTGTAATGGTTTTTAGATCACTTTTCACGAACTCACGGGCCACCACTTAGTTTAGAAGTGCATCCTTGTCTCCAGGTGTATGCCCGCCCTCTATCAAACTGAGTTTTTAGAGGGTGAGGACGGCCTATAATGAAGCATGACACCAGGTGGTGTGTGAGGCCAGTCCTTCACTTTTTGTGAGATGCCCCCACAGGATACGCATCTCTAGAAATCCTGTAGGAATCCCAACTAGGGACAGCCCCATTTGTGTTTACATGCACATTATGTATTGCTATGTTACATGAACCATACATTGTATATGATATGTCAATTGTGTCCCTGGGCTTGCTGTGTGTGGTACATAATGAGTGTCTGCATATAGTGCTAGGCACATGGACATATTTGTATCTGGGAGTTGTTAATCCCCCCCAAATTCCATCAGTTTTGGGAATGTGATTTGGTGTTGTATCTGTGTGTCACAGACATCCACGTTTGCTATGCAGACAAGTCTGTTTACACATCTTGTGTGTAATGGTGGTGTTGGAACGTGTACATCATACGTTACATGGTGACTGTGTCCATGTTGCAATACATGTTCCCCGTGTGTGTGACTGCCAGTCCCCTGTCATTTTGACAACACAACTATCCTCACTATATGTTGAGGTGTGTGTTTGGTATGTGACATATGTTGAAATGTACTGTGACAGGGCCCACAGAATGTCAACAGCAGAGCATGGCACTTGTAGTGTCACCATGTGGAGCTGACATGTTAGGTGAGGGGCAAATGGCTGACATATGTGTCCATGCTGAATTGCACACACCTGACTCAATTGTGTCCTGATGTGATGTAGCATGTGGTATTTAGCATGGTCATAGCCACAGATGTGGGGGAACTGAAATACTTTCTTTGTTTCCCTATGTACTGCAGGAGCCCTAATGTCCACAGACCCTTCCCAGATCTTGCAACCATGACTGAACGTGACTGCATCCGACGGTACCGCTTCACAAGCCAGCTGATTGAGGATTTGGAGGAGCAGTTGTCCCCACATTTACAACCTGGGCGTACGTATCCAACTGCGCTGACCTCCAAGGTGAAGGTGATGGCAGCCCTACATTCTTTTGCCAACTGAACATTCCAATACACAGTGGCTGGTGCTGGTGGGATGTTACAGACCATGTTCAGTCGTGTTCTCCGTGATGTTTTGGAGGCAATGTTGTTGTATCTGGACCAATGCATCCGATTTCCGAACCAACAACAAATACCAGGCATAAAGGGAGATTTCTATGCACTGGGAGGGATGCCAAATGTCATTGGTTCTATTGATGGGACACATGTGGCTTTGGTACCACCACAGGCACATGAGCAGACTTACCGCAACCGTAAACATTGTCACTCAAGTCAAGTCAATGAAACTTTATTCGGATCAATAATAATCCATAAAAGCACAGCAAATAAAACATACAAAATACCCAATAAGATGCTGTGTACACAAAAAAATCAACAGTCCATACAAATTTTTAAGACATTGTTAAACGAGCACGAACCGCAGTTTTTAAAAAAGAGCTCACATGAAAGACAAGTTCATGGTCATCCAGGGTCAAAATCATTGAAAATGCAAGTTCCAGGCTAATTGGTTTTCATTTTTTAAAATACGGAATTAAAAACCATTTGATGTATTTAGAATAAAATTTACAAAAAAATAAAAAATGTAAAATTGTTTGCTCACTCCGGCAGTCACAAGGGCAAGGCACAACACATTGGTCATTAAAATTCCATAAAGGAAAACTGAGAGCGTGTTTAATGGTACCTGCCCTGAGACGAAATATAAGGCCACGCTCCCAATGACTTAGTGGAAGAGTTAAATAACTGGGTGTGGGGTAATTTAAGAGATTACGGGCTAGATATCTGGAAACACTAGGTTTCAAGGACTCCCTCGCTACCCTTTCATCGTTAAATAACATGTAAAGTACTTTTTTAAGTTCACTTTTTGAAGGGAGCGTGGTGGTAATGGGTGTTAGGAAAACATTTTGCAAATTCACGCTGCAAAATGCGCTCAGCACCCCTGATAACCAGGGGATAGCCATGCCCTTATCGCAACGTAAGCAATCCTCGATAATATCCCTACTCAAATTGGCGGCAGGGTTTTTCCAAATCGCCAGCCAAAAAAGAGCAGGGCGAGCACGAATGAAATCCCCTATAAAATGCAACCCCAGTTCCTTATGACATATGTAATGTGGGGAGGTAATAGGGGCACAGAGGAGCTTTCTGCAAAATCTGTTTTCTTCGGCAATTATGTCAGAACATCTAGCTGTACCCCAGACCTCAGCACCATATGTGGCGACCGGGACGCATTGGGCTTTGTATATTTTTAAGATAGCAGCCAGTGTGCCAGACATTTTGGGGTGGGGGAGACTCAGGATTGAGTTAATGGACTTTGAGAACTTACTCCTGGAGTGGGCAATATGCCCACTCCAGGAGTTGTTCGCAGCAAAGACCACGCCCAAATACGGGAAACTGCTAGTTGACCCCAATCTCTCTGTCCCCACTATGATGCTATCCATATGACGTCTCTTCGGGCCACATGACATTACGAAAGATTTTTTAAAATTGGTCTTCAAGTCTAAGGAATCCATATGGTCAACAAAGCCATTCACTAAAGTGCGTAGTGCGTTAGGGGTGCGGCCCATAAGGACCGCATCGTCTGCATATAGCAGGGCGGGGAGCTGGTTACCTTTTATTGTCGGGACGTCGCCAGTTAGGGAAACAAGATGTTTGTGTAGGCCGTTGATATAGATGATAAATAAAAGAGGGGCTAGGACACAGCCCTGTCTAACCCCTCTATTGACTCTAACCAACTCAGTAACCTCGCCCCCCTGACCAATCCTGACACAAGCCTTCAGGTCTCTGTGTAAATAGGCCAGGAAGTGAACCAGGGATTCGTCCAGACCGTAATCCAATAGGGCCCTCCAGAGCAATGACCTATTGACAAGGTCAAAAGCAGTGGATAGGTCCATGAAGGCAAGATAAATTGGGCATTTACGCGCAACGGTGTATTTGCCCAAAATAAGGTTGAGGTTGAGGCACTGTTCGGCAGTGCCAACCTTATTGCGAAAACCCAGCTGACAGCACTCCAAAATATGGTTGTCCTCAGCCCATGATAAAATTTTGTTGCACAATACTCTGCCTAAGATTTTTAAGGTATTATCAATAAGGGAGATCGGTCTATAACATGACGGTTGGGACCGATCGCCCTTCTTGAAAATAGGCACTATTATGCTCGATGACCAAGTTAGTGGTGGTGGGGAGGTAAAAGTTAAGTTTTTAAAAACGTTCAGCAAGAGAGGGGCCCATAAATCTGGATATGCTTTGATAATGTCAATAGGAAGGCCATCAGAGCCTGGGGCTTTATTCCCTGCGCTCTGTACGATGGCCTCTTCCACCTCCGATAATGATATGTCAACCCATGGAGGGTTGATGAATATTGGAGTAGGCGTCAATGAAGATGGGACCGCATAAATCTTAGAAAAATGGTCCACCCATGCAGCTCCGGGAATAGTGCAGTCCATTGGGGTCGAGAGCTGACCTGAGCAGCGCAAATCTTTAACTGCGGCCCAAAAGATATCCCCCCTTCCACGGGCAGCAGTTTGTACTAACACCTCCCAGCGTTCCTCGAGAATCTCCTCCTTCCTTCTGCTAATGGCCAGTTTGTAATGAGACCTGGTATTTTTCATGTTGGTCAGATTCCTCGGGCAAGCAGATAAGGCTAGCCGCAAGTCACGGTTGGCCAGAGAACACTCATGATCAAACCATCCCTGGTCAGCCGTGGTTGCACATTGTCACTCAATTAATGCCCTAGTGGTATGTATTGTGGACATGACAATTTCACATCTCTGTGTCCGTTTCCCTGGTTCAGCACACAACGCCTACATCATGCGGAATAGCAGGATACCACATATGATGTCAAAGCTGCAGAACCAGTGTGCCTGGCTTGTCGGTGTGTAATTGCACTTTACCCAGTCTGATTTTTGTATCTTGGGATTACACGCTCTTTCCTGACCCATGACATGTTTGGCTATTTGTATGTAGGTGACTCCGGGTATCCCAACATGCTGTGGTTGCTGACACCTCTTAGGAACCCTATCACACCAGCGCAGATACGTTTCAATGAAGCACATGGGCGGACCAGGCGAGTGATTGGGCGGACATTTGTACTCCTGAAAAGCCAATTCTGCATCCTGGACCGGACAGGAGGGGCCCTCCAATATGCACCTGGAAAGGTGCACAAGATATTTATTGTGTGTTGCATGCTACACAACATGGCAGTGAGGGAGGAGGTGCCTCTCATTGAAGATGATGACGGCCATCAACCACCAGCATGGGAGGACCCGGGCCTGGGACATGTTGCAAGTGACGATGAGGGTGAGGGGGATGTCCGGACTAAGCTCATCAACAACTTCTTCTCCTAATTGTGAGTATACAGTGATATGTTGTCAACAATTCTTGCATTACCTGATATGTGTCTGTGTTGTGCACTGTGAGAGCATATGTGTTTCTGCATGCTACGTGTCCGGATTGTTGCATTGATGTGTCCCTTGAGTTAGTATGTCCGCCCAATCAGTGTTGCCATGATTCTTCGTATCTTTTCACAACTCTTTGAAGTAGTGTTTGTAATGTGTATTGTAGATGTATGCAGTGATTTAGTGATTTCACTACTGTTGTATGTCTGTCATTCACAGGGTCCGCTGGCTGTTGTCTGGTGACATGTTACCTCTGAATTGCACAATATGGTCACAGAGTGCAACCTTTCATGGTTCACAAATGCATCATCCCACACACCCCGGTGCTGGCATGTCTGCCATTCTTGTTACTTTTGGATCACTGTCATGTGAGGATAACTTGCTTCAGATGTTTAGTTTACTTGCTGTGTATGTGTAATAAAGGTGCACACCTGTTTGTAGTGGGCTTCCTCTGTGTCCACACATCTGATAATCCTTGGCATGCTGTACCTGTGGGCTGATTGCCACAGCTTCGGCATTTGTGTGCACTTGCAGTTCACAGTGTCTGAGGCAAATAATCTGATGGGTATGGTGAATTTGTGTTGTGTTGACCTAGTAGTGTGTACCTCTCATAAGTGTCACATCAACATAAATCTCATTTCAGTGTTTATATTGCTCTAGTAGTTTGCCTGCACAGTCTTACTTTAGCATATCATCACCTATACATGACAAACCCAGTTAAATTTAACACAGAGGCTACAATTGTGAGTTGAAGTGTTTATTTACAAACATGTGTGAATGATATAGGTGACATGAAGTGCTGTACAGTGCAATGGAAATCCAAAATTCACAGGGGAGTTGGTAGTGTTGGTAGTTGAAATTACCAGAGCAAAGTCCACAGTCATTAGACCCATTGGCTCAATACAGACCCTCCATCACATGTGGGAGACTTGGGGACAGTCGACAAGGTGAAGGGTTTGCGCACAATGGTGGAAATCAGGAACAGGTGTTCACTTCCTGGGGAATATGCATGGCCAGCTGCCTCTCACTTGTCCTTTTTTGGATGACCCCTCGTCTTCTTTGGAGGGGGCCCTCAGGTGCAGGCTGGAGTTTCCGTCAGAGTCCACCTCCCTCCCTGTGGCATTTGCAGATGTTGCGGCAACTGATATAGTGGGCACACAGGGAGGTGGCGCCATGTTGTTTGCAATCTGACGTAGGCATCCAAGTATGTGTCTGTGCACCGCCGTGACATCATCCAACTTGTTCATCTTGGACTCCATGCGGGCCATGTGTGTCTCCACCCGCGACATGTGTGCGTCCAATCTGGCATGATGTATAGCCTGCTGTTGTTTAATGTCCGTGAGGTGCCGCACAACCTGGCCAAAGTCTCCGCTGCATTGCTGGTTTGCATTAATGATGCGTCCCAACTGGGGATCAGCTTGGGGTGCATCACCAGGGGCATGACGTTCCCTCAGCCTGCGCCCACTCCCATCACCCCTACTCCCACGAGCAGGTCCTGCTGTTGCAGGCACAGACGACACTGGGACTCCTCCTGTGATGGCACTGGTAGCATTGGCAGCCACCTCCAGGTTGCCCTGTGTTGCTGTGCCCTCGGTGTTGGTTTGGCTTGGTCTGTCCGTGTTAGTAGGGGTCATCTGGGTGTTGTCAGATGTAGCAGTAGTGGTGGCAGGGGGTGCAGATGTTACTGATGCTGAACGCTGATCCACACCGGAAGATCCAGGTTGTTCGTGGTCATCGTCAGAGGAGTGAGAGGCATCCACACTGACCCAGCTCTGTGTCGACCAGAGTATGGGACTGGGAATCTTCCTCGTCTGTTCTTGCAGTTTCCCCAGCTGCCCCTGTGGGTGGAAGAGACACACAATGTATGCTGTGGTTCAGCACACATCAACGTATCACACACATTAAAATTGGTACTATGCCTCATGATGACTGTCGGTGCATGGCATTGTCCTCAGTTATCACAGGCAGGTGCCAATGTGGGTTCGGAACATTGTCCTGATGACCAGATGCATTTTATGTGCACCTAGAGCTGTGTTGTTTGTTCTTGGTGGGAGAGGTGTGTGTGACAGGGCCTGCTGGGAGATATAGTCTGAGGTGGCAGCCCTCCTCCCCCCGGACCAGATAGTCCACCATGGACCATGCTTCCATGACAGTGAGTCTGAGTACATGTTCAAGTTGTCTGACAGTGGTGTCCTGGTGTTTGTTGGAGTCCAAGTCCCAGCAACGCCTTGTGCACCCCACACCAGAGGCCAGTTTCAGCAATTTTGTCAGTACTTTGCCACTCCCTGTGAGGTGAGCATGGTGCATGGGGCTACTCCTGGGACATGTGTGATGATGGCTATGGGCTGGGACTAGAAAACACATCATGCTTTCAGCTACACCCACCTTCCCGGGACACAAAACCTTCCTTCCTGTAAGTCTGCTTCCCTGGCAGTGTGTGTAACCGTGGTAGCACGATGGCTGATGTTTAAGGAATTGCTGGTGGACAGGATTACTGGGACATTGCAGGTATTGTGTTTCTCTAGGTGGCATACACATGTGAGGATAGTTATCTTTAGGTTGATGTGGCTTGATGTCAGTGAATGTTTTCTCTGTCCCCCTGACATTAATGTCTGTGGGTGCAGATTGTTATTACATCACAATTTGGAATAATTGTTTGTGTACTCACCAGGCTCTGGTATTCCAGGCAATCCATGGAGGCCAACTGGTGGGACCATGGCCTGCACCTTCTCCTCCCAGGAAGTGAAATGCACCTGTTTGGCAGGAGGGCCGCCACCAGTGCGGTCGCTCAGGGAATGTTCTTTGCCGATGAGTTTCTTGACCCTCCTGTGTAGGTCGTACCACCGGTTCCTGATGTTGTCCATTGTGCGCATGCTAGGTGAAAGTGCGTTCACCTTGTCAACAATCCTCGACCACATCTTGTTTTTCTGAGATAGGGGGGTCTGTTGGACCAAGGAGCCAAATAAATGTGGCTCTACTCTGATGATTTCATCTACCATGACTTCCAACTCACTGTCTGTGAACTTTGGATTCTTCTTTGGGGGCATGGTGATGGGTGTAGGTGGAGATGGATAGGTGGGTGGGTGTGGTAGTGAGGGTTGGAGAGTATGTGTATGGCAGGGTGTCTGTGAGTGTGCTTATTGTGTGGTGCTAGTGGTGTGTGGTTTGTTGGTTGTGGCTGTATGTCTCAGTGTGGTGGTGTTGTCTGTTTGCAGGTCTGTGTGATTTGCAAGGGATCATGGTCTGGATTTTTGGCCTTTTTATAGGTGGAGTTGTGCGTGTGTCTTGGTTTAAATTTAGAATTTTTGGGGTTTTCTAACTGCCTGTTGGCCTTTTTCTGTGTCAATCCCATGATTTCTTTAGGGCCTGATGGAGACGTTCTGTAGACCGGGTTGTACGCCTGTGACGTCACTTGCGGGGTGATCTGAGTCGGTCACACTGACATTGTGCAATCTTGCATGTTTCACGTACGCGCTGGTCGCGACGGGCTTGTTTTCTTGCTAATCTCTCAGTTCCGTACGAATCGGTTGTACGGCTTGGACTCTGTGCGACTTGCTTTCGCCCGCGACGCATTGCATCGTACTTGGCAGGTTGTATGGCGGGTGTTCGTGTCGGTTAGAACTATAGCCGTTCCGTGTCGGTCGGAAGGTTTCGAGTCAGTTTCCGAGCGGGACACTGTTTTCTGTATATTTCGGACAGTCTGGATTGATTCCGTGCGAGTTGGTTGGATTTCGACCGGGATGCTTCGTACTTGCCAGGTCGGACGGCGCCTGTACGAGTCGGTCGGACTTCAGTCCCGGTCCGTGTCGGTCGGAACGCTTTCCGACCCGGATCGGAATCGGCCCCTGTATTGGGGTCAACACTCGAATCCTGTCCACCAGCAATTCCTTAAACGGCAGTCGGCACCTCTTTCCAATTTGATGAATAAAGCAATTCTCTCAAGGTCTCCCCTTTGGAGATGGAAGGGGGCAGTGATAAGGCCCCCCCTAAAGAAAATCAACTTCGATAGTAAGGACTGTAAAAACTATCGTCCTATCTCGCTGCTTCCCTGTCCAGAAAAAGTTCTAGAGAAACATCTTAATATCCAACTGATGGAATTTGCAGAAAAGCAGGGCTGGCTGGCAACTCTCAATTTGGATTCAGGAAACACCATGGAACTGAAACTGCGCTGATTTCAGCCACGGACTGTATTAGGCGCTTAGTGGACAAAGGACAGGGCGTGACATTGATACTCCTTGATCTATCATTAGCGTTTGATACCATCTCAACTTTGCATTTGATTGAGCGTCTCCAAAACCTGGGTATCACACATCAAGCCCTAGCCCTTCTATCAAGTGAGCTAAAGAACGAAGATGAATTCAACCCAGATCTGTGACTGGGGGTGAGTGTCTGAAGAGTTTCAGTGTTCCGTCCATCAGCTCCTTGCGCTTGCTTTGTTCACCCGTAAGTTGGCAGGGTATGCCCAGACGTGAGTCCCTTGCTCACTTTACCACTGGATTCAAGTTAGCCTGGCTGATGAGGTGTGTTACCCTGAAACCGTTCCTAGGATGCTAGTTTCTGGTCCAGGAAATACCTGGCTTGGCAGGTAAGGCTGCAATGTTCCCATGAGGCACAGGTTCAAGAATGATTTGCATATAGCTGGGTCTGAACTGGGGTTTCAAAGTGAGCTAAAGAATGATGATGGATTCAACCCAGATTTGTGACTAGGGGTGAGTGTCTGAAAGGTTTCAGTGCTCCTTTTATCATCTGTTTGTGTTTGCTTTATCTTCTATGATTGTCAGATCTCATGTTGAGGTGGAATATTTTACTATGTGTATTTATTTGCAAATAAGAATTTTATCTCTTTTATATGTATGTAATTTTATGTGGACCTCTTTGGAGTCCCATTCTTATAAATAAAATAAACTTGAAACATGAAGCCTAAACCCAGACATGGTTGTCAAACTCGAATTACTGATACAAAATTGACTCTCATAACATCGAACTACAGAATTATCGAGCCAACATTTTCGTAAACAAAAATATCAACACACAATACACAAAATAAAAAAAACACTACTATCGAATAAAAAATATCGTTTGAATAAATCTTGATACCAAAAATATTGACGACAAAAATATAGAACACAAAAATATCGATAACATTAAAATAAAATGAAACACATAAAAAATATCGATACAAACAATATTGACAACACAAAAATCGATAAAATACATTTTAACCATATCGAAAATAAAATTGAAACATATAAAAATACTATTTACAATAATAAAATAACACATACCAATTAATGTTAATAAACATTACAATTAGTAACAAATTAAACACATCAATTTTAACAAATACATTAAGGGGCCGAATCCGATCCTGTATGTTTTTTTTCCCGTACGACTCGTATCCGTATTTTTTTCCGTACGAATCGTACAAGTCACGTCCGACCCGTGAAGTACGATTCGTACAGAAAAAGTACATACGGATCAGCCCGATCCGTACGAATCGCAGCGGGAGAAGTTGTACGAGACGGACCCGGACACTTTTCTGTACGAATCGTAAAAAGACAGTCCGAGCGTACAAGTACGATCCGGACCGGCTTTCCGATTTACGATTCGTACGGAAAACATCCCGTACACGGGGAATGACTTGTACAAATGCAATGTCGGTGTACGCACCGTACATACGCAATGTTGGTGTACGCACCGTACATAGCAATGGCGGTGTACGCACCGTACATACGCAATGGCGGTGTACGCACCGTACATAGCAATGGCGGTGTACGCACCGTACATAGCAATGGCGGTGTACGCACCGTACATAAGCAATGGCGGTGTACGCACAGTACATAGCAATGGTGGTGTACGCACCGTACATAGCAATGGCGGTGTACGCACCGTACATAGCAATGGCGGCGTACGCACCATACATAGCAATGGCGGTGTACGCACGGAAAAAAAAACAATGGCGGTGTACGCACCGTACATAGCAATGGCGGTGTACGCACCGTACATAGCAATGGCGGTGTACGCACCGTACATAGCAATGGTGGTGCACGCATCGTACATAAGCAATGGCGGTGTATGCACCGTACATAGCAATGGCGGTGTACGCACCGTACATAGCAATGGCGGTGTACGCACCGTACATAGCAATGGCGGTGTACGCACCGTTTATAAGCAATGGCGGTGTACGCACCGTATATAGCAATGGCGGTGTACGCACCGTACATATGCAATGGCGGTGTACGCACCGTACATAGATATGACCGTGTACGCACCGTACATACACAACGCATGGGGGTGTGTGCCTGTAAGACTCGTACCCCTGTACCGTACTGAACCACGGACACTGTAAAACAGCACAAGGAGGGTCTATTGGACTCGCACAACACCACAAAACACGTCTACAGTGCACTAAAAATGGAAATGACTGACCTGGACACATCCAAACAGGCAAACAGAGGGGCAAACTCACAACCACCCCTTATAACACACCCACCAAAAATTCAAACTGAGGCCCACCCACAAATTGACCAATAAAAAGGGCCCACACACACAAACCATGAGCCTTTGCAACAGACTCACTGCAGCTAGGGAGCACACACCAACAACTGCACCCATCGACCTTAACATATACACCGTCACACAACCTCCTTCACACATACCTCCTCTACACATTCACACCCACACCGTCACATTCAGACCCACACACCCACAACCATCCACACCCTCACCCCACACCATGCCCACAGACAAGAATCCAAAGTTCACAAGGGAGGAGCTGGAGATCCTTGTCAATGAAGTCATCAGAATCGAGCCACAGCTGTTTGGAAGATTGGTCAGACAGACCAGCATAGCTGAAAAATAACGCCTGTGGCAGAGGATCGTCGATAGGGTGAATGCTGTTGCACCCATCAGAAGGACCAGGAATGAATGCCAAGCCAGGTGGTACGATCTGCGGAGGGCGGTCAAGCGCAAAATGAATGATGACTACGCCCAGAGCAACATCACTGGAGGTGGTGAGCCCCACAGACCAGTACATTACCATCCCTGGGAGGAGAAGGTGATGGCCCTGCTTCTGCCGGTGGGAGTACATGGACTGCAAGGACTTCCAGAGCCTGGTGAGTACACAAACAACTTACGTAACATGGGGGTAATGGCATCCACAACCCAACTGCACAAAATGCACGCAACTACCCCCAAGCCCTCACCGGCCAGAACCACAGTCAAAAATAACGCTAATGCCACTAACATGTGTATGCTCCATTGAGAAAGCAAGGCCATGCTATGTCCCATGCTACATGAAGTAGCAAACCAAGAATGGATGTCCCGTATGCTGGGAGGGTAGGTGGCACAAAACACATTGTTGAACTCCAAATCAGACACAATTGCCCTCATCCCATATGGCCTAGGTACATACCCATGCACCATGCACAATGCACAGGGATTGGGAAAGTACTGACAAGATAGCTCACACTCGGCCCGGGTGTAGGCAGCAGAAGGCCCTCCTGTGACCAGTGCAAACACAAACACCAAGTCAACAAGGTCAGATATCCAGGACAGGAACTCATACTCACTGTCATGGCAGCATGCTCCATGGGGGGACAGCTACATCACCTGGGAGCCCCAGTGCCAAATCACACTACACCCACCAGCAGGCCCTGTCACACACACCCCTTACACAAGCAGACACCCCCAGGACAGGCAATGGATTTACACACTGTCATAATGGACATGTAACACAACATCACCAATACATAGCCAAAGAAGCATCCAAGCCAAAAATCTACATGTCAAAGACTCAGGAGAACATATCAATCTGTCCCCCGCAACATACCCATCCACAAGTGAACATTGAGGAGAATGCTAGGCACATACAACTACCTGGAGGAACAGTGCCAACTTGAATGTGTATGATACATGCATGTTGCATGAAACAGCATTAACATTGTCTGTCTCTCACAAACAGGGCAACGTGATGAATCTACCCCCAACAATGGGGGTGAAGATTCACAGTCCCTGGCCCGGGAGGAACCTGATCCCACCGGCAGTGACGCCTCTCAACATTCCGCGGATGACCCCGGAGCCCTGCCCGCAGTGAACAACTGAGCCAGTCTGACCAGGAGGGACAAGGAGCGCCGGGCACCCAGGAGGAGGCAGATAACACTGCCACTGCCATCCCTCAGGGGTCCCGTAGACCCGATGTGCCCACAACGGCAGGCCAGGCTCGTGTGGGCAGGTGTGGTGGGAGTGGAGGCAGGCAGAGGCGAGAACCTGACCAGCCAGCTGAAGGGACCGGTATGTCACACATACACAACATCATGGAGGCATACCGGCGTGACACCAGGGAGTTCAGCCAGGTAGTGGTGACCCTCACAGAGATCAAGAACCAGCAGGCCGAGCAACACGCCAGTCAACAAGAACACCAAGGACGGATGGAGGCAAGACTGGCTGAGCTCCTGGCGGTGCAAAGGGACATAAGCCATTCACTCCGTTGGATCGCCGACAACATGGGCAACCCTCCCTGTGCCACCAGGCGAAGACCACCACCAGCCACAGGGAGGGAGGAGGAGGAGGAGGAGGAGGAGGAGGAGGATTCGTCCGACGGAGCGTCCCAAGCATCCTCAAGGCCTGCATCTGAGGGTCCCCGGAGGAGGGTGGGTCGTCCACGGAAAAGACCGTGAGAGGCAGCGGACCATCCACATCTCCCAGGTCACCTGGCCTGGCACCTGGCCTTCATGTGCGACAGCATCACCTCATTGACTGACGTCATCTGCCACATGGACCTGCTGGTCACAGTCTGACTAATGATGCCAAACACTGTGGTCTGGACTCTGATGACTTCAAATGGCAAGGATCCCATCTCCCCCTGTGAACTTTGGATTCTATGGTCCTTGCATTGCACCTTTTTCAGTGCATAAATCACGCCCCAGACCTATAATTAAATAATTAATACGTGAAATTTTATGTTGCAGTCATTTAGCATGAGTCCACAACATACGTGTGGGGATATGTCAAAGTATGCCTGAGTGTGGAACTAACTCCAGCCATCCATATACTTGGATCTGAGTCCGGTCGAGGACACACATGTGTCTCAATGTATCACTAAATACAGACATGGAGCCCAATACTCACCCGTGATGGCCTCAAGCTGCTGAGGGGGGGCTTGCAATACTGCTCAGACAGACCAATTTGGAAGAGTATCATGAAGGTGTAGAGGTCGTGGGTCATGTTGATGTGCCCGGGGAGGGAGTCCCAGGTCTGTTTGGGGAGGTGGGAGAACTATCTCCTGCATGCAGTGTTTATGTGGATGTGATGAATGGTGGCCAGGGCAAGGTGGGCTGCACGGAGTTGGGCCAACGGGTGTTGGATGACAAACGTCCAAGGTTTGTTTTGGGTCTGGGGTTGTGGACTGCCTCCTGAGTGTGGTTAAGGAGTCTGAAGGTGATCCTGCAGCAGACAGTGAGCCATTTTAGCTATCTCAGGTGGATGGTGATGTGGCTGGGGCTGGGGATGTTGAAGATGAGGTGTGCGGATGCACCCTGGATGTGGACAAGTTTTCCTGCAGTTTTGCTGTTGTTCTACGTAGAGGCAGGTGCTGTAGTTGAGCCGGCTGGTGTCATGGACCTGGGGGACGGTCTGTCTTGCCTTGTAGTGGATCTATCTGTGGATCATTTGCAGCATGCGGAGGGTGTTGCAGCATGAGGTACAGATGGTGGTGAGTTGCATGGTAATTGTGAGCGATGGGTCCATGATGAACACCAGCTTGCGTGTGTGGCCACTGGGTGCTGGTGCGGTGCCCAGACCAGTGGGACACAAGGAGTTGACGCAGCCGTAAGGGGACAATCCTCAGATGATGACCTCAGTCCTGTCCAAGTCCAGCCTCAGGTGGCTGATGTTCAGCCATTCGTCAACGGATCTCATGCCTTCTTGAAGGTTGGATCTGGCAATGGCTGGCTCTTTGGTGAGTTTGAGGAGCAGCTGGGTGTCAATGGCAAAGGGGATGATCATGAGGTAGTGTGCGCATGTGATGGTGGAGAGGGGGGTCATGGAGACATTGAAGATCGTCACGCTGAGAGAAGAGCCCTGGGGCATGTGCCACATGACCCCAGTGTACTACATGCTGCAGGGTGGAGGCAGACTCCCTGGGCCTTGCTCGTGAGCTACTTTCTGATTGAATCCTGGACCCTCCTCTGGATACCAGTGTTGGAGATGTGTGAGCTGACAGTGTGGTAGCACATGGTGTACAATGCCGTTGAGAGGTCAAGGGGGGTGGGCTCACCATTGTTGAGCAGGGCAAAGTTGTCGTTGGTGGTGGCAATGATGACAGTTGCAGTGGTGCGATTACTGTGGAATATGGTCTGGTGCCGGTTGCCTGGAGCTGGTTGCGTGGAGGAAGTTAGTCAGTTGCTTGTTGAGTGTCTTCCGGATGACATTTGCTGGGTAGGGAAGCAGGCTGATGTACCAGGAGATCCTGCGGTACTGCCGTCCGTTGTTTAAGAAGGGCCTTTGTCTCTGCATGCCTCCAGCACCCATGGAATGTGGCCAACTCAAAGGAGACATTCAGGACGCGCTGGACGTGGGCTTCAAGGATGGGGAATGATGTGGTTGAGATGTTGTGTGGGAAGGGGCCTGATGGAGAGCGAGAGTGGATGGTGCACATGAGCCAGGTGGTGTACTTGCTGCTGACGGGAGTCCAGACCCTGAGGGGATTTTGTCCTGCGGATAATAGTGCTGTCTGCCTCTGTGTGCCAAGGCTGTTGTGTATGGCCATGAGCTAGCAGTGGTACAAAGTTGCAAGGGATGTGATCTGCCTTGTAAGGGTGGGGTGTCTTGGATGGAGATCTGCTGTCAGTTCACTCACAATGCTGATGAGCTCCTTGATGTTGTGTGTTTTGGTGTCTCAGCACTATCTGAAGGATCTCCACTTGTCCTTGCTGATGATATGGTGATGGCTGTGTGTGGTCTTTTCCAGGCCTGTAAGGTGAATGATGGCTCTTTGTGTTGCAAGGTGTGCACAAGAGTCCGGCTACGTCGGTAGGAGTCCAGTAGGTATGCCTTGTCCCAGGTGCCTTAACTATTGTTGTGCTTCACAGGAAAGTCCGTCAATGTGGAAAGATTGTTGGATCAGTTGCTGATCCAGTGCGTGAGGTTTCAGGGTATTGCATTGGTGTTGTTTTGAGTGTCCCACACAGTTTGTCTGTGGTGACTTACATCAAGCATCTTCGGGGGATCGTTAGCAGGGTGTGGGGCAGTGTGTTGCTTGTCGGAGACGTCGATTAAAATGTTGATGGACCAATGATGGATGGTGGTGTGGGTCTCCTCCAGCCAGAAGTTACCGGCCCCCAGCCACATGTAGCCTGTGGAGGTGAGGGCGTGCGTGCAGATGTACGTGTTGATGGCTTAGCGCAATTGTGGATGTAGGCCTGGATATCTGTAGATGAGTGTTATTCTGAGGGTTGCCAGGGAGTTGCTGCAAACCCGGATTTGTGACTCTGAGGGTGTACTTGTGAATCAATTGCAATTCATCCTCCGGGATTGTTGGTGCCGTCCCTGCGGGTGATCTTGTATCCGTCTGAGATCGCAATGAAGAAGTTGTGTGCTGAGGATGCTTATGTCCAGGTTAATGTCATGAAGGTGATGTGTGGCCCTGTTGTGTTGAGGAGGTAACAGAGTGCAATGGCGTGCTGGTGGACGGAGCGGGTGTGGAGTCGGAGGCACATGACCTGGTTGTTCTGACAGGGTCTGGTAGGCTGGGCAGCACTGTGTAGGCAGTTGGAGTTGCACACTCAGCATGCGAAGGTGTCGTGTGTGCGCTTAAGGGTTGCCTGATAGCAGGCGGATGATTGTGTGGAGGACATTGCTTGGAGGTTGGCTGCAGCATGAGACTGTTGTGTGACGTGGGTCATGCAAAGACCAGAGGCTCGGGCACTGTGCACGTTGCAGGCGCACACGGTCCTGCCTTTGGCACGGCGTTGGCGCAACAGTGGCACAGACAAGCTGCTGGCTGCATTAAAAATGGGTGGAGGGGGGAAGGGAGGAGCATTTTGGAGGCGTGTGGGTTGCAGAATCATGGCACTCGGCGGGGCGGTGCCGCAGGTGAGGCAGCAGCAGGCGGAAGGGGTGAGAAACTAGGCAAAAAGTAGCACACAAAGACAAGGAGGTCAGAAAGACACAGTGCAACAGGTGCATGTAAAGGAAGGAGTGTCAGGTAACTCATGGGTCACTACGAGAAAATGTATGACCAATCACCAAAAATGACGGTCACAGGGTCAGGCAACAAAATGCGGAGCTGCGCACAGGAGACACACCATCAGCATGTGTTCAAGTCCCGTTGTGTGGAGCAACCTGCACAAATACATACACAACCAGGGACTTCATGCACAATAGATATTATTAGCAATGAAGAACTGCATGCATGTTGCCGAAGTAGACATACACATATGCTCAATATTTGACAAGTATGCCATAGATGACGCATGCAAACTGTCAAGAGAGCTGCAGTGCCAGAGATGAGGCACTTTGGATTGTGCTGAACACCTTTATTCCACATACACACACAAAGGGAAATGCATCCATGTGAACAAACTCACTGTTCAGTTGACAGAACATGTGGGGCATACGCTGGACCCCCCCTTCACGACACGGATGATGTAAATCCCAATGAACTGGCACACAAGTCAAGGGGATGAGCCAAACAAATCCTGCTGCACATGGAGAGGCTGCAATTCCCCATAGAGCCTGTTGTTGTGATGTCCCACACTATGTCCACCCGTAGCATCCGCAATGTTTCAGAGGCAAGGTTTACACACATTGATGCCTTCACCAGACGCCACACTCCACTACAGATGACAGTCAAGAAGGGTGACTATCATGTCATGGGAGTGATGGTACATGTTATATGCTCCATGGTGAGAAGACATGTATGCATGGTACCACAACATGCACAGAAGCAGGCCCACACATTCCCAACCCATACCACCACCAAAAAGCCTTGCTGCTATCCTTACCCAAACGGACATTTCCACATGTCCGTGCATGGAACGCTGATTCAGCACACGTTGCAATCCTCATGAGGAATAGCAGGAGGACAAAGATGACACGAGCAGACAACAGGCGCCAAAACCTGGGAATGACAGACACACAAGAAGTCACCTAAAAGAATTTTCGCCGCACACAGGGACATTTACAAAACATGAACAATGTTGGACACATGTAAATTTCAAAGAAAGTCTCTCCGCAAAACTGTGTGGCATGACATCATCACTTGAGTGACACATCAGAACACACATCAAAGTCACTTTGCATTCAGTCAGCTGGACACACACATTGCAACACATGCCACTCAATGCTACAAGCTTGCACACTCATACCCAGTGACTCACCATTATGAGAAGAAGTTGCGTATGAGCTGACTCCGGATATCATCCTCCTCCTCCTCCTCCTCATCACTAGCCTCGTGAGCAAGCCCTTGATCCTCCACGGGTGGATGTTCCTGCTCATCCGGATCCAGGATGAGTGGCACTGCCTTCTCAACTGCCATGTTGTGCAGCATGCAGCACACGAGGAAGATTCAGCAGACCTTCTCCGGGGCATAAGGGAGGGACCCGCCTGTCTTGTCCAGGCACTGAAATCGGCTCTTCAGGAGGCCAAACGGCCTCTCAATCACTCGCCTGGTCTGCCCGTGTGCATTGTTGTACCTGTGATCTGCAGCTGCTCATACCGCAACACACAGGACAAGCAGAGTATACCCACCAACAAGACATGCTCGTTCGTTGTGCAGCCGCAGCATCATTTGTGGCACCCTGCTACGCCTCATGATGTAGGCATTGTGTGCTGATCCTGGAAAACGTGCACACACATGGGAAATCAGCATGTTAGCAAGACACACCACAAGGGCATTTATTGAGTGGTAATGTTTTCTATTGCGATAGGCTTGTTCCTGTGCCTGTGGTGGTACCAAAGCCACATATCTACCATCAATGGACCCAATTACATGGGGCATCCCTCCCAGGGCATAGAAATCACCCTTGACATCTGTCAACTCCTCAGGAGTAGGAAATGTGATGAATTCATCAAGGTGCTCCAACATGACTGCTAAAACATCACGCAGGACACGGCTGAACATTGTCTGTGACATGCCACCAACATCAGCTATGGTGAATTGAAACGTACCTGTGGCAAAAAAATGTAGGGCTGCCATCACCTTCATCTTTGGGGTCAGCGCAGTAGGATACCCGTGTCGCGGTGGGAGGTGTGGTGCCAGCCTGTCGGTCAAGTCCTCAATCAACTGTTGCGTGAATCTGTAACGTCGGATGCAGGCACGTTCCCTCATGGCACCCAAGTCTGGCATTGGTCTTGGGACAGGCGGTGCCCTGCAAGACATTGTTTGTAAGAATGAAGATTGAGAGTCTGCCAATATCAATGTCAATGAACATAGCACATGCTACACTGCTAATACACATCAGGTAACTATGGAGTCGGGTGTGTGCAATACATACAGGACACATATGCCAGCTTGCTGGCACTCCTACAAAAAGCCAGATACACCTGTTGATTGTCAAGTCTACATGACATGCCCTGAAATGAGTTGGTGGCCAGTCTGAGTGAAGAGCCACAGATATCACCGGAGTGACACACAACCACATAGCTGCATAGGAAGGATGTCATCTCATCCATACAGCTGACTGCAAGGCACACGCACAGGTCACAAGGAATGTCAAATGTACATATCAAACACATTGCAATGAAGGGGTACACGTGACAAGAGAATGACACAGACATTAAGACAACGCTGACATGTATGACTGGGAAAATATGATGTCCGATGCACACAGACCCTATAGCGGTGGGAATCCACATGTGGCATGGTGTGCGTAGATGTGTCGCATGCCCATCTCCACACAGATCCATGTTGGATGCACCAACAGCAGATGCAGTTGACGGAACACTGACATCAAGCTCATGGGAACCCATTACACTCACCTGACATAGTCACAAAGGAACACGCAGATCGTGACATGTCAGTTGATTGAGTGTCCCTGTCCCTGGCATCAGGAGACAGGTGCGGGTGGTGATGACTGTGCCATCCCACTGCTGCTGTGCATGACACAGTTGGACTACAGACACGCATGTGGCAAGTGTCAAGGTGATGTGTGCCACATAGTGCCCCATCACACATGTGTCCACAGGTCATCACACATCAATTGTGCAACTAGATGAGATGACCTGTGCAATATCACTGGCTGCCACACCTAGGGCCTGCACATAACAGTATGCAATGACATGTACTTGACGGACATCCTTGTGCGACTCATAGCCCTCCATTCCTGGCATGTGTGCGCCTGTATTACCAGTGTAAGCGTGTGAAATGCATACCCATAGGTGTCTAACGCACTGTACTACTAGTGCGTACCCGTACGTGTCAAACGCACTGTACTACTAGTGCGTACCTGTACGTGTGAACTAGTGCATACCCGTAGGTGTCTAACGCACTGTACTACTAGTGCGTACCCATACGTGTGAACTAGTGCGTACCCGTAGGTGTCTAACGCACTGTAACACCAGTGCGTACCCGTACGTGTGAACTAGTGCGTACCCGTAGGTGTCTAACGCACCGTACACCCGCTATCATCGCGTGTGTACGCTTCGTTTCACCATTGTACTTGTGCCGTCGGGGTACGTGTGAAACGCACCGTACACCCGCTATCATCGCGTGTGTACGCTTCGTTTCACCATTGTACTTGTGCCGTAGGGGTACGTGTGAAACACACCGTACACCCGCTATCATAGCATGTGTATGCTTCGTTTCACCATTGTACTTGTGCCGTAGGGGTACGTGTGAAACGCACCGTACACCCGCTATCATCGAGTGTGTACGCTTCGTTTCACCATTGTACTTGTGCCGTAGGGGTACGTGTGAAATGCACCGTACCTGTGTGTGGATTTCAAAATTACATAGGGGACACATAAGGGACAAGTATTAGGCCCTAAATGCATGCTGGTTGTCATGGAGACAGAGTTTTCAGTTGAAAAGTGTCGATCATGTGTCCTGGAACAGTCAGTTGGCCACAAAATACAATGTTGCAAAGTGGTTGTTGACTTGACATGATGCTCAAAATTTGAACGATGCGAATGCTGTCATTGGTGTATGTTTAAAGTCATTGGTGTATGTTTAAAGGAATTGGAGTAAACGTAGGATGCGAATGAGTCTGACCAATCACTTTGTACTCCTCTAAATGAATGCCCCTCAGCAAGACAGATATAAGGCAGCCAGAACCCATGAGAGGGCACTTGCCTGCACAACTTTCCAGTCGACCACACTGCTGCTGTCTCTGCTTCTTCTGGACCATGTCATGTACTGTGGAGAGGGCCCAGCCATTCACCCAGGAGGAGAATGAAGCCTTGCTGGATGTCCTCCTCCCACAGTACACCAAGCTGTATGGGAGACCAGGGGAGCAGGTGAGTGCTGAGTCCACTACCTTTGCCTATGCACCTGTTGTGTGACTGTCAATATTGTGTCCAGGTGGGACAGACATGCAATGTTGTTTAGAGTGGGTCCCGGGAGGGGACATGCTGATGTCTCTCATGCAGAGCATGATGTAGTTCCTGTGTGCACTCCTCACTTGCATTGTGCTTACTGTGACTTTCACTGCATAGTGCATGACACCTTCAGCCTGGCAAATCCTTGGTGGGTTTTTTTCTTATTGTCCTGAGGTGATTCAGTGGTCCCCCCGGTGTGACAGGTGATTGTACCCACAGATGTGTATGAGTTGAGTGGCCCTGTGGTGAGAGTGTCCAAATGAATTGTATGACCTCATGGACAGTGATGTGTGTGAATGTTCCTTGTCATGTGGGTGAGTGTCTATGTGAAGTGTTGCACCACAGCTGCATGGAGGAGGCAACAGATCAACCCATCTGATGTGACAAGTAAACCGTGCTGTGTGTCTGACTTGCAGAGCTAGCATGACACCAGTGACACCCCACTGGCAAGTGGCACATGTGCAGAGTGAGGGTTGTATCTGCTGTTGTCAATGACAGGCGAGTGATCTGTGCTTGGGTGTGTCTGTCTAGTATGCTGATGGTGCGTCAGTGGAGTGGGACATGTGACTGCTTGGCACGTGCTGGCCTTCAGCCTGCTGTTGCATGTGCTGCACAGTGTGTGGCATGATCAGTGAGTGTGTCTCACCCCTCATGCCAACCTGTTGACTTTCAATGCCATGTAGTGCATTGGGGCTTGCACACAGGCCAATTTCTTATTGTGTATGATGTAATTCCTGTCTGCATCCTATGCCCTGTTCAACATTTCAATGATGTTCAAATGTGTGTCTCTGGGACATGGAGCAGGTGTATTGATGTTGTGTCACTTTGTCATCCTGACAGGTAACTGCCTACGAGAAGGGCGTGATCTGGAAAGACATCGTCAGGGCCGTGAGATCTGAGGGGGAGCTGCCACAGGTCCGCAAGAGGTGGCAGGACATCCGGTGCTGGACACGGCGGATCGCCCGGGTCCAGCTGGGGCTCGACAGTCCTCGTCCCCACAGCGGCCGCCGACTGACCCCCCCACATGAAACGTGTCCTGGCGGTGGTATTCCCTGAGCTCGATAGGCAGTTACAGGAGAGACTGCAGCAAGGAGGGGGTAGGTACATGGCTGTTTGTCGTGTTATGTGTCGCCAGCTTTTGGAAGTGCTCTGTAGCCTGGATACACTCCCAGAGTTAATATGTGCAGTGCATTTTCTGTTTCCCAATGTCACCTGGTGCTCTTTTTCATCCCTTCCCCTCCTTGACATGTGTCCCCTGGTCTGTGTGTAATCACATTTGCACATGGTCATCTAGGGTGCCAGTAAATCTAAGTGCACATTGCTTTCAGCATCATGTGGGAGGGTGGTCTGTGACTTGTGTTGGTACCTTGCCTGTGCCATGACCTGTTCACTATGTTGGGGGTCCATATTTGTTGGCACTGATGATGATTCTCAACTTGGAGTGTGAGCTTTCAACTGAACACCCTTGCAGCATGCATGACCAATGTCGTGGCCTCAGACATGATGTGCATGAGTGGGAGATATGCATATTGCCATGACGGTTGAACATGGTACAGTCAGCTCATTCCAGGACCACGGAGCAGTGTGCCCACTACAGTCCCCTGAGACACCCTGGCCTCCTAATCATGTGTGTCATCCAACACTGTGCACATTCTCTGTGTGTTCAGCATAGGTCTGCCTCTGTGGCATTGTTCCCTGGCCTAGTTAGTATTTTGTAGAAATACTAAATAGATGCCGACGTGCACACGTGATTTGGAATGCTTTCTTGCATTACTAGTCGTGTGCTTCAAACACCATGGCGCCTGTCCAAGGCGTCATAAAGGTAACATCCAACCGAAAGTGCGAGAAGAGTAAATCCTTCCGCTGTTATAACAGTAAATATGTTGCTATCAACCAATTTTTACAAGTGTTCCTTTATTAATCAATTATAAGACAAATATTCGATGTCTCCAAAATGTATTGCATTCATTTCATGCACGAGTTATTCTTTGAAGTCAAGTGGTGTTCAAAACCATTCGTTAATCATCCAAATACAACATCAATACATCCAAACCCAATGCATTTCGGGTCTCATCCAGACCCTTCATCAGGGGTCATGTGTCAATGCTGTGATTAAAAAACAGAAAAAGGCAATTTGTTGATCAGTCCTCAATAACTGCTATCCAACATACTTATACTGTAACAAAAATATGTGAAATGGAGATGAGCTCTTAGTGATAATTGCGTGAAACAGGTGAACCTACAACTTCATTATACCGAACACCTCGTGAAAGCGTGAAGATGCCCAGTAGAACCGGAAAAAGAAAGAAAACTGGAAGCGGAGAAAACACACCTCAGTAAAAGCGTTGCTTGCACTGGGTGCTTATGGCTATACTGCAAAGCAACAAACGTGAAACCCAGTGTCAAAGAAAATAATTAAACCTCTCCGTGTCGGAAAGAATCCATAACTAAAAGCCAAAAGTGCTCGCAGTGACCCACAACGTAATGCAAAATTACCAAACGTTGAAAAATTTCAAACGCTGAAAGGTTCAAACTCACGAATTCGATAGTTGTACGTGGCTTCCTCAGCCAAGGATGCGTAAGTGACGTAAACAACGTGTTCATTTAAACTAACTATAAAGATAGAAAGCGCATCACAGTGCCTAATCATAGAAATCGAAGACGGTGCATTAAAGGTGAAAATAAACACCAACAGTGCGCTTGAAGTAAACAAGCAATAGATATAGAAAAACTACTCTATGGTGAATTGTAATCTAGTGCGATAGACTCAAGTTACAATACAAGGAAAAAAATATAAATTGAACATAAAAATAAAAGTAATAAAGTTCGCAACAGCCTATTGAATATATAGAAAGAACAATACATAATGAAAAACGAATAAAATATACAAAATACGAATCGCCACCATGTTGTAATGATCATGAGAGTCAATGAACTTTACAAAAATCTTTACAAAAAACAACTGTATTCAATACGATCCTTCATCCCCATTGGTTGCACAGATTGTAGTTTTTTGGTCCAGAAAAATTCGGAACGTGCTAGTGATTTGGAAGGATCAGTGCCTTTTGTCGGCTTTTGCGCTTCCAAAATAGTGAAACGGAGTTGCGCTATGTTATGTCTGGCTTCCTTCCAGTGTAGCGCTACTGTTGACTTTTCATTGTGCAGTCAAATATTACTTTTATGTTCTCCTATCTGGATTTTAACTTTTCTTTCTGTCCTACCCACATAAATTTTGTCACAAGGACATTTCAAGGCATAAATCACATTCATAGCGTCACAGGTACTAGAGTGTCGCAATTTAATCTTATATCCTTTAGTGGGATGAGTGAAGTGATCGCCTATCATGACGGTGTTACAATGTACGCAATTCATGCATTTTTGCATGCCTTTAAACATTCTTTTGGGGCCCGTAGACCCTTTTGCCAGCAGTTCTTTGAGATTCTTTGAACGTTGCATAGCAAAGATAGGACGTTGCGGAAATAGAAAGTTGAGATCCGGTTCGGTTTGTATGATGTCCCAATGTTTCATAATGATGGATTTAATCATCGAAGATTGTGTGGAATGTTTCAATATGCACACTACTCGATTGGTTTGTGATTTCTCTGTGCGTTTCAATAGATTAGTGCGGTCCATGACTTTGAGTCTTTGTTTAGTTTTTTCAAGAATACATTCTGGGTAACCTCTCTTCCGGAATCTATCCGTAAATCTGTGAATAATATCCACTGTGTCTTGAGGGTCAGAAGTGATTCTTTTAGTCGAATAAATTGAGAGTAGGGTAGATGCTCTTCTAGTGTGAGTTGATGAAAGCTGTCAAAATGCAGGCAATTATTTCTGTCAGTTGCCTTGTTGAATACATTAGTTTTGATGGTCCCTTTATCAATTTGAATGAGTACATCCAATAAACTGATGCAGAATTTATCGATTTGATGGGTGAATTTAATGCGGTTATGGATGTGATTGAGATCCACAATGTTCCTTTCCAAAACACTAGGGTCACCTCTCCAAATTATCAATATGTCATCGATGTACCGTTTGAATAAGATCAAATGTTGAACGCATGCTTCATTGTTTAAAATATGATCATGTTCAAGTTTGGCCATAAAAATATTGGCGTATGAAGGGGCCCCGGTAAAGCCCATAGAAGTTCCATTGTTTTGGGCGTAGAAGACACCCTGCCATTCAAAGTAACTGTAAAATAATGCAAAATGAAGCAGTCCCAAGAGAAACACCTTTTCAGCTTTAATGTTGTTGTGATTCAATAGAGCCCATTCAATGGCATCTAGTCCATCACCATGCGGAATGGAGGTATAAAGAGCAGTGACATCCACGGTGCATAAGTACCACTCATTGATGTGCTTGAGGTCGAGACCCTGTAGAATATTTAAAAGGGCAGTGGTATCTTTTAGGTAAGATTCTTGTTGCTGTACAATAGGTTGTAGAAAATAATCAAGATATTTGCCAATGGGTTCAGACAGTGAGCCACATGTTGACACTATGGGACGAAAAGGGGGTTTTTCCAAACTCTTATGAATTTTTGGCAGCATGTATAATTTGGGCCGTCTTGGATATGTGGTGCATAGAAACCTCTTATATTTGTGATTAATCCAGCCCATCTCTTCTGCCCGTGTGAGAATCTGATTCAGAAGACTCTGATAGCTGATGGTGGGGTCTTGGTCTAATCTGGTGTACGTGTCGCTGTCAGTGATGTGTTGCATCACACTCTGATCATAAAATTCCGAGTCTAGAACAACTAGAGCTCCTCCTTTGTCAGCTTTTGAAAAAGTCAATAGTTGATTATTGGCCAGTTGTCTGAGAGTGCTCCATTCATTGGCACTGAAACTTTGTTTGGTCTTCTTTCCAAAATTGATTTTAGTCATGTCTGCTTTAACCAATCTTTCAAAACTGTCAATAGACTTAAGGGATATTGGCGAGCAAAAATAACTTTTGGGTTTAAACTCTTTTAGTTGGCTTTCCTCCATCAATGGCATAGGAGATTCAAAATGGTGCTGAAAAAATACTTTAATCTTAAAGTTCTAACAAATTTAAAGAAAGCAATTTCGGTCTCTGCGATGTTGCTGTGATAAGTGGGTACATACGATGTGCCTTTATTCAAAAATGCAATTTGAGCTTTTGATAAATTGACCTTAGAAATGTTGACAACTAGGTTGCTCTTGTCTTGCTGCGAAGAGATCTCTTGTCTGATTCGTTCTCTTGCTCTTTTCCTTTTGCCCCTCCTTGTTTTTGTGTAGATTTTTCTGGTTGATGATTTGCCGCTGGACTGGTGGCCAAAAAGACGGCTTCTTAGTTTGCGTACTTCCTGACGTGTTTGCTTGAGTGTCTGAGATAGTTTCAGATCTATTGACTGGAGGTCGATTATGAGCCAATTCTGTGTCTGATACGACACTTTCTTCGGAGGAACCTGCTAGTTAGTATTTTGCAAATGTGTGCTACATGTGTCCACTGGACAGGGATGCACCATTTTGCTTGTGCATACTCACACTGGGCAGTGCCTGTGTGTCTATTCACAACAGTCTGTTGATGGTTGTTTGTCACAAATATCTGTTGCCGGTCCCACAAGGTGATGTTGTGTAAATGAAGCTATTTTTCCAGCACAGTTATTGTAACCCTGAATAAGAGGTGTCACTTCTTGATCTGTATCAATCACATTGGCATGGGGTGGGGTGTGCGGGAGAGGCATACACGTGCAACCCTGATCTTTCATTGCCAGGTCTGACTTGTGTTTGAGACTTGGCTGTACAAAGAATCACCGTGCAGTGCCCCTGTGATGCTGGCCAGTGCTTAATTTACCTGCTTTGCAGCCTGTGTCAGTTTTTTAAAAACATGATTCCTGCTCATACATTTTTAGTACCTGTGTGCGGTTCAGATGCAACGCTGTTTGGACTTTGTGTGCTGACATCTGTGTGTACATTCTGGCTTGCCATGAGGGTGTGCCCATAGTACAGCTAGGCTTTTTTTCTACCCAATTGCAGGCCCATTAGCTTAGGCATTGTCCTGGGTGTGGACATGTGTGCAACTCAAGATGACAGGCAGTAGGTCATATGTGTGGCCAACTGTGTAATCAGGTGACGGATGGCCATGTGACAACTGACATAATTCAAGTTGCTACTCTTAAAAAATTGTACCTTGGCACTCACAGCACTTGTCAACAGTTCTTCAGGTTTTAAAAGTGGAAATTTGATGATTTGTGCTAAGAACACTGATGTGCCTGCATGAAAAAAGTCACCCAAGGAAGTGCACACCAAACGACATTTCCACTTTCATGGTACACACTGGCACATTTTCTAAGAACCCACTGTTAGAATTAAATGGTGATGCAGATTCTCCATATACATGTTCCCACAGTGCTCTTGATTTTGTGAGTCTCCTTTGTTGTTGGTGATACAAACTGACGAGTCTCAAGACATCAAGACCTCCGTGGGCCCATGTATGTACTTACTGCAACACCATTAATTTCTAACAGTGGCTTCTTAGAAAAGGTGCCAGCTTCTTCAATGACAGTGTAAATGTTCTTTTGTGTGCACTGCCTTGTGCGACATATTTCATGCAGGCACATGAGTGTTCTTTTCACGAAATGGCAAATTGGCACATTCAAAACATGTAGATTGTATAAAGTATTGTGAGTCCCAAGGTAGCAACATTTTTTCGTTTTGTGTTCCAAAGTACTTACAGGTCTCTGAGTGTGGTGACACCTTGAGTATTGAGGTGTGTCAGTTTACATTGGGTGCACCACTACTGTTTCTTACAGGTTAAACAAGAGATGGCATGACTTCATTGTATTGTTGTGCTCACCGGTTCACAGACACTAGCTTCTCAGTGTACTTCTCATTCAAGTTGTGGCCTTTTGTGTTCTTTTTTTCCTGGTGTCCAAGTGGCATAGTGGGTCTACCAACTGGGTAGTACAGGGCTTACATATGTGCGGAGTTATCTAGCTGTTACTCATGATGCATTGCCTGATATGCACTGTGACCAATTGTTCTTGTGCTCATGTGTCAGATGTATACAGGTGACTGATGCATTTCGGTTTCTTCTCCTTGCCCACAGCATCATCATCCGCAACTGAGGGAGAAACCTGCATGGACCTGGAGGAGGGACCCAGCAACAGTGCCACCAGTGCTGTGGAGTCAGAAGGAGCCAGTGGCACGGAGGGCGAGGGGAGTCAGTCGGAGGACCTGTCTGGAGGCGAGAGCAGCTACGACGCCGACGGGTCCGAGGCTGACCTCTCTGAGGAGGCGGAGGCTGCAACACCAACTGGCAGCATCCCCACATCTGTCCCGCCTCCTCCATTACCATCTCCGCCCTCCCAGTTGCTCCCGTCCCTTCTGTCCGTGCAGAGTCCCACCATGTCTCCTTCAGCCCAGGCACCGCACCCCCTGCCCCTGTCACCCCTGCTACCCTCAGTGAAGAGTCTGTGGACATACTGCGGCAGTTGCAGGTTGGGCAGGCATCGGTGCTGACTGTCCTCTATGGACACACTAAACTGCTCACACAGATTGTGTCGTTCATGGAGGGCATGTCAGCAACGATGTCTGACCAACGCAGGGGTCTGCGGTCCATGGACTCTTCCCTGACGGCAGCAGTTTCTTTCCTGCAGCGCTCCGTCCCCCCCTACCCCGGACCCATCCACACTGCCCTCTCCCATGCCTGCCCAACGCACACCCAGACAGTCACGGGCACGTACCCCACCAGACACATCCAGCACACCCCCAAGTAAGGCACAGCGCACACCTCTTGGCACGCACACTCAGGGGGATGTAGGCACACCCACAGGGGCTGGGGGCAGACGACATACACACAGCCACAGTCGCAGTCCGCAGTCCTCACAATCCTGTTCCTCCAAAACCACTCCCCTTAGCTCTCCTGCCAAACTCTCACCTAAGGAGACCTATGTGGATGAGCTGGGCCTCGCCCCCACTGAGCCACCACCCCACAAGCGGGTGAGGAAGTCCCCGGGCACAGGAGTTGAGTCCCCCACCATGTCCACCCCCTCACCCAAGAGCGCTGCACCCCATCCCTCGCCCACCACACCCTCCGTTGGCCCTGGGGTATCTTCAGGTGCAGGGGTTAGGATGGAGGCCTTAGGAGCAGTGTGCAGCGCCGTGCTCACCTCCACCTTTGGCGCTGCCCCATTCCCTGTGGTGGAGATGTCCACCCCTGTACCCACCACACCTACCCATCCCCCTCATGTCCCTGCGGTGCCTGGGCCTGCCACAGATGATGGTACCCCCCCCCTTCCCCCAGTCGACGAACCTTGAGGTTCCTTAGTGCAGGCAAGATAGGGGTGGGCGCGGTCCCCTACATCCACCCTTGGACTTGCGAAATGGACTGGCCATTGGCCTTTGTACATAGTATCTTTTAAATTTATTTTTTGTTTGTGCTGAATAAAGCCTTTTCTTTTACTTTCAACACTATTGCATTTCAGGTACTTGATGTTGGTGATGAGGCTCCGGGAGTTGATTTACTGGTAATGTGTTAGGGTTCTGAGAAATGTTTTTGTATGATGGTCATGAGGTGGACCATGGTATCTGTGTGCCATCACAATGTCTCTGCAAAGAATCATTGGTAGTGTGTGTTCATTTATTTTGGAGACATTGCCCCAAGGAGTGTTCCTTCCTCTGTGGCACCTGACATCTTCCCTGCAAACAGTTGCACAATTGTTGTGCTGACCTGTGTCCACATTTCCTTTGTTGGTGACGGATCCCTTCAACAATGGCCATGCCTGCTCACCAATGTCTCCTGCTGAATCGTCTGTGCCATCCTTGCTAGTCACTGTACTTGTGTTTTGGGTATGTAGGAATGCCTTCAGGGACAAATTGGCCCTTTTCAGCACTATGCATGTGTGTAATCACGGCCTATCACACAAATGGTACTTGTTATGCAGGGTATTTGGGCACCTGACTCACAATTGTGGGCATTGTATCTGGTGGAATTGAACCCTATTCCTTCCAGGAGAGACAACATCTTGGTGGCTGGACCAGCACCTGTACATTCCTAACACTCCTGGGATGTGCGTGACAGTGTGTGTTCACTTTGGCTATCTTAGTTTTGTATGCAGTTACATGACAATACAGTCTGTTGACATGAAATCAGGGTATGTATTGTGCTGCATCCGCCATGGGTGGGTATGCATGTGTTATATGTCCTCACACCCACATGTGGTGTGTCATGCAGTGTGTGACAGACATCCATCATCCTGGGAGTGGGACCCTGCTGTCAGTGATGTGTTGTAATAGCACTAAAATCATAGTCCAAAGTTAGGGATGCGTCCATACCACCATGTAGGTGTGGTCATCTGATGATGATGTACACCCCCCCATATATCTGTCCACTGCTGGCAGTCATATGCACCCACCCCTCATATTTCTGGACACTGCTGGTAGTCATATGCACCCACCCCTCATATCTCTGTCCACTGCTAGGAGTCATATGCACCCACCCCTCATATCTCTGTCCACTGCTAGGAGTCATATGCACCCACCCCTCATATTGCAGGCCACTGCTAGGAGTCATATGCACCCACCCCTCATATTGCAGGCCACTGCTAGGAGTCATATGCACCCACCCCTTATATGTCTGGATACTGCTAGGAGTCATATGCACCCACCCCTCATATTGCAGCCCACTGCTGGTAGTCATATGCACCCACCTCTCATATCTCTGTCCACTGCTAGGAGTCATATGCACCCACCCCTCATATGTCTGGACACTGCTAGGAGCCATATGCACCCACCCCTCATATGTCTGGACACTGCTAGGAGTCATATGCACCCACCCCTCATATTGCAGGCCACTGCTGGTAGTCATATGCACCCACCCCTCATATTTCTGGACACTGCTGGTAGTCATATGCACCCACCCCTCATATTTCTGGACACTGCTGGTAGTCATATGCACCCACCCCATATATTTCTGGACACAGCTGGTAGTCATATGCACCCACCCCTCATATCTCTGTCCACTGCTAGGAGTCATATGCACCCACCCCTCATATCTCTGTCCACTGCTAGGAGTCATATGCACCCACCCCTCATATTGCAGGCCACTGCTGGTAGTCATATGCACCCACCCCTCATATCTCTGGCCACTGCTGGGAGTCATATGTACCCACCCCTCATATCTCTGTCCACTGCTGGGAGTCATATGCACCCACCCCTCATATCTCTGTCCACTGCTAGGAGTCAAATGCACCCACCCCTCATATTGCAGGCCACTGCTAGGAGTCATATGCACCCACCCCTCATATTTCTGGACACTGCTAGGAGTCATATGCACCCACCCCTCATATCTCAGTCCACTGCTAGGAGTCATATGCACCCACCCCTCATATTGCAGGCCACTGCTAGGAGTCATATGCAACCACCCCTCATATATCTGTCCACTGCTAGGAGTCATATGCACCCACCCCTCATATTGCAGGCCACTGCTAGGAGTCATATGCACCCACCCCTCTTATTTCTGGACACTGCTGATAGTCATATGCACCCACCCCTCATCTCTCTGTCCACTGCTAGGAGTCATATGCACCCACCCCTCATATGTCTGGACACTGCTAGGAGCCATATGCACCCACCCTTTCTATGTCTGGACACTGCTAGGAGTCATATGCACCCACCCCTCATATTGCGGGCCACTGCTGGTAGTCATATGCACCCACCCCTCATATTTCTGGACACTGCTGGTAGTCATATGCACCCACCCCTCATATTTCTGGACACTGCTGGTAGTCATATGCACCCACCCCACATATTTCTGGACACTGCTGGTAGTCATATGCACCCACCCCTCATATCTCTGTCCACTGCTAGTTGTCATATGCACCCACCCCTCATAACTATGTCCACTGCTAGGAGTCATATGCACCCACCCCTCATATTGCAGGCCACTGCTGGTAGTCATATGCACCCACCCCTCATATCTCTGTCCACTGCTGGGAGCCATATGCACCCACCCCTCATATCTCTTTCCACTGCTAGGAGTCATATGCACCCACCCCTCATATTGCAGGCCACTGCTAGGAGTCATATGCACCCACCCCTCATATTTCTGGACACTGCTAGGAGTCATATGCACCCACCCCTCATATCTCTATCCACTGATAGGAGTCATATGCACCCACCCCTCATATTGCAGGCCACTGCTAGGAGTCATATGCACCCACCCCTCATATTGCAGGCCACTGCTAGGAGTCATATGCACCCACCCCTCTTATTTCTGGACACTGATGGTGCCGTAGGGGTACGTGTGGTACGCACCGTACCCACGCATTCATTTGCATGTGTACGGTCCGTATCACTGTTCTACTGTGTCGTAGGGGTACGTTCGTACCCACGCATTCATTGCGTGTGTACGGTCCGTATCACAGTTCTACTGTGCCATAGGGGTACGTGTGGTATGCACCGTACCCACGCATTCATTGCGTGTGTACGGTACGTATCACTGTTCTGATGGTGCCATTGGGGTACGTGTGGTACGCACCGTACCCACGCATTCATTGCATGTGTACGGTCCGTATCACTGTTCTAATGGTGCCGTAGGGGTACGTGTGACATGCACCATACCCACGCATTCATTGCGTGTGTACGGTCCGTATCACAGTTCTACTGTGCCGTAGGGGTACGTGTGGTACGCACTGTACCCACGCATTCATTGCGTGTGTACGGTCCGTATCACAGTTCTACTGTGCTGTAGGGGTACGTGTGGGACGCACCGTACCCACGCATTCATTGCGTGTGTACGGTCCGTATCACTGTTCTAATGGTGCCGTAGGGGTACGTGTGCAATGCACCGTACACGTCCACTTCCGTTGTTGTGGTACGCAGGGGTTGCTGGCCACGCCCCCCCCCAAGAGACTAGACCCTGGTGGTAATGTATGGCCTCCATATTATAGGTTTGGCTTTGAGTATGGGGTTTGTTTCCTGCCCCTCACCCCCACCCTGGCCCCTGGGTGTTGTTCTCACCTTCTGTGGCGTGTGCGTCGGGTGTGGTGCACCAGGTCGTAGGCCAAGAGGACCGGGATGACACGTACGACGGGGTTCATGGCGTGTACGTCACGTACTGGGGCTCCGTTGAGTAGCGGTTCGCGTCGGACTCTGCTGTGTTTGACTCCCGTAATAAAAAAAACGTACGAAGTGACGTGGGGACGAATCGTACTTGCTGGGCCGGAAACAGCTGCCTGAATACGTCCGGACGTCACGTACAAGCTGTTCCGGATCAGAATCGTAGGTTTTTTTGACCCGTACGGGCTTTTTTACGAAACGTACGGATATAGGCTTTCTGTACGAATCGTACTTCCTAGGTTGTACGGAAAGTTTACCGGGTACAAGTCGTACGGGATATACGCTCCATACGACGATTCGTACAGCCTTTTTACAGGATCGGAATCGGCCCATAAATATACAAAAACAAATTAATAAACAAACAATATTATAGGTAACAGCTCAAAAATTCTAAAAAGCTATCTCAACCAATAAATTTAAAACACACAAACACAAACCAATAGAAAACTCTAACTAATTAAACAAACACTATAAAACAATCAAATAATTTACATAAAATGTACCATATAACAGACAACCACGGAAGACGAACGAATGTTTGAGAGAGAAAAGACAAAACAAAAAAACAGCTACACTAAAAACTATTCCAAGCATCCCGCAATTAACGTAAGCACAAAACTTAATAACTAAATAAATTAAAATAAGTTGTAAAACATTATAATATAATTTCCTTTATATATAGGAGATTCAACATCACTAAAATTACATCTAGAAATTTCAGCACTAAGGTTTACGTACACAACAACAATAAAATATAACAGAAAGTAAGTATATGACTTCACCAACAACTTATGTCAATTATTTAAAAGAACTAAACTGAATAAAATAACAAAACATAGCTAGCAAATATTCTTCCATTTTTAGCAGCTTCTACAAAAATTGACAAAACCAGAACATCTACTAAGCACACTCCATCCACCAAAAAAAGTAAGTATATTTATTTAATTGTAAAAAATTTTTTAAAAAACTTGATAATATAAACAATGAAATTAACTAAACTTACAACGTAATGTTTTATTTTTAACAGATTATAATTGTCAACAACTCCACCCAAAACCCCAAAAACAAACATTACGTTTGGAAATATAACCAAATTCAAAATAATCGAAATTTATAATCCAAAGTAAGTATAAGAAATAACCAACAATAAGACCTAACTATTAAAAAAGCTACATTTATTAAAAAACTAATTATTACTAACAAATACTTTTCTCTTAATAGATATTACAAAATTCAACAAAAAACAACATCAACGAAAGAAAATTCACCAACTTCATTTAGTAATTATTTTTATTTCTCCAATAAAATAAATAGACTAAAAAAGCAAAACAAACAAATAAACTAAAACTATAATCTTCTATTTTAAAATTTCACAGATTACAAATTAATAAAAATCCATTTTAAAGAAACAAATCAAGAATTAACTTCTAAAACAGAAACAAAAGCAACATTACAGAAAAAGACAAAATTAAGTAAGTATATAAATTAACCAACAAATACAACAAACTAATTAACAAAAAAAAAAAAATTAAAAAGCAAATGTATCTAACAAATATTTTTCTCTTCCCAGCTTCTACAAATTACAACCTATAACAAAATCAATCTGAAAAAAAATCATCAACGAAAAATAGTATTTTTTTTGCAACTGAATAAAAATAGAAGGTAAATAAATAAAATAACACAATACAATGAAACACTTTAATATCAATAAAATGTTGCTCTTACACCAACAGTAGAAAACCAAGTGGATAAACATCAACAACAGAACGAAAATCCATCAAGAAAATAAAATCAAAATACATGTAAGTTTCTTTTAAACATAAAAGTTATACACAATGTTTATTGTTCAAGATAGTATAATTAATATATATATATATATATATATATATATATATATATATATATATATATATATATATATATATATATATATATATATATATATATATATATATATATATGAGATATACAAAGCGCCCTTGCGGGGGGAGCACTCAAAAGCTGGTGAGGTAGGGACAACCCCGCAAGTATTTCGAAAAGCAAAGAAAAACGAAGCCGCACTCTTCCTGGATATAATAGTGATAGTTTTAATGACCTCCTCTCCACCAACGCGTTTCGAACTACAACAGTTCCTGATCACGGTATACACAATGTTTATTGTTCAAGATAGTATAATTAATATATATATATATATATATATATATATATATATATGAATGCTCGTTTGCCACGCCCCAGAAATGAGCTGCACTCGAACGCTGAACAAGGTGGCAAGCCTTTAATGAAGAGTACAGGCAGAATGATGCTGGTAGTTCAAATCTGACAGCTACAACGCGATGAGCCTGACGCGTTTCGAAGTATTATCCTTCTTCCTCAGAGGCAATCGTGATTGTAAATGCGTGCTCGGGTCTGCATCTCTTAATGCCCAATTATACGCCCCGAGATGGGCGGGTCAAATTTCCCAAGGCATCATGGATGTCGTAGTCCCAATAATCAAACCGCTGATGGTGCACTAATTTCTGTCCTTTTCAAGCCCGCCAATGGGCCACCACCAACAGCGTCTGCCTTAATCCCAGATCAACGCTCCACATAACCGGCTTGGTATGCATCCTGCCGCGTGGCCCCCTCTCTTCGCGGGGTGGTGCAACTCGACGGCGGGCCGCCGCCGAAAATGAATGCTCGTTTGCCACGCCCCAGAAATGAGCTGCACTCGAACGCTGAACAAGGTGGCAAGCCTTTAATGAAGAGTACAGGCAGAATGATGCTGATAGTTCAAATCTGACAGCTACAACGCGATGAGCCTGACGCGTTTCGAAGTATTATCCTTCTTCCTCAGAGGCAATCGTGATTGTAAATGCGTGCTCGGGTCTGCATCTCTTAATGCCCAATTATACGCCCCCAGATGGGCGGGTCAAATTTCCCAAGGCATCATGGATGTCGTAGTCCCAATAATCAAACCGCTGATGGTGCACTAATTTCTGTCCTTTTCAAGCCCGCCAATGGGCCACCACCAACAGCGTCTGCCTTAATCCCAGATCAACGCTCCACATAACCGGCTTGGTATGCATCCTGCCGCGTGGCCCCCTCTCTTCGCGGGGTGGTGCAACTCGACGGCGGGCCGCCGCCGAAAATGAATGCTCGTTTGCCACGCCCCAGAAATGAGCTGCACTCGAACGCTGAACAAGGTGGCAAGCCTTTAATGAAGAGTACAGGCAGAATGATGCTGGTAGTTCAAATCTGACAGCTACAACGCGATGAGCCTGACGCGTTTCGAAGTATTATCCTTCTTCCTCAGAGGCAATCGTGATTGTAAATGCGTGCTCGGGTCTGCATCTCTTAATGCCCAATTATACGCCCCCAGATGGGCGGGTCAAATTTCCCAAGGCATCATGGATGTCGTAGTCCCAATAATCAAACCGCTGATGGTGCACTAATTTCTGTCCTTTTCAAGCCCGCCAATGGGCCACCACCAACAGCGTCTGCCTTAATCCCAGATCAACGCTCCACATAACCGGCTTGGTATGCATCCTGCCGCGTGGCCCCCTCTCTTCGCGGGGTGGTGCAACTCGACGGCGGGCCGCCGCCGAAAATGAATGCTCGTTTGCCACGCCCCAGAAATGAGCTGCACTCGAACGCTGAACAAGGTGGCAAGCCTTTAATGAAGAGTACAGGCAGAATGATGCTGGTAGTTCAAATCTGACAGCTACAACGCGATGAGCCTGACGCGTTTCGAAGTATTATCCTTCTTCCTCAGAGGCAATCGTGATTGTAAATGCGTGCTCGGGTCTGCATCTCTTAATGCCCAATTATACGCCCCCAGATGGGCGGGTCAAATTTCCCAAGGCATCATGGATGTCGTAGTCCCAATAATCAAACCGCTGATGGTGCACTAATTTCTGTCCTTTTCAAGCCCGCCAATGGGCCACCACCAACAGCGTCTGCCTTAATCCCAGATCAACGCTCCACATAACCGGCTTGGTATGCATCCTGCCGCGTGGCCCCCTCTCTTCGCGGGGTGGTGCAACTCGACGGCGGGCCGCCGCCGAAAATGAATGCTCGTTTGCCACGCCCCAGAAATGAGCTGCACTCGAACGCTGAACAAGGTGGCAAGCCTTTAATGAAGAGTACAGGCAGAATGATGCTGGTAGTTCAAATCTGACAGCTACAACGCGATGAGCCTGACGCGTTTCGAAGTATTATCCTTCTTCCTCAGAGGCAATCGTGATTGTAAATGCGTGCTCGGGTCTGCATCTCTTAATGCCCAATTATACGCCCCCAGATGGGCGGGTCAAATTTCCCAAGGCATCATGGATGTCGTAGTCCCAATAATCAAACCGCTGATGGTGCACTAATTTCTGTCCTTTTAAAGCCCGCCAATGGGCCACCACCAACAGCGTCTGCCTTAATCCCAGATCAACGCTCCACGGGGGCGTATAATTGGGCATTAAGAGATGCAGACCCGAGCACGCATTTACAATCACGATTGCCTCTGAGGAAGAAGGATAATACTTCGAAACGCGTCAGGCTCATCGCGTTGTAGCTGTCAGATTTGAACTACCAGCATCATTCTGCCTGTACTCTTCATTAAAGGCTTGCCACCTTGTTCAGCGTTCGAGTGCAGCTCATTTCTGGGGCGTGGCAAACGAGCATTCATTTTCGGCGGCGGCCCGCCGTCGAGTTGCACCACCCCGCGAAGAGAGGGGGCCACGCGGCAGGATGCATACCAAGCCGGTTATGTGGAGCGTTGATCTGGGATTAAGGCAGACGCTGTTGGTGGTGGCCCATTGGCGGGCTTGAAAAGGACAGAAATTAGTGCACCATCAGCGGTTTGATTATTGGGACTACGACATCCATGATGCCTTGGGAAATTTGACCCGCCCATCTGGGGGCGTATAATTGGGCATTAAGAGATGCAGACCCGAGCACGCATTTACAATCACGATTGCCTCTGAGGAAGAAGGATAATACTTCGAAACGTGTCAGGCTCATCGCGTTGTAGCTGTCAGATTTGAACTACCAGCATCATTCTGCCTGTACTCTTCATTAAAGGCTTGCCACCTTGTTCAGCGTTCGAGTGCAGCTCATTTCTGGGGCGTGGCAAACGAGCATTCATTTTCGGCGGCGGCCCGCCGTCGAGTTGCACCACCCCGCGAAGAGAGGGGGCCACGCGGCAGGATGCATACCAAGCCGGTTATGTGGAGCGTTGATCTGGGATTAAGGCAGACGCTGTTGGTGGTGGCCCATTGGCGGGCTTGAAAAGGACAGAAATTAGTGCACCATCAGCGGTTTGATTATTGGGACTACGACATCCATGATGCCTTGGGAAATTTGACCCGCCCATCTGGGGGCGTATAATTGGGCATTAAGAGATGCAGACCCGAGCACGCATTTACAATCACGATTGCCTCTGAGGAAGAAGGATAATACTTCGAAACGCGTCAGGCTCATCGCGTTGTAGCTGTCAGATTTGAACTACCAGCATCATTCTGCCTGTACTCTTCATTAAAGGCTTTCCACCTTGTTCAGCGTTCGAGTGCAGCTCATTTCTGGGGCGTGGCAAACGAGCATTCATTTTCGGCGGCGGCCCGCCGTCGAGTTGCACCACCCCGCGAAGAGAGGGGGCCACGCGGCAGGATGCATACCAAGCCGGTTATGTGGAGCGTTGATCTGGGATTAAGGCAGACGCTGTTGGTGGTGGCCCATTGGCGGGCTTGAAAAGGACAGAAATTAGTGCACCATCAGCGGTTTGATTATTGGGACTACGACATCCATGATGCCTTGGGAAATTTGACCCGCCCATCTGGGGGCGTATAATTGGGCATTAAGAGATGCAGACCCGAGCACGCATTTACAATCACGATTGCCTCTGAGGAAGAAGGATAATACTTCGAAACGCGTCAGGCTCATCGCGTTGTAGCTGTCAGATTTGAACTACCAGCATCATTCTGCCTGTACTCTTCATTAAAGGCTTGCCACCTTGTTCAGCGTTCGAGTGCAGCTCATTTCTGGGGCGTGGCAAACGAGCATTCATATATATATATATATATATATATTTTTTTTTTTCAATACCAGGGCGGGTTTTTGCTGAGTTTTGTCCCGTTGTCAGGTGGCGCGTGGTGTGCCGGTAACCCAAACCGGCATGCTTAACTATAATCCAACGATAAATCGAAACGCACTCTCAGGGATCCAAGTACTCCAACCATATATTTATTTTTCAACCGCTACGCGTTTCGACACTCGTGGTGTCTTGATCACACGATAAAGCTGCTGTAAACCAACGTGCCTTAGTACACAAATTACAATGAACACAAAGGTAGGACTCACATAGTATGTCTTGAAACTTTCTTCGTAAACACGGTGGCCATTTTGTAACTTTGGAGTAAACATATGATACAATGCATATTATACACGGTGTTATGTACGTTTTGTGTCATGGATTTTGATTTATACATCCAAGTCATCGGTTCATACTGAATATACCTTATTTTACATGGACTAGTGCCAATATTCCTCATAAAGTATGAGAAAAATCCGGTTTTGTGCGTATACAAACATCCAAGTCATCGGTTCATACTGAATGTACCTTATTTTACATGGACTAGTGCCTATATTCCTCATAAAGTATCATAAAACACCGGTTTTATGCGTATACATACTTATGTACTCAATACTTGTCACATCAATGGCTTATTTCAACGTATAACAATATTCTTCTAACAAGTTCCCTGAAAAGACGTTATATACACTGGACTAGTGCCATATTCAATTCTTTCGCTATTTCCATCAAAGATACGCTGTACAAAATTAATAATAAATTCTTAATCCTGCCTGATTTGCAAGGAGAGATACCTGGATTATCGTGGGTAGTGGGCAAGTGCCTCTAATTATTGGGTCACTTCTGTATAGCAATAACCTATAACAACTGGGGATCTCGTTATTGAAGACTGCCAATTATATTCTTACAACACCAAGTGGTAAAGCATTCAGTGAGACACTACTTTTGCTGTGTACATAATAACGAAAAGTGATCAAATAAAAGGAAGAAAGGAAACAAAAAGTATAGAAATAACTACATTATTTCATCCCATAGTGAAAATGAGTGCAATTGAGAAGAATCTCTTATCTTGTAATCAGTGCTGGTGACAGTTTTGGCGAGGAGAAGGGTAGGGAGCCTGTGATGTGAATTACAAGGTGATGGTTCCCTTCCTTTCCTCCTGTAAAATAAACAGATAAGAGAACATTAAAATCAATTCAATATATCCTTACAAACAGGTAAAAACTGTTTTTTACATTGCTGAATAGATCATTAAATCTAAAGGGTATATTACAGAAAACTTAAAATGATAACATAGGAAGTCATATATACTCAATCGTCGTGCAAATGTGTTGCTAGCTCCTCATCGAGGTTATGACCTCCAGGGAATCGGGTTTCTAATTCCAATATCCATTTGGATTCTTTCTATCTTAGGGCTAGCTCCCTATTGCCTCCTCTGCTTCCTAGGTTCACCTGTTCGATTGCAAAGAATTGGAGGGATGAGTTTTTAGACTGATGTTTTTCCTGAAAATGTCGTGCAATTGGGTAGCGGATATCGATATTTGTGGACCCTAGGGTCCAACTAGCCCACTAGGTACCTCCAGTAAGCGCCACAGAGCTGCTTTGCAGAGAGGTGTAAAAAGTGGCACGGCCTGGACCACCTCTCTGCAACGCAGCTCAGTGGCGCTTACTGGAAGCCCCTGGTGTGGGCTAGTTAGCCCCCAGGGGCCCTCAGGATTGAAGGGGAATTATTTCCCCAACTTAAAACGCGCCATAGGGCGTGTTTGCACACGTCACCTCAGGCCCGTCCCCTCCCTTCCCCACTGTGTAAACACGCCCTGTGGCTGTTTTAAGTTGGCAGATTAAGTCCCCTTGAATCCTGAGGGTCCCTAGGGGCAAAATAGCCCACTAGGTACGTCCAGTAAGCGCCATTGCAGAGAGGTGTAAAAAGGGGCACGGCCTGCACCACCTCTCTGCAACGCAGAGCAGTGGCGCTTACTGGAAGCACCTGGTGGGCTAGTTGGCCCCCAGGGTCCCTCAGGATTGAAAGGGAATTATTTCCCCAACTTAAAACGCGCCACAGGGCATGTTTGCACACGTCACCTCAGGCCCCGTCCCCTCCATTCACCACTGTGTAAACGCGCCCTGTGGCCGTTCTAAGTTGAGAGATTAAGTCCACTCAAATCCTAAGGGTCCCTAGGGTCAAACTAGCCCACTAGGTACCTCCAGTAAGCGCCACAGAGCTGCGTTGCATAGAGGTGTAAAAAGGGGCGTGGCCTCAGAACACCTGTCTGCAACGCAGCTCCCTGGTGCATACTGGAGATACCTGTTGGGCTAGTTGGCCCTCAGGGACCCTCAGTATTGAAGGGGAATTAATTCCCCAACTTACAACTGGCCAGGGGGCGTGTTTGCAGAGTGCTGCAAGGAAGGGCTGTGGCCTCCGGCGCGATGCCGGTATTTCATTTATTTTCTTTGTTTAAGAAGGAGGGCTGTGTGGCCCCCCTTCTTTTTCTAATTTATTGGCCCTGGGGACCCCATCCCCCAGGGCCTGCACTCTAATTTTTTTTGTTGAAAAAAATAAATTTGGAAGGGGGCCGCGTGGCCCCCCTCCCAAGGCCTTAATCGGCTCCGGGAACCTCAACCCCCGGGTCATGGCCTTTTTTTTTTTTAAATTCTTTAGGAGGGGGCTGCGTTGCCCCCCTCCTCAGGCCACTTATGGCCCCGGGGCCGGCCTTTGTTTTTTATTATTTAAAAAATATATATATTTATAGAAATATCTAGGACATGCTGGACAAACCGTATGTACCTATCACCATGACGATTTGCGTGATATTCATTAAAAGGCGACTATGCATACAATGAATCCACGTGGAAAGTATTTACATCGCTAGTGAAGCGCAGACGTGTCTGACGCCCTACCGTGCCTAATCCCGGCGCCCCCGCCGGTGGGTACTCTCCAAGTAGACACCCTTGTCCTTTATTTATACAAACATGGGTAGCTATTGACGGGCACATTTAATACATACGCACACTAATCCATTCAAAGGGGATTCGACAAAAATTCGACCAAACTATGCAAGAAACCCCCCTCATGGTTAATAAAACACACATCCACCGCCGGATGTGTAATACTTTTTATTTTACTCTCTGGAAAGGAGACGAACCACACTTGAGAGTCACAGTGTGCTGCTGGCTGAGACCAATGCTGTGTTACACCCACCAGTGCCCGCCGAGTGCCACACACCTCTGTGTTGTATTCCACCAGCTAATGCGTATGCTATGACACTCTCTAGCCCATGTGCACTGTAACACCACCCCGTGAATATGTCATGCCACACTTGCCTTCACACGGGTTATATTGCCCCATCTAACGTGCCTTCCTCGATGCCTATGTTATAACGCACAGCGCTATGCCATACATATTACAATCTGGGATCCATATCTTTGTCACAGTTCATATGCAACGTTACACTCCCCAGCACATATTTTATATTACAACTTTAGAGACTAGTTAGGTTACACAACACTGCCCTGTGCATATTACACTCCAAGGCGCATATCGCATAGCACGCTCTAGTGCCTGTGCTATCTTTCGCTCTCCAATGAATCTGTCATTGCGCACAATGTATTGCATATTATATTTCACGCCCCAGTTCATCTTATATCACACTTTTTGGTGCATAGTTTATGCCATATACTATATCTAGTTTTCATTTTCAATCGTGCTTTCAGGACTATGTTCTATATAACACTGCGTCCACCTACCCTTTTCACGGGCATTACATTTTGAGATGGGGTTGGAGGGTCAGGGGGTGTTTCTGCCAATTGAGCCCGGAGTCACAGTCACAAACGTCCTCTTCTTCCTGAATAAAAGTGAGATTATGCTGCCTACTTGTTCATATTTTAAGTAGTTCGCACAGACACACATTTTAAAAACAATAAAGTTCCTAATACCCACCTTCTCTGAACAGTTAGCTTGCTGCCCCATCCACCTCCTCCCTATTCTCTGTTGTCTGAATCCATGGACTAGCCTCCGCCCTCCTGCCATGCATGGTCTGATGTGCTGCCACTGCCCTCCATTTAGCATGATGTACCAGTCCACTCCTCCTGCCCTCCATTGCCAAATTCTATGGCCCATCATTGACCTCCTGCTTAGCCTCTGTGCTTAGCTTGCTGACCCTATTCTCCTTCCCCCTGCCCTCCGATGTCTTTGTGCATGCCCCTGCTCCATCCCTTTTGCCCACCATGTTCCATTGAGCTGCCACTCCCCTCCCACCTGCCTAGCATTGTCAGATGACTGTAACCTGTCCCTGCCACCTCCACCCTGCCTGTCCACATGCCATGCCCCTATCCCCTTCCTCCTGTCCTCCATGGTCCATTTTACTGCCACACCCTTCTGCCCTCCCTGGTCTGTTGTGCTGCAACTGCTCCTCCAGCCTGCCCCACGCGGTCTGTTGTGAGGCCCCTTCCCCTGAACTCTCTTGTCTGTGCCCAGGTCCTGACCCTCCCTTCTATCCTCCATGGTCCTCTGTGCATGACCCTGAACCCTCCTTCTTGCCCATCATAGCCATTGTGCTGCCACTAACCCTCCCGCTTGCCATGCATGGTCTTCTGTGCTGCCATGGCCCCTCCCACCTTCCCTGTGTGGTCAGCTAGCTTCCCCTGGCCCCCTCCCACCTTCCCTCCATGGTCCGTGTGTATGCCATCATAGTCTCACTGTTGCTCTCCATGGTGTGTCTTGTTTCTAGTGCCCATCCTGCCTGACCACCATGGTCATCTTGCTGCTCCTGCCCTGCCCCCTTGCCCCCAGCCCTCTGTTTCCATATGCAGACCCCTATTCCCTCACTCCTGGCTTGTCTGTTCCATTGTAATGCCCCTGATCCGTCCCTCCTGCCCTTTATGGTCTGTTATGCTGCAGCTTTCTCTCCTGTCTGTCCATTATGGTCAGCTAGCTACCATTGCCTCTTTCCCCTCTGTTCTCTGTTGTCCATGTGCATGGTCCTGTCCCCTCCCTATTGCTTTCTATGGATTGTTGTGCTACACTCCCGTCCCGCATGCCCTGTGTGGTGTATTGTGCTTCTGCACACCCTGATGCCTGCCCTCTAGGGTCAGTTTGGTGCACCTCTCCATGTCCCTCCTGTCCTCTGTTATCCAAGTCCATGTCCTTACCCCAATTCCTCCTGCCTACCATGATCCAATGTACCATACTTGCGAACATTTTGAACTTGGTAAGAGGGAGATTTTAAAAAAAACCTGGGGTATTGATTTTCCCCCTTGAGTTACATTGAAAAAGAGGAGATTGTAGACAGGAGACAGATCAAATAAAGCCCATTTGAGCTTAAAAACATTGGACGTTTCCTGGCTGAAACGGGTCTGTTGGCATGTATGGTTGTACTACCACTGCCTCTTCCTTCTGCCCACAATGGTCTATTATATTGCCACAGCCTCTCTTTCCAGTCCTGTATTGTTGGTTTGTTGCCCCTGCCCCCCTTTCCACTGCCCTCCGTAGTCTGTTGTGCTGCCACTGCCCTTCCTGCCTGCCCAGTGTGGTCAAAGTGTTGCCTAACATTCTATATTTATTACAAAAGTGTGGCACGCCTGACGTCATCTTGATGTAATCAAAACTGTAATACCTAGAGCATTTCCTTTAGAAATTACATATATGAGAGGGTCTTATTTGCATCAAAATTATGGTTAGTGCTCTAAAAAACTAAAATGAGGACATATTTTCTGAGATTTCAAATAGCGACAAAGAACTTTTAAATTATTTGTAATATTTATGTTTTTTGTCCAGTTGACCACTTGATTAAATGTTTCACTTAGGGGAGAGGATGTGGTGTTACTTCCAGAACTGCAGACTTTGCAACTGGGGAACCAGGTAGGAGTTTCTGCTTTAGCTCAATATTCTGTGATTCTGGTCAAATCAATTAATCTCCCCATGTCTACAACTATAATGAATTTGATCTTGTGTGATGTAACCAATGCTCATGTAAAGCACTCCAATACATGACAAGTCTGCATTATATAAAACTGCAAATACACAAAAAATAGGTGTTTTGCACACTTCTGTCATTGGGCTACATGTGGGCTACATCTGGGTGATATTTGTGCTGCATTTGGGCTCTTTTGTCTCTGGTGGCCATTTTGGGGATTTATTTGTTATGAAGTTTCCTAATTTCCTCATTTACTGCAGTCTCCTCAGTAGGAAATGCTTTCAGTTTTTTACTTTGATTCCATCAAGAAGGTATTCAGATATGTCACACATTTGCCATAAATTCTGAATGTTAGCACTCTAATTGCTCATTAGATCACTCTAGTAAAGCTACTGCTCACCACGGAAGTCTGCTGCTGGTATTAAAAGTGCATGTTTCAGTCTGCATATCAGAATTTTTTAATGAAATAGAAGAGGATTTGAGAAGTCACTCAAAATGTGCCCTAATTTTTCTTTCTTCAGCACTAATCATAATTTCTATGGCAAAATGAACCCCCTCATTGTGTTCCTTTTTAAATTAAATGTTTTAAGTGTTTTCAGTTTATTCCAATCAAGATGGCTTCAGGTGTGCCATACTTTTGTCATAAGTAAGACAATAAGTGCTCTAGTTGTTCTTAAGAACACTGTGGGACATTCTGTCATTGGGCTATACTTGGGCTACATCTGGGTGATATTTGGGCTACATTTGGGCTCTTTTGTCTCTGATGGCCATCTTGGGAGATTTATTTATTAAGAAGTTTCCTAATTTCCTCATTTACTGCAGTCTCCTCAGTAGGAAATGCTTTCAGTTTTTTACTTTGGTTCCATCAAGAAGGCATTCAGATGTGTCACACATTTGCCATAAATTCTGAATGTTAGCACTCTAGTTGCTCATTAGATCACTGTAGTAAAGCTACTGCTCACCAGGGAAGTCTGCTGCTGGTATTCAAAGTGCATGTTTCAGTCTGCATGTCAGAATTTTTTTATGAAATGGAAGAGGATTTGAGAAGTCAAAATGTGCCCTAATTTTTCTTTCTGCAGCACTAATCATAATTTCTATGGCAAAATTAACCCCCTCCTTTTGTTCCTTTGTAAATTAAATGTTTTAAGTGTTACCACTTTATTCCAATCAAGATGGCTTCAGGTGTGCCATACTCTTGTCATAAGTAAGACTGTTAGTGCTCTAGTTGTTCGTTAGAACACTCTGAGACATTCTGTCATTGGGCTATACTTGGGCTACATCTGGGTGATATTTGGGCTACATTTGGGCTCTTTTGTCTCTGGTGGCCATCTTGGGAGATTTATTTGTTATGACGTTTCCTAATTTCCTCATTTACTGCAGTCTCCTCAGTAGGAAATGCTTTCAGTTTTTTACTTTGGTTCCATCAAGAAGACATTCAGATGTGTCACACATTTGCCATAAATTCTGAATGTTAGCACTCTAGTTGCTCATTAGATCACTGTAGTAAAGCTACTGCTCACCAGGGAACTCTGCTGCTGGTATTCAAAGTGTATGTTTCAGTCTGCATGTCAGAATTTTTTTATGAAATAGAAGAGGATTTGAGAAGTCACTCAAAATGTGCCCTAATTTTCCTTTCTGCAGCACTAATCATACTTTCTATGGCAAAATGAACCCCCTCATTTTGTTCCTTTTTAAATTAAATGTTTTAAGAGTTACCACTTTATTCCAATCAAGATGGCTTCAGGTGTGCAATACGTTTGTCATAAGTAGGACTGTTAGCGCTCTAGTTGTTCTTTAGAACACTCTGGGAAGCTGCAGTAGAACACAAAGGAATCAACTGACAGTCTCTGCACTTGTTGGATGTACATGGTTTACTGAGAATGTCAGACTTCATTCTCACATGACTGAGAAAGATAATGTGAATTTACAGAAAATATGCTCTCAGTTTAGCTTATAGATCACCTTCCAAACCTCTGTAGGAAAAGCATGAGAAAATAGTTTTCTCTCAAACATGATTCATGATATCACAGCAGAAGGCTTTTTCACAAAATATGAGTATGATACCATCAACAATGATTTATAATGTAACTAAAGTCTTAAAACCTTCTACTAACTGCAATGCTTTTTAATGAGGTGCTATCATGTATATTGGTCCCAAGATGGCTGCCAACACTTCTTGGATGAAGTACTGACAGCCAATCAGATCTCACGATGAGATATGTGGTTAGGCTCCGCCCAGATATATCTATCTTTTTAACTCAAATTTTCTCAGGAACTACTGAACGGATTTACACCATTTAAGCAAAAGGCACGAGTCTGAACTGAGGACTACCTCTTTGCCAAATTTGGTGTAATTCCGTTCAGCAGTTCGGGCTGTAGCTGCATCAACAGGTCCTGTGGGAAAATGCATGGGGAAAATGCGTTTTGGGACCCCCCTTTTTTCTCAGCCCCTGCTTGACGGAGCGGACCGGAGCTGGCCAAAAGTTTGGAAAATTTGGCGAAGATTCGTCAATCGGCGCCAACGTTATTCCAAATAGAATGTTGCAGATTTCCTATGGAAAATAGGTCCTAACTATAACTACCTACTGGCGACTGCCAGTAGGTAATATATATATATATATATATATATATATATATATATATATATATATCACTGAAAAAACCATAGGTTTCACACATGTTATAGTTAGTGGAAATTTTACTGATAAAAAACCAATGAAATTGCCCCGTTATAGTTAGCGCAGGCAACTATAACTCACGCGACCACAATCCTCTGCTGATGCTAATACTGTATTTAGACACTTATTTGCCCATGTCTTCTTCCATACATTTTTAGCTATACATATATTACAAATATTTTTTTTTCATAAAGACACATATGTCATCAGCAGAGGATTGCGGTCGCGTGAGTTATAGTTGCCTGCGCTAACTATAACGGGGCAATTTCATTGGTTTTTTATCAGTAAAATTTCCACTAACTATAACATGTGTGAAACCTATGGTTTTTTCAGTGAATTTGCAAGGTTTTTTAAATGCTAATTCCTAACTATAACGTGTGTGAAACCTATGGTTTTTTCAGTGAATTAGTACGGTTTTTTAAATGCTAAGTTTTTTTCCCTTATAATAAGCCCTGTACATTTGGTGGCCTACGGCCACCAAAAGCACAGGGGGTGGGGTAAGTGTGGATAGTGTTTTTTTCCATTGTAATAAGCCCAGCACATTTGGTGGCCTTCGGCCACCAAAAGCACAGGGGGTGGGGTAAGTGTGGATAGTGTTTTTTTTATTTTTATTTTTTTACCGTACGCTTACCGTAAGCGTACGGTAAGCGTACCCCGCGAAATTGCCGAAAAAAAAATAAAACCGTTTTTGCACTTGGGGGATGTTTGGGGACTCCCTCAACATGACTATGTGGGAGGGAGTTGTCAAAACAGCCCCTTTACATGTTTTTGGGCTTCCGATTTTAAAAATCTCTCTCAGTGCGAGAGACAAAATGGCGGCCGCCGCTTCCTGGTTTCGGCCGATTCGAATGTTTACTAAGATCTAAGAGCCAATCAGAATCGCGCTCGCGCACGCCACCGTACGCTTACCGTAAGCGTACGGTAAGCGTACCGTAAGCTGGCTCAGATATATATATTGATTTAAAGGCTATTTTCTCAGAATCTACTGAACAGATTTACACCAAACCTACAAAAGGCACTTCCTTGACCTAGGGACTACCTCTCTGCCAAATTTTGAGTAATTCTGTTCAGCCATTCGGGCTGTAGCTCGTTCTAAAGGTCCTATGGAAAAATGCATGGGAAAAACGCGTTTTGGGACCCCCCTTTTATCTCAGCCCCCGCTTGACGAATCCCCCCGAGACTTTCAGGGTAGGAGCGGAGCGTAGCGCCCCACCTATTTTGAGAAATTCGCGAGGATTCGTCGACCGGCGCCAAAGTTATTCAAAATAGAATGTTGAGGTTTTCCTATGGAAACGTGGTCCTAACTATAACTACCTACTGGCTATCGCCAGTAGGTAATATATATATATATATATATATATATATATATATATATATATATATATATATATATATATATATATATATATATATATATATATATATATATATATAAAAAGATTAACCAAGAAATGGCAGAGGGAGCAAAATTCATTGCTTCATAAAAAGGGAAACTACTTCTCTGCTACATGGTGTACACTTGTACCCAAGAAAAAATGAGTGGAAACAAAACACATTGGAAATGCAGTAAATATTACTCTAACTTTTATAATCGTAGAGCCACTACAATAGAAACCAATGCAGTAAATGTCAAAGAATATACCCATCCCCCAAATGTAACTGAAATTGAGGTTAGCGATGCTCTCGAGACAATATGAGAAGCAAGTACCAGATCACAACAAACAAGTACCCAAATACTTAAAAATGTGTTAACTAGGGTACCTGAGCATGTTACAGGACAACTACCATCCATCCCCACTCTGAAGAGATTTATTTCCCGAACTAAAAGAGCTACTGCTCAAACACCACCTACCCCTCAAACTTTTGCAGAAATACAAATATTACTTGAATATAGCATCACTCAGAAAGATGAAAAATTCCTTCTCTGTGATAACAAAAGTCATGAAAAACGAATTCTCATCTTTTCAACAAATACCAACTTACAAAATCTTAAAAACTGCAACACGTGGATGATGCATGGTACATTCAAAGTTTACCCCAAGCCTTTCTATCAAATATACACAATCCACGGTAAATATGAAAATTCTAACATACCCTTCCTATACTCACTACTCCCTAATATACAGAACACCACAGACATATAGCTCCTGACAATAGTAAAACAATACACCAACATCTACTTTCCACAAAAAAACATCATCGATCGTGAACAATCAATGATTCAATCAAAATTAAAATTATACCCACACACTGCAATACAAGGTTGCTACTACCACTTTAATCAAAGTATCTGGAGGCACCAACAAAAATCTACTTAAAGTATAGATTACGCCACCAATAGCAACTTTGCCTACCAAATAAAAAAATGTATAGCTGTTGGAAATTGCCCTTTTTGCAGGGTTATCCCTAAACTTTTTACTTTTTCCTCCTATTTTTTTCTGACCTGTTTGTGTTGGTTTTAGGGCTCTGGGCACTTTCCCACTGCCAATCAGTGCTAAAGTGCATATGCTCTCTGTGTAAACTGTGTTATGGATTTGTGTTTCCACGATTGGCCTATTTGATTTATGTGTCAGTCCCTAGTAAAGTGCACTGCGAGTGCCAAGGCCTATATATCAAATGCTGTTGGAGGGCTGCTAAAAAATAAAAAACAACAAAAATACCAATACTGATACTTTTCTTTCTATACGCTTCTAATTGCGAGGTAACATATTGAATGAAAACAACATGAACCTTTGGACCACTGTTTCCGTCAATTTAATCAATACATTTTTTGATTCTTTTTTATATATACACCATAAGTTTTGTGATTTATCAAAACTTCAAACACATACACGAAAATATGACTGCAACTTTGTATAAATTACATTCTCATTCTTTCCACACTCCATCCATTCTAGTCATTCGTATCATATCTTCACTCATTCACTACCCATATCAAACTGAACAGTCCAACACACACATATGCTCTCATAAATCAAAAACTGCATTTAACCAATTCTAAAAATAATTTTTTCATAACGGCCACAGAATAGTACTAAACAGAGTCGTCGCTATGTATGATACTTTCAAAACAATTTCTAATTCTTATGGCCAAAACCAAGGTCTACGCGTTTCGAACCCCTTCCAATACCGGGGCTCTCATCAGGACCTGTAGACTCAGTCTAGTGATGGATAGATCAGCCGATCTAGAACCCAGTAGTTGTCTGAGTATTATGCGTGTCTTCTGAGGGTTAAAGCGTGTCTTTTATTATTTCGATCGCTGTTCCGATCGTTTTCCTTATATATTCCGTTTTCTAGGTGGAAAGTGCTGTCTTGTTTCCAACTTAGTTTATTGTGCGGTAAATGTCGCTCTTCTCACTTAAGGCTGTAATCCAACTATCATCCGCTGATTCAACACATTATTGCCAACTTGATACTCTTGACATTTCTTGTTGTATTCGGAAGTGTCAAACGCCACCCACGCAAACAGCCCGTAAAGAGTAACTCTGGCCTGCCATTGCAGAGCCTGTGTGCAGCCTGGGGCTACCATGTCGATTTGTCAAGTGCACCCACTTGCCAGTCCCTAAACCTTCCCTTTTTTACATGTTAGTCACCCCTAAGGTAGGCCGAAGTTACCCCTGTGGGCAGGGTGCATTGTATGTGAAAGGTAGGACATGCCCTGGTGTGTGTGGCATGTCCTGATAGTGAATTAAAGCCTACTTCGTTTTTCACTATTGTAAGGCTACCTGTTCCCCATAGGCCAGAATGGGCAGCTTGATTATAACATCCTATAATCCTAACTGACCATGGGAACATGGTAGAAATTCGAGTTTAGTATTCTGTGTTTGAAAATACCACTTTTAGAAACTAGGTATTTTCTTACCTAACCATCCAGCCTGCCTCTGCTAGCTTGTGTATTGTCTGTCTGGTTTGTGAGTGACAGGGGCTGGGGGAAGACTCCAGGAGACAGGGTGAGTCAGCACAAGGCTGAATAGACCTATCTGCATATAGATGGGTGGGAGAAGTAGCACCTGGGTCTGAATAGGGCTGTGTCTGCCTTCCACAATGCTGGCTCCACCTCCTGTGGTGCGTCTGATGACCCTGACCCACACTGACAATGGAAGAAGGTGCACACTGGCAGAATGCACCCAGAACTGGTTTGAACTAGGTACAGGACGCTCTGCCTTCAGAGGACAAAGGATTTGATGGTATAAATATTGGGGCCCAGACCCCAGAACTTTAGATTACTTCTGAACTAAGGAACCCGCCAGGAAGAAGGACTGGGAAAGATGGAGGTGGAGTACTGCCCCTATTCTGCGGGTTATGGGGTTGGCCAGCAGTGGTTGCTTCTGTCTTGGGTAGGGAGCGGACTGGACTCTGCTTTCATCATCCTGCTGTTAGAGTTTTTCTCCAAGGGCTTGAAGTAGAGCTTGCCTCCTGTTGAAAGTCTCAGTGATAGTGTTAAATGGTAGCGGCAGTTTCAATCGATAACCTTTCAAGTATTTGCCCGGCGGTAATCGCCTCTCATACCACTCGATAATTTACCAATGAAAGAGGCAGGCGCCGGAGACTGGAAGGCAGGAAACAAAGTTTTATTCCGTCGGAGCAGAACACATCAGATCAGACAGCAAGGTATCGTCACGAGGTGCTCTAACTGCATCTCTGAGACCTGGTCTCTTATACACAGGTTTATTGCTTTATTACACATAGTACATTCTTGAGATTTCCTTGATGCATGAGAGAACATCCCCTGAAGCCCCGGCTCAGATCCGATCCCACACATAGCTACAGTAGAAGTTCCCACCTCACCCGCAGTAGGAGATGGCTATCACACAGCTGGACATTCCGCCAATTCCCGGGGGTGTGTGCAACCGGCCGGGTCTCAGGGGGTAGGGGCTTTGATCCACTGTAATCCCTTTGATGTGGGGTGTTTCCCTTACAGTAGGGGCAATAAACTGCATCCGCAGGGCTAGGTGATGGCCTGGGATCGGTTCGGACAATGGGGCGCAGAGGAAGGGGGTTATCAAAGAGAGGCATGACCATGTATGGGATGTCGGTCAGGCGTGGGATGTGGTTCCATGGCAGGGTCGCGCAGAATGAGAGGGTTTATGGCCCATGTATGAGAGAGCGGGGGGTGGCCGGTGCGCGGGGGATGCTTGCAGCGACAGGGGAACGCGCTGGCGATTGACAATGAGCGGGGAGAGAGTGGGGTGCCTAAAAATGGCTGCCGCGTGCTCGCTGTGCGTGGCGCTGGGGAGAGGCAAGATGGCGCAGATAATGTTCAGTTTGCAAGCTAAATTTCCACAGTCCTCCCTTTTAACATATCTCGCCAGCTTGCCTGGCCAACATTCACCTTCGTTAGCCCTTCAGCTATAATATCGTCAATGTTTGTCATACATTCCTTAAAGATACAGAGTTCTTAGGGCTGGCAGGAGTAACCTGACACATTTGTACATTGTTTCATACAGTTTGATAAAGTAGGCGAGGAGGAAGTACATTCAAAATTACATTAGCTGCGCCGCATGTCAGGCCCAGGTGAGCTTGTTTGAGTATGAATAGGATACGGTCTCAGTGTATAGTCGGAAGTGATTGATGCAACATCATGAAAACTCGATAGGAAGATAGTTAATAAAAAGGTGGTTGGGAGAGGATTTTCAACTTAACATAGGTTCTTCTTTCCAGTGTCTTATTATAAAGAGCCATCACTGGTAAGCTCTTGTTGTTGTTCTTCTTTCGTTGGCACTGTTGAGCACCGGCGGTGGAGCTAAGGTCCAGCTCAAATCTGATTTCTCACGTGGCAGGGTGTGACCACTCACTGTTCTCTGATCACAGTCCTGTTCCTTAACACAGTTCACCATAGGTACTTTGAGACAGGGTACCTGCTTTTTGTTCTTCTGTAGTTAAGTCAGCATAATCCATATAAAAGAGGGAGAGAGAGAGAAGGGGGTGGCGTGCTTCGGGATGCCGAGGGAAGAGAGGGTGGAGTGGGATCGGATCAAAATGCAGACCAAGGAGAGCAGAATCTTCCAGCACTGGGCCCATCAATCAGGCCCGACGGGTTGGGACTTCAGGCACGCTGGTCAGTGAGCAGGGGGGCCTTGGTATAGCCCTTCGTTCTGTCGTCTATCATCCTGATAATGGTGCCTCGTCTCACGCCCTTATTGCTTCGATGCTTCCCCCTTGGTCGATGCCATAGATGTTCCATGGTCCGCAGCCAGGCTGTGCGTAACGTCCGACCCCTCTCTTCCGATGGCCGTAGGTTATCTTTGAATGGGTACAAGAAACAAAAATCTTAGAGAGTTTGGCAGGGAAGACATTCACATACTTCATCCTCTCTCTCAACCACCGAGTAGTTGTGGAAAGGCTTTTATCGGTTGCTGTACAATTGGTGTCCATTAATTCTGATGTTAGTGTGCGTGTTATTAATCTATTAATTATTGCTGTGGTGCAGGTTTCTGTGGGTATCCCTGTCCATCGTCTGGCCTTCTAGGTGACGATTCCTGTGCCCTATAATCGTTGCAGGAAGCCTGACATCTGTCAACCTTTTGGTCTATTAAAAATTCAAACCGGCTTCTCCGGTAGAGACTCGTTCATCTCAACACAGGTTTTGGTAATACTCATCTTCCTCCGAGGACTACTAAGTTTATGAAAAAGTAAGTGCGAGGCGCTACTGTCATGCGTTCACGAGTATCCTTTTCGGGGAGGAACATAAGCTAAGCATCATTTTTGCTGGGGACAATAGGTAACCCTTTATCAGTTTAGGCGATGTATTGTTAGAAAATAGGGTCATCAGCTGTTTCGTTCAAAATACTCTGAGACGGCTAGTATAGGGCTGGGGTTATCTTTGGGGAGAACAGGGTGCTTTAGACATTCTATTTCGGGGTAATTGGTCAGGGGTAATTCTGGGTGGTGGAGATGGTGTCTTCTAGAAAAAACAAAAACCACTGACATATAGTCCCCGTTTTGAGGGCCAGATTGGGAGACATCAGTCGTCTTACCTGTCCTTTCTTTTTCAGTCGATTAAGCTCAACATTTGCAAAAAGGAGAGGTAGTAACGTGGTAAAGTATGGTCGTTTTGTTTCTGTCAATTTGTTCGAACACCACCGTGTTTCAGGCCAATTATACACTTACCGAAGAGGTATGTGTCGTTAATTTATTCAAGAAGAATGAGGGCAAGAAAGAGCCTTTTGTGAGGGAGGGGGAGAGAGAGAGAGAGAGAGAGAGAGAGAGAGAGAGAGAGAGAGAGAGAGAGAGAGAGAGAGAGAGAGAGAGAGAGAGAGAGAGAGAGAGAGAGAGACGTGTGCATCAAGTAGGCTATTTGGCATACATACGACACAAAACGAGAGAGACATGGGTAAGATAATAGGCCACTTGGTGCACACACAACATGGAGTAGCATGGGTCTGTTCCATGTAAGAAAACACAAGCGGGGAAAAGACATAAATTCGGTGATCACGTACACACAAATGCCGGATAGGGTGTGACAGTACATACATCAAGACGGAGACTCAGGGCTACGTTGAATATGGGGACCTCTCCTTTCCTGTCCTCTTTTCCTATGCTGCGTACTTTCAGTATTTTGTAGTTCATCTTAGGGGGTGTCGGACTCTTTATTCTCCTCCCTTTGATCGGTGGACGAGCACTTCAATCATACAGTGACGCTCTCTTCAAGTGACCCAAGCATAAAATGCATACACATTCATGCCGTATAATCGTAGCACACACGCACAATCATATCATACAGTTTTTCATGTTCCCAATGGTGGTCTGTATTTTACGCACTATCTCACAACGTTTGTCTATGCTTTCCCTGATGTTGAACTCGGTGCGGTCCATGTCCACTCCATTCTTCAGTCGGAACTTCGTCATGACCTATAGAGGGGAAAAAGAGGGGAGGGGAGGTGCAGTATTCAAAATACCCTAGCGCGCGCAGACACGAAAAAGTTCTACCTACCATGTACCAGGCTAGCCGCAGGAGTGGGTAATACCACAGACCTATTACTCTTTTTGTTCGAGGCAAAGATGCTCTAGTTTATTCATCTCCTAAATTCGGGTTCCCTGGTCGTACATGCATTTCTCAATCGGTCGTGTATTATGGTGCAAGATACCATACCTTGCGTTCGGCATATACCTTAAGTTATAGTTGATCATTGATTTGACAACTCTTGGAAAAGGACAGGCGTGATGGGTACAAATTCCGGTAAACAAAAAGATTTTAGGCAAATTGAGTCTGTATTATCTGTATGCTTTCGCTTAGGAGTAACAATCATTTATTCAAAAGAAAAACCTTCGACAACCTAGATGATTTGTCATGACACTGATTCCGTAATTCCTTTTTAAGAAGCCCTTTATTTAAGACAATGTCAGTATACAAATACGGGCCTGCAACCGCTTATAGGCCGGCCACGGCGTGAGAGGCGTCGAGCAACATGAGCAACACTATATTAGCATAAAATCGGTTCCCCCCCCCCCATCATGTGTGAAAGCATCGTATATATATATATATTTCTTTTTAACACAAATGTCACGTGACTGGAACGCCACAAGGAGTTGTAGGCCTCTCCTACATCGGCGCCATTTTGGGGCGGGGTCGGGCCAGTGTAAAGTCTAAGTCTTTCCATGAATTAGCTGTTGAACCAGAATTCCTTTCGGTAGTTCGAGAACTTTCGTTAGCGTCAACGTTGCGTCAGCATGGCGTCACTGTGACCTTGTAGCAATGCCATGGTTCGTTCTTGGGGCGGGGCGGCAGGCGGGTTCTTCCGCCGACGCTTTGAACCAGTCTTTCTCACTGCACCAAGCGGAGGCAAGGTGGCTGCCGCCCGGGGCAAAGAGCAATGGCGGCGGTTTGTCCTTACCGGAAGTCCGCGGGAGTCGAGTGTCAAATGACTCCAGCCGATTCTGCAAGGCTGAGGGGAGCATTTTGTCAAGGGTGGGGCCCACGCCCAAGCAAACAAGCTTTCGAGTCCAGAATTGTCTCGCGGTGGACCAGGCCTGGAACCGGAGGGGTCAACCGCCGGAGTCCAAGGGCAGCAGTAGCAGCAGCTCTTCGGTACGGCCATCGGAGAGGAGCCAACAGCAGCAACAACGGCAGTTCGGATGGTACTGCCACCGGGGTGATTCCAGAAGCAGCGACAACAGCAGTTTGGATGGTATCGCCACCGGGGTGGGTCCCCGATTACTTGGCTGCGGGGGCCCACTCCTCGCGTCGGGTGCTAGTGGCGATCCTGGTGAACCCGTGCTTGGGCGGTGGTCCGGTGGTCGCGTGCAGCGGCAGGGTGCAGCTCAGCTGGCCGGCGAATTAAAGACGTTTGGGGTGCCCTCATCTGCTGGCGAGCCTCCACCTGGGGAGGTGGGGGAGGCCCGTCCGCGTCGCCTCCCCCCGCCAGGGCACCCTCCGTTATTGAAGGAAGAAGAGAATGGGAAGATCCGCACAGCATGCCAGGGTGCAATTCAGCAGACCGATGAAAAAGATGGCTGGGGTGCCCTGATCTGTTGGTGAGCCTCCACCTGGGGAGGCGGGGGAGGCCCGTCCGCGTCGCCTCCCCCCGTCAGGGCATCAGCCGTTATTGAAGAAAGAAGAAAGAAAACGGGAAGGTCCGCACAGCGTGGCGGACTCCGCCTTGGTGTTGCCAGAACTTCGGCGCTTCGTATAGCCTCCGGCCTATTCGCACAGTCGTCCGCCACTGATGTCAATGGATTTTTGCATGGCTTTTATAGCCCCAAAGTCAACTAAAAAGGACCGCCCAAAACAGGCCAATGTTGCAACTTCGAGGAAGGAGAGGCGAGGACGGTGTCACGTGGACGTAAATGCTTTGGGATGCAGGTCGAAGCAGACTGTCATGTAAATAGTTGTTTAAAACATGTTTTAACCTGTTCATCTTGTCGGAATGTTGTTATACCTATAAGTTATTAAAAAATGTTTGACCATACTATTTTGTTGGAGCGTTGTACGTATCAGTGATCTAGTTAGTGTATTCGAAAAAAAATGGCGTTGTTCGATTGCACGTGACCCTAATCAAGTTTGGTGACGTTGATGGTGGGTATCAACAAACTTCCGGTTGTGTCTATTGGGGTCCCTATTTTTGTTCAGTTCCAGAAGAACCGGGCACTGGGATTTCCAGTGTCCGAACCCTCTACAGAACGCACATTGGTTCCCATCTAAGTCTCTCCGTCCGTTGTAGGGTGTAGGGGTATGGTCTCTAGGGGGTAGCTTTCTAGGGGCGGTTGGTTGGTAGTTCTCTTTCGGGGGTTCCCTTCCTATGGTCACCCCTTGCAACTGTGCTATCATTACCCTCTCCTTTAGTTCCTTTTTCTTCTTCTCTGACGCCCTATCGTTCTCGTTCTTCTGGTTTTCGTAGTATTGGGCCATCTGGAGAATTGCTGCGGGTTTGGAGGCTGCCCAACTACTCTCGCTGGTCTGTAGTTTCTGGGAAACTTCTTGTGACAGACCCTTCACATAATTCTGGACAAAGAGGTGATGTCCGGTTGCGGTGGTCATGTCTTGGCCACTGTAATCGGAAAACACAGTCTCGAATCGGGAGAAGTATTCAGACACATCCTCCTGGGGTTTCTGGCGGCAAGCCGTCACTATCGACCAGTCTACCTTTCTTTCTGGGATTAGAGTCTTCAGCTTTTGTACAATCTTGTCTGGGAGCTCTAATATGGCTTTCGGGGGTTTCTGTCCTGGTTCTCGCTGTTTATCTATGGTATCGAGTTGTGCCCAGGTATATCCGAACGGCTCAGCGTGGTCAACTTTCCGGATTTGTTTCCACACATCAGCCGGCAGACATAGCCCAAAGAACAAGTCGATATCTGCTAAAGTCATTATCGTTGAGCCTAAGGCTGTACCCAATTCAGTGTAGAAGGCAGTCGGGTTCTTTCTCAAGTCGGGTAGAGTTTTTCTAAAGGTCAAAATATCTTGCCGGTCCCACGGCTGGTAGACCCAGTTATATACAACCCTTCCCTTCGCATCTTGGTGGTTGATGTCGTCATGTGTTCCCTGACCTCGTGGGGGGACCCAGTAGGGGACAGCTTCTTTGATGGGCATCATGGCATCAGCCCTTCCTTCCTGGGGCTTAGTCGCTATGGGGGTTTCTGCTTTGGTGGTCTGTCTATGTTCTTTAAGGTGTCGGTAGACCTCGAGTGTACGAGTGAAGAGGTTCGTCACGTCGCCCTCTCTTTCTTCTCCGATGTCTACCTTCCTATATAGGGCCACTAAGCCTTCGGGACCTTTATCGTGGTATCTATCCTCATATGCATTCAGGGCGTGATAACAGAGCCGTACGACAAAGTGTCGTCTGCGGCTGTCGGCATACGAGTTATACACGTCTGTTATATACTCCTCACTTTCTTTTCGCTCCACCAGTGTCCCTACTATCTTATCAATTCCTGCTCGTTCATCCTTTGTTAATCGATTCATTCTGGTGGAATCTTTCTTTCCCATCTCATGGTCATCTAGCGTTATAGCCGACGTTGGGTTCAGTACAAGAGGCTCAGCCGGCGCGGAGGCCGTGAGGACCGAGGCCCCTGTACTGCTTTCGCTCGTGTTCGGGGGTTGTGGGTGTTGCACTACTGACTGGGAGGGTGCATATGGAGGGGGCATGTAAATGATCGGGGGACCTAACAGTAATTCGTCATTCGTTCGCTGCTTGGAGGACAACTCAGGGTAGAGCAAAGAAGGGGTCCTAACAGCGTACTGGCCTGATGTTTCGGGCTCCTGCCTTAGTTTAGTTTCCCTTCTCTCCTTTATTTCTTCTTCTAACCTTCTAGCGGCAAGGTGGGCTGCCTTTCGTAATTCCTTTTCTGCTTTTACTTCTTCCCTCTTTTTCCGTTGCGTTGCTTCTTTGCGCCACATGCCGATACTGTCAAGCATAGGAGGCGTCGTCTTATTGCTACGCAGAGCTATTTCTAGCGCTTCTATCTTATGGTCGTCAAAGGATCCCATCAGTGGCCACTGACTCTCGGGGTCCTTCTTGGTATATTTATGCCACAGCTTGCTATAAGCTACGGCGACTAGTCCATATTTAGTGAACATGTCCTTATTAGGGGTGCCTTCCAGTGGAGCCGGATGGTTCACCTCTAATAAGCGGTCCGGGCAGAACCAACTACCAATCAGTGGGGAGAAGATAGGCATGACGGGTTTCAACGGGGACAAAAGTCAGCACTACCTATCTTTTCACTGCTTGCAAAGACTAGACAGAATATCTCTATTCTTCGTTATTTGTAAGCAGAGAATACCTCCAAAGAACCAATATCGAACAACTAGTGTTCGGACAATCAATCAATCAATCAATGGGGAGATAAAGATAGGCACGACGGGTTTCAACGGGGACAAAAGTCTGCGTTACCTACCCTTCACTATTTGCAAAGACTAGACAGAATATTTCTATTCTACGTTATTTGCAAACAGAGAATATCTCAAAGAGCACTATTCTTCAAAACAATCAATGTTCGGACAATCAATCAGTGGGGAGATAAAGATAGGCACGACGGGTTACAACGGGGACAAAAGTCTGCGTTACCTACCCTTCACTATCTGCAAAGGGAGAGAGAGAGAGAGTATTTCTACTCCTCCCCGTTTGTAGACAGCGAATATCTCAAAGAGAACAATCAATGAGCAATACTAGTATTTCCAAAACTTCAAACAGTCAATCAATTATTTCGCAATTTGTCGTGTATCACGACCTTACCCGGACCGCGTGGACAGTTTCTCGTCTTCCGCCTCCTGCGCCCGATCGTCCTCTACTCTCCGTATTTGCCGCGGCACTCCTGATGGTTCCCAGTCAGGACCGTAGATCACTCGAGAGAGGTCTGCTCGGAACCAGTGAAGTTCGGATGATCGGCTGCCAGACGAGGGTCTATTGGGCAGGAGCTCTCCCGATCGTTGCAGTCGTTCACTCTGTCGTCGGGACCTCTCCCACTGGATCCACGTGTCGCTGATGGGCCCCACGTTTGGGACGCCAATTGTTAAATGGTAGCGGCAGTTTCAATCGATAACCTTTCAAGTATTTGCCCGGCGGTAATCGCCTCTCATACCACTCGATAATTTACCAATGAAAGAGGCAGGCGCCGGAGACTGGAAGGCAGGAAACAAAGTTTTATTCCGTCGGAGCAGAACACAACAGATCAGACAGCAAGGTATCGTCACGAGGTGCTCTAACTGCATCTCTGAGACCTGGTCTCTTATACACAGGTTTATTGCTTTATTACACATAGTACATTCTTGAGATTTCCTTGATGCATGAGAGAACATCCCCTGAAGCCCCGGCTCAGATCCGATCCCACACATAGCTACAGTAGAAGTTCCCACCTCACCCGCAGTAGGAGATGGCTATCACACAGCTGGACATTCCGCCAATTCCCGGGGGTGTGTGCAACCGGCCGGGTCTCAGGGGGTAGGGGCTTTGATCCACTGTAATCCCTTTGATGTGGGGTGTTTCCCTTACAGTAGGGGCAATAAACTGCATCCGCAGGGCTAGGTGATGGCCTGGGATCGGTTCGGACAATGGGGCGCAGAGGAAGGGGGTTATCAAAGAGAGGCATGACCATGTATGGGATGTCGGTCAGGCGTGGGATGTGGTTCCATGGCAGGGTCGCGCAGAATGAGAGGGTTTATGGCCCATGTATGAGAGAGCGGGGGGTGGCCGGTGCGCGGGGGATGCTTGCAGCGACAGGGGAACGCGCTGGCGATTGACAATGAGCGGGGAGAGAGTGGGGTGCCTAAAAATGGCTGCCGCGTGCTCGCTGTGCGTGGCGCTGGGGAGAGGCAAGATGGCGCAGATAATGTTCAGTTTGCAAGCTAAATTTCCACAATAGAAAAGACTTCAAAGAACTCGCTAAAGTCAAGGAACCTGCTGAGAAGAAGAGCTGGAAGAGCTGCCAGGAGGAGTGCTGCCCCTCTGCTGTGCTGTTGCTTTGTTGTGTTGGCCTGCAGCTGCTGCTTCTGCCTTGGGCTGTAAAAGGACTGGACTGAACTTTCTCTACTTGTGCTGAGTATCTCCAAGCGCCTGAAATCGAGCTGGCTTCCTGTTCAGAAGTCTCAGGGACTGCAAAGACTTCACCAACCTCTGGGTAACACTCCTGGAACCGCTGGTTTCAGTTGCCACAGAGAAAGAGAACCACGACTGACTCTGTCACCGACTCCGTCGATGGCCCTGTGTCCTGAAGGTACAGTAGACCGCACCGTCCGCATCTTGCACCGCAACCCTGGTCTCACCGACGATGACGACGGCCGCCGCCGCCGAGCCGCTGCTTGCACCGTGACCTGTGGACACCGCAGCCCACACCGCCTCACTTCACTTCGCCGGCCTGGTCTCACCGACACGGTCGCCTCCAGCTCAAAACCTGTGACCGCCTCGTCCCGCACAGCTGTCCTGGTCGTCCAACGCCAATTCCCGCCAACCGGCTCTGTTGCCTGCACCGCAACCTGCCAGCACCGCATCAAGCACGGTCTCACCCTGCACCACACGCCTTGGTCTCACCGACACCATCTGGACGATCGTCACCGAGCCACTGCCTGCACCGCATCAAGAGGACACTGCGCCCTGCACCGCTTCCACTTTGCATAGCAACCTGCCAGCACCGCATCGAGCACCGTCTAACCCTGCACCACACGCCTTGGGCTCACCGACACCATCTGTATGATTGTCACCAAGGCACTACCTGCACCGCATCGAGAGGACACTGCGCCCTGCACCGCTTCCACTTTGCATCGCAACCTGCCAGCACCGCATCGAGCACCATCTCACCCTGCACCACACGCCTTGGGCTCACCGAAACCATCTGTATGATTGTCACCGAGGCACTGCCTGCACCGCATCGAGAGGACACTGAGCCCTGCACCGCTTCCACTTTGCATCGCAACCGCGACGGACGCCACGACTGGCTCGCATCTCCATGTAAGCCACAACAAGAAAGGTACTATAACCAAGTCTGTTCACGCTGTTGCTGGCGCGTATCGACACGGTCAGCTGGAACAACGAGACACTGTTGTTTTCAGCATCATGGTAGGCTCGGACCGAGCTACCGACTCGTACGAACTGTGTTTTCAAAGTATTTCTGCAGTTTAAAGACATCTTGCGAACTATCTATTTTTAAAGTAATGTATTGTGGATTTTTATTGTTTTTGGTCTTGTCTTAAGTATATAAAAATATTGGATATTTTTCTAAACTGGTGTGGTGTCCGTTTGTAGTGCTTACACTCTATTACTCTTGGTTATGTGCAAATGCTTTACACACTGCCTCTAAGATAAGCCTGACTGCTCGTGCCAGGCTACCAAGGGGGTGAGCAGGGGGTAATTTTAGGAGTGTAACTCCCTTACCCTGACTAGGAAGAAGGGTTCCTATTTTGACAAAGGTGCATACCCTTGCCAACTAGAGACCCCATTTCTAACAATAGCTCTACCCTATGTACTAACAACTGAAGTAGCAAACCATTACAACCTACTTCTTGAAAGCCCCTTCTATCAGGTAAATGAAACAAAACTAACTCCCTGCCTAGACTACTTCAAAGATACTTGGGGCCCCATTACGATGGCAGGTGGACTTTGGAAAATGGGACCGATAGCCAGAGGTATGGCGGTCCCACACTGGCGGGCGCATTCTGGACTTTAACATTGCGGCGGGCGGTGCTGTAAGCAGCACCCGCTGCAATGTTAAATAGGCATGTTGTGCATTGCCATGCACAATGTGACAGGCACCGCACGGTGCCTGCCACCTTGTGTATGGCAATGTGTGGTACCCCCCAAGTGGAGCCACCCACCCCCCACCCTCTGGGGGCCCGTAATGGGCCCCCAAAGCAATTCCCTTATGCCTTTCTATGGCGGCATCGCCGCCATGGAATGACCTTCACCGCCAGGTATCTTAATGTGGATGGCGGTGTCTTCCAGACACCGCCACCATATAATGCCCGAGTTCCACCCGGCTGGCAATCGTGACGATTGCCGACCGGCGGAAATGCGGCGGATGGCCTTTTCGTCCGCCGCAGTACCCCCGCCATGGTAATATGGCAGGGGGTAAATGGCAAGGGGGCGGGGAGTTATGGAGGACGATCGCCACCGCCAGTCAGGCGGCGGTGATCCACCCGCCATCATAATGGCCCCCTTGGTTGGGAATGTTACATAGGTCAGGGCACCATAGGCAACCCAAATTCCAAATACTTTGGTGGAACGTATATGATAGTACTCTAGCTCAAAAAGCAAAAACAAACAATGCAGTGGAAGGATGGCACAATGCCTTCCAAGCTACAATTGGAAGAGGACAACCAACCCTCCAAAAACTTATTAAGGCTATTAAAAAACAATAAAGCTATCAAGAGCACAGACTAGAGCAATCCCTAACAAAAATCGTCCCTAAGCAAACTAAATGTATGAATACCTGAAACATAAAACTACACTATTTGCAAACACCAAAGGTCTAGAATACTTAGACATGATAGCTAAATCTACACTTTAAAAAAACAACAATGCTAAACACCATAAACATTTAAAACTTCAAAACATTTAAACAACATAATTCTACTCTTTTTTAAAATAATAATTATAACTATGTCATGTAAAATGTAAAAAAATAACACAAATATGTATGACATATTATAATTATAAAACTGAAAAAGATACAAATAAATCAACGTAACCAAAAACATTTCCCACCAATAATAATCAAAAATAACTTATAGTTATGTAGCAGTAGTCGATCCGGGAAATCCAATAAATCCATAGAAGATAAATCAAAAACCAAATCCATTAGAAAAGAGAACCCCGAAAAAATGCACATATACAACTGTAGTTAAAATGATCCAACGATGCAATCCTCTCAATAATGAAACCCTCAAAAACCCGAAAATAGTTTTTAAAAAAGAAACTCTCCAACAAACCTAAAAAATAAAAGGAAAAAATGCGAAATGGGTGGCAGACGGGCTGGAGATTGATGATGAGGAGTGGATTACCGCGCTGGGGTCTCCTAGGGAAGTAGCGATATCAGCTAGACTCCGACTGGTGCAGTTAAAAATTTTGCACAGGGTATATGTCTCCTGCACCAGGCTCCAGGCGATGGGTAGGGGAGGGGAGGGACTGTGTCGTCGGGGGTGTGGAGAGAGGTTCCTTTTTTCATATTCTATGGGAGTGACCGGGGGTACAGCGGTACTGGAGGCGAGTGGTGTCCTGTATGGGGGAGGTGTGGGAAACTGAGATACGCACGGAGGCTAAGAGATGTTTGCTGAACATTTGGGAACCCACGGACTTGTCTCAACGGGGGAGACTATGGGTCACACTGGGACAAATTGTTGCCAAAAGGAATATAGCCCGCCTCTGGGGGGCATCGACCCTGCCGAAATTGAGGGACTGGCAGAACGATATGGACTGGTGTATGCTACAGGAAAAGACGGTATACACGGCACGAGGGTGTCCCAGGAAATGGGAGGAGGTGTGGTCGCTTTGGAACGCATACCGGGGGGATATAGTTGAGCCACCGCGGGCCCGCTTATCTTGCCTCGAAAGTGTGGACGCCATATAGACTGCAGGCCGGTTCGGGCTGCTAGCCTGGTCTTTTGACTGTCCTCATAAGTTTCCGGTGCTGCGTCACCCTAGATGCACTGCATGAAAGAGACCTGTCTTGTGTGACCTGTTTTGTGTTTTTTGTTGTCTGAAAATAATAAAAAGATTTACAAAAAAAAACAAAAAAGGAAATATAAAAAATCTTGTTTTCAATAAACAAAAAATGTTTCCTTTTTTCTAAAAAAAAAGAAAAAGGGTAAAGATCACCATCCGTTCACAATAGGGAAAACCTGCACAAAAAAATAAAACAACACCCACCCACAATAATATGTACAAACCCACACACCTTAACAATAAACACAAAATAGCACAATTAAACAACACATAACTAATACTATATAACACTATACTCTAATCCAACACTACGGCAAACACATAAAACACTAAACTAACACAACAACACCTAACTACACTAAAAATTAACAAACACGTTTCTCACAAACCTAACTACACTACTACTACCTCGCCCTTACCATAAAACTACCTTAAAATTTCATTAAAATAAACTTCCCCTAAGCGATGAAACGCAGGTCTCAACCGCGAGGTTCTGTGTTCCAACCCCAACGCCGGAAACAACGACATCACCCCATCGCAAGACCTCTGCAATTCCCTCGCCTCCTACTTCCACAACAAGATCGCGGACATACACAACAGCTTCAGCACTCAACCGACGCACGCCACAACCGAACCACCGCCCCCCACCACCACCCTCCGCGCCTGGACTCCGATCAGCACCGAAGACACCATTCGCATGATGAACTCCATCCACTCCGGATCTCCGACCGACCCCTGCCCTCACCACGTCTTCAACAAGGCCGACGCGGTCATCGCACCTCACCTACGGGACATCATCAACACCTCCTTCGACACCGCCACCTTCCCGGAGAGCTGGAAGCACGCCGAACTAGGCGCCCTTCTAAAGAAACCTACAGCGGACCCCACCGAACTCAAGAATTACCGCCCCATCTCGATCCTCCCGTTCCCAGCCAAAGTCATAGAGAAGACCGTCAACAAGCAGCTGGCCGCCTTCCTCGAGACGAATGGATCCCTCGACCCCTCCCAGTCTGGCTTCCGAGCCAACCACAGCACCGAAACCGCCCTCATCGCTGCCACCGATGACATCCGAGCCCTGATGGACAACGGAGAAACAGCGGCCCTCATCCTCCTAGACCTCTCCGCGGCATTCGACACTGTCTGCCACCGCACCCTAGTGCAGCGCCTCAGCAACGTCGGAATCCAGGAGAAGGCACTGGAATGGATCATCTCCTTCCTCGACGGAAGAACACAGAGAGTCCGTCTACCACCGTACAAGTCAGAGGCCACCGAAGTCATCTGCGGCGTCCCTCTAGGATCCTCGCTGAGCCCCACCCTCTTCAACGTCTACATGAGTCCCCTCGCGGCCATCGCACGCCAACACAACCTCAACATCATCTCCTACGCCGACGACACCCAGCTGATCCTCTCCCTGACCAACGACCCCGCCGCCGCCAGAGCCAACCTTCACGAAGGGATGAAAGACGTAGCCGAGTGGATGACGACCAGCCGCCTGAAACTGAACTCAGACAAGACGGAAGTCCTCATCCTGGGCTCCTCGCCCTCCGCCTGGGACGACTCCTGGTGGCCCCCCGCCCTGGGCTGCACACCCAAACCGACAGACCACGCACGCAACCTGGGCTTCATCCTGGACTCCTCCCTCTCCATGACCAGACAAGTCAACGCCGTCTCCTCGTCATGCTTCTACATCCTGCGCATGCTACGGAAGATCTTCCGGTGGATCCCCACCGAGACCAGGAAGACGGTCACCCAGGCCCTCGTCACCAGCCGACTGGACTACGGCAACGCCCTCTACGCCGGAACCACCGCCAAGCTCCAGAAGAGACTCCAGCGGATCCAGAACGCCTCAGCCAGACTCATCCTCGACATCCCACGTCACAGCCACATCTCCGGACATCTGAAAGACCTGCATTGGCTCCCCGTCTACAAAAGAATCACCTTCTGCCTCCTCACCCACGCACACAAAGTCCTACACGATCAAGGCCCGAGCTACCTCAACAACCGCATCAACTTCTACGCTCCCAAACGACATCTCCGATCAGCCAGCCACGCCCTCGCCGCCGTCCCCCGTATCCGAAGAACGACAACAGGAGGAAGATCCTTCTCCTACCTGGCCGCCAAGACTTGGAACTCCCTCCCGACCGACCTGCGCCTGACCCAAGACCACCTCTCCTTCAGGAAGAAGCTCAAGACCTGGCTATTCGAGCAGTAGCGGCACTCCCCCCCCCCCTAGCGCCTTGAGACCCTCCGGGTAGGTAGCGCGCTATATAAATGTCTGTGATTGATTGATTGATTGATTGATTGAAAATGACCTAAAAACGAAACCGATAGAAAGAAAAGTGAGGAAAGTAGACAAAAAATGGGCACGTAATAAAAATGAAAAAAAGACTTACTCTCCATAGAAAAGAATGGTGAGAACCATCCCTTTGACGTGCAACGTGCGAGGAGGAGGAACCAGAACTATTGTAGCGGAGGCAGCGGAGGCAGGAAGCAGCCGCGAACCAAGAACTGCAAGGTGCAAGCTCCGAGTTGCATGCGGCGGGCCGTGGGCCCTGAGTTGGCTCAGCCCGCTCCTCGGGTTTGCTCTGGGCGGAGTGTCCGGCCACCATTTGGGCTTTTTGCGGTCCCTGCCCCGGTGGCCTTGGTGGCCTCGGTGGCCTGTTGTGGTGCTTCCCCCTGCTTCAGGTGGTGGAGGCGCGGTATCGAGGTGCCACGAGAGTGCCACCTTGGTGCCCTGAGAGCAGAGCGGGAGGCCTGCCTTGACCTGTCCAGCTTGAGGACCCTGAGGACACTGAGGACACCTGAGGACCCTAAAGGCAGAGTAGCGCGTGTTCCCCTTGGTTGGGTGAGTACTGTGAGTGCACCACCGTCAGTTGGCGGTAGCAAAGTGTGCGCCCAGGCGGGGGTGGAGGCGGCCTGGGTAGCACTGGGTGCGGCTTGCATCCGCCTGTAGTGCCCCACTCACTGGTTATTACTCTTTCCTTCCTGTTTATTCTTTCCAATTTAATATCCAACATTAAACACTTAAAAAGTCGTCTGGTGATGTCTGGTGCCCAGCGAACTGTGAGCTGATAGCTGTGAGGAGCTGGGAGCTGTGGTACTTCTCTAGCTGAGAGGGGCTGGGGCTTGGGGTTGCAGTAAGTCCTGCAGAGAGTCCTGCTAATAGTGCCCCCCTTTGAGCATCATGACCTCCAAAAAACTACTTTCGGGCATGTGCTCTCTTCATCTCCAAGTCGGTCACATAAATTGAAGAGATCATACAGTGGCGCTAGACAACTGCAGCAACTCTGTTGCAAAGCCCACCCAGTCATTACAGGCTTTTGTCGCAAAGTGCTCATTTCACCTGAAGTGGCAGCAGTAATTCAGGATGGTCAGTTCTTGGACTACCACACAACAACGCTTTTTCCCCCTTTTTCTGTGGCGTCACCGGGAGATACTCGCACTCCTGCAGGGGCCCTGAACCACTCCAGGGAAGGGGTGCAGGAAGGGGTGTGGGCACAGAAGAAGAATGATGTTATTGAGGATAGTCAAAGTGAGCAATCCTCATATGCAAATTTGGATTTTGTCTCTCGCGATATCCTACAGAGCCAGCAACAGTCTTCTCCAAACAGGTTAAAGCAAGATTGTGTGTCTGGTGGGTTATCTGTTACCCCTGTCGTTTTCTCACATACCAAATCGTGCTCAGACTTTCTAGACAATCCACAGAGTCAACAACATAGTCCTTCGGATGGACAAATGTCTGACTGTTTGTCTGTTGCTTTACAAGCAGCTTTATCTGCTCAGGGGGATACCTGTAAGCGAACAAGGGGGAGGGTGGTACGAATGGTATATTGGTTGATGCTCCTTCTATGGTCGAGAAGTCAACTGCATGCAAAAGGGTAAACCTACAGGAATACCTTACTCTCCCAGACATTGACATAGAAAACCAAACAAGGGGCTGGGAAGTCCCACATCCGGCGAGTGGACTCAGGGAAAATAACACTCCAATCATAAGTTCATCTCCTAGGCGTCTCTCTTTGCCTCTTTTGTATTGTAGTACAAGTCATTTGAGTGGTACTTTTTTGGAGTCCGCCCATGATGTGTTTTTACCTTGTACACAACCAAATTTGGGAAATGAGAGGGATGCTGTGCCTACGGAATATCTCGTTTGCATTGAAAAAAATTTAACTTCCATTTTGTCTTTACTAGAGAAATCTGTCTTAAGTTCTGACCATATATTGGAAATGATCTCTGCAATGTTGTTTGAAGTACAAAAGGCAACTAAGTTTGATTCCATTCGACCCAACCCTTATGATACATCCCCATACAGAAGAAGTGGTAAATGGAAAGCTTCCTTCATCTGTCCCCTGGAGAGAGTTGAAAGATGTCTCTGTTCAAGCGGGAATACCTCTTTATCTGTTGCCCCCTAGTGAACCCATGTGTAACCTTGAAAAAGAAGAGTTATGTTTAAGTACTCTATTCGGGAAGGATGTATTGGGACCCCCATCGGAAAAGTCTTCAATGAAACCTTTCAGTTTGTTTAGTAAGGGTTAAAAAGGGGGCAGTATAGAGAAACTGAGAAAATTAGGGGTTCCGAAAAACAAGGGGGTAGGGGCGAGGGGGGGGTTTGACTCCCTCTACCTCCAAGGCCTGTCCCTTAGATCTGCCTGAGAAGGGAGGGTCGAAAACATGGACGATGGGATGACCCACAACAAATCATAAGGAGGAAAATATGGAAAAAAACATAAAAAGTTGAGGCAATTTTCTAATTGGAAAACTTCAAAATTGCATTTTTTTACGGATTCTTGGAAGCCAGTGATTCTCAAGTATCAAAGGAAGAGGGAGACCCCAAACCCTCGTCAGATGAGGGTGTTCCTATGGAGCTGCACATAGTGCATATGTCAACAGCCGGGGGAGTGGGGGTATCTGGGACAGGAGAATCGTTACCAAATTTGATGTCTCAGTCCCTTCAAGTATCTCATACTCCCTGGATTAACGGGTTGGTTGATCACTCCGAAAGGGAACCAAAAACGGGAGATGGGACTTCTATGCGCCAGACTTGGTCTGGGTTTTTTGGGGCTGGGGTGGTCGAGAATCCAGAGGAGGGGTACCAAACACGGAGCATCAAGCAGGTTGGGTGGAATAGAGCTCTTATAGGGAATACATCTCTGCCTAGCAGAAGTTTAGAGGCTCCAGTTTCCACGACGTTGCCGTATTCGAACATTCAGCCTAATGATGGCTCTTAAGTTACCAGTCATGGTGATAGGATTCCTCTATGGATCCCCTCAAGGGCTACTTCAAAGAATCCCAGTATGGTGCAGAGTGCTCTATCCCACATGGTGGACTTTACTTGGCTATTTGACAATGAATTCTATCCGGTAAATCGAGAATCCATTCTTCGCTTATTCTCAGAAATAGAGGCATTAGGGCTGATATCAAGCAGGGATATTTTAAATGTGAAGATTAATGTACATGACACTTTCTCCTATTCGAGGGTTACTTTTTGCTCTTTGATCATTGGCAACTTGGTCATGCAGAATTGTGAGCATTTCCTGAAACGAGGGTTTGATATAGCATCCGTTCCTGAATATGAGGAATATCCCTCTATGTCCTTTGCAACACAGTGCCCGACAGCTTCTTGGGCCGTTAATTCTGTGGCATTAGGTGCGATGGGCCCCTAGTTTGAGTATTCTTTGGGCAACACCAAAAATATTGTGGTCTCCCTGGATAGAAGGGGCCGCTCAATAAATCTGGTGTCTGATATGGCAGCTGTTCCCCAGGCCCTAGATCCAGAAGCAGAATCGGGCCAGTGGACCTGGGTCGCAAGAGCATTGAATAATACCTCTCCAGATGCAGCCAGGAGCGCTCTTTTGAGGTAGCCTGGGTGGGTTACTTCTATCTTGGAATATGGCTGGCTTGGGGCACAACGAGGAGAAACTGAATTATTTGAAAATCATGAATCCTCTATTCATCGGCTTGCAAAAAACTTGGTCCTGCAAGGATTTTGATTGTGATGGTTATTTCACTTTTTCTTGCCATGCTAAACGGTCTGAAAGAGGCCACGCTAGAGGGGGGGTTTCTATTTTGCTTAAGAATTCGATTAACTGGAACCAAAAGGTATTCTGCCATCCTTCAAATCTTTGCATATGCTTGAAGTTGACTTGTTTGGGAGACCGTGGTATGCCTATTTCTTTTCTTGTGGCAAATCTGTATGTCCCTCCTGGGAGAAACTTTGATCATCTGTTGAGTACTTTTTTCTTAATCATTCATGATATAGCCACCAGGGAAGAATGTCCCCTAGTGGTAATAGTTGAAGACTTAAATGCCAAAATCTCCAACTCTGCTTTAGAGATTTACGCGAAGATTGATAAAGAGGAAACTTGACATATCCCTGTGATTCTTCTCCAGGAAAAAATAAAAACAGTTAAACGGGGCTTCTACTTGTTGGATAGTATTATAAGCACAGACCTCGTTATTTTAAACAGGAGAGTGCCCATTTATAAAATAGCCCAAGATACTTTTCTCTCCAGTCACACTCAGAGTCTTTTAGACTATGTAGTTGTGTCTTATCAAATGTTTGGGGCTTGCGAAAACGTATTTGTCCTTCCGACCGTATGGAGTGACCATAGTATATTGGGTATGGCAATGGCTTTTGCTCTTCCCGTACTGTATCCGAAGACTTTGGACCAGAGGATGATGGTCTATAATAAAGCAAATGGACGCTCTTTTTGGACGTTCAAAAACATCACTGAAGTGAGCTCAATAGTGAAGAAGGCTCATGTAGAACAGGAGGGTATTGCATATGCAAATGTTATGCAGCACTTCGAGGCCCAAATGGAAGAGATACAGAATTTAAGTTCCAGACCTGCTGGTCCCAGATTGTTTAAACAGGGCAAGTCATCATTGAAACTGTTAAACCAGGAAATTTATCGACTAGTTCGAAATCAGCACATTCAATATTCAATAGGTCAACAGCAGGAAATTAATCACCTCAAGCGAATAAGAAGCTGCCGTTAACTTAGCGAAAAGAGGATTCACGACAAATGGATTGGGATGAGGGAAGCTGCAAGGGCCAAAGACTCAAGAAAGTACTGGCACTTGATCGCGGAATATTGTGACTCAAGGCAGAGGGCTTTACCCAATCCGATTCCAGGAAAGGAGTGGGTGGATTATATCTCTTCATTATATAAAAACAATATTTAAGTGGCTCCAGTAACGATACGCATGGAGGAGTCTTCTCTCCTGGAGTATGGTCCCCCATCAGGGGATGAGATAGTAAGATTTATAAAGAACGCCAGAACCTCTGGAGCACAGGGGCCGGATGGAATTCCGAGTGAGTAAATTAAAAAGGAGGCAGCTGCATGGGGGTCTCTTCTGGTGCCACTGTTCAAACATTGTTTTCTAATGAGTAATATTCCGCCCTCTTGGAAAGGGAGTTTCATCGTCCCTCTGTAAAACAAGCATTGGCATAGCCAATATGTCTCGCTTTTGGGAACTTGTAAGTAAAAAGAACTGAAGTATAAGACTTCACGTTTACATTTACTTCGTATTTAGGATGTAGTAAATGTAAACGTGAAGTCTTGTACTTCATTTTTTTTTTTTACTTGCAAGGTCCCAAAGGCGAGACCTATTGGCTATGCCAATGCTTGTTTAATTTTGATATGAGCACAACAACCATATTTATTAAGTCAACACACATTGAAAATGAATAATGCCAGCCTCTCATACCATATGTGGCATGAAATTACCCGAATTGTCGTACTTGTAGGAGTGCGATGGTTAGGGGTTATGTTGGTACTGTCATTGGCAGCGCCGGCAGGAGCAAAGGCTGGTGCAGGCTGCAGTGGGCTTCCTACAAGGGCCCTGGCACTTAATTTGTTGTACAAATTAAGCACTGAAAAACCTACGGACAGCAAATGTGTCCGTGTATCTTTAATAGTCAAATAAATGTGCAGTACTGTGGTTGCTAATTCAGGTTTACACCCACCCAAAATTAATATGAATAAATGCTAAAAAGATGAGGCAAACAAAATACGGCAATATACAGAAGCTAATGCAAAAAAATACCATAAAACTAGGAACCGTAATTATTTTCTACCCAAGCCACTTTGCAGCTCCGATGACAAATGGACTGCAAACAGAAAGAAAACAGCAACACTATAATGCACATGCTGAAAATGGGATAACATGTATGTATGTCAAGCTTTAGCCAATAGACAAATCTATTGATGTATCTGTAACTGACATATTGGCTGGTTTCACACTTCAGGTGGGATTACCCTGCAGCCACTGGATTTATTAACAAGCACTTGCAAAGTCAATAGTTCTCGGTGTTAAACAGACAATAGATAAGGCTTCCTTAAATATGGAAGAGTCCAAAATCATCGCAATTTATCCACTTGCGACGACCTCCAACTACTACAATTGATGTGCCCTACAGAGACGTGTCAGCAACGACCCTTGCACTTTAAACGAAACCCCTACTAGCTGCACGTTTAATGCACGCGCTCACCGTACTCCAAATGCGCCACTACACTCTTGTACTCCCTCGCTGCACTTTACACCCCCTACTGCACTCATCAATTGCCCTTTAATACATCACCATAGCACAAGAGGAGCATGCACCGCTGCTGCGTTCAAAAATCATGCACCATGCTGCACTTTAAATACTACACCCTCAAATATTATTTGTTGCACTTTAAATGGACTCACTGTCCCTGTAGTTGAGGACCGGGCTCCCTTCTCACAGCACTTTACACGAATACACCCTTCGGCACTTTAAGTGCACCTATGTCAGTTGCGCGGTATTCAGAAACGTATTTAAACGTACACACTGCAGCACTTTCAAAGCAAATTACTCATTTGATTTACGCTTTAAATTCATGCACTCATTCCAGAGGCGTAGCTAGAGCTTGTGGCGCCCGGGGCTATCCCTCAGATTGCCGCCCCTGAGGAGGGGGGTTTGCTGGGGAAAAAGGACGGCGAGCACTTGAAAGAGGTCAGAGAGACACGTAGTATCACCGCTAATAGTTACCTCGATCATGCAAGTTACATGCACATACATGACACGGTCCAAGGCTACACAGTTGAATACACCAGTGACTGGCAGTACAAAAGAGAACACACAGACTGCATGATCTATCTGGGGACTCAGAAAAACCACATGTGACATCCATCAGAGAGCTGCCTGAATAATTACCTGGTAATCCCCTCAGCACAATGCAAACATGCACATACATGACACTGTTCAGGGATCCATCATCTACAGCTGACATTAAATGACCATTCATCATGGTCCCCCCATTACAGCAGTGCACTTTGTGATCTGCATGTTGCATGTTCTTTGCAGCAGGCACATTAACCCTCTGTGCTACCTTTCCAGGAGTCAACCCTTCCACTAGACAAAACTCCTATCTCTCTCTAGGAAGAACATTAATCACTATAGTTATCATGACATTTTGATTGTTTTTAAAAATTGCTGGAGGCCAGGAAGGAGGCAGCAAGTTTTTTTTTAAACCATAATATACTTGCAAACGCTACGCACCCACCCGAAATAGGTACCCAGTGCAGTCACACCGTTCGCATCGCCCTAACCTGCTCAAGGTTCATGTGACCTCAGTGACAGAGTCACAGCGACTAGATCACTGTTGCTCTAGGGTGTGCTGCTTTGTAGGCCTGCCCGCAAGACTGGAAATGTACTTCAGTATGGATTGTGGTGGACAGGCCTTCAAGGTTAACCCACAATTGACACCACTAGGGTACACCTGCTTGTGCTAAGACATCAAGACTTCTAAGGTCTAGTGGGGCTTTCTAAGGTCTAGCATGGGAATGTGCTCCCTCGGTAGAGTGGTCTGGTGGACTGGTCATGAAGGCTGAACCCGGTTCCCCAGTTCCAAATTCAACAGCTCTGGCCATAGTGCCACATCCTCTCCCTCACTGAACACCATACTGCCCCACTGAGAGAAACTCGCACTGCCTTCAGTTACAACCTAATTGTGCCCGCTATAAACACTTGGATGTGGCTCAATTCAAATTATGCACTTGATAAGAGTAATATGTGTCTAAAAAAAAAAAGTAAAAGCAACCACTCATAGGGAATGCAAGATTAAGTAAAGCATGAGAAATGTAAGCAGAAACAACATGGTTACCTTAACGATCTCTCACTCACTATTCAGAAATCAGCGAGTGGTTTTACCTGAAAAGTTAAGGACATGACTACAGGGCCCTGAAGGGAACCGTTTCAATGTCCATTGCTTATATCCTTACAAAACGTAAGCAGTATGGTTTAAAAAGACCACATCCCTAAACACGGAGCCATGGTACGCATTGTGTTTTCCAATCCACCCATCAACCAGGTATTGCAGTACCTCCAGGAATGGTACACTTTCCCACCTGGGAACAACAATGCTGTTCAAAGAAAGACGAGAAAACAAAAGTAGCGCTTCACTGGCAAACTCTGTAGAGTGATGCTGATGTATTTGGATGTAAATAAAACCAATCTGGCCACTTTGCAACCACTCTGTCTTGCTTTATTTAGTTATGTATTTATTTTTCATATTTAAAACCTTCTATTTCTCTCCATCCCGCTGCACTTTGGAATAGAAAAATGTCAGAAAAAGGGCATTTCCCGCAAGACTGTTTTTCTTTTTTGGATCCATTTCACAGGGAAGCAACTAAATGAAAGAAGGAAAGAGAGGTTGTGAACCGTTTCTTTAAGCCAAGGTTTTCAGTAAGTGAGGAGCAAGACAGAAAGAGAGGGAATAATAGGAAGAGAGGTGGGGGGGGGGGGGACAGCTGCCAGCACAAAAAAGAAGAGGACATTGCCCGAGTCCTATTCCTTCTCTGCCCGTCCCCGAACGCAAGCCGAGCCTTATCTGAATGCCTTTTTCCTCCCCCAAAATAGTGCTGCCTGGGGCGGACCGCCCCCACCGCCTCACCCTAGCTACGCCACTGACTCATTCAATTTACGCTCGTGCACAATTACTAGACTTTAAATCCATATACCCGCGTCAGTTTGTGTGTACAGATGTCGCCTGCACTTTAACTCATTCCAACCGTAAACACTACACTAGACACCGCTGCTGCACTTCGGATTCACAAGTTACGGATCCACACGTTACGAGGTACGCTTAACGTTTGAATCCGAAGTACAGCGAATCCCTTTCATCCCACTGCACTTCAAAGGAATTTTCTTCCGTTAAAGTCTCCTAAACCGCTCCCGCGGCACTTCGAGTTCACATCCACTCTGCACTTTGCTACTTGTTAATAGGTTACCAAATGCATTTAGAATTAACCGCCCTTACTTTTTTTCATTATTAGCTCCACTTTCACTTATTTTTTTCCCCTCTTCAATTTTTGGGGGGAGAGAGGATATACCGTAACGGCCAAAACTGTTGACTTTGAATCTGGGAAACCGGGTTGGAGTCTCAGTGTTGGCACAGCGTCCTGTGATTCTGGGCAAAACACTCTTCCTGTACCTACCATAAATGAATGTGTCCGTGCGTAATGTAACTAGTGCTCATGTAAAGCGCTTAGATACCTTCCGGTCGAGTACATGCTATATCAAACTGCAACAAAAAACAGTTCTTGCTACGAGTCTTTGGACGCCACTTGTCTGCTATGCAGGGAATCCATGCTTCAGGCCACACTCAACAGCCATACCCTCTCCACCGTTACATTTGACATTAATTAGATGTACAGTGTTGCACTTTCAATGACTATCAACGCCCAAGCACTTTACACTAGTAGTTACGTATGGCACTTTGAAGGGATATACCCCACGACCTCCACAGAGCTTTGCACTGATGGTTACAGGTGGCACGGAATGTACATCGCCGCACTACCCTCCAACCCCCAAAGAAACAGCACTCCACACGAATAGTTATGGCGGCACTTTGAATAATCCTGCGTTGTTTCGGTTAAGGCGTGACTCTAAATTTTGACTCCTCCCTTCAGACCTCAACTTTGACATCACACTCCACAACAGTCGGGAGTTGTACTCACTTTGCTTCTCCCGAATTTGAATTACAAGGAAAGGACGGTGCAGCCGACAACACCGATAAAACACAACAAAGTAAACAGTAAATCAAAGGTCCAACCCAAGTCAAAATCTGACCTTGAAGAGCCTGCGTGGCGCCTAGAACCACATCTAACCCAAGCACTAAATTATACGAACCGAAAATGATTAACAGCAAGAACAAAAGCATTCAGAAACAAGAATAAAGAAATAACAGACAAACGCAAAAGGAATATCAGCATATTTAAGAAACTACAACTGATGAAATTAATTTCGGAAAAGACAACTAGTGACTAAAAGCAGCAAAGATTCAGTAAACATTCAGGATTGGCAAGGCAAAAGAACCACACTTCAGATGAAGAAAGTAGATAAGTAATAGCTGGCAATAATAAAACAAGGAAGAAATGTCAACAAAAGAGTGACTAAGCAGTTCTAAAACAATTGAGGAAAACAACAAGAAAACACATAACACTACAACGGTTTTACAAAGGAAAACAAAAAAATCAATGGTTAAAATACAATTGTAATACCATAACAAAAAACTGACTAACACTAAAGACATGGCAACAAAACAACAGCAAAAAAGAGGAAACCCAACTGTTATAAAACAACGAATTTACAGGAAAAACGACATAATTACAACAAAAAGATTTTGAGGAATAGCAAAACATGGCTCGGACAGCAAATAAAGAACAACGAGACAAGGGCGGAAGGAAATCAGACATAGGGTAACCAGAATAAAATGGCGAAGTGACAACAATAAATCTGCACACGCCCCTCCCTACAAATGCAAAACAGCGAAGAGACAAGCAAGAAAGAATGAAGCGACGTGAATAAAACTGCCCAGGGATAAGAACAAAACAACAAAGAAATAACTAAATAATGGGGGACAAGCAACAGAACAGCGGGGAGCAAAAGCGAAACGACCGGAGGCACAGTAAGGAAACACAACGCAACAATTAGGACACGACAATGAAACACAAAAGGAACACCCTCAGGGCAAGCTAGGATGCACAGCAACTCGGTTAAGACAATCGCTCGCGCCTCGTGCTAAAAGTGGGAGGGTTGAGGGGAGTGCGGCCGACCGCACACAAAGCGTTTCCCTTGCGGAAGCGAGTCAGGAGCACCATGTGTTTGTAAGTTAATTACAAACAAGGGAATCGCCAAACGTGCACGCGTTGCCACTGTAGGCTATGGAACGCGTGCACGTTTTTGGGACAAAAACCAAAGCAATAGCTTAAGGTCTTTTTCCTAAGCAGCGCATGCGCGCAGCGTAGACGAGACCTAAAAAGGGCCCAAAAACTATACCAGCTAGTTTTAGACAGATTGCTCTGTTGGATGCCTCAGGCAAGCTGTTTGCAAAAAGTATTCTATGCCATGTACAGCAATGGGCCCATGATCAGAACATTTTACCTCCAAAGCAAGCTGGCTTTAGAACGAACCATGGTACTTTGGACAACATTGCAGTTGTCCAGTCCATTGTAGAGAAATATGTCTTCTTGCAAAGTATGCCAGTTTATACGGCTTTTATTGACTTCTCCACAGCGTTTGATAAAGTCGACCGCCAAACGCTGTGGAGAAAGCTTGACCAACTTGGCATACCACAGCACCTCTTGGCTCTAGTCATAGAATTACACACAGATACTTGGGGGTCTATTATGATGGCGGGCGGAAAATGGGACCACCTGCTAAGGGTGTGGCGGTCCCGCATCAGCAATTAGGATGCGCCCGCCACACTGGCGGGCGCCTCCCGCATGTTTTGTATTGCGGCGTGCGGTGCTGTCAGCAGCACCTGCCGCAATACAAAAAAGGCATGTGCGCATTTGCATACACAACGTGGCAGGCACTGCCACTCCGTCCATGAAAATGCAGGGGGTTACTATAGGGACCCCCCATGTGCCCCCCCCCACACCACCCACATCCTGGGGGACCGCAACGGGTCCCCAACTCAGGAAAACGCATGCCTTTGCGTGGCGGCAACGCCGCCACGGAAAAGCTGCTTCCCGCTGCCTTCCTAATATGGTTGGCGGTGTCTAGCAGAACCCGCCACCATATCAGGCCCATTTTCTGCCCGGTCACCTGTGTGACCGGCGGAAAACCGGCAGACGGTTTATCCGTCCGCCGGGGTCCCCCCCGCTATACTAATATGGCGGGGGAAATGGCATGCGGGCGGAGGAGAATGTCGGGCGGATCGCCACCGCCATGCGGGCGGTGGCGATCTGTCTGACATTCTAATAGACCCCTTGGTGTCAGGTCCTAATGGGAGGTGCGCTGGGGCAATCACGTAAGATTAAAACGTACAATGGGCTAAAGCAGGGTTGCTTGTTGGCCCCTTTATTGTTTTCTTCGTACATATCTGATCTTCCCTCTGCTTTGAACTCCGTGCGGGTGTTGCCCCCAAGATTGACACAATGTCTGTTGTCTCTTTATTATATGCGGATGACGTTGCGGTCTTTGATTTAACGCCTATTGGTCGGCAGCGTCGTCTGGATATTCTAACTAGTATGCAGAAGCCCACTTTTTGAAAATTAATATTGCTAAAAGCAAAATTTTTATCTTCCGCAAGAAAGGTCATAGACTAAAGAGACGCTTTAAGTGGTCACTGGGTTCCAAAGAACTGAAATTGGTAGATTCGTATTTATATTTGGGCAAGGTATTTTCAAAAACTGAGCGAGATCTAGACCACATAAATCTCTGTGTTATCAAGGCCTTCTCCCAGGTGGGGGCTTTAAATAGACTCTACAAAACTTGTGGGAAACGCCATTTTGGTCATGTTTTGTAAGTATTTAAGGTAAAAATTCCACCCTCATTAATATACGCTGTTGAGGTATTGGACACGAAACACTGGTTTTTTTTTTGACAGGGCTGAATGTCGAATCTTTCGTCAAATTTGCAACCTAAATTCTCAGGCTGCTGCACATGTCCTACGCCTGGAACTTGGTTTAGTTTACTCATATGTATTATCCTGGGCTGCGGTTTGGAGATGGGGAAATTCTCTGTGTTGGGAGGAGGAGGGCACTCTCAGGGCTGCTTTGAGATTAGAAATCTTAGATAAATTGAGAGAACATTCAAATTTTTTTAGGTCCTTTGTTCAAGCAAATGAATCATTTGGGCTTATTTTGAACTTTGATTCTCCCATGTCAAAAACTGCACTAAAGCTGTCTATAATGAAGTTTACACCCTCTATCAGCTTGGCTAGAGACACCGACTTGAGCCAGTCCAAGTTGCGTAATGAGGTGGCTTGTGGAAGTGCTTTGGGGAATAGACCACAGCCCTATTTAACATGGAACCTTCCTCATGGAATCAGAAGGCTAATTCTTTCATTAATAATTAATTGTTGCCCTCAAGAGATGTCACCGGTATTTGGGACAAAATTCCTACTGAGGAGAGAATCTGTGTAATGCAAATACAAGATTTTAATCATGTTATTTGTTTGTACGAAGCTACAAAAGGTTAGGCATATGTTTTTATATCAAATATAATATTCATTCTGCCCAGTAGGTCCGATCATTTGTCCTGTCCCCTCCAAATGAAATGGTTTGTTTTAAGATATATCAATTTTTAAAAAGATTTCTGGGTATTTAGTAGGACATTTTTAATGCTATTTTTGTATAATGTAATATCTACTGGTTGAATATAGAAGATTTTTTGTATTGTATTCCTTCTTTAATCTATTTGTGCATTTTTGTGGACCTCCATTGGAGTTCCATATCAAAATAAAAATAAAAATATAAAATATTTGAAAAGAATGGAGAAATAATATTAAAATACAAAATAATAAATGTATATTATTAAATATTTTCAAAAAATGTACAAATGTTCCAAATATATGAATTTTGTTTTATCAAAAAACAAAAAATATAATATTTGAGATATATTAGAATATATGTTTATTTTATTTGCAGTAAATTTATCAAAAATATTAAAATGTATATTGGAAAAACATATGTGAAAATATATATTTGTAAATTATTTAATATATTTAATATTATTTGAATAAAAATAATATTCAAAATACTAAATAATAAAATATACAAAAATATGGGAAATACATTTTATATAATTGTATTAAAAATAAAATTATATAAAATCTATTAAAAATCATTTACAAACAGAAATAAAAAATGTTTACTTTTCAATCCTAAAAAATAATAAACAATGAAAATCAATTTGTTTAAAATAAACTATTAATATATTTACTTTCCTATTACATGACTATACTTCAAAAAAGGTACAATTTTTCAATTATGTTGTAAAACATATGTATGTTAAAATATTGTTAATGCTGAACAACATCAAAATACCTGGATAATGTTTTTAATATTGTGAGAAAATGTATAACAAATGCAAATAAGAACAAATAAACTGTAAAATGAAATAAAACATGTGAAACCAATACAAATGTTTCCAAGAATAACTAACATACATCTCCTTTTTTTTAGGTTGAGGATTTGAAACCTCTTGTATATACTTTAGTATATACTCATTATATACTTATATGTGTATGTACTTTATAGACTCTGGAGATCAGCCCTACGACTGGTCTGCTTCCGCTTATGGACTTTTCTCTGTTCAACTGCCTCTATTTAACTGTCTTGATAGAAAACGACCAGCAGAGGTCAGCAAAATACCAGAACTGCTTTCTGATGAGTGACCTTCTTTTTTTAATTCTTCTGGTAACTGCCTCTATTTAACTTTCTTGATAAAAAACGAACAGCAGAGGTCAGTAAAATACCAGAATCACTTTAGCATTCTCTTGATTCCAGTCCATAGAAATTGTCTTCCATGAACACCCGTAGACAATACCATTTTTTTCAAATCTTGTACTTTCAGTGATATGACCACCAAAGGCCCTGATTTTATATTAAAAACAGAGCTTTGGATACCATTTACAGCTGAAAGGCAATATTTCTGTCCATGTGTTCCCATACCTGGCGTGTCATGCAGTTTGGTGCTTACTTTCCCTCCATGTTAAAGAACAGTAGATATTTTAGCACCCAGGCTAATGTGCTGTATAGTTAAATACATTTTACGTCCCAAAGGCGAGGCCGATTGCATTGCAAATGCTTGTTATTTAAATGTACATGCAAAATGGAATAACTAATAAACAATGAAAAAAATTCTATTCCTAACTCCAAAATCAACAAAACTCAGGGAAAATGCTGGATAATATAAAAAATGACATTACTATTCAAACTCCAAAACAAACTAAACTCCGGGAAAGTGCTGGATAATAAACCTAATTTAATTACTATTCCAACTCCAAAACCCACAAAACTCAGGAAAAGTGCTGGATATTAAACCTAATTTAATTACTATTCCAACTCCAAAACACACTAAACTCAGGGAAAGTGCTGGATAATAAACCTAATTAAATTACTATTCCAACTGCAAAACAAACTAAACTCAGGGAAAGTGCTGGATAATAAACCTAATTAAATTATTATTCCAACTCCTAAACGAACTAAACTCAGGGAAAGTGCTGGATAGTAAACCAAATTAAATTACTATTCCAACTCCAAAACAAAATAAACTCAGGAAAAGTGCTGGATAATAAACAAATTCAATTACTATTCCAACTCCTAAACAAACTAAACTCAGGGAAAGTGCTGGATAGTAAACCAAATTAAATTACTATTCCAACTCCAAAACCAACAAAACTCAGGGATAGTGCTGGATAATAAACTAAATTAAATTACTATTCCAACTCCAAAACCCACTAAACTCAGTAAAAGTGCTGGATAATAAACCTCATTAAATTACTATTCCAACTCTAAAACAAATTAAACTCAGGGAAAGTGCTGGATAATAAACCTAAATTACTATTCCAACTCCTAAACAAACTAAACTCAGGGAAAGTGTTGGATAGTAAACCAATTTAAATTACTATTCCAACTCCAAAACCCACTAAACTCAGGAAAAGTGCTGGATAATACACCTAATTAAATTACTATTCGAACTCCAAGACCCACTAAACTCAGGAAAAGTGCTGGATAATAAACAAATTCAATTACTATTCCAACTCCTAAACAAACTAAACGCAGGGAAAGTGCTGGATAGTAAACCAAATTAAATTAATATTCCAACTTCAAAACCAACAAAACCTAGGAAAAGTGCTGGATAATAAACAAATTCAATTACTATTCCAACTCCTAAACAAACTAAACTCATAGAAAGTGATGGATAATAAACCTAATTAAGGGGGTGATTACGGTGGTGGAAGGCCCGCCACCGCCAGCAGTGCGGTGGCGGGCCCTCCGCCGTCAGACAGCAATTGCATTCAGCATTTAGGGGCCGATTCCGATCCTGTATTTTTTTCTTTCCGTACGACTCGTATCCGTAATTATTTCCGTACGAATCGTACAAGTCCCATCCGACCCGTGACATACGATTCGTACGGGAAAAATACATACGGATCGGCCCGATCCATACGAATCGGATCCGGAAAAGTTGTACGAGACGGACCCGGACACTTTTCCGTACGAATCGTAAAAATACAGTCCGACCGTACAAGTACGATTCGGACCGGCTTTCCGATTTATGAATCGTACGGAAAATGTCCGGTACACGGGGAATTACTTTACCCGCTACGATCCTGTACAGGGGTACCAGTCGTACAGGCACCCCCCATGCATATGTACGCACCTTACAATAACATCGCGTATGTACGCACGGTACATACGCAATGTTGGGGTACGCACCGTACATACACAATGCATGGGGGTGTATGCCTGTACGACTCGTACCCCTGTACGACTCGCACCCCGGGAACAACTTTTCACGGGATACGAGTCGTACAGGCCCCCCCATGCATATGTATGCACCTTACAACAACATCGCATATGTACGCACGATACATACGCAATGTTGGGGTACGTACCGTACATACACAACGCATGGGGGTGTATGCCTGTACGACTCGTACCCCTGTACGACTCGCACCCCTGGGAACAAAATCAGAAGCAAATACAACGAAACAAGTCATACTGAACCACGGACACTGTAAAACAGCACAAGGAGGGTCTATTCGACTCGCACAACACCACAAAACACGTCTACAGTGCACAAAACATGGAAATGACTGACCTGGCCACATCCAAACAGGCAAACAGAGGGGCAAACTCCCAACCACCCCTTATAACACACAATCCAAAAATTCAAACTGAGGCCCACCCACAAATGGACCAATAAAAAGGGCCCACACACACAAACCATGAGCCTTTGCAACAGACTCACTGCAGCTAGAGAGCACACACCAACAACTGCACCCATCCACCTTAACATATACACCTTCACACAACCTCCTTCACACATACCCCCTCTTCACATTCCGACCCACACCTTCACATTCAGACCCACACCCCACACCATGCCCACAGACAAGAATCCAAAGTTCACAAGGGAGGAGCTGGAGATCCTTGTCAATGAAGTCATCAGAGTCGAGCCACAGCTGTTTGGAACATTGGTCCGACAGACCAGCATAGGCGAAAAATCACGCCTGTGGCAGAGGATCGTCGACAGGGTGAATGCTGTTGCACCCATCAGAATTACCAGGACTGAATGCCAAGTCAGGTGGTACGATCTGCGGAGGTCAGTCAAGCGAAAAATGAATGACGAATACGCCCAGAGCAACATCACTGGAGGTGGTGGGCCCCGCAGACCAGTACATTTCCATCCCTGGGAGGAGAAGGTGATGGCCCTGCTTCCGCCGGTGGGAGTACATGGACTTCAAGGACTTCCAGAGCCTGGAGAGTACACAAACAACTTATGTAACATGGGGGTAATGGCATCCACACCCCAACTACACAAAATGCACGCAACTACCCCCAACCCTCACCGTCCAGAACCACGCTAATGCCACTAACATGTGTATGCCCCATTGAGAAAGCAAGGCCATGCTATGTCCCATGCTACACGAAGCACTAACCCAAGAATGGATGTCCGGTATGCTGGGAGGGTGGGTGTCACAAAACGCATTGTTGAACTCCAAATCAGACACAATTGCCCTCATCCCATATGGCCCAGGTACATACCCATGCACCATGCGCAATGCACAGGGACTGGGAAAGTACTGACAAGATAGCTGACTCTTGGCCCTGGTGTAGGCAGCACAAGGCCCTCCTGTGACCAGTGCAAACACAAACACCAAGACAACAAGGTCAGGACAGGAACTCACACTCACTGTCATGGCAGCATGCTCCATGGGGGGACAGCTACATCACCTGGGAGCCCCAGTGCCAAATCACACTACACCCACCAGCAGGCCCTGTCACACACACCCCTTTCACAAGCAGACACCCCCGGGACAGGCAATGGATTTACCCACTGTCACAATGGACATGTAACACAACAAGACCAATACATAGCCGAAGAAGCATCCAAGCCAAAAATCTACATGTCAAAGACTCAGGAGAACATATCAATCTGTCCCCCGCAACATACCCATCCACAAGTGAACATTGAGGAGAATGCTAGGCACATACAACTACCTGGAGGAACAGTGCCAACTTGAATGTGTATGAAACATGGATGTAGCATGAAACATCATTAACATTGTCTGTCGCTCACACACAGGGCAACGTGATAAATCTCCCCCCAACAATGGGGGTGAAGAATCACAGTCCCAGGCTCGGGAGGAACCTGATCCCACCGGCAGCGACGCATCTCAACACTCCGCGGATGACCCCGACCGGCCTGGACCCTCTGGTATCCAAGCCTCTGCAGCACCTGGTTCAGGAACATCTGTGCCAACCACCACCCCCATTCCTGCCACATCCCAGGAGACACCGGGGAGCCGTGCCGGCAGTGAACAACTGAGCTAGTCTGACCAGGAGGGACAAGGTGCGCCGTGCACCCAGGAGGAGGCAGACAACACCGCCACTGCCATCCCTCAGGGGTCCCGTAGACCTGATGTGCCCACAACGGCAGCCCAGGCTCGTGTGGGCAGGGGTGGTGGGAGTGTAGGCAGGCGGAGGCGAGAACCTGACCAGCCAGCTGAAGGGACCGGTATGTCACACATACACAACATCATGGACGCATACCGGCGTGACACCAGGGAGTTCAGCCAGGTAGTGGGGACCCTCACTGAGATAAAGTGGACCATCACAGAAATGAAGAACCAGCAGGCCGAGCAACACACCAGTCAACAGGAACACCAAGGACGGATGGAGGCAAGATTGGTTGAGCTCCTGGCGGTGCAAAGGGACATAAGCCATTCACTCCGTCGGATCGCCGACAAACATGGGCAACCCTCCCTGTGCCACCAGGCGCATACCACCACCAGCCACAGGGAAGGAGGAGGAGGAGGATTCGTCCGATGGAGCGTCCCAAGCATCGTCAAGGCCTGCATCTGAGGGTCCCCCGAGGAAGGTGGGTCGTCCACGGAAAAGACCGTGAGAGGCAGCGGCCCATCCACATCTCCCAGGTCACCTGGCCTGGCACCTGGCCTTCATGTGCGACAGCATCACCTCATTGACTGACATTATCTGCCACATGGACTTGCTGGTCACAGTCTGACCAATGATGCCAAACACTGTGGTCTGGACTCTGCTGACTTCAAATGCCAAGGATCTCATCTCCCCCTGTGAACTTTGGATTCTATGGTCCCTGTATTGCACCTTTTTCTTTGCACAAATCACGCCCCAGACCTATAATACAAAAAAGAATAATTGAAATTTTGTGTTGCAGTAATTTAGCATGAGTCCACAACATACGTGTGGGGATATGTCAAAGTATGTGAGTGTGGAACTAACTCCAGCCATCCATACACTGGGATCTGAGTCCGGTCGAGGACACACATGGGTCACAATGTATCCTCAAATACAGACATGGAGCCCAATACTCACCCGTGATGGCCTCAAGCTGCTGAGGGGGGGCTTGCAATACTGCTCCGACAGACCAATTTGGAAGAGTATCATGAAGGCGTAGAGGTCATGGGTCATGTGGAGGTGCCCGGGGAGGGAGTCCCAGGTCTGTTTGGCGAGGTGGGAGAACTATCTCCTGCATGCAGTTGTTCTGTGGATGTGATGAATGGTGGCCAGGGAAAGGTTGGCTGCACGGAGTTGGGCCAACGGGGTGTTGGATGACAGACGTCCAAGGTCGGTTTTGGGTCTGGGGTCGTGGACTGCCTCCTGAGTGTGGTTGAGGAGTCTGAAGGTGATCCTGCAGCAGACAGTGAGCCATTGTAGCTATCTCAGGTGGACGGTGATGTGGCTGGGGCGGGGGATGTTGAAGATGAGGTGTGCGGATGCACCCTGGATGTGGACAAGTTCTCCTGCAGTTTTGCTGTTGTTCCTCCGTAGAGGGCGGTGCTGTAGTTGACCCGGCTGGTGTCGTGGACCTGGGGGACGGTCTGTCTTGCCTTGGAGTGGATCTATCTGTGGATCATTTGCAGCATGCGGAGGGTGTTGCAGCATGAGGTACAGATGGTGTTGAGTTGCATGGTAATTGTGAGCGATGAGTCCATGATGAACACCAGCTTGCGTGCGTGGCCACTGGGTGCTGGTGCGGTGCCCAGGCCGGTGGGACACAAGGAGTTGACCCAGCCGTAAGGGGACAATCCGCAGATGATGACCTCAGTCCTGTCCAAGTCCAGCCTCAGGTGGCTGATGTTCAGCCATTCGTCAACGGATCTCATGCCTTCTTGAAGGTTGGATCTGGCAATGGCTGGGTCTTTGGTGAGGGTCAGGAGCAGCTGGGTCTCAATGGCATATGAGATGATAACGAGGTCGTGTGCACATGTGATGGTGGAGAGGGGGGTCATGGAGACATTGAAGATCGTCACGCTGAGAGATGAGCCCTGGGGCATGGGCCAGATGACCCCTGTGTACTACATGCTGAAGGGTGGAGACCGACTCCCTGGGCCTTGCTGGTGAGCTACTTGTTGATTTAATCCTGGGACCTCCTCTGGATACCAGTGTTGGAGATGTGTGAGCTGACAGTGTGGTAGCACATGGTGTAGAATGCCGTTGAGAGGTCAAGGGGGGTGGTCTCACCATTGCTGAGCAGGGCAAAGTTGTCGTTGGTGGTGGCAATGATGACGGTTGCAGTGATGTGATTACTGTGGAAGATGGTCTGGTGGCCGGTTGCCTGGAGCTGTTTGCATGGAGGAAGTTTGTCAGTTGCTCGTTGAGTGTCTTCCTGATGTTATTTGCTGGGTAGGGAAGCAGGGTGATGTTCCAGGAGATCCTGCGGTACTGCCGTCCGTTGTTTAAGAAGGGCCTGGGTCTCTGCATGCCTCCAGCTCCCATGGAATGTGGCAAACTCAAAGGAGACATTCATGACGTGCTGGACGTGGGCTTCAAGGATGGGGAATGATGTGGTTGAGATGTTGTGTGGGTAGGGGCCTGATGGAGAGCCAGAGTGGATGGTGCACATTAGCCAGGTGGTGTATTTGCTGCTGACGGGAGTCCAGAACCTGAGGGGGGTTTGTCCCGCGGATAATAGTGCTGTCTGCCTCTGTGTGCCAAGGCTGTCGTGTATGTCCATGAGCTTGCAGTGGTAGAAAGTTGCAAGGGATTTGATCTGCCTTGCAAGGGTGGGGTGTCATTTGGATGGAGAGCTGCTGTCAGTTCACTCACAATGCTGATGAGCTCCTTGATGTCATGTGTTTTGGTGCCTCTGCCCTATCTGAAGGATCTCCACTTGTCCTTGCTGACGATATGGTGATGGCTGTATGTGGCGTTTTCTAGGGCTGTAAGGTAACTGATGGTTCTTTGTGTTGCAAGGTTTGCACAAGAGTCCGGCTAGATCTGTATGAGTTCAGTAGGTCTGCCTTGTCCCAGGTGGCTTAACTGTTGTTGTGCTTCACAGGAAAGTCCGCCAATGTGGCAAGATTGTTGGATCAGTTGGTGATCCAGTGTGTGAGGTTGCAGGGTGTGGCGGTGGTGTTGGTTCGAGTGTCCCACACAGCTTGTCTGTGGTGGCTTACATCCAGCATCTTTGGGGGATCGGTAGCGGGGTGTGGGGCAGTGTGTTGCTTGTCGGAGACGTGGATGCAAATATTGATGGACCAATGATGGATGGTGGTGTGGTTCTCCTCCAGCAAGAAGTTACTGGCCCCCAGCCACATGTAGCCTGTGGAGGTGAGGGCGTGCATGCAGATGTACGTGTTGATGGCTTAGCGGAATTGTGGATGTAGGCCTGGAGATCTGTAGATGAGTGTTTCTCCGAGGGTTGCCAGGGGGTTGGTGCGAAACCGGATTTGTGACTCTGAGGGTGTACTTGTGAATAAATTGCAATTCATCCTCCGGGATTGTTGTTGGTGCCGTCCCTGCGGGTGATCTTGTATCCGTCTGAGATGGCAATGAAGAAGTTGTGTGCTGAGGATGCTTTTATCCAGGTTACTGTCATGAAGGTGATGTGTGGGGCTGTTGTGTTGAGGAGGTAACAGAGTCCAAAGACGTGCTGGTGGATGGAGCACGTGTGGAGTAGGAGGCACATGACCTGGTTGTTCTGACAGGGTCTGGTAGGCGGGGCAGCGCTGTGTAGGCAGTTGGAGTTGCACACTCAGCATGAGAAGGTGTTGTGTGTGCGCTTAGGGGTTGCCTGTCTGGTGGACATTGCTTGGAGGGTGGCTGCAGCATGAGCCTGTTGTGTGACGTGGGTCATGCAAGGACCAGAGGGTCGTGCACTGTGCACGTTGCAGGCGCAGACGGTCCTGCCTTTGGCACGGCGTTGGCGCAACAGTGGCACAGACAAGCTGCTGGCTGCATTAAGAATGGGTGGAGGGGAAGGGAGGAGCATTTTGTAGGCGTGTGGGTTGCAGAATCAGGGCACTCGGTGGGGCGGTGCCGCAGGTGAGGCAGCAGCAGGCGGAAGGGGTGAGAAACTAGGCAAAAAGTAGCACACAAATTCATGGAGGTCAGAAAGGCACAGTGCAACAGGTGTATGTAAAGGAAGGAGTGTCAGGTAACTCATGGGTCACTACGAGAAAATGTATGACCAATCACCAAAAATTACGGTCACAGGGTCAGGCAACAAAATGCGGAGCTGCGCACAGGAGACACACCGTCAGCAGGCGTTGATGTCCCGTTGTGGGGAGCAACCTGCACAAATACATACACAACCAGGTACTTCATGCACAATAGAGATTATTAGCCATGAAGAACTGCATGCATGTTGCCGAAGTACACATACACTCATATGCTCAATCTTTGACAATTATGCCATAGATGACGCATGCAAACTGGCAAGAGATCTGCAGTGACAGAGATGAGGAACTTTGGATTGTGGTGAACACCTTTATTACACAAACTCACACAAAGGGAAATGCATCCATATGAACAGACTCACAGGTCAGTTGACATAACATGTGGGACATACACTGGACCCCCCCTTCACAACACGGATGTTGTAAATCCCAATTAACTGGCACACAAGTTAAGGGGATGAGCCAAACACATCCTGCTGCACACGGAGAGGCTGCAATTCCCCACAGAGCCTGTTGTTGTGATGTCCCACTATGTCCACCCGTAGCATCCGCAATGTTTCAGAGGCAAGGTTTACACACATTGATGCCTTCATCAGACTCCACACTCCACTACAGATGACTGTCAAGAAGGGTGACTATCATGTCATGGGAGTGATGCTACATGTTATATACTCCATGGTGAGAAGACATGTATGCATGGGACCACAACATGCACAGAAGCAGTCCCCACACATTCCCAACCCGTACCACCACCAAAAAGCCTTGCTGCAATCCTTACCCAAACTGACATTTCCACATGTCCGTGCATGGAACACTGATTCAGCACACGTTGCAATCCTCATGAGGAATAGCAGGAGGACAAAGGTGACACGAGCAGACAACAGGCGCAAAAACCTGGGAATGACAGACACACAAGAAGTCACCTAAAACAATTGTCGCCGCACACATGGTCAGTTACGAAACATGAACAATGTTGGACACATGCAAATTTCAAAGAAAGTCTCTCCGCAAAACTGTGTGGCATGACATCATCACTCGAGTGACACATCAGAACACACATCAAAGTCACTTTGCATTCAGTCAGCTGGACACACACATTGCAACACATGCCACTCAATGCTACAAGCTTGCACACTCATACCCAGTGACTCACCATTATGAGAAGAAGTTGCGTATGAGCTGACTCCGGATATCCTCCTCCTCCTCCTCCTCATCACTTGCCTCGTGACCAAGCCCTTGATCCTCCACGGGTGGATGTTCCTGCTCATCCGGATCCAGGATGAGTGGCACTGCGTTCTCAACTGCCATGTTGTGCAGCATGCAGCACACGATGAAGATTTTGTAGACCTTCTCCGGTGCATATGGGAGGGACCCACCTGTCTTCTAAAGGTACCGGAATCGGCTCTTCAGGAGGCTAAACGTCCTCTCAATCATTCGCCTGGTCTGCCCGTGTGCATTGTTGTACCGGTGATCTGCAGCTGTTCTTGGGTTGCGGAGAGGTGTCAGTAGCCATGGCATGTTGGGATATCCAGAGTCCCCTACATGGAAACATCATGTAAATAAGTGGGTCAGGAGATGCCGTAAGAGCCAAAGATACCGCAACACACAGGACAAACAGAGTATACCCACCAACAAGACATGCTCGTTCGTTGTTCAGCCGCAGCATAATTTGTGGCACCCTGCTATGCCTCATGATGTAGGCATCATGTGCTGATCCTGGAAAACGTGCACAGACATGGGAAATCAGCATGTTAGCAAGACACACCACAAGGGTATTTATTGAGTGGTAATGATTTCGGTTGCGATAGGCTTGCTCCTGTTTCTGTGGTGGTACCAAAGCCACATGTGTCCTATCAATGGACCCAATGACATGGGGCATCCTTCCCAGGGCATAGAAATCACCCTTGACATCTGTCAACTCCTCAGGAGTGGGAAATTTGATGAATCCATCAAGGTGCTCCAACATGGCTGCCAAAACATCACGCAGGACACGGCTGAACATTGTCTGTGACATCCCACCAACATCAACTATGGTCAATTGAAACGTACCTGTGGCAAAAAAATGTAGGGCTGCCATCACCTTCATCTTGGGGGTCAGCGCAGTAGGATACCTGTGTCGCGGTTGGAGGTGTGGTGCCAGCTTGTTAGTCAAGTCCTCAATCAACTGTCGAGTGAATCTGTAATGTCGGATACAGGCACGTTCCCTCATGGCAGCCAAGTCTGGCATTGGTCTTGGGACAGGCGGTGCCCTGCAGGACATTTTTTGGAAAAATGAAGATTGAGAGTCTGCCAACGTCAATGTCAATGAACATAGTACATGCTAAACTGCTACTAAACATCAGGTAACTATGGAGTCTGGTGTGTGCAATACATCCAGGACACATATGCCAGCTTGTTGCCACTCCTACGAAAAGACAGATACACCTGTTGATTGTCAAGTCTACATGACATGCCCTGAAATGAGTTGGGGGCCAGTCTGAGTGAACAGCCAGAGATATCACCGGAGTGACACACATCCACATAGCCGCATTGGAAGGATGTCATCTCATCCAGACAGCTGACTGCAAGGCACACGCACAGGTCACATGGAATGTCAAATGTACATATCAAACACATTGCGATGAAGGGGTACACGTGACAACAAAAAAACACAGCCATTGAGACGACGCAGACATGTATGCCTGGGAAAATATGATGTCCGATGCACACAGACCCTACAGCCGTGTGGCATGGTGTGCGTAGATGTGTGCCATGCCCATCTCCACACAAACCCATGTTGGATGCACCAACAGCAGATGCAGTTGACGGAACACTAACAGCAAGCTCATGGGAACACATGACACACACCTGACATAGTCACATAGGGGCACGCTGATCGTGACATGTCAGTTGATAGAGTGTCCCTGTCATCAGGAGACAGGTGCGGGTGTTGACTGTGCCATCCCACTGCTGCTGTGCATGACACAGTTGGACTACAGACACACATGTGGCAAGTGTCAAGGTTATGTTTGCCACATAGTTCCCCATCACACATGACATGTGTCCACAGGTCATCACACATCAATTGTGCAACTAGATGAGATGACCTGTGCAATATCACTGGCTGCCACACCTAGGGCCTGCACATGAAAGTATGCAATGACAAGTACTTGATGGACATCCTTGTGCGACTCATAGCCCTCCATTCCTGGCGTGTGTACACTTCGTATCACCATTGTAAGCGTGTGAAACGCACCGTACCCCCGCATTCATTGCGTGTGCACGCCTCGTATCACTATTGTACTGGTGCAGTATGGGTACGTGTGAAACGCACCGTACCCCCGCATTCATTGCGTGTGTACACCTCGTATCACTATTGTACTGGTGCCGTACGGGTACGTGTGAAATGCACCGTACCCCCGCATTCATTGTGTGTGTACTCATCGTATCACTAATGTACTGGTGCCGTACGGGTACGTGTGAAACGTACCGTATCCCCGCATTCATTGCGTGTGTATGCCTCGTATCACTATTGTACTGGTGCCGTACAGGTACGTGTGAAATGCACCGTACCCCTCGCATTCATTGCGTGTGTACGCATCGTATCACTATTGTACTGGTGCCGTACGGGTACGTGTGAAACGCACCGCACCCCCGCATTAATTGCGTGTGTACGCCTCGTATCACTATTGTACTGGTGCCGTACGGTTAGGTGTGAAATGCACCGTACCCCCGCATTCATTGCGTGTGTACACCTCGTATCACTATTGTACTGGTGCCATACGGGTACATGTGAAACGCACCGTACCCCCCACATTCATTGCGTGTGTTCGCATCGTATCACTATTGTTCTGGTGCCGTACGGGTACGTGTGAAACGCACCGTACCCCCACATTCATTGCGTGTGTACGCCTCGTATCACTATTGTACTGGTGCCGTACGGGTACATGCGAAACGCACCGTACCCCTGCATTCATTGCGTGTGTACGCATCGTATCACTATTGTACTGATGCCGTACGGGTATGTGTGAAACGCACCGTACCCCCGCATTCATTGCGTGCGTACGCCTCGTATCACTATTGTACTGGTGCCGTACGGGTACGTGTGAAATGCACCGTACCCCCCCGCATTCATTGCGTGTGTACGCATCGTATCACTATTGTACTGGTGCCGTACGGGTACGTGTGAAACGCACCGTACCCCCCCCGCATTCATTGCGTGTGTACGCATCATATCACTATTGTACTGGTGCCGTATGCGTACGTGTGAAACGTACCGTACCCCCCCCACATTCATTGCGTGTGTATGCATCGTATCACTATTGTACTGGTGCCGCACGGGTACGTGTGCAACGCACCTGTGATGGTGGGGTGTGGCCCCGTGATTAGAACAATGAGAGACGCTAATCCGTATTAAGGTTTGTGGGTTCTTTAATGTTCAAGCCCAATACACTTTATAAGTGGAACTAGGTCTCGTTCTCCTGTTCTTCTGATACGGTAGTCGTCTGTCCCTCCTTCCCTGGGGTTCTTGGTCTGACGGTGTTGCTCCGACGGGCATAAAAGGAAGAGAGACCAAATTTTAGTCTTTCTGTTCTCAGGGTCTGATAGGGATTGAAGGGGGTAAAGGGAGTGAGGAGTCACCGGGGTCCGTCACCAACAAACTACAGCTGGGAAACAGGGAGGCTGTGAGTGTGTAGATCACCCCAATCGGCCCAAAGAACTACTCCGTGACCTCCCCGAAACAAAAAAGAAAAAGACCACTAGCTCCCTCCCCGTGTTGTTATTAAGCCCAGGATTCGGCCCGTACCTTTCCCAGCCACGCTCCTCCGGGCGCGTGGCGGGGCGAGACGCCGTGTAGTTGGCCTCCTGGCACTCCGGTTCCCTTGTTGCTGAGACTTCCTTCTCCTCCGCTTCCGATCTCCACGACACGTCCTCCGTCCAATATCTCGCTCTCCTGCTCCTTCTCTGCTCGCTCTCCGGCTCCTTCTCCTCCGAGGACTTTCGCGTTGTTCTCCTCGCTGGCTTCCTCCTTACGGGGACTCGTCGTAGCGGATTGGTGCGCTGGGGGTGACGTCAGAGGAGGCGTCCCCGCCTCCGAGGCGAGCCAGGCCGCATTAAAGGGGCCGCCTGCGTCCTGCAGATGGGGTGGAAAGGCATAGTCACCGAGGGTCCATTCCATTCCCTCCTTCTCTCCTGAGACTTTGCGACACATCCCCCCCCTGGATTTTCCCGATCGGGGGAAATCGGATATCGGGAGAGAAAGTCAGCATTCCCCTGGTCCATCCCTTTGCGATGACGTACTTCGAAGTGATAGGGCTGCAAGGCCAAGAACCAACGGAGGATGCGCTCATTGTGACCCTTATTTCTCTGGAGCCAAGTGAGAGGGGCATGATCCGTAAATAGGATGAAGGGCCTACCCTCTAGATAGTACCGCAATTTGTCCACCCGCCATCGTACTGCCAAACATTCTTTCTCCACAGTGGAATATGCCTGCTCTCGGGGAAACAGCTTTCGGCTGATGTATAGCATGGGGCGTTCACATCCCTCGGCATCCTCCTGGGAGAGTACTGCCCCAATCCCAACCCCGGAGGCATCCGTCTGGAGAATAAAGGGCCTATGAAAGTCAGGGGTCACCAATATCGGGGAAGAAGTGAGGGCATCCTTGAGGGACTGAAAAGCAGCAGCTTCCTGATCCGTGGGTGCCCGTAAACGGGGAGAGTTATGGGACTTACGGAGGAGATCGGTGAGGGGCCCAGCCAGATTTGCAAACTGAGAGATAAACCTCCTGTAGTACCCAACCAGACCCAAAAATGCCCGGAGCTCCCTTTTGGTCTTCGGATAGGGTAAGGCCTGAACGGCTGCCACCTTTTCTTTCTGGGGTTCTATGTTTCCGTCCCCGAGAAGATACCCCAGATATTTCACCTGTTTAAAAGCCACTCTGGATTTCTTGGCATTTATATGGAGCCCAGCCTTGCCTATACCTTTGAGAATGTTGGTCAGATGTTGAAGGTGATCGGCCCAGGTGTTGCTGAAGACCACTATGTCATCCAGGTAGGCAGACGCATAAGGTAGATGGGGGGATAGTAGGGTATCCATGGCCCGTTGAAAAGTGGCCGGAGCCCCATGCAACCCAAAAGGCAGCACTGTAAACTGATAATGACCTGAAGGAGTTGAGAAGGCGTTTTTCTCCTGATCAGCAGGAGCTAGGGGAATCTGCCAATAACCCTTGGTGAGGTCGATAGTTGTTATGTATCTAGCCTCACCAAGGCGTTCCACCAGTTCGTCAACCCTGGGAAGAGGGTAAGCGTCCTGTTTGGAGGCTCTATTGACGGCTCTGAAGTCTATGCAAAACCGGATACTTCCGTCCGGTTTTGGCACCAAGACTACTGGGGAGCACCAGTTGCTGTGGGAAGGGATGATCACTCCTGTTTGTAGCATCTGTTGTATCTCTTTTTGAAAGGCAACTCGTCGGGCTTCAGGTATCCTATAGGGCTTTTGTTTTACGACAACCCCGGTGGGGTAGGGATGGTATGTTCAGCCAGGTGGGTTCTCCCTGGCTGGTCGGAGAATATATCAGAAAACCCAAGAACAAGGGAATCTATTACCTCCCGCTGAGTTGTAGATAGTTCGGGATTGATAGGGACCTCCTTTACTGTATGTAACAGAGGTACGGTGACAGACACATTTTGTGAGGGATGCGGAGGGGTTCCTAACCATTTTTTTAATAAATTTATGTGGTATATTTGAGTTTTAGTTTTTGACACCTGCAGGACGTACGTGGTCCTTCCTACTTTTTTGATGATCGGGAAGGGACCCTGCCACTCTTTCTTTATCTTTTGTGTGGAAGTGGGTAGCAGTACCAGGACCCAATCACCCACATTGAGCTCTCTCCACTTCTTCCCTTTATCGTAGAAGTGTTTCTGTTTTGTTTGTGCGATGGCTAAGTGGTCGTGGGCTAGGGTCCTTAACTTGTGTAGTCTGGACTGCAACTGACGGGTATAATCTAATAAAACCTCAGCTTCCTGTTTCCCTTCTTTTTCCCAGCTGTCTTTGGTTATCTCCAGCAGGGTTCGGGGTTTCCGACCAAAGAGGAGCTCAAAAGGGGATGCGCCTAGGCTGGATTGGGTCTGACTCCTTAACACAAACAAAGCTAAAGGTAATAGCTGATCCCAGTTCTTCCCATCCCCAGACAGAAGTTTTTTTAGAGCCAGTTTAAGACTTCCGTTGTAGCGCTCGACTAAGCCATCTGTCTGGGGGTGGTACACCGAGGTCTTTATATGTTTGATGCGCAACTGGTGACACACCTGTTTCATTAAGTTGGACACGAAGGGGGTGCCCTGATCGGTGACTATTTCTCTAGGGAATCCCGTGAAAATACCTCAACCAGGCGCTGTGCTATGGCGGTGGCAGTGGCTGCTCTAAGGGGAAAGGCCTCCGGATAGCGAGTGGCATAATCAACCAAGACAAGGGCATATTGATGTCCTCTACTGGACTTGGGTAGGGGTCCTATAAGGTCCATACCTAGTCTGTCAAATGGGTTACCTATGATGGGCAGGGGTTACAGGGGAACCGCAGGTGGAACGTATGGATTGCGTCGTTGGCATATGTGGCATTCCTGACAGTACTTTTGAATCTGTACATATACCCCAGGCCAGAAGAAGTGCTGAAGTATGGCCTGCCCTGTTTTTTATGCCCCAACGTGACCCGCCAAAAGGTGAGCATGTGCAAAAAAAAGAATCTGATCCCTAAAGTCTGATGGAACAAGGAGTTGAGGTATTGCGTCTGCTTTCGCCAATCGGTACAGTAGACCATCTTGTTCAACAAATGTGGGATACACTCTGTTCGAGGGGTCTTGTTCGGCCCGGGCTTTATTCCAGGCATTGATAAGACTGGCGTTGTTTAACTGGGCGGTTCGAAACTGGGTATCCCTAGCCCAGGGTTCGGATGTCAACATGGAGACATGACAGTATTTAGGGGAAGTGAGGGCTTCCCTCATCATGGAAGTAAAGCATGGGTTGTCAGTCCCTATAATGAGCGGTTCCGGAAGGTTTGTGAGGACCCCCACTATTGCGTCCATGGTTGTCCCAGTGTGGGTTTGTAGGTGGACTGTAGCCAGAGGGTATTCCCTAATGTCCCCGTGTACACAACGAATGCCCACCCTTCTACCCGGTAGGATCCAAGAGGGGTGAATAAGATCCTGCCTGGCTACGGAGTGTTTGCAGCCTGAGTCTAGTAGGGCCTGTACCCCCTTTCCCTGTATTGTTACACTCACATAAAACACTGGTCCTGTTTCCTGAGCGAATAGAAGGGAGTGGGGTAAGTAGCTCACGTCCATGGGTTCATCCTCTTTCTCCCTCTTCTTCCTGCAAAACCTGGCTATGTGTCCCCACTCCCCACACTCATAACATTGGGGACCTGAAAAAGGGGTATTGTCTGGCCGGACTCCTCGGGGTCGTGCGTGCTCAGGGACTGGCTTAATGGGTTTCCTTTCTCCTTTTCCTTGGGCAACCTGCAGTGCGAGACGTTCGGGCTCTTTTGGGGTAGGTCGCCCTTGGGCTCTGGCATACGAAGTGGACATTTCGACAGCCTGTTCCAGGGTCAAACCGGCGTGTTGCTTCAGCCAGAGCTGGCTGGCGTAGGGGAGGGCTTCGAGGAATTGTTCCAGATAGATTTTAGTCATTACGTCCTCCATACTGGACTCTTGGGGTTTCAGCCAAAGGTCAGCTGCTTCTTTCAATTTGAAAAAGAGAGTCTTGGGTATATCCCCAGGGGCCCCGCGCTCCTGTCAGAAACGTATTCTATACGTCTCGTCGTCTACTCCCAACCTATCCAAAATGTACTGCTTCACCAGAGCATAGGTAGCGGTTCCATCCTTATTCACCGTTTGATAGGCCGCTTGGGCTTCACCCACCAACAAAGGGGCCAGGTAAAAAGGCCATCTCTCTCCCGCCCAAGCACTAGCCCGGCTGCCCTTTCAAAATTTAAAAAGAATGCTAACGGGTCTTCTCCGGGCGAAAACTTCTGAAGGGGGATCACAGTTCCCGGTGGTGCGGCCGCTCTAGCCTGCCCCAGCGAGGCCATGAAGAGGTTCTGTCCTTCGGCTAATTTCACTAAGTTCTCGGCCTGGTTTTGAATAGCTGAGGTGAACACGGCCCGGTCGGCTTCCGCCTGGGTGGGGTGCATTTTATGGCCCACTCAAGTTTGGCCTGGCTCTCCTTCATCTGATGAATGAGGATGTCCATCCTGTATCGGGTGGGGGTTCACACAGCAAAGACTCCTATCTGGCTCGCCACTTGTGATGGTGGGGTGTGGCCCCGTGATTAGAACAATGAGAGACGCTAATCCGTATTGAGGTTTGTTGGTTCTTTAATGTTCAAGCCCAATACACTTTATAAGTGGAACTAGGTCTCGTTCTCCTGTTCTTCTGATACGGAAGTTGTCTGTCCCTCCTTCCCTGGGGTTCTTGGTCTGACGGTGTTGCTCCGACGGGCATAAAAGGAAGAGAGACCAAATTTTAGTCTTTCTGTTCTTGGGGTCTGATAAAGATTGAAGGGGGTAAAGGGAGTGAGGAGTCACCGGGGTCCGTCACCAACAACTGGGAAACAGGGAGGCTGTGAGTGTGCAGATCACCCCAATCAGCCCAAAGAACTACCCCGTGACCTCCCCGATACAAAAAAGAAAAAGACCACTAGCTCCCTCCCCGTGTTGTTATTAAGCCCAGGATCCGGCCCTGTACCTTTCCCAGCCACGCTCCTCCGGGCGCGTGGCGTGGCGAGACGCCGTGTAGTTGGCCTCCTGGCACTCCGGTTCCCTTGTTGCTGAGACTTCCTTCTCCTCCGCTTCCGATCTCCACGACACGTCCTCCGTCCAATATCTCGCTCTCCTGCTCCTTCTCTGCTCGCTCTCCGGCTCCTTCTCCTCCGAGGGCTTTCGCGTTGTTCTCCTCGCTGGCTTCCTCCTTACGGGGACTCGTCGTAGCGGATTGGTGCGCTGGGGGTGACGTCAGAGGTCAGCCGCTTCTTTCAATTTGAAAAAGAGAGTCTTGGGTATATCCCCAGGGGCCCCGCGCTCCTGTCGGAAACGTATTCTATACGTCTCGTCGTCTACTCCCAACCTATCCAAAATGTACTGCTTCACCAGAGCATAGGTAGCGGTTCCATCCTTATTCACCGTTTGATAGGCCGCTTGGGCTTCACCCACCAACAAAGGGGCCAGGTAAAAAGGCCATCTCTCTCCCGCCCAAGCACTAGCCCGGCTGCCCTTTCAAAATTTAAAAAGAATGCTAACGGGTCTTCTCCGGGCGAAAACTGGCCCGCCTCCGAGGCGAGCCAGGCCACATTAAAGGGGCCGCCTGCGTCCTGCAGATGGGGTGGAAAGGCATAGTCACCGAGGGTCCATTCCATTCCCTCCTTCTCTCCTGAGACTTTGCGACAGCACCGTACACGTCCACTTCCGTTGTTGCGGTACGTAGGGGTTGCTGGACACGCCCCCCCAAGTGACCAGACCCTGGTGGTAATGTATGGGCTCCATATTATAGGTTTGGCTTTGGGTATGGGGTATGTTTCCTGCACCTCACCCCCACCCTGGCCCCTGGGTGTTGTTCTCACCTTCTGCGGTGTGTGCGTCGGTTTCGGTGCACCAGGTCGTAGGCTAAGAGGACCGGGATGACACGTACGATGGGGTTCATGGCGTGTACCTCGCGTACCAGGGCTCCGTTTGTAGGACTCTGCTTTTACGGCTGTTTTTGGCTCCTGTAAGAAAAGAGCCGTACGGAGTGCCGTAGGGACAAATCGTACTTGCTGGGCCGGAAACCGCTGCTTAAATACGTCCGGACGTCGCGTACAGGCTGTTCCGATTCGTTGTTTTCTTTTACCCGTACGGTCTTTTGTACGATTCGTACGGAAAGAGGCTTTCTGTACGAATCGTACTTCCTAGGTTGTAAGGAAAGTTTACCGGGTACGAGTCGTACGGAGAAAACGCTCCGTACAACGATTCGTACAGACTTTTTCCAGGATTGAAATCGGCCCCTTAGTATTGTGGCGGGTGCTGCAGCCAGCAGCACCCACCACAATGTTAACCATGCATAATGCAACCACCACAGTGGCGGTCGCATCGTAATCTGAAGTGTGGGACCACCGCGTTGCAGGTGGTTGGTCCAAGGCACCGCTATGATGTCCGCCTGCCATCGTAATGATCCCCTAAATTACTATTCCATTTCCAAAACCATCAAAACTCAGGGAAAGTGCTGGATCATAAACCAAATTAAATTACTATTACAACTCCAAAATCCACAAACTCAGGAAAGTGCTGGATAATAAACCTAATTAAATTACTATTCCATCTCCAAAACAAACTAAAGTCAGGGAAAGTGCTGGAAAATAAACCTAATTCAATTACTATTCCAACTCCTAAACAAACTAAACTCAGGGAAAGTGCTGGATAGTAAACCAAATTAAATTACTATTCCAACTCCAAAGCCAACAAAACTCAGGAAAAGTGCTGGATAATAAACCTAATTAAATTACTATTCCAACTCCAAGACACACTAAACTCAGGAAAAGTGCTGGATAATAAACCTAATTAAATTACTGTTCCAACTCCAAAACAAACTAAACTGAGGGAAAGTGCTGGATAATAAACCTAATTAAATTACTATTCCAACTCCTTAACAAACTAAACTCAGGGAAAGTGCTGGATAATAAACCAAATTAAATTACTATTCCAACTCCAAAACCCACAAACTCAGGAAAGTGCTGGATAATAAACCTAATTAAATTACTATTCCAACTCCAAAACAAACTAAACTCAGGGAAAGTGCTGGAAAGTAAACCAAATTAAATTACTATTCCAACTCCAAAACAAAATAAACTCAAAAAAAGTGATGGATAATAAACCAAATTAAATTACTATTCCAACTCCAAAACCAACAAAACTCAGGGAAAGTGCTGGATAATAAACCAAATTAAATTACTATTCAAAACTCCAAAACACACTAAACTCAGGAAAAGTGCTGGATAATAAACCTAATAATTTACTATTCCAACTCCAAAACACACTAAACTCAGGAAAAGTGCTGGTTAATAAACCTAATTAAATTACTGTTCCAACTCCAAAACAAACTAAACTCAGGAAAAGTGCTGGATAATAAAAATAATTCAATTACTATTCCAACTCCTAAACAAACTAAAATCAGAGAAAGTGCTGGGTAGTAAACCAAGTGAAATTACTATTCCAACTCCAAAACAAAATAAACTCAAAAAAGTGATGGATAATAAACCAAATAAAATTCCTATTCCAACTCCAAAACACACTAATCTCAGGAAAAGTGCTGGATAATAAACCTAATTAAATTACTGTTCCAATCCCAAAACAAACTAAACTCAGGGAAAGAGTTGGATAATAAACCTAATTATATTACTATTCCAACTCCTAAACAAACTAAACTCAGGGAAAGTGCTGGATAGTACACCAAATTAAATTACTATTCCAACTCCGAAACCAACAAAACTCAGGCAAAGTGCTAGATAATAAACCTAATTAAAATACTATGCCGCGGTGGCGGTCACATCGTAATCTGACGTGTGGGACCGCCGTGTTGCAGGCGGGCGGTCCAAGGCACCACTATGGTGGTGGGCGGACTTGAGTCCGCCTGCCATCGTAATGACCCCGTAAATTCCAATTCCAAAACCAACTAAACTAAGGGAAAGTGCTGGATAATAAACCTAATTAAATTACTATTTCAACTCCAAAACACACTAAACTCAGGAAAGGTGCTGGATAATAAACCTAATTAAATTACTGTTCCAACTCCAAAACAAACTAAACTCAGGGAAAGTGATGGATAGTAAACCAAAGTAAATTACTATTCCAACTCCAAAACAAAATAAACTCAGAGAAAGTGATGGATAAGAAACCAAATTAAGTTACTAGTCCAACTCCAAAACCCACTAAACTCAGGAAAAGTGCTGGATAATAAACCTAATTAAATTACTATTCCAATTCCAAAACCCACTAAATTACTGTTCCGACTCCAAAACATACTAAACTCAGGCAAAGTGCTGGATATTAAACCTAATTAAATTACTATGCCAACTCCAAAACAAAATAAACTCAGGGAAAGTGCTGGTTAATGAGAGATAATAAATTACTATTCCAACTCCAAAACAATCCAAACTCAGAGAAAGTGATGGATAATAAAACTAATTAAGGGGGTTATTACGGTGGTGGAAGGCCCGCCACCGCTAGCAGTGCGGTGGTGGGTCTTCCGCAATCGGACAGCAACTGCATTTAGCATTGTGGCGGGTGCTGCAGCCAGCAGCACCCACCACAATGTTAACCATGCACAATGCCACTGCCACGGTGGCGGTGGCATCGTAATCTGGCGTGCGGGACTGCCGCGTTGCAGGCAGGCGGTCCTAGGCACCGCTATGGTGGCGAGCAGACACGAGTCCGCCTGCTATAGTAATGACCCCCTAAATTCCAATTCCAATTCCAATTCCAAAACCAACTAAACTCAGGGAAAGTGCTGGATAATAAACCTAATTAAATTTGTATTCCAACTCCAAAACACAATAAACTCAAAGAAAAAGCTGGATAATAAAACATAATAAATTACTATTACAACTCCAAAACTAAAAAAATCTCAAAGGAATTGCTTGAGAATAAAATATAATAAATAACTATTAGAACTCCAAATTTATAATAAATAAAGTATTTATTTTTACAAATTGTATCTTTATAATACATTTTAAAATTACTAAATGAATATTTTATTACAAATTAACTTTTTTGAAAATAAATTGCAAAACATATAGAAAAATTTGCTCAAATGTAAATACAACCTCAATATTTTTAATTTCTTTTTTTCAAATTTAAATTTTCATATTTACAAAAGAAATTTAAAACTTTCAATTTCTAATTTTAATAAAATTTAATTTTACTGTACACATTTTACTAAATAATTATATTTTAATTAAACGATTTAAAATACACCGCAAACATATCCCATATAAATACATCTCACATATAAATATTTGAAATATTAAAAAAATATGTTTGAATTATTTAAACTAAAAAAAAGGTAACTGACTCCCCACCCTTATCCCCTATAAACCCACAATCCTACTCCTAAAAGTTAAGAAAAAATTTAAAACTATTTAAATTTAAATTCAAAAATTGTAAATTACTCCCCACCCTTATCCCCTATAAGCCCAACATCTCACTCCTAAAACTTAATTAAAAAAAGAAAACAAAGTTTTTAACAAATATGTTTTAAATCTATTAAACATATAATAACTAATACTAATTTAATAATAATAAAATACTAACATTTCTAAAACAAAAAAATATAATTTACAACTATATTTTTGACATCGACATTTACAAATTTGATATTTTTGCATAACATTACATTTTATATTTTTAATGACAAGAAAACTTTTCTCGATATTTTTCACCATCGATATTCTTGAGTTGATATTACTGCAATTTGATATTTCCACGTCGATATTCTGTCTCTACACCGTCAAACTCAAGCCAATGGCTAAAAGAAGCTGTTTGAAGACAGCGAATGGTTGACAGGGGCCATAACCAAAGCCCAACCTATGTTGATGGTCAGTGACTTGTCTTGTTGACAGCTGTGCTGTCAAAAATAACCCCCTCATAAAGATGCACATTTAAAATTGCTTTTTTCATTTACTTTTGGCAGCTCCGGAGGTGGTTGGAGCACCACTCTGTAATTTATCCTGCAGGAATCAAAGCCATCCTCAGCCAGCCCAAGGTCACGGGGTTACTTCCAGTTAATCTTAGGAGGATGAAACATTTCTCCTAATAGGCACCATTAGCTGGTATTGGTGAAATGAAAGATGTAACAGGATATCAGGACATGCCCTGTGCCAGCGAGGAGATGAAGTAATGCCTTGGGATGAGGGGGAGGTGGGCTCAATTCTCAGTAGCTGGCACAGTTGTACCACGTGCCAGGTACCGCACAGCTTGTTCTATAAACAATGTTCTGGCCCTAAGCACCCCTCCCTTCCTCACACCTTTTACACCCATTATCACATTGTTCTGTTCCTCAGAAAACAAAAGTCAGAGCCTGTGAAAGAAACACCTCGAGCCATTGTGTACTTGTTAAACTTGAAGTTGTGGTCACTTCACAAGAGTTCTCGGGTTCCCTCCAGGCGTATAGGTTGTCCTGGTGGGGCAGGTTTACATCACTTATCAGCCAAGAAGACAAGACACAGAGTCCAGGGCGAGGACCGAGGCCTATTGTGAAGCCTGAAGATTTGTCGCAAGAGACAGAAGATGTTCTGTAACTGGAGCACCCTTCCATGGAACTGGGGCTTAGAGTTACCCTACCCCGCGGGGTGTAAGGGGAGAGGTAAAGAGGCAGGGGTGGTAGAGGGTGGCTGGCCATAAATAGCATCAGCCACTGGACACACCAGGTATACGTATCTGAGCTCCTTGTTCACAGGCCAGAAGACCTGAGATCCCACCACCATGCAGAAGATTCTAGTCCTATCACTGGTGGTCCTGGCTGTCAGTCTGGCTCACACCTGGGAGCACGAGGAGGAGCATAGTGAGGAACCCAGTGGAGGTAAGTGCATGAATTTATTTCAGCGCTAGTGCAGTACCCAGTGGAGGAATTTACTCTAGCCCCGGTGAGGAACCCAGTGGGGGTGAGTGCATGAATTTTCTCCAGCCCCAGTGAGGAACCCAGTGGGGGTAAGTGCATGAATTTACTCCAGCGCTAGTGAGGAACCCAGTGGAGGTGATTGCATGAATTTACTCCAGCGCTAGTGAGGACCCCAGTGAAGGTGATTGCATGAATTTACTCGGCGCAAATGAGGACTCCAGTGAAGGAATTCACTCCAGCCCCAGAGAGGAACCCAGTGGGAGTGAGTGCATGAATTTACTCCAGCATTTGATGCTGGGAAGGTGGCCCCCGAGCACAGGTCCAGCCGAGCTCTTCATAGAGTTTATGGTGCAGGGCTCAACAGCAGTCACAGAAATGGTCATGATGAATGATGTGATAGTGAGGGACCACAACACGCAAATCATGACGCAAAGCTTGACAGCAGTCACAAGAGTGGTCATGTCAAGGATTGACAAGATGGTGACTGTAAAGGAGGCAGCCACTGTGATGAATTGTTTGACAGGAGTCACAATAATGGTGATGACAATAAGTGACACAATGGTAACTGTAAAGGAGGCTGACATTGTGATTCATGATTTGACCAGAGGAACAATATTGTTGATGACAATCATAAGGTGACTGTAAAGGAGGCAGCCACTGGGATGCATGTTCTGACAGCCGTCACAAGAGTGGTCATGGCAATGAGTGACACAATGGTGATTGTAAAGGAGTCATCCATTCTGATGCAGGCTTTGCCAGCAGTCACAATAGTGATGATGACAATGAGTGACACAATGGTGACTGTAAAGGAGGCTGACATTGTGATGAACGGTTTGCCAGCAGTCACAAGAATGGTCATAACAAAGAATGACACCATGGTGATTGTAAAGGAGTCAGCCAATGTGATGCATGGGTTGACAAGAGTCACAATAGTGGTGATGACAATGAGGGACACAATGGTGATTGTAAAGGAGTCATCCATTCTGATGCAGGCTTTGCCAGCAGTCACAATAGTGATGATGACAATGAGTGACACAATGGTGACTGTAAAGGAGGCTGACATTGAGGTGCACGGTTTGCCAGCAGTCACAAGAATGGTCATAACAAAGAATGACACTATGGTGATTGTAAAGGAGTCAGCCCATGTGATGCATGGGTTGACAAGCGTCACAATAGTGGTGATGACAATGAGGGACACAATGGTGACCGTAAAGGAGGCAGCCATTGTGATGCATGGTTTGACAGAAGCCACAGGAGTGGTCACAACAATGGATGGCACAATGATGACTGTAAAGGAGTCAGCCATTGTGATGTATGGTTTGACAGCAGTCACAAGAGTGGTCATGACAATTAGTGACACAATGGTGACGGTAAAGAAGGCACACATTGTGATGCAGGATTTGACAGAAGCCACAAGAGTGGTCACAACAATGATGACTGTAGAGGAGTCAGTCATTGTGATACAGGATTTGACAGAAATCATGAGATATGGCGATGAGTGGCATGACAGTGACTGTAAAGGAGGCAGCCATTGTGATTCATGATTTGACAGGAGTCACAATAGTGGTCATGGCAAAGACTGACTGTAAAGGAGGCAGCCATTGTGATGCATGGCATGACAGAAGTCACAATAATAATAGAATAATAATAATACCGACACTTGTAGAGCGCGAACAGCTACCTCCAGCAGAGGTGTCCCAGCGCTGAAACAATAGACGACGAGCAGCCATGCCGCAACTCACAAGAATCCTGAAAGCAGTTTAAACTAGACTGAAAAGCCATGTTTTTACAGCTTTCCTGAATAGTGGTTCTGACTTAATCAGACGCATGCGGTTAGGCAGGGAGTTCCATAACTTGGACGCCCCCACTGTAAAAGATCTGCCGCCAAGGCGGGCTTTCCTAACTCGTGGAGTACAAAGCAGATTTTGAGAGTTGGACCTCAAGGCACGATTCTGTTTATAGATGCATAACCGGTGTCTCAAATAACTGAGGCACTTCTCATGAAATGACCGGAATGCTAAGGTGAGGGCTTTGAATTCAATTCTTTTTGCCACCGGCAGCCAGTGAAGCTCTTTAATGTACGGAGAGATGTGATGACGAAATGGAACACGTCTAATCAATCTCGCAGCCGCATTCTGTACCATCTGCAGTTTTTTTATAAGGTACGCTGGCAAACCCAGGTATAGGCTGTTAGCATAGTCCAGCCTAGATGTCACGGTGGCATGGACTCTGACCCGGCGGTAATACTCTGGCAGCAAATGTAGAAATTTCTGCAGGTGTCTCAGCATGCTGAAACAGGAGGCTGTCACTTGCTGTATCTGTGCAGAAAAGGAGAGATCTGCCTCCCACTTTACTCCCAGATTTTTTTCTGTGCCAGCTGGAACGGGCGGGGTGCCCATTTCCATTAGCCACCACAAATTTGCTGCAGGCGGCTGGATCTTGCCAAAGAACAACACCTCCAATTTCTCAGCATTGAGTTTAAGTTGGTTATTATTCATCCAAAGAGCGATGTCCTTCAGACAGCCTTTAAAATTCTTGAAAGAATCTGCTGACTGATCTTTAAAAGAAAACATCAGCTGTGTATCTTTGGCGTATTATATCGCCTTCATGCCCCAGTTGGCTATTAGTGAGAACAGTGGGGCTAGGTATACATTAAAGAGGAGCGGACTCAGCGCCAACCCCTGAGGAACCCCACACCATGAATATTTGAGCTCAGACAGATGAGGTTGCAGAGAGACACTTTGAGTACGATTTTTAAGAAAGGACTTTAGCCAGGCAAGGGCTACACCTCTGTTGGAAGGCGTTCCCCGGGGAGGCTGCGGAATGGGTTCCTGACCACCCTGAGGCCCACCTTTCCCAGAATTAGGCCGAGCAAGAGCAGGGAGGCCCTTCCTGGAAGGGTCTCGCACCTAGGATCGCACGCGCTGCGCTTACTCTCTCTTCGGATAGAGGGACACCACACAGTAGGTCGTTATAAGGCAATAAGCTTTTATCGGTAGTTGTCAGGGATCTTTATGATCCGGCAGGCAGGTGCAAAATTAATGCCACAAGCGGCAGCGATCTCGTGATGAGGGAAAAGGGGTAGCGGGACAGTCTTTGAATCAGTGTCTCTGCGAGGTATCCGGCGCACAGCTCTCAATCCTCGAGCTGAGGGGATGTTGCTTCTCTCGGCAATCTCTGCCGATTCTCTTGGAGGAGCGGGCCGTGAGTCACTCAGCAGGCACCGGAGGGTCGTAGTTCAGGGAGCCGCGACGGCGTCAGCAGGGCTCAGATGGTTCGGAATTCGGGGAGCCGCGACGGCGTCAGCAGGGCTCAGATGGTTCAGAATTCGGGGAGCCGCGACGGCGTCAGCAGGGCTCAGACGGTTCAGAGTTCGGGGAGCTGCGACGGCGTCAGCAGGGCTCAGATGGTTCAGAGTTCGGATAGCGTTCTTCTGTTCGGTGAGCGATCGAGCCGCGACCAGGTCAGCAGGATCTCGTCAGTCCAGGTCTTCTCTGCCTCTCGTCCCTTCAGCACCCCTTGTTATACTCCCCCTCCTCTTTGAAGTCCGGAGTCCTCGCGGAGAGGGGTCTGGTGCCTGGGGGGCGGTGTGTCGGGGTTTCCTGTCGCTCAGCCCCTTGATCTGTTCAGATGTGTCCGGGAGGGACTCCAGACGCCCAGCAGGAGAGGTGCCCGCTCACCGGGGGCCTGGTGGCCGATCGAAACCTCCCTCGGGGAAGAGACCAGAGGTGTGACAGAGTCGGCGCCTCTCGGTCTGGTTTGGGGGGGGGGGGTTCGTTCTCCCTCGGCCGGGCATGCGTGTTGGGGATCTGGTCGGCCCTCGGGATGTTGGTCCACGGAAGCTGGAAGGCCGTGCCCACGAGGTTCGGCGTGGTTGTAGTGTGACTTGCTGGTCGGGAGGGCCCACGCCACGAGGCCGGTCTCACACGTGCCCCCCCCCCAGCTGAAAGGCGGGGAGAACTACCCATCCACTTGGGAGTTCTCCTCGCTGAAGCGGAAGAATCGGGACAGGCCGTCCGCGTTGGCGTGGTCAGTCCCGGGGCGATGTTCCACAGTGAAATCCATCCCCTGGAGAGAGATGGACCAGCGTAGCAGCTTGGGGTTTTCCCCTCGCATCTGCATCAACCACCGCAGGGGTCGATGATCTGTTTGCACTCGGAAGTGTGTTCCGAACAGGTAGGGCCGTAGCTTTTTGAGGGCCCAGACTACGGCGAACGTCTCTCGTTCAATTGTGCTCCACCGCTGTTCCCGGGGCAGTAACCTTCGGCTGATGAAGGCTATGGGCTGATCTATGCCTTTGTCGTCGTACTGTGAGAGGACTGCCCCGATGCCGTGTTCCAAGGCGTCCGTCTGGACCACAAACTCCTGGGCGTAGTCGGGTGCTTTGAGCACTGGAGCCGCGCACATTGCGGCCTTTAGGGTGTCGAACGCCTTCTGGCAGGCGGGAGTCCAGTGTATTTTCTTGGGGTGTTTTTTGGAGGTTAGTTCTGTGAGAGGGCCTGCGATGCTGCCATAGTTTTTAATAAACCTTCGGTAGTAGCCGGTGAGGCCCAGGAAGGCTCGGACTTCCGTTTGGGTTGCAGGGGGTTCCCAGGACAAGATGGCGTTGATCCTTGGCTGGAGGGGGGCGACCAGCCCACTCCCCACCTGGTGCCCCAGATAGGTTACGGAGCCGTGCCCAATTTGACATTTGCTAGCTTTGATGGTGAGAGCCAGCAGGACTTGACGGAGGTGCTGGAGGTGCTCGGTCTATTGGGAGCTGAAGACTGCTATGTCGTCAAGGTATGCTGCGCTGAACCCCTCTAGTCCGGCCAGGACCCTGTTCACCAGCCGCTGGAAGGTGGCCGGGGCATTTTTCATTCCAAACGGCATCACTCTAAAGCGGTAGTGCCCATCCGGGGTGGAGAAGGTGGAGCGCTCCTTGGCTCCCTCGGTGAGGGCAATCTGCCAGTACCCACTGGTCAGGTCGAAGGTGCTGAGGTAGCAGGCGGCCCCAAGGCGGTCAATGAGTTCGTCGGCACGGGGGATAGGGTGAGCGTCTGCTCGGGTGACCGCATTGAGGCCTCGATAGTCCATGCAGAATCTCAGCTCGGGGGCAACACCCGGGGTAGTCGCTTTCGGAACCAGGACTACCGGGCTGGCCCAGGGGCTGTCGGAGGGTTCAATCACCCCGAGGTCTAACATCTTTGCCACCTCGGTCTGGATGCAGGTCCGGACCCGATCAGGGACCCGGTAAGCCCGATGTCTCACTGGCGGGCTGTCTCCTGTGTCCACGTCGTGGACACACCAGCTGGTGACCCCGGGGGTCAGGGAGAAGAGATCCGCGAACTGCCCTAGTAGCTGGCGGCAGTCGTCGGTCTGTTGGGCTGTGAGGGCGGTCGACAGTCTCACTCCCTCCACGGATCCATCGGTTTCCTTCGCCCCCAGGGGGTCTGGGAGGGGCTCGGTGTCTTCTTCGGCCCCATCGTCGGTGGCCAGGAGTAGACTTAATTCGGTCCGTACAAAGTGGGGCTTGAGGCGGTTCACATGGAGAACCCGGAGGGGGTTCCGCGGGGACTGCACATCGATGAGATATGTGACTTGGCTCTTCCGCTCGATCACCTTGAAGGGCCCAGTCCATTTATCTTGGAGAGCGCAGGGTCTCACCGGGGCCATGACCCAGACTTGTTGGCCTGGCTGAAACTCGACCAGCGTAGCATTCTGGTCATACCAGCGCTTCATCTCTTCTTGACTGGCCTCGAGGTTTGCTTCTGCGAGTTCCCTGAATTTTCGGGTCTGGTTGCGGAGCGCCAAGATGTATCGGAACACGTCCGGAGGGGTCCCCCGGGGGGTTGCTTCCCACCCCTCCTTGACCAGGCTCAGGGGTCCTCGGACGGGGTGTCCATATAACAGTTCGAATGGGCTGAATCCCAGGGATTTTTGGGGAACCTCCCGGTAGGCGAACAGGAGACATGGGAGGAGGACGTCCCACCTCCGGCGTAGGGGTTCCTCGAGGCCCATGATCATCCCTTTCAGTGTCTTGTTAAAGCGCTCGACTAGGCCGTTTCCTTGGGGGTGGTACGGGGTGGTGAATTTGTACGATACTCCGCACTGCTGCCAGAGGGACTTCATATATCGGGAGATAAAGTTCGTACCCCGGTCACTCACGACTTCGCGGGGGAACCCCATGCGGGAGAAGATCCCCATCAAGGCCCGGCCCACCACGGGGGCCGTCACGGTGCGGAGAGGGATGGCTTCGGGGTAACGGGTGGCATGGTCCACCAGGACGAGGATGAACCGGTGGCCCTGGGCAGGCTTGGGGTCCAGTGGTCCGACAATGTCGATTCCTACCCGCTCAAAAGGGGTACTGACGACGGGGAAGGGTTGGAGCGGAGCCTTGCACTTGCCCCCACTCTTTCCGCTGGCCTGGCACGTGGGGCAGGACTTGCAGTAGGCCTCCACATTTGCTCGCATCTTGGGCCAATAGAAGTGGGTGACGAGTCGTTGGTAGGTCTTATCTTGGCCTAAGTGTCCGGCCAGGGGTACATCATGGGCCAGGCCCAAGAGAAGACTTCGGAAGCGTATGGGTACCACTAGTACTCGGGCCGATCCCAACTTGGCCGACTTCTGTTCGCTGTACAGCAGTCCGTTCTCCCAGTATACCCAGTGGGTGCCAGTCCGGTCACCTGCTGCTAGGGCCTCGGCCTGTTGTCGGGGTCCAATGAGGGACGGGCAGGTGGATTGTTCTTGGCAGAACTCTTCACGGGAGGGGTCCCCTTCGCAGGGCCACGGGGCCAGATCTGGCAAGTCCCCGAGTTTGGTCAGGGTTTCGGGGTCGGAAGGCCCGGATTCTTCGCCGGGAGCGGTTGGTCCGTCCAGAAGGGGGTCGTTGGCCTCTGGTGGTGTATTCTGGATCTCGGGGATGGTGGCGGTGCTCAGGGGCATGGCCTCTCCCCCCTCAGAGGAAGGCGCCCGGAGAGTCATCGAGCGCGTGGTGGCGCATACCCACTCGGGTAGGCCCATCATCTCGAGGTGGGCCCTTCGTTCCACTTGTCCCCACGGGGAGTTCTCCAGGTCGTTGCCCAGGAGTCAGTCCACGGGCTGGGAGGTTCGGACCGCTACTTTTAACTTGCCGGTGACTCCCCCCCATTCGAAGGGGACTAGGGCCATCCGGCAGAGGCTCTCGGAATTGTCTGATGATATGACGGGGCGAAAGGCGTCAGGCAGGATCTGATCCTCGGAAATCAGGTGACAATGGACCGCCGTGACACTCGCCCCCGTGTCCCGGAGCCCCTCGATGCGGTGACCGTTGACCGTTACCTGCTGTCGGTACTTCTTCGTGTTGGCGGGCAGGGGCGTTCCGGGGACCATCTCCCGGTCCCCTAGGGAGACCAAGGCCATGGCGGCTGGTTCCCATTCTTCGGAGTCTTCCATCTCTTCCCCCAGGGCTACAGAGGCCATCTGTCGAGCTGGAGGGGTTGTGGTGGCGGTCCGCTGGTACAGGGGACACTGAGGGTCACTGGCATAGTGTCCGGTCTGTTGGCAGCGGAAACAGGTGATCCTCCCTCGGGGCCCCGGCCACCCTGGTGGCCCGGTGCTGGCCGGAGGTGGAGCTGGAAAGGGCGGAGATTGTCCTCTGGGAGGGCTGAGCGGGGATCCCCCCGGGAGCTCCCTTTGCCGGCCTTGGTTCCCTCCGCCCCTCTGGCGGGGGGGTCCCTGACTGTGGCGACCGTAGTCTCCCACGGGGCCCCGGGAGGTCCGGGTGTTCACCCACCGGTCAGCCTCGACGGCCAGTTTCCGAGGGTCTGTGAGTTTGCTGTCCAGGAGGTGCTGGCGCAGCTCTACGAAGCAATTAGCGGCCAAGTGTTCCCATGCGATTAGGTCGAACAGCTCCTCAAAGGTGGAGACCTTGCTGCCTTTGATCCATCCGTCCAAGGCCCGGCTGTAAAAGTTCACGTACTCCACCCAGGTGGTACCGGGTATCTTTTTGCAGTCTCTAAACCGTTGCCGGTACATTTCAGGGGTGAGCCCATATCTGGCTACCAGGGCCTCTTTCATGTGACTGTAGGAGTTCATCACGGTGGAGGGCAGGTCCAGCAGGGTATCTCTCCCCTCACTCAGGAACCGGCCCCACAGCCCAGCCCCCCAGTCTTTCTGCGGGACTCGGTGGGAGGTCATGGCGACTTCGTAGGCCTTGAACCATTGCTGAATGTCGTCGTTCTTATAGTATTCTTTCACCACATCTTTGGGGATGTGGACCTTTGGTTCCACGGTGGAGGAGATGGGTTGGGTTTCCGAGGGTCGGGCCTCCGCCCTCTTTGCCTTGAGCTCGATTTCTTTTAGGCTACGTTCGTGCTCTAGTTGGAGTTTCTTTTCTTCGTGTTCTCTCTGTCGTTTCTTTTCCTCTAGTTCTCCTTGTAGGCGTAACTGTTCCACTGCCAGTTTTTTTTCAGCCAGTTTTATCTCTCCTTCGATTTTTAGTTTTGCTAGTTCCAGTTCGTGGTTGCGACCTCTTTCTCGGTCCGCTAGTTCCTCTGGGGATAGGCCCCCCTCGGGGTCGCCGTTCCTCCCCGGGCTGCTTCGTGGTTCGTTGGGGGGTTCTCCTTCTGTTTGTGTCCGGGGAGTTTCTGCCTCGACCCAGGTTTTCAATGCCCCCTGGAAGTCCTCTTTCGTGCTTAGTCCGGTGGTAGCGATTCCAAAGTCTTTGCAAAATTGTTTCAGTTCTCGGTGCGTATAAGATTCTAACTGGTCTTTTTGAAATGCCGTGCTTGGGTTGATGCCTGCGGCACCTAGGGAAGTTTCTCCTTCCATTCTTCTTGGTAGTGCGTCAGCCGTCTACTGCACGATCTCTAGGTGTTGGCTCGGATCCCGTCGCCTGCCACCAAATGTTGGAAGGCGTTCCCCGGGGAGGCTGCGGAATGTGTTCCTGACCACCCTGAGGCCCACCTTTCCCAGAATTAGGCCGAGCAAGAGCAGGGAGGCCCTTCCTGGAAGGGTCTCGCACCTAGGATCGCACGCGCTGCGCTTACCCTCTCTTCGGATAGAGGGACACCACACAGTAGGTCGTTATAAGGCAATAAGCTTTTATCGGTAGTTGTCAGGGATCTTTATGATCCGGCAGGCAGGTGCCAAATTAATGCCACAAGCGGCAGCGATCTCGTGATGAGGGAAAAGGGGTAGCGGGACAGTCTTTGAATCAGTGTCTCTGCGAGGTATCCGGCGCACAGCTCTCAATCCTTGAGCTGAGGGGATGTTGCTTCTCTCGGCAATCTCTGCCGATTCTCTTGGAGGAGCGGGCCGCGAGTCACTCAGCAGGCACCGGAGGGTCGTAGTTCAGGGAGCCGCGACGGCGTCAGCAGGGCTCAGATGGTTCGGAATTTGGGGAGCCGCGACGGCGTCAGCAGGGCTCAGATGGTTCGGAATTCGGGGAGCCGTGACGGCGTCAGCAGGGCTCAGATGGTTCAGAGTTCGGGGAGCCGCGACGGCGTCAGCAGGGCTCAGATGGTTCAGAGTTCGGGGAGGCGCGACAGCGTCAGCAGGGCTCAGATGGTTCAGAGTTCAGGGAGCCGCGACAGCGTCAGCAGGGCTCAGGTGGTTCAGAGTTCGGATAGCGTTCTTCTGTTCGGTGAGCGATCGAGCCGCGACCAGGTCAGCAGGCTCTCGTCAGTCCAGGTCTTCTCTGCCTCTCGTCCCTTCAGCACCCCTTGTTATACTCCACCTGGGGGGCGGTGTGTCGGGGTTTCCTGTCGCTCAGCCCCTTGATCTGTTCAGATGTGTCCGGGAGGGACTCCAGACGCCCAGCAGGAGAGGTGCCCGCTCACCGGGGGCCTGGTGGCCGATCGAAACCTCCCTCGGGGAAGAGACCAGAGGTGTGACAGAGTCGGCGCCTCTCGGTCTGGTTTGGGGGGGGGGTTTCGTTCTCCCTCGGCCGGGCATGCGTGTTGGGGATCTGGTCGGCCCTCGGGATGTTGGTCCACGGAAGCCGGAAGGCCGTGCCCACGAGGTTCGGAGTGGTTGTAGTGTGACTTGCTGGTCGGGAGGGCCCACGCCACGAGGCCTGTCTCACAACCTCCAATACCAATGTCCTGGAGGCGCTGCACCAGCCTTAAGTGATCAACCGTATCAACTGCTGCCGACAGATCCAGGAGCACCATCATAGCTGATGCCCCTGAATCTGTAACCATCCTCACCGACTCTGCCACCTCCAGAAGCGCCGTCTCGGGGCAATAGCAGTGACTGCGATGAATGACATGATGGTGACTATAAAGGAGGCAGCCATTGTGATGCATGTTTGACAGGAGGCACAATATTGTTGACGACAATCAAAATGGTAACTATACAGAAGGCACCACTGTGATACACGGCATGACAATAATAACAATTGTGGTCACAACAATGAGTGACACAATGGTGACTGTAAAGGGGGCAGACATTGTGATGCAGGATTTGACAGAAGCCACAAGAGTGATCACAACAATGAATGACACAATGATGACTGTAGAGTAGTCAGCCATTGTAATGCAGGGTTTGCCAGCAGTCACAAGAATGGTCACAACAATGAGTGACATGATGGTGACTGTAAAGGAGTCTGACATTGTGATGCAGGGTTTGCCAGGAGTCACAACAATGGTCACAACAATGAGTGACATGATGATAACTGTGAAGGAGTCAGCCATTATGATGCAGGGTTTGACAGGAGTCACAATAGTGGTGATGACAATGAGGGACACAATGGTGACTGTAAAGGAGGCAGCCATTGTGATGCATGGTTTGACAGAAGTCACAGGAGTGATCACAACAATGGATGGCACAATGATGACTGTAAAGGAGTCAGCCATTGTGATGTATGGTTTGACAGCAGTCACAAGAGTGGTCATGACAATTAGTGACACAATGGTGACGGTAAAGAAGGCAGACGTGATGCAGGATTTGACAGAAGCCACAAGAGTGGTCACAACAATGATGACTGTAGAGGAGTCAGTCATTGTGATACAGGGTTTGGAAGAAATCATGAGATATGGCGATGAGTGGCATGACAGTGACTGTAAAGGAGGCAGCCATTGTGATTCATGATTTGACAGGAGACACAATAGTGGTCATGGCAAAGACTGACTGTAAAGGAGGCAGCCATTGTGATGCATGGCATGACAGAAGTCACAATAATAATAAAATAATAATAATACCGACACTTGTAGAGCGCGAACAGCTAACTCCAGCAGAGGTGTCCCAGCGCTGAAACAATAGACGACGCGCAGACATGCCGCAACTCACAAGAATCCTGAAAGCAGTTTAAACTAGACTGAAAAGCCATGTTTTTACAGCTTTCCTGAATAGTGGTTCTGACTTAATCAGACGCATGCGGTTAGGCAGGGAGTTCCATAACTTGGACGCCCCCACTGTAAAAGATCTGCCGCCAAGGCGGGCTTTCCTATCTCGCGGAGTACAAAGCAGATTTTGAGAGTTGGACCTCAAGGCACGATTCTGTTTATAGATGCATAACCGGTGTCTCAAATAACTGAGGCACTTCTCATGAAATGACCGGAATGCTAAGGTGAGGGCTTTGAATTCAATTCTTTTTGCCACCGGCAGCCAGTGAAGCTCTTTAATGTACGGAGAGATGTGATGACGAAATGGAACACGTCTAATCAATCTCGCAGCTGCATTCTGTACCATCTGCAGTTTTTTTATCCGGTACGCTGGCAAACCCAGGTATAGGCTGTTAGCATAGTCCAGCCTAGATGTCACGGTGGCATGGACTGTGACCCGGCGGTAATTCTCTATGATGCAGGGTTTGACAGGAGTCACAATAGTGGTTACGACAATCAAAATGGTGACTGTAAGGGAGACAGCCATTGTGATGCAGGTTTTCACAGATGCCATGTGAGTTGTCACAACAATAAATTACACAATGATCATTGGAAAGAAGTCAGCCATTGTGAGGCACGGTTTGCCAACAGTCACAATAGTGGTGCCGACAAGGAGTGACACAATGGTGACTGTAAAGGAGTCTGACATTGTGATGCACGGTTTGCCAGCAGTCACAAGAATGGTCACAACAAAGAATGACACCATAGTGATTGTAAAGGGGCTAGCCATTGTCATGCATGCCATGACAAAAGTCACAAGAATGGTCACAACAAAGAGTGGGTCAATGGTAACTGAGAAGAAGGCACACATTGTAATAAAGGATTTGACAGAAGCCACGAGAGTGGTCACAACAATGAATGACACAATGATGACCGTAAAGGAGTCAGAGAGTGTGATGCAGGTTTTGTCAGCAGTAACAAGCTTAGTCACAACAATGAGTGACACAATTGTGACTGTAAATGAGTCAGACATTGTGATGCTGGGTTTGCCAGCAGTCGCAAGAATGGTCGTGACAAAGAGTGACACGATAGTGATTGTGAAGGAGGCAGGCATTGTTTTGCAGGGTGTGACAGCAGTCACAATAGTGGTGATCACAATGAGTGATAGAATGGTTACTGTGAAGAAGGCACACGTGAAGCAGGGTTTAAAAAGTGGTCACAAGAGTGCTCAGAACAATGAGTCATAAGATGGTGACTGTGAAGGACGTAGACATTGTGGTGCACGGATTGGTAGCAGTCACAACAGTCGTCACAGCAATGAATGGTGAGTGTGAAGGATGCAGGCAGCCAATCTAGTGGTCACAAGAGTGAATGACATGACGGTAACTTTGAAAGAGGCAGAAACTGTGATGCAAGATTTGACAGAAGCCATGTGAGAGTCATGAAAATTAGTGATACAATAGTGTGTTGAGAAGGAGGCACACCTTGTCATGCAATGTATGACAGCAGTCACAAGAGTGGTCCTGGGAATGAATGACATGATGGTGACTGTGAAGAAGTCAGACATGGTGATGTAAGATTTTGCAGCAGTCATGAGAGTGCTCACAACATTAAATGGCATGATGGTGGCTGTGAAAGATGCAGGTTTGGTGATAAGGGGTTTGACAGAAGTCATTAGATATGGTGATGAGTGACACAATGGTGACTGTGAAGCAGGCACACATTGCCATGCAAGGTTTGACAGCAGTCACAAGAGTGGTCATGACAATTAATAAGAGAATAGTGTCTTGAGAAGCAGGCACACGTTGTCGAGCAAGGTTTGACAGAAGTTATGAGAGCGGTCATGACAATCAATGACATGATGATGACTGTGAAGGACGCGACATGGTGATGCTGGGTTTGACAACAGTCATGAGATTGGTTATGACGATGAGTTCAACGATGGTGACTGTGAAGGAGGCAGACATGGTGATGCTGGGTTTGACAGCAGTCATGAGATTGGTTATGAATGACGATGACTGACTCGATGGTGAATGTGAAGGAGGCAGACATGGTGATGCTGGGTTTGACAGCAGTCATGAGATTGGTTATGATGATAAGTTCAACGATGGTGACTGTGAAGGAGGCAGACATGGTGATGCTGGGTTTGACAGCAGTCATGAGATTGGTTATGATGATGAGTTAAACGATAATGACTGTGAAGGAGGCAGACATGGTGATGCTGGGTTTGGCAGCAGTCATGAGATTGGTTATGACAATGAGTTAAATGATGGTGACTGTGAAGGAGGCAGACATGGTGATACTGGGTTTGACAGCAGTCATGAGATTGGTTATGACGATAACTGACTCGATGGTGACTGTGAAGGAGGCAGACATGCTGTGCTGGGTTTGACAGCAGTCATGAGATTGGTTATGACGATGACTGACTCGATGGTGAATGTGAAGGAGGCAGACATGGTGATGCTGGGTTTGACAGCAGTCATGAGATTGGTTATGACGATGAGTTAAACAATAGTGACTGTGAAGGAGGCAGACATGGTGATGCTGGGTTTGACAGCAGTCATGAGATTGGTTATGAATGACGATGACTGACTCGATGGTGAATGTGAAGGAGGCAGACATGGTGATGCTGGGTTTGACAGCAGTCATGAGATTGGTTATGATGATGAGTTAAACGATAATGACTGTGAAGGAGGCAGACATGGTGATGCTGGGTTTGGCAGCAGTCATGAGATTGGTTATGACAATGAGTTAAATGATGGTGACTGTGAAGGAGGCAGACATGGTGATACTGGGTTTGACAGCAGTCATGAGATTGGTTATGACGATAACTGACTCGATGGTGACTGTGAAGGAGGCAGACATGCTGATGCTGGGTTTGACAGCAGTCATGAGATTGGTTATGACGATGACTGACTCGATGGTGAATGTGAAGGAGGCAGACATGGTGATGCTGGGTTTGACAGCAGTCATGAGATTGGTTATGACGATGAGTTAAACAATAGTGACTGTGAAGGAGGCAGACATGGTGATGCTGGGTTTGACAGCAGTCATGAGATTGGTTATGACGATGAGTTAAATGATGGTGACTGTGAAGGAGGCGGACATGGTGATGCTGGGTTTGACAGCAGCCATGAGATTGGTTATGACGATGACTGACTCGATGGTGAATGTGAAGGAGGCAGACATGGTGATGCTGGGTTTGACAGCAGTCATGAGATTGGTTATGACGATGAGTTAAATGATGGTGACTGTGAAGGAGGCGGACATGGTGATGCTGGGTGTGACAGCAGTCATGAGATTGGTTATGACGATGACTGACTCGATGGTGAATGTGAAGGAGGCAGACATGGTGATGCTGGGTTTGACAGCAGTCATGAGATTGGTTATGACGATGAGTTAAACAATAGTGACTATGAAGGAGGCAGACAGGGTGATGCTGGGTTTGACAGCAGTCATGAGATTGGTTATGACGATGAGTTAAACGATGGTGACTGTGAAGTAGGCGGACATGGTGATGCTGGGTTTGACAGCAGTCATGAAATTGGTTATGACGATAACTGACTCGATGGTGCATGTGAAGGAGGCAGACATTGTTGTTCAAGGTTTGACAGCAGTCTTGAGAGTGATCACGACAATGAATGATACGATGGTGACTGTGAAGGAGGCAGACATGGTGATGCTGGATTTGATAGCAGATCAACAGCGACCACAATGAGTGTCAGGATGATGATGGTGGAAACTGCGGTGTGTGGCCACCGTTATGAGCCAATGATAGTGACGTGGAGCTTGCAGAGATCACAACACACTGTTTGACAGCAGTCATGGCGAGTCACGGAGAGTCACATGAGAGAAGCCGTGACAGATTGCGATGTAGGGTTTCCAAGCAGTCATGGCATTGGTCACGTAGGTAACATGATCTAAGTTGTGATAGAGGACATGATGTAGGTTTTGACAGCAGTGATCGCAGAGATGGTAGACGTGATAGCAAACGTGATGTAGGTTTTGACAACAGTGATCACAGGGGCCAAGGTGACTTCTGCTGGGAAAGCCATTGAGCACTGCGCGGGCTTTGACAACAGTCGCAGAAATAATGACAAGTGGGATGACAGTGGCTCTGAGGTGCAGAGAACATGATGCAGGTTTCGACAGTATATGTGACAGCAGTCTTGAGAAGGGACACGCCGGCGACAGTAGAGCACTTAGGAAGAGGTGCACAACATGTGAAATGCTAGCTACTCGTTAAGTGAATCAGTGGAACAGCAGAGCATTTCAAAGTGGAGTTTGAGAACAGTATACGTCCAGAGCCATTCTATGACCTATAGGGGCCAAGTATACATACAGCAATGTCCACGGTGGCAGCATTAGTGAAAATATTGAGTATACATGATATATGCAAGATTTTTCCTAACGTGTCATTCATCAGAAATTTCCACAATCTGTTGCAAAGCAATTTGGCAGGTATTGCCAACAGATAATAAAAAATTATAAAGTCAAGATGCTGAGTGCTCAAGTGATCATGGACCAATAATTCGCAAAGTGAAAAATGTGCATAGATATAGGTGTAATTTAATACAGTATAGAAGAAAGATGAAATTTATCACCATATAATCCCGAGCTTTTTAGTCGCAGTTCATCATCCAATTAACCCCATGTATTGACAGTGTTTCGGCCTTTAAAAAAACTGGACGTCACCAGCAGGACAACTAGTAATTTGGGACCAGATTTACTAACACTTCACGCAATGCAGGGCAGCAAGCAAAGATCCTTGTGTGAGAGGTGTGGCTCACTGGTTAGAGGCGGCAGATCCGTAAGCAGAGAATCGGCCAGGGACCAGGGTTCAATTCCCGACGCGGCAGGGTCGTGGACCAGGGTCAAAACGGACTCGATAATTCTCGCCTCGGTACCTACTCTAACCAGGAACACACTCGGCAACTCTGGGCATTAGCTTGCCTCATCTCCACAACGGCCCCCCACATTCGCCGGGGATGCCTGGTTTCACCTTGGAGATACCCTGGAGGGACCATCTCACAGGGATAGCCAGGACGGGTTCCCCAGCGGTCTACAGCGCCAGGACGCCTCAGGGCAGCAGTGCGCTTTACAAGACACATACATTTACATTTACATTTGTGTGAAAGGGAGACAGCAGAAATGACCATATATATTAAGATATAATAAGGTATGGCACATTACTGATTACTGATGCCTCTTATTCCTGGCACACTGTGTGCTGCCTAGCGCCAAAGAAGGCACCCTTACACCATGGCTGCTTGCTTTTCTTAGAGGCATTTCCCTCTTTCTGTTGATGCTGCATGCTGCCAACAAGGAAATAATGAGGATAAATAAAGATATCTGTCCTCGTTACCCCCAGTTCAGGCATGTGGCTTCATTACCCCCAGTACAAGGAGGTGTAGCACTTTGGTGTAATCCCAAGAACTAATCACTTTAGTAAATCTGGGATTGTGGCCCTGTATGGGGAGCTCTGGTTCTAGGGTGTTTCCATCACTGTCACTTCTAAAGTAGCTTTACTAATGCTTTGTGTTGACTCTGCCCCGTGATTCATTGTCTCCTGTGTCCAGCTAAATCCCACCTTTACAGGGAGATGCTAGCTTCTCTCTTCCAGAAGAAACTCTGGCAAGTCCTTAGATCAGTGCAGTTTGCCTTCCCCTTTTGGGTTTCATTGACAGTAAATAATCAGCTCTCTCTGTCTTTACATGTAGACTGGTGGAACGCAGTGGATGAAAAAAGCAAGGAGAAGCCCGGGCAGTGCCCAGCGGAGACTGTCACAGTCGATGCCCAGATCACCCAGTCCCCATCAGCTCCTCCTTGTGTCAATGGGACAAATGGGACTGAACCAAACTGCACCGGCGAGGGGTCTCTCCCCACACCATCGCCTGACTGCACCAATGGAAGCGAGCCAAACTGCACCAGCGAGGGGACTCTCTCTACACCATTGCCTGACTGCACCAATGGAATCAATGGAACCTCTGCAAACTGCGCCAGCCCTGGGACCCTGCCCACCTCTACACCGGACTGTGCCATGGTCACCGCACAGAGCTGCAGCGAGGACTCAACATGTCCCACAAATGAGAAGTGCTGCCAGACCAGCTGCGGCAAGCGATGCCTGGACCCCATCCCTGGTGAGCTCTTTTCTACACATCCTTGTGAATTTGCGGTAGCACTTGGGTCACACGTGTCTGCTTTCTCCCTTTGTGGTGGTTTTGCCATCTTTCTCTTCCTTCATCTTTCCTCTTTGTGTGTTTTTCCCGCTCTTGATAACAGTAAATATCCGATGAGGAAAAATAAGGGCCTGTCCCCAAAAGTAAGTACCAGCAACCACTGGCTCAAATTAAGGACTGCTCTTGCATGCCTGTCTGAGATGTGCAGGGCGTTCTGTACTTTGGTGATAGACTGAAGCAAAACATGGCTATACCTTTGTCAACCTGTAAATGCAACTCTTGCTTACTCTGAGAAAGGGTGCAAGCACGCAAATGAGCGCAAACTAGTGACTTGGGAGATGGGAAGCTATGACAATGCATCAAATGTCACATTCAGCTCACAGTCCCGTAACTTCTGGATATTCTTAGAACGTTCTAAAGTATCTTGGAGCTCAGTAGTGCAGGAGACCTGCTGTCAACTCAGCTGGACTTCAGCCTCACCAAACCTGCGGATCCTCAATCAGCCAATCAAAAAACATTTCTAAAGCACGGCAAATCATCCATGAGGGTCTCTAGGTGATGGAGATGTTGGCTGCTGTGTGGTGGGTTGTGTATTTGAACCTCCAGGTTCTTTCCTGAATTGCTGGAGTGACTGTGCAGTCCTGAGGTTCAGGGGAAGGTTGTTCCAAGCCTTGATCATCAGGCGTGCAAAGGAGAGTCCTCTGCTGTTGGTTCGGCAGATCCGTGGGGTTTGTGTGAGGGAGAGGAAGGTGGATCAAAGGAGTATTGTTAGTGGTGGAAGGTCAGGCTTCGTCTTTTGTTGTGCAGGCCTTGTAAGGGTTGGTCAGCAACTTGAACTGGCATCTCTTCTGGAACAGGGGCCAGTGTCTTTTCTTGAGGTGGGGTGTGATGTGGATCTTTCTGGGTTCCTTCATTTCATTTAAAGTTGGAAAAACCATCAGGATGCCTGAAGTACAGCATCAGCTAGCTCTGCTGAAACCCATGACCTGGTGGCCCATGCCTCACATAGCCGGCAAGTCACAATGGCAGATTCCCCACCCTACCTAGTGAAGGCTTTCCACCAATTATACTTCCTGCCTTGGACTGGTACGTGAGGTATTGGGTCCCAGGTAGGAAAACAGAAAAATGCCCTGAAAGGATAGATGGAAAATGTCCTGCACATTAGGGCGGTGGAGTGTTCTTTTTCAGAAACAACCCCCTTCTTTGCACATATAGAGGGATCCAGGTGAAGCAGCCTCTGGTCTTTAAATGGGGAGAGGGGTCTTCAGCTGGGGATTTGTTGGCGGGCAGCCACCAGGACCCAAACAAGACCCTTTTCCATCTTTTGGGCAATTCCTTTATAGAAACCACTAAGGACTGAAACCATGAAGAAAAATCAAGCTCCCAGAGACGTAAAAACGAAGGAGCATGGTCAGAGGACAGTAAGGACCCGAGTTAGATCCGCAAGGTGTGAATATCGAAACCACAACATTGGTGGGACGCAATATTCAAGGAGAGAATATCAAAAATTAAATATCAACAGGGAAGTATGTCCAGATTTTCTGTGCCGAACTCCTCAGATATGCGGTACATATATCTTCACGGTATGTATATGTGGCGTTAGGAATAGCATCTATACTTTCCTATAGGGAAGAGGTGTTGTGCAAGGGAAGAGGTGTGGTGCAGCGGCCAGGGCAGTTGACTCCAGAACACAGGGGTTCATGGTTTGCTCCCCTGCGTCGGGGGGTAGGTTAGTCCAGCACCATGTGACTCTGGGCAATAGCTCGCTTAATCTTCCCAGCGGCCCCCAGTGCTGGGATACCTCTCCTGAGGTTGCTGTGCGCTTTACAAATGCTGGTATTTCACTATATGCACTTACCTTTGGTTATTCTGCCCTCAATATTCTTGTGCCACGACACTGTTACAGTCGATATTCCGTATTTTAATCGATAGCAGCAATGTAAAGCCTGCCATGTTCCAGAGGGTTCAATACAATCCACGGCAGCAGAATGTCCATTGACATACTTACTGTTGGCAGCGTTACTGCCATCAAATTGCTACAAGATGGCAGCGATAATTTGCCTACTGGGCATTCCACTCAGGACAGACTGACAGCAACTGCTGGGAATTAAGATGCTTTGTGTTACACCCCCCCACACCCCACCCAACCTTGAAATCAGGTCAGTAAAGCATTAGCGACCACACATTGGATCATTCTGTGTCTTATCTTGAGGTCGCAGAAGGGACACAAGAGACCTGAAATGTTCTTGTTTATACAGCCAATCAGTAGCTAGCAGACCCACAATGAGACTCCCAGTCTCCATCTAGATGACCGGGTCAACCACCCTGGTCTGCCATAGTTGTCTAACCACCAGCACCACCTCTGGGCATCTGAGCCGAAGCACCCAACCACCACCAACAGGAGGACAGGAGGGACCATCCAAGGCACCAAAGATGCATGGATCGGTAGACCTTGGCAATCTGTCCCACCATTCATTGGTGCGAAGAGCACAATGAAGCTACTATTAGGAGGCATGCTGCTGTATTGTACATAGGGGTGGGTGAAACTTCAAACTTTCATAGTAGCAAAAATAATGTTCATGAAACGTATATGCGATACTTGAATGATACTTAGACAGTTGTCCAAGTAATTGTACGCAAGATATCCCTTCACATATAAAAGCCATGCAAGTTCATAAACTGGTCGGTCTCTGTGTGAAACACTCACGGTACGCCCTCTAGGACAATATTCACACGAGATGCTTGCTCACTGCATTGGGGGGGCGAATGATGCTCCATGTATGTCAGCAGGTACATACATCATGCAAGATCTGTGTGTCAGGCAGTCAGCCGGAGGAAGGAGCTGCAAGGTCACAATTTTTAAGGGAATGAGGAAGAGGTCTGGTAATTCAGATTCAGGCGGGTCAGAGGTTTCATGTGGAGTTTCTTTATGAAATCTATGCTCATCGCAGAGCCCTTACTCTGGGCAGGGACGGTGCAGTATTGTAGTAGGCGGTTGTCTCTTTCGCAAAGGAAGTCTTTGGTGTGGGCGGTGTTCATGTTACATTACATTAGAAAAACCATCATCGCACAGATTCCTTTAACGAGTATGACAATAGACCTATGCCTACATCTTCCAGTATACATCTTTATGGGAACACGGATTGCAACTCAATCCCCACTAACCGCACAAGGCAGCATCACACTGAAGGTCAGTATTATCTTAAACATCCCTTTTTCACCTCACCATGTTGAGATATGGTCTAGTGGGTACATTGCCAGCGTATCCTACTGCGAACATAGGTTCTTATTCAACCATAGGTACTTCATTCAAAATCTAGCAGTTTTTCGCATATCAATAAGGAGTTGAATTTGAGTATGACAGAGCTAGTGGCTGGCCATAAATTATCCACGGCCCCCGTTAGAGGTGGAGGAACAGCAGGTTTTCATGCACAGGAGGCTTGGCTCACTGGCCAGTGAGGCAGGATCTCTCAATATAGAGGGCAGTTGTTGGACTTGGCCCTTCCTGAAGGGTCAACTCATATACAGATATTTTGCCATTACCCTCCTGTTTATTTTAACCTGTTTTTGTGGACATTTAGGGCTCTGTACACTTTACCACTGCTAACCAATGCAAAAGTGCTTGTGCTCTCTCCTTAAAATATGTTAGATTGACTTACACCCAGGTGGAATATTTAATTTACATGTAAGTCCCTAGTAATGTACACTACCTGTGACCTGGGTCTGCAAATTAAAAGCTACTAGTGTGCACCTACAGCACTGATTGTGCCACCCACTTAAGTAGCCCTCTAAGCATGTTCAGGCCTGTCTTTTCAGCCTGTGTGTTCAGTTTTAAACTGCCATTTAGACCTGGCTTAATAAATCTTTTGCCAGGCCCAACTCTTTCTTTTTAATACACATGTCACCCCTATAAAAAGGCCCTGGACAATCCAGAAGGCATGGAGCAGTGTATTTAAAATGTTGGACATGTACTTTTAAGATTTACATGCCCTGGTAGTGAAAACTGCTTACATTTGTTCCTCACTGCTGCAAGTCCTGCCTCTCCAATAGGATAACAGTTAAGTTACCTCATTACATTTAATAAGTGGTAATTTTCAAAAAGGAACAGGAAACCAGTTCATGTTTGGTATCTTTTGAATTGTAATGAAAAGGGAGGGGTGAGCTGGGTGCGGCCTCACCTTCATTTAAATTGGCTGTGCCCTGCCCCACACAAAGGCCTGGATACCCCCTGTAATTAGTCTGGAGCCAGGACAAGGAAGGCAGGATGCCTGTGGACTTTAAAGGGAAACCTTTAGAAGCTCCTCCCCACTTCAAAGGAAGGCCCATGTATAAATAATGGACCCTAGATGCCAACTCTCAGTACACTTCTGGACCTGTGGATGCTCTGCCAAGAACGACTGTAGAGCTGCAGAAAGTGCTGCCTGCTGCCCTTCTTCCTGGGTGAGAAAAACTGGTCCTGCATCTGTTAATCCCAGGAACCCCAAAGTGACTCTAAGGGCTAGTTGAATGGCCTCCTGGTCTCGAGGATAGAAAGCTCCAACAACCTTGAACCCAACACCTGGACTCTGCCATCTGTGGGTCTATCCTGCCAAGTGATGCCACCCAAGTCCTGGACCCTTGGAAGTGGGCCTAAGGTGCTCTGCCAGGCTCTGTGGACCCAATGGAACTGATGCATCTCCTCTGCTGCGTAGCACAACCCCAAGTAGAAACAATGCATTGCCGCTGCCGAGTGGCTCTTCCCTGTCACAAAGACCTGTATCGTCTTCACATCCTGCAGTTTCCGCTCCGCTCACGGAAATTGTGACATTTCGACATTTTCGCGTTCCGCGCGGAACGCGAAAATGTCGAAACGTCCGCGAGGAAACGGAAATATACAGGGCAGAATTCATTCTGGCACGATGCTCCTGTCATTTTAAACCTCAGGAAGCACTTACAGATATAAATAAAGCAGGTGCCCGAGTTGAAGGTCAGATTCAGTAAGCATTAATCAGCACAAAAGATTCGTGAGCACGGTGGAGGCTAGGCAGGTGTGCTTTCTCCCCATATCTACCGTCAGCAATTTGCTGTAATCATTGATGGAGGTCTGTGCATCCATGAGTTTCTCGAGCGCAATCCCCGTGTAGTTCCTGACACCAGGAGGTTCTGTCTCCTCATCTGCTGCTCTGGTCGGTCTCTGACCCTTTATAAACAAGAGGCATGTGAACTGCATAGAAGCCTGCCCCACACACTGGCGGTGTGCAACGTCTTCCCACCCTTTCCCCACTATGATGGACAGCTCACTCGAGGGACCCCGGCGCCCATCGGCGTGGTGGCAAAGTTACAGACACACATGGTTGCAGGAGACAACTCTTCTGGCCCTTTACGCAGCTATAGTGTAGGAAAAGCACTATACATGTATTTACCCAACGAGGTAGCACTTACTGATTAGCCAGTAGAAAGCACTGCAGTTGAGTAGAGGTATTGCACAAAACAGTGGCAACTTCTTGGATGGGCAGGATTAATTCTGGCACGATTAATCAGCACAAAATCTCTGTGATCACGCGAAATTTCACGTGATCGCGGAGATTTTTTGCTGTTTCGTGATATTTTGCGAAAGCCACTTTCGCAAATTCCGCCCACCCTTACTTGGAACCAATGCTGCGTGATGCATCCTCAGTGCAGGCCCTCGGATCCCTTGACAACGGCAATCTTGACGACAAAACCGGACTCTGCATTGGAACCGACGCCTTGACTGTGCGATTCATCCTTGATGCTGAACTTCACATTGCAACCCCTCATCGACAGGATCCTCAACGATGACCTTGCATCGCAGCCTTGCTGCACTCCAGAACCGAATCACTGCTCTGGCTGCACACTGCATATTTGCTGTGAATCCAGGCAACGCACTGTGAGAAAGTGCCATCTTTCTTGCATGGTATGCCCCCACTTTTTGCTGAATTGCTGAATGTACTTTGACTGAGTGTGCCCTGGACTCCTGCCAATCAGGTACCCAGGGCCTATGTTCCTTCCCTAAAACCTAAAATCCCAAATTGGAAAACCCTGGCCACATGTCAGCCCCTGGTAAATGGTACCCTAGGTACCCAGGGAAGGCCTCTAAGGGCTGCAGCACTTATTGTGCCATCCTTAGAGGCCCTGTACCCTAACACAACCACACTGCCCTTGCAGGCTGAGTGTTTGGGTACAAGGCAAAACAAAGAGTCGACATGGCACACATCCCTGTGTGCCCTGCCCACAACCTACACTGCCCTGGCATACATCAGCCACCCTTCTAGCTGGGTGCCCTATGCCAGTGGTGTGGGCACAGGAGCATGAGCCCTGTGCCCCTACAGTACCCAGGTCCATTCCTGGGCACTGTAAGTGCAGTGCTGCCATTAAGAGTATATGGTGCTGAGAGCACGTCAAACACGAACTCCACAGCACCATAATGGCAACACTGAAGACTGAGAAGTTTGGTATCAAACTTCTCAGAACATTAAACCCGCACTGATGCCAGTGTGGGGATTAATGTACAAAGCACTAGAGAGGGCATCTTAGAGATGCCCCCTGAAACCTAACCTACAATCCACGTCTGGTCTGGGAGGCTGCCTAGGCTGCCACACCGCAGACATGTTGCTGGACCCCTGGGTGGAGAGCCCCCGCTCTCCTGGGCCTGCAACAATGCACATCCTGGGCGAGGTGCCAGGTCTCCTCCCCAGGATGGGCAGGGGGAAGCTTCAAAGGCATGCCGCCTTTGTGAGCTTCTCCAGGCCACTTGTTGTACCCAGCAAACTGGCCCCCACCGGTTCTGTCCTCCACTCTGGCAGGAAGACTGGCCGGAAACCCCAAGTAAGGAGAGGGGATGTGCCAGCCTGCCAACCCCACCCCCCAGGTGGGGGAGTGAGGTGAAGCACATCTCCGGGCGTTCGCCATCTTGAAGATGGGAAGCCCTGCCAAATCAGGACTAGGCTACTGCCCCCCTCCCACAGGAGAGTGGCAGGATAGGGGGTGTACCCACCCCAGGGCAGGGACCCATTGGTCCCTGCCCTTTACCTACCTGTAACGCCTCTAATTCTAGTATTTTGAGGCACCCTTAAACTTCCTTCTTCAGATTCCAGATTCCGAAAAAGCAAAGAAGAGTAAGAAGAAAGAAGACCTGCCGTGCAGCTGCTAAGAAGAGAAAGACACCAACTGCTTTGGCCCCAGCCCTACCTGCCTGGCGACCCTCGAACCTGCTCCTGCTACATCCCGGCACCTCTTGTGGCCAGCAACCTCACAAACTCCGGAGGACCTGGCTACCTTGTGACTCTGAGCACCTGGGACTCCCATGAGCAATCAACAGAGGGTAAGATTTCCCAACACCAAAAGGCACTACTGCGCCCGGCGCCCGGCGGCCCCCTGTGCCCGACTCCTGGGTACCTACCTATCCTCCAACTACCCAACTTATCTCTCGAAGTGGTGGTGGCACCTGAAGAATCTTCGTCCCCGAGCTTGCAGCCTTTGTTTGTCCTGGAGCTTTCCCATTGAAATCCATTGAGCGCCGAAGGCTCAAAAGCACCCTGCACCCAGCCGCCCGAGTGGCCCTGGCAGTGTAACTTCTACTCTTACCTACTTCCCCATTTGCCCTGAACAAGTGACCAGAGCCAGCCGCGTGGCCTGCTAGTCAGCAGCCACCAACGAAGGCCCCCCTGCCTCCCATAGGATAACATTGGGCCTAACTCACTGTGCCCCAGGCCGCCCCAGTGCCGCTGAGGGTGCAACAACTGTACCAACTTGACCTTGGGAGACCCCTGAGTCTGTGCCCAGAACCTTAACTCTGTTGAGTAATTACCCAAAAGCCGATAACCCAATTTTCTCCATAGGGTAACATTGACTGGTTTCTTCTGTAATTTCTTCTAAGTGTGGCGTTTCTAAAACTTAAAATATCCACCTAAAATCAACCGAGTAACGAAAACGGAAATAGTCACCTGCTATTAGGAGAGATCCCAGTGCTGGATCTTGGTGCCCAGCACTGACCCTGAAAAGTCCTCACAACCGTACTTACCATTAACCCAATTTTTTTCCATAGGAAATCATTGACTGTTTTTCTGTGAAATTTCTTCTAAAAGTGTTGATTTTTGCAAACTACAAATATTCTTTAAAAATCGTACCAACTGTGAAAACGTAATTACTTACCTGTTTTAGATAGAGGTCCCATTATTGAGTCTAGGAGCCCAGCCCTGGATTACAAAAGTAACGAGAACATACTTTACCTGTAACTTGAATTTTCTCCCAAAGGGAATCATTGACTGTTTTTCTATGAAATTTCTTCTAAGTATCAACTTTTAAAATAGCAAAATATTGCCTAAAAATCACAACAGTAACTAAAACTAATTTACTCACTTCATTCCAAGACCTGTCCCAGGACTGAATCTAGGATCCAGTCCTGGTGTTAGAAAAGTAATCCTGAAAGTAATCTATTGCAAATAATTTAAAACTCACATTGAGCTCAATGTATTATTGTGTTTGAAATTGTGTTGCCTATTGCAACAACCTGTAACTATTACCTACAAAAGTCAATTGCATATTGCAAAAGAATTTAACTAAAGCTTCTCATTCTGAGAAAGTATATTTTGATACCTATTGTTGGTTCTAAAATAAAACAACCATATATTTTTTTATATAAACCATTGGCCTAGAGTTCAATTCTTGAGTGTGTGAGACCATTTGCTGACTGAGTGTGTACAACAAATGCTTTACACTGTCCTCTGATACTGCCTTACTGCTCGACCAAGCTACCACTTTAGAGAGTAAGGTGATAACTAACTTTAACCTCTGCCAAAACTCTGGGGACTGTGGACTCTGTACACACTGTACCTATTTGGGAACAGTATATACAGAGCCACTTTCTCACACGCACCACAAACCAGGATTCAAGGTACTTTGTTCAGCGGGCCTACCAGGGTCCCTGTAGCCAGCACGCACTCAATTGTGGTCAGCCTGACCTTTTGACTTTGTCCCAGTCATGCACGACAAGATATCCACAGTTGGAGCTTTGTACTGTTTGATGCTATTTTCTCTAAAATCTTTAAAATTGCATATATCCAGCTCTACTAACTGGAGTTTTGTTGTTTTGGTATTGTTTTATTAAATATTGTTCTATTTTTCTAACATGGTGTGGGATTCTTTTTGTGTGGTGTTTTCACTTTATTACTGTTTGTACAAATTCTTTAGTCATTGCCTCCAAGTTGAGCCTGACTGCTCTGTGCAGCTACCAGGGGGTTGAGCACAGGTTAATCGAGGGTTGGCATGTGCCTTATCCTGACAAGGATTGTGGTTGCTGCTTGAGTAGGGTTTCTTCCCCTCAACCAGTAACCCAATTTCTTGCAACAGTCATCTAGCAAGGGAGCAGAGGCCCAGGCCTCCACTGATCCGATGATCTGGCTGAGCCCTACATGAGCCTGTTAATCTCTGTGCCTAAACATGTTAAATATTAATGGTTATTGGAATGTGTCCATCCCCATTTGATGTAAATATTACATTGTATTCAAATTTTTGAGTTCCCTCTTGATGTAATTATGAAACGTTATTCAAATGTCTGAGTCGCCTCTCCCCATAAATATGAAATGTAATTTAAATGTCTGAGTCCTCACCTGATGCACATGATCCTGGATTGTCTCCCTCACACCACATTGTTATAAAGTGGGTTCACCTCGGCCTACTCTTTATAAAGACACATTTCTACGAATTATAGGTGGTTTTCTGCACCTGAAACACATGCATCAGGTTTTCTCAGTGTTCACCTCGAGGACATTTTATAAACCTTGCCTTACCCAGAAAATTCCTAAAAGGGAAAAAATTAAAGAGTTTGAACTATTCATTGCTGTTGCAGGCACAGACCCTGGAACCACTAACCGGTTCACCCGAGACTCAGCCCGAACCTATTGTCCTCCTAGAAGGCCTTGGAAACTCTCCGATCCGATCACGGAGGTGACTAGTCATACACATGATATTAAGCATCCCGAGTGCGGGTCTGTTAGCAGTGCAGTGGGATCTCAGCACACATAGGGGCATATTCATGCGGATTTTGTACAGGGCAGCGCAGCAGGCAAGACACCGTGCTGCGCTGCATTAAAGTGGAAGGGCAGGAAGGCTCTGTATCTAAGGCACATAGCACATTCCTGTCCTTTCCCCCTGCTCTGGAGCTATTTCAGCAGCCTTCCGCCAATAAAGGCACCCTTACACCATGCTGCAATGGTGCTTACATTGCATGCAGGATTGATTTTGCGCAGAAAGGAAGGGCCACCTTCCTGCACAAAAACAATCCTGGGAGGGTTTTTCCTCTTTCCACGTGTGCTGCAGAAGGGACCCGTAAATATGCATAGTTAGCAAGTTTTCTAGATCTATGCATGATGCACTGTTCCAAACCAGGTTTTTTCCATTGAATTCTGAGACTTGTAGTCCTGTTTTATAATGCAATAAACAAGACTACAAGTCCCAGAATTCAAAGATAAAACCTTGCATGGAGCAGCATATCGCGCATGGACCTGGGAAACTTGGCAGGGCTGTATGCCCCATAATGCATAAATTGTATGTTTGTAAAGGCTGGTTTTGTTCCATTGGGCGCCATGCTTAGCTCAATTTACATCCATTACCGACAACGTCTCGCTGCTTGGAGTAGGTGTCGCTGCTCCACCTGAGCCAGCTGTGGTTACTTCTTGTGTGCGCAGATAGACTTATTTCTTCCTTTGCTCTCGTCCCCAGGCAGCTTCTGCATAAATGACGTGGACTGTGCCTTGGATGCCAAACTCTGCTGTCGGGGCGTCTGCGCCTATGTGTGCCGCCACCCACCGCTGACTGACTTGTTCAAGTACCTTCTCCGTCGCTAGCTGGTAAGAAGTCAACAGAGTTAGACTCCGGTTAATGACTTCCTGTCACTGTCAGAGGCTGGGGAGGAAGTGACGTGGGTATTGATCACGCAGAAGAGTCCAGTAACATGGCTGAGAGTGGAAAAGTGGAAACTGTTGAAAGGAAGGGATATGACAAAGTTAGGGAGATTTAGAAATAAGAAACATACGTGTCTGTATGTGCTTTTCACATATATGACAAATCTTGTCGAGAAATTGTTCTCAAATCCATTTTCTTTGCCGCCCTAGTAAATACGCTGCCACTTCTGTGTTTTCTTCCTCCTCTTTATTTTCCTTCTCCTGTTTCCTTACCAGTGACCCTTCAGTTTAATGATCATCTCAACAGTTTCTCCAGAACTTCCTCAACACCCCTTTCCATTGACACAGTCCACACATAACATAAACTCAAGAATAACCCCCTCCCCTTATATGTTTGCACTTATCTCCACTTTCCTCTCTGTTTATGAACCAGTTCATCGTAGGCATTGAAGACAGACTTTAATGAGAAGTTTGATTTAGTTATTTAACTCTTCCAAGCCTGGAAATCTTTTGTTTTTATTTTTAGGTCTCGCCTACGCAGCGTGCACGCGATGCATAGGATAGACCTTTAGTAATCAGTTCGCTTTTTCGCCCAAAAACGTGCACGCGTTGCATTGCTTTCAATGGAAACGTGTGCATGTTTGACGATTCCCTTGCGGGAGCGAGCTTTGGCAACATCTTTTTGTAATTAACTTCAAAACAGATGGTGCCCAAGGCTCGCTCCCGCAAGTGAATCGCTGTGTTCTTTCGGCCGCCCTCCCCCCACCCCTCCCACTTGTTAACCCGTTTGTTTGCTATTTTGCGTGCGCGAGTTTGTACTTGTCATACGAGCCCCGTATCATGCCTTTGTATTGCTGAATACCAACGCTGCCTAGTCTAGGTTACCCCTCGTGTCTTTTTATTTTTCAAACTACACATCCTGTCTGTCTCACTGTCTTGCAGGTTCCTTTCTTCTCCGTTTTCTCCATCTGTACGTTTTCCTAACTTTCTATTCCTCCTTCTTACAGCTGTTTTTGCCCCCTCTTGCTCATGGTCAAAGTCTGATGAGATAAAAGAAGTCCAGATCCCCAACATGGATGCTGGTGACGTCCACATGCAACCACCAGCACATGTTAAGCGTCGGGCGAGATAGACGTAAAAAAACAGCAGTCAAAGTCAACCAATCAGAGACGGACGCTCGCACCTTCGAGATGCATGTGCAAACACTTAATCCCCATGAGCGCGCGTGCTTCTCGGCTACATTGCCTGCGGTTGGACGGATTACACCACTGTTGTGCAAAAGGGGGGTGCTGGAACAAGTCGGCAAGTGTCTTGTCTGCTGTTATAAATTGCCCTGAGTAGATATTCTGAGTTCATTCACATTTTTTATTATTTTTGATTGAGCCAGCCATCATGACTGACAATACTGGCTTAACGTTTGAGGATGATATGGTCCAGGCTATTCTGCAGACACCAAGTATTCTAGACACTCAGATCACCCAAACTCTTGCACTCACAGAAGAATGGAACAAATTGACTAACCTCAAAAGACAACATATTCGCACTGCACTGCACGCTGCTATCCTCACAGAATATCTGAGAGCAAATATTGCACCACAGGGTCTGGTGGTGACCAATGCACCCAAATTATTTCTTGACAACAACATTTTCAAAATCAATTGGTCCAAAATTGCATGGAAGTGTTCAAGAGATTGGATCATTTTATTGATCACCACAGCCAAAGAAACCTCAGATCTCTTGTTAATTGAAATCCAGTCCTTAGAAAACCAACTTAAGTGCTCCGCTCAAATTACCTTCTATAAAAGAAAGTTGGAAGAGATCACTAAGACTCTTAATGACACCAAAGAGGACCTGATTAAATATAAGGTCAACAAACTTAAAGATATGGACAGATTCACACAGGAGAAAATCTATCCCTATACTAGTGATGAATATGCCCAACCTATTAGGAAGACTAATCAAAAAGGGGCACGAGGATGGCGCCAAAATGCTGATGAATGGTCTTCTAATTCTGACGATTGGAGCCAATCAGAAGGATCTGGCTCCAGCGATTCAGACTATCCCTATTCTTTTGGACAACAACAGGGTCGGGGCAATTTCCAACATAGACCCCCCATGAATCCATGGTGGCCACCACAACCATGGCAGTTTCCACCACAACCGTTTCAGCCCTATGGCTTCTCTGAACAAGGCTTTCAAGGGCCTTTTTTAGGCCATGGCAGGGGCCGAAGAGGCAGACGAAGATACAACAGGAGCCGTCGCCCAGAATCACGGCCAGAACCACAGAGACCCCAAGTACAATGGGATCCGGCTTTGGAACAACGCATCACGAGAAGCATGTCGGGAGCATCGACCGTCACCGGGATAATCTAGTGGTTAATCTCAGTGAAAAAGTCCTCAGTCCTATAGAGTTGACTGTTCTCAATAAAGGACTGGGTTTTGTTCCTACCTACCTGGGCGACGATTTTAAAACCCATCAAGAATATTTTGCTTTCTTCCGGAAAATTCGTCTTTCTTTCTTTTTTGAAAACTCTGGAGAGAGCAGACCTGAAACTAATACTGGTTTACGCATCAAATCTACTTTCCTACCTACATTACAACAACTACCAGCCGAAGTGGCAACTTTTGAGAAAGCTGTAATTCAATCTTTTAATACGAACAAAAAGAATGCTAACATTCCGTTTTTCAATATGACTAAAGCTGAGGAACGCTGTGCTTTGGAATTAGGCACTGATCCCCTTATAGTGATAAAACCAGCTGATAAGGGAGGGGCTACGGTAATCCTAGATTCTTCTGCTTACCGTACGGAATGTTTACGCCAACTGGAGAATACAAAATACTATAAACTCCTTCAACGTGATCCCACACGAAACTACAAAATACCATCTCCATTCTGGTTAATAAAGGACTCGAAGCAGGATGGATCACCAAAAACGAGGCAGAATTTTTGACACCGAAACATTCTAAGATTCCGGCATTTTACATCCTGCCTAAAATACATAAGACACAGAGACCTCCTCCAGGACGACCAATCGTTTCTGGTATTGGTTCTCTTTTGGAACCTTTGTCCCAATTTGTGGATTGGTTTCTACGTCCTTTGGTTTCTCAGATGCCTTCGTATCTTCAAGATACTAAACACATTTTATCATTCCTGACTACCATTTCATTTGATCCCACCAAACACCTCATGGCTTCATATGACGTAGAAGCCTTGTACACTAACATCCCCCAAGCAGACACTTTACGTACTATACAGCATCTTCTAGATGATAATTTACGTACTGACCAGACACCCACCTCTTTTGTCATGGACTGTGCCACCTTAGCCATGCGAGAAAACTTTTTCTGCTTTGAAGACCGCCTATACTGGCAAGTCACGGGCACTTCTATGGGCAGCACTTGTGCTCCCAGCATGGCCAACCTCTACATGCATTGGTTTGAGACCACCTACATCTATTCTGATTTTAATCCATTTCAGCACCAGTTGCTAATATGGAAAAGGTACATTGACGATATCCTGGTCATCTGGGAAGGTGACCAGGCATCCCTACAAGAATTTTCAGTATGGTTAAACTCGTTGAACATCCATTTGAACTTTACTGGGGAATCAAGTAATGTTACTCTTTCTTTTTTGGATTTGAAGTTATACCCCAAAAATTGTATGTTATTCTCCGAACTGTACCAAAAACCCATGTCATGCAATGCATTGCTCAATTACAGGAGCTTCCATCCTCGTGCTCTCCGAGATAATCTTCCTGTAGGACAGTTTCTTCGTCTCAGGAGAAATTGCACTGAGATAGAAACCTTCCACAAACATGCTACCAATCTGGCTGCGAACCTTACAATCCGACAGTATCCTACACATCTGATTCGTAATGACAAGAAACGAGCCCGTAACAACAATCGAGAAGCATTGCTAGAGACGTATCCTAAATTACCTACTGATCGTCTGGTGTGTGTCAGCACTTTTAGCCATCTTAGTGCGACAGTCAAGAAGGCTGTTAATTCGAATTGGCATATTCTTAATAAAGGTAACAAAGTATGTGCCCAACCTTTATTTGCTTTCAAACGCATTCAGAATGTGGGCAATATCCTTACACACACTAGACCTAAAGTTCATACCACCCCGATTCAACAGTATACTATTGACACCATGACACCGGTCAAAGGCCATTTTCCATGTGGAAATTGTGTGATGTGCCCTCTGATCTCACATACTAAAACACTTGATTTGGGCATTAAAACACCATGGACCCTTAATAAACACACTAATTGTAACACCGAAGGAGTCATCTATTTGATACAGTGCCCTTGCGACCTTAAATATGTTGGGATGACTACACGTAAGGTCAAAATACGAATGATTGAACACAAAATTGCTTTCAAGTGTAAGAAATTTAACACCAAGTTGACCCGTGATAAGCCGCACTATCACAATTTGATGGGGCCTTTGGAATCTGTTCTATTCCATAGAGAACAACGTTGGGTTTTTCGTTTACAGAGTAGTAGCCATGGTTTTAATGATGAAATACCATGGGGCTCATTATGAATACTACTGTATATTCGAGTAGCTTATCTTGACCCAGCACAATGTATTTGTTCTATTCTCTGCACGACCATTAATGTGACTACCTACTTTGGTTTGTAATATTACACCTACATTATAAACCCATGCTGTACCTTGTGCTTGGTCAGCTTCCATACTTGTGGCGCATATACTCTTCATGAGGCTAGGTTTTTGTTGCCTTGTTGTACGCATTCCTACAACTTACCCATTGCATATACTATGCATCCTTTTCAAAGTATGCCAAGGATGCTTTGTTGTGCTTAAATGTCATACTCTAATTACAGCTCTCTCTAGTATCGACTATCTTAATTTGCCTACACTTTATACGTCCTAACATGCGTAGCGTTTGAGCAGCCCCCACCTTGTTTGATGTAAACACAGCCGTGATTATACCGGCAATGTTCCGAGTTGAACGTCTTGCACGCGACTGCTTCCCCTTTATTATTCTCTTTTGTGTTTAAAAACTAATGGAGATGGTTTTCATTCTTATTTTTATTTTTACACTTGAGTACGTGTATATATTATACACCCAGTCTGGATGTTATATCGGGACCCGCAACTGTTAGACACGTCCTGTTGCCATGACGACATACACACGTCTCCCTGTTGCCGCCCCCATGTCGATCACATGTATGCTACGGACGTATTCACGCCTGCAGCATTGGCGTCTTCCGGGTTTATTTAAATACTCGCACCATGCAGATTCAAACGCTCCCGTCCGAGACACACAGGAGAACCTGGCCGGATTTGTAGGTGAGCGTTTGGCATTGGACACTTTCTTTCTTTTTCTTTTCTTTTGCGCGGGTACTGAGTTTTCCTGCATGTGTATGTGTAACTGACTGATTATTAGTATCTGTTCAGCTTACCTGCCCTCCGACTCACGGCCAGCGCATATATCTCGTCTTACGAGTACCTTTGGTTTCCTTTTTACTTATCTTTTAACATAACTGCTTTGGGGCAAGTCGGAACTGATTTACATTACACGCCAGGGGTTGGGGCGGGTACTTTGACCGACAGTCTAACAAGCATTTGAATCTATCACACCAATATCGGTCACCATGATATATTGGTAGATTCTTGCAATACTGTCATGTTTCTGTTCCCCTTTATGTCTAGATGTATAGAGTGTTTTGGGTTTGTAGGCTGGACCATACAGTCATTATTGACAATCAATTTTACTTGGCTTCTGCCTACCTGTTTTTGTCCCATTTAACAGAAACCGACAGAGGTGGGTGTCTCTGATGACGGTTGAGTGGGATTAAACTGACAGTACCTAGGTAAGAGCCTTTTTTCCATACAATCAAAGATTCAGATTGTATTAATTTTTATGTCACAGCACCAATACAATGAGAGATCACTCATTTCTATTTTTATTTGTATCATTATTATTTTGCAGACCCCTTGACTACCAACCAAAAGAGGATTGACAGGATTGGTCAAGTATGGTGGTTCTGACAACGAATATTTATTATTTACCATTTTGCACTTTTTTAGCAGAGTGACTTAGTTCTATAGGTCTTGAAGAAAGCCAAGAACTTAGCTGTCATTTATGGCTCAAACATGTTGACCGTAGTAGAATAAGGGTATATATACTTAACCCTTTCTTCACTTGCTTTTTAAACACTACCACTCCTTTGAGAAGAAGAATAAATATTGGTACCCCAGAGTAGGCAGTTTTTAATCACCACTTTTCTAATTTTTGCATTCTGCCCCTCCTTACCTTTGATTTGGGAGACTCTATATGTGCTTTGCACTCCAGCTCCTTCCCATTAGGGGTTAAGTTGCAGCCCACATGGGGTACCTTGCGGTTCCCATGTGTTGGAGGAACCCAATGATGAAGCATGTCACCCTCGGGTGAGTGAGAGTTTTCGTCCAATACTGGTTTGTGCCCTGTCCTTAGCTCTCCGGCTGTAAAGTGCTGCTAGCCTATACAATGTGTGTTTGTTTATAAATTGCAACCATGTGGATTCTGAAAGGCCAACAGGCCCAGGTTAGTCTGTCACTTCATGTTGATGCATCATGAGAGACAATATACACTTTTGCCCAACGCCCTTTATCAAATGCCGGCCAGACGGGGTCAGCCCCTCAGGTTTCGCAGCTTGGCCTGGCCGACTGGCCCAGCTCCAACGGCACTTCGGAGGCAGCGGCATGTCAATAAATCTTCACATTTCCACACAGTGCGGTTGCAAGGGGTGGATGTGTTTGTGATGACGGGGTACACTCAGCAGGGAGGAGACTGTCGCCAGAAAATCTCCTCATTAAGTCTGGCACGCACCCATGCCAGTTGATCACCCTACTTACCCCGCTTCCTGTGAATTTGTTCTATTAGCTCTCCTCTCTCTTATTCTAGCTTCACTTCTTATTGCCTCCTCACTTCTGTCTGCGTTCTCACGGTTGTCCAGTGAAACTATTTCCATCACTTTCTCTTCTGTGCGCCCACTCTCTCTCTCTCCATCGCTGAGCGCCTCCCTGGATTACTTGTCTTCCTGCGCCCTTTGTCTACGGCCGTCACTACAGTGACCCCCCTACCGTCTCATCCCCCTTTCGTGCACCTCGTACCTTGATCTGCGCCGCTCTTAACGAAGTAGATCAAAACCAATTACAACCCAAGTCAAGTACAATTATTTTCCAAATCGCCCTGGCTCGCCATTGTTATTGGTTTGAACCGTCAGCGGGGCTTAACTCGAACAGACGGTTTCGATGTGGACTTCAGGCTGAACACCGAGCGCGCTCAGCTCTGATGGACGTTAATGAAGGGCCTCATGCATCCGTGTGTCACGTGGTCTTAATGAACATCATCCCCTACCGGAGCTGCTCTCTCATGGTCATTGATGATGTAACAGATCGTCATTTTTGTCTCCATAGCTTTTTATTGATTTGAAACCTCACGATAGGACATTCTTTAATGAGATGTCGATCATTTCACCACAGGAAGCTAAAACAAGCATTGGCATAGCCAAAATGTCTTGCTTTTGGGACCTTATAAGTATTTATTTATGCAGCACAATATCCTTGGTGCAACATCAACTGTTGCAAGGCTAAACACTTATAAAGGTCCCAAAGGTGAGACCTATTGGCTATGCCAATGCTTGTTTTAACTGTAATGCACAAAACATTAACTTGAGGTTTCGGAAAGAAGATCTTTCACCAAGGAACACGTGCCAGAGTTGGGCTCATCAGCTTTGACTGTCCCCATGCCTTGACTGTCCCCAGGCATGCATGGACCCACCTCAAGTGTCTGCCTTGGGGTCCGGCCAAAAGGTTTTATCTTCTAAATGGTCACTTCACTCCTGGGAGAAATGATACCATTGACTTTTACAACTGTTCTGCAGCCTTGTCTAAGCAGATCTCCAATGCCTAACAACACCTGGCCCTTTCTTCTTGTTACTACTGCAGCTCAAAACTGTCGGTGATGGGTTTGTGAAGGTCCATGCCGATTCATAGCGCCCTGTGTGTCCTTGCAATGCTCACACCACATACATTGAACGAGGTCCGGGAGATCCCAACCTTTACCCCACTAAGACCTTCAGTCTCTGCTCTGACGTATGTAGCAGAAATGAGAAGTATTAGGCTCATAGGAGTGGGACCCACGTCACATTTTCAGGATAACTGCTCAAAATGTACTTGCATACAATGTACCTAATGGGAATAACTTGCATGGACAGTGGTAATGCTGAAAACCTGTAATGGTCCCTGCCTTTGTAGGCCCTACTGAATGTTGGAGTAGTGGAGATAAAAAAAAATGTAGTATTACAAGCCAACACAAAGATTTATGCTACTTTGATTTGTGGAGTTACTTGACCCAATTCCATATACGATCCTTAAGAGGGGCTTCAGTCCACTACGATGAGATGTGGGGTTCTTGAGGAAGGGGGTGAATAGAAGACATTTGAGCCTGCTGCTGATTAACTCTTTGTATCTTCATGTGGCCTCACTTGTTTATCTTTTTCTCTGCAGGAAAAGAGTAAAACCCTGCTTTATGAAAGGCTCAGGAAGGCAGAGGAGACCTCAGAACACCAACCACACTTGAGCTAAAACAAACTTCAAAGCAATCAATATCACATCAATGCAAATGACATCTATGGTCCGTGGAATGACCCGCTCTCTTGCCAGACACACAATCAGTGCATTCCGATCTCACTATTCCTGCCGGAATCTGCGACTGCTGCGTTTTAGTCCATCACCAATGCACATCTTGGATGGGGAGCTGAAACCGCCAGGACACCTGAACCCTGAAAGCCTAAACAAAGGTCAATGTCATATAAGGACACGAGAGACCCAACAATGTGCCTTTAAAATGAAATGTGGTCTCCAGCTCCAAATATGAGAACCTTGGCAGGAAGAAGCAGTGAAGTGTCCAGCACCAACCTCAAAGTACGAGATGGAGCTGTGAATTAGATTATATACAGGTTAATAACCAGCTGTTGTGAAATCTGCTCATATTTCAGGAATGCCTCCAGGTTGTGGAACCGAAGGATGCCCAATTGTGTCTCTGGCAGAAAAGTCATCATTTAACCGCTTGTAACCTTGTGGTAACTATTCTTAATAAAGAACAAATGGTTCCAGCACCACCCTCTCTGCATCTTTTTTAGTTTGTATATATTTTGTATATACTTCTTTGTAGGCTTACAGTCTGCCCACTGGTTTTCATTTGTTCCTTTCAATGTCCTTCCCACGGAGCAGGGACCAAGTAGTGTATCTTTACGCTTTATTTGTTTGGGGGACTATTTTTTCCTTCTTGCCTGCTTGTGTTACACTGTGGGGGCATGTTCAGCTTCAGCGCCGTATTTTACGTCCTCACTCCTGCCCGTTGCTGCCGTGCTTCAGTTTTCACCATGGTGGTCACAATCCTAACTTATCTACATGGGCTACGGGCTTCACATTTCAGCACAACACCTGCTTTCACAGGGTTGTGACAGCCACCATCTTTGCCCACATCCAACAGATTAATCCGATACTCGCTGCCCACTTCTGGCCTACACACAGCCTCTTCCCATTTCTACAACCTCCCGTTCCCCCCCCCTCCCCTAAAGGCTTTTTTGATAGTTGCTCAGTGACCTGTCCAAAACCGCCACAACAGTACTGTTAGACCTGGCATCATTGGCATGAGTCTCTCCTCCATTTTTTTTTCTGTTTGCCTCCTCTGTTTACGATGTTTTTGCTGGATTATTGCTTTGGGCACTGTGCCACTGCTGATCAGTGCCACAGTGCAAGTGCTCCCTATGTTAAATTGTTACATTGATTGGTGTTACCATGATTGGCTTGGTTGACTTACTGTTCAGACCCTAGTCTAGTGCACTGCGTGTGCCAAGGGCGTGTAAGTTAACTGCTGCTGGTGGGCTTGCAGCACTGGTTGTGCCACCCACAGAAGCAGCGTGCAAAATGTGTCTCAGGCCTGCCACCGCGGCGCCTGCGTGCAGTCCCTGACTGCCATGTCGACTTGGTAAGGAAACCTACTTACCAGTCTCTAAACCTTCACTTTGCCACATTTCAGACACCTCTATGGTAGGCCCTAGGGCAGGGTGCATTGTTGGTAAAAGGTAGGTCATGCCCTGACGTGTGTGGCATGACCTAATAGTGAATTACAGCCATTTTCGTTTCTCACTATTGAAGGGCTACCTGCCTCCAATAGGCCAGACTGGGCAGACTGATTATTAACTCCATTATAATCTATCTGACTCAGGGAGCATGGTAGCAAGTCGAGTTTAGTATCCCTGAACTCAGAATTTAATAACACACCCTTTAGGATGGGTGGTTTTTAAATTCTATGTTTGAAAATAGCACTTTTAGAAAGTGGCTATTTTCTTGTCCAACTATCTACCGGTCTCTGCTGGTTTGGTGTGTGTGTCAGGGGCTGGGTGGCTCCAGAGGTCTGAGTGAGTCAGTGTGGGATGAATGGGGCGTTTACACGTAGAGTGAGGGAAGAGTAGCCTGCCCTGCCTGACACAATACTGGCTCCGCCTCCTGCTGGGCGACTGATAGCCCTGCTCCTGCCAGTGACAATACTGGCTCCGCCTCCTGCTGGGCGGCTGAGGACTCTGCCCTGCTCAGTGAATAGGCCAGGTGCCTCTGCCTGGCAACACCCACAACAAACCTGAGCTGGTGGGAATCTCCCTGCTTGGACAAAGGGAACAAAGGGAAAAAGGGGTATAAGAGAAGGACCCCTGAACCAAGAACTCAGATCACTTCTGACAAGGAAACCTGTACCAAGGACAAGAAGCCTGCTGATCTAAGGGCTTGCCTCCTCTTTCTGCCAGAGTGCTGTTTTGCTGTGGAGGAACCTGAAAGCTGCTTCTTTATTTTTGCCAAGGAACAAGGAGAGAGGAACTTGGTGTGTACTCTCTGAACACTTGCTAGGAAATCTCCAAGGACTGGAAGAGTGCCAGTCTCCTGTTGAAGTCACAGGGCCAAAGGACTTCACCATCTACTGAATTGCTGAATTGCTGGAAAGTGTTGTTTCCAGTACACAAGGGAAAATCTGCAGTCTCGACGCCAGCAGCAACGCCAGTGAGCAGTGGGTATCGGCCCCGGCTCCAAGTGACCCCGTCTCGACGCCGGTATCGACGCCAGTGAGGAGTGAGTATCGGCTCTACCTCCAAGCGACCCCGTCCCGACGCCGCTGCTGATCGCATCGACTCGACGCCCTTCTCGACGCCGTGAGCGCTGCTCCGGCCCGACATCCCTCGACGCCGCTGCGGATTGACCCGACTCCGAGGCACGACCTCGACGCCGATCTCGACGCCGTGGATCATCGTTTTCTTCGTTTCTCAAGGTACTGTACTTGTGGGGTCTGTTGCGACTCCAGGCTCGACGTAGCGCTCCTCGCGGTCGACGCCGAACCTTGGGAATCGTGTAGACTCGACGTCGTGTGACTCCTGGGGGGTTACATTGTTGCCAAAGAACTGTGCTCAGAAGAATACTTTGCTAAAGAACTATTTGCCAAGAAGAAACCTTACTTGAACTATTATTTTTCCTTCCAAAGAGTATTTATTGAGACTGTGGTATATTTTTGTCGTTATTTGGTCTTGTGCTAAGCCTTATATAAAAATACTATTTTTATAATAACTTCTGTGTCGTGTCCATCTGTAGTGTATTCACTTTATTACTGTATGTGGTCATAAATGCTTAACACACTGCCTCTGAGATAAGCCTGTCTGCTCTGCCAAGCTACCAAGGGGGTAGCAGGGGTTATCTGAGTGTGTAATCCCCTTGCCCTGACTAGAGTTGGTTGGTCCCTATTTGTCAGAAGTGTATACCTCTGCCAACTAGAGACCGCCGGTTCTAACATTGGTGGTCAGTGGTGAGGATTTGAACTTTGCATTTATGACTCATGTGCAGTGATTAGTGTACGCTACATAGTGAAAGCAGACCATAACGCAGCCACAGTCTGTTTGGTAGGATATTCTATTTTTGTTCTCCGCTTTCCTGGAGCTTATTTTTTTTAAACACTGCCAGTTTTGACCATGGAGAATGCCGGAGCTGCTACACCTGTGGAGATTGTTGTGGGGGAATTTGATAAGGAGAAGATAGATTCCTACAAGCTAAAGGATCTAAGAGGATTTTGCAAGCAGTTTAAAGTTCCTACCACAGGTCTCAAATTGAGAGGCGACTTCCTCAAAGCGCTGAAGGCCTGGTTAGAGGCCAGAGATCCCTCTGACCCGGTGGTGGTACCGGAAGAGGAAGAAGAAGAGGAAGAGGAAGAGCCCACAGGTGGGCCAGTGTCATCTCCAGGCAGCAGTGTTTCCTCTAAGAGCCTTTCTCCTGAAGAGTTGGAAGACAGGGAGAAGGAGAGGGAATACAAGTTAGAGATGGCAAAACTTAAATTAGGAGGGCAGTTGGAATTAGAGAATGCAAGAAGCAAGAGAGAAGCTGAAATGGAGAGCAAAAGATTAGATTTTGAGAGAGAGAAATTAGCGTTTGAACGTGAGAAGATGGTGAGGGAGATGGAGCTTAAAACTAAGAGTTTAGAGTTGAATCCCTCTGGTGGCAGCACTCCATCTGTGCCTGCAGAAAGTAGGTTTTATTTTCCTAAAGATGTGATCAAAGATTACAGTAAGAATGAAGATATTAGCCAATGGTTTAAAGCATATGAGTTAGCGTTATTGGCCCACCGGGTCCCTGAGAAGGATTGGGGAACGGGGTTGTGGAGCCGCTTTACAAACGAGGGGAGAGATACCTTGTTGAGCCTTCCTGCTGAGGATAGGATGTCTTATACTCATATGAAAGATGCTTTAATGCTGAGATATGGCTTAACCCCAGAAAAGTACAGACAAACCTTTAGAGAATGTAAGAAGTTGCCTGGTACTACGTGGGTTGAATATGTGTCTTTTTTCTGCAGAACCATGGATGGTTGGATAAAGGGTAGCAAGGTTGATAGTTATGATGCTCTTTATGATTTGTTTGCTTGGGAGCACTTGTCTAATAACTGTTTTCCAGAGCTACGCCAGCACCTTGTTGATAGCAAGCTATCTAACCCTAGAAAACTTGCTGAGGAGGCGGACCGCTGGGTCAGTACCAGGGTCCACAAGGGTCCAGTGGGAGACTCAGCCAAGGGTGGGCAGGGTCCCCAGCAGAAGAGTGGGGGGGACAGGGGTAAACAGAGGGAGTTTCAGAAAGGGCCCCAAAGTAGTCCCCAAGGGAACCAAGGGAAGGGTTCCCAGCCTCCCCCTGTAAAGAAGCCAGAGGCCCCGACAGGTAAACCTGTTCACAGGGGCCCCATGACCTGCTATGCCTGTAAGCAGGTGGGACACCGTTATTATGATCCCCAGTGTCCCATGAAGGATTCGAATGCACCGCCGCGTGCACCCCCTCGTCAGGTAGCGAGTGTAGCCCTGGGAGGGGATGAGATGGGTGCCCCCGGTGGGTGGGGTCCCGCAGAAATGTCCCTGGTCTCTTTAGGAGACGTGGAAATGGTCCCTCCAACCCCTCTGCCTAGTAACACTAAGAAATATAGGCAGTGGGTGACCATTAATGGCCATAGGGTGGAAGCTCTCAGAGACACCGGAGCGAGTGTGACAGCTGTCAAGTGTCACTTGGTGTCCAGAGAGCAGGTGGTCCCTCATGCATTCTACCCCGTTGTAGCTGCTGACAACTCACAGAGTCAGTGTGAGGTAGCTCAAGTTCCCTTTGAGTGGGGGGGGGTCTCAGGTACTCTTCAGGTTGCTGTGAGGCCCGCCATGCCTGTTGATTGTCTCTTGGGCAATGATTTGGAGGACTCCCCTTGGGCTAAGGTGGAGAGAAAAGCGCATCTGGAAATGTTGGGTCTGCCTGAGTGGGTGTGTGCGACCACCCGGTCCATGTCAGTCAGTAAGGGTGTTGATGGGGGCCCGGAGCCTGAAAGTATGGCCCAGGTCCCAACCGCGAAGAGAAGAGGCAGGGGGCGCGGGAAACCGTCCCCCATCGTTCCCGCGGTCCAGGAGGGAGCAGACCCTGAGGGGGATGCCCTGGAACCGACAGGAGAACAAGTGGCCGAACTGGGAGACCTGCCCGAGCTGACCCACTGGCAGCAGGATGGTGGTCCCTCCAGGGAGGAATTTTGTGCTGAACAGAAAGTGTGCCCTTCTCTTGTGGGTATGAGGCAGCAGGCCTCAGCCCAAACGACAGGTGATCAGTCAGGATCACATTGGGTCTACTGGGAGAACGACCTCCTGTATAGCGAGCCTAAGGCTGCTGAACCTGGGTCAGCCCGTGTGCTGGTGGTACCCCAGCGCTTCAGAGCCTTCCTACTGGGGTTGGCTCATGACGTTCCGTTAGCTGGACATCTGGGGCAGGACAAGACCTATGACAGGCTTGTCACCCATTTTTATTGGCCTCAGATGAGAAGGGATTCAGATATCCATTGTAGGACATGTCAAACTTGCCAGGCAAGTGGGAAAAGTGGGCGGAAGCAGAAGGCTCCCCTCCAACCTTTTCCCGTCGTCAGTACCCCCTTTGAGCGAGTGGGAATTGACATTGTGGGGCCACTGGACCCCAAGACAGCCATGGGCAACAGGTTTATCCTGGTCTTGGTGGACCATGCCACCCGGTACCCGGAAGCCATCCCTCTCCGAACAGTGACGGCCCCCGTGGTGGGACGGGCACTGATGGGTGTTTTCTCCCGCATGGGGTTCCCCAGAGAGGTGGTGTCAGACCGGGGCACCAACTTCATTTCGAATTATATGAAGTCTCTGTGGAAGGAGTGTGGGGTAACCTACAAGTTTACCACTCCTTACCACCCTCAAGGTAATGGGCTGGTTGAGAGATTCAACCGGACCCTAAAAGGCATGATCATGGGTCTTGAAGAACCAATGAGGCGTAAATGGGACGTCCTCTTGCCATGCCTGCTGTTTGCTTACCGTGAGGTGCCACAGAAGTCTCTAGGGTTCAGCCCCTTTGAGCTTTTGTATGGTCACCCGGTAAGAGGACCTTTGAGTCTGGTCAAAGAAGGCTGGGAGCAATCTCCCAGGAAACCTCCCCAGGATGTATATAGTTACATGCTGGCCTTTAGGAACCAGACTCGGCGCTTCAGAGATCTTGCTCAGGCAAATCTGGAGGCCAGCCAGGAAGAGATGAAGCGGTGGTACGATCAGAATGCCACTCTGGTTGAGCTTCAACCTGGTCAGAAAGTTTGGGTCATGGCCCCTGTGGAACCTTGTGCGCTCAAGGACAGGTGGACTGGACCATTTGAGGTTGTGGAGAAAAAGAGCGATGTCACCTACTTGGTGGACTTGAAGTCTCCCAGGAACCCCTTAAGGGTCCTGCATGTCAACCGGTTAAAGCCCCACTTAGAAAGGTCCGAAGTGGGCATGCTCCTTGCCACAGATGCTGGGATGGAGGAGGAGAGTGAGCCTCTTCCTGACCTCCTGTGTGCAAAAGAAAAAGATGGGTCAGTGGATGGTGTTGTCCTCTCTGACACACTGACCCCTGAGCAGCAGCAAGATTGTCGCCATCTGTTGGTACAATTCCCTGATCTGTTCTCCTTAATCCCTGGTGTCACTCAGTGGTGTGTCCATGATGTGGACACTGGGGACAGCACTCCTGTGAGGCACAAGGCCTACAGGGTGACTGACAAGGTCAGAGCATACATCAAGGAGGAGGTCTCCAAGATGTTTGCCTTAGGGGTGGTTGAGTCCTCTAGCAGTCCTTGGGCCAGCCCAGTGGTCTTGGTCCCAAAGGCTGCAGCGCCTGGTGCTTCACCAGAACTTCGGTTCTGTGTGGATTACCGAGGACTCAATTCGGTCACCAAGACTGACGCGCACCCCATCCCCAGAGCTGATGAGCTCATCGATCGGTTGGGGGCTGCCCGGTACCTTAGTACGTTTGATCTAACGTCTGGGTACTGGCAGATCGCCTTGACTGATGGGGCAAAAGAGAGGTCTGCATTCTCCACACCAGATGGGCACTACCAGTTCCGGGTGATGCCCTTTGGGATGAAGAATGCCCCTGCCACATTCCAGAGGTTGGTTAACCAGGTATTGGCCGGGCTGGAAGATTTCAGCGCCGCCTACCTGGACGATATAGCAGTGTTCAGCGCCAGCTGGGAGGAACACTTGCGCCACCTCCAGGAAGTGTTGTTGGCCCTGCGCAGAGCAGGCCTCACAATCAAGGCTAGTAAGTGCCAGATTGGGCAGGGTTCAGTGGTGTACTTGGGGCACCAAGTAGGGAGCGGCAAGGTGGCCCCCCTGCAACCCAAGATAGATACCATCCTGGCTTGGGAACCGCCCAAAACCCAGACTCAGGTGAGAGCCTTCTTGGGTCTCACGGGTTACTACAGGAGGTTTGTCAAGGGGTATGGCAACATTGTGCACCCCTTGACCTCGCTGACTTCCAGGAAGCAGCCGAGACTTGTGATCTGGACTGACGCCTGTCAGAAAGCCTTTGACACCCTGAAAACTGCAATGTGTACAGCACCGGTCCTCCAGGCACCCGACTTTTCAAAAGAATTCATTGTCCAGACGGACGCTTCAGAGCATGGTGTGGGGGCTGTTCTAGCACAGATGAATGAGGAGGGCCGAGACTTACCTGTAGCCTTCATCAGCCGGAGGTTACTTCCCAGGGAACAAAGGTGGAGTGCGATAGAGCGTGAGGCATTTGCTGTGGTCTGGGCGCTGAAGAAGCTAAGACCCTACTTGTTTGGGTCTCACTTCCGGGTTCAGACGGACCACAGGCCCCTCAGATGGTTAATGCAGATGAGGGGTGAGAACCCAAAGCTGTTGAGGTGGTCCATTTCCCTACAGGGGATGGACTTTACGGTGGAACACCGCCCTGGTACAGATCACGCCAATGCTGATGGTCTGTCCAGATTTTTCCGCCTTAGTGATGAGGACTCCCTGGGTGAAGGGTAGTTCTCCCCACATTTCAGCTGGAGGGGACACGTGTTAGACCTGGCATCATTGGCATGAGTCTCTCCTCCATTTTTTTTTCTGTTTGCCTCCTCTGTTTACGATGTTTTTGCTGGATTATTGCTTTGGGCACTGTGCCACTGCTGATCAGTGCCACAGTGCAAGTGCTCCCTATGTTAAATTGTTACATTGATTGGTGTTACCATGATTGGCTTGGTTGACTTACTGTTCAGACCCTAGTCTAGTGCACTGCGTGTGCCAAGGGCGTGTAAGTTAACTGCTGCTGGTGGGCTTGCAGCATTGGTTGTGCCACCCACAGAAGCAGCGTGCAAAATGTGTCTCAGGCCTGCCACCGCGGCGCCTGCGTGCAGTCCCTGACTGCCATGTCGACTTGGTAAGGAAACCTACTTACCAGTCTCTAAACCTTCACTTTGCCACATTTCAGACACCTCTATGGTAGGCCCTAGGGCAGGGTGCATTGTTGGTAAAAGGTAGGTCATGCCCTGACGTGTGTGGCATGACCTAATAGTGAATTACAGCCATTTTCGTTTCTCACTATTGAAGGGCTACCTGCCTCCAATAGGCCAGACTGGGCAGACTGATTATTAACTCCATTATAATCTATCTGACTCAGGGAGCATGGTAGCAAGTCGAGTTTAGTATCCCTGAACTCAGAATTTAATAACACACCCTTTAGGATGGGTGGTTTTTAAATTCTATGTTTGAAAATAGCACTTTTAGAAAGTGGCTATTTTCTTGTCCAACTATCTACCGGTCTCTGCTGGTTTGGTGTGTGTGTCAGGGGCTGGGTGGCTCCAGAGGTCTGAGTGAGTCAGTGTGGGATGAATGGGGCGTTTACACGTAGAGTGAGGGAAGAGTAGCCTGCCCTGCCTGACACAATACTGGCTCCGCCTCCTGCTGGGCGACTGATAGCCCTGCTCCTGCCAGTGACAATACTGGCTCCGCCTCCTGCTGGGCGGCTGAGGACTCTGCCCTGCTCAGTGAATAGGCCAGGTGCCTCTGCCTGGCAACACCCACAACAAACCTGAGCTGGTGGGAATCTCCCTGCTTGGACAAAGGGAACAAAGGGAAAAAGGGGTATAAGAGAAGGACCCCTGAACCAAGAACTCAGATCACTTCTGACAAGGAAACCTGTACCAAGGACAAGAAGCCTGCTGATCTAAGGGCTTGCCTCCTCTTTCTGCCAGAGTGCTGTTTTGCTGTGGAGGAACCTGAAAGCTGCTTCTTTATTTTTGCCAAGGAACAAGGAGAGAGGAACTTGGTGTGTACTCTCTGAACACTTGCTAGGAAATCTCCAAGGACTGGAAGAGTGCCAGTCTCCTGTTGAAGTCACAGGGCCAAAGGACTTCACCATCTACTGAATTGCTGAATTGCTGGAAAGTGTTGTTTCCAGTACACAAGGGAAAATCTGCAGTCTCGACGCCAGCAGCAACGCCAGTGAGCAGTGGGTATCGGCCCCGGCTCCAAGTGACCCCGTCTCGACGCCGGTATCGACGCCAGTGAGGAGTGAGTATCGGCTCTACCTCCAAGCGACCCCGTCCCGACGCCGCTGCTGATCGCATCGACTCGACGCCCTTCTCGACGCCGTGAGCGCTGCTCCGGCCCGACATCCCTCGACGCCGCTGCGGATTGACCCGACTCCGAGGCACGACCTCGACGCCGATCTCGACGCCGTGGATCATCGTTTTCTTCGTTTCTCAAGGTACTGTACTTGTGGGGTCTGTTGCGACTCCAGGCTCGACGTAGCGCTCCTCGCGGTCGACGCCGAACCTTGGGAATCGTGTAGACTCGACGTCGTGTGACTCCTGGGGGGTTACATTGTTGCCAAAGAACTGTGCTCAGAAGAATACTTTGCTAAAGAACTATTTGCCAAGAAGAAACCTTACTTGAACTATTATTTTTCCTTCCAAAGAGTATTTATTGAGACTGTGGTATATTTTTGTCGTTATTTGGTCTTGTGCTAAGCCTTATATAAAAATACTATTTTTATAATAACTTCTGTGTCGTGTCCATCTGTAGTGTATTCACTTTATTACTGTATGTGGTCATAAATGCTTAACACACTGCCTCTGAGATAAGCCTGTCTGCTCTGCCAAGCTACCAAGGGGGTAGCAGGGGTTATCTGAGTGTGTAATCCCCTTGCCCTGACTAGAGTTGGTTGGTCCCTATTTGTCAGAAGTGTATACCTCTGCCAACTAGAGACCGCCGGTTCTAACAAGTACTATGAGATAGTAACTCTTTACTCATGACATTGCCCTAGGTACGAGACAGAAGGCTTCTTATAAACTAGCAAACAGTGTCAGAACTCAGGCACTCAAGTGCAATTAACCAATTAAGCCCTTGTCTTTCGACCCTGTGGAATTGTTTGCTGGCCGGTTTGGGAGTGTTGCGCTGCTGAACTGTTCTTTCGCTGGGACCCTGCGTTTTGTGAACTACTGTTGCCGCTGCCACCAGTGCTACAACTCGCGTTTCCCGCTTCGCGGGAAACGCTCGCAGCTGGGGGGGGACTGAGGCAAAGAGGCTGGTAGACTACACTGACCAGAATCCTCCAGGGCCTGAAGCCGCCTCCTTGTCCCGCCCATGCCAGGTGGAATAAATTGACCATCAGCTACGCGCATTGCGGGAGCCCTTGTCTTTCGACCCTGTGGAATTGTTTGCTGGCCGTTTTGGGAGTGTTGCGCTGCTGAACTGTTCTTTTGCTGGGACCCTGCGTTTTGTGAACTCCTGTTGCCGCTGCCACCAGTGCTACAACTCGCGTTTCCCGCTTCGCGGAAAACGCTCGCAGCTGGGGGGGACTGAGGCAAAGAGGCTGGTAGACTACACTGAACAGAATCCTCCAGGGCCTGAAGCCGCCTCCTTGTCCCGCCCATGCCAGGTGGAATAAATTGACCAACAGCTACGCGCATCGCGGAACGCACGCGGGAACGAGCCCGGGCGAAGCCCGGGACAAGGGCGGGCCCTCTGTGGCCCTCAGAGGCCTGAAGAGACTGGGCTGGGCCCGAGACCTTGGTTTTCGTGAACTGATCCCTCTTTTTTAAGTAACAAGTGAGACTTTAATTCTTTTTAACATTTATGTATAGTAGCACTGCAACTTAAACACGTATTGTTTCTATTTAGGATGTCTAAGGCTAAAAATGATAAAACTGCTACGGGCCATAGCACTATTGACAATTACATGGTAAAAAAAGTCACTCAGATCAACAGTGAACGTCGGGCATCTCTAGGGAAAGGGCCCCCTGCAACAGCACTGGTTGAGATGCCGCCTCTGATAGCGACGGACGCTGAGGGAGAGGCCAGCGTCAATTGTGCTGCTAGAGAAAACCCGGTCACACCGATTGTGGTAAGGACTGAGGTCCATATAGAACACCAAGATACATCCAGTGAGGATTTGGAGGAAGTTCCGCCAGCTATAAGGCCGGTACGCAACTGTAGGCGAACACAGATAAAAGGGGGTGGGAAACAGAAGAAAAAAACTACTGCTGTAGATTCTGCTATTGTTAATGTCCCACTTAATAATACCTTTGTGTTTACCGGAAACAAGGAGAATAACTTAAATGCTAATATTGTACAACTGGTTGCCCTCATAAAAAACCTTGAGTCTAAATTGGAATCTAAGGTAGAGGAGGCTATCAGACCTTTAACCACCAAGATAGACACTCTAAAAGCAGAGGTGTTCAGGCTTGGTGGCCTGGTATCTTCGTACCAGGCTGCAGTTACTGGATTAAGGGATAACCCTGGGGAAGGCGGACAGGCAGGGATGGTGCGGGGAAAAATGCAGTCAAATTCCACTAATACGATGGCAGTACCTACCACCGTGAGCAGGGTTCCAATAAAAGCAACCACACCAGCCACTCAAATAACAATGGATCCACAGATTCAATCTAACCCTGTTTCAAGACAGGGAACAGATAGTAGGCCGCACAGGAGTAAACGCTATCTTAACCTACCGCCCGACTGTGCGCCATTTGTGGTAGTCCTAACTAATGTCCCACCCTGCGGTACTCATCCTGCCTCACCCTATGACGAGTCTCACGCCTCACTTAAAAACAAAACAGTGTCATGGCTTAATAAAAACTGTGGCATTCCAATTGCATATTTTGATCTGATAGTGGCAGTCAGGCGGGTGAATTGGGTGGGCCCATCAAAAAAAATGGGAAGCGGAGACTGCATTGTTGTGAACTTCAAACATCCCCAACATGTGGCCACCGCTCTCTTAAGAGCTTCGTCACTGATATATAATGAAAGCAGTATATGTGTCCGACCTCTGGGGTACTTCTATGCCCATCTCATAATTCCCCCCAACAAAGGTTGTTTAGTCCAGTGGCTGAAACTCAGACCCAGGCCATGGACACCCGCTCTCAGTATAATATTGTTAACCCGAGAGGATTTGGAAACGTTACCAATACACAGAACAGACCTAATTTTGTGGCCCAACCTTATTCCGGGTTTAACATCAACACACAGAACAGGTACGACCTTCTATCTGGCCTGGACATGTGTGATTGACATGAGATCCCTGTGGGTCAGGGCATCTCAATCTCAGATGAACTGGTACCTATCCTGAACTCACAGGATAAAAACTGTGGTAGCAATGTTGTCTCATGGAACATTGCGGGGTTGGCTGCAAAAATGGCAGACATAAACTGGGTCAACTACATTAAGCAATTTAAAGTTATCTGCCTACAAGAGACATGGCTGGTTGAATGTGATCTTTTTCTAGAAGGGTACAAGGCCTTCTATGTCCCGGCCACACCATCATTAAGAGGCAGACCTAAGGGTGGACTGGTGATTTTCGTTTCTATCCTTGTTACCTGTAAAATCAGCAGAATTGATGCAAATGATCCTGGTATGATGGGTTTGGTTTTAAATGGGGAACACTGCCGAGTATGTTTAGTGAATATTTATAATGCTGCCAATGTCACTTCAGTATCTAATTCCGTATCTGTCCTGCATGCCTTTCTCATTTCCTCTCTAAATGATTTTAATCACAACCTCATGATTGTGGGGGATCTAAATGTCCACTTGTGTGGAGACCCTCTGCACAAATGCATAAATGATTTAAGTTGTGAGCGTATGGAGGGACTCCACCTGGATCACACAATGGCTGAGGAATTATGCATTGCTCTCCTTGATAACCTGGACCTCTCCCTGGCCATGACACTCAGGGATCCATTTAAATGTTTTGATACTCCAACCTTTAAGGGGCATGGGAGGGGCACCTTTATTGATCACATGCTGTTGTCAGCGACACTGCTACCTTTTTTAGATTCGTTTGATATTGTCCCAAGCGAATTCAGTGACCATAATCCTTTAACAATCCGTCTGAAGGGACCTTGGTTTACTAAGGAAAGACAGATATGTAATTCCGGGAGGCTGGGCACCATAGATGGGAGGCGGCGACTCAAATGGTCAATGGTGACTCCAGATTTACTGTATAAAAACATTGTAGATACATGTACTGAGGATATTGTGAACTGCACCCAGGTAGGGGCAGACCCACGATGGGTTCTCACTGCTTATCAAAATCTGTCGGAGAAGGTGTCAGAACTGATGTCGGCTCCTGCAAAAATGAGTGTGGAAAAATGTGGGCCAAGATGGTTCAATCATGATTGCTCCAAAGCTGCTCGTATCCTCAGGCTAGCACTGGCAGCTATTCCGAGAGTGCAGGAAAATGTCAAACTGTGCCGTAGAGAATATAAGTCTATTCTTAAATCCCATAAGGAGTCGCTAAGAGTAGAAGCGTGGAATGAGTTACTTGATCCCTCTACCTTAAAATCCAGCACCAAATTTTGGACAATAATTAAAAAAACATTCCTGGTAGAAGACCCGGGTAACGGTCTGGACTGTTGTATTACCAAGGAAGAGTGGGAATTTCACTTTAAACAATTATACTCTTCTGGGTTACCTGTTACAACTGAGAAATTACTTGATGCTAGGGGAGGTGCTATTAGGTTTACTAATGGTGAAGTTATGGTGGCCATTGAAGGACTTGCTGCTAGAAAAGCCCCAGGGCCTGATGGGATCCCCCCAGACTTGTATAAGTCTGATCCACACTTTTGGGCGCCCATCCTGGCTGCAGTATTTAATGCAGCTGCCAAAGTGGGCTGTCCTATCTCCTGGGGACTATCAACGATTGTTCCCGTTTTTAAAAATAGGAGATAAGGGCAGTCCTCACTGCTACCGGCCAATCTTATTAATTGACTCCATGGCCAAATTATGGGGAGAATTCTACTACAGAGAATAACATGCTGGGCGACTGAAAATAACATCATGTCGATTTCTCAGTATGGTTTCTGTGGGGGGCGCTCCACCATAACCCAGTGCCTTAACCTCTTCCTTGTATTGAGCAAATATACCACTGTACAGAGGGGAACTGTCCATCTTGCCTTCATGGACCTTTCTTCAGCCTTCGACTGTGTTAACAGGGGGGGGGGGCTGTGGAGGTCCATGAGGGAGAAAGGTGTGGATCCTGGGATAGTCGACTTTCTGGTGGATATGCACAGTAATACCAGTGCTAACGTCAGATAGTCTGTAAATGGGGACACCACTGGTAATTTCGACATAAAGAAGGGAGTGCGTCAGGGATGCATTCTTGCCCCCTTCCTTTTTAATTTGTATATTAATGATTTAGATGATTATCTACAGAATGTACAGGCAGACTGCCCTAGAGTCGGCAGGCGGGGTATTCCAGTTCTTTTATACGCAGATGATGCGGTTTTAATTTCGAGAAGGGACTCCAGGCGCTTTTAAATGCTTTTAACATTTTTATGTCTGATCGAAATCTATTGGTCAACAACTCCAAATCATACATAATGCATATTGGCCATAAACCCAAAAAGAATTTTATTTTTAAATTGGATGATGTCCCAATACCAGTCACAGAAACATTCTCATATCTTGGTGTCCTGTTTGATACCAAGCTTAACTGGGGTCCACACCTGGTCAAAAAGAAAGGTGAACTGACAAGGGCTAATGTTTCTGTTTTTAACTTTGAGACAAAACTGGGTAAGAAGCCAATTAACGCAATGATTAAGCTTTACAATGCCAAATCTGTTGCTACAGCTGCATATGGCAGCGAACTTTGGGGATATCTGGCTGGAGAACAGTTGAAGGTTGTTGAAAACAATTTCCTAAAACGTCTACTTTGTGTCCCCACTAGTACACCCAACTTGACAGTACATGAAGAACTGGGAATCCAGTATTTAAGTGATATTTTTTCCTTAAGGCCACTGATTTGTTGGGTGAAACTGTGGATAAATCAGGACATACCTCTTACCCATTTGATTGTAAGAGATCTTGTATCTCAGGACAAACACATGCGTGTCCCCTGGTTAAAATATCTGAAATCCTGCTTTTCCAGGCTAGGCCGTCTGAATTTGTTTGAAAATCCTAGCGGAATTGTAAAGGGGGATAAACAGCAACCAAACAAGCCTTCTATAAGGACAAGTTGGCTCAAAGGGAAAGTGAGGAGCTTATGAAATCAAGAATTAGGAAATATGTGATGTTAAAAACGTGTGAAAGCATGGAGCCATATTTAATGAGTAATCTCACCTCTCATGAGAAATTCTTGTTGACTGGGTTTAGATTTGACATCTTCCATCATCTTTTAATTCGACCGAAGTCAGACATTTTTAATAAGGTTACAGCACCCTGTGGCTGCGACGGGAAGTCTCCTCGGGATATGCTGCATTTTATGTTTTTATGTAGGTTTTATGAATATCCCCGCAAACGTTATCTTGTTGCACTCTTAAGGAAACTTAATTTTAACCAAATCAAACCTGCCTTTTTCTATTTGCAGCTTTTGTACAGCGATAGTGTCTTACAGGTTAAAGAATTTTTAAAATTAACCGTCAAATTAAGGAATTGCCTAGACCAATGATGTTGTACTTACTATCTGCACTTTACCCTGTATCTGGATCAAGTTATTGGCAATGGGCTACGTGTAATATGATTCTTGTATGTGACTATGAATTATTGTAATAGTATGAATAATGTTTTTAATCGTTATGTATATATGTGCACTTTTATGGTGTGAAATATAACTAGGCTGTCCGGTTTTAGGTTTAAACCTATAACTGATAAAACACCACCGGAAGGGAAATAGCCCTCACCAGTGTAAACATATAAACACTGAAAAACCCCCTGCACAACAACAAACTAAATGCCATTCAAAGAAAAGAAAAGGAGAGTGAAAGAGTAATTTGTATTTCTTCCTGAAGGGGTCAATACAATGTAACTTTGTTATACAAGGTAGCAGTAAGAAAGAATGGGCTAACATTATTCTGCTTGAGATTTGTTGTTTAGAAATGTCACTAAAATATTGTTTCTTCTTCCTTTTTTCAGTTTTGTGGTATTGTTTTAGGTTCTGTTTATTTATTTTTTAAACTGTAGAGAATAAGGAAATATCAAAATCATATTTGATTGTTTGGCTACGTTTGAGTATTTCAAAGATAGGAAAAATGTAGGTTTCATAAGAATATTTCCCAATATGTACCATCACATATACCCACATAGAATTTGTAAAAACCCTTGATACATCAGCCTCTTTTTCTAGTGAGTCAGTATTGATAGTAAGTGAATTGCCAAACACCCCAGGCTTTAAAAATTCAATGCAAGGTATAGTGACAGGTAGATGTGAAAAGAGTGCAGTCGCAAAGCATCTGGGATACTGGTGAAAACATAACACCAGACTTTTGGAAACAATGAAATGCAGTGTCACTTGGAATGCTGCTGCAAAACGTTCTTACCAAGTTCAACAAAGATTGGAGTGACATTGTTTGTATTTGCAGTGATTCAGCTACGTATATGAAAATGTTGTGTGATGACCTGTCAAAATCGATATCGGAGCTGAAATGCTTCCCTTTAAGAGATCCTTGCCACTTGTTAGATGGAATGCTGAAAGCATCTTTACAATCTTCAGAGTTAATGAAGAATGCTATTAACTTTTAAGTCGGTTCTGGTGCACTGTTTGGTTATGTGTATAAACTAAAACTCAAATATTTCTCATTTTGTGATTTGTGTGGCCTCAAAGAAAGACTGTGTCACTTAGCTAGTGGTTCTCATTCCTAGAGGCCATGAATATTATATTACCCACAGAGACGTTTTAAGGCATGGGCAAAGTGGGCTCAGGCCCCGGGCCCCGGCCTTTCAGGGGCCCCTGATAGATCTAACTCTGTTCTGCACACAATCCTGCCCTGATGACCTTGAATGGTTTGTAAACGTAGATTATTTTAAATGCCATTTTCATAATCTAGTTTTAATACAGGTAATGTCTGGGAGTCTATGACAGACCTTTTACAGAGAAATGTTAGGTTATGTTTTTCAACACCATGCAATATTTATTTTTAAAAAGTTCCTTTTAGATTAAAATAGGACCTTACGCATGCGAAATGGCAGTGGATTATTGAAATTATGTGCAATAAACTTCAAGAGCTAGTCCTATTTTACAATATTGAAAACACATCACTATCCCGTCATTTTAGCTGGAGACACCTGTAAACTTTGGAGCGGTCTGCCCTTGAAGTGTCAGTGATCTTGCGAAAGAGATCACGAGAAAGCTGACATTGGATCATAAATCCGAAATTGTTCCGATCAGGGGCCCAAAAGTTACATTTGGCCCAGGGCCCCCAAAATCTTTAAGATGTCCCTGATTACCCATGTGGCAACTGTTTACAGAATGTTCGCCAAGTGATGATGCCAAAGGCAAGAAATGTGAGGATCTTTGGTTGCATATTGGTACTGATTTGAAAAAAGTACACTTTACTGAATTCTTAGATTTTTACAGGAAATCATAACTCCTGTATTGGACATAATAAAAAAACTGGAGTTTGAAAACGCCCTTTTATACCAAGTGTTCAGCATAATTGGTGTAGATGTGAAACATCTCCTTGAGAGTATGCTAGGCGACACTTTTAGTGACTTTGGCACTACAACATGTTCCATGTTAGAGTGCTTGCCACTTGGTGAGCAAAGAAATGTTGAGGAGCAATTCAGGAACTTTTATTTTACAATGTATGAGAAATAGCCCTTCACCAACCATGGAATTTGAAGTCAATGAAGCCTCACTGTGGTACTCTGCACTAGTTATGGATCCCTTCCGTAAAGGAAAATTATCTCCGGAGTTTCAAAAGTGCTCCCTCATTTTTGACTGCTTCAATAACTCTGAGGGTATATGCACCCAGTTCAATGCATATGTTGCAGAACCTGTCGCAGAGAATCACAATCTTCAGGTACACCAGTAATAACATGGAAAGCTATGTCAGAGGCCAGCATTTGCAAATTGTGTACTGGCTATTTTGGCGTTGCCTGTCCCTAGTGCCAATGTTGGGAGGGCTTTTTCAGAGATAAAAGTTTATATGTGAAGGAAAGAGTTAGCGTGCATGATCAAAGACTCACTGAAGATGTATTGTATGGTGTACTACAATAAGTTTGATTTGTAAAAATGTATTTGGACCTCATATACATGGTATGTACACAATCTAAATACCATGCACTATCAGTGTAGAAAGCAAGCAATAGTAAAAGCAAAAAGTTACATAAACACCGGAAAAACACTGTTTATGTTGTTTTTAATGGCGCGAAAATGTGTAACCACTGATAACCACTGTTTTTTTAAGGTACTGAAATCACTTGAAAACACTGAAAAAACCCCACCAGAATTTACCAAAAATAGAAACTGAAAACAGGAAAGCCTAAATATAACCGAATAAAGTCTCTATTGAATTGAATTGAATTAACCAAGCATTTATGAAGAAACATTCTATTAGCAGTGGGACAAGAGTAAGGACATTTGTTTAGAGATGTAAACTATCGCCTAAGGACTGGTAGGGCAGTTATGCTTGTATATTGGTTGTTAGGTTCCCAGACTGTACCGTGGCTTCGGATTGGCTGGAGGAACGCTTGCTAGTTCTCCATTGGCTATGGTGTCAGGGAGAGCTGGCATGCCCTAGCAAAGAATTGTTTTCTGTACTTGCACCTTGTTAGTGGGCGGGTCAGGTGCTACAGTGGGGTCTCTGCCTGTTCCTCTCAGTGAGCTGGTGCAGCAGAGACAGCGGGAACATTCTGGAGGGTCCTGCGGATGGGCTTCTCAGCTGGTTCAATAACTCTGAGGGTATATGCACCCAGTTCAATGCATATGTTGCAGAACCTGTCGCAGAGAATCACAATCTTCAGGTACACCAGTAATAACATGGAAAGCTATGTCAGAGGCCAGCATTTGCAAATTGTGTACTGGCTATTTTGGCGTTGCCTGTCCCTAGTGCCAATGTTGGGAGGGCTTTTTCAGAGATAAAAGTGCTACAGTGGGGTCTCTGCCTGTTCCTCTCAGTGAGCTGGTGCAGCAGAGACAGCGGGAACATTCTGGAGGGTCCTGCGGATGGGCTTCTCAGCTGGTTCAATAACTCTGAGGGTATATGCACCCAGTTCAATGCATATGTTGCAGAACCTGTCGCAGAGAATCACAATCTTCAGGTACACCAGTAATAACATGGAAAGCTATGTCAGAGGCCAGCATTTGCAAATTGTGTACTGGCTATTTTGGCGTTGCCTGTCCCTAGTGCCAATGTTGGGAGGGCTTTTTCAGAGATAAAAGTTTATATGTGAAGGAAAGAGTTAGCGTGCATGATCAAAGACTCACTGAAGATGCATTGTATGGTGTACTACAATAAGTTTGATTTGTAAAAATGTATTTGGACCTCATATACATGGTATGTACACAATCTAAATACCATGCACTATCAGTGTAGAAAGCAAGCAATAGTAAAAGCAAAAAGTTACATAAACACCGGAAAAACACTGTTTATGTTGTTTTTAATGGCGCGAAAATGTGTAACCACTGATAACCACTGTTTTTTTAAGGTACTGAAATCACTTGAAAACACTGAAAAAAACCCACCAGAATTTACCAAAAATAGAAACTGAAAACAGGAAAGCCTAAATATAACCGAATAAAGTCTCTATTGAATTGAATTAACCAATCATTTATGAAGAAACATTCTATTAGCAGTGGGACAAGAGTAAGGACATTTGTTTGGAGATGTAAACTATCGCCTAAGGACTGGTAGGGCAGTTATGCTTGTATATTGGTTGTTAGGTTCCCAGACTGTACCGTGGCTTCGGATTGGCTGGAGGAACGCTTGCTAGTTCTCCATTGGCTATGGTGTCAGGGAGAGCTGGCATGCCCTAGCAAAGAATTGTTTTCTGTACTTGCACCTTGTTAGTGGGCGGGTCAGGTGCTACAGTGGGGTCTCTGCCTGTTCCTCTCAGTGAGCTGGTGCAGCAGAGACAGCGGGAACATTCTGGAGGGTCCTGCGGATGGGCTTCTCAGCTGGCAATTGGACGCTTCCCCAAGGCCATGCCTAGCTGCACTGCAGCTTGGCCCTACATCAACCTTAGTTGAGCGGCTCCAGCCCAGAATCCAGGCCACAGGCTGCCAAGCTCCTCCAGTATGTACAGCACTCTTCTGCCACTTAATGCCTGCTTCATGGTTCAAGTCACTGCCTCACACTCGAAGGGCCAGGCTCCAGCCTTGGCTTCACACCCTTTACCTCGCTGCCTTCCATGTCATCTCCGCACCCACCTTAGCTCGGCTGTTAATGCCCTTGTTTAAGCCTGCTTAGAAGGCATGCACATTTAGGACGGAACTATTCGGGTCCTGCCACTGTTACAACTGGTTGCTCCATTTACCATCTGATGTTTGTAAACTTGCAGCTTGTGTGCTGCATGGCTAAAAACTTTTAAGGCCCCAAAGGCTAGACCTATTGGCTATGCCACTGCTTGTTGTTACTGGCCATGTCCTTGGCTTACTTTACTTACAAGCTAATGGAAAGTCATTTGTACCCACCCCCACTCCACCCTCCCACAGACGGTCAGCACACGCACTGCCTCTATCGTCACCAAGAATAGGGGGGTAGATGGAGACCTTCAGGGGCGCCGCTCCAAGAGATCCCGGAAGACTTTGGTCAGTCGAAGTCAGTGAGCAGCAGCAATCTGATACTGAATATTAGTTCATCTGGAGCAGGGCTCGAGTCGGGGTACCACGCGGGTGGACGGCGTCCCCCCACTTATTTTACCAGGTTTTAACGGGTGGATGCCGTCCCCCCTGCCCAAAAGCTGGACTTCACTCTTTGGCATCATTGCGGGGCCCGTTGCAAAGAACAGCAAAAACATGCCCAACAATGTAATGCCGGACGATTTGTTTTCGCCAGTCGCGAAAGCAAACTCTGTCACCAAGGAAACCGTTCCACAAACGGCAAGATCTCCTGACATACTGCAGAGCTCGAACGAGCAGCTACACGAAGAAGTATTGGGCCTGACATCTGAGAGACACTCCCACTGCGGGGGGATTAAACGCAGCCTCCGCGAGGTAGGGTGCAGACCACCTTTCATCTAAAGGCATATGAATACCCATGAGATTCCTGTTGTGACGTCACTTCCGGTGACAGCGTCCCCCCACTTCTCGTCACTTCCGGTGACAGCGTCCCCCCACTTCTTTTTTTAGGACTTGTGCCCTGATCTGGAGCAAGCACGGACGTCCTCTGGACGGACATCCAAGCGCTTCAGCAATCACAAGACAATAGAACGAACCACAAACTCGCTTCAAACCGTCAGGAGGCGCGAACTGCTCGGCGCGCGCGATCAGCACAGCCTCGTTCTAACGTCACTACGTTGACAGGACAGAACTGGACGCCGACACTGCGGGGGGGGGGGGGCATTCAATCCAGGCCCCGCCCCCCGTTAGTTTTCTTTCGAGAGATGAGTTCAAGATAGGGTGCGCAGCAGGGGCGTAACACAGGCCCCCGCGCTGCGGGGGGACCCCGCACTCCAGGGGCTCCCCCTCACTCAGTGCACGCACCATTTAATTAATTGAAGACACGAGGCTTGCTGGCTCCGCTGAGTGAGGGAGCCCCTGGAGCGCCACGATCTCGTCCGGCTCTTGGTGCACACGCCCGGCCTTTGAGCGGAGGAGACGCTCTCTCCTCTTCATGGCGCGGAGACGTCGCCGCGCGCTGCGGGGTCCTCAGGGTGGTGACCGGTGTCAGTCATGCGCATTGCGCAGCTCTATGAAATGTGCGCGTGACCCGTGAGGTGAGGGCGGCATCCCAGGGAAACTACTAGAAGGACCGTGCGGCTCCGGCCTGCCCCTACCTGCCTTGCCCCGTCTTCCGCGGCCCGCTCGTGCCTGCCACTCAAGCTGCAGCTGCAGGCCAGGCCTAGGCTCAGGTGAGTCAGTCTGTCCGAGGCAGGAGTGGTCCCTGGCGAGGAGTCTCAGAGGCCAGGGTGGGATCGTGAGATCATTGGAATTAGTCACAGCATCTTGGGGCCCGGCGGGAATAAAAGTAAAACCAAATGTAGTAGGCCAAGGGCCGGGCGTAAGACCGGCCCCCGTGTTGCGGGAGATGGGGGACGCGCTCCAGGGACCCCCTCACTCAGAGCCAGCAGGCCTCTTCAATCATTATTAATTAAATGGTGCGCAGACTGCGCGCGATCATCCTCGTGTATACTGCCTGTCATGTTTTAATGTGCATCCCCCTTTGTTATGGTGTGTTAATACCAATCTGCTGATTTAAGGAGAGGGGGGGGGGGGGGTACAAAAACTAACGAGCAGACAAAATTTAAAACGCTGGCGCCAATAAAAGTAAACACCAAGGACAGCGTATTTTAATCGCACGGTGAGTTTAGCGATTCGAGGCACTGGACTGCTGCTACATGTGCTCTTCTGCCACAGATTACTATGGCGGCGCTACAAATGGCCGAGAGCACGCCCTCAACAGCCCCCAGGGTCACGTACTTGCATCTCCCCCACAGACTCACACCTCATGCAACAGTCCCCAGAAATCAAATAGCACATAAAAGGCCAAGCAAACACGTTACTCAACTGATTTTACGCTACTACACCTCTCCAACCTGCTTTCTTCCGTCTATCCAAAAGATTTAAAAAACAACCTGCCTTAAACTTTCACACAGACTCCGAATGTGCCGCCCCGACCTAGGAAATAACAGCCAGCACTAAACTAAACACACACCACTCCCGCCCTACAAAATAAAGCGTTTAGCACACTCGGGTTTGATTCACCCGCACCTCAGAAACCATTCCAACAAACATCCATTGTCACACACTCTAGCAAGACATCATTGCCCCAGAGGGCAAACACACCGCAGCATGCATTCAATCAATCAATCAATCATAGGCATTTATAACGCGCACTACTCACCCGGAGGGTCTCAAGGCGCTTGGGGGGGGGGGGTCCGCTACTGCTCGAACAACCAGGTCTTGAGCTTCTTCCTGAAGGAGAGGTGGTCTTGGGTCAGGCGTAGGTCGGTCGGGAGGGCGTTCCAAGTCTTGGCGGCCAGGTGGGAGAAGGATCTTCCTCCTGTTGTCGCTTTGTGGATGCGGGGGACGGCGGCGAGGGCGTGACTGGTCGAGCGGAGGTGGCGTTTGGGAGCGTAGAAGTTGAGGCGGCTGTTGAGGTAGGTCGGGCCTTGGTTGTGTAGGGCTTTGTGCGCGTGGGTGAGGAGCCGGAAGGTGATTCTTTTGTTGATCGGGAGCCAGTGCAGGTCTCTCAGGTGTCTGGAGATGTGGCTTCGTCTGGGGACGTCGAGGATGAGTCTCGCCGAGGCGTTCCGGATCCACTGGAGTCTCTTCTGGAGCTTGGCGGTGGTACCGGCGTAGAGGGCGTTGCCGTAGTCCAGTCGACTGGTGACGAGGGCCTGGGTGACCGTCTTCCTGGTCTCGGTGGGGATCCACCGGAAGATCTTACGTAGCATGCGCAGGATGTTGAAACAGGACGAGGAGACGGCGTTGACTTGTCTGGTCATGGAGAGGGAGGAGTCCAGGATGAAGCCCAGGTTGCGTGCGTGGTCTGTCGGTTTGGGTGCGTTGCCCAGGGCGGGGGGCCACCAGGAGTCGTCCCAGGCGGAGGGTGAGGAGCCCAGGATGAGGACTTCCGTCTTGTCTGTGTTCAGTTTCAGGCGGCTGGTCGTCATCCACTCGGCCACGTTTTTCATCCCTTCGTGTAGGTTGGCTCTGGCGGTGGCGGGGTTGTTGGTCAGGGAGAGGATCAGCTGGGTGTCATCGGCGTAGGAGATGATGTTCAGGTTGTGTTGGCGTGCGATGGCCGCAAGGGGGCTCATGTAGACATTGAAGAGGGTGGGGCTGAGCGAGGAGCCCTGATGGACGCCGCAGATGACTTCCGTGGCTTCTGATCTGAACGGGGGCAGGCAGACTCTTTGTGTCCTTCCGGTGAGGAAGGAGATGATCCATTCCAGTGCCTTCTCCTCGATTCCGACGTTGCTGAGGCGCTGCACTAGGGTGCGGTGGCAGACAGTGTCGAATGCCGCGGAGAGGTCCAGGAGGATGAGGGCCGCTGTTTCTCCGTTGTCCAGCAGGGTTCGGATGTCGTCGGTGGCAGCGATGAGGGTGGTCTCGGTGCTGTGGTTGGCCCGGAAGCCTGACTGGGATGGGTCGAGGGAACCAGTCGTCTCGAGGAAGGCTGCCAGTTGCTTGTTGACGGTCTTCTCGATGACTTTGGCTGGAAACGGGAGGAGCGAGATGGGGCGGTAGTTCTTGAGTTCGGTGGGGTCCGCCGTTGGTTTCTTTAGTAGAGCGCTGAGTTCGGCGTGCTTCCAGCTCTCAGGGAAGGTGGCGGTGTCGAGGGAGGTGTTGATGATGTCCCGCAGGTGGGGTGCGATGACAGCGTCGGCCTTGTTGAAGATGTGGTGAGGGCAGGGGTCGGTTGGGGATCCGGAGTGGATGGAGTTCATCGTGCTGATGGTGTCTTCGAGGTTGATCGGTGTCCAGGCGTTGAGGGTGGTGGTGGGGGGCGTTGGTTTGGTCGTGGGGAGCGTTGGTTGTGTTCTGAAGCTGTTGTGTATGTCAGCGATCTTGTTGTGGAAGTAGGAGGCGAGGGAGTTGCAGAGGTCTTGCGATGGGGTGATGTTGTTGGTTCCGGCGTTGGGGTTGGAGAGCTCTCTGACGATGTTGAAGAGTTCCTTGCTGTTGTGTGCGTTGTTGTCCAGCCGGTCCTTGAATGCTGTTTTCTTGGTGGCGTGGATCAGTTGATGGTGCATTCGGGTGGCGAGCTTGAGGGTAGTCATGTTGTCCGGCGTTGGGTCTCTTCTCCAGGCTTTCTCGAGGGCACGGCAGTTCTTCTTGGAGCTCTTGAGTTTGTCGGTGAACCACGGGGCCTTCTTGCTTCCGGGTCTGCTGGGCGGGGTCCTCAGAGGGGCGAGCTCGTCCGCGCAGGTGGAGATCCATTTCGTGAGGTTGTCGGCGGCTTGGCTGGGGTTCGGTGAGCTGGCTCAGGGATGCGGCGAGTTGTTCGGCTGTGATCTTGTTCCAGCTTCTTCGTGCAGCCTGTTGCTGGTGGTGGTGGACCGTGGTTCACACATCAGTGTCCAGCTATCACTTACACTCCCCTAAGTATGTAACGTTTCCTGAAACCCCCTACACAGTGATAAGCACATGTGCCACCCAAACAGTATGAACACAGCCCAACCCGCTCATCACCTACTATCCCGATACATCAATCAATATAAATAACACCTCACGCATTATATGTCCAGCACGCAGGCAAACACACCAGTCAAAAAAAATACATCTTATAATAAAACCCAGCCAACTACAAGAGAATCCCAACACAACCATCTGCCCAAGAAAACACATGATCATACCTCCAATTATAAGCCAACATACCAGCAGTGGTGCAGCCAGTAAGGCACGGGCCCTAGTGCAAAGGAGAAAATGGACCACTGACTTGTGTGTGAACTGTGAAATAAAGCAACAATCCAGGGTCAGTGAGTCGCTCAGGCGTCTCTGACCAGTGCGCGCACACCACGGCCTGAGGCTCCTCATTAATTGAATGGTTCGCACCCCCGGCCTCTTCTTTAGTTAAATAAGCCGCGGCGTGCAGATGTCTCTGCAGTCTTCAGGGTGGGGGCTACAGATTAGCATGGAGGTGAGAATTGTGTTTGTAGTCAAATACACATGTTAGTGTGAAGGTGAGGATTCGATTATGATCTGGGTCAGTTTACATATTAGAGTCGGAGATAGAATTAGGGTCAAGGTTCAGGGTTGGAAAAGCAGAAAAAGAAAATCTGAACCAAAGGATTCAAACTACTGCTCAAATCGTCATGCAAGGACATTTTCAAACTATTTACAATCAAACCTTTTGATTTGAACGAGATGCTGTTCAAACTATTTGCTTCTACTAGTCACAGAATCATAAATGCACCAGAAGCTTTCGATCTTTTAAGTCTTTTTGTTGATGCAACTCAAATTAACTAACGTATATAAACTATCAAGAGTTGCTTTGCAAATAACACATATACACACAGGCAGTAAGCGCAATGATGACCAACAAAGCAGATGCACAATAGAGAAGCACGTCTGGAATAATCCAAAAGGCACTAAAAGGCTTTTTTTTTCTAGTTTTATATAGCTTGAACTCGACCCGAAGGCATCAGAGTGCTTTACATAAGCACCGGTTGCGTCACAGACGGACGCATTCAATTTTTGTTAGGGACAGGGAAATGAAGTGATTTACCCAGAATCACAGGATGTTGAGGGCCCCTGCCGAGACTCAAACCCGGTTCCCCCGTTTCGAGGTCGACCGATCTCTTTGATAACAATGCACATACCCGAAAAGAATGATCACCAACACTGCATACACTCTAGCACAAAGGCTCTATACCAACAATGCATGGACACTGTGCCAACAATGCATATACAAGCACGAAAACCCATCTAACAATGCAACACACTTAGAATCTATTTACTAAGGATGCTTATACCCATGAACATTGGAATAGTAAACCTATATAGGAAAACACTAAGAACATCTCTGCAAACACTGTATATACGAAAAGCTGCCCCATAATAGATACTAAATGCTCAGTTCGCCAGTAAGGTACATGCCAAAATGTAAACCTTTGCTTATAACGCTATAGGTAAGCGTAGAATGGATATTTTCCTTTAGCAATATATCTGTTCGAATGCAAAGGTCTATTCCTTCATATGCTCATGGTACATACAGAGGCCAGCTAACCATAAACGCCACCTTCAAGAGACAATAGAGCTTTACGCACTGCACATAATCGCACACTAGAGACTCCTTCACTGCACAAAAACCATCACTGGGGGGAGGGAGGGTCATGACTGAAGACACCATGGGCTCTCACTTACTGCACACAAATAAACATGGCGTACGGCGAGGAGGGAACAATGGGACGGATGTCAATGATTAGCTTTTAGCAGTTAAAGTTTGGGAAAAAAGTGGTAAAATTCAGATGAATGGATGATTTCGGGATCTTATGTTTTTAGCCAATCAATGCCCATAAATCAAATTTGTTAATGACAAAAGTATGCAACAACCTTGAATATTTTATGGGTTTGGGAATCGTACTTGTAATAGCGTAAAATACTTTAAGTAATGCATAAAAATGCCTGTGTGTATAACTCACACACTGGTATGTCACCAGATAACTATTACGCCATTGCTGTAACTCAGCACAACTTTGCTTCTAGCAATATGTTTTCCAGCCTATATTTAACTGGCAAAAAAAAGTGACTTGTACATTTTAGTTCATCTTATAAACTAGGGATCCAGTTAGCAATTTCACTATGGCTGTCATTCTGAAAATGTTATACTATTTAAAATCCCTAAAATCCAGTCGTCTGCGGCGGTGCGGCCTGGTTCGTCCCGCGTCATGGAGCTGGGCCCTGGCTGCGGCCTTGCCTCCTGGCGCTGCTGTCGGCCTGTAGTAGGCTTGGCCTTGATAGCGGTGGCCACCCCAGCGCATGCAGGAAACAACGCTGCCCTACCCTGGAGCAGCTTGCAGTGTCGTGCCAAGCTATGGACACAGCATTGTGCCTGTCTTCCTCCTGACCTTCAACTAAGAAGTCCCTGGCAGGGCCGGGATACCCAGGAGCAGATAGGGACCCTGGCGCAGATCGACGATATAAGGAGGAGCCTCGCAAATCCACAGCTTTTCGGGTGGCGGCTCTAGAAGTGGAGGATATATTCGTTGGGTGACCCCTCTGGCAGATCCGCTGTGGACCGCCTGGCTGCCGCATCGGGGAGCGCTTTGTGTGCAGGTTGCCCTTGGCTGTAGGCATTGCTGTGCTGGCGCTGACTGAGGGGGAAGAAAGCGTGGAAGAGGAGACCTCCTATACTATCTGTGGACGGCTGGCACTAATGTCTATGAAAAGGATCCCTCAGACGTGAGGGGCCCCCGCTCTCCCCTTGTGTACCGCGCTAACACGCCTGACCTGCGCCTCTGCAAGACTGTACTCCTTGGGTGGAAGACACGAACCCCTTGATCCCTTGCTGAACAATTGCTCCCTCCGCCGGGCTATAATGGGGAACCCGGACGGCAAACAGCCGAAACTCACCTTTGATACCCGAAAGACTCCGCGCTCCCAGGCAGGCCCGGATGAAGATCCTGCTGAAACTCCAGCCCCGACCACGGCATAATTAATGGACCTACTACTCGCCATGCAGGCGAGTCTGACGTCGATTGCATCTAAACTGGACTCCATGTCGGCCAGGATGGTCAGGCTGAAGTGCAGGGTGGATAAACACGATGACCGCCTGACCGAAGCGGAGAGGCGAATGTCCGACCTGGTGGATACTTCTAACGCAACCTCCGCCCATACACTCGAAATGAACAAAGTTTTGAAGGTGATAGCCTCGAATAATGAGGAGTTGGAATTGCGGTCCAGGAGGAACAACCTCCGCATTCTGGGCGTACCGGAATCCACAGCTACTGGACGGATGGAGGAATATGTGGAGCGCCTGCTCACTGCGCTCTTTGGCAGAGAGGAGTTCTCGGCGGTATTTGTGGTCGAGAGGGCGCGTCGGCCTTCCCCCGGAACTCCCCCACGTCCCATCAGAACCAGAATGCTGAACTATCGCGATCGAGATACTGTACTGCGGCTATCCCGGGAAAACTGACGCCTCACTCATGAAGGGACAGAGATCTCCATATATCCGGACTTCACCATGGCTGTGCAAGAACAGAGACGCAAATTCCTCCAGGTTTAAAAGAAGCTGCAGCAGCTTAATATCCCTTACACCATGCTGTTCCCGGCTCGCCTGAAGGTGACCTCCCAGGGGAAACAGCACTTTTTCACTAATCAGCAACACGCTCCGGATTTCATCAAAACTCTGCCCAAGCCACCCATGGGACACCGATCCCCGACGCGGCGAGACGAGAACAGTAGGAGCGCGTCCGACATTGAATAAAGGTCCTCACAGCCCTGTGCTACTAAACTCTCAGAACGCAGAACTGAACTCACCTGACAGCTCCCTGGCTTCCTCGCTAAGCCCGCTGGGCTCACTTTCATTAAGAAGGCAACACACATGTCTCCTATACTGGTGGGACACCCCTTCATGCAAAGAACCCAACAAACTCCCGCAGGAACACGAAATGCAGGACTCGACTTGAGATTCTATACTCGGAGCAGGCGTTGGGGACCCTGGTGCTGGCCCTGCGCGACTGCGCCGCCCCTTGCATATTGCCCTTTCATGCCGAACTGGCATACCCAGGCCTACGACATAAATCATTAATTGTGCCACAATGGACCTAAGATACTACGCCCGAACACCTTCGCACACTGCGAGGAGCACCTGGTTGCCCTTTGGCTGCCGCCCATCAGGTGAACCCTATTGCTTGACCTTGAGTAACTTGCTACTGATGTTATCCCTTTGTCCCCTGTTGGGACTGGGAATTACGGGACAGTTCGGGAGGGGGGAGGGTAGTCGCACAGCAGGTTGGGATTGCTGTTGGGGGAGGGACCCGAGATAGGGTACTATGTTGTTTACTGTTACAGTACTGATGCGGCTCTACTTGTTATTACATTACTACATGGCCACACTCATTCTGACCTACACCAGAATCCCCAATTATCTATATGACGGAGTCCGGCCCCAAGACCCTCCAGTATAACTTTCTGACCTGGAATGTGTGAGGCTTAGGCAACCCCCGGAAGAGACGACATATCCTCGCCTACTTAGATCAGCATAATGTCCATTGTGCAATGCTGCAGGAAACGCACCTGTCCTCTAGTGTATCCCCTGTGTTTGCCGCGCGCTGGGCCAATCATAGGGGATTCTCGTGCTTCTTCTCATACGCACGAGGCACCTCCATTCTAGTGAAACGTACATTCCCATACACCCCCATTGGAGCATACGCAGATCCACAAGGTAGATACAACATAATGTGGGGGAGACTATTTGAGCAGTCCATTACTCTGGTGTCGTGCTATGGGCCCAATTTGGATGACCTGGAGTTTTTTCGGGTGCTATGGGGGAAGATACAAGATGTAGATACCACACACTTGTTATGGGGAGGTGATTTTAACGTTACTATTAACCCTAGACTGGACAGATCGCATCCGCAACCACATCATTACACAGCTGCGCAACTGGTCCTTCCAACCTTGGTAGAAGAGAGTGACCTCATGGACCCATGGAGAACTCGTCACCCACTGATGCGGCAGGGCTCCTACTACTCCTCAGCTCACGCTTCCTGGTCACGCATAGACTATTGGTTGGTGGACAAGAGCCTTGCAGCTTGGACCTCGCATGTATCGTATCTGCCTCGCACGTACTCAGACCATTCTCCTGTGTTGCTGACTCTTGCTCCGCCTCAAGAGGGGTCCCCATACCTTACTTGGCATCTCAACCCACATACATTACTCCACCCGGTTTTTAAAGATGAAGTCGAGCAAGAGATATCGTACTTCTTCCTCCGCAACAATGGCTCCGTCTCTCAGTACTCGACCCTATGGGAAGCTCTCAAAGTTACCATACTGGGCATATGCATAGCAAAAAGCAGGGGGGTGTTAAGATATTCGTAACACGCTCCACAAGTTAGACTTGGATATAAAGCGTACTGAGTCAGAGATCCAAACTACACCCTCTCCGACATTACAGGCGAATCTGCGCACACTACTCACTGAGTATCAAGAAACTGCTGAACTTGAATGTAAATTCAGGGGGAAATATCATACAGCTCGTCAATATGGGGAGGGAGAGAGACCGGGGCGGACACTGGCATCCTCCATCCGACCTCCGCGTTTCACCAACACTGTCTTAGAAATAGAAGATGAGGATGGCCTCATGCATAGAAACCTGGCTGCCATACTTGCTGCCTTTAAACGATTCTACAAAACACTATACACTACCCACCGCCAGTCCCCAGTAGACTTTGAATCATTCTTCGAAGACACCGCCATAGCCTGGCTGGGCAATGGCCAGAGAGAGTACCTCCTGGCGCATCACGAGGACAAGGAGATCATCTCCGCCATTATGCAATTAACATCTGGTAAAGCACTGGGGCCAGATGGCCTACCGGCCGAGTTTTATAAATTGTATCGATACTTAATCATCCCCATACTAAGGCATGTGTTCGAGGAAGCCCGAGAAACTGGCATCTTACCCCATACAATGCGGGAGGCACTCATCATTTCCATACCTAAGCCTGGTAAAGAACCCAAGCACCTAGACTCCTACAGGCCCCTTTCCCTTATAAATGTGGATGCTAAAATCCTAGCCAAATTAGTTGCAAATCGTATCAGCCCCCTAAAGCCGGTGCTAGTCCTCCCAGACCAATCTGGATTTATCCCAAACAGAAGCACCGCTCATAACTTGCAAACTTAGTTCGCGCTGCTCCATGACATGAATCCTGAAGAAGACGCGGCTGCCATTTTCCTAGATGCCACCAAGGCATTTGATTCCCTGGAATGGGACTACTTGTCCTTTGTCTTGGTGCGTATGGGCTTCCCCCCCCCCCCCCCCCTTTTTGGCATGGATCAACTTACTATACACAGGACTCCGTGCGTCCGTGATGATTAATGGCCTGCGCTCATCTTCCTTCCCGCTGGCAAGGGGCACCAGACAGGGTTGTCCCCTTGCCCCCATGCTATTTGCTCTGGCCGTAGAGCCCCTTGCTGCGAAAATAATACAACACTATAGAGAACACGCCGTCATTTATCCAGAGAGGCAGATACTCATCTCAATGTATGCTGATGACCTCACTCTCTATCGGCGCCATCCGGGCATCAGCTTGAACCTCATTTTACGGCTCTTCATTCTGTTCGGGCAACTATCAGGAGTCAATTTGAACTGGAATAAATCGCACATATTCCCCCTTACTGATTCCACTAAGCGGTTCGTACCCGATTATCACCTCAAGTGGTGCGAGGGCACTCTCACATACCTTGGAATCACTGTTTCTCGAAATCGCGAGGAGCTCATGAGAGAAAATTATGGGCGGGTGTTAAACTCCATCACCGATAGAATTACGCGATGGATTGCGATGCCCCTGTCCATGGCTGGTAGAGCAGCAATAATCAAGATGGTTATACTACCTAAACTCCTTTACTTATTCATTAATATTCCTTATGCCCCTAGCCGTCACTTTTTCTCCGCAATTAAGACCCAACTTATACGCCTCTTGTGAGGCGGGAAGCAGGCCAGGCTAAAGTGGGACATACTCAAACGCCCCTTCTGGGCGGGAGGCTTCTCTGTGCCGGATGTGGAGTTATATTATAGCTGTGCTCAGGCACACTACGCTGCATACTGGAGGAAACCTCCCCCATTCATGCCTCACTTGGCGATAGAAGACTGCTACATGACTCCCACCCCCAGTACTGCATATCTTAGTGCTCCTGGAGTGCCCAGACATCTTGCGGATACCACCGTCCAGTGCACCGTCAGTGCGTGGCACGATCTAGCCAAGGCAACCCAATGCACTATCCTGTACTCTCCGCTCCTGCCTCTCCCTGGACGGCGGGACCTCCCGGTAATGCAGGAGGGCGGCTGCAGACAGCTTCTAAGGAAACTCACTCTCCATACCTGGGGACAGCTGTATACCAATGGGAAGTTCTGCACTAGTGATGACTTCTTTGGAGCTGTAAACCCCACCCCCTTAGACCGCTTTTACTATATCAGGCTCAGACTCTGTGAAGGTGGCCACGCCTGCCTTCCCCCACGAACCATCGGTGATGCCCGCGTTACATGCCCTTCTCCAACAGGATACCCCTGCGCACGTGCTCTCACTCCTATACCGCAATGTCCAAACCAACAGGGAATTGGCCCATAGCCGGTGGGAAGACGAACTAGGGCACCCCATCACTGAAAAACAGTGGCTATACTGCTGCAAACAGACAGGAGAGATATCTGCCAGCAGCAGGCTCAGAATTATACAAGTTTGTTCATCGCCTCTATTATACGCCAGCGCGGATGTACAGACTGAAGATCCGTGACAATGATCGTTGTGCCAGATGCGGAGGGGAGGGGGCTGATTTTAAGCATCCGGCCTGGGACTGCCCTTCTATACAGCGCTACTTGGCTGAGGTACTTGCTGCACTAGATCTTATGACAGGCCTGCACATTCTCGCAGACCCCCTTACTGCCCTGCTAGGATACACGGAACCCCTGGCTGCCAAAATGCGCAAATACACATCCTTGGCGTTACTGCTCGCTAAACGAACAATCGCTTGTAGATGGGGCAGAGGACGGGCGCCGAAATTCAAGGACTGGATCCGCGACCTTACTTATTGTCAAGAGCAGCTACACACATATGCAGACCTCCAGCCCCCCTCATCTCGCCCAAAAGACATATGGGGCCCCTACAGACTTATCTGGTAGAGCTTGCTACTGACACGGACACTGCCATGCCTGTATTATGACGACCAGCGTTTATTCCCAGCTAACGCCTTTTACCCGGGCCTATACATGTAGCACACTGGAGGGTACGGGGCATTATGGAACACTATTGCAAGGGTTATAGGTCACTGCACTCCATCAGCATAGCTACAATTCACTACATTATGTTCACAAGTAGAGCCGACTGCTGTTCATGTTCTTGATGTTTATAAATGCTTGATATTACATGCATCTGATGCTGCTCCTGGCGATACAGCCGAATGCCCCTCTTGACGCGGCCGGCCTGGAAGGGTTGTAGGCGGCTTGCTGTGTAATCCCCTACCCCCTCTTAATTCACTATATGCACAGGTGCAATGTCGCATTGCCGGCCCTATTGGGGTTGTAGGCAAGATGCTGAGATGTACACTTCTTACATGTTTCTAATGATAAAACCCCCAAAAAAATGTGAAATAGAAGATGGGTATTTAAAGGAAAGACAGAAAGAAAAACTGGAAAGAAAGAAGCATGAAAGGAAATAAGGGAGAAAAGGCAGGATGGAAGGGTGAAAGGAATGATGAAAGAATTAATGAATAGAGTAGTGGAAGAATTGATAGAGGGAATGTTGAAATGGTGGATGGAAGAGTGAAAGATCAATAGGTTAAAGGGTGAATGAATTGAAGGGTAAAGAATAGATAGATTGGGAAGAGTGAAGGATGAATAGTTTAAATAATATGTAGATTGATCCATGGATATAATGATTGATGGATGCATGAAAGAAAGGCTATAAATATGTATATATGAAAGGACTACAGTCTTCCGATCGCATCCACCTGTCAGGGTTGGTGCACAGCAGTGGGAGCATGTCCCACTATAAAAATGCAAACAGCCCTGCGTCGTGGTCACACACAGAGGAAAGCTCGCATTCTGAGATATAGTTGCCGTAGTAGTTTATTCAAAAGTTTATTCAAAAGACTGACGTGTTTCGACCGGAATGGTCTTTGTGGTGTTATTTCTGATATTTATAGGTGTTGATCGTATTCATTGCTTAATTTTGCTCGCAAGAAACTGTCACTCATAGTCGTTGAAATGTCACTCATAATTACACTGAAATTATGAAAATGTCACACATGGCATGCAGATAATTCACCAGTCTATTTCTCTTAACTTTCGCACAATACAGAGTTATATCTTGTGTACTTCTCATGTATATTGTCAGTCGAGTTTTTATGGAATTGCAGGTTTGGGTTTGTTTTTCAAAGTTTCAAGTTATTGTCCATTAATGTCAATTCTATTTCAGACCCTTCATAGTTCTTTGTTCTTCAGCCATAGTCAGTTCCTGAGACAATAGGATCCCTCCTTGGCATTGTTCTGATTGCTGCCTCAGTTAAATAATCTGCTTTTGACAGTATTGTTACAAATGGCGTAGCTTGTATGTTAAGTGTTTCCCACTTTCTCATTAGAACTTGGAGAAAGACAATACAGAGGCATTTCATTTCAATGTTGGAGGTTTAAGATCAAAATATACTAGATTTCTGGGTGGTGGGGCAAAGTGTTAGGTGGTGGGCCGGGCCACCACGGGGGCCCCCTCCATGTGCTTTGCAGGGGGCCCCCCTCAAATTTCGTTACGCCACTGGTGAGCAGGCGTCCCGGATTTGCCAGGACAGTCCTGGGTTTCCACCAGCTGTCCCGACACGATTCGGAAATTTCGGCTCATTGTCCGTTTTTTAGATGGGGCGATGGGGGGGTCGACTGAAACCAGTGAGAAGCACTGATTGGGTGTTCCAAAGTTGTGCTAGTTAGCAGCTGTTACAAGTCAGCCATTTAATCCACAGTTAGAATGCTGGTTTTATAAATTACATTTTATTTATTTCCTGGGGGCTTCTATGGTCCTATGTTGATAGGAGTGGTCATTCTGCGCAGCACCTTTGATGTAAAATTGCCGTCCTTCTATTTTTGCAAAATGTCCTGGTTCTTGGTTGTCAAGATCTGGTCACCCTAGTTTAAGAGGCTTCCATGTGGAGAATGTTTTGGTGCCGTCCAGAAGAGCAGGCGGCTGCAGACTGAAAGCCAGGACTTAGTGCCAATAACGGCAACACTCCCCATCTCTCCCACAGCAATACTTCAGAGAAATAATCAGACACAACACATTCTAAGTGGAGAAAATTGCTGCAGGTTTATTTGCATAACAAATATGCCAACATGGTGGGTTATCTTACACACTTCCGAAACGGCGTCAGGGCAGCATGCAAAAGAGGGCGATCAGTGGACGGGAGCGGTATATGTACTTCTCCCCTGCCCCCTCTTGCCCGGAAGTGACGCGGGCATGCGGGACCCTCGAGGGTCCCCAACACTGGGAGGCTGACTTGTGTGCCATCCTGTGGCACTAAGGAGGGCCGCCCTCTTAGGAGGGCCCCCTTCGTGGGCCCAGGGCAGCCCTGCAATGGCCCTGTGAGGCATTAGCTTCATGTTCATGACCAGGCAGAGAGTAGAGCTCAGGAGCTGAGCAGGCACACGATTCTTGAGGATGCCTTGGTACAACGAGCCCCAGGGTAGCACTCATTCATGAATCATTCTATTCTGGTGATTTATAAAGCGCACATGTACCCAACCGGGCCTCGCAGGGCTGACAACACACCAGCCGGCTCACTTGATGTATTTAGGGATACGACCAGACATTAGAAAAGATGCATTTTAAGGAGTTTTCTGAAACTGGCTTGGGACTGGTTGAATCTTAGGATGGCGGGGAGAGCGTTCCACAAGTTAGGGACGAGGTAAGCAAAGGAGCGACACCGCGTCCATCTCAGTCGACTCTGGGGACCATGGAGACCTCCTGGGAGCGTAGATCATCACCCAGGCCCTCTTGCAGGGGTGTCCTGGTAGAGGCTCCCGGCTCTCCACCTCACTGTGTGTTGGTGAAGTCCAAGCCTTACTTCTGGGTGGTGCTGCCTGGCAGTGGGAGGACGGCGCAGCCATCAGTTCGCTGGTGGACCGTCAGGGTCCCATTTTGATGTCAGTGGGGGAAGGGCGGTCACTCCTCGCGATTTGTGCAGATAGGACTGAGTATAGGAGAGAACAAGAAGGGAGGGCTGGGGCTCTGTGGATGTGGTGTAACCATGGCAACGGGGGTCGCAGATGTCCTTGGCGATCTAGTACATGACCAGAACAAGGCCCGGTTCGGGGGAGGGGGCGGGTGGGCCAGGCCCTCCCCAGGCCCATTCACAAATAGAAAAAACGATTTTGCTCTTTTTCTTAGTGACGCACGTGGGTCTGAGCCTCGCCCTCACTGTTGAACTTTCACCAAAAACACCAATGCCCTGGGCTACTTGAAGCGCATGGGGAGAGGTGTGACGTCAGTGGGGACGCTTCTCACCATATCTAAAGGGACCAGAAAGCCCCATCACAGCACTTAAGAGCCAACAGATGGAAGAACCAAAGTGAGAGGAGTTTGCCATCTTAAGGACAATAATTGATACTGTGGAATAAAGATGTATATCTCAATAGTAGTAGTTTTATTTTCCTCCTTCATTGATGCTATATATAAAACAAACCCTGGCAATGCCATGTGTTGTTGACTTTTCTGAAGCAAAGACTTTTGCCAAGTTTACTAACACAGACACAGCCTGGGCCGGGGCAGTGCATGTTCCCATTATGCAAAGAATAGGGTCCTTGCCAGGCCCGGTTCTAAAGGGTGGGCTGGGTGGGCCAGGCTCGCCCAAAGATGAGCCTGGCCCACCCAAACATGAGCCTTGGCCCTCGCAGTGAATCTGCCACCGATGTACAACAATAAAAAATGTTCAGATAACTGGTGATTTATAATCCTGCTGGAGAGCAGGCATTTGTCTGTTGGTAGTTTTTAAATGCAGATAAACTGTATTTTATGTGGAAGCTCAGTGGGTTACTGCCTTTGTCACAGAGATCCTTGTGTTACTTGCAGTTCAGTAGTTACAATCCTAAGATAGGACAGTGACCTCTGAACTGTCATCAAAGAGCTGCATACAAACTTTGTTTTTTTTGTGTTGTGATATAGTTAGAATTTACCCAGTCTTTCATTATTATAATGTTACTAAAAGGAGTTTGTTCGGGCAGATATACATTTTATCAGTAAAGCCAACCCGCAACCACTGAAGCACTCTTTAAATCCTGTGTTTGTGCTTTTCCAGAACAAACCCTCTTAAAATATATTGCCCACCAGTACAGATGACGTGATTCCTACACCTTGTAATCCTCATTAATTTATGTGACATTCCTTGTAGACGGATTTATTGTATCTGTATAATGTGTGCATGATGTAAATTACTGTGACACCCTACACTGATACGAGTAGCGCTACATAACAAATGAAATGCATATGAGAGGGGCTACGGAGAGATGAGGGGCACTGGTGGAGGGTGGCTGTGAGGGAATCCGAGGAAGAGGTCATGGGTGGAGGGGGGAGATACGGAGAGATGAGGGGCATTGGTGCAGGGTGGTAGTGAGGGAGTCTGAGGAGTAGGTCATGAGGGGGAGGGGCTACGGAGATAAGGAGCACTGGTGGAGGGTGACAATGAGGGAATCCGAGGAGAAGCTCATTGGGGAGGGGCTACGGAGAGATGAGGGACACTGTTGGAGGGTGGCAGTGAGGGAATCCGAGGAGGAGTTCATGAGGGGAAGCTACCGAGGGATGAGCGTGGTAGTGAGGGAATCTGAGGAGGTCATTGGGGAGGGGCTACGGAGCGATGAGGGGCACTGGTGGAGGCTGGAAGTGAGGGAGTCCGAGGAGGAGGTCATGGGGTGGAGGGGGAGCTACAGAGAGATGATGGGCACCGGTGGAGGGTAGTATAGAGGGAATTTGAGAAGGGGGACAATAGGGGGAGGGGCTATGGAGAGATGAGGGAACTGGTGGAGGGCGGCAGTGAGGGAATCCGAGGAGAAGGTCAAAAGGGAGAGGGGCTATGGAGAGATGAGGGGCATTGTTGGAGGGTGGCAAAGAGGGAATCCGAGGAGGCAGTCATGGGATGGGGGGGCTATGGAGAGATGAGGGGCACTAGTGGAGGGTGACAGTGAGGGAATCCGAAGAGGAGGTCATGAGATGGAGGGGCTATGGAGAGATGAGGGGCACTAGTGGAGGGTGGTAGTGAGGGAATCCGAGGAGGAGGTGATGGGGTTGGGAAGCTACGGAGAGATGAGGGGCACTAGTGGAGGGTGGCAGTGAGGGAATCAGAGGAGGAGGTGATGGGGTGGGGGAGCTTCGGAGAGATGAGGGGCGCTGGTGGAGGGTGGCAGTGAGGGAATCCGAGGAGGAGGTCATGGGGTGAGGGGAGCTATGGAGAGATGAGGGGCACTAGTGGAGGGTGGCAATGAGGGAATCCGAGGAGGAAGTCATGGGATAGTGGGGCTATGGAGAGATGAGGGACACTGGTGGAGGGTGGTAGTGAGGGATTCTGAGGAGGAGGTGATGGGGTTGGGGAGCTACGGAGAGATGAGGGGCACTAGTGGAGGGTGACAGTGAGGGAATCCGAGGAGGAGGTGATGGGGTGGGGGAGCTAGGGAGAGATGAGGGGCACTAGTGGAGGGTGGCAGTGAGGGAATCCGAGGAGGAAATCATGGGATAGTGGGGCTATGGAGAGATGAGGGACACTGGTGGGGGGTGGTAGTGAGGGAGTCTGAGGAGGAGGTCATGAGGGGGAGAGGCTACGGAGAGATGAAGGGTACTGTTGGAGGGTGGTAGTAAAGGTATTTACGGAGAAAGAGGTAATTGGTGGGGTGCCAAAAAAGACTTTCGCACCAGCGCTAAAGCCGGCTCTGTCATGGCCTTTCAGTTTTTGGTTATTTAATTAACAGTTGGGTCATAAGGGCAACTGTGGAACATACTTCAAAGTACATGCTAATTACATTTACTGCTATATTCAATATTCCAATGTTTGATGGGATTTTACTAATGTTTTTTTCCGGAAACAATGAAAGTGGAATTGGATGGTGGCTGACAAGGGGCTGGGCCCAAGGTCAGCTATGAGATAAGGTGCACTGGAGAGGGGTGGTAGAAAAGTGGATAATCAAGCCTGTAAGGGAGTGCGCTGCAGAGTCTGGGGTCAGGTGGAGGTAGTAATGAAGAGGGATTCTCCCTGAAGGCTCGCACAGAGGACACCTGTAAGGGACTGCGCTGCAGAGTCTGGGGTCAGGTGGAGGTAGTAATGAAGAGGGATTCTCCCTGAAGGCTGGCACAGAGGAAGCCTGTAAGGGACTGCGCTGCAGAGTCTGGGGTTAGGTGGAGGTTGTAATGAAGAGGGATTCTCCCTGAAGGCTCGCACAGAGGGAGCCTGTAAGGGAGTGTGCTGCAGAGTCTGGGGTCAGGTGGAGGTAGTAATGAAGAGGGATTCTCCCTGAAGACTGGCACAGAGGGAGCCTGTAAGGGACTGCGTTGCAAAGTGTGGGGTCAGGTGGAGGTTGTAATGAAGAGGGATTCTCCCTGAAGGCTCGCACAGAGGGAGCCTGTAAGGGAGCGCGCTGCAGTATCGGGGGTCAGGTGGGGGTAGTAATGAAGAGGGATTCTCCCTGAAGACTGGCACAGAGGGAGCCTGTAAGGGACTGCGCTGCAGAGTCTGGGGTCAGGTGGAGGTTGTAATGAAGAGGGATTCTCCCTGAAGGCTCGCACAGAGTGAGCCTGTAAGGGAGTGCGCTGCAGAGTTTGGGGTCAGGTGGAGGTTGTAATGAAGAGGGATTCTCCCTGAAGGCTCGCACAGAGGGAGCCTGTAAGGGAGTGCGCTGCAGTCTGAGGTCAGGTGGAGGTTGTAATGAAGAGGGATTCTCCCTGAAGGCTCGCACAGAGGGAGCCTGTAAGGGAGCGCGCTGCAGAGTCAGGGGTCAGGTGGAGGTAGTAATGAAGAGGGATTCTCCCTGAAGGCTCGCACAGAGGGAGCCTGGAAGGGACTGCGCTGCAGAGTCTGGGGTCAGGTGGAGGTAGTAATGAAGAGGGATTCTCCCTGAAGGCTCGCACAGAGGGAGCCTGTAAGGGAGTGCGCTGCAGAGTCTGGGGTCAGGTGGAGGTAGTAATGAAGAGGGATTCTCCCTGAAGGCTCGCACAGAGGACGCCAGTAAGGGAGTGCGTTGCAGATTCCGGGGTCAGGTGGAGGTAGTAATGAAGAGGGATCCTCCATGAAGGCTTGCACAGAGAGCCTGTAAGGGAGTGCGTTGCAGAGTCCGGAGTCAGGTGGAGGTAGTATTGAAGAGGGATTCTCCCTGAAGGCTCGCACAGAGGGAGCCCGAGTAGTGTCACTTGCCTGATACTCCCTCCTCAGAAACCTCCTCTTCCCATCAAAGGGACATTACATGGAAAAACACTTTTTGAGAGTGATAATATTTAGAAAGAGATTTGGAAAATAGTGCATTTTACTGGGCCTTTTAAGACTAAGAAGAAATAAAGGAGGGCCCGGAAGCAGACCTAAGTGACAAATCGGGCCCTCAAGGGCCCACCCCAATGCACCCTTGGCCCACCCAAATAAAATTCCTGGAGCCGGACCTGGTCCTTGCTCTCTCCTGGGCACGCGCCACCACTGCGATGCCAACTCATCCCCAGAGGTGCCATCTGAAGGCGGGGTCGGGGGGTGGGGGGGGCGCATTCATTCTGACCCAGGAAAAGCTCTTTGTATGCCACCTGAGCAGATCAGAGCCTAAACTGATAAGATAACCCAGTGGGCTAATGCACTTGCTGCCAAGATCTCCTACAGTCTGTAGCTTCATGAACTCGCATCTTGTTGCTCAGCCTTTCATTCCTGACAAGTGCGGGGCAGCGAGCCCTGTAAACAAACCTGCACGTCCCGCCCTCGGTATAAACATCCAGAGCTGCTTGGAGGCCCTGATCTGGATACACACTGCATCGAGCACCAGATGAAAGTGACGCTTTGTGGCATTTTGAAAGGTAGAGCGCATCACTCACTCAGGCAACGAAGGCGGGGGCTGTCCAGTGACTGACAGCTGCGGGTGTGGCCGTGCCCTCATCACAAGTCCTGGAAACCCAGGGTGAGACACGAACATGATCAAGAACTCTAGAAAGTCCACAAGAGGAAACGGTGATGGGGTGCAGACAAGAGAAACTGAGGGGGACTAGTGGAGAGGGTAAGGATAAAAAAAAATATGAGGGTAAGGAAAAAGAAAGACGGGAAGAAAGGTGGATGAAATAAGTAACAGTGACTAGAAAGGAAGAGAAGAAATATATTCACATTGTTGATTAGCGAGGAGAAATATTGTGAGGCATGTCAGAGCAGAGAAGCTAATTTAGATGACAGAGGTGAGTGAAGGAGGAGAAATATTGCGAGGCATGTCAGAGCAGAGAAGCTAATTTAGATGACAGAGGTGAGTGAAGGAGGATGAAAGGCGGAGTCTGAGGACCTAGGATGGTCGAGCAGGAGCATGGTGATGGAGAAGGGGGACTGGTGGGAATGAGCCGAGAGGAGGATTTTGGTTCAGTTTAGTTTTATTATTGTGCGTGATTAATTAAAACCATTGCTTACAGTACTTTTAGCAATGAAATCAAATCACATTGCGTTAATACAAAAAAGTTTAAAATGGAACGCTTTTATGTGTACAGAAAACTTTAAGAAATAGTATCAAAAATGCATGTGTCCCTAACGCAGTCAGCACTGACAATATTAGAAGGCAGCTCGGTGAAGAATTTATTTTTAAACTGGCGAAGTGTTCCCATGCGACAAGTAAGACTACTTATAACAGCTGTTTTAGCATCCAGATTCCATTGTGAGAGGCCGTCTTACAAAGTGACTCAAATAGTACCCTAAGGTGTGGCTGTTGCGGATTGGTTTTTCAGCTTTATTGCTGTTAGAGCAAAAGAAATTGTGAGGCGGCAGTTTAGCTGTACTAGAGTTGGATTGAAGCACAGCATCTCTGCCTGCCTACAAGACCTGACGCCGTGCTGATTGAAGAATGGCTTTAGTAACGTTTTCCGTAGGTCTTTTAACTTCTCACAGATGCAATGATGTGGATAAGGTTCTCCAGGCCGCTGGCACACAACTGACTGGGCTGGTCTCCACCCCTTCTTTCCCAAGGTGGTAGAAGCGAGTTGATTACACCAACTCCCAGGCGGAGCCTCAAGAATCTTTCCATGGTCGCAATCTTTATTCCTGCCTTGAAATAGGGTTGGGGTTTGAGGACATCATAGTTATTAAGCACAGCCCAAGCATGAGCTCGTTTGGATAGAGCTTTCTTGTCCTCTATGGATGATATTAGTCTTGTTGACTTGTTACTAATTTTTTTAAAGCGGAGTTGCCCATTGAAGTGCTCCAGGCGTCTATCAAGCCCAGTGTGTTAATGAACTCCTGTAGATACACGTTAGCAGACAGCTTTCCAGAACGTGAAAGCTCTACCCAGAGTTGGTTGATCAGAGACCCCACTACAGCAGCTCTTATTTTATTCTAGCTTTTTACAAAGGCTCCCTTTCTTTCGGTCACCTGGTTTTGGAAGCCGAATTCTAGCCTGATTTGGGCCGGTGAAACATATTTGGGAAGCTGAAGATCGCTCGATAAGCGGCGGCTATTGTGCTATCGACAGTTACTGCGTCTCTTCCCATCATCGATTCGCTGCCATAATAAAGTGTGGGCTGCAATTTTGCTCGCAAGACTTTTAAAAAAAGGATCGAGGGTAAGGCCCGGCAACAGCTTCTTCAAAGGGTTTAATGCTAAGGGAATCATAGATCCCTTCCTTCGCAGAGATTCCAACTGAGGCTTAAAAGTGTTCTTGTGATCTAGCAGTACGCCCAGATATTTATAATTTGCTACTTGTTCAAGGCGTTTGCCGGCCAAGTACCACTTTGGGTTTGCCTTCTTACGGTGGTTTACTGCCAAGATTTTTTAAAATTGATTTCTAAAGCGTTCTATTGCGAGAATTTATAAGTTGCGTCAAGATGGTTCTGGAGTCTGATAGGAGTCCTACTAATCAGGACTAAATCATCGGCATCTAGCAGGTTTGTCAATGTCATGCCCCCTAGCTTCGGAGCATGTGAAAGGCAACTATCCAGTTCCCCTGGTAAATCCGCCAGAAAAAGGCTAAAAAGCATGGGGGCTAGAACACATCCTTGCTTTAAGCCCCTTGTGGTAGTAATTCTGGTTGAAAGATGCTTCCCGGTGCCTAGTTTAATTCTAATCCATGTGTTAGTGTGCAATTGAACAAGTTGATCCAATAAGGGTGATGGCAGCCCCCATTTGTCTAGCTTTTGCCAGAGCTTGCTGCGGTCAACATAATCAAAAGCTGCTGAGTAGTCTATGAAGCAGAGATATAGGGGGTATTTTCCCTGCTTCGCAGCATCCATGAGCTTGGTTAAGGCCATGATGTTAGTTGTTGTGCCATGCCCTTGGAGAAAGCCTGTTTGGGTGATGGGTATTTTGTGGGTCATGGAGCACCAGCCGGCCAATTCGTTTAGAATGATCCCCGCAAAGTATTTGGCCTCTGTATCTGTAAGGGCAATCAGTCGACAGTTGTTTGGATCAGACCTGGCTCCTTGCTTATATATTGGGCTGATGATTGAGCCTCTCCATGACTCAGGAAATACTGTAGTTCTTAAGGCATATCCTAACACTGGAACCAAGGCATTACTCCAAAACTCGGGATCTTGCTTGTACAGCATTGGCGGTATACCATTTGGGCCTGGTGCTCCCGCCCGTCTACCTCTGGCAATTTGTTTCCTTATTGCTGTAGCCAGGGGGCCATTTTGCTTGCCTGCTACACTTAGTTGGCAGTGCAGGCCTGATGACAGTTCCGTCTCCCGGTGCGTTGGCTTAGGTGAACCTCTGTCGTCTTCACTTAGTTGGTATTGGTTTATCTCTGCCTGTGTTAAGTTGTTGGAGCAGGGAATTCCCGATAGAAGAAGGGGAGTCGTAGGTACTATAGCGTGATCGTTAAAGTGTTTAAAAAGATAGTCAACCCAAGTGACTTCAGTAATATTAGAGCCTATGCCTGGATAGTTGGGCCACTGCAATTTGTTAACTGATTGCAAGAATTTTGCACTGATTTTCTGGCGTGCATCATGATAGATTTTGGCCCATAGGTCATTATCCTTTGCTCTTTTGTTAGCCCATCTCCACCGTTTTAATGATTTCTTTAGCGCACGAAGAGTATCTTACAGACTCTGGCTGTTTGGAAGTCTGCGTTGTTGCCTTAAATTTTGATTTATAGATCGCCTAAGTGTTTTTGTGAATGGACTTCTTGCCAGCTTGATTAGATTGGCTTGGCTACAACTTCCCTCCGTTTCGGGCCTTGACAAGTACAGAGTGTTCCTCCTAGAGATGTAACAAAACGTTCCCAACTTTCCATGGGCTGATCTAAATTGGTACCTCGTTGATTGTACAGGGCCCTGCCTGTTAATGATATTTCTTCTGTTACAATTGCACCTTATTCTTCTAAGAATGCTGGTTTCATCCAGCACAATAGGCTTGTTAGTTTCTGGTATGTGGCAGGGTCGAGTTTGAAGGTTCAACTCTTGTGGCAGGTGATCGCTGAATTCGTAATTGCCAATCTTAAAGGCAACAATTTTGTTGAACATAGCCAAAGATGTAATCTAGGTGAGATGTCGGACTCGAGTGGTACGTGGCTGATGGAGGATTTTCCTCTTTAAACCGGCCGTTTAGAGCACTCGTAGTTAAATGTTCCAGATCCCGGAGCAGGTTCATCGCATCCTAGAGGGCTTGATGATCTGTATATGACCTTGTGTTGGGATTCCCCATGCGCCTGAGAGGTCCCGTGTTGAGTCGTCGTCCTGAGTAGGCCCTAGGAGGTGCATGTTAAAATCTCCGGCCAAAATGAAGAGATCTGAGGCCTCCTCGTCCATTACTCTCTGCCGCTCCGTTAGCAACTCCTTTGCTGCTTTTGTTTAGGATGTACGTAAACATTTATTATTACTAGGTCGTGTTTGAGCTGATTTAGCTTGAGCGTTAATTTTACTGCCTGAATGCAGTTTGGAGGTGTTAAGTGTATTGTTATAGGAGAAAACTCACCTCATTCTGGTTATTGAGGCTAGAAGCAGTAAGCCTCCGGAGGGCCGACCGAAAGCAGATTCCTTGGTTGCCAGGAATGAGTAGGCAGTGTAACCTTGCAGGTCGAAGGACTTCTCTTCCCAGGTCTTCTGTAGCAATATTATGTCAAATGTTCTCAGGTAGCTTAAAATCTCCTGGTCACTCATTTTAGATGCGAAGCCATTAATGTTCCAGACACATATGAAAGCTCCTTCTCGGTCTGTCAGTGATGGATATGCTGCAGCCGTCTGTCTAAGAGGAGGAGGAATTAGTGGGGAGTGGTGACGGAGGATGAGGTTGAAGAGGGCAGAAAGTGATCAGAGAGAAGGGCAGGGCTTTCAGTGGGCCGGGTCTCACCGGGTCTGAGCACCGGCAGTTTTTTTTAAAGGAGGCCTCGAAACGGGTCTCCATCGGGCTCTGTTTTGTGCCCTGGCACTAGTGGTCTGTTTTTTTTCTGGACTGCAGTGACAGCAGGCACATTGAAGCGCGCGTGCTCACATTGCTCACTTCTCACTCGTAGAGAAGGTACATCATGACGTCATGCCAGGTGAGCGTTGTAAGGGAAGTGAAATCCTTTAAAGTGTCATTTTCTCTCTGGATTTCCCTTCTCTTTTTGAAACTCAGGAGGAGCAACATTGTCATGGTGTCACTGGGGCTTTAAGTGGAAGCTTTTTCAATATTCTATACAAGCCACAGTTGCTAGTTATTTATCTAATGCAACAAACAACCATTGACAAAGCCAATAGTCCTGACTTGTTGTAGGTATGATGTTACTTGTTGTATCATATCTGGATGCAATGACAGAAACAGCAAAATATAAGTTGGGCGGCACACTATGCTAAGCAGAGATTATTAGTTTGCGTGTTTGAGCCACGCCCTTAATTACATTGGCCACGCCCCTTTGAGAGACCCCCCCCCCCGCCCCCAGTTTTTTCATCCCACTTAAAGCCCTGCAGAAGGGTGATGAGCAGACAAGTTTTGAGGGGAGAGAAGGGTTGTTAAGAGAAGAGTGGTAGGGCCGAAGCGATGGGAAGTGAGGGTGAAGGGAATGGGTGATACCAGTCAGAAAGGAAGGGTACAGGAATAAGGAGGGACCTGCCAGTCACAAGATAGAAGAGACAGGTCAGTTTTGAGGAACTCACAACAGCTGCATGTTTCCTCAGCGTTTCACATAAGATGCATTCTGCAAACAATCACATCTTCTCCTAAAATACATACTGCCCAAGGAACTGGCCACATTATAAGTCCAGTTGCCCCCCCCCCCGTAAGCTGTACTGTTGGCACAATGGGCAGCTACACATTGGAAGAGGCCAACCTTTGGTATTTTGGTCTATTCTGCTAAGGTAGCCACATGTGATTGCTCTTCCAATAGTTATTGTACTTTTCAGGAGTAAATGTTTAGCAGTAGGCACTATCCCCACCCTTCAAAAGTTGCACAAGTCTTTACGATCTCTTTAAAATATGCGCGTCCCCCACGTCTTTGTAGGTCATCTGCATACTCATGAGAGCACACTGGGTCATTATATATATATATATATATATATATATATATATATATATATATACACACACACACACACACACACACACACACACACACACACACACACACACACACACACACACACACACACACACACACACACACACACACACACACACACACACACACACACACACACACACACACACACACACACACACACACACACACACACACACACACACACACACACACACACACACACACACACACACACACACACCCACCCCCACACAAGGAGTTAGCACCGTTGCAGCGTTGTTTGACGCAGTGGTGGTGCAATCAGTGCTCCACATTTACAAACTGATGTATTGGGCCCAATGCAACAGTTTGTAGAGGCCTGCGTCACATTATACCTGTGCCACGTATAATGTATGCAGGGTAGGCGTTGCCACGTTAAAAGCCATGTAGAACTGACAGTGAGATTTACAACTTTTCATGGCGTCGCAGTATGACGTTACTGCATCAAAATCCCCATGCCTTCTTAAACCAGGCAGAATGATTGACACAGGGCTTTCAACATGGGACTCCTCTGTGTTCTGATGCATTTCTGGAGTTGCGCAAGTCTTACGTCCACTCCAGAAATGCATCACTTTAGCGCCAAAGGATGTGTCAGAATTTGACGCATCCGTGAATCCTTGCGCCAGGGAGCACTGTATTGTAAATACAGCACATCCGTGGCGTCAATGGGGCATTTGCCACAGGCGCAAGAAATCGGATGCATCAGTTTTTAAATGTGTATATATATATATATCACTGAAAAAACAATAGGTTTCAGGAACGTTATAGTTAGAAATTAGCATTTAAAAAGCCTTTGAAATTCACTGAAAAAAAACAGGTTTTCAGGGATGTTATAGTTTGTTGGACATTTCACTCATAGAAAACCATAGAAATTCCCCTGTTATAGTTAGTTGAGCTAACTATAACTCGCGCCCCCGCAATGCACTGCTGATGATGTCACATATTACATCATTCATGACATGGTCAGTGACATCACTGATGACATCATTGATGACATCATTGATGACATCACTGATGACATTACTCATGACATCATCCAGTGGATGTGTGTTTCTATAAAATGTAAATATGTTTTATATATATATATATATTCACTGAAAAAACCATAGGTTTCACACATGTTATAGTTAGCTGGACATTTTACTGATAAAAAACCAATGAAATTCCCCCGTTATAGTTACTGCAGGCAACTATAACTCACGCGACCGCAATCCTCTGCTGATGCTAATACTGTATTTAGACACTTATTTGCCCATGTCTTCTTCCATTAAATTTTAGCTTTACATATATTACAAATATTTTTTTTTCATAAAGACACATATGTCATCAGCAGAAGATTGCGGTCGCGTGAGTTATAGTTGCCTGCAGTAACTATAACGGGGGAATTTCATTGGTTTTTTATCAGTAAAATGTCCAGCTAACTATAACATGTGTGAAACCTATGGTTTTTTCAGTGAATTTGCAAGGTTTTTTAAATGCTAAGTTACTTTACGCCATTCGTGGCGTGCGCGCCCAGTTAACGCAGTTCGTTCCGTGCGCGCACAGTGGTCACGCGGTGCGCTGCGCGCACCGTGTGCTCACGTTAAGCGGGATGGGCCATGTACGCACGATGCACTTCGCGCACCGTGCGCACATGGGGGACATATTTTGCGCATCTTTGTGAAATGTATTCTTTGTTAACTTCCTACCTATGATAAGCCATGCACAAATGGTGCCCTTCGGGCACCATTTGCACACGGGGTGGGGAGAATGTGGATAATTTTTTTTTTTTTACTATTTTTTACCGTGCGCGTACGGTAAGCGTAATCGGCGATTTTCCGAAAAAAAATTTTTTTTTTTTTTTGGGCTTGGGGGTGGTTTGGGGACCCCTGTATCAATGCTGGGTGGTTAGGATCTCATTAAACTGCCTCTTTACACATTTTTGGGGTTGGTTTTTGCTGCCCTACTCAGGAAGCGAGAGAGAAAATGGCGGCCGCCGCTTCCTGGTTTCGACCGATTCGAATGTTTACTAAGAACTAAGAGCCAATCAGAATCGCGCTCGCGCACGCCACCGTACGCGTACGGTAAGCTTACGGTAAGCTTACGGTAAGCGCACCGTAAGCGCACCGTAAGCTGCCACAGATATATATATTGATTTAAAGGCTATTTTCTCAGAATCTACTGAACAGATTTACACCAAACCTACAAAAGGCACTTCCTTGACCTGGGGACTACCTCTCTGCCAAATTTCATTAAATTCTGTTCAGCCGTTCGGGCTGTAGCCCTGTCTAAAGGTCCTATGGAAAAATGCATGGGAAAAACGCGTTTTGGGACCCCCCTTTTATCTCAGCCCCCGCTTGACGAATCCCCCCCGAGACTTTCAGGGTAGGAGCGGAGCGTAGCGCCCCACCTATTTTGAAAAATTCGTGAGGATTCGTCGACCGGCGCCAAAGTTATTCAAAATAGAATATTGCGGATTTCCTATGGAAACGTGGTCCTAACTATAACTACCTACTGGCGACCGCCAGTAGGTAATATATATATATATATATATATATATATATATTTTCCAGGCATCGGCGCTGCCGCTGTTCACCATGCTAAGAACCGCCATTGAAGAGCAGGATTGCAAGACCGATACACTGACACACACACACACACACACACACACACACACACCATTGAAGGATACACCCTTGTATTGCCCTGTCACTCTAGCTGAATACAGAGCCTTGACATTCACCTTGAGGCTGAACACTTAAAACAACCACTTAAGTCCTGTGATCGTTGCACGGATATGGCTGCCATGGCATAATTAAATACAGGAGTTTGAAATTCATTTAAGATGGGTGAAATTTGCAACGCAGCCTAAGATGGGTCTGCAAGATTTCAAACAACCTGAAAAGAAAAGCTACAAATGTTAATTTAAGTCTGTCATTTTAGACTGTCCAATAAAGAGACTGCTTTGCAACCATATGAGGCGTGGACAATGTTTCCCTGACTGATTTCAATATTTGAAGAAAAAAGCCATTACTAGTCCCATCGTTGAACATGTAAGTTTTATAGTCTTTAGAAGGCAGAGTGGAGGCACTTTGCATTACTATGAAGACCTCTGGCAATATTACCCCGGCGCGAGCCCACCTATGAACAGAAAGGCTCTGGTGGGCTCAGCCTCCTCAGGAGAGTGAGACCCCCCGTTATACCAAACAACGTCATGGAAGTTTATTTTACATACTAAAAGGTAACCTGGGTAGTGCCCACTGGCATGTTTCAGTGGTAATGAGGCTGAGCGTAAGGCATTGAACAGGAGTAAACCAGTGGAAGAAATACAAGGGTGGGATGCTACTAAATAAACGGTTGAAGGTTTCGAAGAACAGATAGTGGATGCTTTGAGCAGCTTTCATTGGTTTACTTTTGTGAAACAGATGGAATAATCCGTTTTAAAAAGGGGATCCATTACAATTGGAAAGTTAACAGACACCTAGGTGACCAGCAGGAAGGGAGATATTTCAACCTTGAACATTTGTAGAGACTCCTGGAGTGCTTGAGCAGGATGAACAACCAGTAGAAGTAAATTCCCATGACTTGCTCATCCCCTCCACCTCAGAGATCGACTTTACTCAAGGCGAAGGCGATCAAACCAGGATCGATCCATTGAAATTTAGCTCTTTATTGTGGAGTGGGTTCCCTCAGTACCACTCGTCGAGCACCAACAAGCACAGAACGTACACAGTGAGTGCACCACCACGCGGTGACCGCTGGCTCGCCACTTGCGCACCTGTCTTGGGTGAGGGTCACACGTGCTAAATCCAGCAGTGGTTACTACCTCCAGCTCTAGGTAACCCAATAATAATCGCCCCAGCCTGATGCCATTCATTGAAGGATACACCCTTGCATTGCCCTGTGACTCAAGCTGAATCCATGCCCCCAAAACGACAATTGTATGAAGGTCTCCAAAGACGAACAGCCGCTCAAGGAACAAGTGGAGTGCGTCTCACACTTTCTCACCCTCATCCTGAGGACCATTGAGGTGCAACCACAATGAAGGGCTTTCTAGAAACATTTTATTTGTCATAATCAGAATTACAGGCACAGAGGGTTAACCCGCTATTCTACAGATGGTTGCACAAGAAGTCCATGTTGTTGGTAAGAGTGTGAAGGCAGTTACGGTGACTGCCACAGCATCAGGTGCACAATCGATGGACGGAAGAGTGCACCATGGATGGACGGCAGATTACACATCTTATCCTGTAGTCCATGGAGCTCAGGCAGCAGTTGCCGCCTTAGTCACGCCCTCTACCTGGAAAACAGAATACAATCTGGTTATTAGAGCAGATATTTTTCAAAAATATATTCTACACCTTCAATGCAATGAAATTGGACAGATTCTGGGTTAAATTGGGAATCATTCCCACTTTGTACAAAACAAAACGACCTGGCAGATGGCAAAACATATAAATGTGACAAACGGAAACTCTGGTTTAAAAACAAACAAAACTATTGATCATGGGAAAAAATAAACTGATTGTTGGACGTTGCCATTCTTTGTGCGTCAGTAGCCTCAATGGTGGTGTCCTGGTAACTTGACGTGATTTACGGGGAGCGGCGCAGTCCCCCACAGTGATTGGAAGGAGGCGAGAGAACCCTATTTTCCACTTGATGATCTCAGATGACAAGGAGAACCAATAATATATGTGGTGGCACGCGTCATCAGTATACATGCCCGATACCCTACCAGACCAGTCCTGGCACACAACCCTTTGGAAGCACGGTGGAATGCTAAGGAAATAACTATATGGAATATTTCTAGAAATAAATTACTGCTTTCTATGGGAAAGAAGTTGAAGTCTTACAAGGTGCTCAGACACTTCCGATACCCAATCTACAGCCTGCCATAGCTGTGTTGAACTTTGAAATGTATGTTGGGCAAAGCAGTTTAATGTGCAATCGGGATTTCAGAAGTTTCCCGTTATAAATCATTGTAAAGAAAAGCATTACAGCTAGAGAAATGTTTTCTACCAACCACCCTCCTAGCCCTCTCCCCCCTCCCCCAATTCGCTGCCCATCATCATGTTTCGGTCTGATTTCAGAACAAGGAGGCCTCCTGGGCATTCGCTACATCAGTTCTTACCTTGGGAAGAGTCACGGTATAAGTGTCTAAAAGAACAAAAAGAAAAGTATGTCTTAACAAGGGCTCTTAGAAATAATTGTGTCACATATTTGACTTCTGTGAATAAGGGGTGTGTATTGTGCGATGGTAAATGGTTCATATATGGATAGGGGTCTTCAGACGGCTTCTTCGGGGCCTTGTGATCTGTTCCAGCCCTCTACACTTCAAAATGCTTCCTTTTTGCACAACAGGAAGCCCAGGGCTGTTGGTGCATTAAGGGCTGGGTCTCTGCAATGGTTTTGGGCTATAGTTGGCTATACTGTCCCCTTCTCTACCTCTTTATCCACGGCCCTGAGGGGGTCCGCAATAAGCTGTGTGAATCCGAAACCCCCAGAGGCAGGTGGACGCTCAAGACCAGAATACAGTTCTCAGGGTGGGATATAGCTGTCCAATCACAAGCGCACAGGTGGTCCCACTCAGGATCACCAGACTGTTTGACTGGGTGGGAAAGCTGGTCCGTAAAGTCACATGCGAATCAGAAACATCGGGTACGAGTGAAGCCTGGCCCCCTCACGCCTGCCTACGGCATGCAAGTATGGGAGCAGAAAAAGGTCCCTCCACCACCCGCAACACCGTTGCCATCCCTCCCTTGCCCACATTAGCTCCCAGCAGCCATTTACGAGCTGGTGAGAGGAGGTAGTACATGGGACCGGGATTGCTCTTGGAATCAGATCTGAGTGCAGAAATAAACTCCAATTCCAGGTCCAGCGGTTTACGTGCAGTAGTTAGTTAGGCGCTGGAATATCTTCTGGAAATGTTAACTCAGACCGCTCGGTAACACCGCCCCTAGCTCCACTAAGTAATCGGCCATTGGGGATTAGATTTTTTTTGTAGGTGGTTCCAGGTGGTGGGAACAGACTCCTTTTTGGGGCCCAGGACTTATTTTACATCAGACTAACCCAGTGCAAGAGAAAGGCGTGGAAGGAGGGAGAGAATGATAATAAAACAGTGAGAAAGGGGGGAGAGATGAAAAAGAACTGGAAATGAGACAGGAAGGGTAGGGTGTTGGATTTGAGACTACGCACTTCGGTTTACAGTAGCCTCAGCATTCAGCTGCCCTAGCTGTGTGTGTGCAAGAAAACCTATGGATCTCTGCACTTCATTGTGGTTCTTGTTTTTACAAATTCAGCAGTGTCTACCCCAAACGTGTGGCTGCAGCCTCCTTCTGCTCCGTTCTGGAGCATAGATAAAAATAATCAGCTTTTTTTTTGTCAAGAGGCAGTGCAGATGCCCCCGGGGACATCTTCTGGGTACGAGGCGTAGTGAATGCCAGCCTGCTGCCTCTTGGAGCTGTGCGGGTCCAGCTCGTAGATATGGACCTTCAGAGCCACCTTCTGGGCACCACGAAGGGTGAATATGGAGTGCCAGCTGATGCCTTCTAGGTTTGGTCACCCAGAGTTCCGGGTCACCAAGTCACACCCCTGATCAGACTGTGCTCCCCATGTCATCATTGTGTGGCTGATGTCTGTCAATACATTACCTGGAATGGAGGACTTGCTGCAGGGGGCGCTATACTCTGCATAGCCAAACTCATCTGTGGAAAGAAGAGACGCCATGAGTCACCAATGGCGGCACTAGCGGCCAAGCCTTGCTCCCATACTAAAACCAATCAAAGCAGAACAAAGTGAACCACTAGCTCCAATAATCCTGGACAGTCCAAACTAGTGCCCTATAGATCACCCTTCAAGTGAGGATCTGTGACTCGATGAATATTCACATCCATCTCTTACACGTGGTCCTACACACGGGAGAATCTTTACTTACAGACATGAATACGACCAGTAATGCATGCTTGTTGAGGCATGTATAACTTACATATGGGTCATACACATAAGGGGAAGCTTTTCTTAACTATGGTAATGAATGCCAAGCGGTAATGCGTGCTGCGGCATGCATAACTGCCACGCGCCTCAGGGCATGCCTATGCGCTTGGATCAGGCTGGTCGTCTTTCCCCTTAATCTATCATATACAAGACCCCGCCCCCTTCCTCAACAGAACCAACCACACCTTTAACAAAATACGCCTTTGACAGCAGTTTGATCCTATGAGTAGAGACACAGGCCCCCATCTTACCTCTCTCGTAGTAATCATAACCGAGAACCCTTGACTTTTGGACATTTTCCACCTTCGTCGTTTGCTCCACCCCAAAGGAGAAACTGGTTACATTGCTGGAAATCTGGAGACAAAAATAGAAAAGTAAAACCCTCACTCATCACCCAACATGTACCTGAGGAGGCGGGCGGAAGGGAGCGACTGGATAGGAGTGGTGGGGAGGTGCTCATCCACTCTGCCTGGGGGGGGTGGAAGATCTCAAACAAGGATCAGGCCACCTTGATCTTCAGTACAAGACTGCCCAGTAGCCTGTGGCCACGAGCAGGTAGGGAGACTACTAGTCCAGAATACTGTAGGTAAATGCAGATCAGTCACCCTCGTCAATCAGCCATCTGCATGCCTAGACCCAGCGGCATCCCTAGACCCAGCATTTAAAAAATGTAACAAACAAGTCAAAGTGCAAAAGGCAGGTGTTTTAGAGTAATTGCTGAGTAAATAATACTTTCAGACCCACATTTAATCTGTGATCAGGTTTAGGAAGAGTGAAGGTTTATTTACCCAGAAAGATGATGAACAATAAATATTCGGGGGGGGGGATCTGCATTTGGTGGGCCCACCCGGATGGGTTTACTCCCTTAAACAGACTCTTCAGGGGGGGATCGTTGCCACCAGCAAACTAGCCTGCTCACTAATACATGTCATGGTTTTTAGGTCTCGCTAGAGCCAGCGCATGCGCTGCTCTGCAAGATATTTAGTAGGGGCTTTAAAAAGTGCTACCACAAGCTGCTTTGGCTGGCCTAGCGCTTGCGTTCACGTGCATGCGCGCAACCGCCAGCTTTCAGCGCCCAATCAGGCGCTGTCTTTCCCCTCACTTGATTGCTTTCATGCTTCTCCGCCCCCGCCGCGTCGCACTACTTTCGCGTGCGGCCAATGCTTGTTTTTTCCTTGTGTGCCGTGAAATTCAACCGGAACCGGAATGACACGCTCTCCCGTTTCCATTACAGTAATTTGTTTTATTTACTGTCTCCCTCGTGTTTCTCACTTGCTGCCCTCCTTCCCTTCCCTTCCAGAAACCCAAGACCACCTGTTACAAAATAGACCTAGAAGAAATACATTAGCACTTGACATTCTTTATTTAGGCTGCTGAAAAAAGGCACCATTTACCCAAAATCTCTCACCCCCCGATTGGTTTAAAAATACTGGTCTGTTTGCTAAAGGAGTGGCGCGAGCCGAGGAGAAACAGCAGGAATTTCAGGCACGGAGTGTAGCTTCACCGAGCATTATCAGCTCACAACCACGGTGTCACTAGGCTGTGTGTGTGGCCTCCGCAGGCACCATGTATATGTCTGCCTCAGCGCCCTTCGCGTGCTCTAGGAGCGGTCAGGGTCGTACATACCGGCACAAGCCCTAGTGTGGGCTGAGGCTCTCGTGTTTATGCACCCTCCCCCTTTGTCCTCGCTCCTACTGCGTTGTAAAGCTGGAAATAAGATCTTTGCTATAGTCCAATTTAATGCATTTGATATAATCGAACTCAGAAGGATGACTAGCTTAGTCGGCCCTGGTAGGGATTTACACACATGATTGCACATTACATTCTGATGTCATTAGCAAACAGTTGTGTTATTAAGCACGTTAGACGGGGTCATGTTTTATGGTGTGAATGTTTGTTATGTTAGCTGATTAGACTGTGCGCCAAGGCAACAAGATTACTACCTGCACCAATTGTTACAGTGCATATAGCAAACTTTTAAAAACGTAAACTTCGAGAGCTTTAATTTGAAATTGGTTTGCATCCTTTAGGTTGGATATATCTGAGGGACCACCGCCCCTCTGAAACGTTCCTACACCGCTCTTTAGAGTACATTGTCCACCCTGCAGGGAACGGATGCGGACATTGCTGTATTCATAAAATAGATTCAAATGATCACAGTAAACTCCCACTGGCCTCTTCCTGTACTCACCAACAACTGTGAGTTAGTAAAAAGCACTTGCTTCCAGTTACTAGGAAAACACACTTGCTTCTAATTACTACGTTTCCCATGATGCATCGCTGAAAACAAAAACAGCAATCAGACTTCCAAAAGCCTCTCACTTCCCTTTTCAGCTCTAGAAGTGATGGACCCTACTTGCACCTGTGACTTACTGGACTTCTCCTATATGAGATTACACCATAGTTGTGCTGTTGACGGGAACAAAACTGTGTAAGCCTTGGCATACGTTAACAGGCAGCCATTAAAGGCCAGACCTATTGGCCTTGCCAATACTTGTAGATGGACGCGATTAACTTCCATTGATGAAATGGAATGTGTTCTTCACTAGGTGGTCACCTTCATCTCTGCAAGAAGCAGAAGAGAAGCCTCAAGCCAGCAAATTAAAAAATCCAAAAAGAAATGCATTGGCAAAGCCGACAGGTTTGGCACTAGCAAGCTGGTGCATTTTTTAAATATTATTTTTAGTGCAAGCATGCACCATAAAAATGAAATGGAAAACAAGACTACATGCTACCTCTGCAGGTTGGCTTCTATAGGCTTATAATGAAAATTATACATAAAAAAAAAAAAAAAAAAAAAAGCTACTTTTTATTACTAGTGCTTTTTTTAAAAAACAAAATCGCAAGATTTTTTATTAAGTGCTCCGTGCATTTTGTTACCCATGAAAGAGACAAGAATAAATCACCACTCAAATCTCAGGCAGCCACTATGTTGCAATGTCCCTTAGAAACATTATAACAACTTAAAAAAAAAAAAACACGCATTTGCTATGCAATCGGTCTCGTATTTCTGAAACTTCGAGCTTTTGACGTTGTAGATTACAACGTTTTGTGCTTCTGTTTATTTGTTTGCAAGCATTTTACACTGCTGTTCTGTAACCTGATCAATGAAAGTCGGTTTATATTAGATGCATATACGTGTGCTTTAATGACCTTCCTGCCCAGGTAAGCACTTTCCCTGACCACTTCTGCAGACTAAAAAAAAAAAAGCTTACAGCGGCACAATGTTCAATCAGTTTTATTTACGGATTTCATCTAGATCAGTTCTAGTGGGTATTGTGCATTTCTATATATATTAAGTTGCATGCTGCTTAGCATAAAATGCATTCCTCTGCAGAGCACATTTAAAGTGCAATTCAGCAGCATGTAGGCGCAATAGAAAACATTTAACTGAAAGTTGCAGTAGCAGGAATAATCAGAGGAGGGTGGGCTGGTGCAAAGACTGAAACCCAATTAACAAACATAACAAGCATTGGCATAGCCAATAGGTCTCGCTTTTGGGACCTTATAATTATTTAGTTATGCAGCACAATATCCTTGGTGCAACAACATTAACTGTTGCATGGTTAAACGCTTAGAAGGCCCCAAAGGCGAGACCTATTGGCTATGCCAATGCTGATTTCTTTTTCTATTCAGGGTCCCAGGAGAGGGGGGGGGGGGGGGGGGGGGGAAGAGAGACTTTCTGGGCACATTCCAACGTTGTCCATCGCTGGACTGTGAAGTCTTAATTCATAGTGCCAAGAGAGCTGGGCGATGGGAGCTTTAGAGATGCCATCAGCTGGGCGGTCTATGAAGTGAGCCCAAAAAGGGAGCAATCATGTCAGGGCCAGATGATGTCACTACGGTATCCCAGAGATTGTAACTACAGATCATGTGAGAATAGTACCGAAGGGAGGCTGACGGAAGCTAAAAATTCTTCCAGGTCCAAGCCTGTAAGAATCTTTGACATGCAAACTACTTCAGAACCTGGAATTCTTCAATCACAGCCTTGCCGGTCAATGGGGGCTGGTTAATGGAGGCTACCTGTAGCCTCACTGCCTCTCCTGTAGCCTCACTGCCTCTCCTGTCACCAGAGGGGTCTGGATAATGGAGGCTACCTGTAGCCTCACAGGTCACCAAAGGGTCTGGATAATGGAGGCCACCTGTAGCCTCATAGCCTCGCCTGTCACCAGAGGGTCTGGATAATGAAGGCTGCCTGTAGCCTCACCTTTCACCAGAGGGTCTGGATAATGGAGGCTACCTGTAGCCTCACCTCCTCGCCTGCCACCAGAGGGTCTGAATAATGGAGGCTACCTGTAGCCTCACAGCCTCACCTGTCTCCAGAGGGGTCCGGATAATGGAGGCCACCTGTAGCCTCGCTTGTCACTAGAGGATCTGGATAATGGGGGCTACCTGTTGCCTCACAGCCTCACCGATCACCAGAGGGGTCTGGTTAATGGTAGCTACCTGAAGCCTCATCTGTCACTAGAGGGGCATATATTATAGAGGCTACAGGTAGCCCAGCCACGTCTGTCAGAGTCTCGCTAGCTGAGGCTACCTGTACCGTGACCAGTGGTCTCCGCACCACGCCCGAGTCACAAACCATGAACAGTTCGAGGTCTGTCTACCAAAAAGCAAGGCAAGTGGTGGCCTCTGATTAACAGAGATAAAGAGGTCCCACAACAGCAACTTTCCTCTCTTGCTTCAAAGAACTCTGTGCTTTACAAGAAATCCCACAGCTATCAGTGGGATGAACTGAGTTTCACAGAGATCAGGAAAGACAACACGCAAGATGTGCAGGGTCATAGTTCATGCGAGTCTTAAAATTAAATATTGGAGTAAAATATACATATGAATGGACTTCCCGCCACTGGGCAGAGGAAGGACATGACTGAGCAAAAGTAAGGTGTGCAAGTAAAGCATGCGCCACTTCCACTGAATGAGGACCAAGCACGGAAGCCATTAACCACCGATACCAGTCCTAAGCAATGTGCCCTCTAATTGTTTCCCTCTGTGTGCAGCAGTGAAGGGTCTCTGTGTGCTGCAGCCAAGGTTATGTACACTAGGAACCAGACCGTGCGTGTGTAAAACGCCAAATATCACTCCAAACTTTTACTTAAAAACCCAATCACCCCGCAGCCCAGCTCTATTAAGATAAATTGTATTCCTCTGTCTGATGTAACATTTCCTATACATTGATTTACACACTATGATTCAGTGTCTGTGTAATGTGTATGCAATGTAAAGTGCTTAACATCTTACACTGGTATGAGTGGCGCTATTAAAATAAGTATGAAAGAGAGGGGTTATAGAGACTTGAGGGTCACTGTTAAAGGTTGGTAATGAGCCTCCATGGCGCAGGTGGTCATTGGGGCGCCCACAAACATGGTCACACCAGGCGCCACCAGCACTAAAGCCGGCCCTGTCCAAATGGCACAAATAATTACAGTGAAATTATGAAAACGTCCGTCATTGCAATTTGAAACCGTGGCAGCTGTGTTCCTGCATTTCTTTTCTTAATAGGGCTAGTCTTCAGGGTGATTGTGTGCATTTGTTAAGGTTTTCGTGTTAATTGCAGCTCATGATGGGTGCTGCGATTAACATGAAAACTTTAATAAATGCACAGGGACATATTAACCCTTTCCGTGCTCATGACGGAACCACTCCGTCATGAGCCACGGGTGCCGTGTGCTCATGACGGAGTGGTTCCGTCATGCTGCGGCCGTTGGCGGCCGCTCCGCCCACGCGGCGCTATTTCCCCGCCTGTGTGGGCGATTAGCGCAGTGGGCGGAGACGTGACGGAACCACTCCGTCATGAGCACAGCTCACCCGTGGCTCGTGACGGAGTGGTTCCGTCACGAGCACAGCGCCACCGCAACTGCCCCCAAATCCCCCCAGCGCCGCGGCGGAATTCCTGCCGCGGCGAAGGGGTTAAGGATTTTGAGGGTCCTGAGCCAAACTTATTTCTGGGGCCCCAATCAGAACAGCTTTGGATTAAGGTTCCAATTTCAGCTTTTTCATGTCCTTCTTGGCCAGGTCACCAACACTGCAGAGGCTCACTGGTCCAAGTGTGCTTCCATCTAATATTCAGGGATAGTAATATGTGTTTTCAAAATTGTAACATAGCAGGCAGAAGGAAAATGAGAGGAGACAAGTGAGAAATAGGATTTAGTGGCGGAGAAAGAGGGAGAGAGGAACAAAGAAAAAGGTAATGGCGCAAAGACGAGAAATGGAGAAGGGGGTAATGGAGAAATTGGTAAGAGAGGGACGGAAAGAGAAAGGCAGCCAGAGGGTCTGGAGAACTGGTAGGGAGAATGGAATACCGTTTAGAGAAAGCAAAGAACAGGCAGTGAGAGGGGAATGGAGACAAGAATGGGATGGGGTGAAGGGGAAGTGGGTAAACGTGGAGTGGGACTGATATGAGGAAGAAAAAGAAGAGATGGAGACGGTGAGAGCAGCTGAGGAGTGGAAGAAAAAAAAAGGACAAAAGATATGTCAGAAGACAGTGCGTATAGTATGGCAAGGCTTCGGAAGTAGCGTCTCTGCATATCGACGTTGGGGTTCTGTAAGGAGCCTTTTTCGCCATCTTGTCATTTCTAAACGCTCGCTCTATATAACTGTGCTCACTTGAATGAACTAAGAAGGGTGGAAGGCTGGTTAGGCCTTGCCAAGATGCCGGTCTGAGAAGATGGCAGCTGCAAGGGTGTAAATGACTGATCCATGTGTCTGGAGTATTCTCTTCACTAACACTGGCGCATTTCCTACAACACTCTCCAAACCACTGCCTGCAGGCACGAGCTGCGGGTGCTATGAATGGACTAGTCTTGCACTGGCATGGAGTCTATCCAGAGTGACCCCCTGTATGCAGGACCCAGTGCTTCCCGCAGCTTTTGGCTTCCATCGAGAAAGCTCCCTTGTTCATGACATTTCCTCCTGGTAGTCTCCACATCTCACATGTAGGGCCAGCCTCATGTGCTAACTGGCAGATTTAGACTCCTAATCGGCACATAAAGGGTACTTCCTCACATTCTGATTGTGTGATGGTCCTAGCTGACAGTGGGTGACTTATGACAGACACTACGTTCAGGGCTTTAAGTGGGCCGGGTCTCGCCGGTGCTAAGCAGCGGCAGTTTTTAAAGTGGGCCTCGAAACGGGTCTCTATCGGGCTGTTTTGTGCCGGGTACAGGAGGTCCTGCAGTGACAGCAGGCACATGGATGTGCGCTGCTCACACTGCTCACTTCCCCCTTAGAGGAGAAGTTACGGCATGACGTCATGCCAGGTGAGCGTTGTAGGGGAAGGGAAATACTTTAAAGAGACTCATTTTCTTTCTGGATTTCCCTTCTCTTTTTGAAACTCGACAGCAGCAACATCGTGGCGTTAGAAGGGATTTCAGTGGATTTTTTTTTCAATATTATATACAAGCCATGGTTGCTGCCTATTTATCTTATGCAACTAACAACCACTGACAAAGCCAATAGTCCGACTTGTTGTAGGTATGAAGTTACTTGTTGTATCCTATATCTGGATGCAATTAATCAGCAAAATACAAGTCGGGCGGCACACTATGCCCAGCACAGAAAAATTTAATAAGTCACCCAATCACCCGCAGCCCAACTTTGTTAGGAAGAGAAATTCAGCACGTCTACAAACACGCGTGTGCTTTACACGCCAAGTTTGTAGACTTGCTGAATTTCTTTTGTTACTAAAGCACAGCTGTGAGCAGATTGTGTGCTTTTGTTTAAAGTATTCATGCTAATCGCAGCTCGTGATGGGCGCTGCCATTAACATCAATACTTAAACAAAAGCACACAATATGCCCCGCAGCCGTGCTCTAGATACAAAAGAATAAAACAAGTGCCCTCCAAAATTCCACAGGCTGCCGCAAGACTTGCCTGCTGCTCCTTCGTCTTCTGTTCAAGTTAGACTATTCCACCCAGGAAGTACCCGTTTTTCCCGCCGCTTGCTTTTTAAAAGCAGCGGCGCGAATGCTCTTGCGGGATCATGTGCGGAGTGTGAGCGCTCCACACACGGCACTGTGCTCTCATGGCAATAGAGGTGTGCGCACTTTATTGGAACAGTGGTCCTAAGCAACATTCACCAACCGCAGCTGGGAGCAGGCACTCAAGGGTCAGGGGCCATGGAAGTCAGACAAACTGGACGTCCAAGTACCATTCCCCAAACACAGCGGATCCCGGTGAGGAGGGAATGACAGGTCAAATCAGTTTATGTTCTGGGATGTAAATAAAAGAACGAATGCGCACTTACGCTGTTAAAGTAAACCATGACGTGGCCAGGGGGAGAGGTCTCAAATCTGGAAATCACCCTCTTGTTCTTCAGCTAGTTGAACAAGAGAGAAAGAAAAACAACAATTGGAGTAGGTTACATAAACATTTACAAAAACAGGTGTTCCAAGACACAAAGCAAACAAGGAGATGGACGGAGTGCTGAAAATTTTCAAACACTCACCCCCAGTCACAGTTCTGGGTTGAATCCATCATCATTCTTTTGCTCACTTTGCCACCCCAGTTCAGACACAGCTATATGCAAATCAGTCTTGACCCTGTGCCTCATGGGAACAGTCCAGCCCGAACTGCCAAGCCAGGTCTTCCCTGGACCGGAAACAAGCATCCTGGGATCGGTTTCGGCCTAACAGCCCTCTTCAGCCAGGCTAGCTTGAATCCAGTGTGCTTTGTTAGCCCTAAGTTGGCAGGGTATGCCCAGACGTGGGTCCCTTGCTCACTTTGCCACTGGATTCAAGCTAGCCTGGCTGATGACGGCTGATTAGCCAGAAACCGGTCCCAGGATGCTTGTTTCCAGTCCAGGGAAGACATGGCTTGGCAGTTCGGGCTGGACTGTTCCCACGAGGCACAGGGTCAGACTGATTTCCATATGGCCATGTCTGAACTGAGGTGGCGGAGTGAGCTAAAGAATGATGATTAAACTTAGATCAGTTGACTGGGGGAAGAGTGCTTGCAATGTTAAACACTCCGTCCATCATCCCCTTTGGTTTTGCGTTCTATGACACAGAGGTGGGTAAGCCTGACCACTAAGAGGGAATGTCAAGCCAAGGGTCCGACTTGGCTCTGAGACCCAAGCAACGAATATACATTTTTGAATTGAAGTGTTATCATATTTTTGCATGCAAATCTATAAAATCGATAAAAGTTTCACATTAGATAAGACAGAGGCATTCGATAGAAGTGATGGTTTCTAAACATCACCTAAGAAACAGTCGCGCCCCCCAACACCTGGATGTTGGTGCCATTGCATTTCCCCTCTAGAGGGCGCCATGTCAGACTGCTTCTGATTGGGACCATCCACCTTGAACTGTGTCAGCACTAATTTGCATAAAGTGAAACATGTTGCATGTTACCCAAACTAGCTGCCAGTATCTAGACAGATCATTCCCTGGTGTATGTGGTAGGGCACACGCTTGCTCACTTCGGGTGATACACCAGACAAGAACCAAATGCTCGCTGTGCTGCAGAAACCAGCTATATTTTATCATTAAGACCTAACTAAGACAAAACTGATCTGGGGTCACTTGTGTACGCTTCTGGAGGAGGGCATTCCTGGCATTTTGGGATTGGCTGCTCCAAAAGAACAGGGTCAGCACTGATTCGTGTTAGGTAAGTCTTTGTCTAGAGTGGCACAGCGGGTGAAAAACGATAGATTGGAAACCTGCCCAGAACAATATTTAGTGGACTGGGCTATTTGTAAGCATTCCTCCATCATGATTAATGAACCAAGGCACAAGTCAGTTGCTGTGTGCCCCTATATGCTCCCTAGAATGGTTTGATCCATCGAGTCTCCATGAAGCGTACAAGGTGTGGCTTTCGTATTACAGGGCTCAGTGAACGGTGATGGCACCTCCTTGGGGTCATTTCACTGTACACCGATTGCACAGTTGAATGGTTGCCTTGCAACTGAGACCAACTGTGCTCATTGAAACAAATGGGGGGCTTTCATGAACAAGGAAGATGGAAGTTCCTCCTGCATTGTGTGGTGCGCGGTGGAAGGGGATGGAGGGGGAATGTGGACTCACCCTCCACCCAACTCACCCCCACCCATTCCCCAGAGTTTCCACCCTTTACCTCTCTCAGGGAGGCGTCATCAGATCTGTGTCCCGAGGGTAACTTCACGTCCACAATGGCCATGTTGGAGGAGTTGCGGCTGCCGGTGTAACTGAAGGAGGAACAATAACACTCAAGTTAACTCATGAGTTGTGATGACTAAAGCAACATTTGACCTGCTGGGATTCATATGGAATCAAAGATTACCCCCCCCCCCCGGGCTTCCTCCCAGGGGTCATAAATGTAACCTTTAACCTGTAACTAAGCAGGGAAGGATGCTCAGTTTCAACTTACAAACATGATTCCTCCATCATTCTTATTCAATGCAAATAATCAAAAACAGATTTACATAAAAAGCCACAAAAACAGAACAAACTTCTCTCATTCAGCAACCACAAACCCAGAAACACCTCAAATATCACTCATTAAATATTTAATGAATCAGAAAGTGCATAAGAAAATGCATCACTCAATATCGCACCTCACTCTGTCCCCTGAGCGCCCAACAAGGCATCAACCAGATGCCTGAACCATCGCTTTCAGGGGGAGCCTGGAGCACCCCACAGCAGGTCTCTAGGAGCACTGGCTTGCCTTTGGGTTTCACTAAAGGGGAATGTGTCAAGCGCCTAGAAGCTATTGGACACTTCGACAGGTTGAAGAAATCAAACCTCTCCGGCTTCGAGGCGGTGGGCACTTGAAAGGGAGGTCACCCTTCACGTTGAAGCCGCCGTGGAGACGGTCAGTATGGACTCTGGCTTTATAGCAATCTATCCGCGAACCTTCGTAGTTCATCCTCACTGGGGAGTCGCGATCTGGAGAGATTTAGGGGATAGGAGCGCTCCGCCTCTAGGCACATTTTTGTTCTAACTCTGTAGAGGTATTAAGAAGCTACCCATTGAACAATTGAGCGCTCTCGCTTTCAGCTCCACTGGTTAAAATAAGTTACCCTAGTAATCAATATGGCTTTTGCTGCACACTAGTTAACCTAACTATCCTGTACTACCCAAACGATGAGCCGACCGGAAGAATATTCAACCACAATAGAGGTCAGCACGCCAAGTACAAGACACTAGCAAGGCAGTTGTGAGGGGTTAGAAGACCGACCCAATTATAGTCCAGTAAACATACCAAGATCACCCGCAAAAGGGTTGGAGGCTGTCCTGCGATAGGGCGGTCAACCCTTGTACTCTCTACTCAGCAGGGACTCTTTACTCATACATGTACCTGATATTAATGTGGATAGCAAACTTTGCTTGGGCTCCCTGGACGCAGGTCTCTGGGGATGTCCACGCTTTGATATCGAATGAGGTTTTCATGTCGGCCAACTCAGTATTGTATCGAAGAGTGGTCTACAAGAGAGGAAAGCAAAACAAAGATGGAAATGTTCTCAGCGTTAAGGGATATTAATCATTCACAGGAACACAACCGTAAAAATACCAACGAGGCGACTTTCCCAACTCACAGCATGTAGCTACCACCAGTAAAACAAGGAATAACCGCCCGCCTCCCCATCAGAAGGAGACACTGGGTGTTCAATTAATGAAACCTAAAGAGCCCCACCATCTCATGAAACCATGTCCCAAACTAACAAGGAGTCAGACGAGATTCAAATGTTTGGCAGTGCGTATGCAGCTTCCTGTCCAGGACGAGGACACAACTTTAATAGTGTAAGGAGTAGGGGTGTAGACCCATGTCCCAACCTACGACTTCTTTAGAAGACTTCAAGGGTTAAAGGATCAATAGAAAAGAGAAGTGGCCCTCGCTCCCTTCAGAGGAGTCTTTATGGATGAACAGTATATGGTTGAAGGGTCTCAACTGGGATCTGTATGCACGTGCCTATAGTGTAATGAACGTATGTGATCCGATAGACGCTCGTATTGGCCCACTGATGGATTGAACCTTGACCCAGGATGGTAGTGCCTGCATATTGGAAACCTCGTCTGCACCCAACCCCATGGTGAGATGGTGCGATCTGTGGCTCACCTGCAAGAAAACGCAACCGGTTCCGACCACATTTGCTGTGTAGACGCCAGGTACCGTTGGCAAGGTTTCACGTTGCAGAAGAATCCGGTTGTCTTGGTTTACCTGGAACTGTTGAAGTTGGGTTCCTCCGGAGCTGAGGCTCACGGTGTTTGTTCCATTTGGGGCGTAGGTGAGTACCTGAAACTTGGACAAGGCGTCCAAGGCGACAGGGGTGTCCTGGAAATGGAAACAGCTTACATTACAAAGAGGGCAGTGATACCTCTAATGAGAGTAGTGTTGTGTTTGAGGCTCAGCATTATACACATTACTAGAAATACTCACGTAAACATAAAACAGACAAACAGACCAGGTTGGAAGTGTCTCTGGCCACAACTGGAACCGGATAATATTCGGTTGACTAAGAAAAGCCATGAGTTAGGAGTGTGAGGGATGCCACCCTGTGCTACACGAGGAAGCAGTAAGGTTAGGGGGGGGTTTGAAACAATCCATGAGTACTCCACACACTTGTAAACCACCACTGGCCAAGTGCAAAAGTTTCACTGTGCGGATAGACCTGCACATTACACCTTTTGATCAGGGGCATGTCAGTTTGATAGATTACATCTCAATCAACCTGGATTCATGGTAGTTGGTTAATCTTGTAACTGAACAAAAAATCGAGAGTGTTCAGGACCGGCTGATGGGAGGTCGAATGGTGCCATTGAGGTCTATCCTGAACGATCAGGCCTGCGTTGTCAAAATGCGCACTTCTAACAACAAATAGAAAGTCCATTACCTGGCAGAAGGAATTGTGGGCCAAAAACTGGCCCTGATGGAGCTTTAAACCCCCAGCACAACATGCTCAGGGATTTACAGGAAATTAGACTAATGACCCAGAGTTTGTTCCAAGATTTGAAGTTTTAATCAATCTGTCTCGGTGGCATAGTAACTGACAATCTGAACCTAGAAGAAGTCATAGCACTAACTGTAACCCTTTGGAGACAGAATGGTTTGACCAGGAAGGTACCAAGATACAATCTACACTTTCACTGGCACTCAAAAGGAGGCCCTCCGCTCTCGATGGGGAGAAAGCTCCTCAAAGTTTGAAGGCAGAACCATAAGCGTCTTGTCAAATACAAAAAAGGTCAAGTTGGCAGGCACTCGCGGAAGCTCTTATAAGTATCAGGTGCTTCTGGGAGATATTAAGTTGGGGATCAAAAGGCACTCCAAGAAATCTGGAGTGCAACGTCAAGCCAGATTCCTGGTTCAACTACTTTTCTTTACTATACAGTTCTACTCGGTAGTTCAGTTACTAACGTTTGTAAATGTAGGTCCTATATTTACAAAGGCCATAGAAGAAAAATTGAATTCAACAAGGTCGGAGGTAAAATACTGTAATAAGTTAAGAACTAAGAACTACATAGAAAATATGTTACTTTTTCGACATTAAACTTTACTGTTACAGGAGATAAGGTTGTAACCGTTCTGTATTGGGTTTGCACAATCAGCAACTGCCAGAATAGTATGCAACAGTACAAATTACAATGTCACATTAAATCTCGACTAATCAGAACTTTCCTTTCCTGGCCTTTAAAGCTGCAAACTTGTTAATTACTTCATCAAAATCAACATCTTTCGCCAAATCACTTTCAATTGATAATATTGCAAGATCAGAAAGCCTTGACTGTCCCATGGTAGATCGCAAATAGTTCTTTATAAACTTTAGCTTTGAAAAACTCCTCTCACATGAAGTTATAAACCCAATTTATTATTATATAAATAATGGTAATAATAATAGCAGCTGGCAGCTTAGCTAACTCACAATGCTCTCTAAGGTCCCAGATTATGAGGGTGTAAAATCTCTCTCAATCCACACTCAAAGCAGAAAATTAAGGAAGCCAGACCAAATGATACAGCTAAACCAAAAGAGTAGACTAGAGGGCCTCATGTCGTTGCCATAGTAGCTATACACTTAGCCTGGTAAAAACAATCAAATAGCTCTTTTTATTCAAGTGAAATGCTCAAAGTGCAAGTTCATGAAAACTTTTCACATGTGCAAAACACAGAACTACTTTTAGCTAAATGTTTGCTATAAGTGTGTTAGGGCACTGGTCAAATTGCCTCAAGATAACTCAGAGGGTTAATGCTCTTTCGTGACAGAGTCTAGGTCCACTAAGTGTATTAGATATGGTAAAACACGACTCACAAAAGTATCCGTTAATAGGGCTCAATCCAGCAAGAGATAATTCAGCAAAAAGGTCGGGCAATCACTACTGCTATGATTTAAAGCGCCAAGAAACTATACCGTTCACGTTGTATTTTATAGGAAGAAGGGAACTTCAGCCAGGAGTGCTGCAAGGATGCAACTGAGGTGGGTGGGGCGGGCTGTTACAAAGCCAGGGAGGGATGGTGGATGCTTCAGGTGCAAGCAGAGGGTGGTCTGAGTTACTGGGTATCAGAGCACGGGTGGTCGCAATGCAAGTTGTTCGTGATGCATGATGTAACGGCGCTACAGCACTCCTTCCTCCATTATCAAGTCCAGAGAAGTAGGTTATAGATCAGGGAGGGGGCCGAAATGACAGGAGATGGGGCGGCTCTCTTTGTAACATGAAAGAAGCTCAGGTTTGAACACTAAAAATTGATCTAAAAGTCATAAAAACGCAGTTGGAACATATTGAGAAATCGCATGTAAAGTGAAAGAACGGGTGAAGTTGCAAGCTTGAATGCAGCTATTCCCCCTGCTCTGCGGGCCCTGTCTTTGTGCAGCAACAGGATGATATCGCAGCTTCCAACAAAAATCTAATTGTCTTTCGGAACTTTTGCAGTCATTGTTGTTTAGCAGTAAAAGTGCGCTTCTTTGTTGCGACATGTAAAATGAAAGCAGAGGAAGCCCTGTCAATCAGGCCCGGCTCCAGGAATTTTTTGTTGGGTGGGCCAAGGGTGCATTTGGGTGGGCCACTACGGACTCAATTTGTCTTCTTCTAGCCTACAAGCCCTAGATTAGATTAGATTATATCTACTTGCAAACAGTCACCAGTATACAGCGGATCAATTCTGTGTGTATACAGAGCATGTGGAGAGTTATTTGAAAGTAAGAGCGATGTCTGGATGTAAGTGCAAACCCTCAAATTCCAACAGGCCAGGTTTTAAAACAAGTACTTCCAGGCCCGATTATCCACTTTGACCATCCCGCTCCTGTGTACCTTATCTCACCGCTGACCTTCGGGCCCCAGCCCCATATCAGCCCCATCCAGCTCTACTTTCATTATTCCCGTAAAAAACATTAGCAAAATCACCTTCAAACTTAAAACATTAAATATAGCAGTAAATATAATTAGTACGCACTTTAAAATATGTTCCACAGTTGCCCTAATGACCTGATTGCTAATTAAATAAAAACAGAAAGGCAATGACAGGGCCGGTTTTATCGCTAGTATGTAATTCCGTCTACAGGGAACGTCACATGAGCCAATGAGGATTACAAGATGTAGGAATCACATGGCATCCATACTGGTGGGCAGTAAATTTAAAGAGGGTTTGGGCTGGGGAAGCACAAACTCAGGATTTAAAGCATACCGTAGTGGTTGGGGCTTGGCTTTACTAATAAAAATGTATATCGGCCCAAACTCTTTTTAGCAACATTAAAATAATGAAAGACTGGGGAATTTCTAACTTTATAGTAACACAAAAAAAGTGAAGTTCTAACAATACCATTCATGTTTGTCTGCAGGTCTTTGATGACAGTTCATAGCCACTGTCCTATGTTAGGATTATAACTTTTGAACTGCAAGTAACAGAAGAATCTCTGTGACAAAGGCAGTAACCCACTGAGCTATCCAAATAAAATACAGTTTATCTGCATTTCAAAACTACCAACAGGCAAAGGACTGCTCTCCAACAGGATCATTAATCACCCGTTCTCTGGACATGTTTTATTGTTGCCTTGCATCTATGGCCATGATAATGATGTGCCTTGCTGGGCCTGTGCAGATTTTTTAAATAAAAACAAACAGTAACACATTCTCTGACCTACTCCTTGTGTCACAGCCTGATCTGATAAGCAGCTGCAGGAGTCAGGAAAGGTGAATCAGAATAAACAAACTTATTTTCTCAAATGCTGAACAAAAATGGAAATATCCACGCAGCAGCACAGGACGGTAGGCAAAAGTTACTCTGTGTCAATTTCAAATAAAGCATTTGTTCCCTTCTTTTCCATGCCCCTATTGTACTTGCACACACAGCCAGCCCACCCGAGCCCAGGCCCAATAACGCATACGCATCTCCCAAAATATGAAGAAAAACAACGCCGGCACTGAATAGGCAATGAATACGCAATAGGCCACTCACCTGCTGAGTTGGTGGCAGACAGGGGGGGGGGGGGGGTGGACTACCTCGGTCGGCCTTAAACCAGACTGCGCTCCTTGCTGGAATAAAATTAAATTATAGTGGCGACCTGAGACGAGACCTCCTCACCTCCTCGTCGTGAACTCGTGATGCCAAGTCACGCGCACTTGGGGCCCAATGCGCATGCGAGATTCGGATTCCGGACCGGGACCCGTATTAAACATCACCGACTGCACCCCTCTAGTGACGATGTCACTGCCGAGGCGCGCAGACGCGGCGGAGGAGGAGGAGACAGTGCGCGCTGCGCACAGGCACCTGCTGCTGAATATTAAGGTTAGGTTGCGACGCGTCGTCGTTGCGTTTCTTCTGGATTTAATTTTGCACGGTTTGCTTGCACCACACCACACGGACCGGACCTTTGGTGTCACCCCCCGTGAGGGTGTCACCCGGTGCGGTCCGCACCCCCCGCACCCCCCTAGTGACGCCGCTGCCCTGTGGCACACAAGGAGTCATGGAGACGTTGGACTTGCATATTCAGCAGCAAAGGCACATTTCAGCTGCTGGATGAGCTGAGAATCCCTGTCACACCGACCGTTCTGTGTGCAGCGAGCAGCCCTGTGGCACAATGAGGTCCGGTGATGCACCAGGCAGCCCGAAACACAGTGGGCACCCCTGTGAGGCACTGGGCAGCCCCGGTGAGGCACTTTTAGGCAGCACTATGATGCACTGGGCAGCCCCTGTGATGCACTTTTAGGCAGCGCTATGATGCACTGGGCAGCCCCTGTGATGCACTTTTAGGCAGCGCTATGATGCACTGGGCAGCCCCTGTGATGCACTTTTAGGCAGTGCTATGATGCACTGGATGATGCACTGGGCAGCCCCTGTGATGCACTTTTAGGCAGCGCTATGATGCACTTTTAGGCAGCCCCTGTGATGCACTTTTAGGCAGCGCTATGATGCACTGGGCAGCCCTTGTGATGCACTTTTAGGCAGCACTATGATGCACTGGGCAGCCCCTGTGATGCACTTTTAGGCAGTGCTATGATGCACTGGGCAGCCCCTGTGATGCACTTTTACGCAGCACCATGATGCACTGGGCAGCCCCTGTGATGCACTTTTAGGCAGCCCCTGTGATGCACTTTTAGGCAGCCCCTGTGATGCACTTTTAGGCAGCCCCTGTGATGCACTGGGCAGCCCCTGTGATGCACTTTTAGGCAGCACTATGATGCACTGGGCAGCCCCTATGATGCACTTTTAGGCAGCACTATGATGCACTGGGCAGCCCCTGTGATGCACTTTTAGGCAGCGCTATGATGCAATGGGCAGCCCCTGTGATGCACTTTTAGGCAGCACTATGATGCACTGGGCAGCCCCTGTGATGCACTTTTAGGCAGCACTAGGATGCACTGGGCAGCCCCTGTGATGCACTTTTAGGCAGCACTAGGATGCACTGGGCAGCCCCTGTGATGCACTTTTAGGCAGCACTATGATGCACTGGGCAGCCCCTGTGATGCACTTTTAGGCAGCACTATGATGCACTGGGCAGCCCCTGTGATGCACTTTTAGGCAGCGCTATGATGCACTGGGCAGCCCCAGTGATGCACTTTTAGGCAGCGCTATGATGCACTGGGCAGCCCCTGTGATGCACTTTTAGGCAGCACCATGATGCACTGGGCAGCCCCTGTGATGCACTTTTAGGCAGCACCATGATGCACTGGGCAGCCCCTGTGATGCACTTTTACGCAGCGCTATGATGCACTGGGCAGCCCCTGTGATGCACTTTTAGGCAGCGCTATGATGCACTGGGCAGCCCCTGTGATGCACTTTTAGGCAGCACCATGATGCACTGGGCAGCCCCTGTGATGCACTTTTAGGCAGCACCATGATGCACTGGGCAGCCCCTGTGATGCACTTTTAGGCAGCGCTATGATGCACTGGGCAGCCCCTGTGATGCACTTTTAGGCAGCGCTATGATGCACTGGGCAGCTCCTGTGATGCACTTTTAGGCAGCACTAGGATGCACTGGGCAGCCCCTGTGATGCACTTTTAGGCAGCGCTATGATGCACTGGGCAGCCCCTGTGATGCACTTTTAGGCAGCACCATGATGCACTGGGCAGCCCCTGTGATGCACTTTTAGGCAGCACCATGATGCACTGGGCAGCCCCTGTGATGCACTTTTAGGCAGCGCTATGATGCACTGGGCAGCCCCTGTGATGCACTTTTAGGCAGCGCTATGATGCACTGGGCAGCTCCTGTGATGCACTTTTAGGCAGCACTAGGATGCACTGGGCAGCCCCTGTGATGCACTTTTAGGCAGCGCTATGATGCACTGGGCAGCTCCTGTGATGCACTTTTAGGCAGCACTAGGATGCACTGGGCAGCCCGGGGCTGCACTGAACCCCCTGTGGCACTTTGGCACACTTCACTAGCATGTAGGATTGCTTCCTAAACACTGGCTGAGTAAAGTGCCATCCGGTGCAGGTACAAAGCACCGGATAGGTGAGGGCATGACAGCACTAACGCTGAAGTCTAAAGCACTATCTAGTACATTTCTTTGGTGTACTGCGCTGCCGCATGCAGTGTGGAGCAATGTATTCTTGAGGGAAAGAGGAGAAACCATGAAATAGTCTGTTGAGGGGGGTTGGTGGGGGGGGGGAGGGTCATATAAATGTAAAAATCTCAGAATCCGTGGTGGCAGCAGCGGCGTCACTATGGGGGTGCGGGGGGTGCGGACCGCACCGGGTGACACCCTCAAGTGGGGTGACACCAACAGGGCCCGTCAGGGGCCGGCTTTACGGCGGTGCGACCGGGTGATGGCTTCCTGGGGGCGCCGTGTTAGAAAGTTTATTACGCTTTTGAAGCACCTGCTGCAGCGTTTCTTTCCGCCAGCAATTAACAGGCCTCACATAAATGTCAAGATAACTCGTGTGATTAATTATCTTCCTGGAGAGAGATCAGTGTTTTGTAAAGTTGAGGTTTTGACTTAGGTGAAGTTAGTGCAGAGGGTTAATATGCCTGCTGCAAAGAACGTGTGCCAAGTAGATTACAGAGTGCAGATCAGCAGGTTACTGCTTTCAAAAGAGACATCCTTTTGTTGCAATTTATAACTTAAAGTCCTAATATTCAACAGTGAGCTATTAACTTTCATCCTAGAACTGCATACACACCTCAAAATATACATTATTAGAACATTGATTAATGTTGCAAAAAGGGTTAATTTGGCTAGAAATAGATTCTTATTATTAAAGAAAACTCCCAACTATGCTGTTTCTTTTTCGACTCTGCGTTTGTGCTTCTCCACACCAAGCACTATACTGCCTACCAGTATGGATGACATGTGACTCCTACACTTTCAGTCCTTTGGTTTATGTATCATTTCCTATACACGGATTTACACACCTATGATTGATTGTCTCTGTGTAATGTGTGTGTGATGCAAAGTGCTCGGACACCCTACACTGGTATGAGTGGCGCTATATAACTAATTCAATGCATCTGAGAGAGTGTGGTTATGGTGACTTGGTCACTGTTAAAGGGTGCTAGTGAGAGAATCCGTGGTGGAGGTTGTCATTGGGGGGCGCCAACAAACATTGTCGCACAGGGCGCCACCAGCGCTAAAGCCGGCCCTGGGGCCCGTGTGCGCAGAGCAACCTAACCTTTTAGGAAGAGGACGTGCCTGTGCGCAGTGCACACTGTCTCCTCTCCTTTCTTTTATTTGCTTCCCTGTGAAATGGATCCAAAAAAGAAAATCACGTTTGCTGGAAATCAATATCGTATTTTTCTGACATTTAATTCCAAAATGCAGCATCAGGAATAAAAGTTTAAAAATATGCAAAATAAATAACTAAATAAAGTAAGACAGAGTGGTAGCAAACTGTCCAGAATGATTTTTATTCACACCCAAACACATTAGCGCCACTTTTACAGAGTTTGCCAGTGAAGCGCTATTTTTGTTGTCTTGGCTTTGTTTTCCCTGGGCTTGGAGCTAGTGCACCAATCCTGGAGGTACTGCAATGTGAGGATTGAAAAACAAAATTTGTACTGCTGCTCTGTATCTAGGGATGTTGTCTTTTTTTACCATACTGCTTACGTTTTGTAAGGATATAAGCAATGGCCATTGAAATGGGTCCATTCAGGGCCCTGTTGTCATGTCCTTAACTTTTCAGGCAAAAGCACTCACTGATTTCTGAACAGTGAGTGTAAAAGCGTTAAGGTAACCATGTTGTTCCTGCTTACATTTCACATGGTTTGCAAAATGTTGCATTCCCTATGATTGTTTGCTTTTTCCAGGATGCTGTCACTTTTTTTTGTAGGCCACATATTGCTCTTGCCCAGTGCGTAATTTAAATTGAGCCGCATCCAGGTGTTTATAGCTGGCAACAATTGGGTTGTAGTTGAAGGCAGTCTGAGTTTTTCTCAGTGGGGCAGTATGGTGTTCAGTGGGGGAGAGGATGTGGCACTATGGCCAGAGCTGCTGAATTTGGAACTGGGGAACCAGGTTCAGCCTTAATAACCAGTCCGCCAGACCACTCTCCTGAGAGAGCACTATCTCATGCTAGACCTTAGAAGGCTTCGCAAGACATTAGAAGCCCCGGTGTCGTAGCACCAGCAGGTGGACCCTAGCATGACAAGTGTAGGTTAACCTTCAAGGCTTGTCCACCACTATTCATACTGAAGTTCACCTCCAGTTTTGCGGCAGGCCTATGAAGCAGTACACCCTAGAACAGTGACCCTGTCACTGAGATCACAGGACCCTTGAGAAGGGCCAGCTCTAGGGCGGTGCAACCGCACCAGGTGCTCACTTTCGGTGGAGGCATCATTTTTGCAAGTATATTATGGTTTTAAAAGCGCTTGCTGCCTCCTTCCTGGCCTCCAGTAATTTTCGGTAACAATAAAAATGTCATGATGACTCTGGTGATTAATGTTCTTCCTAGAGAGAGATCGGAATTTTGTCTAATGGAAGATTTGACTCATGGAAAGGTAGGTCAGAGGGTTAATGTACCTGCTGCAAAGAACATGTACCATGCAGATCACAAAGTGCACATAATGTAAATAGGCCAGTGGGCTACTGCTTTTGTCAGAGAGATCCTTTTGTTACTTGCAGTTTATAAATTAAAATCCTAACATAGAACAGTGAGCTATTAACTGTCATCTACTCCGCAGCAACACAATTCAAATTTTTTATTAACTTTTGATACGTTTGAGCAACAAACAATTTATTAGTTTAAATGGTGAGATCATGCTGCAGATCTTGCATTATGAGGCAAATATGGCAGAGCCATTATTATTTAGAAAACATTTGCAAACTAGGATTTTTAGCAATTCATGTTTGAATTGCTGTTTTGGTAAAGGGAGAAGTGCTGATGACAGAAACTCCATGGCTCGGAGACAAATGGCTTGTGCTTCCACATTTTATCGTATTTGGGGACATTCTGTGATTAGAAGCATATCCCACTTTGTGAACACATTTTACTGTCAATAACTCATTATAACCTTAAATAATCATGTGTATCCATTGGTTGATAAAACTGGGCAGTGAAACCAAACAAATACAAAAAATTGGGATGTTTGCGCATTCTGGCCACGCCTCTGGCTCTGCCCACTGATCCAATCCTTGGGTTAGTCCCGCCCTTTGATTCTCCGCCCACAGTTCCCCTACTTTTTTTCCCCCACTTCGACCACTGATATATCGTGTTGATGGATAGTGGGAACACCACACCAGTAAAAAGTACCATACCTATGATATTATAAATTCCAATAAACTGTTGACTAGCAGGTAGCCCACTGTACAACCTGATTAATGAATCATTATCACACTGTTGTTAACAGGCACATTTTGTAAATATAGGAGCTACATTTACAAACGTTACTAAGGATTCTGTATGGTCCCGTTATTTGCCAACTGTGTCCACTGACGGACTCGGGGCGGAGGAGGTCCATGCGGTAAGTCGTGAGGGGGTGACACCATGAGTTACCCGCACCGGGTGACACCAACCCTAGTGACGCCACTGGGTGGCAGCCCCTTTAGTTGCGTTGACCAGGGATCGGGGTGGTCAAGGCTTGCTACGGATTGATGCTCTGTGTGCACCGGTTTGGGGGGGGGGGGGGGCTGCTCCACAAGGGCAGCACCAGCGGCCTTGCCAAGAGAAGAACTCTACACCCTTACACAGCTACTGACCGGAAACACGAGGAGTACATCCCTTCCTGACCAGTCGTCACAGGTTTGTCCGCCAGTGCTCAACTTGTAAAAACGTAAGTTCCAGGGCTCTCATGAGGCGGCCACTGCAGCCTGCACCACCCACTGCCCCCACCAGTGCTGCCAATGACAGCACCGAACCAGCTTCTGACCATCACACGTGTGACAATTCGGACTATTCCAGGCCCCCCAAAGCTATAAGAATGGCTTGGTCAGCAGGTAATCCTCGTTTAATGTACAGTGAATTAATAATTAACTGTTGGGGTCATCTCTAAATTAGACAGACAACGCCACCTTGTGTCAGACTGACCCAAGCGCTAGTGTTGACAATTAAGAGCCGGTTCCGAGCACCGGAAACCACCGGCTCACATTAAGCACAGACTCAGACCCCCTCACCATGAGAACACACACCGCTCCCCGGACTTCTCTGAAGGACTGGATCCAGGACGGCCCAAGTGAGTCCAGCCCACAGACAGGACGTCGGCGAGACCTTTTGTTTACGTCCCGACCTGGGCACATTATCCGTGATTCTACACAATGTCATTTCTGCTCTATTGTGCTACTGGTAACCGTAACACTAGGTTATAATACGGATTGGTTTTCCAGCTCTCGGTACCCTCAAGGCGTGTTGCTGTGCAGGTGTTTACTTCGAGCCGGGGCAGCAGGGGGCGCTGCACGTGCACAATCCATAACACGCACAGATGCAACGTCCTTGGAACCAAGGTCATCATTTTAGTGATGCGTCCTCCAGGCTGCGTGATTTAGCGCTCAAATAGTAAAGAGACCGAATGAGGTCTTCACCCGTCTTCAAACCTCCAGACTCTTAGACGCCAATGACGACCTTATGTAGTTACTGAAGCAGCACAGTCTCTTCGGACTTGCGAGTTTATCACGCATGGAGTAATGGCGCCACCGTGTGTCGGGTGCGCGGATGACAGTCGAGCCGGATGCACTGGTTCGGCCAATGCTTGTTCGTCATTACTGGCTCTGCGGCTGGGGGTGGTGGAGGGACGCTGGCTGGAGGGCCCGCTCTGCCGCTCAGCGGTTTATGGCTGTTAAATCCTTCTTTGCCTCACAAGCACGATCTGTATCCCGTGCAGAAGTGTTCACTGTTTTACACTACAAATATAACTCACTCTCTGAAGTCTTGGTCAACTGCGTTTGGATTTTCCTCATGGCGAAAATAGCGCCAAGACATCGACCGATTCCTGGAGGGCGCTGAAGTACCGAGGGCGAAGTTCAGGCTTGAAGGGACAGATGGGTGTAGGGAGCTATGACGTAACTTGGCATATTGCACTGAAGTAATACAACTCTGCGGTTAGACGCGGATTATTACTTCGGACAGAGGTCAGGGACGTGGGAAGAAAGAATGGGGCTCACTCAACCTTTGCCCAGATGTGAAGAAAGAATGGGGCTCACTCAACCTTTGCCTAGATGTGAAGAAAGACGGGGGCTCACTCAACCTTTGCCCAGATGTGAAGAAAGACGGGGGCTCACTCAACCATTGCCTATATGTGAAGAATAGGGCTCACCCAACCTTTGCCCACATGTGAAGAAAGAAATACGTGGGCTCACTCAACCTTTGCCCAGATGTGAAGATAGAATGGGGCTCACTCAACCTTTGCCCAGATGTGAAGAAAGAATGGGGCTCACTCAACCGTTGCCCAGATGTCTAGAAAGACGGGGGCTCACTCAACCGTTGCCCAGATGTCTAGAAAGACGGGGGCTCACTCAACCATTGCCCACATGTGAAGAATAGGGCTCACCCAACCTTTGCCCACATGTGAAGAAAGAAAGACGTGGGCTCACTCAACCTTTGCCCAGATGTGAAGATAGAATGGGGCTCACTCAACCTTTGCCCAGATGTGAAGAATGGGGCTCACTCAACCTTTGCCCAGATGTGTATAATAATTGCGGAGTTTATTTTTTACATCACATGGAATCAATGTAATTCAGGACGTGTAGCCAAACTGTGCCTAATAAATATATATCTCATAGTATGCACGCACACTAGTGCGCATTTCACACTGTTTCCGGGGTGGGACTGTACATAGACACCCACAGAAGAGTAGCTCAACGGCAGGTTTGAGTGACATCTAATAATATCTGCTGGACTCAGATGGGGAGCTGTGAGAGACACCCGCCAGCTTTCCTTTTTAGGTCTCGCCTGGCTTAGGCTGCGCAGACATGCACAGTCTCGCTGGCAAGATTTAATGATTTAGGGTAGCTTTCACTAGCGGGGTTTAAGCCCCCGCCCCTCTTTTCCATTGGCGGGGGTCACCGTTTATGCTAACAATGGCCAGCCATTGGAAAAGAGCTTCCAGTGACGTACTGTGAGACCGGCCTCACGGCGTATGCCCTCCCGAACATCCAGCCCACCTGCAACCACCACCAAGACACGGCATCTCCGACTCCGGCCGCCCCAGCCACACAGACCCGAGGGCCGGCCAGAGTCCCCGACAGACTCGACACCCTACCACGCATGTCCAACCGAGGGAGCGGGAACCCCCGAGCCAGACCAAGAGGCGCCAGCCCAGTCACACCTCGGATCGCCTTCCCCCGGGAGGACTCTATCGGCCACCAGGCCCCTGGGGAGCAGGCGCCTCGCCTGCCGAGCGTCTGGGGACCCTCCCAGACCCACCTGAAAAGACTAAAGACACGAGCGGCAGGAAATCCCGCCGAACCCCCGCAGTCACCAAAGGCCCCTCTCTGCGAGGACTCCGGACTTCAAAGGTCGGGGGGGGGGGGGCTGAGTATAATAGGGGGTGCCGGAGGAACGAATGGCAGAGAAGACCTGGAACCATCGAAGCCTGCTGACGCGGTCGCGGCTCCCGAATACCGAACCACCTGGGCCTGCTGAGTGACTCGCGGCCCCCAGCCATTGAACCATCTGAGCCCTGCTGACGAGATCGCGGCTCCCGAACTCTGAACCACCTGGGCCTGCTGAGTGACTCGCGGCCCCCAACCCTTGAACCATCTGAGCCATGCTGACGAGATCGCGGCTCCCGAACTCCGACTACCTGTGCCTGCTGAGTGACTCGCGGCGCTCCCCTCGAGGACGAATTGGCAAGAGATCGCCCAGAGACACAACGCCCTCCAGCTCGAGGATTGTGAGCTATCCGCAGAGTACTTTGCAGAGACACTACCTTCAAAGACTGTCCCGCTACCCCCATTCCCTTACCACCGATTTGTAGTATCTTGTGCCGCTGATGTACTACTTGCACCTTGGATCATAAAGATCCCTTGAAACCTTCGATAAAAGAACCTATCGTCCTACAAAGAATACGTGTGGTGTCACTCTGTTCGTAGTGTAAGCTCAGGGTGTGCGCGCCTGGTTCGGCCTACTTGGGAGAGGTGGGTCAAAGGGGTGGGCAAGACGTGTATCGAACCCCCCTCCGGCGAACGCCTTTCCAACACGTACACTTTTCTCTTTTAGAGCCGTCCTAGTTGGACTGGCTCGCTTGACTTACGTGTGTGGTAAAAGGTTTCTTATCTTAATGGGGCCAAACACATGGCCCCATAAAGATAAGAAACCTTTTAGCAGGCGAAGCCTGGGACGGCAGAAAAAGGGAAACGCTAGTCCAATGGGGGGGCGCGCTACCTGCGTTTGTTTATTAACCGAGAAACTTTTCAGTTCCTTGCTGTGCATGCGCATATTTTACTCCTTAAAAAAAAGTAATTGAGGCCATGGCTAAAGTTTTCTGATCACCATAGACATTACTTTGCCCAGTGTTCCTTACATTCGTGCCCAGCAGCATGTGATGTACTGGGTGGGCTGAATTAAACCCGACATACAGACTGACGTGGTTTGTGACAGAGGACGGAAACTGAAGCCATCAACAAGCTACTACGAGGCAGGCATTGAAGACTTCTGGCTCATCATTGGAGGAGGAGTATTTGAGCTGTCATTGCACCTACATATCAAGTTGAATTGATTTGTGCCTTTAACCTGCATATTGCGCGCTCATTGATATCTGCAAAATATACTTGTGTCTGATTCATGCTAAAAAAAAATAAAAAAATATTATAAAATATTCATGCCATTACATTTGTAATTTCATGTAATTCTTTTCCTGGAAATGTTTGATATTCGATGGCGATACGTATTTTGGGCTTCTTTTGGTAGGATATATACTGGTTTTGGGCTTCTCACCGAGGGGAGTGGTGCTTGTATTTGGATTTTGAGATCCATTTGGGAAAAATTGTCTAGCACCCATCAAAATCGATATTTACTATTCCCTTCGAGCATAGCTCACCTATCCCTCGGTCACATACCTGAATTGCCTGGCTTGTAACTTGATCGAATTCCCCTGGATATATTGGGACATTCCTATAGAACCGAGGCCCTATCCCCGGCCTCGCGTACTGACCGCCTCCAGTGCAGACTCCATGGCCCCTCGCTTGCAGCTCGAGAAGGCCGCCTGGCGCTGGGCGGAAACAGTGCGGCCCGAGGAGGCATACAGGGTGCGGCTGCAGGTGCGGGTCCTTTTCCATTCTGCCATCATTGAAACAGTGTTTATGTACAGGGTTCTTCTTTCATCAGTTTTATACTAATACTTCACATGTCGCATCAATTTCTCCATTATTGTTATTTTCCCTCCAAATCTGGGACATGCTTTAAATTCCATGTGGGCAGTCGCCTGCATTGGTCTCCTCCATCCCTGGGTGGCGCTGCAGACGCTTGGAAATGCATATTTTGGACATTGCCCGAGTGTCTTGGAAATGGAAACTTGCTCATTGCGTATGTCTTGCGCTTTATAATATTTCAGTTTCCTATAACGTTGCTGACCTTTCAAGCCCAAATAATTCAGTACTTTTATTTTAAAAATGTATAATGTTTATATTTTTCTTTTTCCCACTTTCTTTTTATTAATACAGACGTGTACGTTTGTTTAAACCTAGTAGTAAGAGTGAGTAATCTGTTATAAATTTTCCCCCTATTCTTTACAAACGCCGAATGAAAACACATTGTATTTGTATATTCTTTATGCCTCGTCAGGGGTAGTAAGCACTACATGTACTGAATGACACACAGATCAGTAACTTTACGGTCCGCTTCTAGGTGCTTTCCGCGGCCCTGATTTTTCTCATGCACTCTTCGACATGGTAAGCGTGCTTGCGAGCGCCCGGACCCGGTCTGAAGACCGCACTGCCCCTGGATACATTCTGAGGCCCGCCTACGTTCAGGACTACATCGGCACATTTGCATACTCGCGGTTACTCGTTGGCGTTCCGAGCTGAGACCCCCACTAGTGAGGGCACTAGATTTGACTCCTAATCTGCTGGGAAACTGCACAGACGGCTGATTTGGGTCTGATCGACGAGTGGGTCCGCTATTTTGTTGCAGCTGTCTCCACAATGTTTCTGGGCCCAATTGCCTGCAAACAAGGCCCTGCTTTGCATAGTGATCAAAATAAGTCGATCAGCTAGCGTTTGAGAGGCTACACTGTTTTCAGTATTAGAGATTGTAATTTACTGTTGATGACTTTCATAGTAGCCATATGACTCACAGACTGACACTGCCTGACCCTATAATGGCAACTGTCTGAAGACATTATGATTGCATTGCCTGACCTCAAAATGGCGGAGCTACTAAGACATCCTGATTATCCTCATCCTCGCTAGCTAGCTAATTCTTGAACTGCTAACCAGGCTCCTAATCAAAGGCTGCCGTCTCCTGTGTATTGCCACATTTCAATTCTGTTTCTACACTGCAGTTAATATGGCACTTTAAAGTTTAGTGTATTTACTACATACAATTGTTTGATAACTACCACCCTGCCTTATGCTTGATCCCGGACTGTGCCTCGGCATTTCTTCTTCGGCCTGAGCCCCGATTGTATCTTGGCATTTATACCGTTCAACCATGCGCCCACCTTACCTCACCCGGAACTCGAATCTTGTGCGCTAAGGACCCAACTCCTGGTCCATTAACTACCCAGACAAAATGACCAGTAATGCAAAAAAGAACTTCAAGCATAGTACTCTAAAACACCCGGAAACACTCATTGTAGATAACTATCACACAGCGACCAACGGCAACACGAAAACGAACTTCATTTTCTACAAAAATCGCCCGGCTAAATGGAAAACCACCTTCTCTCTTCACCTTCAAGTCGCCAAGTCAGTAATCATTCCCTAGGGTGAAAAAATCTCCACTACCATCTCCCCGACCTTCAAAGGGAAGCTCACCATCTCCATCTACAGAACTGGAACCATTCTCATTTCAGGCTACCGACCCGCACCTCACCACTTTTGACCGCCACTTCCCCACACTTCTTTCCTCATTAACTCAACTGAGCCGTCAAACCATATCTCCCCAACCCACCATCACCCTTACTAATAACGTGGAACGGACCCAATCTCCCTGCCCTGAAGAACCTCTCTCCAACTCATGGACATCCACCATCACTCACTATAATCACACTACCCCTATCATTACTCTCCGCCGCCAAACACCCACAACTACTACATCTACTGAGCACACCAGGAACAACAATCTCACAATTACCAAACACCTCAAGACCGATCTAGATCTGGACAGCTCAGACTCTAACCTCTGCCCTCCCGCGACCGAAATCCCCACAGGCACTCTCCGCTCGACCCCTGATAATCTGAACCCTCCCTCACAAACTACCTCTTCCTCCAACACAGACCTTTTTCCCCCGACCCTTACTTCCCCCATATCCAACGTCATCTCCAATCCAGTGGTCACTCTCCCCCTACTACCTTTGCACACTCCTCCTCCGATGTCCCACATACAGACACCCGGCCTCCACCGATTACCTCACTGACCACCCCCGTGACATCCCCATGGCCAACGTAGTCACCAATCCTATAAACTCGTCCCCCCCTATTATCACTACACGCTCCCCCTCCGCCGTCGCACACCCTCATACACAACCTGCCTCCACCGCTAATATTGACATTCGCCGGAACTCCGACTTCTTACCTAGAATTTCTCTCCCTCCTCACTTGGACAGTAGACCCTCTACTCCTCCTGTGAACTCCTTGAATGGGAGCATTACTAATCCGGCTCCCCGCGTCCAACCTCTCCCCTCTTCTAACCCCACTGATTCCATCCAATCCCCAACCCCTGTCCTCTCTCCCTCCAAAGACCCAAGTCATTCTCGGCCCCTGCCTAAAACCTTAAACTTTTTCAGCTCAATAGCACAGCAACTGAACAGAATGGAGCGAAAATTAACTCCCTTGCTGCTGATTTCCTTTACTTACAACAAGATCTTCTCAACAGGACCAAGCCGCTGTGCTCCCTCTCACCGGGTAGATTTCCTCCCACCCCACTCAATGCCGCTCCCTTGGCCCCACAGTGCACCCCTCGTCCCTCCAGTCCGTCAGCGAGTCAGGCACTTCGACTCAACCGGGATCGCCAACCCTTTTCGATACCGAAACCTGATGAGATCAACGACTCTTACCTCGCTTTGAGCCAGAAGTCAGCCCCTTTCCCCATCCATGTTACTATCGGCACTAACAGAATCCCTAAAAATGTTCACTCCCCTAGACCTCCTGCTCAATTCTCCTCTATCCACCTTACTCCCCCCATCATTGAGGCTCCCCGTCCTCTCTTGCATGCTCCTCAACTGCAGATCAGCAGTATAACACGCCACAGACATTGCTGAAGCTCTACTCGCTGAAGAAATTGACATCGCTTTCCTCACTGAATCCTGGCTCAATGACCACTCCACCCCCATTCTTGAGATTCTCACCCCCCCCAGGGTACACCATCATCAGACAAGAAAGACCGATCAAAATGGGGGGAGGTCTAGCCATCATCCACAAGGCAGGAATACAGATTACCAAACTTAAACCTGCAGAATACCTATCCTTTGAATACCTGGGTGTCGAACTCACTGCCAAGGGCACCTCACCCATCAAATTCCACACCATCTACCATCCTCCTGGAGAGCGTACCCTTTTCCCTGAAGAACTAACAGACCTAATTTCACGGTTCTCCATGACTGACACTAAAGACGTGTCCCTGGGTGACCTCAATATCCACTGGAACGACCCAGAAGACTCCACTACCCAGAACCTATCCAACCTACTTGAAATATATAACCTCAAACAACTCTGCAACAAACCAACTCACATCAAAGGTGCAACACTGAATGCGATCATTACCAACAATGATTTGGTCTCTCGGAGAGCGATTTCTCCCATTGACTGGTCCGACCACCAACTCATTCTGTTCAAGATTGATGCACTTGTCTTCCACCAACCTATATGTGATGACAAACCTAAACACTGGACCAGAAATATCAAAGCAATCCCTTTATCCGAACTTGAATCCAGGATTCATGCCCATGCCCATCTCCAACCCTCATCATCGACAGCCGATGACCTCACTACACACTTTAACTAAAAAATGACAGAGGTCCTAGACCAATTAGCACCTCTTAAACTCAAACAATTGAGGCGAACCAAATCTAAACCCTGGTTCAACGTGGATCTGAATGAGGAAAGGCGTCAACTCAGACAAACGGAAAGGTCCTGGAGACTAAACCCCTCGACCTTACACCTAGCGCAACTTAGATCAGCTCAGCAAGCATACTAAAAACACATTTTCAGTGAAAAGGCGTGCTTCTTCCGCAGCCAACTAGATCTGGCGAAAAACAGACCGAGAGAACTCTACAACATTGTCAAAAGCCAAACAAACTGCACTCCCTCTCAAGAAATCAAAGCCACCAATGAGCGTTGTGAATAAATTGCCACCTTCTTCACTGATAAAGTCTCGAAAATTGATCAATCCTTCAACCAAACCTCTAACCCTCCTTCCCTCTTAACCTGCCCCACTCTAACCACCCCTGACCTTTCAGAAAGAGTTCTCACCAAGGACAATCCGGTCTGCCTCCAGCTAAAAAACAATGCGCACTGGTCCGACTTTGAGCTAATGTCAGAAAATGAGGTCTTCAGGATAATTTCTAACCTAAAACCTTCTGCCACACTATGGACCCAATCCCATCCACATTCATAAAATAACTTAACCACACCATTTCCCCTTTCTGGACAAAAATAAATCATCAACGCCTCTCATCTCAGGCTGTGTCCCAGACTCCCTTCAACTTGGACAAATCACACCCATTCTCAAAAAAACATGGGTTGACCCTAATGATCTTAACAACCTGAGACCTATCTCCAACCTCCCATTCCTTGCAAAAACATTGGAGAAATGCGTTCTCCACCAACTCAACAAACACATTGATGAGTTCAACCTCCTCGACACCTTTCAATCAGGATTCAGGAAAGGCTGCAGCACGGAAACAGCTATGCTCAACGTCTGACGATATTCACAAGGCTTTAGATGAAGGTGATGCCTGCCTACTCATCCTTATTGACCCCTCTGCGGCATTCGACACAGTAAATCATCCAGCGCTTCTAGAGACCTTGGCGAAGTGCTCCGGCATCAATGGCACAGTACTAAAATGGTTCACCTCCTTCCTTCAACATCGCTCGCAACATATTAAAATCAACTCCCGTCTCTCGAAGCCAAAAAAAGTCACGCTTGGGGTCCCGCAAGGTTCGATCCTCTCCCAGGCCCCTCTTCAATCTTTTCATGGAGCCCCTCACAATCATCTTGAAAAAAGCTGGAGTGAATTACTACCTTTAAGCTGATGACACCCAAATCTATTTCAAAATCAAGTCCCCCAGCGACATCCAACACCTCAATACCACTCTAACCGAGATCCAAACTTGGTTCAACGCTAACCACTTATAGCTCAACCCAGATAAAACAGAACTAATCCTATTCTCTCCAAAAAGCAACCATCGTCCAATCCAAGAGTGGCTCAAGAATCTGGTCGTCCTAAACTGCCTCATCGTCCTATCCGATTCAGTCAAGTCTCTAGGCATCACCCTTGACAAGAACTTCTCTTTGTAGGCCCACATCAAAAACTCTGCAAAAAGTGCTCCTTTCTCTCTAAAACACCTCAAGAAATTGAAACCTTTTCTTCCCCATGATGACCTCAAGACAGTAGTCCAATCCCTAGTTCTCTCTAAAATCGACTATGGGAACGCCATCCTAACAGGGACTCCAAAAGCTCACCTAGCCCCTCTAAGGGCAGTGTTGAACATGGCCGCTCGGCTTGTATCTGGAGTAAAAAGATTTGATCACATCACTCCAGCTGTCAACTCCCTCAACTGGCTGCCCATGGAAGGGAGGTGTATTTACAAACTGGCCTGCATTACACACAGATCCCTTCACTCTCTGGCCCCTAACGACCTGAACAACAAACTGGTAAGAGCAGGTCAATCCAGAACGCTGAGAAGCTCCAACTCACTCCTTATTCCTCCGAAACTGAAAAAGAAAACCACACAAAACCAATCCTTCTCTGGCAATGCTCCCAGGTTGTGGAACGCTCTCCCTAGAGTCCTCAGATGCAACCCCTCCTTCTCCTGTTTCAAAAGGGACCTGAAAATCCATCTCCTTAACAAATACTTTCCTGACCAAAGTCAACTAACCTAGACTTCAATTTCCGAGTGTACTCCTCTCTTGACATTCAAGGATAGTTGGTGACAGGACCGTGTTAACCACCTTATCTTCCATGCTGTATTTTATTTATCCCTGGTTTTTGCTTCCTTACTGCCTGCCTACTATGTAATGCAATTTCCATCTGTTTTCTCTTTACAGTATGTATGTAAAGCGCTCCGATACCCATGGGTCAAGCTAGCGCTTTATAAAACTTTTAAAATAAAAAAATAAATAAATGTAAACAAATTTCATACCATACCCATAGATGCCTCTGATCCACTTGCGTCCAAAATCGTATTAAACACAGGTTTTTGGTAATAATTTAGAACATTCCACAACATCGTATTAGTAACACATTGTTTCATTCATCATGGTTCTTCATATCCACTCCCGATCTTCATGTTCCTACGCATTCATGCATGCACGCTTCAAATACGGTCCATTTTCTGCAGGTTTTTTTCGCATGTATCCTTCCTCTTTTCTGAAAATGCTTATTTTTTTGCAGTACGTTTCCAGAATCACGCATCCATGTTTATATTGAGAACGTATAATAGATGGTGGTGATGGTGTTGGGCATCTAATAAATCACTTTGCACCATTCAACGGGTTCGCTTCGTCTTTTCGTCAGAGCGAGATTGTGCCTGCTGGACGACTTTACTATAAATATATATATATATATATGGTTCTCCAACTCGTTTTTTAAAAATTATTTTGGACACTCAATGGATGCACGGATAAAATATTTTATCACAATGGGTCTAATGTGTATAAATGTTGTGCAAGTTATGGCGAATATAAACTCTGATGTCTCTGGCATTTATGCAATTAATCAATATCTTCAGAAGACTTAGATTGTATGGCATGTAAGAATATTATTCTTATAATTGTCACAGACTTTTTAATACATCGCAAAATGTAGGCACTTAGCAATACAATTGTATGAGCTGATGTTTCCCTTTTAGAGTTATACACCATTGCAATGACACAAATTGGTTTTCTATGTCTATTATACCATGTGACCCAACGATAGCACTTTAAAAATCAAGTCCTTCCGTGTAAGCGCTGTCATGTGATCAAGGCAGAGGACCTGCCGAAACGCGTCATGGTGGGGTGCTGCTTGTGAAAATAAACTGATCAAGCACCTATTTGGGTCCTTTCTCGCTTTTTTCCTGCGGAGTGGTATGGAAGCGTGAGGCGATCTTTCGTTAATATTTTCACCGGCTTTGACTTTCCCCGGTGTTTTGGACCCCCTCCCCTGGAGTTGGCTTCGTGAACGGCAAAGTCGTAAGCTACTGGGTCAGCTGACCATCCCCGAGGCTTCGAGGAGGACGGCAACCCGGAAGCTATTGATGCGAGTCCGGCAACGGAAACACGAAGCCCCCTGTGAATCAACAGCGGTCGGACAATTTTCCTGATGCGAGCAAGATAACGCCGAGCCGGAGGTCTCGAGTGAACGGCGTTCAGCGAGGAGGTGACGGCGTTACGAGCAGCTCGAACAATCAGGTACGGAGCCGCGTTGCAACTAATCACAGGTGGGGAGGCGTGCACCCGGGGAATCCGCTCCGGACCAAAATCTAAAGAGGACGGACACCATTCCGGGTCACAGTATAGGATTATACTTCACAAGCACACCATGGCCACCGCAGCGCTACGTAGTAGGGAATCGGCTGCAGAGGGAATGTTTTCGGACACACCGTCAACATCACAGTCCCAAACATTCAGGGGGACCAACAAGGAAATAAACATTGAACAAGGAATAAAAGATAAATATCGCTCATTGGAGAAACTCATGAGACAAGAACAGTCAAAATGGTGGGAGTCAAAATCCCTGCAGGGATATTTGGATGTGGGCAGAATACCGTGGAGATTACGCATTATGATAGCCCCTAGCTATGACACCCCGAACCCCCTTATGATGGCTGAATGGGCGGAGACCAACTTAGAATCATCAAGAAGATTGGTCCAAATACTGGTAAAATATGCCGTCATTGACCGGGAGGCTTTACAATTAAAGATAGATGCCCTGGAATCAGAAATAAAGGCATTAGGGGATTCCAACCAACCTAAATTACATGAGGAAATGATCAATAGGCTTGGAAAGGAGGAGGATAAAAATCAAACAACGTAAAGCCTTTAAGTTCCGAAGAGACAAAGATGATTATGCAAGCGGTCAGATCTTTACCTTTTCACGCAAATTTGACGTATATAGATCAAATGCGATAAGTCAACATGGGCAAGCACACAAGCCAGCCCCCGCATCCTATAGCCATGATGAAACACCCTCAGCTTCTGATCTAAGTTCGGCTATGGAGAGCGAATCTGAAGCGGAAGGAAGAATGGATCGAGTACGACTGAATGCCATTAAACCGACCCTGGGGGAGGAACTTTACTATATGAGAAGAAGTAGAAGAGAAACACTACAGCCACGTAATCAACCGGCAAAAAACGGCGAACAGCGTCCAGAAGACAAAGGAGAAAAGCAAGGAAACGCCATTTACAACAAACAGTCGAACAGGGGGAAGAGGCCGACGGGGAGGATGGAGAAACAGGCAGTGAATAAACCTCCTTCAGCAACATCAACGGCCAAAACAATATTCAATCTGGCTGACATCAATTTGACCCAAGCTGAAAAACAACTATTATGTTTGGGTCTTTCATATTGTCCGCAGTCTGATTTTGATTATCCTACGACCCGTGTGGATATTTACAAATTCATTCGCAAGCTGAAACTCAAAAAGTTTCACGAACTAAAATTGCGTTCGAAAGGGGAAAATGTTGAAATGGCAAACACCACAAGTGACACTTGTCAGCTCCTGGTCGCGGACCTAGAGGCCTTAATAAGCTTACAGGAATTGGCAAAGGAATCAGACATCCTTAAACAGATCAAGCCAAAATCCTTTCTCTGACTCTACTACCACAGATCAAAACTTGGAAGTCAACACTTGTGCAAAACCCGTTACTCCTTTCAAGGCCAAGTCTAAATTTATGCCCATCATGCCTCGCGATTCAATTGATGTCTTTAATGAACAGGTCGTGGCACAAATAAAGAAATTGAACATCAACATCAACAAACAAAAAAGGAGAGTAACTAATCATGAAAGGAAGTATAACCAACTAATGAAGAAATTGAAAAAAGAAAACAAAATTGTCATTAGAAATTCGGACAAAGGGGGAAACATTGTACTTTGGCCAATGAAGGAATATCTGGAAGAAGCCTATTCGCAACTTAATGATGTGCAGTGCTACCGTAGAAGCACTGTTGTGAAATATAAAGCAATGATAAATCAATTTTATTCCAAATTATTGGCTTGGAAGAGTGTGGGACTCCTCAGCATTGAAGAGCTCAAATATTTGAAAACAGAATATCCAAAAACTCCATCCATGTACTTCATTCCCAAGGTGCATAAAAATATCTGTAAGCCCCCTGGAAGACCCATAATAGCTGCCATCAACGGGCCATTAGAAAATATGTCACGCTATATTGACTTTTTTCTCCAAGATCATGTGAAAAAATTGATATCATTTGTACAGGACACTGGGGATTTCATTAGAAAAATCGCAAAAGTTCAATGGCAAGAGGGATATTTTCTCCCAGCACTAGATGTATCCTCGCTATACACATGTATTAGAAATCATGATGGGTTGAAAGCGGTTAACTATTTTCTGAACAATAGGCCATTACAGTATGCTCAGCATAACAAGATGCTAATGGATATGGTGGGCTTCTGTCTTGAGAACAATTTCATTATGTTTAAACATCAGATGTTCCAACAGATTCAAGGCGTAGCTATGGGGGCCAGTTTCTCCCCCAGCTACGCCTGTTTGTTCATGGGCTGGTGGGAGGAGCTGGTCCTCATGAAAACATACGAGCAGACATATAATGACAATGTGGTATGCTGGCTATGATATATAGATGATCTATTTATTGTTTGGCAGGGAACCCAGGAGAAAGCCATTGAGTTTGTTGATCTATTGAATAACAATGATGTAAACTTACAGTTCACTACAAATATCAGCAACATAAGTATAACTTTCTTAGATGTGCAGATTAATATAGCCAACAATAGCATGAATACCTCCTTACACCGTAAGGCTACAGCAGGCAACACTCTTTTACATGCCACAAGTGCACACCCGCCACATCTAATACACAGCATCCCTTACGGAGAAATGCTTCGAATTCGTAGAATTTGTAGTGAGGAAGAGGATTGCAATGTAAAACAGCAGGAGTGTAGACACCGATTTTTAGAAAGAGGTTATACAAATGCACTGATTGAAACTGCGATCAATAAATCAAAAAGATATCTGCGGTATGAACTTATGCAGAATGTGAACAAGAATATAGATAAGGAGGAGGCTCCAGCTGAGCCTACCAGGCTTATCCTTACCTACTCGAAGCAGGAGCAACAGCTTAGAACTATAATAAGAAGGAATTGGCCAATAGTTCAAGACGACCCAATAATTGGTGCGCTGTTGCCTAAACAACCTGCTATTACGTACAGAAGAGCAGCCACTTTGGCTAACAGTCTAGTCAAAAAGAACCCCGAGGAAAGTGAGAAAGTTGGATGGTTGATGGCCAGGAAGGGTTTTTTTAAATGCTCCGTCTGTAAAGCTTGTAAATATGCTTCAAACAGAATTACTTATCAGACTGCATTCAATGACAAGACACAAGAAATCAAACAACATCTTACTTGTCGTACAGATTTTGCAATATATGTGTTACAATGTTCTTGCAACCTACTGTATATAGGTAGTACCAAACTACAAGTTCATAAACGCATATTACAGCATATCAGGGCCATCACCAACAACGACCAGAGTTATGCAGTAGCAAGACATTTCAAGGCGTAACATGACAGTAATCTAAAACATCTTTAGTATTACGTCATTGACACAATCCCCCCCATTAAGCAGAGGTGGGGATCGGGAACTTAAACTTAGGCGTCTTGAAACACGATATATCTTAGAACTGGATACCAAACACCCAGGAGGACTCAATAATAGCGAGGATCTGCATACATATCTTGACTAGACATCATTGTACCAATAGAGTCGTTACTTCTTTTGTATCAAGTTCACATTCACTGCAGGAGATGAGGAAATTTTAAGGCAATGTTAGTATTATATGTTTAGATTTATACATATTTAATTGGTTGATTCCTTTTAACATAATAATTTTTAATTCATTTTATATTATTAATTCTATACTATCGTAATTTATAATCTTACATATTTTACTATCATTGTCGGAATTTTGTATCTCTCCTTTTAACCATACAGCTTAAACATCCCATGTTCTGTAGATCTGACAAACCAGGGTTTTATTTGAAAAATGGATCCAATTTTTCACTAATTTAATGGTATGTCACATTACTGGTATTTATCCATCTAGATAGGGGAGTTTTTATATGATACATGCATATTTTAGATATTTATTTTTTATATCTATTTATATATGTATTTATATATTTATATTATTTATATGTATTATACATGTATTTATCATTGCGGTGCTACTGTTACTTATTCATATACCAGAAAAGCTGATACCGGCCCGCAAAAATCCCCAATTCTACTATATACCATGTATTTAGTGCAACATACTATTGTAGATGTGCCATTAAAATTTACGACCCAATAATTCTTTTTCCAAAATTGGCGATATGTACCAAGAGAATGCATAGCTCAGACAAATATGTGTCTGTGACACTAGAACTTTCCTTGTTTTAAGTACAACCACACGCACAAATGTTTTTTTTATAAATAACCATTGTGTGGTTGCTTTCTCACATGGAGTTTTTTTCTATACAGTTTTTATACACCTTATTACACAAGGGCACAGCACTGGCACTTTATATTTTATCACTGGTTCTCCAACTCGTTTTTTAAAAATTATTTTGGGCACTCAATGGATGCACGGATAAAATATTTTATCACAATGGGTCTAATGTGTAGAAATGTTGTGCAAGGTATGGCGAATATAAACTCTGATGTCTCTGGCATTTATGCAATTAATCAATATCTTCAGAAGACTTAGATTGTATGGCATGTAGGAATATTATTCTTATAATTGTCACAGACTTTAATACATCGCAAAATGTAGGCACTTAGCAATACAATTGTATAAGCTGATGTTTCCCTTTTAGAGGAATACACCATTGCAGTGACACAAATTGGTTTTCTATGTCTATTATACCATGTGACCCAACGATAGCACTTTAAAAATCAAGTCCTTCCGTGTAAGCGCTGTCATGTGATCAAGGCAGAGGAGCTGCCGAAACGCGTCATGGTGGGGTGCTGCTTGTGAAAATAAACTGATCAAGCACCTATTTGGGTCCTTTCTCGCTTTTTTCCTGCGGAGTGGTATGGAAGCGTGAGGCGAGCTTTCGTATATATATATATATATATATATATATATATAAACTGAAGCATTTCCCCGATTCTGGAGCCCCTGACCCTTCAGGGCGGCCTCACGGAAATGGGCTCGGAGTGACCCAAGTTAAACATCAAAACACAAAGTGTGAGGCCCAATGCAGGAAACAAGGCTTTATTCCGGCACACTTTTAGCAGCACAGCGTCCTTCCATTCGCTAACGTTTCGGCGATTGCCTTGCTCACAGCTGGAAGTTCCACCAATTAATTTGCATAGTGCGTCAGTGCGTGCTTTTAAAATGTTAATCACGTGACTGAATGCTCGAAATACATATCCCACAGTGCATTGTTGATCAAATTGCATAAATGTCATGAAGATTCTCGTTATTATTGACCATGATTAGGGTTAAGAGTTCTTGCTTAACAATGACACTGTGGTAGTTTAAAGTCATGAATCAGAGTAGCCAGGCAATGTTGCTGTTGAAAATTCAAAGTGCCTGAAAACAAACCTCATTGTCGAGCACGAACGTAGAAGGAGAAATCCCTCACGTATCCCTTCCAACATGCGCTTACTTTTTTTGCTGCAATAGCTATCCTCAGTAGGCTGGGCGCATGAGTGGGTCAAACTCCTCAATTGGAATAAACAGAAGCATTTCCCCGATTCTGGAGCCCCTGACCCTTCAGGGCGGCCTCACGGAAATGGGCTCGGAGTGACCCAAGTTAAACATCAAAACACAAAGTGTGAGGCCCAATGCAGGAAACAAGGCTTTATTCCGGCACACTTTTAGCAGCACAGCGTCCTTCCATTCGCTAACGTTTCGGCGATTGCCTTGCTCACAGCTGGAAGTTCCACCAATTAATTTGCATAGTGCGTCAGTGCGTGCGTGCAATTTAAAAGCACGCACTGACGCACTATGCAAATTAATTGGTGGAACTTCCAGCTGTGAGCAAGGCAATCGCCGAAACGTTAGCGAATGGAAGGACGCTGTGCTGCTAAAAGTGTGCCGGAATAAAGCCTTGTTTCCTGCATTGGGCCTCACACTTTGTGTTTTGATATATATATATATATACACACACACACACACACACACACACACACACACACACACACACCATATTTGTTAACTTCTTACTTTCACAGTGCAGGGTCAGTCCAGAAAATTCTAATTTGTGGCTTCAATTTCATATATATGTGTATGTAGGTTTGTCTCTAGGTGTACTAAAAAAAACTGTTGAAGTTGCACAACAGCCAGGCAAACCGTAACCGGCATACCTACCAGATGCAGTGCTTATGAGCTCATTCCAAATGAAACCGTTGTAATTACAAATGTAAATTATCTTACCGATGAGATTACATAGCACGGTGTCATTGCCCCTTTATCAGAGAGTTTTTCAATGAAATATTAATTGGTTTGATTATGTGTTGTGCAGTCACATTTGCTATGAGGTGTTGATATTTATAGTCCTAAACTTTGATAGCATAACATTTCATTCGGTGTGCGAGCGTGGGCAGCAGGTATGTCCATTTCTGCTATTGGATCACCTCGCAGTGGGTGACTGTAATCAGCCTTTTCACAAAGAGCTTATCTGCAGATTCCATTCAGTGACAGGGGCTACTGTGGTATGTGTCCTCCTTGAGACCCAAAAATAGGTTTGCTTTAGCAAAAACATGTTTTAGATCGCCGTGGGTCAAAGCAGCTTTCTCAAAAAAAAAGTTTGGCTAAAACCACGTATTATTGCACCAAGCAAATCAGCAGTGAGTTGGAAACTGCATGTTAAAGCCAGTGTATTTCTGAAGGTTACAAGTTTCTGCTGCAGGGGTTTTCGGAACCTCTTTGTGTTACGACTGACAAAAGGTAATTCATTTGATCAAAGAACATACTTCTGAGATGAATTCTTGGTCTCTGAGGAGCATCAGAAGTACTCACTGCAGGAGGATGTAACAAATCCACAACATTTCATGTTCAGATAAACAGGTCCTCGAGTAGGAGCACAGCATTAAATATTCAGCCTGAAAACCTAGCTCCCAGGGTTTAGAAGATAGTGCTAAGAAGCAGTGAAAGAGGCTTGCGCAGCAAGTAATCCATGGCCAAGGAGCAGTCACAAGAGCAGGGTACTGCAGTGTTGTTAAAAAGGAGTCCCTGTTCCAACGGGTTCGTGCATGAGAAGGCTGTGAGATTAATGCTGGTCACCGAGCAGAGTATCCAAGTAATGTACAAGTTATTTAAAAAAAAAAGAAAATGCTTTGACCTACATTATATATTTTTCAATCATTGATGCCCATTTATTAAACTAAATTTGGCATCTTACACATACATATTAGCTTGGGCGATGAAGCAACCTTCAAATAAAGCTTTGTTTTTATGGACATTGACCCAGGATTACAAATGGGAGCAACATTTTTTTCCTACTTTATTTCCACTTTTAAACATGGAAATACATGAAGATAAGGATGGGTACACATGGCTCAACGAGCATGTGAGGACGTGTCTATGTTCCGGTTTGGACGATGCGTGCAATGATGCATCAGCGTCACATACGCACGTCATCAATGAGAATATTGAAAGAATCCAATATCTGCCGCCGCCGCCTCCTACTTCACTGGTGGAGAAAGACGAGGCTCTGAAGGGGTGCTCATCCCTTGACAAAGTAAGTCCGGATGGGAAAATCAATGCCAGAAAAAATGAGCTACATTGTTTTCCCAAAAAAGAAGTTTCCTTAAGAGTGGCTGGGCAGGATATCATTCATTCAATAAATAAACAAGCATTCAAAATGCAATAGGTTTCGCCTTTCATTAGGTTAAAGCCATTTGCTTTGCTATACAATGGCATTAGCAAAGCAAATGGCTTTAACTTAATCAAAGGCGAAACCTATTGCATTTTCAATGCTTGTTTTACTAACATTTCACGGTAATCTTTTGGGGCTTAGTGGGTGTGGTGGTTTGACCCCAATAATCTGTGGATAACATGACAGCTCCAGGATTGAGTCAGTGAGTGTGGATGCCAGCTGCGCGTACAAGACAGTACATGCAGTCCCACACCGCCAAAGCATGGCCTCTTTGCAGGGTCCTTCAACTCATCTAATACACCTCCCAGAGCGACCACCTTACCGTGGAAGAGGCGAAGCCTCCGTTGGAGTTCATCTGGCGACCAAGCCACTGGGCCATGCCGGCAGCGTACGTCAGGTCCTTGGGGGACAGGTCCTTCCTCTGGAGATGGCACTGCAGGTAGGTGGCGGTCATGGAGATGTCACTGGAGCGAGCCCGCCTTGGTAAGGCGAAGAAGAAGCGGTCTCCGAAGGGCAGCTCCGGACCCTTCAGGTACACAGCGTTTCCTGAGAAGAAAGGCAGAGGTTGTGACTGGTCACATACATGCAGGGTTCTCTACAAGCCCCTCAAGTCTGCACTTCACAGCAGAGAGCTCCCACCTACGCACACTGGGGCTTCCACGGAACGCCACGAACATCCTCTCTTCCGGGTACATCCCTGGCTCAAACAGCCCTTCATTCCACAGGTCACACACCCCCTGCATCAATAACAGACTCAAAGAGCCCCCCCACCACCAGCCTCCCCGTTGGTCACTCCACCCCCCCACCACCACCAGCCTCCCCGTCAGTCACTCCACCTACTAATGTGACTCATGCTGCACCGTCGGGCCTCTGGTTTGTACTCAAGTCCACCACTCTCCTCAACCAAGTCTCCGTGCACATATCCCAGAATTCATCCCACTGCAGGCTAGAAGCCCCCTGCCAAGTCCAGGGCTCCAATGTGCCTGCACCAACAAGTCTACCTTCCTGCATCGCGCGCTCCTATGCGCCCCTCTCCTGCTACACCGAGGGTCCCACTGCCCACCTAGAAGGTTCCTTTCTCCTGTCCTTACACATCCCAGGCTCCAGCATACCCTTATTCATCAAACCTGCTCTTCAGGGCACTGCCCTGACTCCCCCAGTGCATCCCCCACACAGCAAGGACATCCTCACAGCGACCAGAGGCGTTCATCAGGACCAGGAGCAGCACCACCTGGGACCATTGACCAGACGCATTCACTAGGACCAGGAGCAGCCACACCTGGGGCCAATGACCAGACGCATTCACTAGGACCAGGAGCAGCCACACCTGGGGCTAATGACCAGACGCGTTCAATAGGACCAGACCAGGAGCAGCCACACCCGGGGCCAATGAGCAGATGCATTCAGTAGGACCAGGAGCAGCCACACCTGCGACCAATGACCAGACACATTCAGTAGTGCCACACTAGGACCAGGAGCAGCCACACCTGGGACCAATGACCAGACGCATTCATTAGGACCAGGAGCAGCCACACCTGGGGCCAATGACCAGACGCATTCACTAGGACCAGACCAGGTGCAGCCACACCTGGGACCAATGACCAGACGCATTCACTAGGACCAGGAGCAGCCACACCTGGGGCCAATGACCAGATGCATTCAATAGGACCAGGAGCAGCCTCATCTAGGACCAATGACCAGATGCATTCAGTAGAACCAGGAGCAGCCTCATCTAGGACCAATGACCAGATGCATTCAGTAGGGCTACACTAGGACCAGGAGCATTCACACCTGGGACCAATGACCAGACGCATTCAATAGGACCACACTAGGACCAGGAGCAGCCACACCTGGGGCGTGTTCAAAGCGACTGCTTCATTCACACATCTGAAGCCACCGCTGTGCTCCATTTAATGGTTATAAGTGGGATTAAAAAAAAAAATGTTTATATAGGATTCCAAAAACGGATTTAAAAATACATGCTGTCAAAATGCCAACATATGTGAATATCACTCTACAAACTTTGACCTATCTTAAATTCCTAAATCCAGACAAACTCAATTATCCCCTGCTGTGGAATAAAGCAAATTCGTCATCCTAACTTCAGTCCGAGCATATTTGGGGCGCGCGATTAATGGTACATGCGGACAACACTTTGGGCCTATAGGCTCTGGTCATGGCTGCGGAATATTTTCCTTCCAATGTACATAAAAAACAAATAGTAATTTTCCTTCTGTCAGATTTCTCCTGTTTCAAGAAAATTTCATACTTTTGATGGGGGGAAAAACATTTTTCCCTTGATCGAAACCTCTTCCCCTGCATTTTGATCAATTTTTTCAGGGTGTCCGCTTGCTATTCACATCCTGAAATAGATTTACTACTTGCCTAGGCACATTTGTGAGCCTTTTAACAGAGTACAACTATCAAAAAGGAATTCTGAAGTGTGCTGGAAACAGATTTTAGTAGGATCAAGGATATCCAGACCCTCTACATGGTGGTGCTGCCTTCATGATAAATATTCACTGGAATCCAATTTCAAACACTATCATTTGTGTGCTATAAAGTTATCAGTAAACATGTATGCCTGTGCAAAGTTCGCATATTTCCCATTAAAGCAGTCACTGTCTGTAAATGACCGTGCACTACCACACCATGCTTTAATTACATTAAAACATGCCCCTCATGCCCATTAAAGGTAGGTGGGTCGCGATAGTTTGTAGTTCTCAAAAGAGGGTCATTGAGAAGAGTTTGGGAACCGCTGTACTAGACCATTGCCAGCTTATCAGGTTTCCCCCGGTAAGTAATAGAAATAAATTCCCCGTTTACGCACTGGTTCGAATTACAACTTGCCAGGTATTTAATGCATCCGATAATTGCGGTAAATAATTGAACCTTCATTAAAAATTTCATGAGGCCAAATCTGCTGAATTTAACAGGGAAAAACCATGTGGTATTTACCAGATCATACGGGTTTTGGTGCGTTAAACACCAACATCTGCATGTTCTTCCCCTACAACTCATAATAGGTGGTATTTATTGTGCTCAAACATACCCCGTGATATCGTTAGTTAGGTGCGATAAATGCCATCAGTACTCAGAAGGGCCCAAGCACTGCATTATATGGTACCAAGTCACACTGATGGAGTTAGGTCCTAACAGCACCTCCACGTCATCCCTGCCTTTTAGGTGGTGTTAAAAAAAGAATGTGGTCAGTCCCCACAGACACAAGTCGGTGGCTGGCCACCAACTTTCACTAGTCGACCCACTGAGAAAACCGACATGCACCCAATCCCAGGTCTGTGAAGGAGAAATCAAACTCTGCAAGTCGCAAGCGCCGCTATTTGCACCGGAGCTCAGTCAGGATGCATATAATGTTTAAGAGCAGACCCCAAGCAAGGACTCTACATCGCCTGCCAATCAGCATGGCCCCTGGCCCTGAACGCAGTGGTTAAGCAGCCGCTGGATGGTAGCCACAGTGGGTGAGGAACGGTAGGGCCTGGAAGCCAGGCACCTGCAGCTTGAACACTGCCAGTGGTCCACACCAACTGGACAGGGTTCCCCGAAAAAGTCGCCTTTTTGCTTTATTTTATTTTTTTTAAACTTCGCAATCCTTGCCAAGTTTAAGAACTCCTTTTGCAACTTTGATCTCTTTTCTGCCGCCTAGTGTTTCACTACTCAAATCAAGATATCATCCACGGCGGGAAACAACCTTTACATCACAGTCATTAGACCGCAATGCCTTTACAACGCAATGCCATTACTACGCTTGTCATTACACAGACTTGCAGTCGATGGCGCTCTAACATAAGGAATAGTATATTTACTATTCCACCACCTTCCCGACTGTTGCGTAGGCAGGAGTTGGAATAGTAAATTATACATTCCTAATGTTACAGCGCCATCTACTGCAAGTCGATGTAATGACTTGCGTAGTAATGGCATCGCATTGTACCAACGCGGTCGTTGTAACAACCGCGCTGATACCGACCGCGTAGTAAAAGCACACGTTGTAACGTGCTATATTCCCCTCGACAAGCCTCACAACTGCAGAGTGTAACACTTGAAACAAGAAATGGCACAAACCATCCTTGACTGCTTTGCTAGCCAGCTTCTGCAACAGAAGATTCTGTTTCTTCTCATCGTTTGCCAGGGCGTAGAATGAACACATCTGTGCCTGCGCATGGGTGTCATCCGAGGTCTCCACAATGCTGTCCAAGTAGTTCATGGCGTCGCGGACCACTGGGTGCTGCAACAATGAAAGAGAAAGAAACTCGTAAGATCAGGAGGAGCAGCAGCCAAACCAGGACCCATGCATCAAGGGGTGATTGGGGGCATCAGAAGCAGGAAGAAGAAGGTTCAAGGGGTACATCACTTGGAGGCTGGTGCAACTATATGAACATAGGCAGCGCACAGAGGAGACACCTCATCGCCACCTCTACCAAAGTCATAACAGGAGTGTGAAGAAATGGGTTGAAATGACCCCATCTCCCCACTCACACTTTGTAACCATTAGAAAATGACCATCTCAGGACTTCCTGGTCATCAGCTGTAGGTAGGACGTAAGAATGATCTGCAGCAACAGTGTTTGTGCCGAATATATTCCTATAAGAATTTGCATCTAATGAAAAACTCCAACCAATGGACTCCGACATCCATGAATTAGCACGAGGAACACGCCCGAGGTCTCCACTGAAATACATGGGTGCATTGGGAGAGTCACATGCCAACTTACCCTTTGACTGTAGATATAGTAGTGTTAACGTCATTGTAAAGTCACCTTTGACCTCCTTGCTAATTACCCAACCACCCCCCCCCCCAGCCTTGACAGTCAGTCCCTACTAACTGAGTTAAGTCTTTACTTCCCCTTTTGGAGCAGGAGGCAGAACACTTGAAGTACCAGAGTTAGTTTAGTTTCATCTTTCTAGGTGTCTCATAGGTTCCATCTTCCCACCATCCTCTACATGCCTCTCCTTTCCGCTCAGGCTGCACCCTGAACCCATGCCTTTCTCCCTCCACTTTCTATCAGCTCTGATCTCCTCTCCTGCTTGGGCCATTGACAGAGCGGATATAACAAATCAATCTGAAAACCGACTCAAAAACAGACCTCTTCACTGATAAATGGCCTTGAAGACCATGCTCCTGGGGTAGCCCATGGTGCAATCTCACCAGGACACCAACCGATAAGACAACTCCAAGGGGTAGGCCGAAGCGGGCTTAACTATGGGCTTTACAGAATCGCTATAAACTGCCAACATTGAAGGCATTCTCATGGCATACTCCAAATCTCAGAGAGACCACTGCATTCCCAATGCCATCTTTGTCATGTGCATTCCTACCTCGACAGATCACAGCTGCATGGAGCCTTCTCTTTTGTCTGCCTTGACACCAACTCTCTAACTCAAATTCCTCTGCATCCTTGGTGTCCTGAACATTTAGTGAGTTCAGTAAAGCCTTCAACCAACACTTCCCTTCAGGAAACAAACCTGGAAGCTCTCGGCCAATCGCCGGGCGGCACAGAGCCAGGGCACAATCTTCACCCTGCCTTTATTCATCACAGGCAATGAAATGACCATCTTTGTTGATCACTACTTCACCCCCCTCACCGACATTCTTCCCTTAGGATCAAACATAATAAGTATGTCACCCACCCGCAACACTGGAACAAATTCAAGCTTGCTGAAATCGACTGAACTATCATCGGTCAGATAAAAGATGAACGACCAATACAATTTGGTCTCCAAAGGCATTCAACAAACACTCCCCCTCCCAAATCATTCATGAACCATAAATGTAAGATGCCTTGGAGCAATAAAGGAAAATCAAGGTGAACACAAATGGATGCACTTCAACAGCAAATGGAAAAATCTAGAAACGCGCATGACAAAACCAGTCTCAAGCACTCAACAGGATCTACAACTGCAAGAAGAAAGCAAGGAGACCCCGCTTCTTAAACCGGAGCTGCAGTGCCATGTGCCCCAACAGGAGACTCCACAGGATCTACAACTGCAAGAAGAAAGCAAGGAGACCCCTCTTCTTAAACCGGAGCTGCAGTGCCATGTGCCCCAACAGGAGACTCAACAGGATCTACAACTGCAAGAAGAAAGCAAGGAGACCCCTCTTCTTAAACCGGAGCTGCAGTGCCATGTGCCCAAACAGGAAACTCCACAGGATCCGCAGAGCATCTCACAACCATAAGTGCATCACCACAAACACTCCCCAGGCTCAGGCTTTGTGACTGCTTTGCATACCATAGTGTGGCAAACCTATGGTTCTAAAAGTTCCTTTTGAAAACATGATACCAGGCCCATCAGCCCCACAACCCTCAGAGGACTCCGGTGGCCAAGACACAGGACCCTTGCATCGCTCAATCAACTCTCAACCGCTGAATTTCACAGCGGAGTGTGATACAATGGACCGGAGGGATCAGCAGCAGACCTCTGCCCATCACAAGTCTTCGAGGACAACCTTCTTTCTAGGACCTTTCATACACCTTCCCCTCTGAGCTTCAGTGTCTTGCACGAAACCATCAAAGAACAGTCTCAACGCAGCAGACCAGGCAGCTGCAGCCCAAAAACGTATGGTCAGTTTCTTGGAAAACCGATAAAGGACAAAATTAATCTAGCTGTCTTGATCAAAGGCATCCAGCTTTAGGACACACAGGTTCCTCCCCAAGAGAGGCTTGGCATCTGCCCCAGTCTCCATCTGGGACAAACCGAAGACCAGAATAGCGCCACTACACTTCTACTGGACTGTCGAGCCACTTCAAAGACTGCGTTGAGTGAAGCATCAGGGATTGGATCTCCGCCTGCCTTCCCACAGATCAAGCATCAATTCGCACCAAGACGAGTGAAGCAATAGTTGATCGCGACATACATCTTTCTTCACCGTCTACCTCAGCCAATTACCAATCCCATCAACTACTCGACCAGACCTGCTGCAGCTATGTTGACAAGCACTCCTGTCATCTTTAAACTTTGTCCAAGGGCCACCCCTGCCTGTCAGGATACACGCTGAGAACAAGAGGATTTCCGGTTAGAGGACGCTCTCCCATCCGGACACTGCTCCCTATGCATCCATGTCCTCTCTTCCACCCACCTGTGCTCAGTCACTCATTGACTCATTCCCTCATCCATCCTCCCAGCCACACACCCTTTCATCTGTCCATGCACTCATTCATGTATCCACTCATCCAAACAGTGACTAATTTTTGCCTTCACCTACTCACCCTTCATTGGCAAAATTGGTCAGTTGAGTGATGCACTTTCATGCCTATAAAGCCAGGCTACTGTCAGTGCTTGTTGGCCATGGAGCCAGTTTAGGGGATAGTGGTGGGCGGAGATGGGCTATGAAAAAACAAGTCCCTTACCGAATTGCTGTTTCCCGCTTTTAGGAAAGAAGAGGCAATGAAGGCGGTAAACGAAGGGTCATCCTGCGGAAGTAAAACAATACAACATGAAGAGTTAGGCTGGCGATGAAATAGGAAGGAGAGCTAGACAGGAGAGTGAAGAGGGACAAATGTATTGACTGACAAAAGAAGGAAAATGATGGGTAAGAAAAGAAACAGCAAAGTAGTGAAGAGGCAGGCTGGGAACAAAAATGTAAAAAGCTGGAGAGAGAATGAAGAGAGAGAAACAGAAGGTGGCAGATGGAGGGGAAGAAGGGGAGAGATGGAGGGATAGAGAGATACTGTGAGAGGGAACAAGTGAGGGAGTGAGGGAACAAGTGAGGGAGTGGGAGAACAAGAGACGGGTAGGAAGGCAGGGTGATACACAGGTGCAAAGAGCAGACACGCTGCACAGATTTATGTTGGCTGCTGTGGATCAGAAAGTCATGTAAATAAAGCGATTCCTTCCTCAATCCTCAGACAGGTTTTTTTTTTTTTTGTTTTTTTTTTTTAAATGGCTTCCATTGATCCACAACAAAAGGTGGGTCATGGTTGCAGAGCAGACCTTCACTGGTGTTTTGCCTGGAGACAGAGGACACCCACCGAACAGGCAACTCGCTCTGCCCCCAAATGTACTCGACAATATACTCTCAAGAGAAGACATGGGATATTTCAAGGTTTTAAAACCAGTAATTAGTTAAAAGATGGATTATTTGGAAAGGACCTCATACAACCTTTGCCCAAACATGTGATACTGCATGAAATGACCTTGCAGGTCACGGATCAGTGAAAGGACTTTGACTTCTGAACCAATTGGATCATGAGAAGTACATTACATGAAGATTCTGGTTGTGGTGCTTCTGATCCTGCAGAGAGGCGTGGACTTGGAAGCACCGCGCCACTTTCAGAGATCTCTTGGTAGCTCCCATACTGGTCAGGGATCAGAGTTGCATCTCTTCATCCTGCAGAGAGGCGTGGACTTGGAAGCACCGTGCCACTTTCAGACATCTCTTGGTAGCTCCTTCCTGGTCAGGGATCAGAGTTGCATCTCTTCATCCTGCAGAGAGGAGTGGACTTGGAAGCACCATGCCACTTTCAGAGATAGGTTGGTAGTGCCCATCCTGGTCAGGGATCAGAGTTGCATCTCTTCATCCTGCAGAGAGGCGTGGACTTGGAAGCACCGCGCCATTTTCAGAGATCTCTTGGTTTCGCCCATCCTGGTCAGGGATCAGAGTTGCATCTCTTCATCCTGCAGAGCGGCGTGGACTTGGAAGCACCGCGCCACCTTCAGAGATAGGTTGGTAGTGCCCATCCTGGTCAGGGATCAGAGTTGCATCTCTTCATCCTGCAGAGAGGCGTGGACTTGGAAGCACCGCGCCATTTTCAGAGATCTCTTGGTAGCACCCATCCTGGTCAGGGATCAGAGTTGCATCTCTTCTTCCTGCAGAGAGGTGTGGACTTGGAAGCACCGCGCCACCTTCAGAGATCGGTTGGTAGCGCCCATCCTGGTCAGGGATCAGAGTTGCGTCTCCACATCCTGCAGCTTCTGAAAAAACAGCAGGACGACTCTGGAATCTGCACACTTACTCTACGCCAAAAACAGTAGTCTACCTAAATCAGAGGAGGTCCCATATTAAAAGGCTTGTTACCCATATTAGTGGTCTCTGGGAGAGAGCCTCTTAAGAGGCCAATATCATAGAGGAGCAGGCACGAGCTTGTGAGTAGAGTGCAAAAGAAACTCAACAAGACAAGCGGTCCAGCTGATAGCCCTCGGAGGCGGCAACACTGTAGGCACTAGGTTTGAGGTGTGCCTTGTTGAGATCTCTGCTGCTTCTCAGGAAAGAGGATTTGTGCATAACTCCCTAATTCCAAGAAGCCCCCAGAGAGAATCCGTCCCAAGCAGAAAGGCTGTCAATTTTCAGCTGTCTTGGTTCAGAGTATCACTGCAGCTTCACTCTAGAAGGGTTTTGGTAAAGGAATGAGATGCAAAGACTACAGACCATCTGGAAGAGAAAGAATAAAGGAGCAGGGATATGCACGGGAAGACATGCACGAGAAGACATGCACGAGAAGACATGCCCGAGAAGACATGCCCGAGAAGACATGCCCGAGAAGACATGCCCGAGAAGACATGCACGAGAAGACATGCACGAGAAGACATGCACGAGAAGACATGCACGCCAAATTCAGCACAATGGTCAAGGTACAGAATGATGAAGAGGAGGCAGGATTACTGGCATGGAGGATGCTAGAATTTGAATGGTAGGTGCAGGAGCACGTGGAGGCCATCGTTGTGAGTGTTCTACATAACACCAAACAAGGCTGCCCTTTACACCTCAACTAGGATCAGGGTGACCAGTGTTCTTTGCCTTCATTAGGGTCTCAGGCACCCCTACCAGGCCCCAGGAGGGCTACCTTAACCCATGTGGCACAAGTGGAGCGTTCTACAAGGCTTCCTAGGAGATCCAGCCAGACATTTTAAAGGGTGAAGTACTCACATTCACGAGATTGTTGTAGCCCCTGCCATCACTGTGGAAGGCTCCAGTCGTCTTGTTCTGCTGCAGTGCCAGCCAACTCTCAACCTGTCTGGGGATTTGGTCATCAATATAGATGAGATCCTTAGCATTTGCAAAAGCGGCGTAAGCCCTAGCAGTGAGCCTGAAAGACATAGAAGACAGACTTAGCTACAATAGAACACAGGCATTTCTGGTGTACGCTGCAAAGGTGGCGTGCTACTGAAAGGGCAGCTGCACAGAGAATCAACTTTCCTCTCCTAAAACACACTGTACATGCAATATATTTGTTGACAAAAGTAAGGCAAGTCATTTGGAGGTTTTTTAAAAGAAGACTAGGGGTTTTTCCTCCACTCCCATGAGATAGACTGTTCTATCAGCCCATTTCAGCCCCTGTGACCGACCATGGCAGAGGGCATGGATTTGGGGCACAAGGTGGATGGGTGCCACAAGATTAAAGCTCTTTCCCACCAAGGCGGAGGGCTTCCTCTACTGGCGTTGTCAATCAATTACAAATCCATCGGCATTGCCCTAGGCGCATGTCCCTCGGTTCAACCTTTACAAAGTATTGGTTTTTAATGGGATGCAAAGGCAAACACACAGAACGTGCCATTGTACTGTACCTTTCAGGGTCCTCTAAGGAGACCTAGTCCTTGATGGCAACAGAATAAGTCCCCACCAGTGGCAGGATCTTTAAGTAATGCAAAGTGGGACTATCAGAACACATTGTGTACTGTCTCCGTGTTGCATTTACAGCAGTACACTACCATGGAGAGGCGCAAGCACGCCCGTGAGGAACGAAACCATTGAGATGCGAATGGTAAATGTAGAGAAGAGGAATCTAGAACCGCCCAGGAAAGAGCCAGAAACCCAATACTGGCGCAAGTCTAAGAAACGTTGCAGCTCTAACAGGTAGCGGCTCCAATAGGTTATTTTTTGTCCAAGTGGGTTTTGTTGAAGCTTCATTTGTTTACACAGAGTCCAGTTTCTGTGCATGTTAAAAACGACGCTCTCTTACCTATATGCAAACACTGCCTCTCTGCATTAGGACCCTTTTATTTCGTATACAATGTGTCAGCATGCAGCTATGTTCACTAATGTACACGGCTCGACTACGTAGAAATACATCTTTGTTTAAAATATTTAATTCAGTGATAGCGCATTTCGTCGAAAGAAGTCACCAGAACTATTGATTTTTGCACTTTGGGTGTAACTGGACAGTGGCCAAGGAGTTCCTAAAAGTGTTCATTTTCATTTGACAACAATCTCTTTTCGGAATAGAAGGTGAGCCCTTTTCTTGCATTAGCTCCATCTGTAATTCTTCCTGCAGGGGCTGAGCAGATTTGCACATCTGACAGGATCATGGGTTTTCATTTAGTGGGGTTTATTTACGTGTCTACCACTGGTGTTTTTAGATTTCCGTATTTCAGACATCTGAAGTGAGTGAGTGCAGAGATTCCTAATGTGTGTTACACATCAGTTTGTGGTGCTTTGTGAGGTGAATCTCATGTACACGTGCCTAGTGGCATTCTGGGAGTGGAGTAAATGCTGTGTTTAGATTTGATTTTGAGTGATATCATTACAGTCCTCATTACGGTCTATAGTCATTGAGCGCCATCCCAAGAGTGTTCTTCTTGCGGCCTTTATTTCATCACATAGCATGCTGCAGGAACGGACGATTCGAGCTCTGCATGGGTCGTACTGTCTAGAGTGCTTTGTGAAAGTACTCAATGCCATTAACAAATATTTCTTTATCTGTATTGATGCCTTGTGGTTAGAAAGCATCCCAAGTCAGCTTCAATATATACTTGCACGTGTTTGGCCCCCTTACCATATGTTGCTTGGTGGATCCCAGTTGCCTCGCTCTCGTGGCCAGGTGGTGAAGAACCCAGCAGAGTTATAGAATGTGAGCTGCCGAGCGTACCCTGAAAAAAGTTCAAGAAGCAGCAGAATAAGGCCATGATCACACAACAGTGCACAATAGAATGAGGCGCACCAAGGATTAGCATCTAACCTCAGAAGCTTCGCACAGACCAAGCGACATGCAAGGACCTGATATACATCAACCCAAAAGCATGTGAAGGTTAGAACATACTCTACATTTGTGGGTTCCCTTTTCTCGCCTATTCATTGTGAGCGATTGTAGTATTAGACTGAATCGCTGAGTGGCGAAGAGGAAGTTGGAGAGAGACAGAGAAAGGGACGGACATACATGAAAGTGGGTTAGGATGACACTTAGGAGAAAACACTCGGACTGCGTATCACTTGAGCCATGTGAACGGTAGATAGTTGAGGTGTATTGTAGAGTGCATGTGTATCCTTCCTAACGGAGATACATGCCATCACCTATCGGCTTCCTCCTCCGAAGGACCACCACGTGAAGTTGGACTGGAGAGAGGGGGTGGAATCGGAAGCTTCCTGGCCTCTGTGGCGGTCTGAGAAGAATAAATACAGTGCCTGTATCGAGGTAGAGTACAGTGCGCAGCTAGAGAGAATAGTGGGGGTTATGCACCGATATCTGTGGTACAGACAACCTGCATGGATCTCTTAAGTATACAGATTACTACTAGGCCGGTAGCCCCTGTGGATTTCCTATGTAAAAGGTAATAAATGCTCTGTGTGTTCCACCCCCCAGCAAAAGCTGTGCTGCCCCCTCCACTTCCTGCAGCATCCCTGTGTGTCTGTGTAATGCTAGAGGAACTCTTGTGGTCCGACACCCTGGGATGACCTTTGACTACCATTATTTAAACTGACTTTGGTGTGTTATTTTATCCTAGCCTGAATGTGCCACGTCCTGAATATGCCTGGTTTGTGTTAAAAGTTCCTTTCTTGCAATCTGGCAGTGGGAGCGGTCATGGAGTAGAACAGCCTTGCCAAGAACAGAACGTGTGGGGTGGAAAAGAGAGAAAGAGAAAGAGTCCCAGGTGTGTTTGCATTTGAAGATCTTGCCTCTGCGGAAAGGTTCAGGGTCCATTTGACAGTGAAGTATTAACCCAGGACAAGAGATGACATTTACTCTTCGAAGGTAAGCAGTCATCTAGTGATGAAATTGAATAAACTAACGGGTCACCTTACGATAGGAATGCCTGCACGCAAAAAGGTTTTGAAAAACGTTCCGCAGTAAAATGTTTGGGTAAACTATTTTTGCAGGACAGTTCTTCTGCTAAAAGTGGGTTCCCCTGAGACTTATTTCCCACCATGTCTTTTCGCAGGATTTTCCCCTCACAAACTTTGCAAAACATGCAAAGCTTTAAAGATATTAAAATCTGCGAAGGAAAGACAACTTCACACGTTCCTATAGAGATGACCAAGTTATCATCAAGTAGTGGGAGGATTTGAACCCTACAGCTAGAGGTGGGGGCTCTACAACAAGCACTGAAGACCTCATGTAGAAAACACTTGTGGTTGCAAAGCCTGCAGAAACCCATGCTTTATATGGGAGCATGAAAGGGGCATCCTCCTCCAATGTGGGATTTCCGATTGTGTGCATCAGTGCTTTGCAACTGCAATAATTGCCATAAACGATTGAAAGGGACTCCTAACTTGAGTTGGTATCAAATTCGCAAAAGGGACGGTGCCCCCTTCGGAAGGACCAGACAGTGGTCCCCTGATGTCATTCCTGAGAAGAAACCTATTTTCCGTAAGTAGTGCCTATCCTATATAGGGAAAGAGGCTGCTTTAAAAATAAATCCTGTCAGGAATGCAAACACACGAATGGAGGTCCCCTGACCCTTGTGAACCTCTCTGCATTTGCAGCCCTTCCGAGGGAGAGAGTCGTAAATTGCATCCCGTCTCATTAATATTAATGAGGCAGGAGGTTTTACCAACAAATGGGAACATCCTTTTGTGATGCAACTAATAAGCACATCGGCTGCAATGTAAAATGCTTGGCAGGTCGAAAAACGGTTTGTGCACAATTTTCTCTGTGGGCGTCACGCCCAATGATATTTCAGGTCCTAAGCAACGATATCCTGAGCAGGCGCTGCTATGGTGTGCTGGAGGAGCAAGAACTCTGAAGAGCTTTCTACAAATACAGGTATACATCATGCAGCAGCACGTTTTCGCCCCCCCCCCCCCCCCCCCCCCCCCCCCCCACGTGTAAAGGTTCACAGTAGAAACAGATGGTTGCTGAAGTGTTGGAAAGGGAATGAGGTGGGAGGTTTGCAGAACATACTCACCAACATTCAAGTTGTTCAAGATTTCTGCTTTTTTCTCCGGGGTCAAACTCTCGGTGGCACTGAGATACTCGTAGGCCACAAGATTGCTTATGATCTTGGCTAGAATCTGCTCGCCGCATCCGGAGGGCATCTGGACCAGGTTATTCAAGTTCCGCATTGAGAGTCCAATCAGATCACCTGGGAGAGGAAGAGCGGTCAGGCACGCGAGCTGCAGGTATCCAGCCACTAACATTGACACCATGTAAGCAAGTATAGACCAGCACACATTGGCATGCGCTACTGTCGGTACGCTAGCCTACACTTGTTGATGGGAAGTCTAAGGAAGTGAACATAAGAGGTAACATTGGATGTCCTATGTTCGCAGTGAGTCGAGCATTTCTTGTGTGCAACCTACAGACTTGATTCCCACTGTCATGTGACTACATTAGGCCAGAGCAGCAACACCACCATTATACATGCTCTCGTCTTTAAGTTACCTTCTTTTAGACACGAAGACATTTGACACACACTTTGTTGCATCGCTGTGCAGGATAATAGTCTCTGAAACAGCATTGCTTACATATCTACTTCATCGGCCGATCATCACCAGACCTGGAACATTTTGTACAAGGGCAAAGTTCACTACGCAAAGTATTATCCGTTTGGTGACAGATATCGCAAAAGATTCAATAATACCAGCCTGATTGGGGCTTCAACATGGGTGATGTTTATTATTTATACAGCATCACTTCCTGGTTTAGTTAGAGGATCATTTCACGGACATTGAGAGGTCACTGCATGCCGGAATTCCAGCCCAGTGGATTCCAGTCTACCTATAGCAAAGGATGCTGCCCAGTTATCTACCAAGACCGGCAGCTAGAGGGCAAATAACCACAGGTAATGGCAGACTTGGACCTTCACACTTTCAAATTCGATAACCTGAGTAACATGGTCTTTCAGTAACACCTCTTTCGAGCCGTGCTGCTGACAGCAAAACTGTGGTACAAGATGTGGCTCTTGGTCTCACTGTTCCCAGACTGCCTCTGCATTGAACAAGCTTGAGGGCAAGTATGGTTCTTGGAAGGCTGTTACTGGCTCACAAGGCAGGTGCTCAAGGACAGATGCTGCTATTAACACAAAGGCACACCTTGCTTCAACTGATGACTCTTTGCGGTTTTGTCCACGTATGGTGCTGTTCGAATACATTTCCACACATTAGATGCCCTCAATTGCTGGATTACTTCAAGATGAACATTGTATGTAATCCTCCTGACCTAGCCTCAACTTGTCTGATTATAAGAGGACGACGCTGCTCGCAGTGATTTACCTGCCAAGCAATCGACAAATTCAAAGTAATCTCCATAGCTATGTGGTCCTCCAACAGAACGTCGACTCGTTTATGACGCCCAACAAAAATACAGACTCGAGAGACCGGACTACCACTGTAGCATGAAGGGAAGTATGCATAGGTAAGTATAGTTTCGTCAAAGGACACAGACATGCAGTTAAGATTAGTAAATATGTACTGGAGCGATTATTCCTAAATCCACATCAACGTACTTTGATGAGATGTATCCTACTGGAGTGGACAGTAACAAATCTACTCTTATCCATCTACACTCGCCTTCACCGTACAGTGGAGTCCATATTCTGCAGTCAATACTTTTGGTGTGCATAATCCGGCATCCAGCCCAGTTTGGGATCTTAACTAAGCATCCCTGAGACCGACACTGGATCCGAGGGAGCCCTGACGGGTGAGCCATCAGGTGAGGCAGCTTCCCCAGTACTTGGTCTATTGCTGAAGGCTGAGCTCTACAGGATTAAAATCAGCATCCTGGGGTTAAATGCACTCCAAGCCTCCGGGATTGCGACAGCAATATTCCCAAACTCTCAACTTCACAACTAGCCTTTCCTGAGTTGGAGACTTTGTTTGGACACAGCAAGCAATTTTACAGTAATGTAAACAGTACAAATTCAATTAAAGTGTTACTGAACCAAGGGAGGGTCCATCCCATGTCCATTTTGCCATGTACCCCTTTTTGGAGAGCTCACAGCCCCTCTGAGGGGCCACTTTTATGGAAGGCCAGGATTAATCTTCAATCACATACACATTATCGGTTGAGGTGGGGCAGACTTTATAAACTAACTGGGTGAACATAGCAAACTACTTCACCATGTACCTTACTAGCTCTCTCTCCCCACCATCGGAGTGAGTCCACTGCTGAGACAATGACACAAGTTCACATTTTGGTAAAGCAAGTCATACCAAGAGTCATTGTTGGAAGTACAAAAATAAAAATGACTTGCAATCCACCAATTGAAGCCTACCGGCCCATTTCAGAGCTATTGAGATTGCAGCAGAATTAAGGCACTCAATGGTGCAGGAGAGAGACCTTCATTCGGAGTCTTAGAAGCGCTAAACCTGCCTCACCACAATGAAATGTAACCTCGTCGCCAGTCTCGCTTCCCGCCAAAACAGCCAGGATCATTCTTGCCCCCTCATTGCAGGGGAGGCTACAAGTAGTAAAGACCAGCGACCACCATATAAGACAGCCCTCCTTACTCACCTAGACAGGTGATGTGTGCTCGGGCAGAATCTGCGACCAAGTTTGATGGCAATTTCAAGTCGATGGTTTCGGAGGATGGGCCGTCTGCAACAGATCACACATGTAAGAAAAAAACAGTTAAAACACTGCCGACGTCTGGACTAGTTCATACACCAGTTCACCTGACCGTTCTCTAACCCAAAGGGGCTCCCCATTCTCTCATTCCAGCCATTCCTTATGTGTTTCTCTTGTTATTTACATGCACAATGGTTGATAATCTAGCTCACGTACTAGAATCGATAGAGTAAATTTAACTCTCTCTGTGGTAGGGTGGACTATCCTTAAATCCACAATTTTGTCCCAATCTTTGAGGAGCTTTTGGACGTTTAGGTCCGCTAGCAGTAGGAGCTCTTCATGAACAGATCTCACGTTTATCGCCCAAAAGTGGTCGACATTTGTCAGCCCAGTGCACCCTCCTCTCCAAAGCCAAACTCATGGCTCAATCTACTGACTGCGGGCCTGATTCACAGAACTAGCTTATTACAAAATCCTAAACTTACTACCATTTTGGTATTCACATAAGGCATTTACTCATGGAGTATGTGCCTTCTGTGAAGAGACAAAATCCTAAACTTACTACCATTTACTCATTTTGGTAAAGTTAGTTCTGTGAATCGGGCCCTCCCTGCATCTTGGTGGCTTCTCAGGAGCTTTAATTTCAGCGGAACTAAAAAAAAAAAGTTAACTGAGCTGACCAGTCCCAAGTCCATTTCTGAGACTTCGAGCAGTATTAATCTCTGGGACTGCCAGGAGAAGCTTTCCCTTAGTTACAGATGACAACGCTGGGCAAGTCCTTCTCAACCAGTTCAAACCCAGTCTTAACCAGAAACCACAGAGTCCCCACCACCGCAGATCCTGTGATTACACACGACCAGGATGACTTGGAGGTCTTCCACTTGGATTCCTCACAGTAAAGAAAATAAAGCTTTTCTTGATATCCTGGGAATGGCAGATGATGCTACAAGTATGCATGATCTAGCGCTAGATTGAGGGTCAAACCCCCCCACCCATTCCCATGTCCTCCCTTGGTCTCTCGCTCTGTCTCCTTCCATCTGGGCTCAGAAAACCCACTCTACTCCCAACCCTATGATACCGTCTGTGTAGGAGGCAAAGGTGAGTTTTCTGGGACAAAGTACCAGGCTATCTGTACTGAAGTGTGCATTTCTTCACTGGTGTTATCTGCTGGAGAGGGACAGCTGGATAAGGCTAACATTTCAAGAGTGAGTCTGGGTTCAGGAGTAGCTCAATTGATCCTTTAGGGAGAGTTAAAGGCCGCCTACCTTTGGTGCAGACAAGAGCGCTCTGTGTCTCTTCGCGTTCAATGCCTTCTGGCTGTTCATGGGAGGAAAGAAAACGAGGTAAGGTATGGTGTGTAAGGTGCATAAACCGAGAACATTCCTATCACTATGTACTGGGCACAGGGCAGAGGAATATTCAACACTCTGACAGATGCTTTTTCATGGCCAGACATAGCCAACAAATCTTCCCTCAGTGTGTACCCCAGCCCCAAATGCAGACCTCTTGTAGAAACCTTCCGCACAAACAGTCTCCTGACTGGAGGAAACGTCTCCAGGAAAATTAATTCTTATTTAAATAACACAATAGCATTAGTCACTCGATGCACTGGTTAGGTCTCGCGAGCCAAAGGCTCGAAGAGACATTTTGTATATGGGCTTCAAAAAGTGCTACCAGGCCAGCCTAGAGCTACAGTGCATGTGCGCGGGCGCGCGCTTGCACTGCTTACTTTCACTTTCTCGGCCGCTTTGATCGCGATCACTTTCGCGGCTTTGCTGCGCAGACCCAGCCTCCTCTGCCGGCACACCCACTGTTTTCATTGATTCACCTTCAACGCCACTTGTTGCTTCTTACTTTCCTACCCTTTCTCCTCTACCTTCCTCTCCTTTTAATCTGCCTTCACCGTATATCCTTTGCTCTCCTCCCTTCCTTCTTTACAACCTTCCTTACTTTTTTCATCCTTCCTTCATCCGCTTTCTCGTCTATGCCTTCCATTCTTAAAATGTACGCGGAGTCTGCGCAGTGTCTGCGGGGCTCATGCGCTTCGTCCTCTCCAGCATCAGAGCGGTCTGCTTCAGACGGAGAACGGCTCTCACCCTCTTTGTCCACCTCCATTATTGTGCGTGGTTTTTGACATCCGCGTCACCACCCATTTGGCGATTCCTTCATATTTATCCTTGGATATCCCTTGTTTCCCTTTGTGTTTTTTTTTTTTGGTCAGTCCCCCCAGGGCACAAGCAGGCATCCACTTCTGTCTTTTTTGCTCCGATCAGCTGCCCTGACAGAAGTGGATGCCTGCTTGTGCCCCGGGGGAACTGACACCAAAAACTTTATTTGGTCAACTTTTTGATGAGGAACGGGGAAGGGGCCTTTCATTGCTGTTATGATGTATGTTACTTTATATTCTCTGAGAAGATTCGACATTTATTTCAGGGAATGCAGAGATTTTTTCGAGGAGAAGTGAGCAATAACAGCGCTCCTTGTCAGTCTGTAACTGGGCGTTCATTATGAAAGAATTTAGATTATCCAGTCGCGATTCTATCTTCTTCACGTTCTTTGCCAGGGACTGTAATATTACAATCTGAGAGTCCATTTAGTCAGCATGCACCATTGCCACCTAGCCCATGGTTGTTAGTGTGGTGTCAATGACCGACCACCAGTTCTGTATCTGTAAGTTCATGACTGGTGTGTCAAAGGTGGACTTTTCGTTGTTAACCACTGAGCCAGGGTTATCCATCCTATCTTTCTGTACCAAAGGGGCTTTGTTGCACCTGAGAGATTCTGAGTCCAAGCGGGATCTAGGCTCCTTCTGAGACCCTCAAGTGGGTGAGTGATGAGATTGTTAATTTTTCCGTTTCGTTGTTTTTAATTTATAACACACACACACAACCACAACACACAACCACACACACAGAGAACCACACACAAAACCACAAACACACACAAAACCACAAACACAACCACACACAACCACAACCACACACACAATCACACACATACAACCACACACACACCCCACCACACAACCACACACACACAATAACACAAACACAACCACACACAACTACAACACACAACCAACCACACACACCACACACACACACAACCACACACACACAACCACACACACACACAACCACCCACACACACACACCACTCACACACAACCACAACCACCCACAACCACTCACACACACAACCACAACCACCCACAACCACCCACAACCACACACAAACCCCACAACCACACACAACCACACACAAACCCCACAACCACACACACAAACCCCACAACCACACACCCACAAACACACACACAAAACCATACACACACACAAACCCCACCACACAACCACACACACAAAACCATACACACACACAAACCCCACCACACAACCACACACACAATAACACAAACACATAACCACACACACAATAACACAAACACACACACAACCACAACACACACAACCACAACCAACCCCCCCACACCCACACACACAACCACAAGCACACACACACACACAATAACACAAACACACAACCACACACAACCACAACTACACACACAACCACAACAGCACACAACCACACACACACACAGAACCACACACACAACCACAAACACAACCACTTACAAACACACACAGCCACACACACACACCACCACACACAAACCACACAGCCACACACACAAAACCACACACACAATAACACACATAATCACACAAACACACACCCAACCACATCACACACCCAACCACAACACACAACCAACCACAACCACACTCAACCACACACACACAACCACACAAAACCACACACACACCACCACACACACACACAACCACAAACACACACAACCACAATAACACACAACCACAATAACACAAACACACAACCACACACACACAATAACACAAACACACAACCACACACACAACCACAAACACAAAACCACAAACACAACCACAACCACACACAACCACACACGACCACAACCACACACGACCACAAGCACACACACCCAACCACACCCACACACACAAACACAACCACACACAATAACACAAACACACAACCACAATAACACAGAACCACACACACAACCACACACAAGCACACACAATAACAGAAACACACATCCACACACACAACCACAACTACACACGCAACCACAACACACACACTACTACACACGCACAATCACAACACCCACACACAGCCACACACACAACCACAAACCGTTTTCTGGCTGTCAGCATAAATACGCTGTCACCAAACACGATGAACACCTTGGGAAAGTTTGTTAAGTCACCCCCAACTTTGAAACCCCTTGTTGTAGCGGAGTGTGTGCTGTACACATGGCAATACCTTGACACAGCGGACTGTTGCAAGGAATGCTTTGAGCCTCGGAGGCTGACAGACCTCAGTCTGTGCATTAGTTCACCCCGTCTTGGCACTGCATAAAAACAGGATGCCCACTGTCCAACATGAAGTGAGACATTGTGATCGGGGCTGGAGATGCTGTTTAGCAATCTGCTTAGAACATTGTGTTTCATTTAGGGCATTAAACATAAAGGAGCACTGGCAATGCTGATAAAATGGATTTCATTTTGAGTAGTGACTAAAACTTTTTAAAAAGCCTGCTGTACTGAAACAAGCATTTGCAATGCAATAGGTCTCGCATTTGCAAAAGTTTCAGCTATTGACATTGTTCATGACAATGCCTTTTTAATCTATTTTATAAAACAAACACATAAATAAATGGCATTATCATTTACAATGCCAATAGCTAGTGTTGCATTATTATTAACAATGCCAACTGCTCACACTTTTATAATGCGAGACCTATTGCATTGCAAATGCTTGTTTTTATTTTGAAATAATGTTGAGTCTATGGACCAGATAGATCATGGTTTTAATCACAATTTCCGAGCAGGATTTAAGACTCGAATATAATTTTGCTAAACTACCCATGTACTAATAGGTTGGTTCCTAAACTTCCGAATCAGAGTGGGTTGCAATTCAACTTCACAATTATTCATTAATGACGTAGGAAATTGTGAATCACTAAGAATGAAAACAGTCACAGGGATGGTGTCCTGTAAGGGTCAGCAAACCACCACGTCTGATCACATTTAAATAAAGAAATTTTAACCAGGCCGATTCCCTTAAAGGAAACAGAATTGCTTAGAAAATAAATACAAAAAAGTTTTGAAACTTTTAGAGAGTTGACAGTGGTCCCCTTAACATTTTCAACAATTCATAAAGGGGAAGGGACCCAAGATGGACCCCTCTTCCCATATGCAAATTGGTTACCATTCTAACTTGGGAGCCAGCAGCCTCAATGATTTGCGACCAGAATTCTGGTAGCAAAACCATTGATAATCTGGCTTCCATTTGATATTCGGGATGACGCCCAAAACACACTCCTTCCAAAAACCAACTCAGTATCCAGCTACAAACCTATTCTAGGAGACAGTAAAACGTTAGACTCCTAAAGTGGATTTCATGCATGGCCAAACACTTTCAAGGTCGCAAACCCCAAATCAGAGTGCTTGCCACCACAAATTGTTTTGCGCGTTTGGACATATGGGGAAAAGTTTGAATGGCTTGGTTTAAATGGTTATGGTTCTAATCCTGTGGTGCCAAAGCAAATCCTTCAGCAATGCCCGCCTGCACTGAAACGGGCATTGGTTCAAAGCACCATTTACTCCATCCCTCACTCCAAGTCCTCACCTTAGGCTGTCTCTCCCAAGCTTCATCTCTTACCCTCCATGAATCCCTGATAGTAATTCCAAGTCTAGTCCAATCTCCTACCCTCATTGAAACTTACTTTGATTTTACCTCACCAATTGCTTGGTTCAGGACCTACTATCCCTTGATCAGTGCTGAAAGCATGGTGTTTGGAGCTGTGCATACCTCAACCAGCATCTGCTTGATCAAGGTGTCCTTGTAGCGTGTGGTTGTACTGGCCCCCGCATTGCACGAGCTGTCGTCGATCGTCTCTGCAGAAGCCGTGATATTTAGGGTGCCTAAAACATAGAAATAAAGAAAAAATGTTTTTGCATGTGCCTTCAAGGTGGCTGGTGGTGAAAGGCACACCAATGAGACTTAGAAGTTTAAACACTATTTTATGTAAAGTTTAAAAAAAAAAAAAAAACACACAGACAACCAAGCCAGTTTGCCGACGTTAAACACCTTCCTTTAAAGTGAAGTTTGTGGTGCAATACTTGCTCCATCAGGCTTGAAACACCCCACAACCTCACAAAACACACAAACCGAATCTCGTACCCATCTTTTCCAGGCAGATTGTGCCAGCTCTGGTATCATCATACATTATACTCCGACCCAGGCTACCTGGCCCAAGAAGGCTTTGGAACATCTTTCCATCTTCATACATTCAGGAAAACATCCAGTGTCAGCCCATAAGGAGTACAAAGCCCAGGTTAGTCTGGTTATGGTGAACTCACAGTTGTGATATACCATCTCCCTGTACTTTGCAGTTTCTCACTCCTATGCGGATCGCTCCTGCTTCTGCCGCTCAACAGAGGGACTAATGCTTGGCCATGGAAGAGGGAGTCCACGGATCAGGCTCTTCAAGCCGCTCATCCTGCTCTTCAGGAAATTTACTAAAAGACTTCCCAAGTGTCCACTGGACAAACTGTCTCCATAGATCACCTCTGCCAGCTGCAATATAACCCGACAGCCAGACACTATGTCCAATCTAAACTAAAGCTGGCCAGCAAAGTTAGTTTAGGCTTCATACGCGCATAAAAATGTGCCCCGGGCAACTGCTTCAAACGGAGGATGAGGCGGAGAAGATTTACCAGCACTTCGCTGCTTGGTGCAGAAAGTTTTTCATCAAATGTTTGTGCAAATCTGTTACTCTATGTCCAATGGGCTTGAACTATCTTTAAGGAGCAATGGATTTGAATACAAAATAAAATGGTCTTCAAACCTCACTGCCTGCCCTTGCCTCCCATGAAAAATAATTTCAGGAGAGCCCCCACTCAAATATACAAATTCACAGTTCTGCTATAAAATACCATTTTTAAACTTGCTTCCAGTATTTAAGAGGCTTGATGGCACACTTTAAGAAATGTAAAGCAGACTTGTCGCATTGTTTTTCGACTTTCCGCGACAGACATAAGGGTAAAACAGCAAGCAAAACACCTCAAATGGGAACTTCCACAGACAGGGTTCGGTCTCATTTCAATTGACACTTTTCCAGATTTTATGGTCTGTCTTGTTCTACAATAAGCCCTAAAAATGACATTTAAAATATTATCAAAGTACCCAAACTGTCAGGGAAAAGATGTCAAATAAATTGAGCCGGTAACTAACCTCATGCAACTTTCCACACCTCCAGCCAGTCCTGGGATTTCAGCCTAAGCCCTGCCTAAGTTAGAATTTAGGTCCAACTCTTAAAGTGTTGCGTATCAAACCGCAAGTCCCAAAATGCAGTGTGTTGTTGGCTAGTGTTCCAGGACTGGTTGAAAACCGTGGATAAGAAACGTGGCTACTTTGCAGCTCTGGACATATTTACACATTGTAGGTATATATTTTGTTATCCCTTTTAAAAGTGAAGTAAAAAAAATGGTTGCCAACATATTGTTAGTAGACCCGTCACCCCAATAAATGGTGCCACTGTGTGATGCGTATCAGAAACAAAAAGGGGTGCAGCTATTTGGAGGTCTCCCTTTGACAACCTCTTCTACTCCCAACCTGGCCACGACTGGAGAGTTACTGGTTGCCCATTACAGAGTCTCATCTGCACTCTTTCAATAAAATCAAAGTGCTGGTTTTCAGCATATTTGTCTGTACTTCGCAGGTGCATCTTAAAAGCTCTCTTGCCAGGACCTGGTGCACCCCACCCCCTGCCGCCGAGAGCCTGGTGCCTCCCCCTCCCTGAACATCAATTCCCAAATTTGCAAGGGAGGGGGGGGGTGGCGCTGCCCACTATGAAGACCTCTGGATTAGAAACAATGCCCAGATGAAGACCAGAGATGGGTTGTAGACCGACACATGCTTACGCAGTTTCTTGGCCAGGAAGTCCCACGAGTAGGTGGTCCTCTCATTTTGACACACACATCCTTTGGTTTCAGTGTTGAGGGGGTCTGCCGTGTAATCTTCTGATTCAGCCAACGTAGCCTTGATCTAGGAGACAAGAGTCCGCCGGTGAGTTCTTGTGACAAAAGTTACTGACACTGGTAATGCCCACAAGAGTCACAGGGATACAGTGTGTGCACCATGATCAGTGGCAGTCGAATGCTCAAATGACGAAAGTCTCTCCAACAAGAACTGTGTGAATGGTCAACAAGCTTTAATGGGAGGAGACATTCTTCAGGATCTCTGAAAACAAAACAAGGGTCTACACAATTCTAGGTCTACAACATGTCTACGACGTGGCATCCCTTTACATGGTCTTCTATACATTGCATCAAAGTCCTTACATTATCGAATGATCTACATCATCTTTAATCTTCACTTGTTCTATTATATTTTTGGAGGACTTTTTTTTGGAACGACAAAAATGGGTTTAGGGTGGCAAACGTTCTCTCCAAATGGTACTTAAAGAATCATTGCTATAATCTTTAAGGATCTTCTACCTAGGGGTCTGTGAATTCACAGCAAAGTGTTGCCAGGGGAGCTTCTGCAGGGCACATCCATGCAATTATTTAAAAACAAAAAGTTTTCAACCTTCATGGCTTTAAAAAATATAAACAAAAAAACTTGGTTTGAGGAATACCTTCATATTTTTGAACCGCCCTATTTTGGACTAGTTTGTTTTTATCTTCAACTTTACATTCACTATGATCACCCTAGATAAAGATTTATATAAACAGAAGGCATCGAGGGCCCCCCCCCCAAACCACTCCCCAAAGACCTGCTACTGAAAGTTTAAAATTAAAGTGCAATTTATAAAAGAATTGGCGTCTTAAATCCTGAATTCCAAGCGGTTGAGATCCTGCGAACTGTCAAGATCTCTAAAGAGTGAATCTGAAATATCTGTAGCTGCCAGGCATAGAACTGTCTGGATTGAGACAGCAAAATCCCCACCGTGGAGGTGCAGGACAGTTTAAAAGGCCAGCTGTGTGAACGCTGCACTCTACGCCTTTCAGAGGGAAATGCGCTGACCTGACCAGCACCTAGAAGACGGGGCTCCTGGAGAAGTAAGTTTAGCTTCTTGTAATCGTGCAAAGAGTGTGGGAGGACGTTTGTGGTTATCAGAAGGCTATCATCCCGAAGGCTGAAGGTTGAGAGACAGAGTAGGGTTTCAGTAGTTTATTCTGAGGAGGGGTCATGCCTACATGCCCATCGCAACACAACCAGAGACTGCATGTCGACACTAACATGCTATTTGGTTCTTGCGTGGCTAGAACTAACTTTGTTCTCATGTCCTGAATGTCCCAAACCTCCACCGCTTTCTTCAAGGGGTGATAATGTGTAGGAGTAATTCACGTTTTCCTCGCCGACAGTAGGGTAGAAAGCCCCAGGCTCTGCGTCCATTCCACAACTTGCTTCTTTCATCATTTGGACACATCCCGCGGGTTTACTCATGCAGTAGACTCAGGTCATAAGTACTAAAGCATCTTTAACTCCATGTGGTGACAGAGGCACCACCCCAAAGTTGTTAAGAGCATCTGTATCCGATGGGGGGTATCCTGGCGCTGAGACGGAGACGTGCCTCGCTTGGTGCAGGAGGAAGGGACTCAGACAGCATGGCTTTCAGCTTCTTGTGGACCTCTAGAGGGGAGGAGAAAGCTCTGAGCAATGTTGGAGGAAGCCCAACCACTTGACCTGGGTCTGCAGTTGCATAGGGACATTGCATTCCCTTAAACTGCACATGGCTTGTTTCATCGGGTTATAGAATGGAGGTACAGTTTTTTTTTTTTTTAGCGGAAACATAGTAGGGCGGTTGCATATAGACTTTCCCTGGTAGAGGCATGCGGCACGTCATGAGCGCATTCCCTCTTCCTCTATGCAGGATAGAGCTTGGGTTCACTAGATGTGGGGCACCCACGACTGGTTTCCTCAAACACTTGGGACTAACTAAGTGTGAGGTACACTTGGGTACAGTTCAGCATCTATTGGATACAGGAGAACCCCATTGGCGCACTCATTGTACACCTTCTACTTCAAGGCACTCTGCACGCCGGTCTCTAGGAAGGCTGGGACCTGAGGGAGAATTCCTGGCTGTCTCATTGGAGGGAAGAATGATTTACCTCAGGACTGAGAACAGATGCCGTGGCTCAGTGGGTCTGAAGAAGGGTGTGGAACACCGGGTGTGGAACACCTTGTGTGTGGAGAACCCGCCTTATTTAATTCAGAGCCCAAGACCCTTTCCATGTCATCTCCACAAGGAGATCAGAAGGAGTGATGGCCGGCTTGCATCAGGAACCTGGAACTGCTGCTCAGCCCAACCCGCAGCTTCCCACAGAGCACACCAATGTTCACGCAAGGCCTGGGCCCTATGCACTGCGGTCCTAGTCTGCTGCTCCGATGCCCATGCGAGGTACACGTGTCTCTACCTCTGCGTGATGTGTGTGGGCGGCCCTTCCACCCCCGCAAAGCCCCAGCGCGGCACCCCCGCCCCAGCGCGGCACCCCGGCCCCTGCAAAGCCCCAGCGCGGCACCCCCGCCCCTGCAAAGCCCCAGCGCGGCACCCTCCGACTTGCCAGTGTTAACCTTTGCTCAGTGTTTTAAGACCTCTTATGGGTCTCCCATGGCCCTCCATCTGAACCCACTGGCCTCCACTTTCCCTCCTCTGCATTGGTGGTCCAGGGAGTGGGTCGCTGGTGTCCAACCAAGGCAGTGCTGTGCAGTCTAGTCCCAGTACGCAGTCCAACCTATGAAGTCTTAAGTTACGCTTATTTTTACATTTTACGGCACGTGTTCACCGGACGGTTTCATGGCGCTGAGGTTAAAACACTGCATGCACCATGCCCTTTAATCCTACGCTAGTCTAAAAAGCCAAGCCTAAGTTTCCCGAATTTAGAATAACAGTTGTGCTTCCCCGAAGTACTCAGTCCAACCTAGGCAGAGCTGTGCTCCCCTATCAAGGTACTCAGCCCAACCTAGGCAAAGCTGTGCTCCCCTGTCAAGGTACTCAGCCCAACCTAGGCAGAGCTGTGCAGCCCGAAGTACTCAGCCCAACCTAGGCAAAGCTGTGCAGCCCAGTCGAGGTACTCAGTCCAACCTAGGCAGAGGGCACGTATGACAGAAGGCAGTCGAGGTACCGAGAGAGGGTACGTAGGACAGAAGGCAGTCGAGGTACAGAAAGGGTACGTATGATAGAAGTAAGGTTGATGCCATGAAGCTTCAACGCTATGAAGCATGGTATCCTGATGAAAAGTAAGGCTAACAAGCTTGGCCCTGTGCCCATCGGCTCCCTCCAACAGGGAGCTTTGAGTCAGACCTCCTTCACCTCTTGGGATCTAGAGGCTTGGCAGCTCAGTGACTGACAGCAGCGCCCGTGTCCTGCGTTTCAAAGGACTATGGCAGTGATGTCTTAACTGCACTGGAGTCAGGCCGGCTCCAGAGGTCTGGCCTACCACGAGCCATTTGAAGGGGAGGAGGTTCACAAACAAGCACAAGCTAAAGCTCATCCTGGGGGTTGTCTACCTTCCATTCAATGTCCTGGACATTTGAATCACAACACGGGTTGCTCCCAGTGACATCACTCCGCCAGACCAGTACTCACATGCTGTGCAGGCTGGCGTGGTCCGAGCTGGACAGCAAAGTGCAGATGGAGCGCCCGCAGCTTGTAGACAAGGACGATGCAGAGATGAAAGACCTCCTGGCCTACTGGAACCGGCTGTCTATAGACTGGCTCATGGAGAAGCCAGGAGCATTAGCTGAAGGTCACGTGGAGAACATGTTCCTTCTAGTTCCAGAGCCAGGGTGGTCACCGCTGGGATGAGACATCCCACATCTGCAGAGTATGTGGGAGCTCAGAAGCTTCACACAAGAGGTTGTTCACCTTCTGATTTCCTCTGACTCCATTTTTAGGTCAAGCCTGGACAGCGCTTGCGTCATTTCCAAGACATGTTGTATTAAAAAAAATTAACTGTTTTTATTGGCTGTTGGCTGTGCCATTCAAAAATGAAGCCTTTGTATTGGTGTTGGGTTGTAAAAGCCCCTCCCTTCTCTGGCGATTTCATTTAATGAGTATTTAGTTTGGCCATCACACTGTGTAGCATATGATGGCCCCTGTTTACAGAGACATGCATCAATTAACAATTATCCTGATCGTAAATGCAGTCTGACTTCCATTCTGACCTAAAGAAGCTCTGTGGCTTAGTTTCTGTTTCAGCGTGCATCTGTTAGCAATTATCCTAATCTTAACTGCAGTTTCACTTCAATTCCGACCTAAAAATGCCCGGTGACTTTGTTTATGTTTTAAGGTGCATCTGTTATGAATTATCCTGATGGTACCTGCAGTATGACTTTTATTCAAACAGTCAAACTTAGATGATATAAAAAAAACACGGAGCATTTTATTTTACTAATATTAAATACTGGGTGTTATTAATTAACTAATATGGTAGAGCATTTTTAGTCTTTCTGTTGAAGTTGTTGGGGGTTTGTTTTCCGTTTTGCCAGCGGACATGGGCAGAGATGCTGGAGTCATGCAAGGTGTGGCTGGAAGTAAATCGCAGTGCATATGCACTTTTTAGAGCCAACGATTGTGAGCACCAGCAGGATCCGGGCCAATCAAAGGTGGTGTTATTAAAAAATACGTTAGAGCATTTTTAGTTTCCTTTTCTGTTGACGTTGTCGGGGTTTGTTTTCAGTTTTGCCAGCGGACATATGCAGAGATGCTGGAGTCATGCAAGGTGTGATTGGAAGTAAATTGCAGTGCATATGCAGTTCTTTGGGCACCAGCTTTTTAGAGCTAACAATGGTGAGCACTGGCAGGACCCGGCCCAATTAAAGCTGTGTCTGTTGGTGTGATAATTACAACTATACCAAACAGTCAAACTTAAAAATAATATAAAACAGAGCATTTTATTTTACTAATATTAAGCATTTGTGTTATTAAAAAATATGGTAGATCATTTATTTTTTCCTTTTCGGTTGACATTATCGAGGTTTGCTTTCCGTTTAGGTACCACTGCTCTTTAATACTTTTTATATACTAGACTCCAATATACGGCAAGACCTATTGGCACTGTTTAAGTACTTTTTGAAACAACTGTCCATTTAGGATCAAGCCTTATTAGATTCTACAGTCTACTTCTGAAGACCCTCAAACAGGTTTGTCTGTGATGTGTTGAAGAGTTTTCTGTGTCGAATCAGGACTCACGGGTGGAAATCAGAAGTTCAAGGAGGTGCCAGAAGTCACAAGCATGGATTATTTCAAGGAAAAGCAGGAGAGGAGAATTGAACAGGAGGGAAGGTCATGATGACCGAATATTTATCCACTCCCCTACTGACTTCTATCGAATCACCCACTACAAAAAGACACCCCAAGCATGTGCATGCTCCACAGCACCCCACACTCACCCGGACACACTCCGGCAGGTAGTTGAAGACTGTGAGCTTGAAGATGAAGGACTCCTTTCGGATGATTGAGTAGGGAAGGCTCATCTCACTGAAGAAGTCCTGGAAGCCAGTCACACTGGCAGGAACTTTGGTGGCACCAAACCCATGGGTCTCCGACGAGCAGAACCCGTCCGCCTTCCATTCGGTGATGGTGCCAGGGAGTGTGAGTGGCAGCTCTGCAGACCCATCAGAGCTAAGAAGAAGCAGAAGGAACAAATGAACAAACAAGGTCTCCATCACCTGTGCCTTTCAGAAGCCCCACCTCTCACCCACCAGGTCTGCGTCACACGCACCTTGCCCTGTAAACTGGCTCTCTGGGAGCCTGTACAAGACTGTATACATCACCTGCAAAGGTTTTATCATGCTGGCCCACAACGTCTTGCACATAAACAGTCTCTAGATGTATCAGAAATCTTGGAAGCTAAACGGTCTAGTAAGGCTAACCTTCAAGGAGAAGTTTGCGCTCAAATAATCCAGCCCTGGAACGCAGGGTGATCGCAGCAAGCAGATAACCCACTGAGCTGTGCTGAGATCAGTGAGCAGATTGGAAACCTAACAGGTCCACACGCCTCCAACTCATATTCTCATACATATTAAGCTGCAAAAAGCTTGTGGCCCATATCGGTCTCATTTGCTCTGGTCCACAACTAACCAGGAGTAATGTAATCCACATTTGTAAAGCGCGAACAATCACCCGTAAGAGTCTCTAGTCGCTGGGGGCCGTCGGGAAGATTAAGCAAGCTACTGCCCAGTGTCACATGGTGCTGGGCTAATCTGCCGCTGGCGCCGGGGATTGAACCGTGATCCCCAGATTCCGGAGTCAGTTGCCCTGGCACCTCTTCCAGACAGCTACCTAGAGGCACCTGGGAGACCAGCCAGTGACTACCAAATTCCATTTTCCTACTGTGTTTGAAATCCAGGAACATGGCTCTAAAATGCCACCTGTCTTGTTGACTGGAGTTGGAGTTCAAATAGGGTGCTCCCTGCACCTGGGTGTCGAGCTGTACCCCGGGGACTGGCTGTATCCAGGGGGGAGAGGGGGGGCGCAGCAGTGCTCGGGGGACTGTTTACAGGGGGGGCAGGGGAGGCTCCAGCATTACCTGGGGTTCCAGCTGTCCCTGGGGGACTGGCTGTACCTGGGGGGGGGCAAGGAGGGTCCAGCTGTCCCCGGGATTGGCTGTATCGAGGGTGGGGTTCCAGCTGTCCTTGGGGGATTGGCTGTCCCTAGGGGGTGTTCCAACTGCACCTTGAAGGGAGGGGGGGGGGGAGCGCTCCAACTGCACCTTGGAGGGGGGGGGGGGCCTGGTTGTACCCGGGGGGCCTGGTTGTACCGGGAGGGGGGAGTCGGTCTAGGTGCACCAGAGGAGGGTCTAGTTGTACCGGGGGTCTAGTTGTCCTGGGGGAGGGAGGGGGAAGGGGATTGTCTAGATGTCCTGGGGGGGCTCAAGTTGTCCCGTGGGGGGGGGGTTCTAGTTGTTGTCCCGTGGGGGGGGGGGGTGTCCAGGGGTCTACCATCTAGCCAGCATCCATCACTTTGGGTGAGTCCTTTTGTCAGACTGAGACCAAGCTGCCAGAAGCAGGACCCTCTGCTGTGGGTTCCCTTGAGGTTACAAAAATGCCTGAAACCACAGGAGAAGGTTGACGTGTGCCTCTGCTTGGAAGGCAGGGAGCTGGACTGACCAATGGGGACAGCTAGGAAAAAAAACACTTTGACCAGTGAGGCTCTGCTTCAAATACGACCTTATCAAGATGACATAGCAACGTTCATCTACATCATGAAAGGGTGGATGAAGGACTGCACCAGCTGGTCAGTCTACACTGCCCCCTTGACCTGCTCCTTTGTACTCCCACCGTACAAGCGAATAGTGAAGGACTCATGCTGTGATCCAGTGGTAGACCACGGGTTCGGTCTTCAAAACATCACTACACTCCTTAGCTGCTTCAGGGTTTGGATCCACAGATTCCAAGCCCAAGAGGAAGACATGTGCTTCCCTCCTTCACCAAGGATCCCTGAAGTGCCGTCTTGTGGTCCTGACATGAACTGGAACCATCCTTCTACATCTTGCAATTCCAGAGTTATCGTTGGTACAAGTTTTGCTGCCTCCATAACTCTGATATCCAACCTCTGCCCAATACATAATCTAGGTTCTCATTTATGAGACGTACAATACTGCGATGTCCATCAGCCCTCGGGTCTATAGCCCCAGGTCTCCCAACAGGTCTTTGCATAGATCACCCTCTCTGCCGCACCAGTCAACTGTCCAATCATCTGAGTGCTACCACCATCCCGCCTCCTACATCCAGGCTGATCATGTCGGAGTCTCCCATGTCATGCGACAGCAAGCCAGCTCTAGAGGTTTGTAAGTCAGCCCCAGATATCAACAAAGTGTTTAATAATAATCATTATGCTTAGAGCCAGGAGTAACAACTAGACTATAGTAACCATGGTAACAGTGATGGTACTTGTGACAGTCAATCTAAAAAAATAGTAATAAAAATTAGAATGACCCAATGTTCATGTTATTTACTTACTTGACTTCAGTATCGGCATAGATCCAGGATTCTGGAAAGAAGGAGCGGATGCTCTCTTGCACAGCACTGGCGAAAGCACCACCGGCACCACCACCACTCATAGCTACTACAAGAGAGGAGGAGACAACAGTAAGGGAATGCTGCAGGAAAGATGGGGGTGGGGCACGAAGCTTGCACCAACCATACAAGGGGCAGTTTCCACACTAAATTCACAGCATGGAGAACAGGTCTCTTGCCAAGAACGATCGCGTGTGGCACAAACACCACACCGATGCCCTAATTTACACTTTTGGCAGGAGGAGTTTCCAGCCATCACATTGGGAGACTGACAACTTTTGCGTCTGAAAAGCGACAATATTTAAGTTGGTTTGAATGTTAGAAATGTTTGAAAGTGTGTGAGAAACATGCATTTACCTTTCCAAAGCAACATGGACACAAAGCTATTCTTTGAATGTTGTGTGTAGCATGATGGCATGGAAGGGTGCAAGGGGAAGTGTAGGAAGTTGGCTCTCCACATAGGGCACTAAAATGAAGTGCACTGTGCAGAGAGTCCAGTGGATCCTCAAATGCTACACCGAGGTAAAAGCAGATCAATCGAAAGTTCTTTTTGTGGTAGTGTGGGTGAGCAGTTTGACTTATCAGTGGGTAGTATTAAGCATTTGTTGTACTCCCAGAGGCAATGAATGAAACACAAACCCAAGAAAAATCCAAGACCCAGTTATAAAAAATAATATCATTTTTAAGTAATTTGTAAGACCATAAACACCGTTCTAGGATAGGTACTTTCGGAGTTACAATTTTTCAAAGCTCAGAAAATATATCCCTTGTGTGCAATTATGCACCATTAGAAGCAACGGGAAAAAGGCAGAAAAATGCATTAAAAAAAAAAAACACACACCTCAGACAATAGGTGACTAAGTTCACCTTCTCGTTTTAGGTCATGTCAGGACCAGGTCCAACGTTCCAGCAGAAGTTCAGGAGCATCGCAGATCGGTCTGGAGCAGAGTGCTGAGGGTTTTAGAAGCTGGTGCGCAAAGACAAAGGGGGCCACTTGAAAGTACACTGCACTGGAGGACTTACAGGTAATTCTGATGGGGCTCTTTTGAGGGAGGTCGCAAAGGGCTTGGGGACCATGACAGCACAGCTGGTTAGTTAGTGCCGGGGCCGGTAGAGCCGGGTGCAGAGGTCAGTCTGGCGTCTGGAGGTCCTCATGGTCCGGAGCAGGCAATTTGGAGAGGTGATCTCTAGACAGCTGGGTCACTCAGGAAGTGTCTCGGCTGTCTCGATGTCCCTTGATATGTGCTTGCTTCTTGTGCTGTGGGAGTCCGGAGTGGGCTCTGATTGGTGTGTGGTGTTGGAGGTCCAGTACCCCGGGTATTTGGACCCTGCAGCTCCGGGAGTTCTTGCTGTCTCCAAACTTGGTGAAGAGACAGATCAGACCCTCCCGAGTTGTTGTACTTTTATTGCTGCATCAAGTTCATCAGGGAGCAGCAAGTCAACAAACTGGACTTCATTAGGTCAGTGCCTGCAGAGAAGTGATACCTTCACTCTAAGGGAGCTTCTTTGCAATTTCTGGAAGGCTGAGGTGCTTCAGGGATCTTGGAGTCCTTTCAGGTTCAGGACAACACAACAGGAAGGGTTTGGTGCCTTTTCTTCTGCAGCAGGGCTTAACTTCTCATGCAATAGGTCTATGTCCTGGTCTTCTCTTGTCCATTGAATCTAATGTTCAGGTCTCAAGGTTCAATCTAAATACTGAATTTAGAGGCGTTACAAGGGGAGACAGGTAGTAGCCAATGGGCTATGCACCGTTAGGGTGTTTACACCCTCTAGTGACCACTTCCTGTGATGCCTAGCCCTGGGTTGTTTCTCCACCATCCCAAGATGGTGGAATTTCAGGAGAGGGGTTCACATCGCCTGCCCCGCCACAGGGGTAGTGTAGGCAAAGTAGGGACCCTCCTCCTAATCTAATTTGCCAGTCTTTCCTCTCGACAAACGTGGAGCAGGAAAACGGGCTTGGCTTCCCCCACTATCTGGAGGTTCCTGGGTTGGATGTCAAAGGTGGCAGTGCATTTGAAGCTTCTCGCCTAGGAAGGCCATCCTGTCCTGGACGAGGTGTAAAGCACCTATGCCCAGAGCACGCTTTGTTTCGGTCTGCTGAGACCAACTGATCTCACCCCATGAAGGCAGACTGACTAACACAAACGGAGACCACACCAGTGCTTGGTAGGTTCTCGGAGGACCCACTAAAGGGCTGTCTGGTGAGATTTATTAATAAATCCTCCACTGGAATCAGCGAGTATTTATTAAGACAAGATGTATGGTACCGAACACCTTAGAAATCAGTGAAGCCATCATGGAGCTAGGAAACTCATTTTGACAAGTATTCAGCCCAAGTACTCCTTATGGCTTTCCTGTGCACTTACAACATCTCAGACGAGACTGGACATTGTAGGGGCGTATCTGCTCATGCGGATATGCCCTCACGTAGGATATAGTGCACCCAGCCTTAGGGATGAAGGTCAGCAGTAGGGTTGACTTCTCCAGTATTAGGGTGTCTTTCATAGATTCACATGCTTGAATATTCCCAGTCGTCGGAGTGGGAGTCCCACGGTAAATAAAATAGCAATATATATATATATATATACATAAGTAATCATAAAATTAGCGTATATAGGTGTAAAACACACATAGTGTACCTATAAGAGAAAAACTCCATAGGAATACAATGGAGAGAGACAAAAGACCTTTGTAGTCTATCTCTGTCATTATGTAAGTCCGAACTCCAGCCAATCAGGCGTCAGCCCCTCTCTAGAACCTTCTCCTCAGAGCTTCTCACCTCAGATTTTCTACCGCACGTCGTGTGACAGGGAGTCTCCCTGAGCTCTGCTCAGTTTTTGTCAGTAAGGATGTCTTCTAGTAAGAAATCTTTGTTTAGACCATGTTCTTCATGTGGAAAGCTGCGTTTGTTCTCTGAGGACCCACACAGTAAGTGTATTTACTGTTTATACCCAGACCATGAGGTGGCAAAATGTAAATTTTGTAGAACTTTTTCTACAAAAACTCTAAAGGACAGAGAAGGCCGCCTGCTATTATGGCTACAGAGACTGAAGGACAAAGATAACCCACTCTCTGATGTGGAAAGTCTCTTTTCTGGTCGTTCTCAACCAGCCTCTAAGCGCAGTAGTGTGCAGGAGTTACCATCTCCTTTCCTGAAGAAAAAGAAGCTAGCTTTGCCTCTGACAACTGCCACTTCTGCGGTCTCACCTACTGCTTTGTCGCCTAAGGGACACTGTTCTCAGGCTGCTGAGGCGTCTACTTCCCATTCCTCGGGGAAAAAATTGTCAGCCTCGTCGACGATGCTCCCGACGACGAGATCTGCTGTTTCTACCTCGTCGATGGTGACCCCGACGACGACGTCAGCTGCTTCGTCGTCGACGATCGTTATGTCGACGTTATCCTCGTCGACGATTACCATCAGTTCTTCAAGGGCGGTGACTTCTGTTGTGCCCATTACTTCGACGTCGACGAAGAAGGTAAAGGTTCCGTCGACGAAGACGTCGTCGAGCTCGTCGACGCCCACTCCGTCGACTAAGAAAAAGAAGATCCCGTCGACGACACTGTCGACGGTGGTTCCGTCGACGAAAGCCTTGTCGACGAAGACCTCGTCGGTGGCGGCTTCGTCGACGGCGAATCCGACGACGGCGATTTTGTTGCCACAGACTTCGTCGACGATAATTCCGTCGACCATCATTCCGTCGACGACGGCTCCATCGACGAGTACATCTCCACAGACAGTCGTAAGGGTACGAATAAGCAGTGTTGCGTCTACCCAGAAAACAAGAAGGGAATAACTACCTCAGCTAGCTTCAGCGTCGGTTTCATCTTTAGCTGGAGTTTCTTGGACACCATTACCTCCTACTGTGGGCCCGGATAGCCAGGAACACAATATTCCTGTGGGAGATGCACAGCCTCCCTCACCATTATTCGCTACGGATTCGGATCAGGAGTCCGAGGGGTTACCGGAGTCTTTTGGAACGGCACAAAGTCCGTCCGACTTAGTTATTAAGTGCCAGGATGTCAGTAGTGAAGATGAAGATCCGGTTTACATACACCAGGCCCCTCCGAAGCATAAAACGGCGACTCTTCCTTTGTCGCTCATTACTAATCTCCAACGCATGTTGGACGACTACAACCAACGGTTCCCTCTATCCCCTCAACGTTCAGAGGTTCCGTCAACCCCGGTGATTCCAGCAATTATTCCACCGGTACCTATTGTAAATCCTGCTCCTCAGATGCCGCCTGTACCTCCAAGACAGGTTCCGGAAAGGTTGTTGCCTCATTATGAGCCTGTAGAGGAAGGCCCTCAGGACACAGAAGAGGGTGAAATCCCAGATGATGATGGGGATGTAGATGACAATGATGATGATATGGCGGAGTGGGACAATTACCAGGCACAAACACCATCCCCCTCACAGATAGTAACAGGGGATTCACCTCCAGTGGACATAGCCAATTTTCACCAACTGATGGAAAGGGCATCACACCGTTTTAAGTTAACAACGGAGCGCAGGGAGGAAGATTGCTTCCTTTATGATTTCAAGAATCAACCTTACAAACAGACTCATGCTATTCCCATAGTAGAGTTTATTTGGGAAGAAGGCAATAAATTAATGCAGACACCGAATACCTTGCCAGCACAGGTGCCTCGATTAGAAAAGAAATATAAGGCACCAATAGGAACCCCAGCATGCCTCACGGGTCAGGCTAAACCTGAGTCTGTCGTTACGCAGGCAGCGCAACGTAAGGCGAAAAATCCGGCATCTTCTATCACCTCACCTCCGGATCGTGACGGACGTCGGATGGATGCCATAGGGCATAAATTCTCTTCTATGGCCTCTACTGTGGTTAGAGCAGCTAATGCCTTGGCCATCCTGGGACGATATGACAGACAAGTATGGGCTGATATTTCGGATGTGGTTCAGGAGTTGCCAGAGCCATCTAAGGTGGAGGCAATGAAGTTGCTCCAAGAGGGAGAAGCGGCATCGGCGGAAATAATCGATTGTGCAGTAGACATCGCCTGCATGGGATTCCGTCAGCTTGCCGGAGCGGCTGTTCTGCGTAGGCAAGGATGCTTAAAATCAACATCCTTTCGTCAGGAGGTTCAGTCCATGATCCTGAACATGGCATATGACGGCGAGTCATTATTTGGGAGCCACGTCGATGAAGCTCTACAGTCCATAAAGAAGGATACTGAAACAGCTAGATAGTTAGGAAACCTTCAATTTCAGAGGAGTAATTTTCGTGGTGCACGCGGACGCGGCACCTCCTCAAGTTTTCGAAGAGACAAACAATACAAACCTTACAATCAAGGGTCCAACCGTTACTCTTATGGCCAGCAACAGCAAACATCACAACAGCAAACCTCCAAGTCATATAGAGGAAAATCCTCATACAGAGGAACCGCATCAAAGAGACAGTGACTCTTACCAGACGGACAAGGTTGGAGGTCGAATCTCTCTGTTTTCCCAATGGTCCTCCATCTCAAAGGACCGTTGGGTTTTGGACATTGTGAAAAAGGGACACGCCTTAGAATTCACCAAATTCCCTCCTCCCACTCCACCCTCCGGACCGCCACCAGCTCACATGAAAGAACTGTTGCATCAAGTTCGACTTTTAAGGCAAAAAGGAGCTATAGAACTGGTACCAGTGTCTCAGAAGGGAAAAGGTTTTTATTCCCGGTTCTTTTTGATCACAAAGAAAAACGGAGAGTGGAGGCCCATCCTCGATCTAAGGGCACTAAACAAATATATAAAGAGCCAATCCTTCCGTATGATGACGCTAGTAGACATCTTGCGCTTACTCTTGCAGGAAGATTTTCTGGCGACGATAGATCTCCAGGATGCCTATTTTCATATCCCTATTTTACAGCGGCATCGAAAGTTCCTGCGTTTTCGAGTGGGTCAACACGATTACCAATTCAAAGTGTTACCATTTGGCCTGCGCTCGGCCCCTCGAGTGTTCACGAAGGTACTAGCTCCAGTAATAGCGTTTTTGCGCCTCCAGGGAGTGCAAATATTTCCATACCTGGACGATTTTCTCCTGAAATCTCAGTCAAGCACTCACCTGCGACAACACACTCTTCTGTGCCAGAACGTGTTTCGCTTTTTAGGCCTGTCCGTAAATGCGGAAAAATCCCAACTTCATCCGTACCAACAAAGAGATTTTCTGGGTGCAACTCTGGAAACTGTGTCAGCAAAGGCATTCCTCTCCCAGGAGCGTCTAAAAAAGATGCTGCGACTGGTGGCTCTGATCAGATCAAAAGAGTCAGTTTCTGTGAGACTATTAAAATCATTTCTGGGGATGGCGTCATCATCCATTGCCTTGATCCCTCATTGCCGGCTGAGGACACGTCCTATCCAGGAAGCTCTGGATGCTCAGTGGCGTCAGGTAACGGGATCTTTCCACGACATGATATGTGTCACAGATCAGATGAAGTCAGCACTCGCATGGTGGGCAATTCCAGCCAACTTGACGGAAGGCATGTCCTTTCTGTCGCTGCCACCGGACAGGACACTCACAACAGACGCCTCATTGGAAGGATGGGGCGCACATTTGGAGGATCTCTCTGTGAAGGGAAGATGGTCAACACATCAAAGATCTTGGCACATCAACAAGTTGGAGCTCATGGCGATTTTTCTGGCTCTAAAATCATTTCTACCTTTGCTCCAAGGAGAGTCAGTGCTAATACAGACAGACAACACAACCTGTATGCACTATGTCAACAAACAGGGCGGAACAAAATCACCAAGTCTCTCCAGGTTAGCTCAAAGAATTTGGGACTGGTCTCTCAGTCATCAGATCATGCTTACAGCAGTACACCTGCCAGGAGTATCCAATGTCCTAGCGGATTCCCTGAGCAGGTCCTCCTCGTCGACCCACGAGTGGGAGTTACACCAACCCACTCTAGAGAGGATATTCCAACTATGGGGCCGTCCGCAACTCGATCTTTTTGCTACGCCGGAGAACCGGAAATGCCGAAATTACGCAAGCTGGCATCCCCACAAGGAATCACAAGGGAATGCCCTTTTGATAAACTGGTGCAATCTATTTGCGTACGCCTTTCCTCCAATACCCCTCATACCTCGGGTTCTTTGGAAGATGAGGAGACAACCTTGCCACCTGATCCTAATAGCCCCGCGCTGGCCACGGCAAGCGTGGTTCTCAGAACTGCTCCTCCTGTCCCAATGCCAACCAATCCTCCTGCAACATCGGACGGATCTGCTCACTATGAGCGAAGGGAGAATTTGTCATCCAAATCCCTCCTCACTGAGCTTATCGGCCTGGAACCTGAACACCATGAGTTCGCCCACCTAGACATCCCGCAGGATTGTAGGGATATTTTGGCCCAGGCAAGAGCACCCTCTACAATCAGGACGTACAAGTTCAAATGGAAACGATTCTGCCATTGGTGTGCTGCTAACGGAGTCCATCCGATACATTCCACGGCAGAGCAATTGCTACCATTCTTCCTGCACCTAGCCAGTTCTGGACTGTCGCATGCAACCCTAAGGGTTTTTCTAGCAGCCATTTCCCGTTTCCGGCAAGATGGATCAAGTTCCCTTTGTTCCTCAAGAATAATCCGCCAATTCTTTAAAGGCTTATTCCGAAAATTTCCGCCAGTTCGGCGTCCTCCTCCGTTGTGGCACCTCAACGTTGTGTTAGCACAATTGATGAGACCTCCGTTCGAGCCCATTCACAAGGCCGACCTAAAATATCTCACTTGGAAAGTAGCCCTACTTCTGGCACTAACGTCTTCTCGTCGGGTCAGTGACATCCATGCTTTTACCATCAAACCTCCGTTCCTGCAGTTCAAACCGGATGCTGCAGTGTTACGCACCAATCCATCATTTCTACCCAAGGTGCCTACTGTCTTTCATATTAATGAGCCAGTAATATTAAAGACCTTTTTTGCCAATCCTCAGACACCTGCAGAACAAAGATTACATTCTTTGGACGTCAAGCGGTGTCTAAAGTTCTACATCAGTAAGACAGCTTCTTTCAGGAAATCCGATCAACTTTTTATAGCATATGGACGCTGTCATAAAGGACGTCAGGTTACTAAACCAACGATTGCACGCTGGATCTCGGCAGCTATTGTCTTCTGTCACCAAAGGGCAAATAAGCCTCTGCAGTCTCCAGTGAGGGCACACTCCACTAGGGCAGTATCATCATCTACTGCCTTATTTGCTGGAGTATCTTTGCAACACATCTGCAGAGCAGCTACGTGGTCGACCAGACACACGTTTACTAAGCACTACTGCTTGGCAACTTTAAGCGAGGAGGATGCTGCAGTGGGACAGGCAGTGCTGCGCAATCTTTTTAAGTAAGGTGAGCCTCTTCCTCCCACCTCCATATTGTTTCCATTTATATATATTATGCATTTACAATGTTACAGTTGGCTACGAAAGGTATTAATTGTAGCCGCTGTGGAACTTTAGCAGCTGATTCTTGTCATATGTTCTTTAGCTGCTCTGAATTAACTGTATATATAAACAGGATAGAAAAGTTTTTGACCAATTTGCTCAATGTTAATATTAAATTATGTCCATCTGTGATTATTTTTGGCCTATATGTTCCATCTGAGAGCTTATCCGTTGATCAAGAACATTTTCTTTTTATTGGAATGTCTATTTATCGTTCCTGTATTACCTCAAGATGGCTAGATTCTGATCCACCATCATTCGAGCAATGGTTGGGAAAATTGTTAAATGTTTATAGAATGGATAAAGCAGTGTATAACTTGAAAGGACACAGAAAGAAGACATTTGCTAGGAAACTTTGGTCTCCTATTGAAAACTGGATTTAATCTAATGTACCAATAATTGTGCGATTGATTGTCATTGTCTAAAATGTTTTTTTTTTTTTTTTTTTTTTTTTCTTTCATCCTTGTATTCTGTTTGCCTCTGCCACTGAAAATAATAAAAATATTAAAAAAAAAAAATACAATGTTACAGTTGTTCGATACAGTTTTTATGCATAAGAAGATTGATTATCTTATATATATATTTTGAATCTATTTTGACATGGAAACAATGGTGTTTGTTACTGCTAGCTATTCTATATTCAAGCATGTGAATCTATGAAAGACACCCTAATACTGGAGAAGAACAATTGTTACTTACCTGTAAACAGGTGGTTCTCCAGTATTGGTGTCTTTCATAGATTCACATGCGACCCTCCCTCCTCCCTTCAGAGGCTCTCTTCTCCTCATGCACTTTACAGTCACTCTTGTGCTACGAAAATCTGAGGTGAGAAGCTCTGAGGAGAAGCTTCTAGAGAGGGGCTGACGCCTGATTGGCTGGAGTTCGGACTTACATAATGACAGAGATAGACTACAAAGGTCTTTTGTCTCTCTCCATTGTATTCCTATGGAGTTTTTCTCTTATAGGTACACTATGTGTGTTTTACACCTATATACGCTAATTTTATGATTACTTATGTATATATTTTACTATATATATATATATATATATATATATATATATATATATATATATTGCTATTTTATTTACCGTGGGACTCCCACTCCGACGACGGGGAATATTCAAGCATGTGAATCTATGAAAGACACCAATACTGGAGAACCACCTGTTTACAGGTAAGTAACAATTGTTCTTACCTATGTCTTATGGCGTGTAATGGTGGCATGGCACACAGGACTGTGCACTGTGTCGACTTTGGATTTCTCTGCACCAAGACAAGCAGCCTGCAGTGACAGCGTGCATGGCCTTGGTGAGGAGTCCCCCAGTGCACAACCAGTGCTGCAGCCCCAGAGGAGCCCCTTCAGTACCCATGCCCTAGTTACCAGGGGTACCACTTACTAGGGACATGTAGGGGTAACTGAAGTTGTGCCAATCGTGGTACAGTGTTTAGGAAAGATATGGCACTGGGATCCTGGTTTACAGGGACCCTGTGCCCTTACAGCCAAAAATCACATCAGGCAAAAAGTGAGGGCTAACTCGGTCAAAAGAGGCACTTTCCTACAGGAAGGTTCTAAAAAAATGGTTTGGTCATTGAAATTACCATTGTGAATTAAGATTTTATAAAAACCAGCAAATACCGTGGCATGAAGAACATGTTTAGTCAATACTGGGGGTGGGGGTGGGATGGAGGCTGGGTTGCAGCGGAGGGCTGTGCCAAGCCCAGGTCCTGGCCACTTGGCAGATGGAAATCTTGAAGGCCAAGACTAGTATTCAGTCTGCTCTGTTGGGGCTTTGGAGGTTGGGTACTGAACGGATGGCATGACTCAAAGCCACATCATGTGCCAGGCACTTGCTGGGCACAGATAAAGGCAATGCCAAGTGGGTATTACAGTTGGGTGACAGCCTGTAGGGTGTGTCCAAATCCGATGGCATGTCCCCAGGTCCTGATGGGCACAAATTGCCATAAACTGGTTAATATAGATGGCTGGAAATGACAACGCTTATACACAGCAGATGTGTCCATAATTAAATTCTGGGCTCGAACAAAGCCCACGTCCAGTGGGTCCTCAGAAGGGTTGTCCTGGGGTGCATTCAGTTCTTTTTCGTTTTTGCAATAATATACTTGAGAATTCCTCTTACCTTTAATGAACATTATGGTTAAACACCAAGGCCCTGATTGAGAGTCTGTCGGAGGAGTATGCGCTATTTATCGCATCCAATAAAATCGGACACTGTACGGTTCCAAGTGGCATCGATTCGGAGGTTTTGGGGAAGAACATGCCGGGTTTGTGGTTCATTGCACGACAATGTGGATGTTATGGTAAATACTGCACTGTTTTCTCTGACATCCCGGTAGGTTTGACCTGCTGAAATTTAATAAAGGGTGAGTGAGGTTTTTAATGCTCCTGTAAATGCCAGGTGTGCTAAATTGTATTTATATAGTGCTTACTGCCCCATACGAGGTGTTGAATACCACCCAACTTGGAAATTCCGACCCCTGCACAAACCAAGGGGTCAGTAAAAAACGACTCACTCATAATCAGGGGCCATAACAAAGAGAAGCACATTATTTAGGATCCAAAACCAACATAAAAAGGGAAAACTTCACCTGTTTTGCTGAGCCGTGCCACCATACCTCCACCCAAATGCACTGCTCGCGACATCATATATAGCAGCCATGGACATCCCATAGGTCACGAACAAAGACGCCACAAAGACACGGACGTTTCAGATTATAGATTTATACTTAGTCCTCCTGGATGATTTTGCGCACCGAGAATAAGTGCCCCTATAACATTCCTATGACGGTTAACATTTGTACTCCCAGTTATTATGCATAGGGAAAAGGCTGTATGGTTACTTACCGTATTTGAATTCTCCTTTTAATGCAGGAGAACAAAGTTACAAAATATTACTTTAAAAAGGATGGTATGTCCCAGGAAATTCTGCTGCACCGTTTTACAAATATTTCTATTTGTTTTATAGCAAAAGGAACCCTAGAGGGGTCCCTGTCTCACAGCATCCCATAAGGCGTTACCGAAGTACGGAAGCCTCCACTGCAGTACCCATGAGACCAACTCATGCCACAAGGCGTATTCCATACCAATCCCTCTTCCTTAGTCCGCCGACAGTCTTTGATTCAATTTAAGGGTCAACCCCGAGCTCCATCAGGGGGTGGGATGAGGATAATTCACTCTCCAACAATCTAATTCCATCGCCCCATTCCATAAAATGATCTCCATTTGCACCAGACCCTCTCAAATTTCCTAGAGTAACCCCTGCCTTCGTGCACCACTCTCCTGCATACACATGTTCATGCCAGGCTGCCCCATTGATTTAGTTGGCACTTGTAGCCCCCCAATTGTTTTGGCTTTGTCTTTTTACCACTACAAAACCTAGCATATAAAAAAAAAGAGCAGTGTCAATCTAGGGAGGTAGACGCCCTCTGCAATACCCAGAATCACCAGCTGGGGAGTATGAGGAACTGACCACTAGAATAGCCTCCAGTTCACTCATCACTTCCTCCCAGAAAGGAAACCCCCAGATTGCATTAGGAATGTGACAGCTTTCACCTGGCATTTCAAGTAGCTGGGCGTTGACCCATCTACTCTGCTTACAGTATATATAATGTAGTGTTTTTAATTGAAAAAGGCATTTTAAAGCCATGATCGCAACCTCTGGCATGCATCAGGGCCGCCTCCCAATCAGCATCCTGCTGGGGAAGGGGGTCCCTAGTATCCCTCCCATGTGGGTCATGGTCTCTGCAAGTCATTGGGTTTATTGATCAGGCACCCAGTTTTCTGCTTTTACTGATCAAAGTGTTTCCTGTCTGTATTTATTTTTAAAAGCAGAACATTTTTGAAAATTGTGACTTTTCATGCCAGCTTTAGTAATATTCCTGGACAGCAGCTAAGCAGATAGCAAGTGAGGTTAAAAAAACAGGTTGAGATTTCACAAAATACAGGCACATGTTAACACATGCGTATTATAAGGCTAATATGTACCTGTGGGTGCAGTGTTTCGCTATATTTGGCTACTTAATTTGGTAAAACGCGAAAGGGAAGGTATGAGTGTGTGTTTATCAGTTAAATATGGAAATACCATTTTATGACTTAATTTAGTCTTCAAATAACGTAATAGATAAGCACCAATAAAATGGCCAAAATACAAAGTTAACTTCAGACAGAAAGGTTACAAAAATACCATAAAATTGGCAGCCCTAATTATTAATGAAGGTGCAATAAATGTATGTCCCTGGTTTGTGTTTTATCCCTGCCCCCACCATCAACACCAAGCACCCGAGAGGGCTGCTGTCCGGTATATCTGGACAGTAGAACTTCAGTTAGGACAACTCGAAGTTGCAAGTATTTGTAGAGTTGTGTGTGGGACAACTCTTGTTCAGTTTGTAGTGCCTCAAATGTTCTCATTTCAGGGACTTGTCTCGCTACAAGTGGAGGCCAATGTTTTGACTACTTGTATTGCCATGCCATGCCGGGGGGAGGGGGGGGAACGAGGCCTTGAAACCTCAGTGGCAGTGTGGGGAGGGGCGCACCACCCTGACCAGGCCGTCCAGTGGTAGACATCGCTTAGCTCGGTCCTTGGAAACCCTCTGGTCACACAGAATCAATAGGAGACGACGACAGAGCATGGCAGAGAAGGAGCTTCACCAGTTTATGGTGGTCGAGGTCCTGCTTCACCAGGTCCTACATAATGGGTCCCGAAGTTGCTAACTTATGAACCCTGAAGGGCCAAGCTCTAAACCTGGCTTACGCACTCTATAACAAATTGTGTAATTCTGAGTAAATTGACCTACCCGAGCCAAAAAGAATGAATGTATGTGAGGTGTAAAGTCAATGTGTAAAAAAACCTCACTCTTGGCCACAATTTGGAACCATCACCGTACACCCCACCCATTTGCAGTGCTCACTTGCTCCCAGCTGTACGATAACCACACATGCAGTATCATTACTGTAAGGCATGTTTGCATGTCTTTAGGATGGACAGTATGGTTCATGAGATTGGACCATCCCTCACACAGCACCAACAACAGATGCGTAACAACAATGGCACAATTGCTTTAAAGTGAATAAACAAAAGCACCATTAAACCCCAGCATTACCACCCAAGCACAAGATGGAAGGAGAAGAAACGACCACGCCGCATCTGAGGTACAGTCTCAGGCTTTGACGGTAACACCACACATGCTTTCATGAACAAACCTGAGTCCATGGCCACTTCACCTTTAAGTGCTATGTTACTTCCTCGCCGCAGTGGAATGGGAGACGGCTGTGGCTCCGGGCAGAAGTTTGGAGTTGGACAAACATTTGGCTTTCGGGGGTCCTTTGTACTGATGAGCTGCATACCTATGTCCTAGGAACCAGAGGGAAAACACAGAGCCTTGAGTGCTGGTGCTCTCCTTCCAAGCGCTTCACAATCCTCACCGTAACACTATTAGTGCTAAAACCCGACTCAAGCCGGGCTCGACCAGATCAACAAGTCTCCGAAGCAAGGTCAATCTTTCCCAGCACTTGCCTTGGTCCCACAACTTGTGTTAGGGTTTTACCTCTGCTCTGAAGCCATCACCCCCTCAAGGCCACCGAGTACCATTGTGTGTTCCCTCCGCTTCAAACACCCTTGACTCCTCCAGCATCAGTCTCTGCTGCATCCCACCCCTGCCACATACCGTCTTCCCACTTTGCTTCTAACTTCCGTCAATATTGGTTGTCCCTGGCTTTGTTTCCCAAAGTCTCACTTACCACTGAACACTGTTGCCTCAAACTTACACTGCATGTTACTTCTTGTCTCCTCCACTTCTGACTTCCACATGCCCCCCTGCCTTCTATGTCTCCGGTAGTCTGCCCCCAGACCATGATATGTCTTCCACACTGCGTCAGCCTTACCACCCTTAATTCGGTCTCCTCAGACTCACACACTTTACATCCTATACACTCCGAATCTTACTTGCCCTACGACTGCACTGTACTTGGACACCTTTCCACCACTAGAGGTAAAGTCTTTGTTTCCTTCTACCACGCTCCATGTATTCAGGTTTCTTCCTTCAAATGGATCATAACCCTCTCTTCACAACCATGGTACTCAGTGTGTGAACCCTTACAGCCACAGCAGGAGTCTTACATTTCTGAGATGGGCCTTTCTACAACCAGTCACACTTGAAGTCGGTCTTCTAGCGAAAAGATACAGCAATACTCCCACCCAGCATTGGGCGCCACAGCTAGACTGGCCAGGACCATAGGCACACAACAAAGAGAAAGAAAGTCTACACCTGGACACATCAGACATTCATCATGAGCATTTGGTGCTTGTTCGGGTAGTGACGAGTTCACATACCGTGGACTGCCATTGACCTGGAAGCACTCCCACTCTTCAGGCACCAATGAGGTATTGCATCAGAGGGCACCAGTGCAAGTTTAACTTAGGGTCCTTACCTACACCCAGGGGTAATTCCTCCAGCTAAAAGAGGTTGTTGAGAAGTAAGCATTAGCAAATAGTGTCCAACATCCACGTCAATACCAGTGGCACTTGTGCCACTCATCCCACTGCCTCCCAACAAAACTGAAAGAGACACAAGATAAGGCCACCCTCAGGAGATCGCTTAAGCGGTCTGCACCTTTTATTCATAGAATAAAAAAAGACCTTAGAATGATGATCAATAAGGGTAGAAATAGGTGTGGCCAAAGGCAGAGTCCATGAGCAGAACAAAGGGGGGTGGGAATTTGGGTCTTCCCATTACCTAACCGCACTATTACAACTGCACAGACACTTTCCTTCCACAGGTATAACGCTGACCAGAATCATGAGAACCATAACAGTTTTATCCCTCGGGCACTTCCATGATCTACCATGACCATGACTGAATCTGGTCGTGGATGAGCCATAAGACAAGATGGACTGTTTGCAGGGGGCACGGTATTTCTTGCAGGCGTCTTCATTATCTTAACCCCTTCTTGCCAGATGTAGTCTATGATCGGTACAGCACGCATGATTTTTCTGGACTCTTCCTTGAAATCATGTAATACACAATCTGTCTGTTCCACAGTAATGGGCAGTTGAAATCTAGCAGCGGCCCGCTGCATCAAATTATGAAATCCCCAGATATCCTAAGGAGGAGAATCAGAGGGTGGCAGAAGAGGCGGAGAAGGCATTGGAATATAATCGTCCCAGGGATCAAGAATGGGAGCTGTGTCAGGTAATTCACCCTCCTCAACCTCATCTTCAGAGGAGGAAGTGTCATGCTGCACCTAGTCAGAAGGACCCGAAGGATGAGCCGGCATAGAAGGAGCATCAGGCTCCGGAACCACCGCTGGTGGGGGTGGATTTTCAGAGACAGCCTGTTGAGGGGGAAACCTTTAACGGTAATCTACAAGCATAGCTTGAAGATCTTGTATCAGCGTTGGAGGAAGAGGACTCCTTCCCTCTGGTGCGACTCACATCTGTGGAAGTGATATCTATGATGTGGAACCATAAGTTGCTCCAGATAATATTGTTCCCGATAGTCGTATTCATCCTAACATTTGTTGTTAAGCTCAGAAGGATGATGAGCTATGCCATAAGGTCCCTCATCGTCCTCAATCATCTTCTACATATGTTTCTAAGAAGTGTGAAGGCAAAAGTGGAGAAATCTTACTATAATCCTGGTGCGCAATGGGCCTTTGGAAAGTCTTGAGTTGGGAAAGTCCAGATGACGGGGCATTGACTGAAGGTACTGTAATCACCGTTGACTCGATTTGAATTGGTATATTCGTCGTCGACGGGCTCGTGGTTGACGGAACGGTCAGACAGACGATGACGGGACAGACATCGACAATGTAGTAGACTTCGTCAATGGTAACTCCTTCGTCGACGATGGAGGCTTAGTCGACGTTGCCGATGGATTCGAAGTAGACGGTGTAGTCATAGACGGGGACTTAGATGGTTCTCGTCGGCGATTCTTCAAGAACGGACTTAGTTTTGGTTGTGATTAAGATTCCAGTAGACAGAATAGGCGAGGTGATGGCCGTCAGAGACAGTTGCTGTCGACGATGGGGCAGAAGAGGTCACAAAAATAGTCGACGAGGAGGGCGTCAATGTGACAGATTTGACATGTCCTTTACTCATGGTTTTTGAAGAAGAGGTTTTCTTAGACTCCTTGACCGATGTAGAGGGTGGAGACAGTGTTGACCCAGAGGAAAGCTAGGTGACCTCTGTAAAGGGTCCGTGACATCATGTGAAGATTTGTGGCGCTTTCTTCCCTCACTAGAAGCGCTGTGATGTGATCTAGCTCTCTTGCTAGAAGTAGAGGACCAGTCTTCCTCCTCAGCCGAAGAGGATTTAAGCCATAAAAGCAGTCTTGCCTCCCTATCTAAGAGTTGCTAGGGAAGGTACGGCAAATCTTGCAATCTTTGGCCTCATGCTTCGGATAGAGGCAATAAAGGCAATCTTATGCTGGTCATCAGCATGGACCCTTTTTTATCACAGGTCCTGCAGGATCTGAATAGGGTCTTCTTGTCAGACATCTTTCTGAAGAGTTGAAGAGAAACTGAGTGGCACTCAAGAGACTCCCTTCCACACGACGTGCGGTGAAAATCTGAGAACTGCTTCTGCTGAGTGTTCTAGAGGGTGCTGGTAGCGGATTGGTTGGAGCAGACTATTGGTTCCTTTTACTATAAGGAGGTAGATAGCCTACTAAGATTTAGGCCTTAGGCCTTTTTTCTTTTTAGCCTACTATTTATGGCACTACTTTTGTATTTTACCGTGGAACTCCCGCCCACGGCAACCGGGAATGATTCAGGCATGTGAATCTATGATAGATACCCTAATACTGGATAACTAACAAAGCCATGATGTAAACAGACAAGAAGGTTTTGGAAACCAGGGGGACAGAAAGACTGCACTTGTACAGTGCCATGGGGAGTGATTGGAAGATAGCCATTGATCCAACAATACCATGGTGCAAACCAAGACCAGAAGGAGGAGTTGGAAAAAAGGGGGGACAGAAGAAACTATACTGTACAGCGCCATACCCAAGATATGGAGTGGTGCACCACCCGTTGTGTAGAGCGCCATGTAGAGAGATTTGAAGATATCTGCATATCCAGGTATATCATGGTGTAAAGCAAGACCAGAAGGATGTGCTGGAAACCAGGGGGAAGAGAAGACTGCCCTTGTAGAGCGCCATGGAGAGCGACTCCCTAGTGTTAAGGGATCAGACGAAACCCTGGACTTTGCTGAAGAGGTCAGGAGGAGACACTTATCAGAAGAATCCCACGACCTGCAACACCAGCCCTGGGCCTCCAACACCGCTGCATGCACTGCGCTTTCTCACAGTTTGTGGATTTCCAGCTGGGTAGACCTTTCAGAACATGGCACGGATGGCAGACACTCTTGTTAGGAATCTAAGATACTATTGATTTGAGAAAGTAAAAACATGGTACAGTCTGAGAAAGGGAAGAACTGCATGTGGCAGACTGCAAGTTTCCCTTGCGGTGCACGGGGTGGATGGCTGCCGCGCGTGGATGAGGCTTCCTCCGGGACCTACACTTCTGAGCAGAAATCACCCCAACACCCGCCTTTACTGTGAACAGCTTCAGCACTAAGGCAGAGGTAAGAAACACTTGCACGCTTGCCATCCACCAAGGAGATTCAGCATGCATCTACCCCCTCCCCGAACTAGTGCTCGTTCAGACCGGTCTGTATAATATGTGGCTATTCAGCCGATGGACAGTGTTTGATAATTTACTGTACAATGCACTAGAGCCCATTTGTTTTAAATATTCGATGGGCGGACCCCAACACCGTTCAACCGGGGGGGGGGGGGGCAGCCTCACTCATTCGGTCTAGTTAGTTATCCATAGATCACTCCTTTGGAAGTTCACCAGCTGCCAGGCGCTGCCTCTCCCCCCTTGCCGCCTCAACCCCTCACCCCAAAAGTCTCCAACGACTACAAGGCCCTGAAGGCAGACCTGGCGTCTCACCCCCTGAATCGACCTATTGAGTGAGCATTAAACCCAATCCCCCCCCACCTCGAAGCCACCAGACAACATCCATGTTCAGGACAGACTGACGGCTGAATGCAGAGACCAAGATATTAGCTACCCAGAGAAAATGGCATGAGAGCAGCCCATTCGGTTTCTGGGGTGGGTTGACGACACCTGTATTATGTTAATGGTTGTGCGGAGCAGCTCTGCTCACAATGTACCCCTTCCGTGCCTAGAGTCTAAAAGCTGCCATAAACGCGCATGCTGCCCCCCCATACAGCTTTGTTTGCAGATACTGATGCAAGTGAGGATTGGACACTTACCTCAAAAATATCAGGAACGGACCTGTCCTTGCTGACGTCCGTTACCCTGTACGGCACACCTTTGTGAAAAATGTTCTTCATGTTCTCACATGGCTTTTCAGGATCTTTCAAGTCAAACCCAGCTTGATTTAACCCATAGAGTTCTCGAAACGGCATCTGGTTCATTATCTGCGAGGAGACGAAAAAAACAATACAGAATTTAAGAAACAAGGCACTTGGTCATCGTGCATAAGGATGGCTCTAGCCCTCAAGGGACTCATAAACGACTCAGCATTTCGATCCTGAATGAAGTCCAGCCTTTTAAAATAGATGAAATCATTTTTTACTATAGTTTAACGGTGGATTAAGGATCTTTACTAGGATGGGTGTTCATTGGGTCAGCCTCTCAATCATGATTGGATAGGTTTCTTGTCCCTCTCAGCTCCTTGTTCAATGGCTTTCCTCCTTATTCTTATGCGTGTCCCACCCAGAGAGCACTTCTTGACATTGTTCTTAATTGGAGGAGTTGTATCCTGCTAGTGAGGGATTATTTTTTGTTGAGCACGCCAAGGGAATGCCTCGCTTTTCTAGCTCTCTTCCCATTCCCCTTCCCCCCCACACAGTTTTCTTTTGTAATCTTTAGCTCCTCCTTTAGCGTTTAAAGCGAAAAACCTAGAGGGTTCTTGCTGTGTCTGAGCCTCCATCAAACTGCAGACCCTGAAAGAAAGTGGGTGTATTTCTTTCTGCGGCTCAGAGAGACCATGTGTGGAGCAGCTGAAAGCTCTCAGTTGGCCCATGATAACTCCATTCATGTTGGGCGTCCCAACTCTTCCTTGCAGGGACTTGAGTCCACCCGGAATTAGTCTGATAAACTGATTTGAAAAAGACGGCGGGTCTTCTACACATCGTGGCCCTGCTAGTGAAGAACAGAAGAAAATGTAAACTCCTTTCTCTAGCCGTGATGTGCCCTATGGTTGCTACCCTGCTTTCAGTATCTTTGATGAAAGACACCTTGATGCACCAAACTTGGGGCCAGATGTAGACAAGTCTTTTGCATTTCTTTACAAGTAGAATCACAATTTCGGCCCGTTAAGAAATGCAAAACAGCCTTTTCAAAAGGCTGAAAACTGTTCTCAATTTACGATTTCTACCCAGTATTTTACATGTGCTTTAGGAATTGCAAAGTATTTCCTAATGCGAATTGGCCATTTAGGAAATGCTATTACCCTCCCCTAAATCGATGTAGACCATGTGCAAGGTTGAAAAAAAAAAATGCATTTAAAAATGCCTTAGTTTAATGTAACATGAAGCGGACAAATGCCCCTAGGACATATGTGCACTACAAATGTTGGGGTGCCTCCAGGGCGGCCTTAAGCGCAGAGGCACCCTTGGGTTTGGATTTCTTAATTTGCAATTTCCTATTATGAAATCGTAATTTAGGAAATGCAAACCATTTCCTATTTTGACCATAAGAGGGAATGGATTGGCATTCCCTACTTGCCATTACTCTTTAGGAATCAGTATTAGGAAATTTACAAATGTTGTGCATACATGTTTGCATTTCCTAAAGAGCAATTCCTATGAAATTCCCATTTAGGAAGTGCAAAATAAGACTTTCGTACATCTGGCCCAGAGGTCCTTTGAAGTGCAGGTAACGCCCCGCTTCACACTGCACCCACCTCTCTTGCTTGGCAGCAGCATATCAGCACTGGTCAGAGTAGGAGTAAAAGGAAAGGGGAGCGGTCCTACCTGGTCACCGAGCGACTGGCCACTTCCACCATTCATGAGCAGGACACTTTCATCCACTGCGCGGACGCCGCAGCGGGATCCTGGTGCTGCCTGGATACGGAGATTGACATTGGAGCCGGGGCGGCCCTTCGCTACGGAGAATGTGAGGTTGACCTGTGAACAAGATACAAGATATCTGAAAAAAGAAAGGAGGAGCATGGCTCGAGGCACAAGCAATATACAGACTACTAGACCATGCAGGGACACTTCTTTTATCGCCCAGTAATCTGTAAGATGGTGACGCAGCCCTCCCTCCTCTGCATGCCTCCTAGGAGGAAAAAGGGTGTGAGCACCTTCATTCCAACACTTCGAATAATACACTCACTCCAATCAATCTCTTTAGTGGGGCACGGATATGCCCTTCGTCAACAGGAACCATCTAAAGGATAGGGTGCATGGTAGAAAGTGGAAGGGTTCAGCTACCCATGAAGTAGGATATGTTCACCAAACAAGGATGAACTAGTTGCTCATTGAGGCTCCATTTCTGTCAGCTGCTGGGTATTTGCTAAACCCCCTCACCCAACGGTGGCAGGGGACCCTGCGAAGGAGCAGCCAGTGTCCGGCGAGGTGAAGCAAGGCATCTGGTCACTCTTCGTACTCAGACTCTGCTAATCACAGTATAAAGTTGTGTACCGCTGGCCATTGCCCAGGGTTGTTGAGCATGAGGCTTCAGTTTAGGGTCAGGTCAACGGGCAGGTAGGTCTGAGTAGACTAATATTGGGATCTTAATTGCATGGTCAGCTCAACGGCCCTACACGCAGATCGCAGGATGTTTATGGTGATGTGAGGTGGTTATTGAGACTAGAGGTTCTGACAGTATGCTCAATTTGTAGGACCAGTCTTGGTGGAGGACCAGAATACTCTCAATGAAGGGCCTCCATTCAGAGTACTCATAGCCAAGTATGTGGCCGGCAGACCCTCCATCCAGAGCTCGCTGGCTTCCAAGGAAGAGACCGATGAGCACTGCAGTCTCAAAGCAGGGATTGGTCTTGCAAAGGCCTTGAATAAAGGAATTGCTGCACATGGGTACAAAGTAGGCCCAAGGGATTCTGGGGTGCTGAGACACTGAGAACCTTCAGTTAGGTTTTCGAGCAGGTCATTGGTTATGCGATATCAGGGAGGGATGCAAGATGACAGCAAAGATGCTAAACTGAAGGAGAAGACAGGAGTCCACTCAAGGAAATGGCAAAAGGTCCAAAGACTGCACAGCTGCCTTGGGCGATGGCTGGGGCATCTTTAGTAAGAATAATTGCGAAGACATTTGGCAACTTCACACTGTCCTGGGAAGGGGGAGATTTCCATTTGAGCACCAAAGGGCGTAAGGAGTGTGTGGATTACAGCATTCTTAGCTGATGAAGCTGTACATATGCGGCCCCTGTGCACATTTGCCATTATACCATTGTGCCATGGGCACACAGGGCCTATTCTGAATTCCACTGCATCTGAAACTTATATCAATTCGCCTCAGCAGGTTCCTAAACGTGTCCCTTTGAGATCCCTTTGACAATAGTACCAGCCATTGGACTGCCAAATAGAGGATGCTTCCATGCAGGCCAATTCAGCCATGTGCTTACGGTTAACTCCCGGGGGGACCAACGGTCACCCTGAGGGTTAACTCACTGGGGCTCACTTCTTGGCCCTCAGCCTCTTCTGTCTTGTTACAGGATGTGCCTCACTTCTTGGCCCTCAGCCTCTTCTGTCCTGTTACAGGATGTGCAAGCAGGGGAACACTCAGAATGTACACAGGGTTCTGAGACTGGTTGCTGTTTATTTCCGGCCCTTCCTTAACATCCCAAGGTCACAGGTAACCAGGGTTACAGGAAGCAAGGGAAGTACCAGAGTGTGAGTGGTGAAGCCAGGGACAACAGCCGCTACCCATAGTGACCCATATTGGACGCTCGTGGCCGATACTCGCTGCCCCCCAATATAACCCATGTATAGAAATGCCAGATCAGGTACAGGTTAATGGGACCAGACATGTTTGCTTGGCGGTCTTGCTATTGGTTAGAACATTTTCTTGATCAATTTCCTGACCAGAGATACCTTGGATTTCTAGAAACCCAAAAGTCCAGCAACTAAGTGAACCATTCTTCTGCCACATCCTCCAGCCTCGAGGTGGCGGCGACAAGCTGCACTCTGAGCCACCATGGACTTCTCCAAATCTCAGGCTACGCAACTGTCCCCGCCCACTGTCAGCCCTCAGCCAATCTGTCCCAGTGAGCAATCTGGTAGTGCCCGATGGGCTGCTCAGACAGGTAGCCGACATGCCAACATTTAAGAGGGAATGTGGAGATTTTATAATTATAAATTGGGAGAATGTATTTCCCCCATTGACTTCTATTGAAGCAGAGGCAACTTCGGGTGGAAGACAGTCAACATAAAGCCATTTTTGGCTTCTTAAATCGGTCGTCCCCCGCCTCCGCTGGGTCTATTTGCATGTATGTGGCAGTGTGTGGGCTGTCTTAGCCTGTTTTATGGCCCACTGGCTGTATTTTACAGTCGGTTTACCAGAGATTACCACAAACATTGCAGCACAAATGCAGACCGTCTCCAATACACTGCAAAACACCTACACAGCGTGTCTTTACAAGTTCAAAGCCGCCCTCATTTGCAAACATGGGAGCCTTTAGCTATCCGATTCACTAGTGGGGCCACTTTTATTCTGGCGCTAGGACCAGTCCCAGCCAAACCCGGGCCACCTCCCGGCCTCACCTGGTTCTGGAAGGCGTTCTCCACATCCATGCGGACACGATCGGCCACGATCTCCCCAGTGCTCAGGACTGTGAACACCACAAGGTGCGCCACTGGTGACCACTTGAAGTCATGCAACAACGGGAAGGTGAACGATCCCTTCGCGTCTAAAGGAAAAGTGCGAAAGAACACAATTAGCAAATGCGCTCCCAATGACCCCAAACTTTGACAGACCCAGGGATATGCAAAAGCCATTCACGGAGGTGCGGCTGCTCAAATCCCTGTTAAAGAAAGGTTTCCAAATTACTGGAGAAGTACAAATTAGGGGTGGGCGCAACTAGTAATGTTCTCTAGCGTAATTGCTGCAAAATGACTCTTAATTATGTGAAATTGTGTATGAAGCGTAATCCAGCTTTGAGTTATTTTTAGTGTAAAATACAGCCGTGCGTCCAAATGGGCCAAAGACTGCATTTTGCGCTTAGGATATGGCACTAAATGCTACCGACACGAGCAGCAGTCACTCACTCTTAGTTCATTGTTCCTGTAGTACCAGTTTGGCCCCAAATTACTCAAGCTGGCGGAAGCACGCAATTTCGCGTCACACACGTAGTGCGTAATTACTGCAATTACTCGAGCGTAATAATTTCTCCCGGCCCTAGTACAAATTTAGTGCTTTTGCACACCCAAATAGTCTACACTGCCTTCTGTAAACCCCATACACACTTTAAATTCCAACTCGGTTCTCCAGACCATCATGTCTGAACATCTAATGCCAACGAGCATTAATAGGTCGCTCCCACATTGTGTACTTCTCATTGGCATATATAATATTTCTTGTACGATTCACTGCCTCTGCATTTATGATTTGTAAAGCGCCCTGACACCCTACTCTCACATATGTTGCGCTTTAACGGAAATTACAGAAGATATTAATTGGTAAGTGCTATATAGTCATTGGTGTAGTTACTTTTATAGGTAGATGCATCCAACAGTCCTACAGTACATGAATGTTACATACTCGGCCTGGAATTGTCAAAAACCCGCCCAAGTCATAGAAGCTCTTCTGCCGTCACAAGCAGATTCTCTTGGCTCTGATGGGCATCAAGGTGTTAGGCTTCTGCCAGATCCAGCAAAGATAAAGTTCGAACAAAAGTAGTGCCAATGGGCCTTTAAATGAGATATCGGTGTTGGGCTGCATCTGGAGGAGGGGTGGCTGGCGAACTCCGCTGGCGGAGTTCGCAGAGTTTTGCTCACTCCACGTTCCGGAAAAAACTCAGCGAAGCAGAGTTTTACCTCTCACGCAGCTCCCCAACATTATGTTGGCGAGCAAGGAAAATCATATGCTATACCACCTACTAACGAGATTTCTCAACATGGGCGATCATGGCAGTTTGCCACTGCTCACGTTGAAACCTGCCATTCATGTTGAGGAAGCTGCTACTCTAGTACAACATCTACTCGTGCAGCAGAAAGAAGCAGCGCCCTCTCGTGCTGCGCAGGGTGCCATTCGGGCTGATTTTACAGTGCTCATGGACGCAGCAGCGGCGTTCGAGGACAGATGCCTGTACACCGACTTCCAGCTTTGAACCACCCGTGCTTAATTTTCTAAGACTATCATTGCCTTGGTCAAATTGATTCTGCCACCAGGTTTCGTTCCAGGATTTACTCGGGTTTTTTTAGGGCTGTCCTACCCCTCCCTACCCCCGTTCTGTCCTGATGAAGACCCGCTTTTGACTACCGAAAGGAGCACATATTGGGTTGAAACGTTGACGACCACACAAGGCCCAGATTGACCAAGGCTCTGCACAACTAAAGAAAAAAATAATCAGCCGGTAGAGCCATTGTATTTTCCTATTATCTGGCCCATCACCCATATATACATAATTTTCACCACCATGTATATATTGCACACCACTGAGCACTCATGTCACTTGGCCACCACTTACTTGCAAAATCTCACTTATATTGACAGCCGTGATTATATGTGTAAAAAAAATATATGAATGATATAATTTTGATAAAACTTACACAGTAGACAGCAATTGGAGTCATGTGCCCTATTGTTTGTGAAAATGTTTTCTGCGTCTAGGTGTTTGAGATACGAATGTTATTGTAATAAAATTGACAGATGCGACACTTAATGCACTAACAGAAGTAATCGGTAACCCGACAGAACCAATTTGTTTACTACGATATACCCAGGTTCTGAGGGACACAGGGTCACCCCATTTTTTTCAGACTATATACAGTGCAGGACAAACTCCCTGCGCTAAAAATCAGCACGACTTACCGCACTCTGCTGCTTGCGGAACTCTAGAGAGCAGCAGAGTATTTTTTCAGTACTTTGTGGAGTTCCCCGTAGCAGAACTCCAGCCAGGCCTATTCTGGGGTTGAAAATAAGAAACCTCCTTTGCCACCTGCAGACAAAGTGCTGGTGCTACTAAAAAAGTCAAGTGTCAGCAAATTACATTTGGACAAAGTCACAGCAGCAGTCCACCTCGGGTGGAGACCGATATGGCTCAATCCACCTGGTTATTAGGATCGGTAGAAAAAGCTAGCGTCACCCAAGGATGCCTTTCACCTTAAGAGAGACAGCAGTCCTGCCGCTCACCACAGTCTACCAAATAGAAGTACTACAAGTAGACAGCTCCTCAAGGCAAACGGGCCAACAGGATTACAAAAGGAGCCTGGTCTCCAATCTCCACATTCCATTTTCTAAGACTCCTACCTCCAGCTGCAGTAATGTTGGCAATACTCATCTACTTTCTGGGAAAACCAACTCACCTCCCTCTTATGCAAGAGATCAGGCCAGGGGTATCCAAAATAGATTATGGGCCTCCATTACTCTGGTTTACTTACACACACAAACAACGCATGTACCATGCAGGCCGCAAACACGCACCACATACACTTAAAATGTTAGCCCGAGGACCTGGGTTAGCACATGGAAGCATAACTTTACACAAGCTGGGCCTGTAGGCCTTTACTGCAGCGACAGGTAAAAAGATCTACGGATTCCCAAGACAGAGCCGGGGTGGCAGCGTACTGTGTACTAAACCCATGACAGGGACAGTAGTCCAATGTTTGTGTAATGAGGGCACGCGTGGTGCACCTCCCCAGATCACGCGACAGGTCCTGGGCAAGGACAAAATAAAAAAAAAACAAGATAACAAATACTCGCAGGTGTGCTCGCGGAGCAGAGGAACATGATTCCATGCCATGCAGGAGGCATTCCCACCCCAAAAACCACTTACGCTGAATTCTTTCATAAGGTGCTGAGTGGAGAGAACAGAATTAAATGCCCATAATGTATGACCCTTCCCGGATGACTGCTAAAAGGCCCAAAAATACGACAAGGAGGACTTCTTTCCCCCTGAACACCAGCAGTAGTTCCACAAGTACATACATCTGTAAACATTTCCAACATATTTTGCCTCATTTCTCCTCCAAAGTTGAGCAAGGTCCAGCAAAGTCTGGTCTTGGCAAATATGCATTTTTTGTTAACATATGCAATAAACGAAACTGGCAAAAATAAAAACAATAAAAAAAATAAAAGAATAACCCAGCAACCCTGGCACAGATGAGTACTCCTTTTCAGATGGATTTGCACATGTGATCAGGCACAATACTCTCCCTCACCAGGTGAGGCCGCCAGTGGATAAAGTGGTATGATGACCACTGCCCCATGATGCATGCTATTGGCAGAAGCAAAGTGTGATTGACAGCTCAACTAGCCAATGGATGAAGAGGGTGGACTGAAAACACCTGCATGTACCTATGTGTATGTATTACTATGATTTTGTGGGAGACAGGAGGTGGTCTCTTGGACCTAAGGGCCTAACTTTTGGTGCTCTTCTGCACCCCTTGCCACCCACAACTCGTGCACCATTGTTGCTCCAGAGTGGAATGAGCCCCGCTCTCATGTTGGATATCGTTTCCGTATCCACCACGCATACCCCTGACATACATCGGAAACATCACCTTATTAATGAGATGTGGGTCTTTGAATTTATTACACCAAGTAGTAGATGCAGGAAGCATTACCCTCTCCATTGCTCTGGGGATGGTCGCTAAATAATAATTCTCCAAGTCAGCAAAGTCCAGTCCTACCCTCGACCTGAGCGCAGAGTCTGTCTGGATACTTTGTGGGCTGTCCCTGGCCAGACAAAAGAGGTCCTGTTGATACATTTCTTTAAATGAAACAAATCACCTCAAATGCAAACATTGCCGGAGAAACAACATTGTAATCTTACTTAAAGAGCTAGCCCTACAAGAGAACAAGACAGCTAAACCATCTTTTAAGGTCCCCCTGGACCTGCTGGAGGAGTCTGCCAAGGTTCAGCCTGTATATGGCATTGCCCCTCCCAAGGATCCAGATCCAAAGATACCCCAGCAGGTACAGCCCTACCATAATGTCACAGCGCTAAGTCGATGTTTGAGCCACTCCCAGTCTTGTGCAACTGACCATAAAACGGGATATTCCTCAAGATTTGAGCAGGAATATAAACCCTACCTTAAGGTTGTGGAGTTCAGGATTGTGACATTGATGAGGACTTGCAAGATACCATGCCTGGCTCTCTTCCACGGACTGTGAAAGTACCAGAGGTGCCTCGTCTGATACGCGGCCAGGATACTGTGCATTTCATCCATCTCCCATTGATGCTTAAGGGGCGGTGCTCAACCCTTGACCTGAGAGCAGGGACCAGTATACGAACATGTGCGGCAGCACAGAAGACATGCCGTCAGTAGGAAAGGAGCAACCAGGAGAGGTGCTGCGAGGCTCACACCAAAGATGCAGACATGCTGCATGAGGAAAGACTACCAGCGACCATCATGGGATCACCAGAGGATGCCGCCTGGCTCACTCGACCCAAGGGAGCCGTGTACCTGGAGAAGCACGCGGAGGAGTCGGGAGATGGAGTGACGGTTCCATTCACGCTCCCGGAGGTGCGCGACTCACTCTGGTGCATGCAAGAATCCAGGATCCAGGTTGAAGGGAGGGGAACAAGCACAGGGCACCAGTGACGATTCGCGCCCACATCCATCTGGGCACTTGGTTAAAAGCAAGGCAAGGATGTTTTCTTTCTTGAGCTAAACTAGTTGAGCTTGTGTGTATTGAGCACTGATTCCCCCATACACCAACGCCACCTGGTGGAGGCTCCCAAATATATGCAGCTGCCCGAGGCCACCGCAGGGGGCCACTCAGGAGGGTGGCCCGATAGTGGTATTGGGCTTGGAGAAAGAGTCCCCACCAGGGTCGCGGGCGTGCCACGTTATGTCCGGTGCGCTGGGCAGGGTGAGGGGTACATAAGTCCGCCCCCCCCCCCCCCACCATGTTTCCTGCCTCTCGTGCACCGGACGCGCCATGGTCCAGGAGAACTGGAATGGCGAGCAAAAAAACGATGGATTTAGGCCCAGATCTCTGTACTGGGGTGAATGTATGACATTGTTCTGCATTCTGTCCATCAATTGTTATTTTTGCATTTGTCACCAGGAGAAGGGTGAACAGCTCCATGCGCAAGTTCACTCAGCAGAGGGGCCTGGGATTCATTAGACATGAAATGATTCAGGAGAGGGTCAAGGGATACTTTGAGGCAGCCTGGGTACACCTCACCCCAGTAGGGATGGACTTGTTCTTGTTAGACTTGCAGGAGGCGCTAGCACACAAGGGTTGCAGGTAAAGACGAGTGGTTGGTGGGGGGCCCTGGCGGCAACGGTTGGCCGCCTCCAGGGCTGTGGCGGAGTTACAGGGCGATCTGGAAGCAAATGGGTACAGAACGGTACCTCTGTGCGGTACATAGGAGTGCCAGAGCCGAACCCCAGGAGCCTCATGGGAGGTTCATGGAATCTATGTTGGCGCCCCTTTAGTCCTTCAGGCGGTTGTGGGCCTGAGCAACCGGGGGCTTGTCTAGCTATGCTCCACCCTGAAAGGGGTGTGAGTAGAAGGGACCAAGGATTAGGTGATCCGGGAAGGGGATCACCAGAAGGTACAGTACAAAGTGGTTCGCCACGGTGCTGCTAGGCTCATCAGGTGGGCAGGTGGCGAGAAGAGTGCCTGCCCTTGGATCGCCCGCAAGCGAACCCACCAGATTACATAACGTTGTGTGTAATAAACCTGCAGCAGTGCCCCCCCCCCCCCCAACTCTTAAATACGGTTTCGTAGTGCTGGTCATGGTTAGCAGCCAGAAAGCGGACACGTATCTCCTTTTAGGTTAAATTAAAAGTGATTCACTATCTCAAATTGGTATTTAGGTCTTTTGCATAGAAAAGGCAGATACTAAGCATCCGTCATTTAAAGTCTCTAAAATCAATAACGTTGAGAAAGGTGGTCCTCACCAGTGTTCCTGCAGTACATGTGGCTTTGGGTAACCGTTATCAAAGACTAGTTTGTAAAACGTCCCTCGAATGCTTTCCTGGCAATGCAGTGTGCCTCCGTGCCCCCTCCCCATATGTGCAGGAGATTCCCAGAGACACCTCTGTGAGGTACTTGGGTAGGCCTGCCCCCTTCAAGCACTGATCACAGTTAGCCAATGAATTATCAAAATGTTGTGGATTTACTCACAAGACCCATACCATAATGGCAATTATTTTTGTACCCGAGCCAGCGTTGCGAGGGTTGGAACCTCTACTGCATGGGTTCATACCTGCGTTAGTTTCATGGGGACTGCCAGCGATGAATAATGAGGCAGGAAACCACAATGCAGGATTCCACAGTGAAAGAAAATGGGGTTCTGTTGCAGTACTATTTCCCTCCCCCCCCCCCCCCCCCCCCCCGGACATCCCACCTTTCGCCTGGCTAATGATGCAAATTGGACTTTAGAGTACTGGGACCCTGCTGTTCAGGTTTCCAATACCAGTGTTCTTTCCCTAAAACCCGGTCCACAATTGGTACTCCTGTGACCTCTTACTAGGACCATACCACTGCCCCTGCAGCTTGCACGTCCCTGTGAGGGAGAAAAATGACCAAGTTGACATGGCACACTGCCTTTGTGCCATGCCAGCTAGCACTGCCCAAGATATTGGTAAGCCACCCCTCAAGCAGGCCTTACCAGCCCTAAGGCAAGGTGCACTTCATCCCAGGTGTGGATATACCTGCATGAGCAGATCTCTCCCTACAATATTGGGGTCTATTCCTTAAAACTGTATGTGCCAGGGGAGTCAGAGAGTACATTGGTTGGAAACTTGACAACTGAGTTCCACAGCATCATAATGGCTTCTGAGCCCAGGAGTGTTTAGTACAAAACCAGTCCTTTCTATAAACCCACATTGGTGGTAGTGAGGGATTTATTGAACCATGTACTGAGAGGGCACCTCAGAGGTGCCCCCTGAAAACCTACCAACCCTGGTGTTCTGACTGGCTGTAGGCAGCCAGTCAGCGCCAGACAGGTTTCTGGACCCCTGGGTGGCGAGCCCCTGCTCTCTGGGACCAGAAATAATTCACATTGTGGGCAGAGATGTCACCTCCGCCCCCAGGATGGGCGAGTGCTCAGAGGGAAGCTTCAAAGGCCTGCTGCCTTTGAAATGCGACCCTCAACCTCTCCTGCTATCAACAGACAGCAGCCCCTGGTTTACATCTCCCCTTTGGGGTGGAAAACCAGTGGGACGACTTAGAATAGGAGGTGTGCCCACCTTTAACTCCACCCTGTAAGGGGAGGAGAGGTGAATCACATCTTTGAGTCCCCTTCATCTTAAAGATGGGGAGACCCCTCCAATCAGGGCTAGGTCTATGCCCCTCCCACAGGAGGGTGGCATAATAGAGGGCGTAGTCACCCCAGGTAAGGTGCCAATCTGCCCCATCTGCTATTCCCCTAAATTTAGTATTTAGGTGCTCCCTCAGACCTAGAAAATAGATCTATGACAAAATAAGAAAAAGTTGATTGCAAAAGAGGCCATTTGCCTTGATTGCACTGGGGCCCATGGCACAGCCAGACTCCCCACAACCATTCTGCATCTTCCGGAACAGTCTGGGAGGCTGAAACCAGATGTGAATCATGAGGAGGCAATGGGAGCGTGGCCACCATAATTCATCAATCGTTAAACCTCAGACCACTACTACCCTCTCCACACTCCCAACCACTCACCATTGTTCATGGGGACGTCCACTTGGCCACTCTGAATGATCTGTGCTCGGCTCATGACCTGCGGACAGACAAAGTGTGGTGAGAACAGGGCATGCAGCCGGAATAATCTTAGAAAATATTAGAACATCGGACTGTGGGGAACTCCGTTGAAACGGAGTGCTTTGGGCTTCTAATGGCCGGTAGAAGCACAGAGCGCCAACATTCCAAAGTTTAACAAAGGCCTCAGAGCCCAAGGGGCTTTCAGCCCCCTTTAGCTGCGTAAGGCCTTTGTTTCACCAATTAGAACATTCTGCCCTCTCGGGCCTTTAACGCTGGAGCAGGCCTTTAATGGCCTGTTGAGCCTGCTACTAAGAGGTTTAATGTTTTAGTAACACTTCGTCCCTGGGATCCCTTTGCTCTAGGGACCCCCACATCTTCACTCAAGAGGTCACTGATTGTTACCTCTACCTGCGTTTTTAATGTAGCAACCCATCTATAATAGGTTTTAAAAAACAAATCAAATTGCTAGCTTGCCCTGTAGTTATTTTTACGTATTTAACTTTTATATAACGTAACCAGGACCAGAGAGGTACACTAATGCTTTACGGTAATCCAGACCTCATGAAGACCAGAAGATTGGATGACCGTGAATACGAGGGGGCCAGTATGGATAGGAGAAATGCAGAAACCTAGGAGATGAATACATTTAACCCGCTGGGATTTAGAAAAAGGTAGTGTTGAAAAAGTCCATCATGGACTGTACATATAGCAGTGTGACCTTGCTACAGGCACTGGGGAGAGTTCTAAAACTGCTTTATTTCTGATTGTATTTAGGTGGACTACAATGTTTCAAAACTGCACAAAAAACCCACACACGTAAGAGCTACAATTTAGAAATTAAGAATCTCCTAAAAATGTTCTAGTTTCGGTAAGGCCTTCTCCACGTAAACATGTTCCAAATCCAAGTTAATTTCAGGTATATTGTCCACGTGGGTGTTGTGGGGTTGCAACAGTGACCATAATGTACCTGGCAAATTTAATAGATTTGTTTCTTATATAAAGTCAAAAATGATGGTCAAGTTACATTAAATTAATTTAAGCTTTTTTGTGTGATTTTTTTTTTTTTTAAAGTCTGTTTATTTAACATAAAGGGAACCGTGGTCATGTTATACAGTTCTTTACATCCTATGTTTCACTTGCATCATTTGTCACACGTATCAGTACATATTTTCCAATGTAGTGGGTATAGTTACATTACATACATTTCAATTCACACTGTAATGTGGTCTTCTGAGGATGAGACATTCGGTGGTTCACATAGCCCCCCCCCTGTACACATTCCATTTAGACCAAATTGCTAACCATTTTTTGGGGCATCACCGTGCAACGTATACAGTTTTCTCACGAACCACACACCAGTCCATATCTTCTTTCCATTTCTTCAACTTAGGGGACGCAGCTGCACCCCACAACTGCGCTATGTTGCGCTTGGCAATCGTCTGCCCGAGTGTGCCCCATAACCTCCCTTTCACGCTTAAGTCTGTTGGCTCCCAAACGTTCAAAAGGCATCTCTTGGCCTCAGGCAGCAAGGGCACCCCCCACACAGTACTCATAACTTTCAGGATATTCCTCCAGAAGACTTGAATTACTGGGCATTCCCAGAGCACGTGTAGGTATCCGCCCTGCATTCCACATCCCCTCCTGCATACCCCGTCCACACTACTCCCCATGTGGATCAGCTTTTTGTGTGATTTTGATGGAGTTGGAAAATAGTAGGTTATGGTTTTGCAACTCTCTATGGCATCGTTTGTCTCATTTTTACAACATTTCTTTTTGATGCTAAACTTTGGTACAAGAACCAGACCTGGTCTGTGAAATTTTTTGAAATACACTTAACTCCCCATCCATCAAAGATGCTCAAACCAAGGGCAACTGTCTCAAACCTACTAAGGTTCTCTTGTATCTGTTTAAGTGGGCCTTCCCACAGTTATATTTTAAATTTTTTTGCAGAATGGTGCTCCTGCACGGTTTTCAATTCACCAGATTTAGGAGAGATTGCTATGAAAAATCCCAGCGAGGAAACATTTCTATAAAGCTCCTGGTCAATCAGATTTAAATTTATATTTAAAATGAGTTTGTTCACTTGGCTCTCATGGGCGAGTTCACACCGCACCAACATTATCTGATCAACCCTGGGTTTCAAATGTTTCTTATTGGCTTCAAGGTTTTTACCAGTCCATAAAAAGGATTTTTGATGGACAGGCCTCTTGGCTCCTAGAAGGTTGGCCTAGTTATCTGGGTCTGGGAGGAGTGAGCCCAAGTGGATCTCAGCCTCAAAAAGCAGTGGGTCTCTCGGCTCGATCAGCGGAAACCACTCTGCCTCACTCTTGGAGTGGTGGCTGGAGTCCCTCCAAATCAGGGGTCTCCAACTTTTTTTTTTTTTTTTAAACAAAGGAGATACTTCTGTTTATTGAAAATCTTTCTGAGCCAATACAATTGGTATTGTAGCGTGACCAAAAACAGATTACGTTAGTGGCCACCCCATGCAGGATTACCATCGGTGATCACCTCTGCATCAGGCAGGGTCGCCAGCAGTTATACAAATACGGAATTTGAGATTATGGAAATCCTCTACACGTGTAAAGCATTTCAGTCACCGCTGCAATGGCAGAAAATAATAGCTCCCCAATGCCACGTCATCCATCACTCCAATATCCATGTCAAATATATTTGGGAAATTCAACAATTTCTCCAAATATCAGAGTAGGAGTTCTGAAAACGCATTTTCATTGGGGAATGCACACTTTTCAATTTTGGTATACATAGATTAGTTGACCCAAGCAAATCCTTTTTTTTTTTTTAAATTTCAAAAAGTTGATTGGTTGTTTCCAAATGAAGTAGTACATACAATACAGCAAATGAAGGACATACGGAATAGACATACAAAAATTAACCACAGAAGAAAACAATTAAAATGGCAAAACAGATGACATCAGTGTACGAGTTGGTATAGCAATAAATCACAATTTAAACATATGTAGTGTCAAGTGAAGTTGCATGAATACGACAAATGAGCAGCGGGTAGAGTTCTGGCACAGGGATCGGACTACTGAGGTAGCGGTCTTAACTAATGGACCCTGACGTAATAGACAGCTCGTGTGGGGCGATTGGTTTAACATGATTGGTGGTATTCATGCCGGTTTGTGTGAGCTAAGGTATAGATCAAGAGTATCCCACATATGTCTGTTAGAAGATTTCCACGGCGAGTTCTGGAGAGTTATGTTATCAGCCCCTCTTAGGTTGGTGACCCAGTTTAACCAGCAATTAAAGGAGGCTTTGCGTGCGTCTTTCCAATTGTTGAGTATAATCTTACCCGTCGCTATTAGGAGTAGGTCTAGGAGCGTCCTATCTTTTCCATTCAGCGACTCTGCTCTAAGGAAACCGAAAGCTAGTGACGTTCGATCTCCATTAGGGGAGTATGAGAAGAGATTAGATATGAATTCGAAGTCCTTATCCCAGAAGGGTACCACACAATCGCACTGGAGTAGTAAGTGTTCTAGGTCACCTGTTTTGTCACTGCAACTCCAACAGATGGGATCCTCCCTGATTTTGTGCGAGTGGAGTCGGGCTGGTGTCCAGTAGGCTTTATGCAATAGCCAAAACATATCTGGGACAGTACCGGGCTGATTGTTTCTCATGGTTGAGACCCAAGTTTTGGTCCAATCCAGCTCCGAGATCGGAGAGGAGGAGTGTGACTCCCAGAAGGCTATCAGCTTCTTATTGAGGGTAGATTGTTGCGGGCGTATAAGCTTGTAAATCCAGGAGACCTGGTGACTTACTGATGTAGTTTTGATAAATAACTCGAGAGGGAAGGGGAGAGGAGAGATAGTTTCGCTTTAGTTAGTGCGGATTTTATTTTTAAGAAGTTATAGAATTCAATTGGGTCCAGATTGCATTTAGACTGCATTTCTTTGAAAGAAAGAGGATAGGCACCGTTGAAGAGTTGCTGGGGGAAATAGATATCATTGTTAACCCAGGCGTCGTTGTGAAGAGGGTTCCCTTTATAATGTATTTTATGATTGTTCCAAAGTGAGACAAGATTAGAGCGTTTCATGCTAGTGTCTAATAGTTTATCAATCTTCAACAGGGCAGATTTTGTGTTCTTGAATAAGGGCTTTGAGCAAGTGACCACAGTAAGGTTTGCGGTCAGAAGGGCCGCTGGGGTAAGATTCATAAGAATTGATTTCTCAATGTCTAGCCATACAGGGGTGTAATCTTCTGATGGCATGAGCCAGTAGGAGCCTTGTTTTGCTAAGAAAGCCGTCTGGTAATGTTTAAAGTCGGCTAGGTTGACCCCACCTAGTGATTTATCTAGTCTTTTTTCAGAATTCTTGCTTTCTTCCCCTTCCATAAAAATTTGGAGAGCAAGATGTAGAGTTTATGATGGAAGTCCTCAGTTAGAATGAGGGGGAGCATAGTAATTAAATAGTTTACTAGGGGAGAGATCATTTTGATGGCCTCAATCCTACCCCACCATCTTATAAATCTTGGGGACCATGCCTCAAGAAGATTTACACTTTTCTCTAGGGTGCTAGCTTCGTTACGCTGGAGCGTCTCTAGTATTGTGCTGCCAAATTCAATCCCTAGATACTTAATGTAACCAGGCTGCCATGCGAGGCCAGAGTCACCTAGCATATCTCGGGAACCAAGGATGTTCAGTGGCTTGACTTCGGACTTGTCACGGTTTAATTTGTATCCGGAGTGACTAGAGTGTGGACATGAGTGCCTTGATGGAGTCGCTCAGGTTCTCTGTAACCACCAGGATATCATCCACGTGAGCGGCCAGCTTCACTATGGTTTCTCCGTATTTTACACTCCTTATGTCGTCATTGTGTTTGATATCCATAATTAGTGGTTCTAAGGTCAAGAGAAACAGTGCAGGCGAGAGAGGGCAGCCCTGTCTGGTGCCCTGTTCTAAATGGAATGACTCAGGCAAGGTTCCATTAATAGCAATTCGGACAGTAGGGTCGGAGTATAGTGCGAGCACCATGTTGATATATTCCTCACCAAGATTAAAAGAGGACATGCATTGTTTTAAGAATGACCATGATACCCTGTCAAATGCTTTTTCTGCGTCCAGGGTGATGGCAATAGAGGGGACAGACGTTATCTTAGCTTTCTCCAGGATATGGCACAGTAAACTAGTGTGGTCATTAGACATGCGATACTTAAGAAACCTCACCTGCGAGTTACCGATCAATTTTGGAAGGATCGCATTTAGTCTATTGGCCAGTATTTTTGCATATAGCTTGCAATCCAAGTTGATATGCGAGATTGGTGTATCATTTTTTGTTAAAAAGGGAGTCTTTCCCTTCTTTGGGAATGACAATGATATTGGCTTCTCCCATTGATTTAGAGACACAGCCCTCTTTAGCTATAGAGTTGAATAGTTTTAGTGAGGTAGGTTTTAGCGATCTATCAAACTCCTTGTAAAAGGAGGCCGAGAAGCCGTCTGGGCCTGGGGCTTTATTGTGTTTTGAGGGATTTAATGAAGATCGAGAGTTTTCTTTCAGAATTGGGGGTCCCTAGCGCTGATCTATCTGCTTCTGTTAGTTTTGGTAGGTTCAGTGACTAGGTATTTAGCGCATCCCTCAGGATCCATTGTTTATTTTTATATAGATCCTCGTAGAAGGCTTGAAATGCCCTTAGTATCTCGTTTTGTTTGGACGATGTTCTTGAAGTCCTTAATCGAGGATATGGTAAATTGTTTGTTTGAGGTAGGATGCCAGCAATTTGCCTGCCTTATTCCCTTCACATAGCTTGAGTGCCTTGAATTTATTATTCCACACACCAGCGCGTTTACTCACTATTCTATTGTATTCATATTTCTTCTTAATCAAAAGATAGAGGGTGTCTTTGTTATCTATATTCTCAGAGTGAGTTATTTCGAGTGACTTGATTTCTTTCTCTAGAGATTCAAGTTCTTGGTTTAGTTTTTATTGAACTGCGCTTTAATACCGACAATGACACCTCTAATGGTCGCTTTAAGTTCATCCCATAAAGTGGATGTGCTCGTTTCAGGGAGGTCATTTAGTGCAATGTATTCCTCAATTGCGGAGTCAATCTTTATTTTATTTGCTGGGTCAGAGAGTAGGTCATCGTTGAACCTCCATCTTTTTGGGAGTAGAATGGTATGGGTACCTGCGAGTTTGGTGCTGATGCAGGAGTGATCGGAGACTAGTTTGGGAGCTATGTCTGTTTCGTCTATGAGGTGTGTGAACGGACCAGAGAGTAGGATGTAGTGAATCCTAGAGTAGGAGGTATGTGGGGCTGAGTAAAATGTGTAGTCCCTTGCGTCTGGATGTTGGAGTCGCCATGAGTCCCTTAGGTTAAATTTGGAGCATATTTTTTTGAGGATCTCGTGTGAGCGGGAGGGTTGATATTTGCATTTTGATTGGCGGTCTATGTGAGGGTCTAGCGGTAAGTTGAAGTCTCCTCCAATTATAATGAGATCTTCCTGAGGAAGGCTCTCAAGAGTATTGGAGATCTTCTCCCAGAACTCGGGTACATCGGTGTTGGGGCCATATATGTTGACTACATGAATGGGGTCATCTCCTCTCTGCAGGTGCGTGACTAAGTCTTCCAGCATCATCGTGAGAGCTCGAGATAGTAGTAATGTTGGATTGTTTGGCAATGAAGGTAATCGCACCTTTTTTTCTTATGGTCTGCCGGGTAGTATAAAATAGGAGAGATCCAGTTGTGTTTTATGAACCCTACGTCCTCTTCTGAAAGTTTTGTTTCTTGTAGGAGACTGATGTCCTTTAGTTTTTGCTAGATATTCGAAGATTTTCCTATGCTTCACCGGGTGATTAAGGCCTTTCACGTTCAGAGATACAATATTAAGGTTCTCTGCGCTTTATTCTGTGTCAACAAGTGTCTGCTGTCGCTGTAGGTGTGATGAGCCCAACGGAACATGCAAGCGTGGAAGGGTTGTCTCAGGTTAGTTTGTGGTGGTTGAATCGTATATATATCGGATCATGGGACGCGGTGTTAGGGAGACACTTTGCTTGTCGGTAACTGTTGGACCCGGCCTCGTAGCATGGCTCTACTTATCCCTGCACCACCTAACCTGGTACCTGCAGCCCCAAGTACACGGCCTAGCCGATCCTTCCCACCAGAACACACGCACCCGACCCGGACATCCTCATCCATGGCCTCTCTCCTTTCGGCCACCCCGGGCCCGCGTGCCCACTTCATGCACCAAGATGGCTGCCCGGTCCCAGCGCGACCCGGGCCTAGAGGCGCCACTCCGGCTGGAGGACATCACGCTTCCAGGGGATGAGAGAGGGAGGAGCAGTTTCTGTCGCACCTCTGAACTCCCCTGGGACGATGGGTTTCGATCGGCCCTCCGGCCTCCCTGAGGGCTGGCTCCACGCCTGCTGGGTGTCTGGGACTCCTCCCGACCCGGCCCTGAAAGGATCAAAAGACAATGGCAGGAAACCCCGACAAGCGACCCCCAGGTGACAAGACCCCTGCCTGCACAGACTCCGGACATCAAAGAGGGGTCGACCTATAACAAGGGGTGCTCTGGGACTGTCCGGCAGATTCGACGCTGGAACAACGAGAGCCCTGCTGACGTGGTCGCGGCTCCTGGACCTTGGAACCACCTGAGCCCTGCTGAGTGACTCGCGGCTCCCTGAAGATCGTAAGACCTCCGAACTTGCACCTGAGCCCTGCTGAGTGACTCGCGGCTCCCACAGACTCTCACGGTCCCGCCGGACCCCAACTACAACAAGCGTATCCCCCAGCTCGAGGATTGTGAGCTGTGCGCCGGGTACGCCCCTGCCTTGAACCTTTGTCAGAGACTGTCCCGCTACCCCCTATCCCTTCCGAGACTCATTGAGCCCACGCTCTCCTTGTACATCTTTGCAGTGCTAATCTGATTGATAAAGATTGATTCCTAAGAACGCACGGTGTGGTGTCTGTGTCGTGTGGTGCCAGGGGTACGATCCTAAGTACGAGATTCCTCCCCCTGAGGAGTCTCCCGCCAGTGCCCGGCTACGATACTTCGAGGGTGGGTCTCAGGGTAGTCAGGACCCCTTTCCGGGCTCCTCTGAGGTCGCCGTCTAACAGTAACCAAGTGGGTTTTGTCATTGATCAAATACACTATGCAGTCATATCTGACACTACAACAAAATTTGAGTAGCCAATAAGACAAAAAAATTAGAATAAATCAGAGGAAACAGCCAAAGTTACATTACCCCGTCCCTCCTCCCTTTGCCCTCCCTCCCTTCCCTCTTAAACTCGAACGCAGGAGCTGCGACGGCAGATCCGTCTGAAGGTCACATGGAGGGTTTTAATTGAACATTGTTACATCAGGAGAAACATTTGTGAGAAAACTATGAGAGATAACTTTAGTAAGAGAGTTACGGTTACGACTGTAGGCTGTTCGACTAATCTGGCCTATGTAGGATTGACGTAGAACATATATGAGAGTATATAAACTGATAGGTAGGGCCACAGCACCCCTTACGAACATTGAGCCGCAATGCGTAGGTGAGGATCAGTGGTTTTTTTTAAGGGTAAACAGCATTACCTTAAAATGTGTTACAACAATAGCAACACAATCTCAAGAGGTACAATTCGTTATTTAACATGTGATTTAACAGTTAACATGTAACTATCCTTAATTATGTAAGCACGAATGTAATGATGCAAGAATTGTATGGCACAGAATACTGAACAAAGGATATCAAGTTTTCCGTTTGTTGGGGGATCCTCCAGAAAGGTCCATCTCCTGGGTAGGACTTTCTTCCAGGTGTCGTGCGAGGTTCTGGGGGTTTGTAAAGATGTGTGATCTGCCATTCTCCACTATTCTGAATTTCGAAGGACCTGAAAATGAATTGACTGTTCTTCCCCCCTCAGCTTGTCACGTAGTTGTAGGAATCCCTTCCTTGTGTCAACTGTTTCTTTAGAATAGTCCTGTGTAAAGGTTATCCGTTGGCCTTTCCAGGTGACATGATGATTTTTCCTGGCGAAGTTTGAGATGGCTTCTGTGTGCTGGTAGCGGAGTGGTTTACATATCTTGGGGCGAGTTCCTTTTCTATTTGAGGGGTTAAACAACGGAATTCTGTGGGCTCTGTCTAATTCCAAGGCATGATGGAAGTTTATCCCGGTTATCATTGGTATCCAGGACTCAAGGTAGGCCGCGGAAGTCAGAGCAGCAGTCCACGGAAGTCAGGCGCAGTGAGACAGTGATCCCGCTAATGTTGGAAGGCTGTCGCAGCATGAGTGGACTGAGGGATATCCCGGGGTACCCACCTTGTTGGGTTATTCAGCGCTAGCATGCATTGTGGTGGGGTAGCGGAGGAGAGCCGCCGACTTGTCGGAGCTAGCGCGATTCGGATGGCGCTGCCATTTTGGGTATGTCGGATGGGCTCCGCACAGCGTAGGCTCCTTACCAGAGTGATGGACTGGAACACTTGTCCCCTGTAGAATACTCCGCATGAAGCAGCTCTTTGGGTGCTGAGTGAGGGATGAGGGACAGACCTCGATTCATCGGGCTTCACAGAAACTCCGATTTACTGCCATTGCCAGGTCAGGCATCTCGTGGGTATTCAAGCTGCTCGCTGCCAGCGGTAGATAGTGTGAGTGGTAGAGCAGCATAAGGCACCCACCTTGAGGTTAATGGGTTACTGCAGAGGAGTTGTTAGCACACGAAGCATGGTGAAGACATCGGGCTGTGTGGGTGACTAGGACTCTCCGGATGTCGCCGCCATTTTGGACCTTCCCAACCAAGTCCGTACTCCGCGCTTCACGATGTCGTTTCGGCATCTTCTGGATTTTCAAGTTATGAAAACTTGGTCGCAATGTGTACTACATGGTGCGATGGGGCGAAAACTGGTTCTCTTCAGCAAACTCGCTGTTTGTCTACCGATTATGGCCCAAGGCTTTCTCCTGTGTGCTGAGCGACTGGTTCAGGCAGCCATTACCGCTGCCGTCCAAGCCACGCCCCCCCAAGCAAAGGCTTTTTATTTAGTTAGCGAGGCTGCACACAGAACAGCTACTTACTAGCTAGCTGGAAACTACCAGCAGATTATGAGCTACTCTGAGAAGCCTGCACCAAATAGTGTCAAGATGACTGAAGTCACTGGGGTGCACCAGTGTGGAAGATTGCAGCTCTTCTCCCTCGAAACGTCCAACCCCCTTTGAGGCAGAGCACTTTTGCTGGTTCTTTTTTGGTGTAGGAAAGGGTTCGCTGCAGTTTTTAGGTGATATAAACATCAATGTCACTCTAAGTACACCTTTCTGTTATGTGCATTTTATGACACTTGGCTTAAAACTAAGCAAGTCCATACCCAGAACTCCCTAAATCTGCCTTTTCATTATATATTACATTTGTTCTGGATTTTTGTAAACTGCTTTGCGAATGTTATTGTGCTGTATTCCTAGCTTGAATAATGTTTGGGACTTATTGAATTTAAAACGAGTTCTGTGGACCAACAGCTTCCCTTTTGAGTCACAACTATTTGAGATGAAGGGTCTCAGCTTTTTACTACATTGATAGGAATACCCCCTACCAAATTAATTCCCTAATTTATGACAAATATCTTCTGTTTTTGAGCTTTCCTAGAAATATTTGAGCAGAGAGGGGTTTGAGGGACATTGACCCCCGGTGGACAGAATCACCTCACTAGGACCGTGGACTGAGAAGCCCCTGGACAGACACCCGTTATTGTACAGCATATTCGAACATCTTCAGCATCCTGTATTCCTTGCATCAGGACCACTCCATAGAAGTCAATGGCTAGGAGCCACTGACATTCGACCAGACTAAAGACTGTTTTTCGAGAAGGTGATTGTTTCTTTGCACCTTTTTGGTCCCCTTAACGAACCCCCTACAAGAGTTGGGTCACCCAAAGTAAATCTAAGTAACCACAAACAAACTTGCCAAAGTTTCTTGAAAAAGTTTCTCAAATTCACCAATGCTGGTTCATAACTTATTGTTTCTTGTAAAAATCAATATCGCAGGAACCCTCCAGTGGATCTTTTTCGTTTTGGTGTCCATAAATTCATAAACATACCATCTATTTCAATAAATCGGTGTCGGATTTCTTGAGTCATGTTTTCCTTCAATTGTTTTGATGTTTAAAATGATTTACACTTGCTTCTTTGCGTAAGCCTGACTGCTCGGAGCCACAGCTACCCAGGGTTGAGAGAATGGTTTGACACAAGAAACTTCATTGGCCCTAAGAGGGTGGCAAGTGTATTACAAGGTGAGGTCACCACACCACATAATACACCCCATTTTCTCACAACCACAATAGGGTGCGTTTCTTCCACCTACTTTCCTAAACCTGCCTAGGGAGCCTTCATTGTCACACTCCGGGGCGGTTTCTCCATTAGGGCTGTGGAGCTGCGCCCCCTATGAAAATTCCTTCACATTTACATTAAAAAATATAAAATAGATCGATTTATTTAGAGATACGATCGTAGATCTAAATAAATTGATGCATTTCAGTCTGGGTTGTCTGTATCAGACTGCCTGCCCCCCCTCACTCCGAAGCAGGAGACGGAAGACAAGCAGTGAATCAACTTTAACGTGACGCATGGCTTTCCGTTTTAAAGCCTTTCATGGCCACTGGGGTCTCTGGTTGTATGCACACTGTAGGCCAGTGACACAATAGGCGTCACCGTTTTGGGAGTCGGAGACTTCATCCCTACGTGATTTCAGACGTCAGTCATTCGAAGGCGTAGATCCCACCCTCTCGTCATACGCGAGAGTGGATGTAAGCATGACTGATCCAGTGCCTTGTTCTCTGTAATTGGAAGTGTTTGCAGGCTAATGGTGTGTTCTGTATTGCTGCAAGACCCCTCATCACACCAACCTCCCCCACTGTGACACCCGACGCCCTCGCTGCACATTGCTCGTTCCTTAAGAAGTGGAGCTGTGGCATTCGCTCCATTGTGAAATGGATAACAATAAGGAGCAGGGTTTGCTCTCAGTCCCTTGCGAAATGGATCACAATAAGGAGCAGGGTTCGCTCTAGCTCCCTTGCGAAATGGATCACAATAAGGAGCAGGGTTCGCTCTAGCTCCCTTGCGAAATGGATCACAATAAGGAGCAGGGTTCGCTCTAGCTCCCTTGCGAAATGGATCACAATAAGGAGCAGGGTTCGCTCTAGCTCCCTTGCGAAATGGATCACAATAAGGAGCAGGGTTCGCTCTCGCTCCCTTGCGAAAGGGATCACAATAAGGAGCAGGGATTCGCTCTAGCTCCCTTGTGAAATGGATCACAATAAGGAGCAGGATTCACTCTCGTGCCCTTCTGAAATGGAACCCAATAAGGAGCAGGGTTCGCTCTTGTTCCCTTGTGAAGTGGATCACAATAAGGAGCAGGGTTCGCTCTCGCTCCCTTGCGAAGTGGATCACAATAAGGAGCAGGGTTCGCTCTAGCTCCCTTGCGAAGTGGATCACAATAAGGAGCAGGGTTTGCTCTCGTTCCCTTGCGAAGTGGATTACAATAAGGAGCAGGGTTCGCTCTAGCTCCCTTGCGAAGTGGATCACAATGAGGAGCAGGGTTCGCTCTTGTGAAATGGATCACAATATGGAGCAGGGTTCGCTCTTGTGAAATGGATCACAATAAGGAGCAGGGTTTGCTCTTGCTCCCTTGTGAAATGGATCACAATAAGGAGCAGGGTTCGGTCTTGTGAAATGGATCACAATAAGGAGCAGGGTTCGCTCTCGCTCCCTTGCAAAGTGGATCACAATAAGGAGCAGGGTTCGCTCTCGCTCCCTTGCAAAGTGGATCACAATAAGGAGCAGGGTTCGCTCTCGCTCCCTTGCAAAGTGGATCACAATAAGGAGCAGGGTTCGCTCTCGCTCCCTTGCGAAGTGGATCACAATAAGGAGCAGGGTTCGCTCTCGCTCCCTTGCGAAATGGATCACAATAAGGAGCAGGGTTCGCTCTAGCTCCCTCGCTCTAGCTCCCTTGAGAAATGGATCACAATAAGGAGCAGGGTTCACTCTCGTGCCCTTGTGAAATGGAACCCAATAAGGAGCAGGGTTCACTCTCGTGCCCTTGTGAAATGGAACCCAATAAGGAGCAGGGTTCACTCTCGTGCCCTTGTGAAATGGAACCCAATAAGGAGCAGGGTTCGCTCTGGTTCCCTTGCAAAATAGATCCAAAAAGAGTCAGGCCCAAAGCGAGAGATGTGCTTACTGTGTAACATGTGCTTACAGTGGCCAGTTCTCCGATGTGTGGCATCAAAACTGGCCCTGTGTACATGCATCTAAGCGAACAATGATGCTAAAAACATGGATTTACTTGCAAATAATGAATGTTAAAAACGTCGAGAGAATGCATTGAAGCGATTTAGTTCCTCTTATTTTACATGCTTTATTTAATCTTGCATTCCCCACGAGTTAGCTATTTTATAATGCTGTGTATCTGTATTTTTTTCTGTGCATACTTTGAAGCTTGAGCCGTGCCAGGTGTATGAGAAGCTTTGATGGAGTGCCCAGGCGCTAGGGCTGAAGCCAAACAAAGTGCGTGTCAGTGGGTTGGCCTCTGCAGAGCACACAGAACAAGGTTTGTGTATTCCATTTGAACTGAAAGTGGGTGTGTGGGGTGTTTGGGGTGTACACTGATGTCAAAATATTTGAAAGGCAAAAGTAAGAAATTAAAGTGCCTAAATGTGAGGTAGTGCAGTGCATGTTGGGGGCGGTGAAGTGACAGATGAGGAAGGGCATTCGGGCAAGAGTGGAGAGGAAAGAGGGGGTAGAAGATGTACAGATGGACAAGATATGCAAAGATAAAGAGGATACATATCCAACAAAGCACACATCACTGAAGGCCAAAACTCCTTCCACAGGCCTCAATGCCATTTAATTCACAGACTCACTGTCTGTGAATTCAAACATTTCCAAATGTTAATTATTTAGAAGAAATCATTGTCGTTACTCATTTATCTTAAACAGCAAACACCCTGTGACATGGCCAATCATACTGACAGGCTTTAGGCGTATGTCAGATGCTGGGCCATTTATCTGGATACAATTACATCTCAGAGAGAAACCAAAATACTGGTCTGATGGCACATTATGGGAATCACAGAAATGTATTTGGCACGTTTCTTTATTGAGAGCCCCCACTTTTTCCATCCCACATAAAGACCCGTCTGCACACGTTATATGACTAGCATCTATGGGTGCTTCCCGAAATCTGGTTAGAGCATATTTTTCTAAAGTTAATGCTGCATGCAGTGCAAGACACTGGTCAAGAATACATTTTAAAGGGCTAAAGTTGTCATGCAGAACAATTTACACATTACAGTAACTGTTGAACAAATTAATGCAAGAAGATACGGGGCAGTTTTTAATGCGTTTCATATTTCAAGACTATACACTCCCACTGCTTAATGAGCCTTGATTTATCGCTACAAATATTTACTTTAAAATGCACCATTTGCCAATCTTTTTTTCATGCTCAGGAGAGGGACCATAGGACCCCAGGTTCGTCCATAGAACTTGTTCACATCACTTGCTATATAAAAATCATGCCCAACATTTACACCTCACCATTTTCAAATGTCACCAGGCGCCACTGGTTACTTGATCCCACTGCGGTGATTTGAAATAGGACCGGAGAGTTAACACCAGCTCTTCCCTCTGTCTCTAATGACCACCAAGAGACTTCCCAGGACTCACCACAAAGTTGATAAGCACAGTCTCCTCGTCTTTGTCCAGGGCCTCTCGGTTCATGATGAACTCTCCATTCACGGTGGTGGTTTGGCCAGAGCGTTGCTCTCCCACGACCTGGGAAAGTTTCAGAAAACTGCCACTTTTGGAGTAAAAGCGACTCACATGGTACTCAGTGGGGGAAAAACTAGGCCTTGACCAGTCGGAGAAGGAGCATTCTTCGCTTTTCGGGTACCGGGCCTGTCGGAGGGGAAGAAGCAAAGAGTTGAGGAAAAGTGCTTCCGCAATATGGAGTAGGGGAAGAATGGGACAGGAACACCAGCCAGAGAAAGATTGTGGAAGAAAATCAAGCAAAAAGAATAGATGGTTTAGAAAAGAGTAGTTAAAAAGAAGATGCAAGGAAAATACAGAACAGGGGGTGAAAGAATGAATATGGAGAAAAAAAAAGAAGACAGATAGGAAAGAGGCCAAATAAAAGAGCACAGACTTACAAAAAGAGGTAAGAAACTGTCAATATTAGACAGCTAAAACAGGGCCAGATTCATAAAAGTAAACTTAGATTTCAGTGCAAGTTTACTACTTTTTGGAAGTCACAAAAAGGTAACTTACTCTTAAGTCTAAGTTTACCTTTGTGAATTGGGCTTCAGGGAACAGCTGTGGAAGAGAGGGCCTGGAAACTGACAGAGACTGAAACATTGCAGACATAAAAACAATGTACAAATCCACAGAGTGACAGAACTCAAGAAAGGGAATAATGATTTATAGTCGAATGCAGACTGGTAAAAAGACAGGAGAATGACAAGAAAGGCAGAAGGGAGGAAGGAAAAGGTACAGAGTCTGAAACACATCTATGGTAAACAAAAAACAAGCAAAATATGAATCAGGAAAGAAGGAGAAACAAATCAAGTTTTATTGATACAAAAGAACAAAAAACAGGAAACCATTTTATATCTAATGTAGATACACCCAGCATTCACCGGGTGTCTACCTCCCTCACACAGCCAGATATCTAGGAGTGTCAGAGGCGATCATCATGCATTACATTCTTTAATGCTGGACCCATCAGGAGCTTTAAAGGGTTACAAACAAAACCAATGAACTCCTCCACCCCCCCAATTCCTCTTTGAATTGCTGCTTCTCCAAAGCCAAGTCCCCTGTTCTAACCTGATCCACTGTTGGCTGTAGAAGGTTAAGGTGTATGAACTATCCGCAGAGGGGGTGGTCGAAGAGGAAGAACCCTGGTGGGGATGGCTACGCCTGTGGCCAAAAGTGGTATCCCCCAAGTTTTGGCCCCGCCAATCAAGGATTGGTTGACGGGGTGGACCAATGTTCAAAGACGGAGCAGCCACCCTACCAGGCCAGAGACTGTCCAGGTGACCATCGAAGGATTATTTCCATATCTCTGCTACTGAGCCCAACCGTCTAGCGTAATCAAATGCGAAAATATATTGCCTTACTGTCATTTGAAAAGGAAATGTTTATGTATGACTCGACAGCTGCCGAAGTCTCGAAAGAATGGTTTAATAAATGAAGAGTGCCAGAAGACTACTGACAGTACAGTGTTGCCACTAAAAACACACTTCTACTCAAACTAACAGTTCTCATGGTATATTAAGTGCTCCCATTTATTAAAATATTTGGGTTGTTTTTTCTAAGGCATTTTTTGTGGTTATGGCTCCTTTTTGTCAGAGTAGCAATTGTGAAGAAAAGAATAGTCGCTAAATCAGTTTGTAGCTGAGGAAGGATCATCTAATTAATAGGGGGTGGGGGCAACCTCCCTGGAAGCATCAAATCAAACATCCCCAAGTCAAAAATAATTTGCTGAAAGGTGAATTCTGTGAGTAAGCCCTGTATCAGCTGTAGATATGAAACCCAAGTAGACCCGTTCAGACCTCTGTATTGGGAGACCTTCTCTTTTCATACCAATGAAAATCCAGTACAACCCCGGGCAGGACTCTATCTTCTGATTGGCTGTAGGGCCAGTTCAATAATGAAGGACATGGCTCCTAATGAATACCCTTTTCTTCTGTCACACAGGTTTGCAGCCACAGGGAGCATCGCCGGTGAGTACCCCCCCCCCCTTGCTTTGACAGCCCACCCCGCCCAACCCCCCCCTGCCCCCCAATGTGTGAGCACCAATAACGAGAAGCCCAAGACATGGCAACCAATGTGTCTGTGGTCCTCGTTACCCACTCCACCGTGAGGTGTCTCCTCCCACCAAGAACCGAGGTCTGTCAACACAGGCGTAGGACTGCTGTTCATGTAATGGCTGCCAGAGACAAATCTGGCTCTTTAGGATAGAATATATCTTCATATTGATTAAACATGGGCTGTAAAATTGGCCACTGGTAAAAGGAGAAGAGGGGAAACTGCATAGATGAATTTGGGTCAATAGTGGTGAGATCAGACGATAGCTTGGAAATGAAGGGAGGCAAATGTAAGGGTTGGGACAGATGGGTAACTGGCCATGCGAGGGACAGGTGACCCGTGCCACACAAAGGCACTGTACCCAAAGCTGCGTGAAGGAGAAGCCGCTCTTATGAGGAGGAGGACTTTAGGATGTTGGACAGAGGCCTCAGTAGGAGGGTGTTATGGATCAGCAGGGAAATGATAGGCTCCCCCTGGTTTGGTTTGTCACCCGTGTAGAGTATTGTGGCAAATTATATGAAGGGGTGGAGTAGGGGACCTCTGGAGAAGCACAAGGCTGAGAATGTTAACAACATCTGGATCCTAAAACCATATACCTTTTATTCAGATCTGGAAGACACGCGAGGGTTTCTTGGGAGAGCTCAATAAACCAATGTGAGCACAGGGGGAGGGGGGTAAAGATCTGGGTCCTTTAGGAAGAGCACTTGATACAGTAGGGGAAGCTGAACTTAAAGAGGGGTTTATGGGTGAGACATCACTCAGAGGTTGGAGTCAAAGGGCTTTTAATCAGGAAACGCCAAAGCGGCGTTAATCTCAGAGTGCCGCATGCCAGTGCCAGCCAAAATAAAACCAAAATTGGGAGAACGGGAAAAGGAAGTGCAGAGACAAAGGTTTATTATTTAGTGAAAGTATGGTAAATTAGATAAGCAAATACAAGTCAACTTTTAGATTATATACCAAAGGTCACATTATCAGCCAGGAGGAAGAACAGGAAACAAACCCTCTCAGTTGGCTATAGGATTGCTTCCACAACAGGAGAGTTGCCAGAGGAAGAGCAGCAATGCAGGTTACTGCCGGGGGGAGGGAGAAGGGAGAACTCAGAGTAGTACTGTTCTCTCCCTCTCATGGTGGGAGGAATGTTTAGACACTGCTCAGGAGTGAGGTAACTTCAGATACTCTGTGAAGAGAGCATGGTAGTTTATTTGGACAGAGTCGGGACAGTCCATCATCTGGTGCAGTCTGTTGAAGTTGGATTTGTAATTAATTTGGAGAAATCGGTTTTGATAAAGAAAAAGGTTTTTCGGTACCCACTTAAAAAACAGGGCAGTATATTAAATGTTTCTACGTAGAAAGTTTGAAAGTAGAGTATTAGGTCAGTTGCAGCCTCAATCTGGCCTGTAATCCTGCAGCCCTTGTGGTACAAAGGTTTATAGAGAATCAAAGCGAGCGGACTTCACAGGGGCATAATACAGAGACAACAAGGTCCAAATAATACAGGAAGCAAAAGAGGAACTTCTGGGGTGGATGGAGAATTTTAACCTTGGAAATGAGAGAAAGATTTTCGGGACGAGAATCTAATTTACTCTACAATCTGATGGAAGTTTCTATTGGTCATGAGCTAAATTAGGGAAGGAGAAGAATGGCAGTTTTAGCATTGCAGAGATTTCAGAATCTCTTACTAGGCTGGTCGGTAAGTGTAGTGCGGTGTATTCATCGTTTCAGAGGCTTGAGATGAAAAACATCGTCCGATCTGGCAAAGGAGCCGCGGTCCTCTTGCCTAGCGCACTGGATAGAACTCAATGCAGAGACTTTACAAGGGAAGGACAATCAGTCCACAGACAACAATCCGAGGTGTATCAGGGATTAAAACAACTGAATGCTGAATAGAGATATTTCAGGAAGTGTGGGGGAGGATGGGCACACAGGAGGTAGATCTTTTTGCCTCAAGATTTGGAGATTTTGCAGTTGAAGACCAAATTCAGGACCTGTGGGGGTGGATGCTTTGCAGACGAGGAGACACATTTCCTCCTTTTGTAATGACAGAGCCGGTGACTGTTGAGGAAATAGATGATAGTGTTGGTGACTCCATTTTGGGAGTCCCAACCACGGTTCTCAGGTGAGCTGAAATTTGCAATTCAGGAACCCTTTCCACTTCCTGTAAGGAAAGGTGGTATATGAGCAATCGCTGGTGAGGACGATCCTTTGGAGAAGAGTGGAGCATTGAATGGTCTTGTTTGGAAGATATACGGTATCCAGGAGGCAGCCATTCTGCTCAGAGGCCATATCACCAGGGACTACAAAAACATCCACCGGTGCACAGAAAGGATCGGTGAGTTGGTGCACGGCACATGGTATACATCCCTCGGATGCGGATCATGTGATATTGATAAATAAATTCTCCCATTTGGTTGAGTAAGTTTTGGTTTATAGAAAAATTAACGGATACAAAACTACAATCCAGTGAAAAAACACAACCCACAGTTCAAAAAGCACAGACTAGTAATGAAGGGCATACACCAGGAGACCCTCCCAAAGGCAAGCTACAGATCAGTTTGGGATGCAGAGAACATCTTCACAAAGTTTAAGGAACGACAGACAATTAATATTAAACTTTTGAACAGTTGAGCGGGATTAGGGCAGACTTATTAGGTCTTATTTCATACAGGAGTGTATCAGATGTGCGTGCATTGGAGGGAACAGATATAGTTTACCCAAGGGAGTGATTTGAGGAATGTAGAAGAACATCAAAATGGATAAAAACAAACAGATTCACTCATTGCTTTGAGCAACCGAAACTGTGTGTGACGGGCAGCATACAAGGGCATGAAGGAGTGGCAGAATGTAGACTAGCAGTAGAGAACTGGTTACTGATTTTACATGTGACACTATAGAGGAGATACATCCATGGCCATAGCGCGATGGGTGAAGAACTTAATGTGAGAATTTGGTCAAGAGATGACAAAGATTGATGATGCAACAGTGTTTGCAAACCCTCATTTCAGAAATGCGGAGCATATGAATACAGCCTTCAGGTACCTTAAACATGCATAATTTCAGCCTCTGGAATTCCCGTAAAATGAGGATTTTCTGAGGTATGACAAGAGAATTCACATTGAATTAAAGACAGAGGCAAGCAGTATTCCACCCTCTTGATGAGGGACATAACTGATTAACTAAGAGCATTGGAAAAGGTGTCTTATTCAGAAGTTACTGTTGATAAGAATTCCTGTTTTTAATTGTCGGACAGTAGAAAGGAGGTTGCGGCTTTAAGGATAACGAAGGGCAAGACTATGTTGGTGTTAACATCACCTTTGAGCAGCAGACTAGGAAGACTATTGATGAAGGGAAGAGGATATGAACGTTCTGTAACAAATAGAATCTATTCCAGGACTCCTCACCAGATATTCAGAGTGCTGCTACTGCCTCGGCTTAAAATGCCCAATACTTCCTCTTACTTCAAACTCGCGTATCCGCCTCCCACCAGCGCTGTCTCCGAACACCTTCTTGCTATCTGCCTCCCAGTGAAGATCTTCCTTTTGGTAAGGATTTATGGAGCATGCTGTGGTGATGTGCTAAATACAATGATTTAGTTGGAAGCATCTCATTAGCTTTACCTCTACCCCTTTTTCGATTTATATGGTGCCTTCGGTCCATCAACGTTTGGCATCACTTAAAGCTAATGGTGTGTCTGTAGCACCTTCAAAAAGGTGTGCAACAGCACACCTTGTAGTCCTTTTCATCACTTGTGCCACACCTCATGATCCCTTATGTATAATTCACACAAATAATGGATGTGAACCACAACTGTACTCAGAGACAGACATATACCCTTGGGTACTCTTGCAGTACTCTCTTCCAAAGCAGATGCAATACTCACTTCAATTGCAATGGTGGCGTCAACAAAGTCGGTGGTGTCGATAGAAAAGTAGCACTTTCCGTCCTTGTCGGTCGTACAGTTGGCCACCTTTGAATAGTCAATGTACAGGTCAACACTTTCATTGGGGATCGGCTCCACGTTGACGCCTTCGAGGATGAGCTAAAGAGAAAAAAAAAAGGTTAAAGTAAGGAATCAAACTGTGGAAGTAGAGTGTTTCGGATCGCCACACAGACCTAAAGTCCAGTTTAACACTGAAACACATTTCATAATTCATGGTACATTCTGGCCCGGAATCTTCATCTACAGTGTTAAACTAGGAATGGAAACCACTATCAGGTAAGGAATGAAGCTGGGGCAGTGATGTTGCAGCAGATAAAGAGTGGGCTCAAGGCAGGAGACCTCGTCAGGGTGCAGGGCATGGAGCAGGGGCCAGTGACCATGTCTGGACATGGGCAGTGTTGGGGGAGGGCACAGCTCTGGGAAAGGGATAGCCCTGGCCACAGGGGACTCAGTACTCCTTGCCCTTAGGGGCAGCAGCAAAGGTTTTTTTTTTTTTAAACTTTTAAATGCACTTTGTGAAGATTGAACTTTAATACAAATTACACTAAGAAAGGAGGTATTAGACTTTGGAACTTCGCACAGTGATAACAAATGTATTGTCAGCTTAAGAACCTCACTGGCGGCATTCCGTGTGAACGTCGTCAGGAAACACAACCAGGGATAGGAGTTTGTGAGACCGGTTATCTGCAAGACCAAGAGGAGCTCGACATGACTGGGAGTGGGTGAAACGGACCCAATGCACAACAAATATGGGTGGCCTATTGTAAGGAGATGGAATAGCGTGCTCGACTGTCAAGCTTTGTAGGACATCGAGACTTGGTATCCATCACGATTGTGTAGGCCGACAGAACATCTACGCTGTCAAGCTTGCTAACTAGGTGGAATCTTTTAAGGAAGTGGACTACAGGCAGTTGGCAAGACCTCTTGAAGGAGGGTTATCTAATGGCAGCTTCTTGAGGTCACTGGCCCAGTGACCATGTAAGGGCCGATAGGGTTTAGATGAATCGGCTACTAGTAGTTCACGATGTCTCACCTACATAACTTGCCAACAGTCAGTCATTACAGGGAATCATCTCACTAAATCTCTTAAAAGGTGGAACACCAATCTAGAGCTTGTGTGAATCAGTAAACGAGAACTCTCCCTTTGGTTTGTAAGAGCTTTGTCATGGTGCATTTTCTTTGATCAAAAAAAAAAAAAAAAGTTTCTGAAAAATGCCCCTCAGCTTTTAGCAGCCCTCATGAAAAGCTTTCAGTCTGACATCACTTGATCATTGGGACCTAGAATGCGATGAGGTCACATAGTAAAAATGAAAAAACAAGTATCCAGTTCTCATTGGAGTTAGACCACAACTCTTCCTATTGGAGCAGGACCATGGCTGATTTGTATATTGCTGGTGCATGCCTGTTGTGACGTAGTATGCGAAGGTATGAACGAATGGCATGCATCTCAGGGTAGCTCCCAGCCGCTGAGATGAACTCCGGCATTCGACCCTTCACTCTTTTGGAATTTCTCAGTGTGACACTAAGTGAGAGGAGAATCCATGACTCCTATGGTCACTGTGGTGTAGAACTCAAGATGCCCTTCTCAATCTAGGTCTAAACTGGTCTGTGGTTGCTTGAGCTCTTGTTGAGTGTCTGTGGTCTGGCAGGTGTAAAAGAACTGAACGCTCCCATTGGCCAACGGCTCGGGATGATTCCCAGATCATTGGTGCCAGCCTGTCATTGCAGCAACTGATGAGAATTCACTCATCCATTATTTTCCTCTCTACCAGAGAAAGCCAGACAAAAAATATTTCAAATAACAGCCTTTCGATGCCTCCATGCCCCAAGCCTCAAAACAGATTTGAAAAGATACCTCGTAAATGTGTCATTGCTTCACAAATGCTTCTTTCGCGTTATGGTGGGGATCTGGAAAACCGGACAAATTCTGGGCATGTCAACGTTCTGGTTGGTGAACACCGTAAGTGTTCAGCAAAATGTATCCGGTTTTTCACAACAATGGCCACGCCAGACTCAGACGCAAATCTGGATTACCCACCCAGTCCTCACCGCCCAGAACCCTACCTCAGGCTCGTCCTAGCCACTGGTTACCAGCACGTTGTGTGGCAGGATGGAAGGATGACTGCGCCACAATGGACCATGCACAATGGACCATGAGTGGCCATAGTTAGGTATGTGTGGGTGGGTTATTTGTAGAGCGTGACCCGAGCTGAAGAGTAGCGGGACACTGTAAAGGTACCGCCAAGGAGCGACACTACAAGAATACACAATCTGCCACCTCACCTATTTTATGTCAGTAGAACTCAAATATTGACATCCAAAGTAGAATCTCGAGCCACAAAACATCAAGATAAAATATTTGGTGTTTTTTTGCTTTATACTTTAACACTCTGCTATATAAACTTGTTAACTTCACAAAACACAATATACGCAATGTGTAGAGCACAAATATATATAGCATTCTTTCAAGCGGGGAGTGGTCAGAGGTCCCTAAACGTAAGTAGGTTTGGGGTGTCCGAATGGATAACAGGAATGCAGTTCTACATGAGGCCTGGGCAAAATTTTAATTATAATAATTTTGGTAAATTTGCATTATCTGAAATTCCACCACTATGCCACTTTGCGTAATTAAGTGCCATTCGCTGTTAAAGTTTACCGTGGACGGTGCATGTACGGCAACGGAACCCAAGGGGGTTTTTGCGCAGATTGTTTAAACGCATCCGTACACCAAAAATTGACACAAGAATGCATTTCACGCTAAGATATAGCACAAAGTAAGCATTCTGCGTAATTTCCAATAATTTCGTGAAATTATACTGAAGCAAATTATGTGAATTTTGCATGCACTATTCTACTTCCTGGTGGCACAGATGGAGAAGGCCTGTAGCCTGGTTATATTTATGAAGAAACAAATGCTCAACACAGCCAGTGGCACCCACATGCTTGTTGCCAGACTGATGAGAGCATGACCTCCTACGATGAATGTAGGCAGCAGAGGGTTCATGTCTTATACGTTTCAGAGCAATGCAGATCGCTTTTTGGAGTCTTCAAAAAAGTCATATGGAAAAGTCACTTTACAGAAGTCACATGGCGTCCACTGAGCGGTTAAAGATGAATGGCTCTAGAGAGTGGCGGATGTGGGACATCTGCCAAGGAGCTGCAGATATCCTGTCCACCCTAATTTGTGTGCCTAGAGGACCTATACACTCTGAATAGAGCATATGGAACTTCCGCCGCTTTTGGGAGATGTCCCACATCTGTCAAAATCTGAAGAAGCCCAAATGGCCTTATTTCGAATTTCATTTTGGAACATTTGTAAAAAGGTGGCAGAGGTCCCTCCTGCTCAACCACCACTACCACAGCCAAGAATACTTGGGTCAAATATGATTGCGCTGAAGGGGTGTGGGCTTGTGACCAGAGGTCCCCAACTACCACACCGATAATCTGGGAGGCAAAGAACAAAAAAGGTAGTAGAGGCACTGTTGCCAAGCAGGCACAAATGAGACGAGAGGTTGTCTTTGGAGATGGTTTCATTTATTTCATATGGTTTGTTGGATTTTGCATTTCAGACATTACAGCCAACGGGTTTCGCCCATATCTGGGCTTCATCAGGGCATCCAAAGAGTAAAAACTCCTAGATATGAAGATTCAATTTCGAATACGTTATAACTGTTAAAGAACAGAGGGCTGTGTTAGAAGGTTGGAATCTGCATACCACTGTATAGGAGAGATCTGAGTATTGCAATGGAGAGTTGTATTTTGCGAGAGTAGTTCACAAATAAGCTAAAGATGTAGTGCCATCAGCCACATCTAGGACCAAACCCGCATCTGGTTCCAGTATCCCATCTACGTGAATTTCTATTGGAAAAAGTCCCCAACTACATTCACGCAGGGTTTACTTCAGGGGGAGCTCACCCTCCCTGTCCCAGGTTTCACAGTCTGGTCTGGAGAAGAGGATCCTCATTATAGAAGAAAGTGAGAGTTCTCAGAAAGACTTACCGCTCCATTGTATTTCAATCCCCGCTTGTAGTAGCGATCCATGGTGCTGTAGTCGAAACGGAGGCTCATCACCTCCTTGGAGAACCACACGTATGTCGACTTTGTCATCTGGACATCTACCGGAATAAAAAGAAGAATGGGTCAGTCCCCCAAGCAGACAGGTTGCCCTCTCATCAACAAGTGAAGCAGAGGAGGTAGATGACAACCGGTATCAAAAGAGATCCTGGCCACAGTGCGTTGCTGGTCCCAGTGGGCTCCACTTTGTATATAGACTTCATGGCAACAGCAGCAACCCACCTGATTACTTCAAAATTAGGGATTTATTCAAACAGTGGTTGGAAAGTGTGGGGGGGGGGGGGAAATCAAACAGTAAACAGAATGAGAGGTTCCAAACCTGCCCCCGAGATTAGGACACAAGCCTTCTTTCAACAAGAGAAGGGGGGGGGGGAAAGGGGTCAGTCTGTAAGGCGCTGTCGGACCTCATGGTTCAATGACCTCTTCAACCCTCCCCAGAGAAGACCCCATATCCGGCCACTTTCTAGGACATGCAGCTGAGGCGCCCGCTGACCCCATGTCACATGTCTGGACCATGTGCAGAGGATGCTTTCGCTATTGAAGACAATACACCAACTTGAACTGTATCTCTTCTCATGCGGCTAACAAGTGCTATTGGTCTGGTCCCCAAATGGAATTAGGCTATATATACACACACAATGCATTTTTTTCATTTTTTTTTTTTTACCTAAAGCCACACATTTCTATTTTCTTAATCTTAAACGGCACATCGCATTAGAGAGCCTACAAGTACATTGTAACAATTCCTTCAACGTACTGGGACACAACCATTATAATCACAGTGAAGAATAGATTTCCATAAAATCAAAAATACCCCCCCCCCATACTTGCTTGACTCACTCTTTACTCTTTCTCCCTCAGATCCTGTGTGTTGGTAACCCTGTGCTCACAGATCACCAGGTGTGCCACGAAGCCCCCCTCCACCCCTTCAATGTTTGTAATGTACCCAGCTCCCTCTCTACAAGGCTTTGTTCCTGTGAAATGATTCTCTAATGTTGGATTCAATAGCAACACTTGGGCCTGGTTTTTCTAAGCCCAGCTGGTGTGGATGAACATGGCTGTACAATCGGTCTGATTTTTAGCAGAAGTTGAGGTTGTTCCACTGTCATGTTATTGAACACTAGTGAACGCGCTTCTAAAGCTGCGTTTGCACTACGAGACGGAGCAGTGAATTCTAGATATTTACTGCAGTAATTAAATCTATTCTACAATTTATTTGTCCATATAGTGTAGTATTTCTCCAAGAGCAACGAATTTTAGAGATGGGAGGGGCCTCCAAAGGGGATGTTCAATTTATGGTTGTGTTGCTACTGCTTCCGGTCCCGCGCATTTGTCAGTCAGCCACATTCGGGTTGCAGGTGAAGCTTATTTAGTAAATTAACCCCAATTTATTTAAGATAACATCTGTAATTAAGGCCAAATTTGAAATCACATCAGTGCAGCAGGTACACAAGTATTCATTAGTGGGATTTTGTGAACAGAAGGGTTTGACAAATACTAGTTAAGCCCCAGACTCTGAGGCTGCCCGCGGCCAATGCTGGGGCAGCCCCATAAGAGGGCGGCCACCCTATTGTCACATGATAGCACAAACAGGGCTAGTGTTTGGACCTCCCGGATGTCCAAGCACTCCTCATTTCCGGCGCACCAGGAGGTGGGGGCCAGGTATATCGGTCTCCCCCACCCAGCTGGCAAGCCTTTCGCGCTGAGGGCATGCCGTCTCCCTCCCTACCACTTACCCGGTGTGTCGGCTAGAAGGGTGGATAGGGTAGGAAAGCTGTTAACTTGTTCTTTTGTGTTGCAGGCGAAGTTACAGAGCAATCCAGAGGCTAAATGGTACATAGGAGTGCCCTCTTCAGGACCAGAAGAAGGGTGCAAATGCCAAATACCCCCAGGAAGTCCTTACGGCAGGACCCTGGAGGAACGACATTAGACCTTCGGGCAGTTGTAAATCTGAGCAACTGGGGGCTTGCCTGGATACGCTCTGCCCCCTCAAGAGGCGCGAGTAAATGTGTGGACTGGTGGTCCACAGGATGTAAGGGGTAATCCCCCAAAATGGTTAGCACCAATTGGTTAGGCCACGGTGCAATTTGGCTCATCAGGTGGGCAGGTAGCAGAGGGGCTGCTTGCCTTTGGATTACCCGCAAGTTGACCCACCATGTTGGCATATTTCTCATGCAAAATAAACCTGCAGCAATGTTTTCTCCAACAACCAATGTGTCTTGTGTGTTCTTTATTCTGGTATTGCTGGGTTTTCAGGTTGGGTGTGTTGCCGATATTGGCACTATGCCTAGGGGCGAGAGGTCCCGCAGCGCAGCTGGCCTGATGTCAGCAGAAGATGGAGTTGCATCGATGACATCTGAAGGACAAAAGTCAAAGTCATCCTGGGCAGGGCACATATGGGTGACTTGGCTCAAGGACGCTTGCATGCAGACTGGCATTGAGCGCTGCCCAAGACGTGTGATCTTTGGCGCATGTGACAGTAGTTTGACTAGACTTCACTGGTATTTCACTTGTAGACATGCCAACCGTCCCGATTCAGGCGGGAGACTACCGGTTTCAAGGCTAGTCTCCCGCCTCCCGATTCCTGCAAGCAAAAACCCGATTCCTCGGGGTTTCCGGTGACAGGGCTTGGTATTGAGTAACGTGCTAATTCTTCCAGCAATAGTCAGAGTGGAGATGCAGGGGCTCTAGAAGGTGTGAAAAACCAACAAAGCCCCATTAACAAGCGAATGGTCTTTTAAAGACCTGTGAAGTACTCGGGGGCGGCTGTGTGTGTGCCCGGGAAGCTGTTTCAGCCCGGGCTGCCACACACGAGGTGGGGGTGGTGTATGCACTGCCAGGCCAGTGCACAACACTTGCATCCGCCTCTCTGCCTGCCATTGCGTTCCATGCTTCTGAAAGGTAAGAACAAAATGTGCATTTGCGTTTCAAATGACCGACCCTGCAGCAGCACACTTCCAAAGCCCATACATGACAGTAGACAGTAACCCGATTCAAGGCCCCATTCTCCCAATTTTTTTTTTTTTTAATCTCCCACTTTGCTCTTCTGAAATGTTGGCATGTATGCATTTGTAGCGCCTTACTGCGCTGCTACTTTGTGCTAGAATCTTCCATTTTAAACTAATCCCAACGTTGGTCCCCAAGAGAAGCAAGGGCCGCAGACTAGTCTTCCCCCGGGGTGATTCGCGCATGGCCGGAAGCACATAGGTGGGAGGGGGTCACAAGGGAGGGTAGAGGGCCAGGTCAAGGGTGGGGCATAAAGGTGTCAGGAGGGGAGGTTCTGGGCGCTTTCCTGACACCTCACGCCACCGGGTCAGGGAAAGATTCATTCATTGCAGTGTAGCTGGCCTGGGAGTATCGTGCAGTCAGCGTAGCAGAAAGGCAGTTAAGGCAGGAGCAGTTTCAGTGCTTCCTGTGAGGCAGTGGAGGATGGCCGGCCCGGACACTGCGAGGCCTGGGGCTGGCAGGCCGGGCGGTCCTCCTCTGTCCCGGCGTGCTTGAAGAGGCATGGGTTAGTGCGGTCCGGTGTGCGCGGACGGCATCAGTGGCAGCGGCGGTGGCGGCGCGTGTTGAGCCACTCACCGCCAGGACACTCTCCTGGGCCCGGGGGCGGGGCCAGGGCAAGATGGCGCATCTGAAGCGCGGAGGCAGGAGGCGAAGCCTGCCCGCACGGCTGTCCGACGAAGGAAGTGAGCGAGGGGAGGAGATCCGCGGGGGCGGAGCAGCCAAGAAGTGATCTGGCACCGCTGAGCTCGGGCGCCGGACTGAAGTGGAATGAACCCGGGGCCCAGGGGGAAGAGTGTCCCGCTGGACCTCTTGTGTACAAAAGGGGGTGGTGATGGACGGAGCATCAGAACAAATCAAACACTCACACCCAGTCAACAGATCTGGGTTTGATCCATTACCGTTCTTTAGCCCACTCTGCCACCCCAGTTCAGACATGGCCATATGCAAATCAGTCTGACCCTGTGCCTCATGGGAACAGTCCAGCCCGAACTGCCAAGCCATGCCTTCCCTGGACCGGAAACAAGCTTCCTAGGACCGATTTCTGGCATTTCAGCCGTCTTCAGCCAGGCTTGCTTGAATCCAGTAGCAAAGTGAGCAAGGGACTCACGTCTGAGCATACCCTGCCAACTTCGCCATTGTGTAGGCATCCCCCTGGAAAGGAACCACATGAGGAGTCTGGGAGCCAGGGCCCGGACATTAAGGCCAAGAGGGCGGGCCCATGTACAATTGCAGGTGGCAAGCCCAACGGGGGAAGGGAGCCACAGCAGGTTTCTCTGGGGGTGCCAGGACAGGGTACGCCCCCATCTTTACCCAGATGGAAGGAGCTCTCACTGGAGAAGATCAGGGAGCAGAGGCAACTGAACCAGGAGACCGAGGCCAAGTGGGCAGCTATGTGTGAGGCCAGGGAGAGGGCTGCCATGGGGGACCCAGAGTGTGAGGAGGAGACATGGGGTGCAGTTGAGAACGCACAGTTTCCTGGAGCCCAAACAGGAGACGACAGGAGGTAAGTGGGTGTGTGTCTCTGCGCGGCAGACAGGTGATGTTGGAGACCCCCCAGGTTGGAGCAGCCGGGTGGGGGGGGGGGGGGGGGGGAAGACATATCCCCGGTGGCTGAGGCAGGGGAGGGGAAGGGAGTGTGGCAAAGGTGGGGCGCACAACGGCTCCGGGACGCTTGTCAGAAGCAGCAGGGGGGTCAGCAGCGGCCTACCCTTCTACAAGGGAGTGCGCAATGACCGCGGCGGTGAAGTGCGCTGGAAAGAGCGGGGGAGGTGAGAGGTCAGAAGAGTGGTACAGGGGAAAGTGAGAGCCGGTGGTGTCCGAGGCCAAGTTGGTGAGTGGGTGTTGGACTATGAGGAGGAGAGCGAGGGGTGGGAGGAAGGTGAAGTGCGAAATGAGGACGAAGGAGTGAAAAGGGACCCTGGGGTCCCGGAGAGGGCAAACAAGGAAGTTGGTGTTTTTCAGGAGACCAGTATGGGCAAGGATAAGGCAAAGGCAGTGACACAGAAATCCCAGCTGCCAGGTCAGTGACAAGGAGACCCAAGGAGGACCCTGAGATACGGGGAGTGATGCACAGCCTAGGGGGAAGGGGCTGCGGGAAGAAAGCGAAAATCCTGCCGGTCGGTGGACGTTGGCGAGGGGAAGGTAAGACATGGGCCTAGCAGCCACAGCTGTAGCACCTGTGAAGGCCAAAGTAAATGGGGGGGGGGGGGGGGGGGGGGAGTTCACATTTGGTAGGCCTCGGCGTTCCTGATCTATGCTAGTATTCACTGTGAAAAGTACCTAGATAGACCGATCGCACTGCTGAAATATATGGACATCTTCAGAAAAGCCCAGATGCATTTTGGGGGTTTCGCATGGCTCAACTAGGACGAAGACTTTAGGGCTAGAGTTAGCATCAGCCCAGACAAGCCCTGGGTGGAGGTGGATCAGGAGCCATGGATGCAGTCGATGTTGTCCACACAATCGTCAACATCCACCCATACAGCCAGCGGCTTGCCGGTGACCTATCGGTCCTTTCAGACGCGTTCTCCCGGGGGATGGGGGGGGGGGGGGGGGCTGTTACTGGGGCAAGTGGAACGAGTGGACCACCTTAGTCGGCGGGAACTACAATGGGGCCTGCTGGAACTTCAACTGTTACTGTTCCAGGCATCCATGTAAATTCAAGCAGGAGTGCTCCAAATGCGGGGGCAGACATCCACTCACTCAATGCTTTACCTTGGCCACTCCAAGTGAACAGCGGAGGTCCACGAAAAGGGAGGGAACAGTCTGGTCAGAAGGGCCCCTACTCCAATTAAGATTGAGGTCATGGGCTCATGGCTCTCGATTTACCCAGATAGGGTTGCAGTGAGGGGGTTTATCAAAGGTTTCCGGTTGGGGTACCAATGGGCAAGGCATTGGGGAGACAACTTGAAATCAGCCAAATAATTGCAGACTGCGGTGGCAGCAAAACTGGGGAAAGAAGTTGAGGCAAGGAGGATGGCTGGCCCATTCACAGACTGGCCATTTGAGGACCTGATCGTGTCACCCTTGGGGTGGTCCCAAAGAAAGACCCAGGGGAAGTTTGTGAGGATTCATCACCCATCATGTCCAGAAGGAGAATCAGTCAATGACTTCATTGAGAGGGAAGACTCGAGAGTACTGTCTGCCTGAGTGGACGATGCGGTCCGCTTGGTGAGGGCTTGTGGAAGGGGAGCAGAAATGGCGAAGTGCGAGGTCAAGTCTGCTTTTCAGCTGCTGCCTATACACCCGCTGGACTTCCCGCTATTGGGAATGCAGTGTGAGGGGGGCCATCTATGTGGACAGAGTCTTGCCCATGAGGTGTGCGATCTCCTGCGCACTTTGAGATGGTCAGCACATTCTTGCTGTGGGTGTTTATCAAGAGTAGTGGTCACAGAAGTATCACATTACCTGGACGATTTCTTGTTCATGGGGGAAAAGGTGGATCCTGAGCTTGTGAAAGTGCGTTATAGCACTTTGAGGGGTTGACACAAACATTTGGGGTGCCCTTAGCGCCAGAGAAGACAGCTGGGCCCAGGTGTGGTTTGACATTTCTGGGCATAGAACTGGACTTTGTGCAATGGATGGCTCCATTGCCCAAAGAGAAAGTGGATGACATGCAGGCTTTCCTGTTGCAGGTGATGGGGAAAAGAAGATCGAATTAATGATTGGACAGAAGATACTGGGCTTCTTGAATTTTGCTTGCAGGGTGGTGAGAGCAGGGAGGACTTTCTGTAGGCGGCTTGGCATGGCCATGTCAGGCACGGTGTTGCCACACAACAGAGTCAGGATCTCAATCGGGGTCAGGGCAGATTTGGGTGTATGGCGGACTATATTGGAGTTTGTAGAAGAGAACAGTCTGGCAGGTATAGATATTTTCGGATGACGCAAGGCGCTTCAGGTTTTGGCTTGTTCTGGGATGGGCGTTGGTGTGCAGAGAAGTGGCCAGCACATTGGTTGAGCCAGGGGTGGAGTATTGCATTCCTGGAGTTTATCCCCACTACTGGTGGCCCTGGTGGTGTGGGGAGGTGAACTGCAGAATCGGACGGTGATTTTCCACGTGGACAATACAACGGTGGTGGAACTGGTGAACAGGCAGAAGGCAAGGGATCCAAGTTTGTTGAAACTGTTACGCAGGTTTATGTTGAGATGTCTGAAGTTGAATGTGGTTTTTAGTGCAAAACACAGGACTGGGGCTAGTAATGATGTAGCGGATCTGTGTCTCGTTTCCAGTGGCTGCAATTTCGGAGACTGGTGCCTGGAGCGGAGCAGTGCAGGACACAGTTGCCGGACGACATCTGGGCCTAGGGGGAGTAAGTAGTAGGCCTGGCTGAGAGATCGATGGGGGAATCCACTCGATGGAGTTAGACTGGCGTGGTCAAAGTTTGGAGAGTTTTTGGGTCCTGGGGTTGTGGCAAGGAATATCACAAGCAGCGGAGCAGCGAGTGTTGAGTTTTGTTTTATGTTGTATTGATAAAGGTTTATCACAAACTACCATAGCTGGGAAACTAGCGGTTAAAGCATTTTACAGTAAACTAACTTGGTTTTGACCCTGCCAAGGACGAAATGCTGAGCAGAATGCTGAAAGGTTGGGAGGCGGGGGGGCCTTGAGGGAAGACATTACATTCGATTTGTTAAGGGAGTTGTTGGAAGTTTCACCAGCTTGTTGCTACGACAGTTGAGGTGTCCATATTGAGATTATGAATGATCTGGATGTTTTTCGGGGCATTTAGGGTCTCAGAATTGCTGGGATCGCCACAGTGAGCTGGACTGTCATAGGGTGAAGTGAAGTCCAATCAGGGTAATTTGGGAATATGGTTGAGGCAATCGAAAACGAATCAGGAAGGGAGGGGAAGATGTGTGTGGTTGAGTTAGAGTGGGAGCAGCGAGGCATGCTCTGTGCGGGAATGGCCGGGGTAGGAGTTAAACAGGAGGCGGTCAGGAGGGGAGGTTGTCTGCCATACCTCTGGGGAGAGAGTGGCGGCCTTTCAGTTACTGGCAGTGCTACGAAGAAGATTCCGAAGGGTAGGAAGGGAGCCAGCGCACTACGGGACCCACTCTTTTCACATAGGTGTAGCAACATCAGCGGCGCATCTGGGCTGGTCATGGGGGAAATTTCTGCAAATAGGATGTTGGCGCTCACAATGTTGTGAGAAATATGTAAGGAAGTGAAAGAGGGATTGAGGTTAGAACAAAAGGGAAAAGGGGATGGGGGAGAAATCGGTTGAGGAAGAGGTTGGTTACTGGAGGCCAACCATAATCTCTTTATACTGCAGGATGTGTGAGAGGACCGAAAACCAAGACGGTTAAATGGATTGTGGGACATTCGTTCGTGCACTGGGCAGCCAAGTATGCAGACCAGCATTTATACGGATGGAATCTGGGCTTGAGGAGCAGCCACTGTGAAGTTTGTTGGTGGGGTAAATGGGGAATGAGCTGGGGCGCTCTGCTGCCTTGGTGAACTAAGATGATACCTCAGAGGGGATGATCAGATATGCTGGCACTGCACCTGGGGGGGGGGGGAAATGACTTGGTGAGAGTGTCAGGACTAGCATTGCTGTAGGACATGGAAAGGGATTTGGAGGTTTTGAAGAAGAATCTGTCATGAACGTGCATAATATGGACTGAACTGGTTCCTCGGAGAGTGTGGAGGGGGGCTGTCAGTCATGCGGCCATTGATAAGGCAAGGAGGAAACTGAATAGAGCGATTAGAGTTTTGCCAGGCAAAGATATAAAAGTGATTGCCCACGGGGGTTTAAGGCTGGAGGAGACTGTTTTATTCAGAGATGATGGGGTGCACCTTTGGAGGATGGGAAATGCATATTATATGATGGAGGTACGAGATGATCAGCAAGCTATGGAATGAGTCCGTATGGTATCGCAGGGACGTTGGAGGGTTAAAATGTGCACGAAGCAAGGATGAGGCAGGTAACCGCTCTATGGGAGTTCCCTAGTTGGCAAAACCTTGGAGGGGTGGTGAGTCACATACGGGCGGAACCACCCCTCAGGGTGGGGGGAGGGAGGGACAGGTGAATGATGACAGAGCGCAGGATGCAAGGAACAGCAGAAGAAAGTCAAGAGGATGTTTTAGAGGGCAGTCAAGGTGAGAATGGATGTATGGAGGAGTGAACAGCAAGAATGGGGAAGAGTGAAACAGGGGAGACGGTTTGAGAATGCTTCCCATCCAATGTTCTAATTTTTTTCCCTGTATGCGGCAGAACATGGTCTCTATGCACTGCATTCAATGTCATATGCATCAAAGACATGTGACAAATCCCTAACCAAGCGAGTGCACGACCAGAATTAGTGGTATTTGCCAGAGGTGAGATCACTCACCCTGTATCCCTGCATAGCTTTCCCTGGCGTTGTAAATAAGGCCCCCTTTCACGCATTTACTCTTCATGAAAGGGGTGTTCCATGGGTGTTGCTGTGGGTGTTACCACACAACATCCATGGATGTTGGCACATTCCAAGATTTACAAGGTTTGATAAACCTGGGAATGCGTCATATCTACGCGCAAGGGCGGCGCAAGGAGAAATACCTTTATATCTCCTCATCTTTCCATTTTCTATGAGCACATAGAAAGAGGAAAACTCCTGTTGTGATGTGTGTGTAAGAAGGAGTTCCTTCCTGCACAAAAACAAGCACCCCTACAACGCAGACACCCTTGCACCATGGCGCAAGGGTGCCTGCGTTGGCGCATGGCAGCCCATTGTGCGGCAGCGCAGGGGAAAAGGACATGAATGCGCCGTGCCTTGTAGATACGGCGCTTTCCTGCCCTTTTCTTTTGAAGCGTGCATCAGGAAGGCTTGCTGCCCTGCAGTGCATCAAAATATTGTAAATGAGGTCAATCGTTTTTAAACACAAACCACTAGTGAACTAATCGTCAAGACAGTTCGGATGTAAACCCTGTAGGTGGCCCAGATTGTTAAAGAGCAACATTATCGTCTATTAAAATCACACACAATAGGTTTTTGTACAACTGGTATTCTGAACTCATTTGAAAGGGATTTCATACGCAACAATGAAGAAAAATTTAGCTTTGGTCAAATAAAATACTGGTCTAAGATTGCACAAGGTAAGCAGGGAAGCTATGATTCAGCAGGTTTAACTTTGTATGAATCAGCCACCAAAAATGCATTCATTTGTCTTTACTCTTTTAAGCCAATGCTTTGATTTTAATACAATGTGCATTTTTCTGCTGGTTTTATTTAGGGCAAGGCATTGGAACATTTTACATGAGCATCAGTTGCATTGTTTTTATATTCTGGGAAGATTAAGTGATCTGCCCAGAATCACAGGATGTTGAGCGCTGCGGAGATGCGATAGATTCGAACTGGCTTCATCAGCTCCAAAGTTAGCAGCAGCTCCGACCATAGGGCCGCAGAAGCCACATGGAAGCTTATTAAAAAGGAATCCTGTTTGAAAGGTCTAAATGCATCCACATGGGCATGCACTTCAGGACAGCAGACGGCATTGGTAACAGCCCTCTGCCCATTAAGTCATACTTTCCCTTTCCAGAGGCCCCCCCCCCCCCCCATCAAAAAAGCTATGGAAGAGTAGGTGTTTTGCTCCTATGACAACCCGCGCCAAGAGAAAGCTTCCTTCAGCGTTAATGATTTAACAAGCTCGGGAAGTTTCTTCGTGCGCGCTCCGGCAGAGGCCCTGCGCGCCAGCATGCACCTTACAGGGAACATAGATGGGAAGTAGGAGTTACTGTTGAATAAAGTTATATGGTTGCATGTTAGGTTTCATAATGACATGGAGTTATGATAACCAGGTCCTAATAAAATGGCCTTTTACGCTTTACACAACAGCTTGGAGTGTGTAAGGGTGCCCGGGGGGGGGTTGCGCAGCGGCCCGCCCCTTGGAGGGCGGCCGCCTTAGTGCCACAGGAAGGCACAGGGGTGGGAGGTCGAGTCCCTGGGCTAGTCCGGGGGAGACCCCAACAGATAGCTGTTTCCGGCGAGGGCGGGCAGGAGACAGGGGTACTTATACTGTCTCCGCCCCCTCCTCGTCCTCTTGTCCGCTCGTTCGCGTGTTCTCTTGGGGAGGCAGAGTCACACTTCAATCGATCGATCACTCGCCTGGTACGATCGTCTGCGGCCCAGAACGTCCGCCTGTCGCGGGGAGTCTGCTTGTGGTGGGCGATATTAGAATTTGTGCGTGTAAGCCGGCAGTTAGACGTGTCCTAGTCGGCGGCTTCCCGCAGCCAGCCCCCCCTCAGCCTTGGTTATTTGTCCTGGAAGGGGCTCGCATTGGGTGTGAGGCCGGGATGTGGTGCGGCGGCTAGATTGCAGACCTTGGGTTCGAGCCTCGTGGTCGCGTCCACAGCCGGGGATCTGGGCAAATAACTTAATCTCCGCGTGCCTGAATGTGAATGTATATAAGGTGCTCGTGTACAGCGCTGCAGTACCTTTGGGTTGAGTTCGCGCTATATAATTATGCAACACCGGGGTTGTAGCGTCACTGGGAAAGCCCGGATCAGGTTTCAGTACCCGGCAACTGTTAGGCTGCTTCTGGCTCCGAATGTCCCATTTCTTTCACGGTGTCTGAGGCCGAGGCAGTTAGTTCAGGGGCGTAGGAGGCCTCGAGCTGCCAGGCGTTCGCTACAAGCATGGTGGAATGGGTTGACTGTACTCAGGCTGACCCATGGTTGAGAGTCGCGCCATTTCCCGGGTAGGAAATATCTGTTGGTGTTTTGTAATGTTGTGACGGTGAGCCTGGGCCCTTCAGACTCCTTCCAAGATGCTCGTTTAGGGCTTGATGCTCTTCGCTGTTTCCTCTCCTTAAAAACCTTGTAGAGGGGGGCAGGCAAATGGCTTGTTTGCCGCACCTAACGGGCGGTGTCCTTTGGTGGGGTCCGACTCCGGTTGCTGCTGGGCGGGGTTTGGGGGAGGGGCAGGGTGCAAGTCCTTCCGGGCCATCCTCGCCCGCCGCGGAAAGTGGGTAAGCGGCGTTTCTTTCACGTTACCTCCCCCACTTGCATGGCTATGTAAATACGGTGCTCTACGGCGTCCCAACACCTTGGTCGATCCCGCACTATGTAAACTTCTGCGTCCCTGATCCGGGGTCGCGTCCAGCATCAGTTGCGCTGCGCCCTATTTTCCCGGGACTCTTCTCGCGCCACTAGCATTTCGGACTTTGGTGCCAAAATCGCGAGTGCGAGCTTCGGGGTCGCGTCCACTAGTAACTGCGGGCCCAACCCATCACGATCCTTCCGCCCATGTATGCGCTTGTCGGCGGGGGCCATCTTCTCTGGGGCACATGTGCCGCCCCCCACCCCCCCCTGTTCCAGGCGGAAGGCGCTTGGCGCCCTGAGGTGAGTCGGGTTTTGGTGGCAGCGGAGGCTGAGACTCTTCCATGCTCTGCGACGGTAGAGTAGGGCGTTTGGGAGTGCCTATCCCCGGATTTGATCCAGTTGGCCCTGCGGTTCCGAGCTACCTGCCTCCAGGTGACGTTCGCAGCTGGTGTCGGACGCACAGGTCGCCGCCTGCGCGTCGTCATCCGGCCGGGTTTGACGGGGGGGGGACGGGGGGGGGGTCCAACTAAGTCCAGCAGGACTTGCCCCAGCTGCTGAGCTCATTCAGAGGAGTGCTCGTCTTGATCCCTTCTCTTTCAGGCACACAGGTTAGTCCCTGTCCGTAAGCAGTAACTCCACAGAGTGGGTGCGGTTGTGAGGAGCGCTATGTTTGACTTCCTTCACCCCCAGGCACGCAGGCTTGCTCCTGGCCTCGCCGAAGGCAGGTGGTAATTAACGGGCTAAAGTAATTTTGCAGGAGCGTGTATGGAACCCATCTCTGCTGGGCACTTTGTTTAAACTCCTGCCTTCAGCCGCGCGCTGGTTCATTAAATGTGTAAGTTAAAAGCTTTTTACATCTTGGACATGCCTGAGTTGCTACTTAATTATCTTGTGCAACCATTGACCAAGCCAACAGCCCTGTACTATAAGCATGATTAGAGCCGGTCTCCCAGTGTCTGGCTGTGATAACATGGTGGCAGGTCGAACGACGGCATGGGGGGGATGCGGTCAGCGCATGGGCCGTGAGATGCCTCAGGGGATGGCAGTAGGGTGCGGGCCATCTCACCAAGGTTGCGATCATGAACAGAAAGGGTTTCTCTTTGGTCACGGGCACAGGAAGCCCTGGACAGGAGAGACCAAGAGTGAGGGCTGCCCTGCCGGGCGCACGCTCTCCTGTACTCCGTGTGTGTATAGACCGAGGCTACAATCCTGCATCAGTTGTAATTAGGACGTCAGCCCGCATGAAAGAGATTGTTTATTTGTTGTTACATTGCAGGATATGGTTTAACTTTTTTGAAGACTTTTTAGATAGCACCATCTTATTATGGAGAGGAGCACAGTCGAGTAGACTGCCTCAAGTCTTCAGTTTTGACCAGGCACCAGTTATGAACTTTGCTTCATGGGTGTGAAATGCTTTTCATCCGGCAAGGAAATATATGGAAAGGGCTTTTAGGGGACAACATAATCTGATTGGCACAAATTAGAATTAACTTTGAGGAGGAAGGTAGGGGTCATGTTTATCATTGCCTTGTTTTGTGTGAAATATGATACATAGCTCAATGAAACATAGGGGCTGCATCACACTAATTTTGTACTGAAGTAGTAGCAACTCAGCACAAACGGCGAACTGCAGCTATATGCAGGGGCTTTGAGTTGGAAGGCATTCGTTTAAATAGCTCATTGTGGGAGAGGAAAAATTTGTACAAACTTCCATAAAAACCTTACTACTGGGACAGTGAAGAAAGAAGTAGGGAAGGAACTTTGTCAATACGCAGCAAGAGCTGCATAAAGCTAAAAGTTGAACTTAATTAAATACAAAACATGGCCTCGTACTGTCTCGTTTGGGGCCTTTAGTGAATCAATTGACCTCCTGGCAAACTTGATGCACAGCTTTTTGTACTTGCACGTGGAAGATGGCCGGATGCTCTTGGGATTTAGACGTCTACTATTATGTCTTAACCACTTTTCATTAATGAAGGAACTGTTTAAGTCTCCGGTGCCTCTATTCTAAATTATTGTGCTGATGGTTACGACTATCTGATGTAATGCACACTGTATATATCCTGTACTAATGTATCAGTTACCTTCATTTTCACTTCACCGTCACATGTAGCACCTTATTATTGGTTGGAATTGTCACGCAATGGCGGTGACTTAACGTATTTGGTATCTCAATATGTTTTAAATAGACCTGGGGAAGCAATGATTTGCCTGACTCTGCCTGGGCTCACCAGTTTTGACTTCGGCTCTCACTGTTGGTACTGCACATCCTTCATCGGGATGGACACGGGGCCCGTAGGTACCATGGGCATTTTGATTCAAATAATATTTACACTGAAAGGGCATGGGAGTGTAAAACTTTAGGAAGTTTGGCTAGTAGTGTGGTTGACCCGGCCGTACCATGCCTGAACGGAGGCACTTTCAAGAGGACATGCCTGTTAGCCTCATTGATGAATGCATAGTGAAGTGAACTCTAAGTTGACAGCAAGAGTTATAGGAAAGGAAAGGTTTTAACGTCTCACCTGTAAGGGGCCTACAGTCTGAGGTACATGGATGTTTAGGTAATGCGTTTATCTACAGATCAGTATCTGTTACAACAGCGTAACGGTGTCAGCGACATAGCCTACAGTCCTGGCTGGCCACAGCTCCGGGGTAATAGGATGAGTAACCACAGGTATTAAGAGAGGGAGCTCCTAGCGACAACCCGACATCTCGCACAGCACAACAGCAATTTACGGGCTATATCCATTGGTATGCACGGGCAGGAGGTTGTTTGACCTCACAGTCACAAGGTCAGAGCTCAGCAGGCACACGCAGTTATTTTCTTACTGTGGTCGATAAATGAGTTCCAGTAATTTGGGTTTTGACACACACCTGTAAGCTGCTTTTGTCTGAAATTTAACAGCAAAAGGTTGGCGGGTTGGGTCCTTTTTGTGTGTGATAACAAGGGTCCACCTGACGTAAATTCCGAAATCAGGGAAATTAACTAAATGTAAATATCACAGTTGGGGAAGTAGACAATAGTCATGGACCACCATACTACATGTGATAGACTTGCATGCTTCCGCAACCAGTAGCATTAAAAAAAAAAAAAAAACCCCTTTGCGCTCACATACAGATTTATAAATACAATGTATTTCCCTATGCGCATTAGAGTAACGCTATGAATGGTGATCATGCAGGCTTCCACGGAACGGGACAACTGTCAGGCGTCTGTAGCTGCGCAGGGCTCCCTCGGTTATGTCGAGGTCTTTTATATTAACCGAGCACTCATGGGACACTTCACCACTATGGTCGGGAGCAGGGGGAGGTGTCACTTTGCATCCAGCATCTAGGTCAAGCAAAGAGTTACGCCCAGTGTTGAGTGAGTGTTAAGGTTACCTGGTCGTTCATTGGGGCTCCTTAGGGTAAGACAACCTAGCGGCAAGGAACAGCTAGAGTGGTTTACGTGTGCTCAGTGATCAAAAAAAAAAAAAAAAAAAAAGAGCTTCGCGGGCCTTGGCTCACACGGAAGTGGGCTAAGATCAGTCACACCACTGGTGTCGTGGCCTGCTCTGATGCCTGGCACTGGGGTCCCAGGTTCTGCTGAAGGGCTAGGCCTTCAGATGCTGAAAGGATGTCCGTTGTTATTTACTCGATTGTTAAACGATTGGTTATTTCCTGGGTCATCCGCGGGTGTAGAGCTTTAGGCGCTGGTTGTCTTTCCATCGGGTCGGTTTGATGCGGGATGGTGGTTTTTGGGGCAGGTCACAGGCTGCTTCCTCTCGCTGTGTTTGTTCTTCTAGGTGTGGTCGGGTCAAGTGACGGAGGAGAGCAATCATCGCGTGGTATATCTGGGCATGATAGAACGCCAGGCAAGATTGTAGCGTAGGCAGATAGTGGCACTTATCAGGGAAGGAATGTTGGTCGCAATGGCATGCCGCCATGCAAGGGGACCATGTACCTAGGTCACGTACATCAGGCAGTGACAGGTGAACAGGGACCATGTGTACTAGAATATCAGGAGTGGTTCCCACCACGGTCGGGCAGATGGGAAGCTGTCATCTTGATGCTCAATGGATACCCTTACTCCATCACACCTATTGTAAGCTGAGGATGCCTGTTGACGCTGTTAGACCTGCTATTAGTTAGTACACTCACTGTTGTGCCTTGGCTTGTCTCGCATCAGGGCCAGTTGGGGTTACTGGCGAATTTTTTGCTCTACGGCTGAAGCGGGCGCTTCTAGAACAGGGCAAGATTGGTTAGGCCAGGCAGCATGACAAAGGTCTTTTCGGCACTGGGAATGGTGCAGGCTGCGAAGTAGAGCCATTGCAGAACTTAGATTTGTCTACATTCGGCTAGGGAATGTTTAGCAGCAGGAAGGTATTGAACCATGGTGAGCAATTGGTTTTGGGTTTGTGCGCAACAGGAGCAAGGGAATTGCTTTCTGTTCCATCAGGGTACGGGGACCGTCTATACCACCAGATACTGTAAAGCTGCCATTTTCGATCTGGGCTGGGGTGTCAATGTCATCCAACTTTGCAGCCAGACTCTGAGCAGGCAAAGGCATACTTGCGATGGTGCAACGGGCACTCAGCAGTAGAGTTAGATGTGTCATCATATCCCGATATAACGTCAGTGATGAAACATAGGTTGTGGCTACACACGACCAGGCACTCTAGGGCAGCGGGGGTGTGCCAGTGCCAAGAGGGTGCGGGTTGCCTGGGTAGGGCTGCTGGCTTGAAGGGAGCACTACTCGGATTGCCACAAGGGCACGTTTTGTTTCATAGAAGGCTGAATTGATACTTTTATGGCATGGTGCCAGTTGCTCTAGTTATGCGCATGTTGCTTGGCAGTGTCAGAAACATTCAGAACGCAATGCTGGTGGTTAGCTTGTTGTCATGCTGTTCAGAGGTATTTTAGCTCAGGCATGGCCATGCATGGGTTATAGGCCGGTGGCCTGCCCTGGGATTCGTGTTAACAGGCAGGTGAAGCAGCAGAACTTGGAGGGGCTTGGGTTTGACCTCTGGATACTAGGGCGGAGCCTGGTTGCTCACTTAGTAGCCCGCCCTTGAGTTCGACGAAACAGGTACCTTTGATGCGAGTATCAGTACCGGGTAACTTCTCCCGCCCTAAAGCACTGGCTGGCAGCTATGCAGGTTGTGGAAGTGGCTTATGGTCCGTACGATTGAGGGAAACAACGGGGCAACACTTTAAGCTACAAATCTGCAGGAGAACAATTGGCGTTGTTCTCCTCTGTGGTCACTCTGTCCTGTCCCTCCCTGGTATACTAGCAGAATTTTGGGAGGGCAAGGCTTTACATTTGGTGGTGACTGATGGAATACGATGGGCGTACTCCAACGGAGTGAAGGAGGAAGTAAGGCAGACTTGTCAACTCTTACCTCCTCCCGCATGGGCACTGCCAGGCAGGAGTGACTTGGCAAAGAGATTGTTATTTAGCCATGCAAAGGCAACCTTGGACCATCGCCCATTTTAGGTTTAAGGTCATTCCAGTTAAATCCACGGGGGAGTTAGAAAGGATGGGGGAACCTGTCCTGATTGTGCCCGCTGGCCACCGGCCCGGTTGGGCGTAGACTTGTTTTGGCTGGACCTGGGAGAAGCCCGGTATCAGTATGCTGTAGGTATGAAGGCCTATCGGGAGCCATGCGCAGAGCAAAGAGGTCTTGGCTTCATCAGGCATGGTCATGTACACGCCAAGTCCACAGGGTGCCTGGAGGGAGATGGGGTGCACCTCTCTAGTTTAGGCATGGACCTTTTCCTACTGGACCTAGGGGAAGCTTGGGCTGCAGCAGGTTGTAAGTAAACAGGTCTACCTTGGTGGGGGGCCCTGGTAGTGACGGTGGCCACTCCCAAGGCTGTGGAGGAGTTACAGGGCGATCTAGTGTCTGCACATACCAAGGGGTACAGCATGCAGCAGCACCACGGGGTGCTAAGCCAGGATACCCAGGGATGTTTAGCGGGTCCCCTGGAAGAACGACGGCGCCCCGTTAACCGAAAGGCGGTTGTGGGTCTGAGCAACCGGGGGCTGCCATGTATGCTCCTCCCACCCATCACGGGGGGGCGTGTGAAGCATGTGGACTGGTGGTCCACGGATGGGAGGGGTGGACCCTCCCAATATTTGGTATACACCAGTTGGCGTTGCCATGGTGACTCTCTAGGCTTATCAGACGGGCAGGCGGCATAGGGCTGGCCTGCCCTGGGATCGCCCGTAAGATAACCCACCTTGTTTGCATATTGGTTATGCTAATAAACCTGCAGCAATATTTCTCCACTTATATTACAGTGTCGTGTGTTTTATTTATGTACTTATGTGCTTTGTGATAACTGTTGCCGATATTGGCACTATAGTTATTGCGCGACCTTCACTGCTCTACATTGTCGGCCGAGTGCTGCATCAGTGATGAAAGGGAATCTTTGGACCAAAGTGGTCTTCTGGGTTGCGACAATATTTTGGCAAAACCCCAATGGAAAATCGAATTAGTTAAATATTGAAATGCGCTCAAATGTACTACTCATGACAGACCTGCTAAACATATGTGAGGTCTTAAGATCTGATGTCACTCCCTGCGAGGTCACGAGCTGTGATGCCAATTCCTGTGATCTCACTGTGTGTGAGCTCACTGGAAGTGACGTCACACCCATTCTGCCTAACTTGGCGAGTACACCCCACTTTTTTTTTTTTTTTTAAAGGACTTGAGCCCTGATCAGGAGTCCCTACCTTCAGAGAGATCTTCCGGTTGTGAGCGAGGGGGTCACCCGCAGACTGGAGCGGTTCCTGTGACTCACTTGTGTGAAGCTGCCAGGCTGTGGTTGGCTTCTCTAGCCTGAAGCATTCACGGAAATTCCCACATTGTCCAAGATGTCAGGGTGCCACGAGTGGGTGTTGGTACCAAGCAAGTGAGGGTGGAGGTGGGGCGGGGGTCGATTATGGTGTCTATGTGGACAACAGTGTATGGTGGTACTGTGGGGAGGCAGAGGGCTGAAAACGTCATTGGCCCCGCTGCAGAAGAGTTAAACAAAGGGATCGTTTAATAGAAACAGCCTTTCACCACAGGGCATTAAACATCTGTCTTCCTGAGGGGTTCAGAGTAATTCCCAAGCTCTGTGCCATAGCAAGGGCAAGGAAGATGGCGGCATCTGTGCTGCCTCCACTTCCACACCGCTCCATGATCTGGCACAACCTTGTAAACCGGATATTAAATACCAGCCAATGAAACCGCCTGGCTGCAGTGACCCTACAGGGACAGTAGGTAGGACAGGTTAGCAATGAGACAAACTAGGGTCAGGAAAGGCCAGCACTGCAGGCCGGACACCCTTTCATGGACCGCGTCTCAATGACGCACGCAGGAACCCATACATGCCTTAGAGATGTGTACACGTTATTGCAGGCGTCTAAGGTAATGGGTCCCTGTTCAAACCCTGGCCCCATTCAAGAGAAGAGAGACGCTCACCTTCAACCTAAGCTTTCTTAGGGGTCTGCAGTTTTAATGGTCAATTAAACCCTTTAAGGAGGAAGAGTGGCTCATTCAGCCCACAGACTGAAGTCAAACACAGAAAACTCTTCTATACCTCAACAAGGATCAGTTAATGAAATGAGGATAGTCGACATATGTTGAGGTCCTCGAAGAATCATTCTTGGTCGAAAGGAGTACTCCAGCTCCAAGGAAACTGAATTCTTAACTGTTCGCCGACGGCATCACTCTTTGGAACAATGGTGGTTATTTCAATCCTTGCAGCATGGTTCAGATTTGGGTAGCAACACAAAGTTTCCTCATTAGTAGAGAAAGGTGGCACACCAGTGGAACCCCTCTACCCACAATAATAATCCCTTATTAGTAAGAGCTTTGTACCAGACTTGCAGCATCCAAGCGATGTCATTACTAGGTGTTACTATCATCTAGTGCAAGGGTCTTCAGTTTACTATCTCAGGAGGGTGGAAAGCAGAGTTGGCTTTTAAGGATTCGAACTTGAGACATACAGCCCACTGGACGTCAGCAGTGAGCGTTTAACTGCTGCCATCTTGCATATCCTCTAGGATAGGGCTAAAACTGCAGCCCATTGGTCTCTGGCTCTAGTATTTCCTCCAGGTATCTGGTGATTGCCCTAACACTAGCCAAGGCTCAGTGAGGCCCCGGGCTGCTTCAATCTCCCTACCACTAGTCACAGCTCAGTGAGGCCCCAGGCTGCTTCAATGGCCCTAGCACTGGCCAAGGTTATGCGGCCAGGCTGCTTCAATCTCCCTACCACTAGCCACAGCTCAGTGAGGCCCCCGGGCTGATTCAATGGCCCTAGCCAGAGCTCAGTGAGGCCCCGGGCTGCTTCAATGGCCCTAGCCCAGGCTGTGCGGCCCTGGGCTGCTTCAATGGCCCTAGCACTAGCTACGGCTCAGTGAGTCCCCAGGCGCCTTTAGTGGCCCTAGCTAAGGCTCAAAGGTGCCCTGGGCTGCTTCCATGGCCCTAGCACTAGCCACAGCTCAGTGAGGCCCTGGAATGCTTCAATGGCCCTAGCAGTAGCTAAGGCTCAATGGTGCCTGAGGCAGCTTCCATGGCCCTAGCACTAGCCAAGGCTGTGCGGCCCTGGGCTGCTTCAAAGGCCCTGGCACTAGCTCAGTCTCACTGAGGCCCTGGGCTGCTTCAATGGCCCTAGCACTAGCTAAGGCTAAGTGGGACCCTGGGCTGCTTCAATGGCCCTCACCGAGTTTCAATGAAGCCTTGGACTGCCTAAAGGGCCCTTGAACCCTAGACTTTGAGGGGATTGTCAGCATTACTGTGCAGCACTCACCTGTTCCATTTTCGGTCACCGTGGTTTCAATGGACAGACTGTTCTGCAGGCCCGGGCGGTAAAACTGGTACTTCTGCAGGTTGATGGTTGTATTCATGGCTCCATCTGGTCCCAGCTAGAAAAGAGACAAGAGTTACATCTGGGTGATGCTCCCTGTGAACATCCATGGCCCATGTCCATTCTTTGGCACACTCTCACTCCTCAGCGACTCAAGGGGCTCAGTCAGTTCAGGCTAATAACAAACATTAGTTAGAAGCAAAGTAATGGTCTCAAAGTTAGAGATCTTTACAATTCTTGTCACTTGATGCAAAAACAATTAGGTGATGGAATACTTGAATTAATCTCAGTCACTGCCAATCACTGGGGCCACATTCCAATCCATCGTTTTTGGTCCACCATGCCACCTCAGTTTGGACCCAGCCATATGCAAATCTGCCTTGACCCTGCTCCACTGGGAGCAGTCCAGACCAAACTGCCAGCTCCTCCCTGAACCGGAACATAAGCAACCCAGGGCTGGTTTCTCCCTAGTTATGGGCTCCTCCGCCAGGTATAGCTGGGTTACAGCACAGTGAGCATAGGACCGACAAACTCTGGCATACTCGCCTAATGTAGAGAATCACACTAAAGTATACAAAACGTGAGGGAGGGAATGCTTGAATTAATCCTAGCCAATGGTCATCGCTCGGGGAGACAGGTATGCCCAGACGTGGTTCCCATGCACACGGTGTCACTGGAACCAAGCTAGATCTGGCTAATGAGCCCAGAACTAAGGCGCGACTGGTCCAGGGTGGCTTGTGTTTCATTTCAGGGAGGACCTGGGCTTTTAGTTCAGGCTGACTGTCCATTTGGAGCAGGGTCAAGACGGACTTGCATATGGCTGGGTCCAAACTGAGGTGGCATGGTGAGCAAAAGAATGATGGATTGGATGAGATGCCAAGCAATTGCCAGTGGTCGAGGTTAATTCAAGCATTCGTCCATTGCTGTATTATATACTTATTTAACGGTACTCAGTAAATCTGTGGTAATAACGCAGAGTTACAATTTCATTACCAAATTTTGATCAGTGGTATTATACTTTGAGTTTTTGAAACACATGGCTCTCATTCACTTTAGGTTGTCCACACTTATGTGCAGAGTAGTTACACGTCCAGTCTGATTGTGGTAACCAACATATAATTTATTACAGCATTCTTGTCTTTGAGAAGGCAGAACAGTATCAGTGGGAGGGGAGCATGGGAGCAGTCTGAGGGCCTGCCCAGATCTTGGCTCCTTCCCAGAGGGAGGGGGGAGGCTCGTGGGTGCCCAGGCACTTCGGTTGACCAGGGAGGTTGGCAGGACCAGCCTGCCTCACTTCTTGTGACAGACCCCACTTTGGAAGAAGAGGTCGGACGACCAGATTCATAAACAGACAGGGCGATGGAGACTGGAGGCAAGGGCAGGCTGTACAGGATCCCAGTAAGTAGGGGTAAACCAACAAGGGCATGCGCCCCGTTTCAGTGATAAAGAGGTTGACAAAGAGCAGCTAACTGGCAGGAGCCAAAGAGGGCGGTGGAGGAGTCTGGCACTCATGTATTTTTATCTTATAATGGACCAGAAAAAATAGAAACAGCAAAGTTCTCATTCGACTGAGGTTTAGCCCATCCTTGCTTCCAGGGTACCAGGATGAGATCCAATGATGAAGCATGAGTAGGGAAGGATCTTTAAAAGATTATGGTCCATCATTACTCCATATGCCCAAAGCAACAATCGGAGTATCTTTGTGGTAAACGCCTTACTAACGTCGATAAGTGGACGGCAGTCTTTACAATCTATGCTAGTCGCCAGCGAGTAATGATATGGATGTGCTAGAGATGGCAGGCATAGTTCAGCCCTGGCATTGCTACAGTCCGATCTATAACAGCAAAATCCAAGCCATGACAGGACCCGAGTAACAATCGGTGGTTGTAATTCATGACAGCGACTGGACCCATGCCCACCATGCGTACAGGAAGAGTGTAACTGTAGCCGATAACCATTTCTGCCAGGCGCCAACCCCAGAGGGTTGGAGAGTGTGAGCAGACTGGAAGTAGGAGTCCACTGATGTCCGCTACAGGTACCCCTCCCATTTCTGATACAATTGTCCTAAATGCAGGGGTGTGCACTCCGCTATCCACTCTTAATAAAGGACAGGGCATGGGAAGGCAGCAGAGGTTGGGGGTTCGTGGGAACAGACAATTCAGGAAAAAAGGAAAGCGGACATTAATTCAGCATTCGGTTTGCTGCCAATACACCTGGAGGATTTCCATCTGCTAGGCATTCAATTTAAAGGGCAATGCTGCATCGACAAAGCAGAGGTTGGGGTGTTCCCAATCTTTGAAAGGTTTAGCACCTTCCGCCAGTGGGTGGTGAGACAGTGTCGAGGTCAGAGCAGCGGCTACACTACCTTGAATACTTCTTGATAGCAGCCATGATGGAGGAATGCAAGAGACTAGGAGGACGCTGGTGGAGAAGCAGGCACCTTTCTCTCTCAGGGGTGCCAACGGTATGCCAGATGCCTCTTGTATGTGCTGGGTTTTCTAGGTATCGATCTGCACTCTGCGGCAGTGGTGCCACACTTGCCAACACACCAACGATATTAAGGCACACACCATTGAGGTGGTGGGTGAAGAAAATGCAAGTTAATTGAGGCTCGTGCAACAGTTTTTGGCCAACTGAGCTTTGCCTGAAAAGTTGAGGCGCCGGGCAGGTGGTTGGAGGCAGATGGTGTTTTCAACGAGGGGGACGAATAAACACATCACAGAATAAGGACTGCGAAACAGTGAGGATGGGCATGCCGCTCTGGCTGAGATTACTGGACCTTTACAATGGAGCGACTTAGTGGTGCAGGATGGCCAGGTGAAGAACACTGTGGAGATTTTCGGATGCTTCTAGTGCGTGTGAGTTTGTTCTGCATTGTTTGGTTGTTGGTGTGTGGAGCAGTGGCCTGAAGTGTGGTTGGTGAGGTCCCATAGCATTGAATTCCTGAAAATCTTTCCAGTTGTCCTGGTGGTGCATTTGTGGAACCAGGAGTTTCAGAAAAGGAAGCTAATGCTAGTGGTGCCGAAACAGTGGTTTATGTGACGAACATGTTGACAGCGAGGAACGAGTAGGTGTATTGTTTGAGAGCTGGTGTGGATGTGTTTGCACAGGAAAATATTGTCCTGGTTGAGGCACATTCATGCACTGGACAATGAGGCAGCGGACAGGTTCTCGTTCACAGCGGGCAAGATTCCATGGTGTGGCCCCAGAGGCAGACTTGCAGATTACGGTGGCACTGCGAGAGTTGTGGAAGAGAAGATTATAATGGTGTGGTGACTGGCTGAGAAGTCATTGGCATCACCCACTAGGAGGCCATAGAGGCAGGCGCGAGGGAGCTCCCGCTCTCTGGAGTGAGGAAGAATGAGAGGCTTGGTGGAGAGGAGATAACTTCCTAGTGTGCCAGAAAGGATAAGCACTTGTCACCATTTCAGAAAGAATTGTAGGGAATAACCATCTGCAGGAAGGATTTCTGCGGGGTATGAACCAGGCGGAGGTGTGTAGGGAGGAGGAGTTGGCGTGAGATGTAGCCAATTACGGTGGAAGTATTGAAAGAAGTCATAGGACAGGAAAGACTCACATGCATGTCAGACGGGGAATTTAGTTTGTTTAGACAAATATGAGAATTTGGGTTTGGAAGTGCAAAATGGATAAATATACATGTCCTAAAAGCATCTCAAATATAGCCTTAGCGTCTGCTGTAGCGGGCTCTACTAGCTATTAAAGGCCCGCTCCAGCGTTAAAGGCCCAATCAGAAGTCAGGCTATTCGAACCGTCCGTCCTCTTGGGGCAGCATCGTCTGATCAGTCAATACAAACGCCTCTTGAAGCTGGAGGGGCTTGAAATGCCCTCGGGCTCCGCGAGGCCTTTGTCAAACATTGGAATGTTGGAGCTCCGGGCTACTACCAGACACTCTAGGCCGGAGCACACCATGGTCTTTGAATGAGCGCCCAACATTCACTTTCAAATAAGGAGCCTATTTTTTAGATCTCCAAGACTAGGTGAACAGGTTACAATGCATAGCCCTCAATTGTGCATGAATGAAATACGTAGCTTATTAATATTGGTGCGAGCTCCTTGCTGCTGGAGAGCTGCGTTCAGGACAGGCATATTTCGGCCTGTTGTGTCGTCTTCTTTACATTTGTAGATAGGAGACGGATCGGCTTTGGTACATCATTTACGGTTTAGACGTTCAACAAGTCTTATGTAAATATAGAGTCAAAGTTTCTCAGCATAAATGGGATCCATTTTTGTGATGTCTTTGAATAGCCTGCTTATTTCTATCATTTTTTTGTTCAACAGCCCTGAGGAAGTTTGTGTGTATAGGAACGAAACGCGTTGACGGTTTCATCTAGAAGAATCAATAGTTGAAACAAAAAAAAAGGATCATTTTTGGATCCTTGATCATGACCTTTGACCCTTTCATCGGAATACTTACGAAGTATTCTTCCCCTCCAAGAGTCTGCCTCATAGCTGACATTTACCACCGGTTCACAGCAGGTGATAATGTAAGGGTGAATCCCATGGGGCTGGAGTACCATGTGGCCCTGAGCCAGGTAACACCGTGTGGCAGCCAGGGCAGAGGGCGGACTGTGGCCTCCATGCGGCAGAGGTGCAGATAACAGATCCAGAACCCGCTCCACCACCGACCCAGAACCGGCTCCACCGCCGACCCAGAACCCGCTCCACCTCCGACCCAAAACCCGCTCCACCGCCGACCCAAAACCCGCCGACCCAAAACCTGCCGACCCAAAACCCGCTCCACCGCCAACCAAGAACCCGCTCTAACGCCGACCCAAAACCCGCCGACCCAGAACCCGCTCCACCGCCGACCCAAAACCGGCAGACACAGATCCCCACTCCACCGCAGACCCAGATCCCCGCTCCACCGCAGACACAGAACCCCGCTCCACCGCAGACACAGAACCCCGCTCCACCGCAGACACAGAACCCCGCTCCACCGCAGACACAGATCCCCGCTCCACCGCAGACACAGATCCCCGCTCCACCGCAGACACAGATCCCCGCTCCACCGCAGACACAGATCCCCGCTCCACCGCCGACCCAAAACCGGCAGACACAGATCCCCGCTCCACCGCAGACACAGATCCCCGCTCCACCGCAGACCCAAAACCGGCAGACACAGATCCCCGCTCCACCGCAGACACAGATCCCCGCTCCACCACAGACACAGATCCCCGCTCCACCACAGACACAGATCCCCGCTCCACCACAGACACAGATCCCCGCTCCACCACAGACACAGATCCCCGCTCCACCACAGACACAGATCCACGCTCCACCACAGACACAGATCCACGCTCCACCACAGACACAGATCCACGCTCCACCACAGACACAGATCCACGCTCCACCACAGACACAGATCCACGCTCCACCTTGGTTCGTGATACCGCTCACTGCAGAAGCCAAGTGTCCCTGGGTTCTCTTCCAAGTGCCAGTCTGCACTGAAAACTATCACAAGAAGGGCTGACCCACTGCTCAGGAGACCACTCACCACTCCTTCGATGACCTCGCAGATTCCGCCAGCGGCCAGGTTGCACGTCTGCTCCGGTTTCCAGGAATTGGGCTTCCTGCAGACGGTCAGTTTGACCTTTCCAACCAGGGGCTGGCCAAAAGTGTAGCTGTAATAAAGGTGAAGAGGGTTTAGACTGGACAATCATATGCACAAGAGCACACGCGCAAGCATTCATTCTTAGAGCTGCAGTAACAAACGGTAGTCTGCAAATAAATCCGGATTACAAATTGTGCGGTAATCCCGCAATTTGTCACCCCAAGTGGTACGGGTATGCCCAGACGTGGGTCCTGTGCTCACTGCACCACTGGATTCAAGCTATCCTGGCTGATGAGGATTGATACCCCGAAACAGGACCCAGGATGCTTGGTTCCGGTCCAGGGAGTACCTGGGCTTGCAGTTCAGGCTGGACTGTTCCCATGGGGCACAGGGTCAAGACATATGCATATGGCTGGGTTTAAACTGGAATAGCATGGGGAGGAAAATAACGATGGATTTAGGCAGAGATCTGACATGGGGTGAGTATTTGACATTGTTCAGCATTACAGCCAACAATTGTTTTTTTGCAATTTGTACCTGGACTAATTTACCCAGGTAAATCCTGGCAAGGGTATGTGTGGGGAAAATGGTGCAGATTCCAAGTTTTGCTGCAACACCAGCGTGGACAGCATGAAAATGAGCAGCGACCAGTGTGTAGCATGTTTGTGCAGGTTTAAACATGTGGGTAAACCATACGTGAAACATGCGGTTAAACCACAGAAATGAAGCAGTCGCAACACTTAAGTGAATAGATACTACAGCATCTTGGCGTAAAGTCAGGGCCACACTACAACCAGCAAAAGACTAATACAACCAAGGAAAGGCACCAGAACCTCGCGTGGTAATGTTGCCATCAGCATGGAGTGAAAGACTGAGGGTAAGGGAATGAGTGTCACTGGTAGGAAGGAGCCTGGGACTAATGAAAGCGCCCAGAAGCTCTACTTGAGGTGCAGCTAAGAGCTGGAGTCCGGCAGGAGAGCAGCGGGAGCGGTCCTTCGATGATGGGTGGTCAGGGGCGCGTGCCCTCATGGCCCCCCCAGAAGGACCCGAACTGGTTAGTGAGGCAGCTGGCAGGCTCAGTCTGAATGTGTGATCTAGCATCAAGAAGATGGGCCTCAAGGCACTCAGGGTGAATCGCTGTAATGTCGGAGTAATTTGAGCACGTAGATGGGGACCCCTGCTCAGGGGGACGATAGTTACTCTGTGGGTCCCATTCTCTCCACACGGACCCATGGAGCCTTCCCTGCACCCAGAGGGGGCTTCAGGGGGCAGGGATAGGTTCCTCCATCTCTAGCGGATGTGCCCCGGGTACCACCATGGCCAATTGGCCAATGAAGGCTCATGACAAGGTGGGTAGCAGGCCTCTTTCCAATAACAGGAGGGATGGAGGGAGACGTACTGTTCACCCCTGGTGGAGAACAATCCTGCCTTGGTGAGACAAGGGAGGTTCAGTGGAGGCAGGTGCCGGTGCTCTTCAGTGCCTGCGGAGTGACCCACCGCCACGAGGAAGAGCCATGGTTACCCAGAAGCCTCGAGGGCCCGCGGGCATCGGACTGATGCTTGGGGTATTGTATGTGGGGTGCCCTGTGCTGCAGGGTGCATCTGGGTACCGGCAATGTCTGAAGCTGCCCCTAGCCAACATGCAAGGAATGTCAGTGAGGTTTATGCACACCCTAGGTTTACAGTCTACCTCCTAGTAGGCCTCTGTCAGCAGGGAGGTAGAACCGAAGCGGATTTCTGACCACCCTGCCCAAAGTGCATTTTAAGGAACCAGCCCTGTCTCTCCGAGTCTCTCCCCAAACCCTAAGCGCCCTCCTCATGTGGGCCGCCCTTACATACTGGGAGAGGATGTGGTGCACTGCACCAGGGTGGGCTGAGCAGGTGAGCTCTGGCATTTCTTTGAAGCTGCCACAGCAACGAGGCGAAGGAAGGTTCTTAACTTGATTTAGAGTTCAGAGGTAACTGGAAATCAGGCAACTTCTGTGGACAAGTCTTACTGAGGATGGTTTTAAATGCTCTCAAAGCACTACCCTGCACCCAGCTGCTTTTTATTTTGGAATAGACTCGATAGATTGCCAATTAATTTGTAATGTTCCTGCATTTAGGTTTGTGGACTTCTTTCCTTTGCACATTGTCTTCCTGCCACAACACCCTGCGTCCTCATTCGTCATGCTGCTTGTAACTCATGTCTTCTTTCTACAATTGTAAGGGTTTATAAGTACCCTCACAATAAAGATAATTATTATTTTCTAAGAGGTGGACTACTCTGGGTGCGCCCTCCCCCCACAAGGCCACCCCTCGAACAGAGGGGGTTCAGCTTTCGGCCTCTGCTTCTTGCATGGACTTTCTTCATAATATGAAGATTTTCAGCCCCTGAGGGAGAGCAGTACAGGAGAGAGCGGAGCTGGCAGAGAGGAACATTAAAAGTCCTCTGCACAAGGAGGCGGCGGCGGTTGGGAACAGACGGACATGGCGACCGAGGTTAGTAAGGAGTCAGGTCTTACAATAGGGGCTATAGGATCGTCTCCCCTCCTCCCCATACACACCCTTCATTTTACCTGCTTATGCAAGCAGCCATGCTCTACTGTCCAAAGATCTGACAGTGGGCTTTAAAGGGAACCACATTTGGACATTCTGCCCCCCCTCAACTTCCAGTATCTCGTATCTGCGTGCCAGCTCCCCCAGGGACAGTCCTCCTGTCCAGCTTGCCAGAGTCCACCGCCCTCTGCTGCCTTCGGGTTGTACCTTCACTGCTCGTTTCCTGCCTTGTTTTCTGTTCACTTCTGACCTTTATTTTGCCTCTTTCTGCTCATGTCTTCCCTCTTACTGCCGTGTCCCTCCTCCCTCCACCCCGCAGTCCTTCAAAGACACTGATAACTCAAGACCCAGCTCTAGGGAGATGTTGCATCCACAGCGCCCAGATACTCCTAGGGGTAACAGTGCTGCGCTATATAAATGCTGATGGTTTGAAAGTCAGAAGAAGCAGATTCCTTGCTCAACCAGCGCTAACATTGACATGCACCAAATGTTGGCCAGTGTGTGGTCGGTTGAGGCCCATGGTGGTGGCCAGTGAGATCGCATACATCTTTTAATCAGTGGATTTATAGGAGCCCAACCTGGCCCGGGATCAGTTCTGGTGGTTTCAAGGTTTTACTTATGGGTTTCCACCACGTTGGAGCCATTGTCCGATACTGTACGTACCTTCCAGAGACGCTCAGAGGTAAACTTTCAGCAATGAAGGATGCGGATTGTGGGGCCTCCATTTTAACAGAGAACTTGGGTGGAACTAAGGAAAAAAAATAAAAACAGACGCACATTACCAACATATACATTGACGTGCCAAGCTGTAAAATGTAGCAACAAAACTTGCAGTCCCGAGAGCGATGTCCACTTTACCCAGCAACCACAGATTGCCCAACCCCTCTCCCACACTACACCCAGCCAATCTCTGCAGAAAAGTTTGGCTTTATTCCTATATTGGTTTGTGCCACTCCCACCACGATGCACTATCACCAGTGATAAAAGGAACCCCCCCCCCGCCCCTTGTTCTCAAGGAAGTCCCTCGATGGACCCATGCAGCCCCCACACTTTGCTCACCCCCCCCCCCCCCCGCCCAGCCTGCACCAATGCGTGCCATATGGTGTCCAAACCCCCAGCATTTCTAGGAGGCTCAAATGTTCTGCCAAAAAGTGTGACCTGGATATTGACCGTCATGTGATATTATCCAAGCGAACATGCAAACTCAGCTGTGCTGAAAACCTACAAACATGCCAGTTTGGGAAACCCATGCAAACTGTACACGATAGCCCATTACCAATGCCCAGAAACAAAGAAAGCAAGAGGAGAACGCCTTGCAGACGGGTGACTCACCCTACACAACACCTACCTAGTCTTTCACTTCAAAGAACTCGTTGAAAGGACACTTCTCGTACTCACTCCAAAAGACCAGTAAACGCGATGCTTACCATACTCTTACTTGGGAGGACTCGTAGATGTGACACTAACTGAACCATTTCACCTCTGAGGACTTGTAGACCTTACATTTGTTGTACCCTTTCAATTAGGAGTTCTCGTAGATATGAGCTATTGTACTCATTCACTTCCAAGGACTTGCAGGTGCGACACATACTATACTCACATTTCTAAGGACCTGTAGAATGGACTCTTACCGTTCTCTCAATTCCAAGGATTCATAGATGTGACTCTTACCGTACTCTCTCAATTCCAAGGATTCATAGATGTGACTCTTACCGTACTCTCTCAATTCCAAGGATTCATAGATGTGACTCTTACCGTACTCTCTCAATTCCAAGGATTCATAGATGTGACTCTTACCGTACTCTCTCAATTCCAAGGATTCATAGATGTGACTCTTACCGTACTCTCTCAATTCCAAGGATTCATAGATGTGACTCTTACCGTACTCTCAATTCCAAGGATTCATAGATGTGACTCTTACCGTACTCTCAATTCCAAGGATTCATAGATGTGACTCTTAACGTACTCTCACTTCAAAGGATGTGTAGACGTGACTCTCCATATTCTCACTTCAAAGGACACGTAGACGGGACTCTTACCACACTGTCTCTTCGAAGGACTTGTCTCTTACCACACTGTCACTTCGAAGGATGTGTAGACGGGACTCTTACCACACTGTCACTTCGAAGGATGTGTCGGCGTGACTTACCATATTCTTGGACTTCGAAGGAGGAGTAGGTGGATTCCCCGGACACAGTATCGGCCTGGATCTGGTAATACCCAAGCTGAGGTTCATCAATAATCTTGTATTCGAAGGATGCGTAGCTGTTCGTAGTCTCCACATTACGCTGCTGCATGAGACGGTTTCCAGAGGGGTCCTATAGACACGAGGGAAAGTATGAGAAAGGGCTTACACTATGTCAGAGGTGAAAGGAGAATATAGAATAGCACATAAATGAGAGTTACTCAAATGATAATAAAACATTTGAGGAAGGAGCGCTGGAAGTAGAGAAAAGAAGCAATGACAACTCATAGTTAGACACTGGAGACCAGATTCGCAAGGTCACACGCAAGTTCAATTTACTCCTGCTACAGCCGGTCTGATCTTCAAACCGGTCTTTCACCTGGAAAAGGATCTGCTGACATGAAGATTAGGCTAGTAGATCTTTGGTGGGCAGGGGATGGGTGTTGTGGCAGGAGGGCCGCAGAAAGCTTGATAACACCACAGGACACAGTATTCCCAGGGATGTAATGATCTACAAAGATTCGAGAATGTGAACAAACAAGTCAGATGTTCACTCCGGGCATGGGTGGAGTGAGCGCCTTTGCAGGGCGGGGATGGGTTCGGATTCCACAAATGTTAGGGAGGAAGAGGAAAAAAATATTAAGGAGTGTACCTTCCTCTTGTAGAGCAAAGAAGTTAGTAAAGCAGATCATACTTGCTCAGGGGGATTTGTTCTTGTGGAAAATCGAATCGCAGAAGACTTTCGGTAGTTGGCGGGCGGGGCAAAGTGGTTACATTTCCAGCTGTAAAAGGGATATTGGAGTTTTCCTTGTGCACTGGGTTTGGGAGCCTTATGGCTGACCCCGTTTCAAGAACCCTCACTGCTGTGACAGTTTGTTCTGCATAAGCCTAGCATCATGTACATTCATGAAGCAGGACAGGTTCATGTAGGGAACCAGTGGGGCACTGGTGCGTCACAAATGTTTCAAAGTTTCTATGGGGCAGTGGGGGTGAACCCCAACACCCAGGGACAAAGTAAGGCTTGTCTGACAGTACTAAAGTATAGAAACAGTTAGTTGGTGCCCATAGAAGCCCATCGATTTATGGGGAAGTTGTGATTTAAAATGCCCTATTTTAAACATTTTATTTCAGAATTGAAAATTTGAAGACAAACCCACATTTCCCTAGAGAGTCAGGCTTCCTGGTGCAGTGTGTGGGAGGCAGGTAGGCCCCACCATTTTCAACGTTCACTAGCTGCAAGTGTCCCTGGCTTATGAAAGATGGACCTTGTCATGATCGCCGGGTATCCAAGGCAATATCACAAAAAGTGCCCTGGTGGGCAGCAAATATGTGCCGCACTCCATGTAACCCGGGGTCAAGGACTCATGCAAATCGGTACACTTTGCGTTTGTGCACGTGCCATGATATAACATAACGTGCATTTGTAAGTGTGCATTCACCCAGAAGGGTATCTTGGTGCTGAATAACAGATGTTTGTTACCCAACTTGATGGTACTCATTTCATTGACTTGAGAAGGATCACAGGCAGAGTGGACCTGCCAGGACTTGATCCTGTGACCATGATGTCAAACACAGACCCCTACAGTGGATGCATTAGCCCAGTAAGGCACCAGATGAGTGCAGATGCAAAGAACCTGTCAAGAGGTGGGTACTAGTGTGCCAAATAGGTGGTGGGCAGTCAGTGCACAGCACGCTAGTGAGCTCTTTGGGAGGGAGAGGACACAGTGGATGCCAGGGACACCCCTGTAATTTCCCTAGGAGGGAGGGGTATGGTAATGCACTGTACCCAACAGTAGGGGGCGCCTTTTCCTCTCTCTTCCAATTGAGCCTAGTCCGTCTCTAGTAAAAGGTGCACCTGCCTTTCATAACCGCTCTCCGAAGCGAATGCACGAACTGCCAGAGTTCAACCCTACGCTCAGGGCAGTGCATTTCTTTTTTGGTAATGAAGTGCACGGTCCTAGTCTTCGCCAGGAACACCCAATTAAGTAATTCAGGTCCTCATATGTGTCTTTATCATTAACAAGAATATCAGATTTTGAACGGGTGTTCACACCAGTTGTCATTTTTTTAAGACTAGACTGCTGTCAAATGAGTACAAAGTATGCCATTATGTTATTTAATACGGTTTTTAGGTGTAGCCTAGGCAGCGCTTGCTCGGTCTTGGAGATATGCCGTATTCAGTATATGGCATTAAGCTCCGCCCATCTTTACAATTGGCTCCTCTTCTTTGTAAAGGATGGGTTTTGATTAGTCAGTAGGCTTAGTAGTGGCGTAACGAAACTTGAGGGAGCCCATCTGCAAAGTGCATGAAAGGGGCCTCCTCCAACCACACTCAGGAGCTCTGCTGACAGGGTACTGGGCTGGAGGCCCCCCCCTGGGGCTACTGCGGGGGCCTGTGTTATACCCCTGCGCCTTAGTACCTTCCTCTCCTGTTACCTCCTATAAGGACAGCCCCTCTTAGATGTGTCCTTACTCTGTAGCTTTCATTAGCCGTTTGAGAGAACCATTTGCTTAATGTACATAGCACATATGGGACACCAGTTTTAGCAATGGCCGCCGCTTCTGGTTTCTATTTGCAGCACGCCATGTGTGCTTTCACAATGGCTACCCAGATTCATTTTTGTTACCAATGGCTGTGGTGTTTGATATTTTCACAAAGCGTGGCTCGCCTGAATTCCACCTTTGCGGACACAATAACCAAGTAGGAGCGTGCGGTAGCAGTGCGAGGAGGCGACAGCAGTTGCGCAAGGACATGGAGGGCACACTGGGCGGCTCTGGACGCTGGATCTTCTCCACGCCATCCCTGCAGGGCAGGTGCAGCTCTTGGGAAGCTTCAGGCTGCTCACAAGGTGAGTGCCACTCTGGCTGGCGTCTTTTGTACTGTACCATCACAGACTGACAGGACGCTTCAAACCTCCCATTAGAAACCAGTCAATGAGGGTCTCCTGAACCTGCACAGCTGTGGTTTAGGAAAGACCTCTACATAGTTTGTGTGAAGAGGGAAATGAGCATTTTGCCTCACTGCAGACTCCAATTTACATGTTTATTGTCGAACTCCATGAGAGCGCATGTTAATCTAGCAAGCAGTCGCCCTTCCTCCCGTGTCCTTACTTGCAGCCGCCTCCTACACCGAGGCTGCTTCAACTCGCCCACTGCCCCCATCAATGCACTCCAAAGGCTTGCATCTTCCAAAGGCGTCAAATATTTAATTGAAGTTACTCACAAGAATGAGACAAGAGCGCGTGCGTGTATATGTGCGGGTGAACGCCTCCATGCATGTGTGTCTGAGTGTGCACATGTGCGTAGTGTATGTAGGAGTGCCTGCATATGTGTGCTTGTATATGTGTGTAAATGTAGATCCTCTTGTTAATGCTGCATGTGCAGGCTTGCTTATGTGCACGTCTGTGCGCGTGTCTGTATGTGCTCATCGGTGCATGCATGTGTGCATGAGTGCGTGTACGTATGCTTTTGTGGTTGCATCGATCTGTGTATACGGCTGCAGGTGGCTGGGTTTCCAAAGGTGTGCCTTGTCTGTGTATGCTTGTTTCTTTGCATCTGTGCTTCCACGTTTGTGTGTCTGTGCATCTATGTTCATGTTGAAGGTTTTTCTTTTTATTGTTCATAAAAGGCCCAGGGGGTGGGTGAGAGCGCTTTACTAAGAACAAGATCTGTGACAACTACTGGCTGGGGAAGGATTAACCTCATTAGTACCAGTTTAGTACTGGACCTCAACAATCCGCAACTGTACGGTGGCAGATTCAGCTTTGGAGAGACCATGCCAGTGCCCGGCACCGCGGGTCAGGCTTTTTTGCTTTCCTTTGAGCTCCGATGCGTTTGTTGTTATCGGAGATTATGGATTATGTGTCATGTTTGTGAAATACAGAGTCCTGTTTGAAATGATCTGGCTTCATGAGCACATCATTCCATTGTTGTTACTTTTTTTCCAGCCAGCATGTTACTCTCGTCTCCGCTCCCTCATAACCTGTTCCCCATGGTCTGGTGCTCCAGCGCCTCAGGGTCATATGAATGGCAATAGCGCTATGCAAATATCATCACTCCACTGCATACAGAAGACAGTAAAAAACATTGTCATTTCAACAGCAAGAGCTCCAGCCTTCACAAATGCGAGGCCTATTGCATTGCAAATGCTTGTTTGATTACACCGTGAATTAACGAATGAACCATATCCAGGCACATATACACAGGGATAGAGGCGCTCGTGCCCAGAGCCCCCTATCCACACTCTAGACCCCCAAGTGAAGGCCTCACTGCAGGAGGTGGTTTCACAGCCTCAACGTGGGCACCCCACCATCACAGACCATCTCCCTGGAGGTGTTCACACCAATACAAGTGAGGGAAGAATAAAAACTTACACGCAATTCCACCATGGAGAACTGGAAGAGAAAAGAGAAACATTCAGTTTAGCAACCCATGAAGGAGGCATACCTAAAAAAGACAGGATTGCTGAAAAATGAGAGACCTCATTCAAGAGGCAAACAACGGTCACTCTATTAAGCATCATATAAGAGTCACCAGCTCTTAAATATGGTTTAGCAGTGGTCATTTTTATACCAAGTACTGATGAAGGTTAACGGGAGATTGATGCCCCACCCCTAAAGAGAACTCCCTGGCCCCAAACACCCCTGGCCCCAAACAACCCTGGCCCCAAACACCCCCTCGCTTAAACACACTCTTACTCACATGCATGCACACAACATGCATTTAAAAAAAGATTCATTCGTTCATGTCCGTAATAGTGAAGAATAAAATATTATTCACCATTAGTGGAATAAAAACTTTACGGAAACAAGGAAAGTGGTGCCGCAACAGACATCCAGAAGGAGCCCTTATAATCCCGGCACTGATTTTGCCACTGAGAGGCCAGGGGTCGCAAAGGCAGTGCCAGGGGTCGCAAGGAGCAAGCCGGGGGGGGGGGGGGGGGGCGCAGCTCCATCCCCTAAATGACACCGATGGGTTAATTGCTTAGAACATTTTGCTGGAGAAGGTCCTGAGTAGGGTTAGGGGATGACCATACTGAGGAGGGTGCGATGGGATCTCCATGAGAGACCTTACAAAGGATGGGTGTGGGGTCTTGTCTTCATAGGCGGGGGCTTTGAGGGCAGGTCCTTGGTAGGGCTATGAGAGGAGGCACAACGGATCTCCATGAGAGACCTTACAAAGGATGGATGTGGGGTCTTGTCTTCATAGGCGGGGGCTTTGAGGACAGGTCCTTGGTAGGCCTATGAGAGGAGCGCAACGGATCTCCATGAGAGACCTTACAAAGGATGGATGTGGGGTCTTGTCTTCATAGGCGGGGGCTTTGAGGACAGGTCCTTGGTAGGCCTATGAGAGGAGCGCAACGGATCTCCATGAGAGACCTTACAAAGGATGGATGTGGGGTCTCCATAGGCAATGGTCTGGAGGGAACCAAAGATGTTGGGGAGCTCAGCGTGTAATAGGAGGTCACATCCTGTCCACCCGGGCGGGGGGGGGGGGGGGAGCGAGGGCATATTATAGAGTGCCAGGTACATGGTGATGTGGGATGGGCTGTACCTTCCTGGTGAAGCAGTGATTAAGGTCATTGCACCGGTGGTCTGTGTGGGACCAGCCGGACAGGAGGCTCCAGGCTGCTCCGCATTTACTTCCTTGAGGACCAGGTGAGCGCAATAGACCAAGTCACGAGCCCTGCGCCTGTCCAGTTGGGAAGTAAAGTACATTAAATATTTCACTAAACATTTGTTATGTCCCGTTGATGTTTCAAGCACCCAAGTGGCAGGTGAGAAGAGACACTGGACAAGAACCTGCCAGGTGTGCAGGCTCCAAAGGGAGCCTTTTGGGCAACTGTGCAATCGTTTCAAAAAGGCATCTTGCCCAACGGATTATTAGAAGTGGTTACATTTAGTCTCCATTACTTTTCTCACAAGGAATAGGGTAGGGTGGGATCAGCCATCACGGGCCAACAAGGTCATTGCTGTACCCCAAAATATAAGCACAAACCTCTAAACACGTCCACTGACCCTGCAAGAGAGCACCAGCATTCAGGAGTAAAACCACACAAGTGTCCAAGGAGACAGTGGGTGGCTCCAAAATGGAGGCTGTCTGGCCTTCTGCTCTGAATGCCTCTCACCCGACTGTTTACACAGAGACCATCGTTAGAGGCTCTTTTCTGGGTACCGAACCGCAGTCTCAAGTGACAGTGGTTCTTGGCATCCTGACTGCTGTGGCTGCAGCTCAAGATGTGCTTTCCCTCGCTTTGAACTCTGCTTTACCTCACTTTGAACTCTGCTCCTGAAATGGAGCCATCTTGTCCCAGTCTCTGGTACCAGCCAACCCTCAAGAGACATCCACAGGGGATGCTGAATCTTGCTTTCATTTCCCAGTCAGAGCAGAAAGGTTCTCACACTCGCAAATTACACCTCACTCCACTCCCCCATTACTACTCACCAGGGGTGTCCAAGATAAAGGTACTTACAATAACATAACGTGTATTTGTAAAGAGCACGTTCACTCAAGGGTATCTTGACGCTGAACAGGTGTTTGTTACCCAACTCAACGGTACTCGTTTGATCGACCTCAGAAGAATGATAGGCTGAGTGGACCAGCTGGGATTTGAACCTGTGACCATGAAGTTGAACATACCCCCCCTCCGGTGAACACATTGGTCCACTCAGCCACCAGTCTAGGCTAGGTCACATCCAAGGGCTCTAAACCGAACTAAACTTACACTGGCAGTAGTTATCCTGAAAATCTGGCATAGATCCAGCCCTCCTAGACCCATCATGGACACCCCTGCGCTACACAAGTAGTATCACACCAACAACGGGAATAAAAACCCCCTTGGCTTAGGCTGGGGATCTCAGACTCACCGTTTCTTTAATCGGAAATAAAGTGCCGTTCAAACAAATGACACGAAATTTCACTGTGGAGAGAAAACAGAAAAAGGTTTAAAGGGAATTCACCAGGATAGCGCCTAGAACAACTGCACCGCACTGCATATTTACGATACAAAGCTAGGACCAGTGTCACCGGACAGAACATTCCCAAAAAAGGGTCACCACTCCCTGGTGGACGGACCCACAGTAAACAGAACGAACAGGCTTCACCTGTGAGGAATCTGAGTCGATGGAACAAACAACCAGTGGGGTGTCAGAGTGGGGTGTCAGAGGAGTGACATAACCACCAGGGAGCTATAGTAAAGGGGTGAAAGGTATGGCTTTGCAAACAAAAGCTCTAAACCGTTGTAGGCTTTGAGTGGATAGTTGAGACTACGATAATATGGGGACCTGATTCAAAGGGGCCCCTGCAATCGCGGCGGAAGCCCCGCAGTCGTAGGGGTGCCTCCGCACTGGCAGCGGAAGCCCCACAGTCGTAGGGGAGCCTCCGCACTCGTGGTGGAAGCCCCGCAGTCGTAGGGGAGCCCCTGCACTCGCGGCGGAAGCCCCGCAGTCCTTAGGGAGTCCCCGCACTGGCAGCGGAAGCCCCGCAGTCCTAGGGAAGTCCCGGCACTGGCAGCGGAAGCCCCACAGTCCTAGGGGAGTCCGCGCACTGGCAGCGGAAGCCCCGCTGTCCTAGGGGAGTCCCCGCACTGGCAGCGGAAGCCCTGCAGTCCTAGGGGAGTCCCCGCACTGGCAGCGGAAGCCCCGCAGTCCTAGGGGAGCCCACGCACTCGCAGCGGAAGCACTGCAGTCCTAGGGGAGCCCCCGCACTCGCAGCGGAAGCCCCGCAGTCGTAGGGGAGCCCCCGCACTGGCGGCGGAAGCCCCGCTGTCGTAGGGGAGCCCCCGCACTGGTGGCAGAAACCCCGCAGTCGTAGTGGAGTCTTCGCACTTCTGCAGAGATCCCCACCCTGGATGCGGAGCCTCCCCCTACAACTGTCAGGCCTTCACCACGAGTGCCCTTTGTGGATCAGGCTCTGTGCGTTTCCTAGGTCTGGCCTAGAGAAAAGTTTTGCAGCCTCACGTAAACCATTTCATAAATAATAATAATGTACAGTCCTCTTCATCCATTGTTCTGTTGTGCCATTCACATTTTGCTTCCACCCATCATGATGCGCGTCAGCGATGGACGCCATTTATCCGATCACGTGCACACTTCTGCCCCTATAGAAGCGCACTTCAGAGGCAGTGCCGAGTGCACAGTACTTCATTTTGTAAATGATTCTATTTGGGTGTTTGCATTTATTAACACTTTATTTTTCCTTGTGTGGTTCATCGTCATGTTCCAGTTCCAGAGATTCAACGCCAATAGAACCTTTAGGAATAATATTTTCATGGTGATGTGCATTAAAATTAAAAATGGTTCTACGCCTGGTCTAAGTTCGCCTGCCAGCTAGGGACCACCCAGACTGAACAGTGTAATTTAAATTTTTATTGCAAGCACAGATCCACTACTTTAGGGGGGACGGAGGGTTTCTAGGTTCGCTTTTGAGGCATATGCTGGCAATACTATACCCACTGCACCAGCTTGCCAGAACTACTGCTTGGCTGATGCCCGTTTCTAGTAAGGTCAGAGCAGCAGGCAGCGCGAGGTCTCGCCTTGTGCTGTGAAGCACATAGTCAGCATACCATTAGTTCTTATTGTCACTCATTTGCTTAGCTTCTCTTCTCTCTTCCCTGAAGCATGGCCCAAGCACGTGTTTTTCCCCCTCATCTTTGTCATCCACTTTCTTTTATTATGTAAGAGTTTCAGGATTATTCCTGGACGTGCAATGTGCTTTCTTACTTCCAACACAGTCACAGCCTTCTCATTTATGCTGCTTCCCCCCTTTTGGCTGTCTCTATTGATGCTTTAGTTACTTACACCCACAACTGTACTACTCTACGCCATGGGGTTTATACTTTTTGAAAAGCTGCTGTAAGGTCCAGGAGATGGTGTGGTGTTTAGGGTCACGTGTGGGTGACACGATTACTTGTTTGCTTACTTTATGCATCTTCCATGGTTATTCAAGTGCCGCATAAAGCAAGTAATGAATTGAAAAGCTGGGACTCTGTAGAGTATCAGAGGAATTCCTGAGATCCAGGGCTGGTGTCACTGACAGTCAGTTTCCAGACAGGAGGGTAGAAGCTGTCGTTCAGCCCCGGCACCAAAGCCTGCCGGGCGAGTAGCCCTTCAGCAGCAGACTGGAAGGGACAACCTTGAAGTGCAGACCAGTGTGGAAGCAAAGTAGGAGGAAACCAGAGTGCTGGAAGGGGTCTCGCTGCACCCCTAGTCATGCTTCAAACACTATTTTCTTGCTGTGACAATAAACGAGAGTGCAAGCGCATCGGCAGGCTCCAGACTGTTGCCGACACCAGAAATGCTGCGCAGATCCTGTCTACAAGTAGAGGATTATGGAAGCCCTGAAGGTGGGCCCTTCCCTGGTTTGGGAGGAGTCTTCCGCTTTGGGTCCATTCTCCTGCTGGAATCTGAAGTCCACCGACTGGTCACATTTTACGCGAAGCTCCCAATATTTGGGCAGGAGGGGACCTCGCTGCCAGTATACGAAGGAGACTTCTGTACCTCTCAACCCTTGGGACCTTGCTGCCAGTATGCGAAGGCGACTCCTGCACCTCAACCCTTGGAACCTCGCTGCCAGTATGCTGAGGCGACCCCTGCACCTCAACCCCTGGGACCTCGCTGCCAGTATGCGAAGGCGACTCCTGCACCTCTCAACCCTTGGAACCTCGCTGCCAGTATGCTGAGGCGACCCCTGCACCTCAACCCTTGTGACCTCGCTGCCAGTATGCGAAGGAGACTCTTGCACCTCTCAACCCTTGGGACCTCACTGCCAGTATGCTGAGGCGACCCCTGCACCTCAACCCCTGGGACCTCGCTGCCAGTATGCGAAGGCGACTCATGCACCTCTCAACCCTTGGGACCTCGCTGCCAGTATGCGAAGGCGACTCCTGCACCTCTCAACCCTTGGAACCTCGCTGCCAGTATGCTGAGGCGACCCCTGCACCTCAACCCTTGGGACCTCGCTGCCAGTATGCGAAGGCGACTCCTGCACCTCTCAACCCTTGGAACCTCGCTGCCAGTATGCGAAGGAGACTCCTGCACCTCTCAACCCTTGGGACCTCGCTGCCAGTATGCGAAGGCGACTCCTGCACCTCTCAACCCTTGGAACCTCGCTGCCAGTATGCTAAGGAGACTCCTGCACCTCTCAACCCTTGGGACCTCACTGCCAGTATGCTGAGGCGACCCCTGCACCTCTCAAACCTTGGGACCTCGCTGCCAGTATGCTAAGGCGACTCCTGCACCTCAACCCTTGGGACCTCGCTGCCAGTATGCGAAGGAGACTCCTGCACCTCTCAACCCTTGGGACCTCGCTGCCAGTATGCTGAGGCGACCCCTGCACCTCAACCCCTGGGACCTCGCTGCCAGTATGCTGAGGCGACCCCTGCACCTCAACCCCTGGGACCTCGCTGCCAGTATGCTGAGGCGACCCCTGCACCTCAACCCTTGGGACCTCGCTGCCAGTATGCTAAGGAGACTCCTGCACCTCTCAACCCTTGGGACCTCACTGCCAGTATGCTAAGGCGACTCCTGCACCTCTCAACCCTTGGGACCTCGCTGCCAGTATGCGAAGGAGACTCCTGCACCTCTCAACCCTTGGGCCTCGCTGCCAGTATGCGAAGGCGACTCCTGCACCTCTCAACCCTTGGAACCTCGCTGCCAGTATGCTGAGGCGACCCCTGCACCTCAACCCTTGTGACCTCGCTGCCAGTATGCAAAGGCGACTCCTGTACCTCTCAACCCTTGGGACCTCGCTGCCAGTATGCAAAGGCGACTCCTGTACCTCTCAACCCTTGGGACCTCGCTGCCAGTATGCAAAGGCGACCCCTGCACCTCTCAACCCTTGGGACCTCGCTGCCAGTATGCTGAGGCGACCCCTGCACCTCAACCCTTGGGACCTCGCTGCCAGTATGCAAAGGAGACTCCTGTACCTCTCAACCCTTGGGACCTCGCTGCCAGTATGCGAAGGAGACTCCTGCACCTCTCAACCCTTGGGACCTCACTGCCAGTATGCTAAGGCGACTCCTGCGCCTCAACCCTTGGGACCTCGCTGCCAGTATGCTAAGACGACCCCTGCACCTCAACCCTTGGGACCTCGCTGCCAGTATGCTAAGGCGACTCCTGCGCCTCAACCCTTGGGACCTCTCTGCCAGTATGCTAAGGCGACTCCTGCGCCTCAACCCTTGGGACCTCGCTGCCAGTATGCTGAGGCGACCCCTGCACCTCAACCCTTGGGACCTCGCTGCCAGTATGCAAAGGAGACTCCTGCACCTCTCAACCCTTGGGACCTCGCTGCCAGTATGCTGAGGCGACCCCTGCACCTCAACCCTTAGGACCTCGCTGCCAGTATGCGAAGGCGACTCCTGTACCTCTCAACCCTTGGGACCTCGCTACCAGTATGCTAAGGCGACCCTTGCACCTCAACCCTTGGGACCTCGCTGCCAGTATGCGAAGGAGACTCCTGTACCTCTCAACCCTTGCTCAGACATTGGGAATCCTTTGGGTTTTGGCAGGGCTACGGTGGAGGTTGCAGGTAACCAGTGAATGTGGGATTGTAGAACGAGTTTACGGGCCACCAACCCAATGGTCCGCTTACGCTGCACCCATGACAGACTTCGAAGTCCACGTGCTTAGGACTATTTTTCCTCTCTTAACTACAATGCAACCTGTGCCTATGGGCACTTTCCTTTGTGGGTTACTTTGTTTAGCTTTATTAAAGTGCTTCTCTTATTGGACAATCCTTATTCTATGCTATTAATAACTTAAACGTAGGCCTCTGATACCCAACACTACCTGCTTGAGAGGACGTGGACTGCGAACCCCATTATGGGGAGGGTTTTGTGCTGAAACTGTGCCTGGTGCTCAGTTTGGAGGCCCTAGGACAGCAGTGGTTATGTTAATCTCATTTGATAAAGCGCAACGAATCCTACCCGGAGGTATATATCGTCGCTAAAATGCCTCGGGCGCCTCAGTTGCAGTCATGTAGCCCCAGTGGCCCCTGAACAGGTTCTAACAAATGCCTTGTAAGATGAAGATGTGGTGGTGAGGAACCACAGCTTGCCCACTCTTACCTGTGTCGCTAGCCTTGTAGAAGGGCTTGTCATTCTCCACGGCGCAAACGTTTCCAACATTGCTGACCACTACACTCTTCCGCTCCTTGCGATCGTCGGCCGTGACGGTCACATAGGCGAGGTCTGCCTTTTCTGTAGGTGGAATCTGCAAGGACACAGAAGAGAATGCTGCGAGTGAGAGCCATGAAGAGAACTTTAACCCCCCTTTCAATTTCTGAAGCCACATGGGCCCAGATGTGCAAAGCTTTTTTGAAGTCACTAACAGCCCGATTTGCAGAATTGGGCTCTTGTACATTAAAAAATGCATTTTTGCGGACACAAAGGCCCAATTTGCGATTTGGTATCCTATTACCAAATCTCAAATTGGTTTGCAATTCAGTATTGGAAGGCATGCGTTAGGGGCACCCCTTCCTAATAACGACTCGCAGTGGTATGTGTGAATGTTTTAAAACCGAAACGTGATCACAAAAAATTTGCATTTTACCACCAACTGAAAGATGGTGGGAAGGACTCCCTAAGGGAGCCTCTTCGTGAAGGTTATTGAAAACATTATTTAAGAACAGGTAGTGGTCCAAGGGACCACTGCCTACTCTTAAATAAGCACTGGTAAATGCATTGGATTTCGCTATGTGATTAATAAGCAGTTTTTTTGTTTCAAGTTGTAGCTTGCTGAGTAGTTGTACAAAATAAGTTCCAGAAAGTCTGTTAGTGTTATGACTGTTTATGTACAAAAAGGCTCTATATTGTGATGTGACGTGTGGTATAGTGTGGGTAAGTAATAGCAACATTTAAAAATAAAAAAGCGAAAGAGGGAAATAGAATTAATTGATGTAATAGCAATAATATGGGTTTAGAGTTGTTCTGACTACTGTTGGGCCCGGTGCCACTGCACCATTCAAATCATGACCCTATTGCCTGTAAGGTAACTGCACTTGTGACTGCCTGCTTAGTAATCAAATATCACAATATTTGGTATTTAATGGGGCTCCTAGAGCTTTGGGCCCCAGTGTCACTGCACCTGCTGCGCCATTCAAATCATGACCCTAGTGCCTGCTAGATGAATGCAATTGTGACGGTCTTGCTTAGTAGACAAATTTAGCAATATGGGTTTAGTGGGGTCCCTAGAGCTTTTGGCCAAAGTGCCACTGCACCAGTCAAATTAAGTCCCCTGTTAACTGCAAGGTAACTGCAATTGTGACTGCCTGTTTAGTAGTCAAATATAGCAATAGTAGGTGTTTAGAGGAGTTCTGATAAAGTTTTGGCACAGTGCCACTGCACCGTTCAAATCATGACCCTAGTACCTGCAAGGTAACTGCACTTGTTGCTGCTTGTTTAGTAGTAAAATATAACATATCTCTGGTAGATTAACTTTATTTTAATATGCAATGTTTATTAGAACTTGATCATAATTACCAAATAGATTACGTTAGGGGGAAATAAAAATCCGATAATGCTTACAAAGTGTAAAGAAAGGTACTGAGGCATAAATAGAAAATGCCACAAAGTTCCAAGGCTAAAGCATCTGCTTTACACAACTAAGTAATAAAAAGCAAACATTCCACCATACGGTTAGAAGCTGACTGCCTTTTCCGTACGCAGAGATCTTATCTTGACAGTGAATGGGGCTTAAACAGTGTGAGCAGCTTTAGTAGAAATATTGTAAATGCGTGCAGCCAGGGGGAAGTTCTAAATTTTTTTTAAATAAAAAATTTAAGAGCCTCTATACAAAAGAGAATGAACATGGTAATGGGAACTGATAAGAGCTCCCTCTTAAGATATATTGAGTACATGAGACTTCACAAGCGCTACTTAAAAATTAAAAGCAAATTTGACTTTGAAACGCATCCCATTTTCCTTTAGGGAAATGGGCTGCATTTTAAAACATTGCTTTATTTAAAAGCAATCACAGACATGGTGGTATGATAACCCTAGCAAGCCACCATCTGAGATTTTAGCGATTCCCAATGGGTCAAACTGAGACCTACCTCATGAATATGAATGAAATAGGTCTATGTGCATGCAACCCACTGGGAATCGCTTAATGTGTGATACACATTTGTAGATCGCGGTTTGCGATCACCAAATAGCAAAAAGCTGCTATTTGGCAATTGCAAACCCACAGCTACGTACATATGGCCCATGATCTCTTATTCTTTTAGCATCGAAGCATGACTTCCTAGCACGAGCCTCCCAATTTAACGGGACTTCACACTTCCCTCAATAAAAAATAGGGTTTAAAAAAAAAAAAAAAAAAGGATTCTTTGATTGCAGAAAGACACAAAACATTCACACAACCTGACATAGGTCATACATGTATGCACATATTCAGACTGAGCAACACATATACGGAGACTTGTAACCCCTACAGACACCCATGCACACAGAGCACTAGACATGCAGAACATCTTGCAGGTGACATGTAATGTTGGGGTTATAAATGCTTAGTGGCCCTGTATGGCTCTTGTGAAAGGAGAGCAGGTAGGAGGGAACGGGGGGGATGCAAGGAGGAACCTTGGGAATGGAAGGGTCACTACAAAGGGCGGTAGTGCGTAGCCAGCATTAGCAGTGTGGATGCAGGTGACGAGTAGAGAGGAGGAGAGGGAAGGAGGTGACACTCTAGGGTGGGAGGAGGAATGACAGAGTTAACAGCTAGGCCACATGGTTCTTGAGATGACAGGGAAGCCAAGAGCCAGACATCCATCTGTACAAACCAACATATAGAGCCCAGAATACAACAAACATACAGCCACATATGAAGTCACACACACAACATACCTTAAGGGGGCCCCCAAAGAACAAGGAGATGCATGGACTGAGCGAGGAATGGACGTTGGAAGGACAGAATCCAGCCATTCAGAGAGAAGGTAAAGAGGCTATGCTCCAGGGGAGGGACAAACACAAGAGGGGCAAGGAAAGCAGCAAGCAAATCAGAGTGACAATGGATGCAACCATAAGCAACGGGCTGTAAGACTGGAGACTCTTGGTTAGCAAACAATAGGTCTTTTGCAAGCAGAGAGCTTACCTGAGACTACACCTAAACCCACTGCTCTCCACATGGAACTGGTTAGCAACATTTTGCCTGCTTTTAGCATTTGTGCTTTCAAAGAAAATCATTTTATTATATGCGACAAGACAAAACAAGCATTTGCAATGCAATCGGTCTCGCCTTTTGGACCTTATATGTATTTAGCAATGGAGCACATTAGCCTGGGTGCTGAAATATCTACTGTTCATTAACATGGAGGGAAAGTAAGCACCAAACTGGGTGACACGCCAGGTTCGGTAAGACATGAAGAGAAATAATGCCTGTCAGCTGGAAATGGTATAGTCCAAAGCTATGTTTTGAATATAAAATCAGGGCAGTCGGTGGTCATATCACTGAAAATACAAGATTTGGAAAAAATTATATGGTCTACGGGTGCTCGTGGAAGACAATTTCTATTGACTGGAATCTAGAGAATGCTAAAGTGATTCTGGTAGTTTACTGACCTTTGCTGGTTATTTTCTATCAAGGAAGTTAAATAGAGGCAGTTGCCAGGAAAAAAAAGCAGAAAGCAATTCTGGTTTCTTTACTGACCTCTGCTGGTCGTTTTCTATCAAAGTTAAATAGAGGCAGTTGAACAGAAAAAAAGTCCCTAAGCGGAAGTAGACAAGTCCTAGGGCTGATCTCCAGAGCCCACAAAGTACATACACATAAGTATATATTAAACTATATAAGTATATACTAAAGTATATACACAAGAGGTCTTGAATGCTCGACCTAAAAAGGAAACGCTGAACACATTCTCTGTAATTCCTTTACTGTGCACTGGAATAGGAGCCTGTGTATTTCCTCCAAGGGAGGAACATCACAGGGCTGCACCCCCTCCCTCCCATCAAGTGGCATGCCTCCCCTCCTATCACAGGGCCGGCAGGGCCTGCAAATCCCATCAAGGGGCATGCCGCCCCCTCCCTCCCACCATCACAGGGCCGGTTGGGCCTGCAACCCCCCCCCCCCAATCACAGGGCCTGCCTTTCAGTGCTGTGCCCATCACAAGGCCTGTCCCTCACTACCGTGCATATCACAGTGTGCGGCACTTACACTAGTGTCCACTTCTGATTGCACAGGCGCCCTCGCCAGTGTGCATGTCAGGTCTTTCAAGTTTATCAGAGCCTACACCCTTGGTGCTGTGCACACGTGTATGGCACGCTCACCCCGGTGCATGTCACATATTCTATGCACATCATTGGACCTACACCCTCCATGCTGCGCACACCAGAGGGTCTGGCCCTCCCACTATGTGTACACCAATGGGCACCGGTGCCCTCACCTGTGTGCATGTATAGAATCCAAGCGGCAACCCTCAAGTGGAGCGCACAAACCCTCCCAGGAAGAACGCAGAAATTCTTCCTCCCTCCCTACTCCTCGCTCCCCAAGAACATCACCTGCGTGCACCTCAAGGCTCAGCTCAACCCTCTTCAACACATACATGACCCCACCCTCCCACGGCCAACATCGTCAAAAGCCACGGACTCATCTCCTACGCCAACACCACCCAACTCATCCTCTCCAACAATCCAAGAACCAAAGACAAGTTCCAAAGATGCATGAAAGACATTGCCAACTGCCTCAAACTCAACACCGACAAGACAGAAGTACTCATCTTCAGGAAAGGCATCTTCAGGAAAGGCAAGGTCACACATGAACAACGAATGGTGGCCTCCAGAGCTGGACCCTACCCTGATACCCACCGGACATGCCCACAACCTCGGCATCATCCTCGACAGCCAGCCATCTGTGAAGGTCAGTGTTGTCCCCTCCCCTTGCTTCCTCACCCTCTGAATGCTCAGGAAGGTTTTCAGATGTCTCCCAACCAACACTAAGCGACTGTCACACAGGCTCTCGTCAGTAGTAAACTGGACTACGGCAACTCACTCTACATAGGATTAACAGCTCATTTCAGGAAGAAACTCCAGACGATCCTGAACACAGTGGCAAGACCTCCCCAGATGGATGCACATCACCCCTCACCTCAGGTGACCAGTCATGACGAGATGCCAGTACAAACTACTCCCTCATGCATACAAGGTATTACACAACAAAGGATCAGAGTACCTCAGCCAACCCCTGACCTTTCACTAGCCCACCCAGAAACTTAGATTTAGAGCCCTGGTGCCCTGCCAGTGTGCACGTTACAGCGCCCCGGTGCAAGTGTGCACGAGGCTGTACCCCTTTCCCACATTAAAGTACACACCACATATCTGGCACTCACCACTACACATCACAGGGTTTGACCCTCTCACAAACATGCACGGATGAGCACGGATGAGGACACCCTGTGACGTGCGATGTCCTCACCAGTGTGCACATCACACATCACAGGGTGTGCACATCATAGGGCCCCAGTGCCAGGGTGCACCAGGCAGGGCCTTCTGCCCACATTAAAATGCACAGCACTGGGTCTGACGCACTCACCACAGTACACGTCACAAGGTGTGCACGTCTCAATCACTCGGTGCACATCACAGGGCCTACACCCTCAGTACTGTGCACACCACAGGAACTGGCCCTTTCAGCCATGCATGGGTGCCCTAGCCAGTGAGCACTAGGCAGGTCCTTCTGCCCACATTAATGAGAACAGCACAGGGTCTGACGCTCTCACCACCGTGAATGGCACAGTGTGTGCACGGCACGTCTTCTATGCACATCACTGGACTTACACCCTCGGTGCTGTGCACACCACAGGGTCTGGTCCCCAGGGTGTGCACGTCCCAGGGTGTGCATATCCCAGGGTGTGCACGTCCCATGTCTGGCACTCAAACCACTGTCCAAGTCACAGGGTGTTAACATCACAGGGTCTGGGGAGTGCGCTGGGGTCTCGGATATCCCCAGTCAAGCAGCAATATGAGGCTGCCTGTAGCACACGCAGTGTGCCCACACAAGAGGGCGGCCACCCTAGTGCCACATTCGGCCCAGCAACAGGTCTAGTGGTGGGGCCCTCTGAGAGTCCCAAGTCCGGTGCTGGCCATGTGTCACTTCCGGAGCATTGGAGGGTGGAGACAAGGCAATTACACGTGCCCCCGCCCATGTGGCTACCCTTTTGTGCCTTCTGGTCATGCCATCTCCCTCCGTACTGCATACACCGCGTGTTGGCTGGGGTGTGTAGCTAGGGGAGGAACGTTAACTTGTTAATTTGTGTTGCAGGCGGGGTTGCAGGGCGATCTGGAGGCTGAATGGTACATAGTGGGTACCCTCTTCAGGAGCACAATAGGGGTGCCTATGTCAGACAACCCCAGGAGTCTTTACGGCAGGACCCTGGAGGAAAGAGACGGTGCCCCGCTAGTCCTTCGGGCGGTTGTAAGCATGAGCAACCGGGGGCTTGTCTGGACACGTTCCCCCCCTAAAAAGGCGTGAGTAAAGGGATGGACTGGTGGTCCACATATATGGGAGCACCCATTGGGTTGGCCACGGTGCAGTTGGCTCAGGCGGGCAGGCCAGCTTAGGTCAGTCACCGCCGCCTGCCCTTGGATCGCCCATAAGTTAACCCACCACATTGGCATACTCCTTGTATGAAATAAACCTGCAGCAACATGTTTCCCAACAAACTTAGCATGTGCATCAATCAAACACAAGACATGTCCTTCATGTTGGGTGAGTTGCCTGTATTGGCACCACTAAACCTACGGCATCAGGTGACAAAATGACCCGGATTTAGAAGACCGAGCGGGCATTTTCTTCCCCTCTTTGCAGACGCGGCGGTGAAAGAGGATTTTGTTGAAAGAGGAAACTAAACAAACAACTTGAGGTCCGCGGAGGGCCTCAGCATTGCCTCACCTCGCGCCCGGGTGCCGCCTTTCATGGCCAGGCTGATGCTGAGAGCAAACAGGACAGGGCTGTGTACACGGCACACAGCAGCAGCTGCTGGCCCTGCGACGCGGGTGCAGCGCACCGGGCCACGCCTGCGCAGAGGAGGGGGCCGTGTGATCTCTGCACACGTCCTGCTGCCCGGGGCTCCACCGTGTGTGCCATGCATGTAGAGCGTCGTGCGTGGGGCACCGGAGAGAACACTACCGCATCTGGTTACATCCACCCCCGGCCACCGCCCCCAGCTCGGCGGCGCAATCCCGGTTTTAATTCAAGGGCGTGGTCCACGTACCCACATGCCCTCAGAGTATTTCCCTTTCCCAGATGTGTAGTTTTATTTTTCCAATCAATAGTGGAGTCTCGCATAGCGCCTACTGTGAACGGAGTCCCTTTTAAGAGTCGGGGTGAGCTCAGAGTGTGGATGGGAGATCACGACTGGCCACGACTGAGCTCTGGGTGAGGCTGAAGGGAGGGTGAGTTACGCAGTGTGGGGAAAGGTATTCTAGCTTCGAGCTCATCCAATCCTTGGCCTCTTTGCGGAACGCCCAGAACAATGGTTATGTGAGGACCAGTTGTACGTTCCATTCTATGGTGAAGTTTATGAAGACAGTCAGTACACAACGTCTGGAATATGAACAGCCGCAACGGAAAAGAAAGTGCAGGATCATGGGTTGAAGTGCGTGCAAAAACCAAGAGTAAAAGGGACGTGATGAAGAGGAAGACGAAGACACGACACCTGCAGATGGAAGGACTCCAGTAACAGATGTGTGGGGAAAAAAAAAATGTAAGTGACCAGCAGAGGGAGGGAAACTGACGTGAAGATACGAGAAGGCGTTGCTCATTCATTTGAAAGTGAAGAGAATCAGTGCTAAAGAGAGCTGGCAAAGTCCATAGGTAGGACTTTTAATGGGTGTTAATTAATGTGCCTGGAAGCACCAACAGACACTCAAACACTGGTCTGGTGGCACACTGCACCAAGCCCTGGATTCTGGTTCGTTTGAGGCCACGCCCATAATTACATAACCCTCACATGAAGAATTCCTAGTAGGGCTTCTCTGGCCACGCCCCTCCGACACCCCATACCTTGAGTATGCCTAGGAGGGGAGTCACCCTGCCCGCTACCAGACACATTGCAAAGAGCTGGGCGTGATCCCCAGGTTAATAGAGCAGCAAGTCAGCCTGACATCAATAAGGGGATAGGAGGGAGCAGGGCACAAGTCCTAAAAAAAGAAGTGGGGGGACGCTGTCACCGGAAGTGACGTCACAACAGGAATCTCATGAAAAGAAGTGGGGGGACGCTGTCACCGGAAGTGACGTCACAACAGGAATCTCATGAGTATTCATATGCCTTTAGATGACGGGGCATTTCACAGCACTGCTACCCCTGGTCTGTTCCTCGATGTCCTTTGCAACCCCCCCACTCCCCCGAGGGGGTGCCCCAGTTGCACAACGAAGTGCTCAAAAGTGCACAAGATACAGAAGGACACACATTCCAAGCTTAACCGCCAACGCCTGCTCGCTCCGCCTCCCAATCACTCCAGCCTGCACACACCACCGGTGCCTCTTAAAGTCTCCAATTACAAATATTAGCATATCTTTGGTAATTTACGGGAAACTTCCCTCCCACCCGGGCTCTCTGCTCACACAATGCTGTCCAGCTTTTGGGCAGGGGGGACGGCGTCCACCCGGAAAAACCTGGTAAAATAAGTGGGGGGACGCCGTCCACCCGCGTGGTACCCCGACTCGAGCCCTGGGAGGGAGTTAGTTCAGTGGGGCGGGGGGCGGGGGTCACACAGTGACTCATATCAAGCAGAACAGGAAGTCTCGCTTAGTGGCCGGATGTCTGAATGCACCAGTATCAACCACACCTGGCTGGACAGCCTACGGCATCACCCGCCAAGTGAGTGGTATCAGCTGGCACGGGAGACATCACATGGGCATATGAGGCAGCACTGGGCCATATAGGGCAGTACCAACCTCACACCTAGAAACCGTTGCTGGTTTGTGTACAGCGAGGGATATTCAACATGAGGACGAGCCAGTGTCACCCCCGGGATGAGTATTCCATAGCCAATTTGACAATGTTGCGCTTCCACGGTTTTAGGTCTCACCTAGGCAGCGCATGAGCGGTCTCTTCGAGACGAGAGGGTGGTGGGAGCACGCTGCTTCACGTCTCCGCGTCATTACCTCAAGGCATCTTGGTCAGGGTAGTTCTTTCTTCTTCGCACAGGACAAAGTTCAAAATTTCACTTGGCTTAATTCCATATTGCATTCAGCATATCCCTAGACACGTGTTTCTGGATTTCTCTGTCATCAGTAGGGAAAAGTTCAGAGGTTGCTTTGACGTGCTGCCGCTTATTTTATCAGGCATAATTCCGCTCATGGCATGCAGGCGCTCCCGAGCTCGTCAGCTCAAGGCGGCTCAAGGGAGCCTTTTAAAGTGTGAGAGGGTGGTGGGAGCACGCTGCTTCACGTCTCCGCGTCATTACCTCTTCGAGACATGTAGGCAGCGCATGAGCGGTCTCTTCGAGACATGCTGTATCTAGTCTGTGGGCTCACAGCCCGCCCATCGCTTTAAAATTTATTGCTTTGCATGTCCTTCGCAAAGGCTTGCTTCTCGGTGGTCAATGTAGGTTATATGTCCCTCTTTGTGTGTCAACCCCTCCCATGGAGCACGCCCTTATTACTGTAGGCTTGCCCTTTTGTGCATTTAGATTTGATCAAGCGCACTATTTTTCGAATTTGGTTTCTGCCCAGGCTTCCAAAAAGTCACGTAATGGGAGTTAGTTTGCCCTACTGCTAATAAACGTACTTCTATCTGCATTGTTTTCTTTGTTTCCATTTCACCATGGTTTGATTTTGGTAATGTTCGACATCCATTTTAATTGGGCTTTTTGCAGGCATGGGGAGAACCAACACCAAGACTCGATCCCGGTTCCAGAGTCAGCAGTTCTGTAGGTTACCCTGCATGCTCTCCAAATATTCCTGGGCTTAGGCATCCGTGTGTTTAGCTAGGAGCAGCCGGTTTCAGTATTTATTTTGCTTTCATTTGAAGCGATCCGCTGGCGGCAGAACGCGCTTCCTTGGGGCTTTGTGCAGATCTGTTCCGCTTGCCCTCCTTGTGTTTTGCTCCTTAAGTGTCACGCATCTGCCTTACCTGGCTGTGTCTCGAATTGTTTAAAGAAAAAAACAAAGTCAACTCAAGCGCATGATAGCATCTTACCTAAAAGTTCCAAACCACAACCGTGATTTTCAGCTCAGCACTTGATTACGTGTACATAAGATGTTAAAAAAATATTCACAACTGTATTTAATCAACTCAATTTATTAATTAGCTACGTGAAATTTATTTCCAGTTTGGAATTTCTTGCAGACCTGAAAAAGGGCACAGGAATTGGGTGGTGGCACTTTGATTTATTACAAATGTTTGTTACGTTCTTGAAAAAAAAACAAATTCTAACTACAGTTGCAACTTTCTTGGATTCCCAACTTGTGCGTGGCTGACCTGGTCAGTGCATTTGGTCACAAGAGGGCATGTAAAGTGATTATTAATCACTGCTCTTGCAAACTAAATGCAGTGAGCAAACTGTGGCATACAGAACAGTGTTAAGTGAGGGATTATATTATTTTAAGATAATTGCAGAGGGTGAATGTTAATGCTATTTATTATGCGCTCGAATCACCCCGAGGGGTATCTCGGCGCAACCAATCAGTGTAATGCAACTAGCTCAGAACAAAATGGTCTTCAGTAATTTCTTAAAGCGAAAATGGTCCGTAAAAGTCTTAAAATAGTGTTGCAGCTTGTTCCAATATGAAGGAACCAAATAGGAAAAGGACCTGCTGCCCAAGCGGGACCTCTTGATACACGGGATACTGAACAGCGGTTGGTCACTTGATCTCAGTCTAGGCGGGAGCTGCTGTCTAAGTTTGGTAGTTAAGTAAACAGAGCCACAACCAGTTACGGCTTTGTGTGTATGACAGCAGTGTTTGAAGATAATGCTCTTTCGAACTGGAAGCCAACGAAGGGTTTGAAGAAGGGGTGCAGAGTCGTAATAGCAGGCAGATTACAAATTAGGCGAGCCTCAGTGTTCTGCACCACCTCTAGTTTTGATAGCAACATCTCGTGAGCAGAAGCCAGCAACACGTTGCAGTAATTCTATCGACTAATCACCAGGGCCTGGACCACCGTTTCCCTGCAAAAAATGGGAGGAAGGGGAGAGCTCTTCTCAGTAGGAATCCTCACAGCTCATCGTTTGAAATAAATAGGCAGTTAGTGCTCATTGTACCAGATTTAATTCAAAGAGGAGCTATTCTATACGGGACGCAGGGCCGTACTGGGAACCCAAAACAGCCCAGGGTAGAGATGCTGGTTATACTTTCCAATTAAGCCGGTGTCTGGTTTTCCCGGTTTTATTGATCAACTTCTTTCAGCAACTTTGAGGACAGAGTTACGGAGCCTTTCTGCTCCCAGTTTTTAGGCCTGGCTTGAAAGCCAATTGAGCTCATGTCAGCACAATACAGAATATGCAGAAAGGGCTTTGGGTCAGTCATTGGCTGGTTTGAGTCAGCACTCTTCTTCCCTTGGCTCGTTTGAAGGGTCCTTCACGTTCTGGATTATTCCAAGCCATTCACTGATGTTCAACTATGCAAGTAGTCTCCTTGCGGGAGTGCAGCCGTTCCCCCACTTTGCAGCTGATGCCAGAAAATAACAGACACCAGATGCCTCCCATGCCGGGCCTGCACAAGAAGGAAAGCGCTTGCGACTCCCTGCGCACTTCCAAGAGAGTCATTGTGGAGTAACCACATCTCCGATCAGTGTAACAGTTGTGACAAGTCTTCTCCTGGTAGAAGTTGAACCTCGCTAAAACCAAAGGAAATGATGGACGGAGTGGTGAACATTGCAAGCACTCACCCCCAGTCAACTGATCCGGGTTTAATCCATCACCGTTCTTTAGCCCACTCTGTTTTGCATATGGCCATGTCTGAACTGCGGTGGCAGAGCGGGCTAAAGAACGGTGATGGATTAAACCCAGATCAGTTGACTGGGGTGAGTGCTTGCAATGTTCAACACTCCGTCCATCATTTCCTTTGGTTTTGCAGAAGTTGAACCTCCACAGAGGGTTTGGGTGCAGACGTAAAAGTGACAATGGCACTAGGCTATAATTATGTAATACGTAAGCATCTATTTAGGATTACAAAAAAAATTAGAAAATACTTGAACAGGAGCGACACATATCAAAAGGTTTAAATGAGATGGAGCCTTGCCCAGATTAAAAACAAGTTCCCTTTGGGCAGACACTACGTCAGGAGGCTTGCGTCTCCCCAATATAGCATTATACTACTAAGCACACCATCATAGGTGTCCAGCCTGCTACCGAACACTATATATAAACCGGCTTAGGTTTCTATAGGGAACCTTCTCCTTCAGGCCCAGTTTGGGTTTTACTGGTACAGAGAATCCACTTCTGCAGAGTGATCTGAGAATCTGACATTGCGGCGTCCCCCGGAAGTAGCCTGAGACCAATGCCTCCAGAGCTGCTCCTAGCTCTCTGCTTTCAAACACCTACACATGTTGGGACATTGGAAAGGGTTAGTTTCAGACATTTATGGTCTCTTGGTACATACACTACACTCGGCCGCAAGGGAATATGTGGCGAGGCTACGATGGAAATATATCCTTCATAAAAACTAGTCTGACCTCAGCTGGTCAGATACGATGCAGACCAATGACAAGGTGCTTCAGGAGTCAAAAAGTGCGTTTTTATACTTCATAAAATCTACAGCTGTGGCATTCGTATCCATGAAGTGCGCACCGGGCTGGATTACTACCAACCCACTCTTCGTGGAGATGTGCCACACATTGTGGCACGGCGGCATGCTTCAACCGCCTTGGCTGGAGGAGTGGTCAGAACAAGAGAGGTCATTCTAGATACATTACTGCATTCATACACCTAGCCTGAACACAGGATTTCATGGAGGTTGAAAACTTGAAGCCACATTCCCACAGAAGGCTGGTGCAGTGACACCTTCGTTGGTGGCTTCCAAACAGCCATCCCTCGCTTGTGGGCTTAAGGATACAAACTGGCTAGGACGGTCTACAACAACCCTACTATTGGCAAGGTGAATGATAAAATGTCTGACCTGAGCAGATCTGGGGGTTCCTTCCTCAGGAGCTTGGGTAAAGAAGGGATGTGGTGGTTTTCCCATCTTGTTCCTTGGTACCACAGGGCTGTCCACCTCTTACATTGATGAAGCACTCAGTCTGTTACAGCCTCTGGTACCTTCTAGACTAGGATTTAGTGCTCCTGTACTTACTGGTTTACATCCAGATGCCGGACATCTGCCATTAATATTGTATTGTGGCAGCAATGGTTAGTCACATTTATGTATATGTAGGGCGCTGGTTGGGGTTTCCATCAGGGGGTTAGGACTGGTCCATCAATAAACATCTGATTAGTCGCTCTTGTCGTTGCTTGACCGAAGAGAGCTTGAGCCCTATGTCCTCATTCTCTTCTTGCCCCTTTTAAAATCCCTGCTCTTTATTCGTCCGATGCTAGAGTGCCCACTCCTCTGTTTCCACACTCCCTGGTTTGCACTGTGGTTTGAATTAGTACTTAATATACAAATACTGCTAAAAAGAAGTCTGTGTGGGTTCACTGCACCTCCTGACAAATCTGCCCAACAGTAACACGTCTCCCTTCGTGGAGAGGTCACTGCAAGCTTGACGACTGTGGCAGGTTTTGGTTCCTGCCCCTTTTCTCCTTCTACGCCCCAGGCTTTTAGTGGAAGGGCTGGCCCAATATTCTAGTTTCATGGTCGTCATGGGGAGAAATGAATGGCCCTGCTTTCAGACAGACACTTTATGTGCAGGTCCAAGGGCGAAGCAAACAGGATTTACTGGCATTAGAGCTTGGAAATATTTCAGGAACCAGGGGATTTCTTGATGAACCTAGGGTGTGCGATAGCAGTGGTACTTTGTGCTTTCCATCACCTTTAGGTGATGCTTGCGCTGTGCTTGTGAAATCTCTTGTATTGACTAGATCTTAAAAAGTGACTCTTATCAGTTCCCATTATCGAATTACTGTGTTCATTTGCTTTTGAGCGGAACTTTTTTTAAAGTTTCCTCCCCCAGGCTGCACACATTTACAATACTTCTACTAAAGCTGTTCACGGCCGGCTCTAGGGCAGTGCGACTGCACCGGGTGTGAACTTTGGGTGAGGCGTCGTATTTGGAAGTATTGTGTGGTTTTAAAAGCACCTGCTGCCGCATTCCTGTCCTCCAAAAATGTACAACCAATGTAAATGTCAAGATAACTCCGGTGATTAATGCGCTTCTTAGAGAGAGATCAGAGGTTTGTCTTTTGGAAGTTGACTCCTGGTCAGGTAGCACAGAGGGTTAATGTGCCTGCTGCAAGGAATGTGTACCATTCACATCACAAAGCGCATATAATACAAATAGGTCAATGGGTTACAGCTATTTTCGAGAGATCCTTTTGTGACTTACAGTTTATAAATTATAACCCTAACATAAAACAGTGAGCTCTGAACTGTCCCCAAAGAGCTGCATAAAAACTGCAAAGCATAGATCACAGCGTTATGATTTTATCCAGTCTCATTATCTCAATGCCGGGAAAACGGGTTCATTAGGATAGAAATCAAGTCGGATTATTAAATAGAACCCCAAACCATAGTGTTAAGTTTAAAATTCAGAGTTAGCTCTCCTCCAGACCGAGCAATATTAAACTCTGCTGTCTACCAGAATAGATGACGTGACGCCTGTACCTTGTAGTCCTCGGTTTTATGTAACATTTCCTATACACTAATCTACACACCTATGATGGATGGTCTGTGTAATGTGTGTGATGTATGAGCAGCAACGGCGCTATAAAACAAATTAAACGCATCTGAGAGAGTGGTTATGGAGTCTTGATGGCACTGTTAAAGGGCAGTAGTGGGGGAATCCGTAATGGAGGTGGTTTTTGGGGTGCGCCAACAAACACTGTCGCACAGGGCGCCACCAATGCTAAAGCGGGCCCTGGCGGTTCACACTGTTTAAGCCCCATTCACGGTCAGGATCTCTTCCCACAGAAGAGGCAGAACGCTTCAAACAGTATGCTGGAATGCTTGCTTTTTATTACTCAGTTGTGTAAAACAGATGCTTTAGCCTTGGAACGTTTGTGGCATTTCCTATTCATGCCTCAGTACCTTTATTTGAACTTTGTAGGCACTATTGGATTGATTTTTTTCAACTTTATAATTATGACCAAATTAGTTTAAGTTCTAAATGTTGTAATAAACATTGCACGTTACAAATAAAGTTTATACAAGAGCGATGCTATATTTTACTACTAAATGGGCAGCCACAAGTTCAATTAACTTGCAGACAACAGAGTCATGATTTGACTGGTGCAGCGGCACCAGGCCCAAAAGTTGTCAGAACCCCGCTAAATACCAAATATTGCTATATTAAACTACTAAATAAGCAGTCACAAGTGTAGTTACCTTGCAGGCATTAAGGTCAGGATTTCAATCATGCAACGAAACTGGAGCCCAAATTCTAGGAACCTCTCTAAACACCAAATATTGCAGCATTTTACTACTCAACAGCCAGCCACAAGTGCAGTTATTTTACAGGTAATAGGGTCATGATTTGAATGATGCAGCAGGTGCACTGGCTAAAGGTTGTGAGAACTCCTAAACACCTAATATTGCCATTACATCAATTCTATTAATCATAGGCAAAACCTAAAGCATTTGCCAATGCTTGTTTTTTTAGGCAGGGGCAAACAGAACCAAAGTACTTTCCTTTCATAAAAAAACACTGTCTCAGCACACTAACTGTCCATAATCTAGTCTTTGATAGTCAACAAAACAGTTTTAGCACCATTTTTGAGACTGCCCACAGCCAAGTAAAGCTTTCAATAAATTTCTTAAATAGTTTGCAAAAATTTTTAAATTTTAATTATCGGATGATGGTACTTCACACGGCAGTCAAAGATGATGTTTCATAAAGCATAGTAAGAAAAATACTGTCAGAGTCAATAATAGCCATAATCCCGATGTTTCCTCGATGTTTTGAGAGATGAAGGCAGCCGACACGTGTTCCGTTACGCATTGTAACTTTTTCAAGGATTAAGACACTGGGTCCTTCCACTACTCCGAGTAAAGAGTCGTATCAGTTAGAAGTACGTCAAAATATGCATAAAAACACTTTATTTCTTCCCGGGACCGGACGTGAGGCAGGAACGCTTGGCGGCAACACAGATGACCAGGGGCATATCATAGCCCGGACGCACTCTTTTCCTTGATACAAAGTCGTCGGACATTACGTAACTTTGGGACTGTTTTTCATCGAATACATCATTCAGCGATTTGACACGATATGAGGGTCCCTTCTCAACCCTGGCCCGTATTGACCCTTCGCTAAAGTGTGAGTTTTTCTAGTTTATTCAAATACTCTAAATTTGAAATAAATTTCCTGTCTACATAGCAACGGGAACAACTCGGACACGCAGTAGATTAGTCTACATGAAAGTCCGTATTGGTCTGGATCCATCTTCCTACTGAACAAGGACTTGGTTGGAACTTTGGAACACTACCTTTTCTACTAACATTTCTCAAATAAGGACTCTTTCGCATGTTTACGCACTTTTAATGGCCAATACTCTCTACTTAGAGTAGCAGAAGGACTTCGTGTTTTAAGGATTTTTTGCATATTTTGACGTACTTCTAACTGATACGACTCTTTACTCAGAGTAGTGGAAGGACCCAGGGTCTTAAGCCTTGAAAACGTTACAGTGCGTAACGAAACACGTGTCTGCTGCCTTCATCTCTCAAAACAGCGAGGAAACATCGGGATTATGTCCATTATTAACTTGGACAGTATTTTTGTTACTATGCTTTATGAAACATGATCTTTGACGGTCATGTGAAGTCCCATCATCAGATAATTAAAATTTAAAGCTTTTTTGCAAACGATTTAAGAAATTTATTGAATGCTTTACTTTGCTTTGGGCAGTCTCAAAAATAGTGCTAAAACAGTTATGTTGACTATCAAAGACTAGTTTATGGACATTTAAAGTGCTGAGACAGTGTTTTGTTCTAGTAACACGGAAGCTCTTAGGAATTTCCGTGCAGCGACATTTTTGGGTAGTCTTTGTGCTCGAGAGGCACCAAGAGTTTGAATTGGTTATTAACAGGAACTTACTTGCCTATTGATAGGATTGATGTGCTACTGTACTTGCCACCACTGCCTTTCTTTCTGTGTTTATACTTTCCTTTCATGTGTACGTTATCCTTGCTGAAGTAGGAGATTCGTCCAGAGCCTCCTTGCATATATTAATCCTCAAGTCACCTATTGACTCATTTGTGCATTCACCCACTAACCTGTCCTCCGTATCGGACATACCAGTCAATGAAGTGGCACTTCTGCTCAATAGTCAGACCCATTGGTTTTGCCAAAGCTCGTTTTATCAATGCACTCCAGGATACACCAAACCTTCAGGGGTCTGGTTACGGTCTGTCCTGAGCCTCTCACCCTTCACTCAGTAGCCAGGAAGATGGCTCTGAGTCACATGGGCACTCGTGGGCTCAGCAGGTCATGACCTTCAATCTGGGCAAAGCCAACTCATCCATCCAGCATCAGTAAACACAGTACGGTTATTTGGACAAGTGTAATACCGGTTATTTTCAGTGCTTATAAAATAGTATGAAGCACTCTAGTGCAAAATGTATTATCCACAATATAGAGACGCATGGATATTCCATTGCAACTTAAATACACAAAATAAATAATTTAGAAATATAAATTGTCAAACAACTTCTGTTTACTCCCTGACCAGGATTAGAGGGAAGGCAACGGATTTTCAGATGGAAAAGAGGTTATCGGTCTGGCTAATGGGTTTTTAAAAGCACCTCCGACAGTAATATCCTGCTTGGCACGGAACCCACGCATGGCATCCGAAAGCACACGATAAGCCTCTGAAAGAACGCAGCTCCTATGCACAGACTAGGTAAACATTACGGACTAGCTCGGATAGACCAGTCGTTATCCCTAACCCTCCTCTGTACCCACACGGGCCCAGCCAGAGGCGGCTAGCACCCACCTTCGGGACAGACAGCAAAGGACCAGCAGACGCCTTATAGACTGATACAGGTTGAGGTACCCAGTGGCCCTGGGATTGGTAGTTAGCAAAGGTAATGAGCAGTTAGAGATTCTGGGTGGCTTGTGTCTGGGGAAGAGAACATTGGCCCTGGCAGAAACCCGCAAAGCCCTTTTTTGATAGGAGAATCTGGTGCAGGACAACAAGCACGTCACCAAGAATCAGAAACAGTATATCAAAGCTTGTAGGTTGGCCAAGATGGGGCACACAACTGTAGCCAAATCCAGGAACAGGCTTGTGCTCTGCAGAGCAAACTACGAAAGGGAAAAGCCGACCGGGAGAATGTACTCTGAGAAGACTGGGTTCCTGCCATGAGCACTAGAGATAAAAGGATTTCAGAAAACCCTGGCATTTAGAGAACATTTCTCTAGGAAGGAAGTGACATTTTGTGCAGTCCCAGGACTGGGTAACCCATGTTAGCAATGTGTATTCTTGTACAGAGGATCTAACTTGGGCTCGTATTGATCACCTGCTGGCAGCCGAATTACAGAACTATCATACCTTGGAATTTGAGATCAGGGAGTCTGTGCAGGCTATTGGGGCTAGTTTGTCAGCAAGCACTCCAGGTCCCCCATAAAAACCCCAATGAGCTTTTCCTGGTACATCTGGAGGTCTGGGGTCCTTCCATGAACCTTTTTTTGGAATTCTAGGTTAAAAAGTTATGAAGATCCCCGCTTCTTTGCATACCGTAGAGATCATACCCACCTATAAGATGGGACAGTATAATGCACGGAGCAATTACAAACAGATTAGTTTATTGGATGCCTCTCAGATTTTCTGCAAGCAGGTATTCGTGCACCTTCGGGATTGGATTAAGGACAACGGTGTATTATCTGAGTTCCAGGCAGGGTTTAGAAGTGGCATTAGTACGGCTGACCAGATTGGACTTAATTGCATTTTCTGGAAGAGCGTAACAATCAACAAGGGCCCCCGTTATACCGGCACAGACTTGGGACCTCGACTGCTCTAGGACCTGATCGATAAATTGAGTGATCAGCTGGCTCCAAAAAGTACCACGGCTTATGCACGTCAAAACTGTATTGAGAAATTGGGTCTAGAGAGGCTTTGGCTGTATCCAGAGGAATCCAATTCCTTCTTATAAATGGATATTAAATTAATATATTGGGAGTAGGTGTTGAAGCGATCTGTGAAGGCAAAGGTACCTAAACAGAGTTGAACAATTTCAAACCGCTCCCTTTGTATGAGCGCAATTGATGAAATACATCCCTTGTGGCTCGGAAACTATATACAATTTGGGTACTTCTCTCCCGACTAGAGCCTTTTGTAACGAGTGGCCCAACGCACAGCTCATGGGAGAGGAGTGTACAGCTTGTAGTGCGGCTTCAGAGTCTTTACCCCAGATTGTATTTTTCTGCTCAGCCCATAGGTACCAGAGAGCTAAATGGAGCCGGTCCATGTGTAGAGGGTCTAAGCTTCCTTAGGACGGATCGCTCCAGGTTGGTGGCATTCGCGATTGTGAGATACCTCATGTCTGCCTGGAGTTCGCGTTCGAAGTGTATTAAAGCTAGTGACCAGGAATGACACATTTTAGATATCTATGCGTCAGTGCTTGGATGAGGATCTGTTCAAGCTGCTCTGATTTGGTTGTTCCAAGTCTTTGTAAAAATTTATACAACCTTATCGCTAATTAATTATAGTCTTGTCCCTATGTGATCCCATTTTAATTAATGTTTTAACAAATATTTTAGGATGAGTCGTATCTTAAACCAAATTCCGTTCTAACAGTAAGGTGCAGTGAATTAATATTTTCCATGTGGGGAACCAGCTAGCGTAACAGCAATACAGCTCGGATCTATCCCAAATTCAGTTTTATGGGGTTTAATGAATGTATATTTATGGGGGGGGGGGGCAGGGCCAGCTCACCGAGAAAATAGTTGTCCAGAGAGGAGTACGCCAGGGTTGCGTTTTGGCGCCGACCCTGTTCTCTCTCTATATAAATGGGGTGGCGGACCATTTGAGTGAGGACGCGGCCGATGCCCCAACCCTGTGCGGGGAAAAAATACCAACTCTATTATTTGCGGACGACACCCTCCTGGTCTCCAAGAGCCCTATGGGCCTGCAAAAACTTCTTGATCGCTTCACCTCGTTCTGCGTAGCCAGAGGCTTGGTTATCAACATAGCTAAAACCAAGCTAATGGCTTTGGCACCATCTAAAAGTTTCAGAAACAAATTTAACTTGAATGACAGCCCGCTGGAGTTAGTAGAGGCCTTTGATTATCTTGGGGTAAGGATGAACAATAAACTAAAATGGTCACCCCATCTGACCAAAATGGTCCTGAACCACAAACGGATTTCTGGGGCCATAGCGAGGCACCAGACACTCTCCTACAGTCGACCTGTAGCCCCAGCCATTAAAGTATATGAGGGTAAGGCTTTGCCTGGGTGCCTATACGGGGCGGAACTCTGGGGGTTCGATAATCTCTCTGAATTAGTAAAATCAGAAAACAAATTTTTTCGTGACCTAGTCTCGCTCCCCCCATCCACCCCTCTAACTCCTCTCCGTTACGACCTTGGGAGACACCCAATTAATGAAGTGGCGAGGCTGCGCCCTCTGTTATACTGGACCCGGCTTATGAGATCTTCTGACCTATGCCATTATGCATCCGGTCTAAAAGAACTGATAAGTTTGGGCGCAGGCCATAAGGTTGGTTGGGTGTCCAACTTGAAGAAATTAGTGGTCGAAATTGGTCTGGACCAGGCTTGGGAGAGCCAGATGCCCCCGCCCAAACCTCTAGTGAAAAGGCTTTACTGGGACTGGATTTCCGCCATGACCAATAAAAATCATAATGGCATTCTGTCGGAGAGATTCTTGGATGTTAAGCCCACCCTAAGATTGGAACCCTTCCTTGACCTCATTGAGTCCCCGGGGGACAGAGTGCTCTACCTGAAATTCAGGTATGGCACACTCCCTCTCCGAGATTTCCAGAATGGTTGGAGCGGCCAATCGGGAAATAATGAGGGCTGCCTGGGCTGTGCTTGCCCTACGGAATCTACAGCACATTTTATCTTTGCTTGTAGGGCATACAGCCAAGTGAGGTCCAGGTGGCTAAAACCAGTTTGTTCTAATTTGGGCTGTTCATCCCATCGGGTGGCCTTACGCATTTTAACTTATGAGACGCTAATCCCAAGTGTTACCTGTGGTACAGCAAAGTTTTTAGGACATGCTTGGAGGATAAGGCAAAGGCTCGTTAAGGGAAAATTAGCTTAATAAACTGTTGTGAGTTTTGTCTACCGAGCTCTCTTGTTCTGGATGGGTTTTTAATTATACTGCTATGTGGTTTTTATGTATGTATTATCCATGGCTTGATCTATTTTTAGCCTTGTTTTTAGTTCTGCTTTCTTTCTACATCCATCTAAGAGAACAAGAAAACTGACCATTTGCTGATATGAATTTTTCTGGTCTCTTTGATTATCAACTGTGATGCATTTTTGTACTTTTATGATTGATATTTTATTAATCGAATAAAGTGATTTGAATTGAATGTATTGCGACAGATATTTGCTAAAACTAGCCCCTAGAAAGCTCTCATGCAAATCCATGGAGGACAGGTCTTAGGCCATCAAACTGTACTTTATTTTGTAATTGCATTTATATAGCGCTTACCACCCCCGATTAGGTGTTGAAGCATTTTTTCAGGAGTAGCACTACACTCTGGAACCCAAAAAGGATAAGTGGTAAATTAGTATAGTGAAATATGAAATTTGAGTGGGGAACAAGTTAGTCTGATTTGGATTGAAAAGGATAGTATTTTGAATTTTGTTTGAGGTAGATTAAATGTATTTTTTTTTTTTTTTTTTTTTTTTTTTTTTTTAGTCGTTCACATGCATTGGGAGATCTACTCGGAGAGAGGAGTTGGCCTAACGGCTAGGGCGGTCGACCTCGAATCTGGGTTCGAGTCTCGGCAATGACGCTGAACATCCTGTGATTCTGGGCAAATCACTTAACCTCCCCATGCCTAACAAAAAAAAAATATGAATGTGTCCTCATGTAATGCAACTGGTGCTATGTAAAGCGCTCTGATACCAGAGTTGGGTCAAGTTCGCGCTATATAAAACTCTGTAAAATACAAATAAAATACTCATTGTTTAACACGTGATGGTAATATGCTCTATGACCAAGGTTACCTTTTTTCTGGGAAAGTGTTTTAAGGTACTTAACCAAGAGTGTTCGGCGAACCTTCCCAATGGCCTTACACTTTAGCACCCCACGCTCTTTGGCTACAAGGGCGTCTCGGCGACCTCGTCACCCAGTTGGCTTCTAGGCTCTCTCCATGCCTCGTCCTTCTGATCTCGGCTGCCAGACTTCGGACACCTTCAGGTAGAAGTGACCCAGCACCCTCCATGACCTGCGGCTGGAGTCCACACTCAAGTGTGCGCACCTCAAACACCTCGGCCGCTTGAACTTCAAAAGTGCCGGGCACCACCTCAACTGCAAGGCCCCTCTTGTGGTTCAGGCACCCTTTGGCTCTTGCAGCTCAGTGCCAGGGGACCCTGAACAGAAAGGAGGCAGGGGCTGCCAGATGTCCAAGGGCTAGGAGCAGCTTGGACCCCAGGAGCCAGGCACCACTCATTTGGAAAGGAAGTGCTATTCAAATGTAATATCAAATTGTACCCCAAAACTGCCTCTCACCAGGGGCGAAGGAGTTCCCGAACTGGAGATAGCAATCACGGTCTATGCTCCAAAAACGTGCCACTGCTGGCACTTGGCATTCCAGTTTCTAGACTGGTTGCCATAGTTCCTGTCAATCTTTAAGCCAGACTTCTCTAAACTCTGTCCTGCAGCGCCGGATCCTTGCCTGATTTTAAGATAAATGTAGTTATCTAAAAGGAGATATAATAAAAATACCCAATTACGGGTCCCTATCCCAGAGTATTAGATGGAAAACCAATTACGGGTCCCTATCCCAGAGTATTAGATGGAAAGCCAATTACGGGTCCCTCTCCTAGAGTATTAGATGGAAAACCAATTATGGGTCCCTATTATGGGTCCCTATGCCAGAATATTATATGGAAACAATTACAGGTCCCCATCCCAGAGTATTAGATGGAAAACCAATTACAAGTCCATATCCCAGAGTATTAGATGGAAACAATTACGGGTCCCTATCCCAGAGTATTAGATGGAAAACCAATTACAGGTCCCTATCCCAGAGTATTAGATGGAAAACCAATTACAGGTCCCTAACCCAGAGTATTAGATGGAAAACCAATTACAGGTCCCTATCCCAGAGTATGAGATAGAAACAATTACGGGTCCCTATCCCAGAGTATTAGATGGAAAACCAATTACAGGTCCCTATCCCAGAGTATTAGATGGAAAACCAATTACAGGTCCCTAACCCAGAGTATTAGATGGAAAACCAATTACAGGTCCCTATCCCAGAGTATGAGATAGAAACAATTACGGGTCCCTATCCCAGAGTATTAGATGGAAAACCAATTACAGGTCCCTAACCCAGAGTATTAGATGGAAAACCAATTACAGGTCCCTAACCCAGAGTATTAGATGGAAAACCAATTACAGGTCCCTATCCCAGAGTATGAGATAGAAACAATTACGGGTCCCTATCCCAGAGTATTAGATGGAAAACCAATTACAGGTCCCTATCCCAGAGTATTAGATGGAAAACCAATTACAGGTCCCTAACCCAGAGTATTAGATGGAAAACCAATTACAGGTCCCTATCCCAGAGTATGAGATAGAAACAATTACGGGTCCCTATCCCAGAGTATTAGATGGAAAACCAATTACGGGTCCCTATCCCAGAGTATTAGATGGAAAACCAATTACAGGTCCCTAACCCAGAGTATTAGATAGAAACAATTACGGGTCCCTATCCCAGAGTATTAGATAGAAAACCAATTACGGGTCCCTATCCCAGAGTATTAGATGGAAAACCAATTACGGGTCCCTATCCTAGAGTATTAGATGGAAAACCAATCATGGGTCCCTATGCCAGAATATTAGATGGAAACAATTACAGGTCCCCATCCCAGAGTATTAGATGGAAAACCAATTACAGGTCCCTAACCCAGAGTATTAGATGGAAACAATTACGGGTCCCTATCCCAGAGTATTAGATGGAAAACCAATTACAGGTCCCTATCCCAGAGTATTAGATGGAAAACCAATTACAGGTCCCTATCCCAGAGTATTAGATGGAAAACCAATTACAGGTCCCTAACCCAGAGTATTAGATGGAAACAATTACGGGTCCCTATCCCAGAGTATTAGATGGAAACAACTATGGGTCCCTATCCCAGAGTATTAGATGGAAAACCAATTACAGGTCCCTATCCCAGAGTATTAGATGGAAACAACTACGGTTCCCTATCCCAGAATATAGGATGGAAACAATAACTGGTCCCTATCGCCAAGTATTAGGTGGAAATCCAATTACAGATCCCTATCCCAGAGTATTCGATGGAGACCTATCCGGGTCCCTATCCCAGAGTATTTATTGGAAGCACTTACAACTTGGACCAGTGTCCTCTGCACTGTCCCTGGCCAGAAGGGCATGAAAGAGGTGAAAGTGGATCATAAATTCAAAGGCGTTCTGAATAGGGGCCCAAAAATTAATTTGGCCCTCGCCCCCAAAATCCTTAAGATGTCCCTGTTCACTGTTAAATTCCAGCAGTCATTTTAAAAGCTCCAAAGATTAGTACCAAGAAGGGTACGCCCAAACCCCCTTCCGTCACCGGGACACACTGAATCTGCCCACAGCTCCTCTTCGACAATTGCACTGAGACAACCTACTTCGCCCCTCAGTCCATGGCACAACCTGCCCCCATCCTGTCGCCACCTGTGGTTCGTAGACCCCCCCAAACCCACTGGGTGTCATTCAACCCACCTTGGGTGCTGCCCACACCTTCTCCAAGTTCCAGACTGCTCAGCTCTGTCCTGACCCAATGACGTGGAGCTCCCTTGAGGGAAACAGTATTGACATCGCTGCTCGAAGCATGCTGTCCGAAGCTCAAATGCTTCTTTAAATGAATACCTTGACCACGCAAGTCCTTACAAGGACTCACCTTAAGGGAAGTGATGTTGGACTTCAAGACCAACACTTTCCCTACTGTTGCGCAGACTGGAGTTGGAATAGTAAATTATGCCATTATAAAGTCCACAGCGTTCCGTAAGGAAAAGTCAGTGTAAGGAGTTATGTGGTAAAGGAATGCGTTGTAAAGATGCTTTCATTGTTGGTGCCCCGTTAAGGTAGGCGTGGTAAATGCCTGCGTGGTTCCGACATACAGCCACCCCAGTGAGTGACCCCGTGCTTTATTTGTAAAAGAAGAAACGCTGGGGCCCAGTTAGTGCTCCGAAGCCAGCGCCATCAGGGTGCTGGATATCAGGGCTTCACAACCACGATTCCACCTCATGCCTCTTTCATCCACCACCAGGCGTTACCTGCCCCTTTACCTTCCTCGCACAGTTGGTTGTTTGCCCTTGCGCTCTCCCTGTCACAGTTTCAATCTTTCACGTCCTCCTGTTTTCCCCCTTGTGAACCTCTCTTGCTGGGGGTCAATGTCTGAGGAGTAAAAATAGGTGCAGGTCCCCAAAAATCAGTGCCTGTGGGTCCCACCTTCACCCACCTGCTCAGATTAAGCACCGGAGTGCCCATTACCCAGACTCACCTGAAGCGCCACCTGCTGCTGTCTGGATGTGGCACAGTGGACAGAAGGGCTGCGGTCGCTTCCTCGTGCACCCCAATGTCTACAGAGTTACAAGGGGAGAGGCACTGGCCGCCTGGCAGGTTCAGTCTGGAGACGCCTGGCTTTGCTACAGAACCGGACACCTTTTTTTCCACCCAATATGCAAATGGAAGCACTTGCATTTTGGTGACACCGGCCCATGTTCCATCTCAGTCCGACCCTGTGCAGGAACGCAAAGGGTCCCAAGACCGGAGGAAATGAACATGGCATAGGAAACAACCCAAGGAAGCAGGCATGTTCCTTGTGAAGCAGCCACCCCTTCCTTGCAGGCTGCATTGCTTATTGAACTTGTGTTCAGCCAAGGAGTGCGCAACCACGCGTAAAGTACGCGCAGCAGCAACGCCACGGGACCCGCAGATACCGAAGGACCTGCAGAACTAAGCAGTGCGTGACCTTTGCCCCAGCAGACTCACCGAGAACTCCGCACACTTGAAGAAGGGCTTCCCCGCGGGCACCGTCTCCTTGAGGACGTCGAGCTGGAAGCTGTTGTGGTCCAGGGTCACGGTCACCGGAGTGGGCTTCTCCCCCTTCCTGAGGAACAAGCACATCGACTGGCTGGTGTTGGCCTTCAGCAGTGCCGGGGTCAGCAGCAGGAACTGCCTGCAAGAGAGCAGAGGAGGGACAGGTGCACTTTCAATCACTAATCGTCAAAATACAAGAGAAACACTATATACTTTCAATCCCCAAGAGACAAAATACAAGAGAAACACTATATACTTTCAATCACCAAGAGTCAAAATACAAGAGACACACTATATACTTTCAATCGCCAATCGTCAAAATACAAGAGAAACACTATATACTTTCAATCCCCAAGAGACAAAATACAAGAGAAACACTATATACTTTCAATCACCAAGAGACAAAATACAAGAGACACACTATATACTTTCAATCGCCAAGAGTCAAAATACAAGAGACACACTATATACTTTCAATCACCAAGAGACAAAATACAAGAGAAACACTATATACTTTCAATCACCAAGAGTCAAAATACAAGAGACACACTATATACTTTCAATCCCCAAGAGACAAAATACAAGAGACACACTATATACTGTCAATCACCGAGTCAAAATACAAGAGAAACACTATATACTTTCAATCACCAAGAGTCAAAATACAAGAGAAACACTATATACTGTCAATCACCGAGTCAAAATACAAGAGACACACTATATACTTTCAATCGCCAAGAGTCAAAATACAAGAGACACACTATATACTTTCAATCACCAAGAGACAAAATACAAGAGAAACACTATATACTGTCAATCACCGAATCAAAATACAAGAGAAACACTATATACTGTCAATCACCAATTGTTAAAATACAAGAGAAACACTATATACTGTCAATCACCAAGAGAAATACTATATACTGTCAATCACCGAGTCAAAATACAAGAGAAACACTATATACTGTCAATCACCAAGAAAAATACTATATACTGTCAATCACCAATTGTTAAAATACAAGAGAAACACTATATACTGTCAATCACCAATCGTCAAAATACAGGAGAAACACTATATACTGTCAATCACCAATCGTCAAACTACAAGAGAAACACTATATACTGTCAATCACCAAGAGAAACACAATATACTTTCAAACACCAAGAGTCAAGATACAAGAGAAACACTATATACTGTCAATCACCAAGAGTCGAAATACAAGACAAACACTATATTCTTTCATTCACCAAGAGGCAAATAAATACAGAAGAGAAAAACATACTTTCAATCAGCAAGAGTCAAAATAGAAGTCGAAGAGAACAAGCGTTTGCAATGCAATCGGCCTCGCATTTGCTGGTGTTAGTGCTATTGGCGCTGTAAATGACAATTTCTTTTACCCATGGTTATGGTTTGAATGTATGTGGACTACGTTGGGTAGCACCAACCATCATGCGGCTTAAAGCGCTTTAGCAATCTTTTTTAAAAAGTTTATTTTACAGCAAAAAGACTTGGTGGCCAGCTCACGGGGGGGGGGGGGGGGTGAGGCTCAGAAGATACAGGAATAAGGACTGCACCTTTCCCCCTGGAGTATGCTAGCTATACTTTCGTTTTATGTGAAATCATTAAATGCTGCGCTCTATCACTCCCATCAAAACTCACATGAGCTTAAGGGACTGCCACGAGGACATGGGACAGCTAACCTGCCGCTGACCGCGGCCCCCGCAGGGGGCCACTCGGCGGTCGGCGCCTTAGTGGCCCCGGGGCCCCGGTCACCCCTCCCCACTCCCTCCTTCGGGGGGGGGCGGGGGCGGGGATCCCGATTGTTGCCCCCCTCCGTGTCATGGGCCGGAAGTGACGCGAAAGGCGCGTCACTTCCGGGCCCAGGTGCGAGGGGAAGGCTATTTAGCCTTCCCCCACCCTCACTGGCGACCTCTTTAGCATTCTTCGGGGCTTTCAGAGTCAGTGAGTTAGTGGCTAGGTCCAAGGTCGACTGTTCAGGGGATGCGCTGGCAATTTCAGACGTGTCTATTTCCGGGTCACTGACCATTCTTTTACGCAAGTCCAAGACTGATCAGGCGGGGCGGGGGATCAGGGTGGTTCTCCAGCCCCTAGGTGACCCCAGGTTCTGCCCAGTACAATGGGTAAAGGCGTTTTTGGAACACAGACCGCCGGGCCCTGGTTATCTCCTGTTGCATTCAAATGGTACCCCTGTAACTAGATACCAGTTCGAGCAGGTAATCAGGGCCAGTTTAGCCAGGACGGGGCTCGCCCGGCCGGACAGAAGGTATTCCAGCCACTCCTTCCGCATTGGCGCTGCCACCGCCGCTCACCTGGCGGGATTAGAGGCCGCTCAGGTGAAGAAACTGGGGCGTTGGGAATCTGATTCCTATAAGATATATGTTCGCCCGTGAGGCAGCTGTTAGTAATGTGTTTGTGATTTATGGTGTGTATCGTTGAAATCACCCTTTCTGATTAAATAACTTGTGTGTACACCATGTCTCCTCTTTATTAGGACGAGTGGTGTGGGTGATCGGGCATTCATTTGTCGCCCGGGCGGCCCAATGGGCGTTGCACCGAAATTGGATGCGACACTTCCCTCAGACCGAAGTGGAATGGATGGGGGTGCCGGGGATGAGATGGTTCGAACTCAGGAATAAGATTGAGCAGAGACTAAGAGCACACGGGTCCACCTTGCCCCACCTGTTGGTGATACACCTGGGCGGTAACAACCTTGTTACCCTAGGGAGACGATTGCTGTTATTAGCCATGAAAAGAGACTTAGGGGAAATCTGCAAACGTCTGGGCGAGTGTGAGATCGTGTGGTCAGAGATCATCCCCCGCAGGTCTTGGCGGGGAGCTAAATCCTTTGAAGCGGTAGAGCACTCCAGGAGGCGCATTAATGGAGCAATGCGTAAGTTCACAGCCCAAAGGGGTTTGGGCTTTATTCGCCATGAGATGATTCGGGGGAATGTGAAGGGGTACTTCGACTTGGATGGAGTACACCTCTCCCAAATAGGCATGGACCTGTTTTTATTGGATTTAAGCGAAGCATTGGTGAATAGAGGGTGCAGGTAAAGAGCTAGGTTGGTGGGGGGCCCTGGCTGCGACGGTTAGCCGCCTCCAGGGCTGTGGCGGAGTTACAGGGCGATCTGGAAGCAGGCCGGTACAAAGGGTACCTCTGCGCGGCACCACGTGGTGCCTGAGCCAAAACGAGGAGCCTCCAGAGAGGTCCCGGAAGCCGGTCGGCGCCCCGCTAGGCCTGTGGGCGGTTGTGGGCCTGAACAACCGGGGGCTTGCTATGCGACGCTCCGCCCCGAGAGGGGGGGTGTGAGTAGAATCTCAACGGCACGTGATCGAAAAAAGAATCACTTGGGGGGCAGCACTTGCGGGTCGTTCCCGTGCTGCCCGGCTCGTCAGGCGGGGCAGGTGAAGTAGATGGCCGCCTGCCCTTGGATCGCCCGTAAGATAACCCACCTATTACATATCCTGGAATTATGTAATAAATCCTGCAGCATTTGTTACCCATTTACAACTGTTTCTTGTGTCTTCTTTGGGTAACCTAATTTGGGGGAGGGGGGAAAGCGGGGTGCCCCTGGGGGTACTATGCCCTGCAGATCAGTGAAACCGCAGCAATGACAGCCGAGTCTATACAACAGCATTATGGGATGGGTGGGCCGGCAAGCCCATTATGGGTGCTGCCTTCAGGGAGTACTAGGGTTCTAGAAACAAGAATAGCAAACAGCACCCTAGGACTTCTAGCTTCACTAGCACTGCAAGCACGTGGTGTGACGCAGTTCAAAATAAAAACATATGTAAAGTCACGGGCAAGCAGCAGCAGGTACCACATTATAAAGCATTATTTAATATTGATTGAGTTTCTCTTCAATCAGCAATATTAATAGGTTTAGTAGAGAAATATCATACCAATCTTGGGGGAAATATGTCAAAACATACAAGTCGTGCATTTTGGCTATAGATTGGAATTATTCTGCTTAAAGTAGTTTACTGCCAGCCGCTGATTGAGGCTAACTGAAGTATAGCCAGAGCCACTGGAATTATGCGGCAGCACCGGGCTAATTTATGTGGAGGCCTTCCACTGAGCAGCACGTGCTGCTGCATTTTTAGTAACTTTTGGACCTTTTAAGCTAGAAACGATTTCTGTTCAAATCTTGTTATACAGTAGATGATAGATTATGCGGCTAATACGGCAAACTCCTAAGTAAACAAAAAGCGCTGCGGCTGCCAGTCTGTCTGGACACCATGAAGAATGTCTGAGTCTTAGAGGAAGGTTGTCACAGCAGACCCAAGCAAAACATGTGAGTAGGCACAGCAGCCACCAAAACCCTTCTCATAGCAGGTTCCTTCGACCCCCAACTGAGGAGGCCCCCCCCCCCCCCATCTCCCACCTTTGATGCCCATCCCAGCGCGAGCCCACCTCTGTCCGCCCCATTATATAGAGTTCATTGTGATCCGGTCTCCCACGCGCTCTCCGCTCTCAAGACCAGCTAAGACTACATCACCCCTTAATCTGTACTTGAAACCCATCTCTCCTCTGCACTTTAATGATGAACCAAAGATGAATTACCGGACCTCTTCACAAGACAGTAGCACACTGGCAGCATGCATAGAGCCAAGTGCAGTTCAGTGCAGGACGCAAGTCTCCTTGTAAGTTATAGCAATGTGCCACTCTCTCACACTGGCCAGGGTGGGCCTGGGCTCAGTCCATCAGTGTCTGGGGAGATGCTTGGCTGTGGTGATCGCTATCTGGTCAGGGTGGGCCTGGGCTCAGTCCATCAGTGTTTGGGGAGATGCTTGGCTGTGGTGATCGCTATCTGGCCAGGGTGGGCCTGGGCTCAGTCCATCAGTGTTTGGGGAGATGCTTGGCTGTGGTGATAGCTATCTGACCAGGGTGGGCCTGGGCTCAGTCCATCAGTGTCTGGGGAGATGCTTGGCTGTGGTGATCGCTATCTGGCCAGGGTGGGCCTGGGCTCAGTCCATCAGTGTTTAGGAGATGCTTGGCTGTGGTGATCGCTATCTGGCCAGGGTGGGCCTGGGCTCAGTCCATCAGTGTTTGGGGGAGATGCTTGGCTGTGGTGATGGCCATCTGGCCAGGGTGGGCCTGGGCTCAGTCCATCAGTGTTTAAGATATGCTTGGCTGTGGTGATCGCTATCTGGCCAGGGTGGGCCTTAGCTCAGTCCATCAGTGTTTGGGGAGATGCTTGGCTGTGGTAATCACTATCTGGCCAGGGGGGCCTGGGCTCAGTCCATCAGTGTTTGGGGAGATGCTTGGCTGTGGTGATAGCTATCTGGCCAGGGTGGGTCTGGGCTCAGTCCATCAGTGTTTGGGGAGATGCTTGGCTGTGGTGATCGCTATCTGGCCAGGGTGGGCCTGGGCTCAGTCCATCAGTGTTTGGGGAGATGCTTGGCTGTGGTGATCGCTATCTGGCCAGGGTGGGCCTGGGCTCAATCCATCAGTGTTTGGGGAGATGCTTGGCTGTGGTGATAGCTATCTCCCAGTACCTGGCTGTCATTGCACATACTTGCCCATAGATAGGCTCCCCAAAGTAAAAAGATTTGAGCATTTTAGAAAACTGTTTTTTTTTTATTTATTTATTTTTTTAGAGTTCCAATCATAAGGTATAGGGACTCTTTACAATAAGTGCGTTGGACAACATGGAGTATCGTAAAGCACAAATGTAAGAACGTTTGGGGCGAGTGGGGGGTGTATCTAGATTCCTTCCCCTCTTTGGATAGTCAGGTTCCCAAAGGGGGCTGCTGCTGCTTGTGCAGCTAAGAGGGCTTAAAAGAATCATTTCAGTTTCTGGATTCTCCTTGCCACAACCCTAGTACTCCGCGGTACTGGTACAATGACTACAGTCTCGAATATCTGCTGAAGGTTTAAGGTGGCCAGGATCAATACGCCACAATTTACTAAACACAGCAAATATTCCTGTGTTATAACACCATGACCAATTGCTGAAAAACACTATTTAAACCAAGTCTGGGCGGTGAACTCTGCTCGCAAAGTTTTCCGCTCTCCATATTACACGGAGCTCAGAAAAACTTTACTTCACATAGTGAGTGGAGTTTTCTTCCTCACTCGCGTTCAACATCAAGTTAGCGAGCGTGAAAAATCAAACTCCCAGCGAGATTTCTCAAAGCGGGTGGTCAGATTTCTCATTGCGAGTGGTCGTGGATGGTCGCCACGCTCGTGTTGAAAAACTGTTCGCGTTGAGAAAGCTGCTGCTCGAGTAAAAATCTAGTCGAGCAGCACAAGAAAGGAAGCAGCACCCGCTGGTGCTGTGCATGGTGCAGTTCGAGAGGATTGCACAGTGCGGACAAGCATCTGGCCCTGAAAATCACTGCGAGCGGCATTTATCTAACACTCCGCCGCTTGTTGAGGTCGCGAAGCGCAACAGATTTTTTTTTTGCATTTCACATAACACCGCAATCTGACCATGCTTATTTACAAATAAAAGAAAATATTAGGGAAAGTGTTCAAAGGGGGCCAAAATGTATTTCCATAGTATTTTCTCAAGCACAAACCCTTTCCTTAGGTGCACTGTGTTGATCAGCTTTGCCGAGAGAACCCATTCTTTGTTTTGGCTGTCAAATCCTTATTTCAGTTTTGACTCAGTTTTTGCTGCTTCTTCCACCCTCCCAGTTCCTTAAAACAAAAAATTAAAAAAATCCAAGATACTTCTGAATAGGCAGATGTATTAAAGTGCTATAATCTTAAAATAATTTTTTTAAATGGTCATTTCTCCAACTTAAAAAAAATATAGGAGCCTGCTGCTAATACCCACCAAGCTTCATTCACTCCCAGTGTAAGGAAGGCCAAATGGAATTGCTTCATGCTAACTACCATCATGTCAAACGTACCGTACGTTTGACATTCGCAGGTTTATCACACAGGGGAAGAGGTGTGGCGCCGCCAGGGCAACTGACTCCACAATCTGGGGATCACGGTTCGATCCCCGGCGCTGGCAGCAGATTAGCCCAGCACCATGTGACTCTGGGCAATAGCTTGCTTAATCTTCCCGACGGCCCCCAGCGCCTAGATACCCTTAGGGGTGATTGTTCGCTCTTTACAAATGTGGATTATTATTATTTTGTGGTTTCCTAAATAATGTGTACTAAATTATGCCAAGTATGTAGTGTGAAAGTGTGGGATTTACAGGAGCTCATATATAGGCTGCAGCCTCAGGCTATATGTACACCCACTGCAGCTCCCTCTGCTTGTGGTCCATTGTCAGCTGCACTATGTACCTTGCAACCAAGCAACGCGCAGCCGCAATACATCTCTGCGCCCAGCTGCTCGGAAAGGAAAAGACAGAGTCTGCTGCTGTTCAAAATGGCCGCCATCAGTAGCATGGGCTTAGTCACAGAAAAAGTAGGTATAAATGTCCAATTGAGATTTAAAAATAAAAAAAAAAAGAAGTCTGGCAAAGCGTGCGTCCTGCCTTACAGATGCCACCGTGTGCACCGCTGCTCACTCCCCAGGCAATATTCCATGGAAGTGAACTTTTGAAAAAAGGTGGGACATACATCCATTAGCAAGCTCCAATTTTTGCACAACACACACAAGCCAATCCATAAGCGTGGGTGGAGTCAGACCCCACAAGTGCATACAAAGATCACCACAGTGCAAGCTCGACCTAAAAATATATAATTTCAAATAACACACACAAAAAAAAAAAAAAAAAAGCCTGGGACTCTATGGGGAAGGGTGTTGGTATCAGCAGAAAAAACAAAGAAAAACTGAAACTGGCAACATTCAGAGGAGCCACCATGAAGCCAGGGTGTCACAAGAAGCCATGGAAAACGCCCACCACCTTCCAAGGACTCAGTCGAGGGGCCGGGTTCAGAGCTTTAAGTGGCTCGGGTCCTGCCGGGAAAAACGGCCTCGGACAAGGATTCCTAATTTGGCTTGAATTCATGCCCTTCACTGAACAGGCACAACAGGGATCCATGTCTGCACAAGGACTCCAAACACCCCTAAAGTAACCAAGCCCGTTTATAATTCATGTTTATTTTGCATTTCCCAATATTAGCTTTTTACAAATGTGTGGAGTAGTTTTTGCAGTTGTGATGTTGCCCCGGCACGCCTTGAACCCAGTCGCCTCTGTATCTGGGTGAGCTCAGGTTGCCTGTGTGGGTTGGAGGGGCCACCACAAAGCTCTGAAGCTCAAAGTGAATGCAGTGCCAGTATCAGCCGGGCCCAGTCCCAGGGATTTTCATCTGGATCGGACAAGGGTTGGTTCAGGTGGGCCAATGTGGGCCTAATTTTTGTCGAGTCTGTAGGTAGCCTAGAAGCCCAAGACTGACATATCTTCTTCCAAACAGGCCTAGAGAGCGCCCAGAGAGCTCTTAAGAGCCGATGCCTACACTAAACAGCCCAACTCGGATCACTTCCAGCAGGCCAGGCTTTAGCACCAGGAGTCCAGGCAGATTGAAGAGTAGTTCAAGGTGAAGGAGACCTTCCAGCAGGCCAGGCTTTGGCACCAGGAGTCCAAGCAGACTGAAGAGTAGTTCAAGGTGAAGGAGACCTTCCAGCAGGCCAGGCTTTGGCACCAGGAGTCCAAGCAGATTGAAGAGTAGTTCAAGGTGAAGGAGACCTTCCAGCAGGCCAGGCTTTGGCACCAGGAGTCCAAGCAGACTGAAGAGTAGTTCAAGGTGAAGGAGACCTTCCAGCAGGCCAGGCTTTGGCACCAGGAGTCCAAGCAGATTGAAGAGTAGTTCAAGGTGAAGGAGACCTTCCAGCAGGCCAGGCTTTGGCACCAGGAGTCCAAGCAGACTGAAGAGTAGCTCAAGGTGAAGGAGACCTTCCAGTAGGCCAGGCTTTGGCACCATGAGTCCAAGCAGACTGAAGAGTAGTTCAAGGTGAAGGAGACCTTCCAGCAGGCCAGGCTTTGGCACCAGGAGTCCAAGCAGACTGAAGAGTAGTTCAAGGTGAAGGAGACCTTCCAGCAGGCCAGGCTTTGGCACCAGGAGTCCAAGCAGACTGAAGAGTAGTTCAAGGTGAAGGAGACCTTCCAGCAGGCCAGGCTTTGGCACCAGGAGTCCAAGGTGAAGGAGACCTTCCAGCAGGCCAGGCTTTGGCACCAGGAAAATACATTGCAGTTGTAATGGAACTTTTCATATTACCATTGCATTTTGGGACATGTATCCTTTTGAACTGTACTACGGGAGTCACGTGACAGCTCGGCACAAGCAGCCTCACCTGTGATCAAGGCGCCTTGGGAGCCGAAACGCATGAGGGAAGAGACCCGAGAGCATGCTGCCTTTTGTACGTGGAATAAATGCACTTCTGTTCCAGAACTGGGCTGCGGAATTTGTTTATTAATAGACAGGCTGCTCCCTGCCTGAAGCCGCCCTGCAGGGTTGGAGAGGTTTGTGGTACATATCTTGTTGATATTTCCCCCCACCCCCGCTTTGAAAATTTGATAAGGATTTGATAAAAAATAAATAAACGTAGGGATCACATATCGGATTTAGGGGTTCCATATAGGGTGTAGTAGGAATGTGTCCCTGTCCCATTTAATGTAGTGCTTCCTCTGGGCGACATCACTCACCACCCCCCACATGATGGATCTGTGCCAAGGGGGGGGGGGATCTCAGAAGTTGTCCATTGTAATTTCTTAAAGTTTTAGGGTGAGCTGTCGGCCATAGAAGGGGAGGCCGTTTACTGCAGGTTAATTTCCAAGCCACATTTAAACATTTTTATTATGTAGAGTGTACGGTTTTCCTCCAGGGCCACTCCCGGGACTCATTGCGGGCTGGGAGGGAGTAGGCCAGACCTGCAAGTCTGCACACATCTTACATTTAAGCATTAGCAGAGGTTTTTACAGCCCCTGGATTACTGAGGACTTAATAGTGCACTTCCAGATACACAACTAAAAAGTCTGCAAAGTAAGTGTCCCCACGTGCCAGGTACCCCATGTTTCCACCCCCACAGTTTCTGGCCAGCTGTGCTAATGTTTCACATGTGGGAGGGAGAGAAGGTGGGGGCCTCAGGAGTAAAGAGGAGTTAAGTGGGCGAGGAGAGGTGGACACTGTGGCACAAGGATGTTGAGGGGTGGGGGGGCTATGGCACAGGTGATGTGGGACGTGTAGGGCCTTGGCGTTGGGCAGTTCAAGGGAGGCAGGTGAATAGTAGGATGTAGGGGTGGGCGTAACTTGCTGTCGCATAAATCATGCAAAATTACAGCATCACACAAGCTTATGGAGCACTACGTGAGAAGCGCAACTCAGCATTTAGCACTACTTTTAGTCAAAATGCACCGTTGCATCCAAAACGGACATGGGGATGCATTTTATACTGCAAAAATAGTGCTAAATGCAACAGAGCACCAACAGTAGCACCCGCTCGCTAAATGTGTTGTTTGTGCTCCTGCAATAGGTTGTGTGTCAAATTACTTAATTATGCGAGCATGCGTGACCTGTAGCACCCGGTGTTGTGGGCACCAGCAGTTTTTTAGGTCTTGGCTAGGCAGCGCATACGCGGTCTCGTCAAGAGATGCTGTATACAGTATTGAGGGAGAAGTTCCGCCCACTTTCCAGCCTTATTTTTTATTGGCTTGAATCATAATTTCTGCGTTCCGATTGGTGCTTGGCTGTTTAATCCCGCCTCCCGACGTCCAGGTCATTTTTATCCTTACGAGGCTATTGGCCCCCTTACTAGGAAAACAGTTTTGTTCCCCAGCCTCTCCCAGTTTCCACCCACAGTCCATAATTTTTTTTACCACAATCACCCCCCCCACACCCCCTCCCATTCGTGCCTTCTTTAATGCCCGCAATTCCGTTTAAAATGCAATATGTCGGGCGTAAATACAAGTCCTATTGCATTTACAAAGCTGGTTTGTTTTGGAATTGGTGGCTGGATTTGCACTCTCGCATGCGCGCCATGCCTTACATCGTATGCATGCGTGACAAAACAGGTGCGCTCCTTGTTTTTCTGCTTCTGATCTGCTGCTACTGGAGACCCGGCGAGTGCAGGGCCTCTGAAGGTAAAGCGGCCCCTCTCTCCCAGCTCCGGGTTTAGGTGTCCGGCGTAGAGGAGCTATTGAAGGAGTTCGGACAACAGCTGCAGCAGGCGACTGGGTCAGCTCAAATATGAAGTCTCACAGGGAGCCATTAAATAATCACAGAAGCAGTCAGTAACATGCGAATTTTCTGGGCAGAAGTTGTTTCTCATTTCGGCGGCGGATCTCAGGCAAGCTGAGAGGATGAAGGTGAGCAGCACACCCTGGCAGCCAAGACACACACGGAATCAGAAAACGTGGTGCTCAGAGGGTTGTGTTGGTCTTGAGGGTGATATCCGAGGGCCTCTGGGGACTGCCGCTGACCGCGTGGGACAATCGGCGGTCGGCGCCTTAGTGCCCCCGGGGCACCGGTCACCCCTCCACACCCCCTCCCACTGGGGGGAGGGGGGGGCGGGGACGCTGACCGGAGCCCCCCTCCTCAGGCTGGCCGGAAGTGACGCGCAATGCGTGTCACTTCCTGGCCCTGGTGTGAGGGGGGAGGCTATTTAGCCTTCCCCCACCCTCCTGGTGACCTCTTTGTTGCCCACCTCGCCATTTGGATCGGTCGTCGTCTCCAGCAGCATCGGTCGTTGTCCGGCCTCGTCGAGCGACGGTGAGTCTTGCTGCCCCCAATCCGCCCCTGGACAGCACCAGGTTGACGGGGCCCTGTGGCTCGGATAGCCACGGGCGGAGGGGGCACAAGATTTAGGCTTGGTGGCGGTTTGTCTATAGGGCGGTTACCGGGATCGTGGCCGGCGCTGCCGAGGTGGGGCGGCATGAGCTGTGTGCAATTCTAATATCACACCCCCTGCGCCTTCCCTGGGTTCGCGGGTGCAGAACCCCCCACCCCTCGATGGGGCCTGCCCGGTAGCCGGGGCCCCTGTGTTCCGTTGGGAGGTAGCTCAGTGGTAGAGCGCATATTTCGTGTGGACGAGGTCCCGGGTTCAATTCCTGGCATTTTCAGGAGTCTCTGTTCCTTAACTCCCCCGCACAAGTAGCAGTTTCAATGCCCGCACCCCTGGTTTCGATAGGAAATCGCGGTGCGTGCTCCCTGATGGGGCCGACCGTCCGAGGCAGCGGGGCCCGCACTTCCAGAGTCTCGGCGGATGAATGGTTAAGGTCTGCGACTCTACTCGCAGGCCCACTGGTGTCAATTTCCATTGCCGGGGTGCGGGTAGATCTGGGGGAAAGGTCCCTACGAGCGCTGAGTAAGGGGAGGCCCTCAGGCTAGCTGAGGGCGGGGGATGCTGCTCCGTGAGCGCGGCATTCTCGGGGGATGCCACCCTCGTGGTCGCCCCCGCATGCCCGAGCGATGTAGATGGCAATTGCGCCCACCCCCTGTCGGCTACGCTGCCGCTGAGGGGAGGGGGGGGGGCAGGCTGCGGTGTGGGCCGCTTGCTCCTGTGCTGCCGCCAATGTGCGGGGATGCGCGCGCGGGGCCGGGTCACCATAATGGGAGCTTACACCCCCCCCCTCCCCTCCCCTCCCCTCCCCTCCCCTCCCGGGGAATCGATGCACGAGATCAGATGCGGGAACATGGAGGAGGTTGCGTGCTACACACGCGAAGGCAGGCACACTTAGGGCAACTGCAATTCTGAAGCCGTTTCGTTAGACAGCCCGAGGTGCTTCTCTGGAGCTGACCAGACTGGCACCTATTCGTAATGAGGCGAGAGGTGGTGTTCCGTCGGCTGCGCTGCCGCCTCGGGTGCCGGTAACCAGGGCTCGAGTCTCGAGGTCGCTTACACATTACGTTATGCTGGGCAAATTACTTAATCGCCCCGCGCCGGAACGGGATGCAAATATGGTGATAGGTAGAGCGCTCCAATACCTTCGGGTCGATTTCGCGCTACATAAACACGCGCATCAAGACCCTTTCTGTTATCTTGTCAAAGAAAAGGGCAGGTGTCTTCACGGGTTTGGTGCTAGGCACGAACAGTATACAAAAATAACAATTGGTTCTGTCGGGTATAGAATATTTCTTAAACCATTATACCATCATTGGTTTATTCACAGGAAAAGACAATTAATCAAAATTAACACACATTGAGACCATAAAGGGTATTCAAATTTTTTTATATAAATTGCGTCATTTATGAATACCCACATTCATTGGCTGTCAAGACATAAGAGTGAATTATAATTCTGACAAGGTGACATGTGGTGCTCAGTGCTGTGGTGAAAGTTCGTAATATACACAGTGACTTGTGAGAATCTTGATGATTACAGAAGGCCAGAAAAACAAATATTCGAAACAGTCTGCAGACTGATTGAGTAAGTCTTTATGCAGAGTCTTTCAACTGGTCCACGGGATTAATGTCGACGTTTCAACCCAAGGTAGGCATTACTGACTAGTCAATGCGGGTCTTCATCAGGACAGGGACAGTAGGGTGACAGCCTAAGAAAGCTCAATGTAGCTCATGGAGTAGCAAGATGCTCGTACAGGAGCAACAGTATCCCGTGTAGCGTGGATGCTTCCTCAATAGAGATTCCCGGTAATGGGATGCGATTGGTCTCTTCCCAGGTTGGTCTTGCAAATCCAAGAATAGATAAAGGGTTTAGATGGGGCTCAGGCAAAAGTCCTGTCTCCTCAGATCAAATGAATCACTGAGGTTCTTAGAAATGGGCCCAGAAATTCAGTTGCTTCAGGTAAGGGAGGGGGGGGGGGGGGGGGGGGGAGGGGGGGAGGCAGGCGTCCCGTCTCCTCAAATCCATCAGGCGCGAACAGTAGGCGCGCTCTCCCTAACCTGCCTGTGATATACATGTGTTCTCAATGAGGGGAGAGGATGTGCTCTGTCGGCCGCGCTGCCGCTTCTGATGTGGAAGACCAGGGTTCGAGTCTTGAGGTCGCGCCGCAGGATGTGATTCTGGGCAAATTACCTATACCTTCGGGTTGCGTTCGCGCTATATAAACATGCACAATAAGAACCCTTCTGTTAGCTTGTCACAGGGAAGGGCAGGATTTGAACTATGTATCTTCACGGGTTGGAGCTAGGCGGGAACCCTAGGCGTGCTCTCCCCAATTTGCCTGTGATACATGTGTTTTATTCCTGGTTTTGAATGTGGGAATGGAACTCTTGCCAGCCGGGGCCATCCCTTCATCCCACCCCTGCCACATTCAGCTGGGCCTCGGGGGGGGGGGGGGGGTTTCGCGGGCTCGATTAAACTATCCCCTGCCCAAGCGTCGCCGCAGCGCGATGTTGACAGTCACTGTGGCTTAATGTTGAGCGGTGTGGTGCGGCGGCCTTGGCACCTGACTTGAGCCCAAAGCTCACGGTTCGAGCCCCGGTGACACCCTCAGCCCCATGTGGCTTTGGACAAGGCCTCCATTTCCACAGTGGCCCCCGGCGCCTTGAGACCCGTAAGGGGGGGAATAGTTCATATTCGGTTAAGGTCGGAGACTTTTGCTCTCAAGGTTATCGGTTTAAGTCCCATTGATTCTTGAAAGCTCCATTAAGGTCCTGGGGTGCATTGCTTGATGACGGTGGACCTGGCGCACGTTAGTTGGTATGGGAGCGGCTGGCCAATAAGCCGCGCACCCGGCGCACGGTGGGAGCGGTCACGTGCGTGGGTCCTCGGCCCTGGGACGCTTGCTCGCAGGTTCAATTTACATTGATTCGGTTTTCCGTTGGCGTACCTTTTACCCCCCTCCCCCCCCCCCCGCGCATCCTATGTTTCGGGGGTCTCATGGGCACGGTTTAAGTCACCCCCTGCTCACGCGTCACACGCGGTGAGCTATAGTGCGGTGTAAGGTGATCAATTACCGTCCGGCGGAGCACACATTTTAGTGGTCGTGTGTCCGTCGGCCTTTCGCCCGCAGGGCATACTTCGCAATGGCGGTCGGCCTCGTGAGCAAAGTAAAGGAAGGGGTGTGCGGCCGGCTAAGAAGCCGCATACCCTGCGCCGTGGGAGCCGGTAGGAGATTAGCGTGGGTTCACGGCCCCAATACACCAGCACTGCAGGGCTGGGAGCTGCCTGGGTCCCCGCTGATCGCGGGCGGTGCAACACCTGTGGAGCTCCCTGGTTAAGGTTATCGCCCCCCCCTCCCGTCGGCTACGCTGCCGTTGAGGGCGGGGGGGGGCATGCAGTGGGCTGCATGCGGCAGGCGCAATGGACCTGGCTCGGGGATCGTGTAGTATGGTACGAATCTTGTAAGCTCCCCGTGCTTGAATGTGTAATGTAAATAAAGTGCTCATGTAAAGCGCTCCAACACCTTCAGATCGCGTTCGCGCTATATAATTATGCAACATGTATTGCTGGCTTCCTATAAGGCAGATAAATGATACAAGTGCATGCATTGTTCACATATGCGATTATGGGCATTAATAAACCCCCCGCACCTCAATGGATAATCTGGTGCGGTACTCGCGTGATCCGGTTCGTGGAGTGGGTAATATGGCACGAATTTCTTAAGCACCCCCAGCGTGAAGATGTAATGTAAATACGGTGCTCATGTAAAGTGCTCCAATGCCTTCCGGTCGAGTTCGCGCTATATAAATATGCATCATGTAATTGCAGGCTTCCTATAAGGCAGATACATGATACCAGTACATGCACTGTTCACATCACGCAATTACGGGTATTACTAATCCCCCCCCACACACACCTCAAGGGTTAATCTGGTGCGGTGCTCGCGTGACCTGGCACGGGGTTCGTGTTCTATGGTACGAATCTCTCACGCTCCCCGTGCCTGTATGTGTAACGTAAATACGGTGCTCATTTAAAGCGGTGCAATACCTTTGGCGTAGAGTTCGCGCTATACAAATATGCAACATGTTATGTGCTGGCTTCCTATAATGCAGACACATGATACAAGTGCATGTATTACTCACAAGAATTTGCTCGTGCCCACATTCGCGCGCATTAGGTGATTCCGGGCAGTACGACTCCCCCTGCACCTGAATGGCTTATTTGGCCGGTGCTTGTGTCCGGCGCTCTAATAATTTCGCGCGCAGGACGTTTAGAGCTAATCACTAATCGACCGTGCCCGAATAGGTATGTAAATACGGGGCTCATGTACTGCACTCCAACACCTTCGGGCGGGTCACGCTGTGACTCGGGGCAGATAATTATTATCCACGTGCTCGATGATGTCCTCCGGGCAAATCACTGATCACCCCATGCCCAGATACGCAGGCGTGCTGCTGGGCCTGGTCCACCTGGACCCCCGAGGGTCGCGAATATGCACGCATGCTGCGGGGCCTGGTCTACCTGGGCCCCCGAGGGTCGCGAATCTCGGCGGATCATGATCCCACTTCCGTGCCCGAATATGTATGTAGATACGGGGCGCATGGACTGCGCTCCATATACCGTCGGGCGAGTCGCGCTGTGTCTGCGGGCAGATCACTTAAATCTCCCCGTGCCCGATTATGTATGTAAATACGGTGCTTATGTACTGCACGCCTATACCTTCAGTTCGGGTTCACGCTGGTTTTGTGACGCTGGGTAAATCAATGAATATAGCCGTGCCCGAATATGTATGCGAGCTGCTGGACCTGGTATGCCTGGGTTCCCGAGGGTCGCGGACCTGGCGGCTCATGATCTCACTCCCGTGCCCGAATGTGTGTGTAAATATGTTGCTCATGCACTGAGTTGCCATACCTTCGGGTCGAGTTTGCGCGACATAAAAGTGCTAATCACAGCAAGGGTCGTGCAGTACAATCCTGACCACACGTGACCACGTGTCTCTCACCTCCAACCTTGTGTTGAAAGGGGGCTTGGGTCGTTTGTCACTGTTGTTGTTGTCTTGACACCCACCCCCATTGCTTATGGCCTCGCGCTCCCAAGTGCATCAGTGAATCTCTACTTCGACGGAGCAGGAATTTGGCACCGCTGGTGGTGCCCTGGGTTTGTGGGGGGGGGCATCCCCCTGCCACCCTCCCACGGGGGAGCATGATGGGAGGGGCGAATTAGGACTTAGTCAATCCTCAATGCTTGAACTTTACTGACAGCGCGCAGCGCTTAAGCCAAACAGATTCCCGAAGCTGATATGACTAGGGGGTTTCATCACTGAGGGATTTGTAGGGGCATAATTCCCATAAGGAATAAGGGACGGTGGGCAGGTGCAAGAGTCGCCCCTTGCCCATGGTCACGCGCTGGCAGCCAGGAGCACTCCTGTGCTCCAGGTTTAGCGGTCAGAGGGGACTGTCCAAAGCTTAAATAAAACCCTTCTCGCCATAATAGCCTAAGCGGGCAGGCCCAGAATTGTGAAGGGGGTAACCTTCCTGCATGGGGGGCGAATAGTTCTTGGCACATCTTCTCAGGCCCAATGGGTCCTTTATTTCAGCAGACCCTAGGATAGCGTCTCGGGCCTTGGGGACATAGATGGGGCCATCTACAACACCAGGAGCTATAGCTTACTGGTAAGTCTTGTGCCTGTGGATATAAGGGATCTCACAGGGTTTGAGTCCCGCTAGCGCTGTCACACGGTCATGAGGTGGCAGAATTTCAAACTCTTCCTTTTGCAAGGGTGGTTCCCTTCCAGCTAGTTGCAGGAAGCCCTAGATAGGAGAGGTTGCAGGTAAGACTATAGCGGGTTGGTGGGGGGCCCTGGCTGCGACGGTGAGCCGCCTCCAGGGCTGTGGCGGAGTTACAGGGCGATCTGGAAGCAGGCCGGTACAAAGGGTACCTCTGCGCGGCACCATAGGGGGTGCCTGAGCCAAAACAGAGGAGCCTCAGGGGAGGGTCCCGGAAGCCGTGTCGGTGCCCCGCTAGTCCTGCGGGCGGTTGTGGGCCTGAACAACCGGGGGCTTGCGAAGCGACGCTTCGCCCCCAGAAGGGGGGCGTGAGTAGAATTACCAACGGCACGTGATCTTAGAAAGAATCACCTGGAGGGCAGCAACGGCGGGCATCGCTCCCGCGCTGCCCGGCTCATCAGGCGGGCAGGCGACCCAGTTGGTTGCCTGCCCTTGGATCGCCCGCAAGATAACCCACCCATTACATATTCTGGAATTATGTAATAAACCTGCAGCATTGTTACCCAACACCAACTGTCTTGTGTGTGTCATTTGGGTAACCTATTATGGGGGAGGGGGGACAGCGGGGTGCCCCTGGGGGTACTATGCCGCTGACCGCGGCCCCCGCAGGGGGCCAATCGGTGGGCGGCGCCTTAGTGCGCCTGGGGCACCGGTCACCCCTCCACACCCCCTCCCACTGGGGGGGGGCGGGGACGCTGACCGGAGCCCCCCCTCCTCGGGCTGGCCGGAAGTGACGCGCAAGGCGTGTCACTTCCTGGCCCTGGTGTGAGGGGGGAGGCTATTTAGCCTTCCCCCACCCTCCTGGCGACCTCTTTGTCACCCACCTCGCCATTTCCCTCCCTACCACTTACCTGGCGTTGGGTGGGGGGAGGGGGTTTCTGAGCGTTGTAATGTTTTCTTTTTCGTTGCAGGCGGAGTTACAGGGCGATCTGGAAGCAGGCCGGTACAAAGGGTACCTCTGCGCGGCACCATAGGGGGTGCCTGAGCCAAAACAGAGGAGCCTCAGGGGAGGGTCCCGGAAGCCGTGTCGGCGCCCCGCTAGTCCTGCGGGCGGTTGTGGGCCTGAACAACCGGGGGCTTGCTAAGCGACGCTCCGCCCCCAGAAGGGGGGCGTGAGTAGAATTACCAACGGCACGTGATCGTAGAAAGAATCACCTGGAGGGCAGCAACGGCGGGCATCGCTCCCGCGCTGCCCGGCTCATCAGGCGGGCAGGCGACCCAGTTGGTTGCCTGCCCTTGGATCGCCCGTAAAATAACCCACCCATTACATATTCGGGAATTATGTAATAAACCTGCAGCATTGTTACCCAACACCAACTGTCTAGTGTGTGTCATTTGGGTGACCTACTATGGGGGAGGGGGGGGGGGGACAGCGGGGTGCCCCTGGGGGTACTATTACAGCGCAGTCCAAGGCACAGGCTGCAGACCGATCCCATGGCGGGAGCAGACGGTTCAACAGGAGGCCTCAGCATGGGACAGTAGAGCTAGAGGGCTTCAGACCGTGCTCTTAATGCAGCAAGGTGCATTGGTATTCTGCAGCGTGCACACTTCCCTGTAGGAGAGGCTTGTCGTAGACCCGATCTGCCGTGGTGACAGCAGCGTGTCATCCTGCGTTTTAAGTCGACGCCCGGCTTTTAGAAGAGGTTCTTGTCCAGCGTGTGACTTGGTAACGTAGTATTTACAGAGCTGCTTTGTTGATCGGTGACTAATGGCAACGTTAGGGCGGCTACCATAGTATAGCAAATAATGGTATAGTGACAGCCTCTTCGTTCTCCCTTGAGCTGTAAATTCAATGTTCCCTTCTTTGGTGTTCTGTCAAAGTATTCATCTATTACACGTCTCACATTTTGTTGCCTCCTTATTCAACTCCTTTGGTTTTGTATTTTACAAGTCTGCATTGTAATGCGCTTAACTTGCTATGGTTAGCTGATATTTTTGGAACCACTCGCATAAATCACGTAGGCTACAAGTTAATTACTGTTGCTTTTAAGATGCACGTCCTTTGGGGTTAGTCATTATTTTACTACTGCCGAGGGTTCAATAAAGCAGTAGATTGCAGTACATTTTGAAGCGTGCTGTTATATTGGAATACAGTTGGGCCCTTCGCTGCTCCGATGGTTTTCACAACGGTATGGAAATGCTAATGTTAATGTGTTACTAACACACGCCTAAGCCCTCCATTCTTGTATTTTACTAGTCTAGGGGTATGTTGTTCGCATCAGCAGTGCAATATTTCTCCATGTGCTCCCATACCTGGCGTGTCACGCAGTTTGTTACTCTCCCTCCATGTTCAAGAACAGTAGATGTTTCAGCACCCAGGCTAATGTGCTGCATATCTCAATACATGTAAGGTCCCAAAAGCGAGACCGATTGCATTGCAAATGCTTGTTTTAAGGGGTCCTGGAAACGGGTCTCTATTGGGCTCTGTTTTGGGCCCTGGCCACACTGTCCGGGCGACTGCAGTGACCGGAGGCACATCGATGTGCACTGCTCACTTCACTAGTAGAGAAGTTGTGGCATAACATCATGCCAGGTGAGCGTGTAGGGCAGGGAAATCCTTTAAAGAGTCATTTTCTCTCTGGATTTCCCTTCTCTTTTTGAAACTCAGGAGCAGCAGCATTGTCGTGGTGTCACTGGAGCTTTAAGTGGACGCTTTTTCAATATTATAAACAAGTCATAGTTACTGCTTATTTTGATCTCATGCAACTAACTCATATCTGGGTGCAAAGACAGAAACAGCAAAATACAAGTTGGGCAGCACACTTCTAAGCACATATTTTTAGCTTACGTGTTTTTAAGCTACACCCTTACATTGACCACGCCCCTTTGAGAGCCCCCCCACCCCACTTTTTTCATCCCACTTAAAGCCCTGGTTAGGCAAAGTAAAACTTGCCTGCAGGCAGCCGGCCCAGTGGCGTAACACAGGCCCCTGCATCCCCCGTGGTGCAGGGGGGCCCCCCCCAAGCTGAAGGGGACCCCCCCTCTGCACAGTAGTCTGGCTTGGAAACTCCGGATTCAATCTGGAGTGGTGGCCCCTCCATGTACCTTGCAGGGGGGCCCCCCCTCAACTTACGTTACGCCAGTGAGACAGCCACGTTGCGCTTTTCTGTTCCTCTTCTCTAGGCACAGCCTCCCAGAATGCCCTGCTCCCGCCAGTCCAGCTACGCAGCTGGGAGAGAGTGCTTCAATGCACATGAGTTCTGCCGACATGAGACAGCCAGCCAAACCGTCATGCGCACTGAAGGCAGTGCACTACCACTCGCCCAAGACTTGGCAAGAAAGGAAAAATAAAACAAGTCTTTACTATCGTTAAATATTTCTTTTCCTGCTGTTTGGGGGAAGGGGGTGGGGGAGGTGCGTGACCTGCAAATACACACATTTTGGCAGTTGTGGGTCAAAAGAATAACACGAAATTACCAGATTTCCACCAATAACTCCAGCACCCTTCAAATGTTGCCCAGGCCTAGTTGGATGTATATATTCCACTTTAGTGCATAAGACTCAACTGGCAGATCTCAGCAGTGCATAGAATGGCAGCCCTGCTTGTGATCCTGGGCACATGCTGCCTAGACCGGGGGAAGGCTCGAGCTGCCTGTGAAGCAGTTCAAAGAGCCCTGTGCCAAGAGCAGGCAGGGCCCTGCCGCGCCTGTTCTCAGACAGGACTGGCAGGTTTTTCCCTTCTGTGGGCAAGTATGGACTCCTGGAGAAGGTGCCCTCTGGGAGGGGAGCGCCAACTCAAGGTGGTATGCCAAGCCCAGCACTGGCAAACCGCCCTGACTGAGGGCACAAACCAAGAGCTACTCATGATCACAGCTTAAGAGATAGGCACTTGTCAAGGCTACTGCTTTCAGAAGCACTACAGCAGGGGTCCCAGCCTTTTCTATGCTCTGTACCCCCAGGAAATGCTGGACTAATGTTCCCACCCTCTGAGCCCAGTCTTGCTAGGTTCGGATCATGCATACAGTACATCCTTTCCCCTTTGTCACACCCCCTGCAATGCCATCTCGCACCCCCTGGGGTGTGCTGCCCCCCAGGCTGGGAACCCCTGCACTACACATGCACTGGGGCAATCCCAGTACTTCAGAAAGCCCCAGACTAATCCTGCTAGAGGGTGATCTCCAGCTCCGAGTAGAGGACAGTCAGCAGCAACCATCTGAAAGCCACACAGTAGCTTCAGTCTCAGCAGTTACTCATGGGCAATATGTAGATGTCTGCTGGAGAAGAGCTGGTTTACAGAGGTTGCAGCTGGTCCAAGGTTGAAGTCATACAGTCATGTCATGTATCGCTCATGGGATCATCTCGTCTAAAGCCACACTCGCATCCCCTGATCCATGTCCGATATCACCGGATGTTACGACATTGGGATTTTTTCCACGGATGGCAATTGGTGACTATAGAACCTGCAAACTTCTATTCGCTTTTGGTACCGGAAAGATGGCAGGCAATTTGATGGGGAGGGTGGTAACCCCGACAGAGTTTAGACCCTTTCCTGGGGAAATTCGACAAGTTGGGTTTGCAGCTCAACGGGACTGTCCGACACATGGTGTTTGCCTGGAGAGTGGTCGACAGCCCAAGTCCTACTGCTCTTCAGGACAAAAGCAGTCAGGGTCTCAGGCCATAGTGCATCCATCAGGGTTCAATGCTGGACCCAAACGATACATCAGGATCTCCGGAAGAGCAGCACTGACAGGCCAGGCTCCAAATTGGAGCAGAATGACTGGGCCAACCTCCCTATCCAGGCAGCACAGACGGGCCAGGCTCCCCGTCCCGGCAGCACCGACGGGCCAGGCTCCCCGTCCCGGCAGCACCGACGGGCCAGGCTCCCCGTCCCGGCAGCACCGACGGGCCAGGCTCCCCGTCCCGGCAGCACCGACGGGCCAGGCTCCCCGTCCCGGCAGCACCGACGGGCCAGGCTCCCCGTCCCGGCAGCACCGACGGGCCAGGCTCCCCGTCCCGGCAGCACCGACGGGCCAGGCTCCCCGTCCCGGCAGCACCGACGGGCCAGGCTCCCCGTCCCGGCAGCACCGACGGGCCAGGCTCCCCGTCCCGGCAGCACCGACGGGCCAGGCTCCCCGTCCCGGCAGCACCGACGGGCCAGGCTCCCCGTCCCGGCAGCACCGACGGGCCAGGCTCCCCGTCCCGGCAGCACCGACGGGCCAGGCTCCCCGTCCCGGCAGCACCGACGGGCCAGGCTCCCCGTACAGACAGCACCGACGGGCCAGGCTCCCCGTACAGACAGCACCGACGGGCCAGGCTCCCCGTACAGACAGCACCGACGGGCCAGGCTCCCCGTACAGACAGCACCGACGGGCCAGGCTCCCCGTACAGACAGCACCGACGGGCCAGGCTCCCCGTACAGACAGCACCGACGGGCCAGGCTCCCCGTACAGACAGCACCGACGGGCCAGGCTCCCCGTACAGACAGCACCGACGGGCCAGGCTCCCCGTACAGACAGCACCGACGGGCCAGGCTCCCCGTACAGACAGCACCGATGGAGCAGGCTCCCCATCCCTATCCCGGCAGCACCAACGGGCCAGGCTCCACATCCCGATGGGCCAGGCTCACCATCCCGACGGCCAGGCTCCCTAGCCCAACTGCACCGATGGGCCAGGCTCCACATCCCCATCCCAGCAGCACTTTCAGACCAGACTCCACATCCCCAGCAGCACTTTCAGACCAGACTCCACATCCCCAGCAGCACAGACGAGCCAGGTTCCCCATCCCGGCAACACAGACGGGCCAGGCTCCCCATCTCGGCAGCACCGACGGGCCAGGCTCCCCATCTCGGCAGCACGACGGGCCAGGCTCCCCATCCCATCCCAGCAGCACCTACGGGCCAGGCTCCCCACTCCGATCCCAGCAGCACCTACGGGCCAGGCTCCCCACCCCAATCCGGGCGGCACATACGGGCCAGGCTCTCCATACCGTCAGCATTGATGGCCAAGGCTCTACATCCAAGTGGCATCAAAGATGAAACTGGAAGGGTGGCCAGTGCTTCAGGTTGACAGCCAAAGGATGGGCAGTACTGTTTGCCCAAGTGTCAGTGTCGATCGACTTGTGGTCACAGGATGGGCGATATTGGTGCTCAAAGGCTACAGGTTTGTCAATCCCGGAGGCCCACGTTGAGTCTCTCGGGATGCCTCCAGGTCGAGGCGGTTTTGTATGTTAAAGAAAGATCGCATTTAAATAAATGACTTTAATGAAGGATTTAGGAATCGGAATGCTATCTCCTTGATATGGACACTCTTATTTAAACTTAGCAGACTGTATAACTCAATAGTTTCCTAAGGACAGGCTCACTCACAGGGGAGGTACTCTCCATTGGTAGATGTATGGGATCCTGGGCTGTGGGGGATTTGCTGTTCAACACATTCTGAAGCGTTCCATCTCAGAAAAACAGTGTTTGACCATTGTACCCCACATCACCCCAGACTCCTTTATGTTTCTAACCCTCAGAAAGGCCTGGGGTTGGTTGGCACCATTTGGATTTTTTATTAGGTTGAGAAAACAGAAATTTGTAGCACTTCGGAACTTCTAGCTTGGGACTTAGTTGAGGGAGTGTCCGTGTCCAGCAAGGAACCAGGCTGAGTTTTGATTTTTTTCTGATGCTAAGAAAATAGGCCAAGCTTCGCTCTGCCTCCTCTGTGCCATGCACATGTATGTGCTAGGAGTCGGGACACCGCCCGCTCCTCCCTCTGCCTGAGGGAGTGGGGGGGGGGGGGCAGGGCAAGGAGTCCTCTCTGTGCTCATGATAAAGGGAACACCATGCATTCCTCCCAGGGCCTCAGGCTTAGGAGCCGATGACCCCTCAAAATAGTCATGGGTGCGGTCCACCTGTGCGTACCTAGTTTAAGATTTAGATTTAGGCCCTTCTTGAACGCAGACTTCTCGAATAATCCAGTATAAGGTCTCCAGCCATCCGCCCACACGCAGGCCTGAAATTTAACCCCAGGACATGGATCACAGACACCAAATTAAAGTGGTGTTCCCTCCCAGTAGCATCTCTTTGCCAGTCTCTTCTGAAGAATGTTACTTTAGTGCTCAACATGAATGATCAGTTCCTAATTCACTCACTTTTACATCAGCGCCTCAAGCAGTTTTGCAAGCGGAAGGGGCTTGTGACATAATAGCACCCTTGTGACACGTTTAGAATCGCTTGGGCAAAGCCCTCTTCGGTTTCGAAAAGTCCCCAAAGAGTGGTATCACTTCTCCAGAACAGATCCCACAAACCCATGTCTGCGTGGTCTGTGGCTTTCACAGGCAGCTCCTGTGCACCTCCGGGGGGGGGAACTCAGGAGCCTGTACCATACCTGGGTGTACGCCGCTCATTCATGCGGATCACTCTTGGGTGTGCACTGCCCTGGTCTCCCTGCCACACCTGGGTGGACTCCTCACAGCTGGCTGCACACGGCCCATGCATGTGGGTCTCGGCCACAATTGGAGTGAATGCTTGGACTAGTTAACGTCCATGGTATATATTAGGACATTCTCTTGGGTCTTCCCCTCTACCCGTCTTGTCTGGACCTTCTGACCAGAGCATGGCTGGTTCTATGGTTTATTGTTCACTCTATGGCTTTCCTGAGTGAACTGCTGGGGCACATGCTATGGGCTTCTGGTACTCCGTGTGGGCCACCAGTGGCCCGGTAGAGTTTGCTTGGCGGCCCATGAACCTTTGTCCTGCACAGCTGCTCCGTAGAAGACTCCCAGATGCTTTCAGTGAACACAAAGAGGTAGTATGGAGCATTCTCAACAGCAGCTTCACTGCGCGTGCTCCAGTGACCCTCTTAAGTTACATGGGGAGCACGCTACGAGTGACGTCATACGCCTGGCAGCGGCGGGAAGCAAAGGCCCTTTAAAACCAGCTGTTGCACATTCACAGACTTTGAGAGCCGTTTTGCAAGCTTCCTGCTATCTTTGCCATGGACGTAGTCGCCCGCAGCCTACTGTGTCCGCCACCTGCTCACTCTTTCCGCCAAAAGGAGTGCGCGTGCAGCAGGGACCCCGTGGATAAGCAGTCTGCACCCCTCCCTCCTTGCCGCCCGCTGGTGGTCTCATTTATATCCTGCGCGCCGCCATCTTGTCTGCCCTCTTAACCAGGTGACATTTAAGGCGAGTGTTGGCTGCCTGAGGGCCCATTTTATTGTTGATTTACCAGATATTGAAACTAGCCCTGCCTGCAGCAAGCCCAAATACCATTACAACTTTTTTTTTTTCTCTGGCCTCCTTGGCCAGTTTCTACCATTGATGTGCCGGATATTAAAACCAACATTGCGTGCAGCAAGCTCAAATCCATGCAGTATTCCATACCTTGCAAAAGACGTTTAGAGCAGGTCTTTGTAGATTACTACAGTTTACCTTGCAAACACGGCCCACTTGTGTTAGTCTCCTGGACCAGTTTTTGCTGTTGGTTTCCCTTTTTGTTTTTTAAAGCCCATCAAATTCACAAATGGAGCCACTTTTATCTTGGTGCTCGGTCTATTTGCTGTCCAGGGTGATGGGCCTAATAAACCAGCATTTGCAATGCAATAGGTCTCGCATTTACACAAGTTTAAGCTATTGGCATTGTAAATGACAATGTGTTATATTTATGTTTAAAAAACCAACACATAAATAAAAGGCATTGTTATTTACAATGCCAATAGCTCAAACTCGCGTAAATGCGAGACCTGTTGCATTGCAAATGCTTTTTTTTTTCCTCCAGATTTATAGCGCAAACTCAACCCAAAAGTACTGGAGCGCTTTGCATGAGCCCCAGTTACGTTACACAAGGAAGCATTCATTTTTTTTGTAGGCAGTTCCCTGCAAGGCCTGGGTTTTGGCAGTGTGTGTGGGGGGGGGGGGGAGGGGGGGGGGGTGTGTGTGTTTCGTGCAGTCGTGGATTTTGCTTGCATTCTTGACTTCTATGTACATTAACATTGAAAATCAAAATATCCCAGAATGCAAAGCAAAAACCAAGCCTGCATGAGCTACTCGTACATGCCCTGTGAGACTTGGAGCCAGCGCGCAATACAATGGCAACATGGCCAAGCGTCATTTGGATAAGGGTGCAGGCAGGTTCAGCTTTCCCCTCTTTTGCCCCATCCACAAAAGTTGATTTCAGTACCTCAGTGCACCCCTTTGCATCCTCAAATGTTGGGGTGAAGGAGGACAATCCCATCTGGGGCATGAATGGTGGGCAGTCTGAAGACAGGTTGCGGCATCGGCTTGAAGGGGAGTCCTGGCGGTGGCTGTATTACTGGAAGGGGAGCTCTGGTGCTGACAAATGGTGCACCATGATCAAGAACTACAGAGCTCTCAAGGTTTCGGATTCCATGCACGAGTAGCGCCTTACCTTCCATTATAAATGAAGCACTATAAGTAGAAGAATGCAAAGAACCCCCCAGCCCCCCACCCCGGTGACAATAGGATCCTTAAGTATGGAAGCCGGACGCCTGCGCGCATGCTTGTGATTGGGGTGAACTGGATATACTAAGGGGTAAACACTCAACACTGCTAGAGAGGTTGATCTGTTTTACAGACAGTTTTCCTATCTCTCGAACACATTTTTTGCATTCTGGGACTTGTAGTCCTGTTCTAAAATCAGATGTGTACTGGGTAATCTACTGACACTAGAGCTACGCTGTGCCGGTCAGTAATGAGGCTCTTAATGAAGTGTCCCTCAAGGTGCCACACGTAAGACCTGAACACGTCACACAAACACGGAAGAAACATGGAAATCACACAGGAGCAGGCTGAACACTTGGAAGCCCTGGGTGCAGCAAGGCTCAGACAAAAGGAAACGACACGAAGGATTCACACTAGAACACGGAGGCATCTGCCCTCTGACCTCAGAGCAGAAAACATTTACTTCTTCACGAGCACATGGTCAAAGAAGCTGAAGTAAGCAATGCAATGCATTACTAGCGGTAAATAAATATGTGCTTCAAGCCGATTATTACACAAAAGGGACGCTTAATAAAGGCAGCAGTTCCCCTTCCAATGCGGTGCTCAGTGCTACAAGGCACGGAGAGCGCACTGAGGAGACACTGGCACAGTTATGTCACTGAGCAAGCCGTGCGACTGCGGTCTTCCGTCTCCCTGACAGAACCTTTTCACCCGGTGACAATGAAGATATGTTGTTCCTCTCAGCCTGTGGAGTGCAATCATAGTGTGTTGGGTTTGCTCTTATTCATCTAGGCAGTTTTTAGGTCTCGCCTAGCGAACGCAGCGCATGTGCTGCAGCGCCTTGGCGAGACTATTCTTGTCGGTTCGGTGCGCGAAGGGAGACAAACCATGTGTGCGCACAGACAGGCGATGTGCATGGCGTCTCCTCTCTGGTTTTGGATTATCCTTGAGGAGAGTTCCCAGCTCCAAAGCGACGTCACTCGTGCTCACCTGCCAGCGTCGCCAGCACACTGCCGTCCTGCTAATATCTGCAGCGAAAATCTCGCCCAGCTTTCTTCGGTAAATATTTGGCTCAGGGCCCCCAAAATCCTTAAATGTCCCTGCATAAATTCCACACTACTCTCAGCAGAGGGGACAATCAATGATTGGTCGAGTGGACCTTAAGACAGAGTCCAGAAAGCTCAGCTGGGGCAGATAGGGCGGAGCCTCAGCTGTGTGAAAGGTGGACATTCGTTTAAAACTGGTTGAATGATTTTCAATTCAATTGAGCTTTATTCGGTATACACAACAACCATAAAAGCAAGAACAGGATTTAAAAAACTTTTGTTAAGACATTCCAATACATAAAACAGTCTAGTTAATTATCAAGCACAATGACTTTCCTAGCAGCAATGAATTTGTGGATACAAGACGCAACATAAAAACATATCTGTGAGACCGGCCTCGTGGCATGGATCCTCCCGACCAGCCAGCTACCCTGCAACCACGCCGAACCTCGATGTTACAGCCTCCCGGCCCCCGTGGGCCAGCCTCCCGAGGGCCGGCCAGATCCCCAACACGCATGCCCGGCTGAGGGAGGGCGAAACCCCCCCAAAACCAGACCGAGAGGCGCCGATCCGATCACACCTCTGGTCTCTTCCCTGAGGGAGGTTCGATCGACCACCAGGCTCCCGGTGAGCAGGCGCCTCGCCCGCTGGGTGTCTGGAGTCCCTCTGGGACCCCCCTGAACAGATCAAAGGACCAGAACCCCGACACACCGCCCCCAGGCACCAGACCCCTCTCCACGAGGACTCCGGACTTCAAAGAGGAGGGGGGGGGGGGGGGGGGGGGGGGAAGAGAAGACCTGGACTGACGAGAGCCGGCTGTCGCGGCTCCCCGAACTCTGAATCATCTGAGCCCTGCTGACGCCGTCGTGGCTCCTCAAACGCTGAAACCATCCGAGCCCTGCGGACGCTGTCGCGGCTCCTCGAACGCTGAACTATCCGAGCCCTGCTGATGCTGTCGCGGCTCCCCGAACCATCTAAGCCCTGCGGACGCTGTCGCGGCTCCTCGAACGCTGAAACCATCCGAGCCCTGCTGACGCCGTCACGGCTCCCCGAACCATCTGAGCCCTGCTGACGCTGTCGCGGCTCCCCGAATTCTGATCCATCTGAGCCCTGCCGACGCCGCCGCGGCTCCTCGAACTACGAACCTCCGGTGCCTGCTGAGTGACTCGCGGCCCGCTCCTCCAAGAGAACCGGCAGAGATTGCCGAGAGAAGCAACACCCCCTCAGCTCGAGGAGTGAGAGCTGTGCGGCGGGTACTCCGCAGAGACACTGATTCAAAGACTGTCCCGCTACCCCTTACCCCTCATTACGATACCACTACCGCTTGTGGCACAAATTCTGCTCCTGCCTTCCGGATCATAAAGATTCCTATAACCTATGATAAAATCTATTATCCTGCAAAAGAACTACTGTGTGGTGTCCCTCTATCTGAAAAGAGTAGTGCAGCGTGTGCGATCCTAGGTACGAGACCCTTCCAGGAAGGGCCTCCCCGCTCTTGCTCGGCCGAACTCGAGGAGAGGTGGGCCTCCGGGTGGTCAGGAACGTATTCTGCAACCTCCCGGGGGAACGCTTTCCAACATTGGTGGCAGCGACGGGATCCGAGCCAACACCTAGAGATCGTGCAGTAGACGGCTAACGCACTACCCAGAAGAAATGGAAGGAGAAACTTCCCTAGGTTCCGCCGGCACCAACCCGAGCACGACATTCCGAGAGGACCAGTTGGAATCTTATACGCACCGAGAACTGAAACAATTTTTGCAAAGACCTTGCAATCGCTACCACCGGACTAAGCACGAAAGAGGACTTCCAGGAAGCATTAAGAACCTGGGTCGAGGCGGGGACTCCCCAGACACAAACAGAAGGAGAGCCTCCTAACGAACCCCGAAGCAGCCCGGGGAGGAACGGCGCCCCCGAGGGGGGCCTATCCCCAGAGGAAATAGCGGACCGAGAAAGAGGTCGCAACCACGAACTAGAACTAGCCAAATTGAAAATCGAAGGAGATAAAGCTGGCCGAAAAGAAACTGGCGGTAGAACAGTTACGCCTACAAGGAGAACTTAAGGAAAAGAAACGACAAAGAGAACACGAAGAAAGAAAACTCCAGCTAGAGCACGAATGTAGCCTGAAAGAGATCGAGCTCAAGGCTAAGAATGCAGAGGTCAGACCCCTGGAAACCCGACCCCCTTCCGCCAACGTGGAACTAAAGGTCCACATCCCCAAAGATGTGGTGAAAGAAAACTATAAGAACGACGACATCCAGCAATGGTTCAAAGCCTACGAAGTCGCCATGACCTCCCACCGAGTCCCGCAGAAAGACTGGGGGGCTGGGCTGTAGGGCCGGTTCCTGAGCGAGGGAAGAGATACCCTGCTGGACCTGCCTTCCACGGTAATGAACTCCTACAGTCACATGAAAGAGGCCCTAGTAGCCAGATATGGGCTCACCCCTGAAATGTACCGGCAACGGTTTAGAGACTGCAAGAAGATACCCGGTACCACCTGGGTGGAGTACGTGAACTTTTACAGCCGGGCCTTGGACGGGTGGATCAAGGGCAGCAAGGTCTCCACCTTTGAGGAGCTGTTCGACCTGATCGCTTGGGAACACTTGGCCGCTAATTGCTTTGTAGAACTACGCCAGCACCTCCTGGACAGCAAACTCACAGACCCTCGAAAACTGGCCGTTGAGGCTGACCGGTGGGTAAACACCCAGGCCTCCCGGGGTCCCGTGGGAGACTACGGCCGCCACAGTCAGGGCCCCCCCCGCCAGAGGGGCGGAGGGAATCAAGGCCGGCCAAAGGAACTTCCAGGGGGATCCCCACGCAGCCCCCCCAGAGGACAACCTCCACCCTTTCCAGCTCCACCTCCAGCCAGCACCGGGCCACCGGGGGGGGAGAGTGTCACGGCGGTTCATTGTCACCTGGTCTCCGAAGATCAGATCATGCCCGGCGCCTTTTGTCCCGTCATATCCTCAGACAATTCCGAGAGCCTCTGCCGGATGGCTCTGGTTCCCTTTGAATGGGGGGGGGGGGGGGGGGGGGGGGGAAGAGTCACCGGCAAGTTAAAGGAGGCAGTACGAACCTCCCAGCCCGTGGACTGCCTCCTGGGCAACGACCTCGAGAATTCCCCGTGGGGACAAGTGGAATGAAGAGCCCATCTCGAGATGATGGGCCTACCCGAATGGGTATGCGCCACCACGCGCTCGATGACTCTCAGAGTGCCTTCCTCCGAGGAGGGGGAGGCCATGCCGCGGAGCACCGCCACCATCCCTGAGGTCCCAGATGCTCCACCCGAGGCCAACGACCCCCTTCCAGACGAAGCGACCGTTCCCGACGAGGGGTCCATGCCTTCCGACCCCGAACCCCTGACCGAGCTCGAAGACCTGCCAGAAATGGCCCAGTGGCACTGCGAAGGAGGCCCCTCCCGAGAAGAATTCTGCCAAGAACAATCCACCTGCCCTTCCCTCATTGGACCCCGACAACAGGCCGAGGCCCAAGCAGCTGGCGACCAGACTGGCAACCACTGGGTAGACTGGGAAAACGGCCTCCTGTACAGCGAACAGAAGTCGGCCGAGTTGGGATCGGCCCGAGTACTAGTGGTACCCCTGCGCTTCCGAAGTCTCATCCTGGGCCTGGCCCACGATGTACCCCTGAGCCTGGTCAAGGAAGGTTGGGAAACGACCCCCCGGGGGACCCCTCCGGATGTGTTCCGATACATCTTGGCGCTCCGCAACCAGACCCGGAAATTCCGAGAACTCGCAGAAGCGAACCTCGAGGTTAGTCAAGAAGAGGAGATGAAGCGCTGGTATGACCAGAATGCTATACTGGTCGAGTTTCAGCCGGGCCAACAAGTCTGGGTCATGGCCCCGGTGAAGCCCTGCGCCCTCCAAGATAAATGGACTGGACCCTTCAAGGTGGTCGAGCGGAAGAGCCAAGTCACCTATCTCATCGATGTGCAGTCCCCGCGGAACCCCCTCCGGGTTCTCCACGTGAACCGCCTCAAACCCCACTTTGTAAGGACAGAATTGAGTTTGCTCCTGGCCACCGACGATGGGGCCGAAGAAGACACCGAGCCCCTTCCAGACCCCCTGGGGGCGAAAGAGACCGATGGTTCCGTGGAAGGGGAGAGACTATCCACCACCCTCACAGCCCAACAGTCCGCCGACTGCCGCCAACTCCTAAGGCAGTTCGCGGACCTCTTCTCCCTAACCCCTGGGGTCACCAACTGGTGTGTCCACGACGTGAACACCGGCGACAGCCCGCCCGTGAGACACCGGGCCTACCGGGTCCCTGATCGGGTCCGAACCAGCATCCAGACCGAGGTAGCGAAGATGCTGGCCCTCAGGGTGATTGAACCGTCCGACAGCCCCTGGGCCAGCCCGGTAGTCCTGGTTCTGAAAGCGGCTACCCCGGGTGTCGCCCCCGAACTGAGGTTTTGCGTGGACTACCGAGGACTCAATGCGGTCACCCGAGCGGACGCTCATCCTATCCCCCGTGCCGATGAGCTCATGGACCGCCTCGGGGCCGCTCGCTACCTCAGCACCTTCGACCTAACGAGTGGGTACTGGCAGATTGCCCTCACCGAGGGAGCCAAGGAGCGCTCCGCCTTCTCCACCCCGGATGGGCACTACCGCTTTAGGGTGATGCCGATTGGTATGAAGAATGCCCCGGCCACCTTCCAGCGGCTGGTGAACCGGGTCCTGTCCGGACTAGAGGGGTTCAGCGCAGCTCGACGATATAGCGGTATTTATCTCCTAATGGACCGAACACCTCCAGCACCTCCGACAAGGCCTGCTGGCTCTGCGCCGGGCCGGCCTCACCATCAAAGCCAGCAAATGTCAAATTGGGCACGGCTCCGTAACCTATCTGGGGCACCAGGTGGGAAGCGGGCAGGTCGCCCCCCCTCCAGCCAAAGATCGACGCCATCATGTCCTGGGAACCCCCCACGACCCAAACGGAAGTCTGGGCCTTCCTGGGCCTCACCGGGTACTACCGGAGGTTTATTAAGAACTATGGCAGCATCGCAGGCCCCCTCACAGAACTAACCTCCAAAAAACACCCCAAGAAAGTGCAATGGACTCCCTCCTGCCAGAAGGCGTTCGACACCCTAAAAACCGCCATGTGTGCGGCTCCGTGCTCAAAGCACCCGACTACGCCCAGGAGTTTGTGGTCCAGACGGACGCCTCGGAACACAGCATCGGGGCAGTCCTCTCCCAGTTCGACGACAAGGGCATAGATCGGCCCATAGCGTTCATCAGCCGAAGGTTGCTGCCCCGAGAACAGCGGTGGAGCACCATTGAGAGAGAGAGAGACCTTCGCAGTAGTCTGGGCCCTCAAAAAGCTACGGCCCTACCTGTTCGGAACACACTTCCGAGTACAAACGGATCACCGACCCCTGCAGTGGTTGATGCGAATGCGAGGAGAAAACCCCAAGCTGCTACGCTGGTCCATCTCCCTCCAGGGGATGGACTTCACGGTGGAACATCGCCCCGGGACGGACCACGCCAACGCGGACGGCCTGTCCCAATTCTTCCGCTTCAGCGAGGAGCACTCCCAAGTGGATGGGTAGTTCTCCCCGCCTTTCAGCTGGGGTGGGGGGGCCCGTGTGAGACCGGCCTCGTGGCGTGGATCCTCCCGACCAGCCAGCTACCCTGCAACCACGCCGAACCTTGATGTTACAGCCTCCCGGCCCCCGTGGGCCAGCCTCCCGAGGGCCGGCCAGATCCCCAACACGCATGACCGGCTGAGGGAGGGCGAAACCCCCCCAAAACCAGACCAAGAGGCGCCGATCCGGTCACACCTCTGGTCTCTTCCCCGAGGGAGGTTCGATCGACCACCAGGCTCCCGGTGAGCAAGCGCCTCGCCCGCTGGGTGTCTGGAGTCCCTCCGGGACCCCCCTGAACAGATCAAAGGACCAGAACCCCGACACACCGCCCCCAGGCACCAGACCCCTCTCCACGAGGATTCCGGACTTCAAAGAGGAGGGGGGGAGTATAACAAGGGGTGCTGAAGGGATTGGGGGGGGGGGGGGGGAGGTGAGAGAAGACCTGGACTGACGAGAGCCAGCTGACGCTGTCACGGCTCCCCGAACTCTAAATCATCTGAGCCCTGCTGACGCTGTCGCGGCTCCTCAAACGCTGAAACCATCCGAGCCCTGTGGACGCTGTCGCGGCTCCTCGAACGCTGAACCATCCGAGCCCTGCTGACGCTGTCGCGGCTCCCCGAACCCTGAACCATCTGAGCCCTGCGGACGCTGTTGCGGCTCCTCGAACGCTGAAACCATCCGAGCCCTGCTGACGCTGTTGCGGCTCCCCGAATTCTTATCCATCTGAGCCCTGCCGACGCGGCTCCTCGAACTACGAACCTCCGGTGCCTGCTGAGTGACTCGCGGCCCGCTCCTCCAAGAGAACCGGCAGAGATTGCCGAGAGAAGCAACACCCCCTCAGCTCGAGGAGTGAGAGCTGTGCGGCGGGTACTCCGCAGAGACACTGATTCAAAGACTGTCCCGCTACCCCTTACCCCTCATTACGATACCACTACCGCTTGTGGCACAAATTCTGCTCCTGCCTTCCGGATCATAAAGATTCCTATAACCTATGATAAAATCTATTATCCTGCAAAAGAACTACTGTGTGGTGTCCCTCTATCTGAAAAGAGTAGTGCAGCGTGTGCGATCCTAGGTACAAGACCCTTCCAGGAAGGGCCTCCCCGCTCTTGCTCGGCCGAACTCGAGGAGAGGTGGGCCTCCGGGTGGTCAGGAACGTATTCCGCAACCTCCCGGGGGAACGCTTTCCAACAATATCCCAGTATCATTAAGAGTAACCAATAAGTTCATAGCAGCATGGGTTCTTCTCGCATTGAATTTTATAAAAGTGGTTCAGATAAAAACGTCTTAAAGGAGAATAAAACTTACAAAAAAGCATAAAGTGTATAGTGCTCTGTTTAGATTGCCCATCACAGGGGCATTGGGTAGAGGGACACATTTTCATAGTAGGGAAAGCAACTAGGCGGTGTGCTATAGCTAGTCTCAAACTGGTCAGGACGAAGCGATGTGAAGGCCTAGTCACTACAGACAGGTAATCTTGAAACCTCCACTAAGCTCCATCCGTTGATGAAATACAAAGGTAGGTTGCTTCTCTACCACTCTTACAAGTCTCTATTTTATGAGCTAAAAAGGTACTCTTGATCTCCTGTTTAGATATGGTTGTCACACAACCTGGATTTGCCTGAATCTGGAAATTAAATAAATGACTAAACGAATCACGGATATATTTAAGCCACGGGATACGTGACCTTTCATCCAAGAGTAGACAATCTTTAATGAGTAAATTTAGTCTCATCTTTGGCCCAGATGGATCTCCATAGCAATAAAGGCCACATAGCATCTGATCCGATAGGTAGTTTATTCCTACTTCACGATGTATTATTTCGGTAGACGCTGATGGGGAAGACACAAAAGGCGTTTTAGAAAAGAATGGTCTTCGTGTTGTAGAATCTGGTTAGGGTGATGACCCCTGCACCCTAAAGGGCTGTGGCAACACAGCTAGCCTTATATACATCTACCATATCCGGAATACAGCTATTGCCCAACTTTGATGCGAATCTAAATATCCCTTGGGCACTCAACCATCGTTGAATGAACATTAAAAAGTTTGTGCATCCAGTTCCCATTACCGGAGTAAGTTATTCCCAGGTAACAAAAGGTATTAACAGATCCTACTGGGGAGCTCTCACTATAGAAGGTTTTACATTTCTTGGTTTTCTGGCCACAGACCATGACAAAAGGTTTGGCCTTGTTAATTAATAATTGCCTATTGATAATAAAATGACTAAAGGTAGAATGATTTATTGATTTGTTGTATCGAGACAGACCGCCCCTCAATAGACAACCTGGTCACAATAAAGAGTCTGTGTCGTTAAGTGCCGCCCCAGCACCCCACGGATGCTGGTGTACAGAGGCCCAAGGAGCCGTGAGAGGTGAAGGATGAACCTCAGACTCTGCCTTGCACTGCACAAGCAGTGTTGGACTCCGTGGGGGTGATGAAGTGACACCGGCGCAGATGTATGCTCAGCGGCTTGATGCCAAACGAGCTGTCGAGGAGCCTGTGTGATGTCACACACCTCCGTGCACTTGTAGCACTTTACACAACAGCACTTTGTGAGCTAGGATTTGAGCCCATGATTACATGAGGGAAACCACAAGTAGTAAAAGGAATCTGTGCTAAAAAGCTAGAACAGTGCCTTTGGGATCGGTTAGGTGTGTGCCAAGGACGCGAGACAGGCCCCTGTGGAGCAGGGCTTCAAGGGGGCCCCATTTGGCAGAATGACGAGCAATACCTGCAAGATAAGGCATACTCAAGGGTCCCTCGGCATACTCAAGGGTCCCTCGGCATACTCAAGGGTCCCTCGGCATGCTCAAGGGTCCCTCGGCATGCTCAAGGGTCCCTCGGCATGCTCAAGGGTCCCTCGGCATGCTCAAGGGTCCCTCGTCACATTCTGCAGGGCGGCCCCATTATTTTGCCTTACGCCACTGGTTTGTACTATATATGTATATATACATACACACATACATACACACACAGGCAGGCACGTGACGTGAGGCCACTTACCATCTATTGTAAAGATCCCTCCCGCCCCCCTACAAAGAGCATCGCAAGTCCCCCATACATGCGTGGGGTTTGTTAATGGCTCATCGCTGCTGATGGAGCAGCTCAGGGTTGTGGTGCATTGACAGATCGGTGAAGGGGTCCACACTAGAGTCCTCACTGGGGCTGTGGGGGGGGGGGGGGAGGGAGAGAAGAGGGTGCCAGGTACAGGTGATGCCGCTGTGACTTGGGTCTTGGTTGCGAAATACGGACAAGGTGCAACCCCGCACACTAAATCAACGTTACCCAGAGGTGTCAGAGCGCTTTACAATAGAGCGAAGTACATTAGACCAGACATTAGAGGTAACACGGTAGGTGACAAAACAGAACTACTAGGGTTGCGCAGAGTGATGATTACATATTTACAAAATATGTATTCACAAAAATTTACACATCGCAGACTAAAGTTGGAGCGATTAGGGTTTCAAAAGCACATATTTCACAGTTTAAGCAGAAGGGCGAACTAGTTCCAGTTAGGAAAATCTAACAATCAGAATTATTGGTAACAGTGTCTTTGCAAGAGAAGGGTTCTAAGGTCCTTTTTGAAGATGAGGAAAGAGGTGGTAGTGTGGCTATAGGCAGGGGCGGCTCTTCCGACTAGGGCGGAGGAGCGCTGCCCTACTGCTTTCTCACAGTGCGAGAAAGCCAAACCATAAAACGGTAATAACTTTTGGGTATTACATTATATGTTTCTTTGCGCATTGCAGGCGGGTGGGTGGAGCTGCCCTGGCAAGGGAGGAGTCGCTTACCCTCTCCTGAGTGCGCAAAGACTGTTTGGTCGGCCCTCTCGGGCTGCCCAAAGCAGTCATGCGCACTCAGCACTTATTCATGCAGGCTGCATAACAGCCTACATGGAGTACATGCCATCCCCTACAGCCCCTGGCAGGGCGGCGTCTAGACCACTCAACGCTCCACTGGAGCGTTGTGATTGGCTTCGGGGAGGGGAGGGCAGGGGAGGGAGGGAGGCAGGCTTCCTGTTCCTGTCAGAGGCAGGAGCAGTAAAGATATGGAACCCGGGTCGGAGGAAAGGAAGGATTATTATTATTACTAGTAGTACTACTAACCACCCCCCTCCCCACACAACATGCCAGCCGCTACTGGCTATAGTACTGGGCAAGGGTGGATGGATGGAGAGGGGTTCAGAAGAGTGTGGGGTTGGAGGGGGGGGAGGGGAGGTGTCCTAGCAAGGGAGTGCGTTCCCAGCATAAGAGAGTAGGCAGTGAAGCACACAGAAGCCTGGCTGCTGTTACAGCCAAAGCCACAAGTAGCTTGATCGGCCAGTTTTTCCGGCTGGTAAAATCTGGTCCAGTGTTGCCACACCTGTGACATCTGCATTACAGGCCCACTGGCACCCTTGTGATCCAGCGGAGCAGGATTCCACAGAAACACAGCTGCACCCGACTCCTTACCAGACGGCAGACGAAGTGCATTACCAGAGCTGCAGACACTCACCCGAGAGTGGAAGAGGGGTCTGTGGGTGTGTGAGGGGTAAACACTCTATGCTGGCTCAGGGAAGCCATGCATTACCAGAGGTGCATGCATGCACTCACCGAGAGTGGAAGAGGTCTGTGAGTGTGTGAGGGATGAACACTTGATGCGGACATGCATTAGCAGAGGTGCAGACACTCACCCGAGAGTGGAAGGGGTCTGAGTACGAGGTGCGTGCATGCACTCCCCGAGAGTGGAAGGGGGTTTGTGAGGGGTAAACCCTTGATGCTGGCTCAGGGCGCCATGCACTACCAGAGCTGCAGTCACTCACCCGAGAGTGGAAGGGGGTCTGAGAGTGTGTGAGGGATGAACACTTGATGCTGGCTTGGGGAGGACATGCATTACCAGAGCTGCATGCACTCGTCCGAGAGTGGAGGGGGGGGGGGGTCTGTGTGTATCAGGGGTGGACACTTGATGCTGTCTCAGGGCAGCCATGCATTACCAGAGCTGCATGCACTCACCCAAGAGTGGAAAAGGGTTTGTGGGTGTGCGAGGGGTGAACCGTTGATGCTGGCTAAGGGCAGACATGCATTATCAGAGATGCATGTACTCACCAGAGAGTGGAAGGGGGTGTGTGGGTGTGAGGAGTGAACCAGATGCTGGCTCAGGGGGGCATGCATTACCAGAGGTGCAGACGCTCACTCGAGTGCAAGGGGGTCTGTGGGCGAGTGAGGGATGAACCCTTGTTGTCTCGGGGTAGTCAAGCATTACTAGAGGTGCAGACACTCACCTGAGAGTGGAAGGGGTTTTGTGGGTGTGAGGGGCAAACACTTGCTGTGGTCTCAGGGCAACCATGCATTACCAGAGGTGCATGCACTCACAGGATTGGAAGGGGGCCTGTGAGCGAGTGAGGGATGAACTCTTGATGCTGTCGCAGGGCAGCCATGCATTAGAGAACAGCGGGGCCGGCATCGGCCACACCAAAAGTATGGCGGTCGAGCCAGCCCCCTCCTGATCCGGAGGCAAGCCTCTCGCACACATTGGTGACGCGACAGGCATGCCTCCTCCATCATAGGTCCCGGCCCGGGGGCGTGACCCAGAAGTGATTAGAATCACTTCCGGGTCACATGACTGGGCAACGTTGGGCCAGTTAGAACTGGCCTGGCCATCGTAAGCGGATATAAAAGGCAGGGGAGCACAGGAGTCGGTCTCTTCACTCCTTGCTCCCCAGCCTCGCTAGGAGTCTGCAACTTTGTTTTTACAGGTATCGCTACACTCGTGAAAGGTGACGTCGTGTGCTAGAGCTTTGGACGGCGGAGAACGTGGTCTTCCAACATCGTGTGCCGGCTGGTCCTGGTTTACGTCGGGAGAGCCGAAGACTGAAGCTGATGGGACAACCAGGAAGCTCCGTGTCACGTGCTGATAACTGCAGGTACCCGGGTGAGGTGGCGCTAGTACCATTGGAAAGCGTACATCCCTCAGTTTTGGTACCACGTCCCCCTGTTACGTTGTGGCGGTGCCCGTCAGGGTTTGTAATTTGTGCCCATAGTTGATTTCTCACCGCGCGTAGGCTCTAACGCACGTGCGGCTAAGCTAGGGGGTTCCCACATTTTAACCCTCCGGTTGTGCCCGCAATTTCGTTTGTGTTCCGACGCATATTTTAACGTGGTGCCTTGCAAAAAACCTCCAACTGTGCCTGCAATTGGTATTTTGTTCACACGTGTTGCCACCGTAGCGTGCATGGTCCACGCATAGCGTCAGGCCTTGGCTTCTGTGCGCCATACTCTAAATTAGGTTACTGCGCGTCAGCGCCATAGCACGCACAAAATAGCAAGGGAGATAGCACTCCCGAAAGGTGGGCATCGTTATAGTAATACGAGAGCAGGCACTATACCTGCTCATGGAAATTGATTTCGATCCAGACTGTTTAGTTGGAGAAGTGTGGCTCACTGGTTAGAGGAGGCAGACCTGGAAGCAGAGGTCAGCCCGGGACCAGGGTTCAATTCCCGGCTCGGCTGGGTCTTGAGTCCATAAATGTCCATGGATTCGATAATTCTCGCTCCAGTGCATACTCAATTCATGGGTTCACACTCTGCGACTCTGGGCAATAGCTTGCTTAATCTCCACATGGGCCCCTCGCGGCGGAATGCCTGGCTTTCACCTTGCGGATGCCCTGCTGGGTTATCTCACAGGGGAATACCAGGACGGGTTCCCTAAGCAAGCGCTTAGAGACCGCTTGGTGATTTGCGCTATATAAAATTCCTGCACATTTAGTTAACAAGAGAAAAGAGCGGGTGCAGGATGTTATATACCTAGTTTTGTGGCATATAGGTAGTTTATTTATCATTCTAAGATTACGCTCTGAAACCCTTACTCTCACGGTTGTTTGTTTCTAATGTTGATGTAGACTGTCCCATTTAACTCAGAAAAGTGCTTTGCAATTTATATACACCTGTTTTTTGCGGAACTGGCAGTATAGTAACATTGTCAGCATAGAGGTTATGTTCTGATACCCGTACTCTCAGGGTTGCGTGCTTGTTTCACCATTCTGCCAAGTCCTCATTCAGTAGCCAGGTGTGAGGGGACATTGGACTGCGGGTCAGAGTACCTTTGTGAGTGTGGTGGATAATGGCGGGAAAAGCGAAGAGGGGGGGGGGGGGGGGAGAACCAGCGCTCTCGTATGGAGAGGCTGATGGAGGAAATGAAGAAAAAGGTGGATGAGCTGGGTCGTGGCCTTGCTAATCTTAGGGAAAAGAGGAGCGTCAAGAGGGGCCAGAGGAGAGGGCTAGGCGCAGCAATGTGCCCCCCCCCCAGGCAGCTTTTTCCCCCAATCCCAAGAAGGGTTAGATCAAAGAAGCAGGTGGGGGAAGAACCTGCTGCACCCATCCCACAGGTTCCCAGGGGGGGGGGGATGTTCCTCAAGTGCCACCTGTACCTCAGGGCGAGGTCCCTCATGCACTAGCCCCCGCCCCAGTACCAGACACTCCTATGATACCGGCCTCCCCGGTCCCAGTACCAGCTCTTCCTGTGACACCGCCCGTCCTGGTGCCAATACTAGCTCCTCCAGTGGCACCGGCTACACCGACACCACAGCCAGCCCACCCTGTGACTCCAGTGCCGGCCCCCCAACCCGCGCCCTCAGGAGGGGCTCCAACTGTCCCAGGGGTCCCGGCTCCTGTTGCCCAGCCCATGCCCGCAGGGGATTCACTGTTCACCAGGGGGTGCAGGGGGGGGGGGGAGGATCCCACAAGACAGTTTCACATTTGGCAGCAATCTTGCCATGGTTGGGGAAGGCAGGCATCCTCGCTTCAACGGTGGGGGCCAGGGACTTGGCTAATGATGCAATGGCGGAGTCAAAAACAAATCGTGTCAGTTTCATATGGTGCCCGAGGTAAAAACTGTTGAAGGGGCAGCTGTACCTTTGCCTATCATTTCAGGGGGTGGTACCAGCACACTGGAGAACAAGGGATTGTCAGGTTCCAGTGCAGCAGTGGGGAAGCAGCAGGAGGCAGCTGGGGCCACCGCAGCAGGTAAGCTGCCGACATGCCAGTGTTGGATGTGGGCGAGTCCCGCTCAGAGAGAGAACTTTTAGGCAGACATGGGTCACAAGAGGTAAAAAACTGAATTTGGGCTGGGGAGTATCTCAATATGTTCTCATTACCGATTTGCGAAAGAGAAATGGAGGATGCGAGAAAAAATAAAGATTATATGCTTCCCAGGGAATGGGCCAGTCAAATGCTAAAATACAGAGTGGAAGAAAACTCAACTGGATCAGAGCTTTTTCCATATTTATGGCAGTGACGGCGGAGCGTTTCCCCAACTTACAGGCACAGATGGCTTGCTACCAAAACAGAATAGTTCGGGCTCTAGATAAAATTTGCGGGTGGGGGGGGGGGGGGGGGGGGGGGGATTGGACTACGACAAGAATATCAGGACGGCTAAGGCATCTGATCTATCACCGTCATGGGACCGCACTGACACATTAGCATGGTTGGATCTATTTGGTGGGGGAAGGACATAATACAAAGAGCCAGTCCCCACAGTCTTTTCAGCCATTTCATTCCTTTTGGTCACAGGGTAGCACAAGTTCCACCAATAATTCAAATGGCAACGGGGGAAGAAAGGAACATGCTGGGATTTTAATAGACGGACTTGCATCAGACCACCAGGAATGTGCAGGTTCAAACATGCATGTTCCATTTGTGCCAACCCATCTCACCCAGAGTCCAAATATCTCAAAAAATCAAAAGACAAGGGTAGGAAAAAACAGGAGTGAATTGGTGACCCCGCTCAAAGCACGGTCTCCCATTGATGTAACGGCATTAACACCATGGCTCAACAAGTATCCCTGCCATCTTACTGCGAGAACTCTTTTGGATGGTTTCAGGGATGGTTTTAGGATACCAGCGCTAGGTTATGTGGGAGCACCAGAGTGCAAGAATCAACTCTCGGCGCGATCCAATCCCGGTATATTTTCCACAAAAATTGACAAGAAACTGCGCCTGGGTAGAGTAGCTGGCCCATTTGAGTCCGTCCCTGTGGAGAATTTTGTCTGCTCCCAGTTAGGGGTGGTTCCCAAAAAAGTTGAGGGGGAATTCAGACTCATACACAACCTGTCAGCACCCAGGGTAAATTCACTGAATGACGCAATTGATGATAAGTTTTGCAGTGTAAAGTACGCTTCTTTTGATCAAGCGGTGGAGATGCTCAGGGGTTTGGGCCCTGGAGCATTGATGGCAAAATCCGACATAGAATCAGCTTTTCGTTTACTACCGGTCCACCCGGATGATTACCATCTGCTTGGTTTTAAGTTCCAAGGAAGATTTTATATGGCTATGTGTATGCCAATGGGCTGCTCTGTGTCATGCGCATATTTTTAAAGATTCAGTTCATATTTGGAATGGGCATTCAGACAGAAGACCGGGCATCAGTGGGTCATGCATTACCTGGATGATTTCCTTATCTTGGGGTCACAGGGCTCCCCGGAGTGTGGGTGAGTGTTGCAGGAGTTTTGTGGTTCCTTTGGCCCCGGGAAAGACAGTCGGGCCAGCAACAACTATAGAGTTCCTGGGGATCGAGTTAGATTCCATTCAGAGGTGTTTGAAGATGCCCATGGACAAAGTCACCAAGTTCAGGGCAGCTTTACAGTTATGTTTGAGCACGGAGACGGTCACACTCCACTAGCTACAACAGACAGTAGGGGTGCATGCACACACAGGAGTGGAAGGGGCTCTGTGGGTGTGTGAGGGGCGGACACTTGATGCAGTCTCAGGGCAGCCATGCATTCCCAGAGGCGCATACACTCACCCGAGAGCGGAAGGGGGTCTGTGGGTGAGTGAGGGGTGCACACGATGGTGTCTTAGGGCTGAGATGCATTACCAGAGCTGCATGCACTCACCCGAGAGTGGAAGGAAGATTGTGGGGTGGATATGATGCGGTCTCAGACCAGCCATGCATTACCAGAGGTGCATTCACTCACGGGAGTGGAAGGGGCTCTGTGGGTGTGTGAAGGGCGGACACTTTCTGTCTCATAGCAGCTATGCATTCCCAGAGGCGCATGCACTCACCCGAGAGTGGAAGGAAGTCTGTGGGGTGCATATGATGCGGTCTCAGGGCAGCCATGCATGAGCAGAGGTGCATTCACTCACGGGAGTGGAAAGGGGTCTGTGGGTGTGTGAGGGGTGGACACTTTGTTGTCTTAGGGCAACCATGCATTACCAGAGACGCATGCACTCACCTGAGAGCGGAAGGGGGTCTGTGGGTGAGTGAGGGGTGAACACGATGCTGGCTCAGGGGGACTGAGGTGCATTGACTGAGCTGCACGTGCACACCAGGGCCACTGGAGTTATGCACAAAATGCCACAGAATTGTATGCCACAAAATCTGCCGAATAATCTACAAATTATATTAAAAAAAATATAAGATGAGCTCAAATGGATCTAAAGTTTCTAAAAGCGCGACAGCCTGTGTCCCCGAGCAGTGGAAGGCACCCACAGTGGCCCCCAGAAAGGTTTCAGTTGCTTACTGCGGTCTTTGGTTTTTTAAACCGGTATGGAGGGGACATCTTTGCTCATGCGGTTTCACCACATGAAAACGATTACAACATAATGTAGTAATACCGTCACAAAGAGCGCTGCACTACACCACATAAATGTCTTTTCTAGCAACATAATTTAGCCAACCCAGCTGCATGGAACTAGACGTCCAGCACCCTGCTGCTGACACGGGAGCTGTGAGCCCTGGGTGCTGCTGACACGGGAGCTGTGAGAGCCCCGCGTGCTGCTGACACAGGGCAGAGAAGGATTGACCGAGCTGTAGCCTAACCACTGGAAGAATGAGATGCTGGGAGTGTGAGGGTGGTGGAGCACCATCAGAGCTGTGTGCAGTGGTCAGGGTGGAGGTGCTGTGATGGAGATGTGTGCAGTGGTGAGCACAGGTCAGAGCTGAGGTGCACCAGCAGAGCTGTGTGAAGTAGTGAGCACAGGTCAGAGCTGAGGTGCACTGATGGAGCTGTGTGCGGTGGTGAGCACTGGTCCAGACTGAGGTGCATCATCGGAGCTGTGTGCAGTGGTGAGCACAGGTCAGGGTAGAGGTGCACTGACGGAGCTGTGTGCAGTGGTGAGCACAGGTCAGGGTAGAGGTGTATCAGCAGAGCTGTGTGCAGTGGTGAGCACATGATGCTGCTGCTGGTCAGGGCTGAGGTGCACTGACGCAGCTGTGTGCAGTGGTGAGCACAGGTCAGGGTAGAGGTGCAGAGACAGCTGTGTGCAGTGGTGAGCACAGGTCAGGGTAGAGGAGCACTGACGGAGCTGTGTGTAGTGGTGAGCGCTTGATGCTGGTGGTCAGGGTACAGATGCACCGATGGAGCTGTGTGCAGTGGTAAACACTTGATGCTGGTGGTCAGGGTTGAGGTGCATCAGCAGAGCTGTGTGCAGTAGTGAGCATTTGATGCTGGTGGTCAGGGTTGAGGTGCACTGACGGAGCTGTGTGCAGTGGTGAGCACAGAGATGAGGGGCATCAACAGAGCTGTGTGCAGTGGTGAGCACAGAGATGAGGGGCATCAACAGAGCTGTGTGCAGTGGTGAGCACAGGTCAGGGCTGAGGTGCCCTGATGCAGCTGTGTGCAGTGGTGAGCACAGATCAGGGTAGAGTTGCAGTGACGGAGCTGTTTGCAGTGATGAACACATGATCCTGGTGGTCAGGGTAGAGATGCACTGACGGAGCTGTGTGCAATGGTGAGCGCTTGATGCTGGTGGTCAGGGTAGAGATGCACTGACGGAGATGTGTGCAGTGGTGAGCAGTTCATGCTGGTGGTCAGGGTAGAGATGCACTGACGGAGCTGTGTGCAATGGTGAGCGCTTGATGCTGGTGGTCAGGGTAGAGATGCACGGACGGAGCTGTGTGCAGTGGTGAGCGCTTGATGCTGGTGGTCAGAGTAGAGATGCACTGACGGAGCTGTGTGCAGTGGGGAGCACTTGATGCTGGTGGTCAGAGTAGAGATGCACTGACGGAGCTGTGTGCAGTGGGGAGCACTTGATGCTGTGGTCAGGGTAGAGATGCATTGACGGAGCTATGTGCATCGGGGAGCAGTTGATGCTGGTGATCAGGGTAGAGATGCACTGACAGAGCTGTGTGCAGTGGGGAGCACTTGATGCTGGTGGTCAGAGTAGAGATGCACTGACGGAGCTATGTGCAGTAGTGAGCGCTTGATGCTGGTGGTCAGAGTAGAGATGCACTGACGGAGCTGTGTGCAGTGGGGAGCACTTGATGCTGGTGGTCAGGGTAGAGATGCATTGACGGAGCTGTGTGCAATGGTGAGCACTTGATGCTGGTGGTCAGGGTAGAGATGCACTGACAGAGCTGTGTGCAGTGGGGAGCACTTGATGCTGGTGGTCAGAGTAGAGATGCACTGACGGAGCTGTGTGCGGTGGGGAGCACTTGATGCTGGTGGTCAGGGTAAAGATGCATTGACGGAGCTGTGTGCAGTGAGGAGCACTTGGTGCTGGTGGACAGAGTAGAGATGTGTTGGACAGGCCTCACAGACGGCTTGCTCCCTCCCCGCTCGACGGGGCCCGAACCCTGGCCCACCTGGCATATCCCCGCAACAAGCACCTGTACTCCGTCTCCCGACGGACCCTCTGCCCTCGGACCCCTACTCATCACGGGGTCCAGCCCCACCGGCTTTCCCGGCCGGGTCAAGCCGCCATCTTGGGCCCTGCACCACGCGGCCGCATGGCCTCCCCTCGACCCTAACCCCGGGCCTGGCCGGCCCCGACATCCCGGCACCACCATCCACCCAGGAGGTGAGCGGACCACTTGGCAGGTCAATGGGAGAACGAAGTGTCAAGGGCTCTCCCCCGCCAGGTGCCGATCGCCCCCAGCTCCCCCAGGCACTGGCTCCACCCCCTGCTGGGTGTCTGGACACCTTCATCCCGGACCCTCCGACCTCCAAGTGCGAGGGTCCGGACATCAAAGGGCACCAGCCCTATAACTGAGGCAGCTCCGGAGCAGGAAGGCAGTTGTATCCTGGAGTCGAGAGACACCGAGTGAACTCAACCCTGACGGTCTACTGGCGCTGCCGTAGCCCGCTCTTGTGAACCATCGTCCTGCCTGCTGGCGCTGCCGCGGCCTTCTGCAACCTTCACCTTCCTGGGACCTGCTGGCGCTGCCGCGGCCCGTTGTAACGACCATCCTCACCGGGACCTGCTGGCGCTGCCGCGGCCTTCTGCAACAGTCATCTTCCTGGGACCTGCTGGCGCTGCCGCGGCCCGTTGTAACGACCATCCTCACCGGGACCTGCTGGCGCTGCCGCGGACCGTATATCTTCCGGGGACCTGCTGGCGCTGCCGCGGCCCGTTGTATCGACCATCCACACCGGGACCTGCTGGCGCTGCCGCGGCCCATACCACCTAACCACCAAGCTCGAGGATTGTGAGCTCATCATCATCTCATCCGAACTACCTGATTGGTAAATAGACTGTCCCGCTACCCCCTTCCCTACCTTGCGAGACTCTAATCGAGGGGACCCCTGAGTCCAGACCTCCTTGTACCATTTAACCGTACCTTAAATAAGTGCTTATAAAGAACACTGAACCTTATCCGTGTGTGATATCTGTCTGTGGGGGGGAAGTTACTTGTCTGTACGATCGCTGGAGACGGCTCTCCCCGGAGACCTCTCCTCCTGACCCCGGCCGACCCTCCCGGTCCATCTACCTTTTCTAACATTGGTGGCCAGCGGCGCGATCCGAATCAACGCGTAATCGTACAGAGAGTAGCTCACCCCACGACAAAGCACGATGTCGACCAAAGATAGCAGCTCCACCGAGAAGTTCCAAATGGAGAAATTAGAAGAATACAACCACCGCGAACTGAGACAATTTTGCATAGAACTTGGCATTGCTACCACCGGCCTGAGTACCAAGGACGATCTAAAGCGCGCTCTTGAGTCATGGACAGAAACTGGGGTCACAGGACCCTCCGACCAAAACAGCGTCACACCAGACCAAACCAGCATCACACCAGAGGGGAACGCCACGGCTCCCGAGGAGCGGGGAACGGGCCTCTCACAGGAGGAGATACGAGAAAGAGACAGAGTCAGATTACACGAATTAGAGATGGCACGACTCAAGATGGATGGGGAACTTAAGTTAGCTGAACAGAAAATCAACCTCGAGCTTATGCGGCTTCGAGAGGAACGAGAAGAAAAGCAGAGACAAAGAGAGCTGGAAGAGAAAAAAATAACGCTCGAGCACGAGCGCCGACTGGCGGAAATAGAACTGCGCAAACAGAATAAGGAACTGGGGGTGCCTGAGCGACCACACACCCCGGGGCCTATTGAGAAAAAAGTTCACATCCCCAAGGATATGGTCCGCGAGTATGTCCGAGAAGACGACATACAACAGTGGTTTAAAGCCTATGAGATCGCAATGACCTCCCACCGGATCGACCGGAGTGATTGGGGAGCCGGACTTTGGGGGAGATTCATCAACGAGGGTCGCGATGCCCTGCTGCAGCTCCCCGATCACCAAATGTCGTCCTACGACCACATGAAGGCTGCCCTCCTCACCCGCTACGGCCTCACGCCCGAGATGTACCGCCAGAGGTTCAGAGATTGCACCCGGATCCCAGGTACAACTTGGGTGGAATACGTGAACTATTTCAGCCGGGCCTTCGAGGGTTGGATCAAGGGAAATCAGGTCACCACCTACGAACAACTCTTCAACCTTATGGTATGGGAGCACCTATCAAACAACTGTTTCGTCGAGCTCAGGCAGCACCTACTCGACAGTAAGCTGACTGACCCCCGGCAGCTCGCCGCCGAAGCTGACCGGTGGGAAAGCACCCGAGTGGGCCGGAAAGGGCCACACGACCAGAACAGAAGCAACCAAGGCCAGCACCGTCCTCGGGGAGGAGGAGGGGGCCAGGGGCGAGGGAGAGACGCCTTACCAGCAACACCCGTGGCCAGCACCCCACCTCCGGCCGGCCGGGGCAACCCCCCATTGCGGCCTGGGTACCGAGCCAACGTCACGTGCCACCGGTGCCAGCGACTAGGCCACTACGCCAACGATCCGAACTGCCCGCTAAACCAACCACCCAAGCCCCGCCAGGTAGCTGCCGCTGCCCTGGGGGAAGAGCAATCATCGGAGGGACCCGAGGAGTATGAGCCGGACCAGCAAGGGTGGGAACCGGCCGCCATGGTCCTGGCATGCTTAGGGGGAAGGGACATGGTTCCGCGGGCTCCCCTACCCGCCAACACCAGAAAATATGGTCAGTGGGTGACCATTAATGGACAGAGAGCCGAGGCCTTGCGTGACACCGGCGCCAGCGTGACGGCCGTCCGCTGTCACCTGGTGAAGCCCGAGCAGATCCTGCCGAACATTCTCTGCCCCGTCCGCTCGGCAGATAACTCTGAGAGCATGTGTAAGATGGCCTGCGTCCCGTTTGAATGGGGAGGGGTCTCCGGCCTACTGAAGGTGACGGTCCGGGACGATGCCCCCGTGGACTGCCTCCTGGGGAAGGACCTCGAGAGTTCCCCGTGGGCCACCGTTGAGAGAAGAGAGCACTTGGGGATGCTGGGCCTCCCGGACTGGGCCTGCATAACCACCCGATCCATGGCCGCCCGTGCCGCCCCCCGATCAGAAGAAACCGAATGGCCAGCACCTCCGCCCCCGGTTGCCCCCGTAGAGGACAACGGCGAGTCCGACCTCCCGGACCCGACTACCGAGGAAGACGCGCAACACCAGGACCTTCCGGATCTGGCTCAGTGGCGGCAAGAAGGGGGGCCCACCCAAGAACAGTTCCGCCAGGAACAAAAGACCTGTCCCTCCCTCGAGGGACTCCGCCAACAAGCCAGCACCCAAACCGCCGGGGACACCACAGGAACCCACTGGGTCTACTGGGATAACGACCTGCTCTACAGCGAGCAAAGAATCGCCGAGCTGGGGGCCGGTCGAGTTCTGGTGGTACCGCTCCGCTTCCGAGACTTTCTGCTCAACCTAGCCCACGATGTCCCCCTGGCTGGACACCTGGGCCAGGACAAAACGTACAGTCGCCTGGTGACCCACTTTTTTTGGCCGAAAATGAGGAATGACGTCCTGAACCACTGCCGATCGTGCCCCACATGCCAAGCCAGCGGGAAGAGTGGCCGGAAGCTGAAGGCCCCTCTACAACCCTTCCCGGTGGTCACCACCCCGTTCGAGAGGGTGGGGATAGACATTGTGGGACCTCTGGACCCCCGCACGGCACAAGGACACAGGTTCATCTTGGTACTAGTGGACCATGCCACCCGCTACCCCGAGGCGGTGCCTCTACGGACAGTGACCGCTCCAGTGGTTGGCCGGGCCCTGATGGGGATCTTCTCCCGGGTAGGCTTCCCCCGAGAAGTCGTCAGCGACCGAGGCACGAATTTCATATCAAAGTACATGAAGTCCCTCTGGCAACAATGCGGGGTCACCTACAGATTCACGACCCCCTATCACCCCCAAGGGAACGGACTAGTGGAGCGTTTTAACCGCACTCTCAAAGGGATGATTGGGGGATTGGAAGAACCTCTCCGTCGCCAGTGGGATGTACTGCTCCCGTGCCTCCTCTTCGCCTACCGGGAAGTGCCCCAGAAGTCCCTCGGTTTTAGCCCCTTTGAACTCCTATACGGACACCCTGTGCGAGGGCCCCTCAGCCTAGTCAAGGAAGGTTGGGAGATGGCCCCCCCTAACGACCCCTCCAGACGTCTTCAAATACATCCTGGCCTTACGAAACCAGACCCGGCGCTTCAGGGAGATGGCCAAGGCGAACCTCGAGGCCAGCCAGGAGGACATGAAGAGGTGGTATGATCACAATGCCTCCTCCGTTGAATTCGAGCCTGGGCAGCAAGTATGGGTGATGTCCCCCACCGAACCATGTGCCCTGCAAGATAAGTGGACGGGGCCCTTCAAAGTGGTCGAGCGCAAAAGCCCCGTCACCTACCTCATCGACATGGGGTCCTCCCGGAACCCCCTTCGGGTCCTCCACACCAACCGGCTCAAACCGCACTTTGTGCGCTCCGAACTAAGCCTCTTGATGGCTACAGACAGTAGCACAGAAGAAGACTCCGAGCCCCTCCCGGACCTCCTGAAGACTCAGGAGAAGGACGGCTCCGTGGACGGGGTCCGGCTCTCGGACGCCCTCACTTCAGAGCAACGCCAGGACTGCCGGAACCTCCTGCTGCAGTTCGCTGCCCTGTTCTCCCTCACCCCCGGGGTCACCCCCTGGTGTTTGCACGACGTAGACACCGGGGACAGTCCCCCTGTCCGGCACCGGGCCTACCGCGTACCAGATCGGGTACGGGCCTGCATACAGGAGGAAGTGGCCAAGATGCTCACGATCGGGGTCATCGAGCCCTCGGACAGTCCCTGGGCCAGTCCGGTCGTATTAGTTCCCAAGGCCGCTGCCCCCGGCTCCGCCCCTGAACTGAGATTCTGCGTCGACTACCGGGGCTTGAACGCTGTCACCCGGACCGACGCTCATCCCATCCCCCGAGCAGACGAGCTGATCGACCGGCTGGGGGCCGCCCGCTACCTTAGTATCTTCGACCTAACGGCGGGCTACTGGCAGATCGGCCTCACACCCAGGGCTCAGGAACGGTCAGCCTTCTCTACCCCCGATGGCCACTATCAATTTAAGGTCATGCCCTTTGGCATGAAGAATGCCCCCGCCACGTTCCAACGCCTTGTGAACCAGGTCTTGGCAGGGCTTGAAGAATTCAGCGCTGCCTACCTGGACGATATCGCTGTATACAGCCGCCACTGGTCCGACCACCTCCGTCACCTCCAAGAGGTCCTGCAAGCCCTCCAGCGGGACGGCCTCACCATTAAGGCCGGCAAGTGCCAGATTGGCCAAGGGTCTGTGACCTACCTTGGGCACCAAGTGGGGAGCGGGCTGGTGGCCCCACTACAACTTAAGATTGCTGCCATCCAGTCCTGGCAGCCCCCCGTCACCCAGACCGAGGTCCAAGCCTTCTTGGGGCTCACCGGCTACTACCGGCGGTTCGTGAAGGACTACGGCAGCATCGTGGGGCCCCTCACGGGTCTCACATCCAAGAACCAGCCGAAGCGGGTCAACTGGACTCCTGATTGTCAAGCGGCCTTCGAGGAGCTGAAGGCCGCCCTGTGCACCGCCCCGGTGCTCCAGGCCCCCGATTACAGTCAGGAATTTGTGGTGCAGACCGACGCCTCCGACCACGGCATCGGGGCCGTCCTCTCTCAGCTGAACCCCGAAGGTCATGACCAGCCGGTGGCCTTCATCAGCCGACGTCTCCTGGCCCGAGAACAGCGTTGGAGCACCATCGAGAGGGAGGCATTTGCAGTAGTGTGGGCCCTCAAAAAGCTCCGACCCTATCTCTTCGGTACCCACTTCCGGGTACAAACCGACCATCGACCCCTGCAATGGCTGATGCAGATGCGGGGGGAGAACCCAAAACTCTTGCGCTGGTCCATTTCCCTGCAGGGAATGGACTTCACCGTGGAGCACCGACCAGGCCAAGACCACGCCAACGCAGATGGCCTGTCCCGCTTTTTCCGCCTCGACGAAGAGAGTCCCCAAGGAGATGGGTGACTCTCCCCGCCTTCAGCTGGGGGGGACGCATGTTGGACAGGCCTCACAGACGGCTTGCTCCCTCCCCGCTCGACGGGGCCCGAACCCCGGCCCACCTGGCATATCCCCGCAACAAGCACCTGTACTCCGTCTCCCGACGGACCCTCTGCCCTCGGACCCCTACTCATCACGGGGTCCAGCCCCACCGGCTTTCCCGGCCGGGTCAAGCCGCCATCTTGGGCCCTGCACCACGCGGCCGCATGGCCTCCCCTCGACCCTAACCCCGGGCCTGGCCGGCCCCGACATCCCGGCACCACCATCCACCCAGGAGGTGAGCGGACCACTTGGCAGGTCAATGGGAGAACGAAGTGTCAAGGGCTCTCCCCCGCCAGGTGCCGATCGCCCCCAGCTCCCCCAGGCACTGGCTCCACCCCCTGCTGGGTGTCTGGACACCTTCATCCCGGACCCTCCGACCTCCAAGTGCGAGGGTCCGGACATCAAAGGGCACCAGCCCTATAACTGAGGCAGCTCCGGAGCAGGAAGGCAGTTGTATCCTGGAGTCGAGAGACACCGAGTGAACTCAACCCTGACGGTCTACTGGCGCTGCCGTAGCCCGCTCTTGTGAACCATCGTCCTGCCTGCTGGCGCTGCCGCGGCCTTCTGCAACCTTCACCTTCCTGGGACCTGCTGGCGCTGCCGCGGCCCGTTGTAACGACCATCCTCACCGGGACCTGCTGGCGCTGCCGCGGCCTTCTGCAACAGTCATCTTCCTGGGACCTGCTGGCGCTGCCGCGGCCCGTTGTAACGACCATCCTCACCGGGACCTGCTGGCGCTGCCGCGGACCGTATATCTTCCGGGGACCTGCTGGCGCTGCCGCGGCCCGTTGTATCGACCATCCACACCGGGACCTGCTGGCGCTGCCGCGGCCCATACCACCTAACCACCAAGCTCGAGGATTGTGAGCTCATCATCATCTCATCCGAACTACCTGATTGGTAAATAGACTGTCCCGCTACCCCCTTCCCTACCTTGCGAGACTCTAATCGAGGGGACCCCTGAGTCCAGACCTCCTTGTACCATTTAACCGTACCTTAAATAAGTGCTTATAAAGAACACTGAACCTTATCCGTGTGTGATATCTGTCTGTGGGGGGGAAGTTACTTGTCTGTACGATCGCTGGAGACGGCTCTCCCCGGAGACCTCTCCTCCTGACCCCGGCCGACCCTCCCGGTCCATCTACCTTTTCTAACAAGATGCATTGACGGAGCTGTGTGCAGTGGTAAGCACTGGTCAGGGCTGAGGTGCACAGACGGAGCGGTGTGTAGTGGTGAGCACTTGATGCTGGTGGTCAGAGTAGAGCTGCACTGACGGAGCTGTGTGCAGTGGTGAGCACTGGTCAGGGCTGAGGTGCACAGACGGAGCTGTGTGCAGTGGGGAGCACTTGATGCTGGTGGTCAGAGTAGAGATGCACTGACGGAGCTGTGTGCAGTAGTGAGCGCTTGATGCTGGTGGTCAGAGTAGAGATGCACTGACGGAGCTGTGTGCAGTGGGGAGCTCTTGATGCTGGTGGTCAGGGTAGAGATGCATTGACGGAGCTGTGTGCAATGGTGAGCACTTTATGCTGGTGGTCAGGGTAGAGATGCACTGACGGAGCTGTGTGCAGTGGGGAGCACTTTATGCTGGTGGTCAGGGTAGAGATGCATTGACGGAGCTGTGTGCAATGGTGAGCACTTGATGCTAGTGGTCAGGGTAGAGATGCACTGACGGAGCTGTGTGCAGTGGGGAGCACTTGATGCTGGTGGTCAGAGTAGAGATGCACTGACGGAGCTGTGTGCAGTGGGGAGCACTTGGTGCTGGTGGACAGAGTAGAGATGAATTGACGGAGCTGTGTGCAGTGGTAAGCACTGGTCAGGGCTGAGGTGCACAGACGGAGCTGTGTGTAGTGGTGAGCACTTGATGCTGGTGGTCAGAGTAGAGATGCATTGACGGAGCTGTGTGCAGTGGTGAGCACTGGTCAGGGCTGAGGTGCACAGACGGAGCTGTGTGCAGTGGGGAGCACTTGATGCTGGTGGTCAGAGTAGAGATGCATTGACGGAGCTGTGTGCAGTGGTGAGCACTGGTCAGGGCTGAGGTGCACTGACGGAGCTGTGTGTAGTGGTGAGCACAGTGCTGCTGGTGGTCAGAGTAGAGATGCATTGACGGAGCTGTGTGCAGTGGTGAGCACTGGTCAGGGCTGAGGTGCACTGACAGAGCTGTGTGTAGTGGGGAGCACTTGATGCTGGTGGTCAGAGTAGAGATGCATTGACGGAGCTGTGTGCAGTGGTGAGCACAGGTCAGGGCAGAGGTGCACTGACGGTGCTGTGTGCAGTGGGGAGCACAGGTCAGGGCAGAGATGCACTGACGGTGCTGTGTGCAGTGGGGAGCACAGGTCAGGGCAGAGATGCACTGACGGAGCTGTGTGCAGTGGGGAGCACTTGATGCGGGTGGTCAGAGTAGAGATGCATTGACGGAACTGTGTGCAGTGGTGAGCACTTGATGCTCGTGGTCAGGGTAGAGATGCACTGACGGAGCTGTGTGCAGTGGTAAGCACTGGTCAGGGCTGAGGTGCACTGACGGAGCTGTGTGTAGTGGTAAGCACAGTGCTGCTGGTGGTCAGAGTAGAGATGCATTGACGGAGCTGTGTGCAGTGGTGAGCACTGGTCAGGGCTGAGGTGCACTGACAGAGCTGTGTGTAGTGGGGAGCACTTGATGCTGGTGGTCAGAGTAGAGATGCATTGACGGAGCTGTGTGCAGTGGTGAGCACAGGTCAGGGCAGAGGTGCACTGACGGTGCTGTGTGCAGTGGGGAGCACAGGTCAGGGCAGAGATGCACTGACGGTGCTGTGTGCAGTGGGGAGCACAGGTCAGGGCAGAGATGCACTGACGGAGCTGTGTGCAGTGGGGAGCACTTGATGCGGGTGGTCAGAGTAGAGATGCATTGACGGAACTGTGTGCAGTGGTGAGCACTTGATGCTCGTGGTCAGGGTAGAGATGCACTGACGGAGCTGTGTGCAGTGGTAAGCACTGGTCAGGGCTGAGGTGCACTGACGGAGCTGTGTGTAGTGGTAAGCACAGTGCTGCTGGTGGTCAGAGTAGAGATGCATTGACCGAGCTGTGTGCAGTGGTAAGCACTGGTCAGGGCTGAGGTGCACTGCCGGAGCTGTGTGTAGTGGTGAACACTGGTCAGGGCTGAGGTACACTGACGGAGCTGTGTGTAGTGGTGAGCACAGTGCTGCTGGTGGTGGTCAGGGTAGAGATGCACTGACGGAGCTGTGTGCAGTGGGGAGCACTTGATGCTGGTGGTCAGAGTAGAGATGCACTGACGGAGCTGTGTGCGGTGGGGAGCACTTGATGCTGGTGGTCAGGGTAAAGATGCATTGACGGAGCTGTGTGCAGTGAGGAGCACTTGGTGCTGGTGGACAGAGTAGAGATGCATTGACGGAGCTGTGTGCAGTGGTAAGCACTGGTCAGGGCTGAGGTGCACAGACGGAGCTGTGTGTAGTGGTGAGCACTTGATGCTGGTGGTCAGAGTAGAGCTGCACTGACGGAGCTGTGTGCAGTGGTGAGCACTGGTCAGGGCTGAGGTGCACAGACGGAGCTGTGTGCAGTGGGGAGCACTTGATGCTGGTGGTCAGAGTAGAGATGCACTGACGGAGCTGTGTGCAGTAGTGAGCGCTTGATGCTGGTGGTCAGAGTAGAGATGCACTGACGGAGCTGTGTGCAGTGGGGAGCTCTTGATGCTGGTGGTCAGGGTAGAGATGCATTGACGGAGCTGTGTGCAATGGTGAGCACTTTATGCTGGTGGTCAGGGTAGAGATGCACTGACGGAGCTGTGTGCAGTGGGGAGCACTTTATGCTGGTGGTCAGGGTAGAGATGCATTGACGGAGCTGTGTGCAATGGTGAGCACTTGATGCTAGTGGTCAGGGTAGAGATGCACTGACGGAGCTGTGTGCAGTGGGGAGCACTTGATGCTGGTGGTCAGAGTAGAGATGCACTGACGGAGCTGTGTGCAGTGGGGAGCACTTGGTGCTGGTGGACAGAGTAGAGATGAATTGACGGAGCTGTGTGCAGTGGTAAGCACTGGTCAGGGCTGAGGTGCACAGACGGAGCTGTGTGTAGTGGTGAGCACTTGATGCTGGTGGTCAGAGTAGAGATGCATTGACGGAGCTGTGTGCAGTGGTGAGCACTGGTCAGGGCTGAGGTGCACAGACGGAGCTGTGTGCAGTGGGGAGCACTTGATGCTGGTGGTCAGAGTAGAGATGCATTGACGGAGCTGTGTGCAGTGGTGAGCACTGGTCAGGGCTGAGGTGCACTGACGGAGCTGTGTGTAGTGGTGAGCACAGTGCTGCTGGTGGTCAGAGTAGAGATGCATTGACGGAGCTGTGTGCAGTGGTGAGCACTGGTCAGGGCTGAGGTGCACTGACAGAGCTGTGTGTAGTGGGGAGCACTTGATGCTGGTGGTCAGAGTAGAGATGCATTGACGGAGCTGTGTGCAGTGGTGAGCACAGGTCAGGGCAGAGGTGCACTGACGGTGCTGTGTGCAGTGGGAAGCACAGGTCAGGGCAGAGATGCACTGACGGTGCTGTGTGCAGTGGGGAGCACAGGTCAGGGCAGAGATGCACTGACGGAGCTGTGTGCAGTGGGGAGCACTTGATGCGGGTGGTCAGAGTAGAGATGCATTGACGGAACTGTGTGCAGTGGTGAGCACTTGATGCTCGTGGTCAGGGTAGAGATGCACTGACGGAGCTGTGTGCAGTGGTAAGCACTGGTCAGGGCTGAGGTGCACTGACGGAGCTGTGTGTAGTGGTAAGCACAGTGCTGCTGGTGGTCAGAGTAGAGATGCATTGACGGAGCTGTGTGCAGTGGTGAGCACTGGTCAGGGCTGAGGTGCACTGACAGAGCTGTGTGTAGTGGGGAGCACTTGATGCTGGTGGTCAGAGTAGAGATGCATTGACGGAGCTGTGTGCAGTGGTGAGCACAGGTCAGGGCAGAGGTGCACTGACGGTGCTGTGTGCAGTGGGGAGCACAGGTCAGGGCAGAGATGCACTGACGGTGCTGTGTGCAGTGGGGAGCACAGGTCAGGGCAGAGATGCACTGACGGAGCTGTGTGCAGTGGGGAGCACTTGATGCGGGTGGTCAGAGTAGAGATGCATTGACGGAACTGTGTGCAGTGGTGAGCACTTGATGCTCGTGGTCAGGGTAGAGATGCACTGACGGAGCTGTGTGCAGTGGTAAGCACTGGTCAGGGCTGAGGTGCACTGCCGGAGCTGTGTGTAGTGGTGAACACTGGTCAGGGCTGAGGTACACTGACGGAGCTGTGTGTAGTGGTGAGCACAGTGCTGCTGGTGGTGGTCAGGGTAGAGATGCATTGACGGAGCTGTGTGCAGTGGTGAGCACTGGTCAGGGCTGAGGTGCACTGACGGAGCTGTGTGTAGTGGTGAGCACAGTGCTGCTGGTGGTCAGGGTAGAGATGCAGTGACGGAGCTCCCCTACACGGGCACAGGCCGCTACAGTACTAGAAGCGGTGGGGAGGGCAGACTTACATGTCGGACGAGGCCTCCTGAGCGGCGGCGGCCTGGAGCAGCAGGAGTCCCGCACAGCACACGGTGAGAGTCCACATGGCGGAGCCGGCAGTAGCGCTTAGACACCCGCACTCTTATTCTCCGGAGCCCCGTGTGACCGGCTCGGCCTCGGCCCGGCCTTTATGCCTCCCGTGGGGAGGGAGTGGCCCTGAGCCAGTTCCGAGGCTCCCTGACTGCTGGTACCTGCCCATCGTGAGTTGAGGGCGCGGCGGTTCGGCGCTCGCTGCTGACATCCGCGGTCACTGCAGGTCACATTTCAGGATCCGGGCGGGGCCAACTGCCAGCCCTCGTCCTTCCGGGGTCGGTATCTTGAGCACCATCACTCTGAGCCATAGTAACACCTGTTGTTCGTAGCACTTAGAAACAGCAGAGGTGTTACACGAGACGCTCTCTGTGTAATTACACAGTCTACGGCCGGAAATGCATGGCCACAAAAGACGACGTGTGCTTTTCCCACAAGGTGTCATTATAGTCCAGGGAGGCGTGAAACATTACAGCGCCCTGCTGCTGATAAGGACCGGACGGCCACGAGTCACCAGGAAGAAGTGCTGAGTGATAGATGTTTGTTTACCAGCACTGCGCATTCTGGGAGTAGTAGTCCTGCTGACTTCAGGTGGACCAAGGATCCACTGAAAGAAAAGCCCGGATCTGGAGCATCTCGCCCTTGCTGGCATGGAGTTACTTTATTGCTCTCTCCCTTAGGGAGGAGGGTGTGCGTGTGTGTGTGGGAGGAGGGTGTGCGTGTGTGTGGGGGGGTGTGTATCTAACCCAGCTGCAATCTATTTCTCACCCCTGAGTGTGTGAAAAAGCGACTGACAGAAGTGTTGGGCAATTTCATTTCCTGCACCTTTCTTCCCACAATTGCGCAAGACCCCCTCCCCCCCAGGAGCGTCTGAACCTGAGGGCAGGGCTGGCACGACGTCACCAGAACTCTTTGTGTGGGGCTCACCGTGTGCTGTAATGTGTTTTTAATCACAGCCTGTGATCGTGCAACACTCAGTTCACACGTTCGAGTCGCACCTGCGCTCCTCTCACTGTGCTCACCACTTCACTGCTCTCAGCCCCCTGCCTTGTACCAGTAATGCCCTGCCCCCCACCTGTGAGCCCCCACTAACACCCACCCACCACAGGCGTCACCTGTCATGTGGCCCTGTTAATAAAAGGGGCCGGGCTCGCGTGCCCTGGGCCAGTTCCAGTACTACACTCATGGTGTCTGCGTGGTTACTTGTCCAGCATGTGGGCCTACTGGCCCAAGATACAACAAGCCCCACGCCTCATGAATGCGTGGGGGTCGGACCAGGGGGGTGGGCAGGTGTCTGCCTTGCAGATCTCGCACAGAGCTGCTCCCTTCAATCACTCCAGGGTCCCTGTTCCTCTTGTCCACCTCCCTTCAGCCTTGTACCCAGTAATGGCCCTGCTCCCTACCGGTGAGCCCCACCCCTCATGAATGTGTGGGGGTGGACTAGGGGAGTGGACCAGGTGGATGCCTTGCAGATCTCGCACAGAGCTGCTCCCTTCAATAACTCCAGGGCCCCCTGTTCCTCTTGTCCACCTCCCTTCAGCCTTGTACCCAGTAATGGCCCTGCTCCCTACCGGTGAGCCCCACCCCTCATGAATGTGTGGGGGGTGGACCGGGGGGGTGGACCAGGTGGCTGCCTTGCAGATGTCGCACAGAGCTGCTCCCTTCAATAACTCCAGGGCCCCCTATTCCTCATGTCCACCTCCCTTCAGCCTTGTACCCAGTAATGGCCCTGCTCCCTACCGGCGAACCCCACCCCTCATGAATGCGTGGGGGTCGGACCAGGGGGGTGGGCAGGTGTCTGCCTTGCAGATCTCGCACAGAACTGTTCCCTTCAATAACTCCAGGGCCCCCTGTTCCTCATGTCCACCTCCCTTCAGCCTTGTACCCAGTAATGGCCCTGCTCCCTACCGGTGAGCCCCACCCTTCATGAATGTGTGGGGGTGGACTAGGGGGGTGGATCAGGTGGATGCCTTGCAGATATCGCACAGAGCTGCTCCCTTCAATAACTCCAGGGCCCCCTGTTCCTCATGTCCACCTCCCTTCAGCCTTGTACCCAGTAATGGCCCTGCTCCCTACCGGTGAGCCCCACCCCTCATGAATGTGTGGGGGTGGACTAGGGGGGTGGATCAGGTGGATGCCTTGCAGATATCGCACAGAGCTGCTCCCTTCAATAACTCCAGGGCCCCCTGTTCCTCATGTCCACCTCCCTTCAGCCTTGTACCCAGTAATGGCCCTGCTCCCTACCGGTGAGCCCCACCCCTCATGAATGTGTGGGGGTGGACTAGGGGAGTGGACCAGGTGGCTGCCTTTCAGATGTCGCACAGAGCTGCTCCCTTCAATAACTCCAGGGCCCCCTGTTCCTCTTGTCCACCTCCCTTCAGCCTTGTACCCAGTAATGGCCCTGCTCCCTACCGGCGAGCCCCACCCCTCATGAATGTGTGGGGGGTGGACCAGGGGAGTGGACCAGGTGGCTACCTTGCAGATGTCGCACAGAGCTGCTCCCTTCAATAACTCCAGGGCCCCCTGTTCCTCATGTCCACCTCCCTTCAGCCGGCCCAAGAATGCCCTCCCTTGAATGTCATAAGCTGAAACGGCGGCTTGTTTCATCGCTCTGCTGAGTGTAGACCCCTAGGGCTCTAACCCGGCCCTGCTACTCCAGGTGTAACAGACGGAGCAGAGACAACACTAAATGGCTCTTTTCTAGACAAATCGATCTTTAGAGCCCACTCAACATCCAAAGGACGTGGGCGCCCCCCCTCTGCTGAAGACAAGCAGCATCACAGCAAACTGAGGCCTGGGGGACACGACCTTGATTGGCAAAGTACTTAGGAAAGAGTCTGTACTTAACAATACAGACAATTCTTCAATCCTCCCAGCTGAAGTAACAGCCACTGTACCAGTTCCACGTGTCTACACTCCTTATCTAGTGGCTCATTCGTGAATTCTTATAAATCCGTAACACCAAAGGCAGACCCCAGGATGGGGGCGGCGAATTCCTGGGGTCTCTTGAGGGACACTCCAGGTGAGCTTGGCACTACAGGCTCTGTATTGTGTGTCTGGAGATTTCTAAACAGCCCCTGGGTGTGCAGAGCAGAGTTTGCTAATCCCTGCATGCCCCCCCATCCCCTTTAAGAGACCAGGACTTTATGCCAGAACATTGTCCATCCCTCCCTATTCCAATCATCAAAGATTCTCAAGGGCGAGAAGACGACCTTAGTGTAGGGGGACGCCTCAACTGTTGAATGAACTCCCACACCTCCTAGGAGTAACCCTGAGCTACTAAATTTAGCCTAAAACAGCGATGCCGCCAGCTGTGATCAAGAGAACACTGGCTGTGGCAGCTGGAGCCGGGATCCGCGGAGGCGGCTATGAACTAACAGATTAACTAATGAGGCAGGACTGCTCACTGTAAGAGCGGTGGGAACCAGAGAGGTCTGTCCCCCCACCCTCCCTCACCGCTGGAGGAAGCTGGGCTGGGGGCTCGAACACGACGCTCTGCCGGGAGCCGCACAGGTTAAAGAACTTTCTCACCTGACACGAGAGTCTTTTTATGTCTCGCCTAACGTTGCAGCGCGAATGCGCCGCCATCGCTTTGCGAGGCATGCAGTATATACTGTAGTGTGGAAGCTTCGTGGAAGCTCCGCCCACTCTCTGCCCATTGGCTTTTGTCTTAAATGCAGCCTTCCGATTGGTTTGAGGGTTGTTAGTCCCTCCTCATTCATCATTTGTATCCTTCCACGGCTATTGGCCCCTTTACTCCTAACACTATTTTCTTTTACATCTCGCCTAGCGTTGCAGTGCAAATACGCTGCCATTACTTTGCGAGGCAGGCAGTATATACTGTAGTGTGGAAGCTTCATGGAAGCTCCGCCCACTCTCTGCCCATTGGCTTTTGTCTTAAATGATGTCATCCGTTTGGATTGAGACTTGTTAGTCCCTCCTCAGTCATCATTTGTATCCTTCCACGGCTATTGTCCCCTTTACTCCTAACACTATTTTCTTCCCTGTCTCCCCCCCTCCCCCGCCCCCCACTCCCGTCCGTGTTTGCTTGCCTGCCGGCACTTCAGTTTTCATCTTTATTATTGCCACCTTGAAATATGCGAGTTCAAGATGCGTGCTGTACAAAAACTTCTTGTGTTTAACTAGATTAATGTTACTCTAAATATAATAAGACTCTAGGCAACATTCGGGGTATGCATGGCAACTGACGCCTCTTAGTTCACAAATGGCATTGTTGTCGGGCGGGAGGAGCGGCAGTGTTTTAACTCAAGCTTAAAACGAGCACTTTTAATAACTTCCTCTCAATTCAGTGCTATCATCTTGTGTACTGAGGTGACGTGCTAAAGAAATGCAATTTTTTGAATTCTGAAGAGACATTATCGCACATTTACATCATGTTTACTGTATGATTAACATGCTGATTATTTTCACGGCTCACCCACTGGCTCGTATATGCTTAGCTCGTCTCCGGCTGGCTCTACCTGCTAACTAATATATTGGCTCGCGCACCTCTAACAAAGAGAGATGAATGGATACATGACAGTGAGCACGGTAGATGGTAGACAAATAGATTGGTGCAGACAAACAGACAAAGTCAGACTCCATTGCCTCACGTCAGAATCATCACTTTCAATAACCTGGATATCTGTCGGCAACTCCCGCATGCCCCAACCTCACCCCCCTCACCTATTCTTAGCAGGAGCGGCAGATTCTGAGCTGTGCCCTGCTGGTGCAGAGGAGCACGGCAGAGTCTGTAGAAACGCTGGGATCCCTACCCTCTCCGGGTGGGCACCTAAGCCTTCCGGTGCCTTCACACTCAGGATAAATGAATACATTTTGTTCTGTGCTTTAGTCGCCCCTCTGTGAGCACTGTCTGGTAGATGAAGCTCTGTGTTAATAAACACATTCAGAGAGGTGGTTGTGTACAAATAAACAACAGCAACAATACCGTACGTTTTTAACGTGTAGTTAAATACCTGCTCATCGAGTACCTCATTGGCTGATCATTCCATGGCACCACCAAAATTACATTTTGACACATTTGCTCAAATGTAAAACACTCCCTTCAATGGGTCATTTAACAACTCGGGGCTTTGGGGTTAAGTAACCTACTTTGGATGCTGTGTAAAAGAGTAAATACAAAATTAATGCAATGAAACTAAGCAACCAGTACTGTCTAAAACACTGTGGAAACAGACACGCATTCTGGCATTTTGTTTAGTTAATGTCGATTTTCTCATAGATGCGAGTAAAGTACTCTTTATATCTTAATGAAATCTGCACACTTTTAACTAATAGCACCGGGCGACCTTTGTAACTAGGCAATGAATACATTTTCATGTAACACCGAAGCTCCCCTGCCCCCCCGCCCCCTTGGCAAACTTCATTGCCTCCCAGTGTTTGGGGGATAACCAAGACGCAGGAGAGTGAGTCAAATAGTCTAGTAAATGAAAGAGAAACCGAGATTCGTTCCCATGCTCCGATCCCGATCGCGTTGGTTAGTCTGTAAGCACTACTTTCATTAATGAGTTTCGCATTAGTAAAGCACCACAGTGTGCATGTGTGGTGACACTTCACCCATGAGGTACGTGCCAAGCAATTGTTGACACAATCCACACTTTGCGTCTTTCTCAATATATTTATTACGAAGTGCAGGACCTTTCCAAGGGATTTTGCACACTACATACATTCACTCCAAAAAATGAAACGTGTAGGTAAAAAACATTGCCATTTACAACCTCAATAGCTCTAACTCACAAATGCGAGACCTATTTGCATTGCATATGCTTGTTAGAGTAACTGGACTTTCGGTGGCAGCTTCGGAGGGGAGAGGGGGCTGCAAGGTCACAGGGTGCGGCGAGGCCCATCGGTATAATTTTAAGCACTGAGTGTTTTCTGTTGGGAGTGAGCACTTGAAGAGTGCCTTGGAAGGCGAATTAAGCACTTTTACAGCATTTTGGTGGCATTTTGGCCAAAGGTGAGCACTTTTAGAGTGCTTTTAGGGCATTTTTTAGGGCTTTTTCAGGTGTCTGTGAATTTGTTGGGGCAGAATTAAGCACTTTTACAGTGTTTTCTGTTGGTATTTTTGGGAGAATGTAAGCCCTTTCAGAGTGCTTTGGTGGCATTTTGTGTAAAATGTAGGCACTTGTGATCCTTGTGAGCCTAGGAACGTACTGGAGAGGTCTGCCTCTCTGGGTCCGCTTTATCTTCCCTGGCTTTCCCCGGCAGACCTCCTTTCGCCTTCCTCCTGGTGTTGATTGTGCTAGAGCGCTGACCCCGTTTCCAGGCAGGGTCAGCGCGGCCGCCATCTTGAAGTTCTCCGGATCGTCCTGCAACCCGACCTGATCACACTGCCTTTCCTCCGGGAATGGACGTGAGGGTCCATTCAGAAACAGGGTATAGTGATAGTAAATCCACATTGGACTGTAGTTTACCCGGAACGTGTAGGGTCTGAAAGGTGAATGGCTGTAAAGCAAGGAACCAGCGTAGAACTTTAGGATTGGTGTCTTTGTGTAAGGAAAGCCAAGTTAAAGGGGCATGGTCTGTGAGTAGCAAAAAGGGACGCCCTAATAGGTAACACTGAAGAGCCTCCAAGGCACATTTTACTGCCAGGCACTCTTTCTCTATGGTCGCATATCAGGTCTCTCTATAGAAGAGCTTCATACTAAGAAAAAGAACAGGACGTAGATCCCCTTTACAGTCCGGTTGGGACAGAACTGCACCAAGACCCCTATCAGAGGCATCGGTTTGTAGGACAAAGGTTTTCTTATAATACGGGCACGTCAAGATAGGAGCGCTACAAAGGGACTGTAGGAGAGTAGGATCTGCGTTTTGCTGGTGTTTCACTGTTTCGACCTTAGTCTGGCTGTGGCCCTGCTAATCAGGACCACAGCCTAGCTGCTTCCTCTCTAAAATGGTTTGCATGTACATTAGGTACATATCTAATTGGATTCTGGAGTGCCTTATGAACCCCTAGTATATGGTATGTTATGTACCTAGGGCATAGGTACCTCAGAGGCCTACCAGGGACTGAAGCATGTATTATGCCACCCCTGGGAAGCACTCCAAAATGGCACCACAGGTCTGCTACTGCAGCCTGGGTAAGGGTGTGCTTGCACCCTTTACAGTGGTATAGGCTACCTATATCACTACCATTGCACACACATATAAAACCTATAAGTCACTCCTATGGCAGGCCTTAACAATCCTGAAGGCAGGGTGCTTGGTTTTTATGGGAGAGGGTGCCCCTGCATGAGCAGAGCCCCTCTGCAGCGTTCGGAGTACCTCCTCTGATGCTGTTTGTGGTGCAGCCTGACCATATACTCTTAAGTGCATTATAACATCGCGGTAAATGCTAACTTTGGGGTGGCTGCACGGAAACATGTCGTGTTTGGTGTCAAACGCTTTGGAATACCACCCCCCCGCCAATTTTGGCGGCGGGGGTAGCATTCCACCCTTCTAGAGGGAGAGACATGTTCACAATGGTCTAACCCGGTAGGACTATCTTGAGGCCTGGCATCACAAAATGGATGCCTCTGCCACAGACACGGGTCTGGTCTCCTGCTGCTCACCGAAACTCCAGCAGGGGAGGCCTGGACAATAGGTTTCCTATCGAAGGGAGGTGTAACCACCTCTCCAGAAAGGCAGCTGTGTATTGGGGCTGAGCAGGAGTACTCTCTGGTGCTTTGAAGTCCTGCACTGGGGGAACACTTGGTGTCCCTGTGCATAGTCCAGTTCAAACCGGTTGCAGGGGATACCTGCCCCTGCTCTGGTGTGAAACTGGACAAAGGAAATGGGTGTAACCACCCCTCTTTCCAAACCCTCCCATAGGTGGGTCCCTAGAGTATGTCCAACCCCCAAACTTAGTATAAGTATGGGAACCCAGTCCTTGCGACTTTAGATTACCCTGGACGAAACTCTGCAACATATATCCTGGACCTTCGACTTTCTATTTCGACTAGAAGACGGAAGAAATCTCCCTTGGGGTCAAGGAGTGACTCCCCTGCTTGGCAGGCACCAAAGAAGCAACACTGAAGCTCCTGTTGGACGCCGAAGTCTTTGCATCACCAGAGGTGGATTTCCAGACTTCCCCGAGGCTACCCTGAGTCCATAGCAAAGCTGAGGCCCATGGCTATCGTGGGTGACGTGGAACCGTGACCCCTGGACACCGTGAACTTTTGCAGAAACACTATCTTCCTGGTCCTCCTCGAAGTTCTGCTTTGGGCTCCGAGTAGCCCCAGCCTTGAGCATCTCCTGCACCGAAGATTGCTGGCCTCCACTCCACGATTTAAGTGCGATCGCTTGAGGCTCCTTCGCGATCACTAGCTTGTTGGCTAGCCGATCCCCACAAAGGCAACTCCTCTTCTAATTGGGCTTTCCTGGTTGCTCCAGACGTGCCCTGACTTACCCTCGCTGGGTGAGTCCCTCAGACCTTGCTGGTCTGCACCGCAGTCCTTTCTCTGAATTCCAGTGACTTGCCGTTGCCAAGACTTGTTGGGTCCATTCTGGTCGCCGACACCGCAGCACTCGACAGACTTTGTGGGACAGCTCGAATCCGGCTCGTGAACTTCGTCGACGCCTCCAGGACCTCGTGGCTGAAGAGTCAAGACACCCATCAACTCACCTGAAGCACCCGACATCTGTGGGCATTGGTCCATCCTGCCCTTGGTCACTGGCTAGTGACCCCGACTCTGTCCCCTCTGCTTTCAGGTTCCTTCCATCCTAGATCCAGGCTTGGATCTCTTCGGACACTTCTCCTCTTCACGGCAGCAGCAGTTCTTTGCCATCTTCCATTGCAATCGACGACGCGACCCGACATCAAAAGACACCTATGCACCCGGCTTCCCTGGGTGAGGTAACTCGAGTACTCCGGTGCTCTCGTGGGTGCTAGCCCTAGAACTTCTTAAGTCCAAAAGGGTTTGGTCCTGACTCGATTCTAAGTGTCCCTAATCTTTAAAATTCCAACCGCGACATTGCCCATAGAAGCTAACGGGAACCCGCGGTTGTGTTCTCCCACTGCATACAGTCCCGGTGGGTCCCTTGTGTCACTACCTTGGGTTCCTATATTCGGGCCGAGGAGGTCAGCGTGAGGTTTCTCGCGGGAGTGTGTGAGCATGGAAACACTATAGCACATTGTCCCCCCTCCCGGACCCATGAAGTAAAACGCATATCGTTTTCTAAGTTCAGTGGCCTAGCAAATCCCAGGAGGCTACATTGGTAGAACCGTAAGTTTTACCACTAGCACGGTTCCACAGGTTAGGGTGCGCCTTAGCGTGCGCATACCGCCGTGGAATCTCACCTGGTCCTGAAGAATGCTTAGCAAATTCGCAACACAAGCTGAAACATGTTGACCATATCTTTCCACTTATTCTAAAATCGGACAACTCTGGTTATCCTAACCAGCCAGTCTAGGTCCGTTCCACTTGTTTTTAAACGGTTGTTGGTTTGCCTGGAATAAATAATTTTTTGGTTAAAACCAGCCACCTTTTAATACTTGTACCACTTTTTCACAATCACTCCCCCAAACAAAAACCTGCTCCGCTGTAACTCAGGCGTTGAAGCACACCAGGGAGGTACTCGGCCTCTCTGGTGGGAACCCTATGATGAAGCATGTCACCAACCAGGTTGGTGAGTGAGGGTTCTTTTATTAAATAATTTTGTTTTCCCACGCTGTTTTATTGGCTAGTTTTTCTAGTTATGTATCAATCACTCTTTTTTTGTTTCTACTGGTTCCTTGGGGTCCCAGCGATTCTACAGGCTCTAGGCCTTGTGTCTATTTCAGTCGTGGTTCTTATACTACTTTTTTGGTTTGGTTTGGTACTCCCTTAGGGCCCAAATGTGTATTTGTGCTAATATTGTTGATTGCTAACTTGTAATTTAAGCACTTCGAACTCCAGCCTTATAGAGAGACTAGAGGGGTGCGTTTTAACCTAAATACATATATTTTGAATATATACCTGGTGTGGTTGTCCTTTGATTTGATCATTCAAGAGATTATAGACTGGTAAAATAAGCTGCTTTACATTCCTTCAACACTTAGCCTGAAGGCTGCTCTCCATAGTTACCACTAGGATAGCTTTCAATAAAGGTTGTCTTTAACCTATCACCATAAGGGGTTGTTTGGACTGATACAAGGTGCCCACTAGAACTAGTGTACAGCATGTATCAGGCCACCTTCTCACAGGGACTGTTTCAGTTGGAAAAAAACGTTTTCCAAAGCAGCGGACCAGCTAACGGGTTTTCCCATCTTTGAATTTGTTAAGAGGTCTGTGAGGAGACTGGCTATATCCGAGAAGTGTGGAATGAATCTCCTATAATATCCCACAAATCCTAAAAAGGAACAGACATCTTTCCTAGTGGTGGGACGAGGGATTTTGGTGATGGCTTCTAGTTTGTTTATTTGTGGCCTGATACATCGTCCCTGAATAACATAAACTAGATATTTTATATGGTCAGTGCCGAATGTAGTCTTCTTAGGGCTGATAGTGAGGCCTGCTAGTTGAAGCGTGTGCAGGATGTCCCCTAAGTGACGAAGATGTTTTCCCAGTCTGAGCTGTACACAATTATATCGTCCAGATATGCAACTGCCTCCTCCTGGTGGGAAAGTAAAAGAAAATCCATTAGCCTTTGGAAGGTGGCGGGAGTGCCATGAAGACCAAAGGGGAGTACTTTGAACTGGTATAAGCACGAGGGGGTGGAAAAGCCATTTTCTCTTTGGCTTCAGGTGCTAGGGGAATTTGCCAATACCCTCTTGTCAAGTCAATTGTGGACATTACCCTGGCGTCTCCCAGTCTCTCTATTAGTTCATACACCCGGGCAATGGGCACGCATCGAATTTTGATATGGCATTCAGCTGCCGGAAGTCAATACACAATCTTATGCTTCCGTCAGGCTTTGGTACAAGGACAATTGGAGAGGACCATGCACTATGGGAGTGTTCTATAATGTCTACTTCTAACATGAATTTTATTTCCTAGTCCACTGCTTCTCTTCTTGCAGCTGTAATACGGTAGGGTTTTAACTATACTAGACCTGCTCCTCCCTTGACTATCTTGTGTTCGACTAAGGACGTACGTCCCGGATCCCCTGAGACTACTGTGGAGAAGGAGTCACAGAGGTCCTGGAGCTGGTATTTCTGTTTCTCTGTGAGCTGTTGTCCAAAATGTACGGATTCATGTTTGCTAGGATAGTCTGGGGCTAGGGAAATGTCTAGGGGTTTTTCCACAGTCACCTGATGTATGCGTGTTGTGGAGCATAGTGACACAGGCCGGGGTCTTTCCCAGGCTTTCAAGAGATTAACATGATACGCTTGGCCTGTCTGAGGTTTGTGGGGGACTGACACGCGATAGGTGACCGGAGTGATCCGCTCTAAGATTCGATAGGGACCCTGCCATGTGGCCAATAGTTTTTTTTCTGTACTGGGCAGAAGAATGAGTACCTGATCCCCTACTTGGAATTCTCTTAGTTTGGTCTTCTGGTCAAAGTACTAGTTTTTGCTGGCCTTGTGCCTTCTCCATATTAGCATGTACCTCCTCCCACAGGGTAGCAAGGGTGTCTTTTAGAGTTACACTATATTGTAACAGGGATTTTATCTCGTCTTCCTCCTCAACCCACTGCTCAACCACCATGTCTAGGAGGGTACGAGGTTTTCTACCGAACAGCAGTCCGAACGGTGAGAACCCTGTAGATTTCTGCTCGTGGGTACGAATGGCAAACAGTACTAAGTGTAGCTGATGGCCCCGGTCACGCCCTGCCTTGTCTATGGCCTTTCAAAGCATTGTTTTAATGGTTTTGTTATACCTTTTGACGAGACTGTCGGTCTGAGGGTGGTATACTGCTGTTCGTATTTGCTTGATCCAAAGAATGTCGCACACTTGTTTAATCAGTTTTGACACAAACAGGGTTCCCGGCTACTGCTGTGGTGGTGGCACTGGATAGAGGTATTGCCTCTAGATATCGTGTAGCATAGTCAAATAACACCATTATATGTTGGTGACCTTTGCCTGAGGGAAGTAACGTGCCTACTAGGTCCATACCTATCCTTTTGAAGGGGACATCAATGTTGGGGAGAGGTTGTAATGAAGCATGGGGAAGGACCGGTGCATTGACTAACTGACACCTGACACAAGAAGCACAAAATCGGGCAACTTCCTGGTATACTCCTGGCCATTAAAAACAATCTAAGAGATACTTTAGGGTGTGTTCTTTACCATAGTGACCACCCCCTGTCTGACTATGTGCTAACTCTAGTACCAGTTCCCGAAAGTTTCGGAACTAACAACTGTTCTTTGATGTTGTTATTCTCCCGGGTAACCCTGTATAACACACCTTTTTTTCACAAAAGAAGGGGCCTACCCCTTTTTGGGGTGGTCTTCTTGCACTTGGTCCCAGGCGTGATGTAGGGTATCGTCATCTCTCTGGGCTGTTCTAAAGCTCTGACTCGGTGTTGTGGCACGTCTGTGGAAACCAGTATAGGAGTAGGCAAGACATGACAAGGTGTACAATATAAGGCTCTTTCCTCCCTTTTCTCTCTCTGAGACTTCGGAACTTTGGGGCAGGACTCACTTATTTCCTCCCTAGTGAATGGGGCATTTTCTAACCGCCCTACCATTGGGGAAGGGGAGGTCAGTGATGACAGGTAATCATGGAATCTAGGGAGGTCGGTGCCTAACAGGACAGACTCAGGTAAAGATGGAACTACTCCCACCTTTCTCAACTGTGGCTCTCTGTCGATCTCCAGTAATACTTCCGCAAGAGGGTACATTTTCTCCTCTCCATGAACACAAGTGACCCGTACAGTCTCTTTCCCTAAGAGTAGGGCCTCCGGTATTAAGTCTTTACTAACGACTCTGTGGTGGCACCCTGTATCTAAAAAGGCCAATACAGGCTTCCCGTTGGGATGTATCCTTTTTTTGTACTTCTCTGGGGGCTCCATTGCCATTAACAGCCGCCCTCGAGTATACCCTACTTCCATGGGTTCGTGGGGAGGGGGTACATCTGGGACACTGATGAGCAATGCGTCCCCACTCAGCGCAATGAAAACACTGGGGTCCTTGTAGAGCACCTGTTCCTAATGGGGGTCTGGAAGGTGGTTTTACCATTGGCGGACCTCTATGATCGGGGAGGGGAGTAGGGGCTTGGCTTCCTATTCTAGGGAGGTTGATGGTAGGGCGAGGAGGTTGGGCCTTAAATTCAGGGGGCCGGTGATAGGTACAGGCGAGGTCGACTGCTAGTGTGACTGTGAGGTTGGGATGTTGTTTGATCCATTCCCTGGTATTGGAGGGGAGTGCTTCTAGATATTGTTCCAAGTAGACTTTCTCAGTGAGTTCGTCTATTGAGGAAGATGTCGGTAGTAACCAGCGATTTCCTAGTTTCCGTATGCGATAGTATAGGGCTCGTGGATTGTCATAGATTGTCACCTGCAGACGATTTCTCCTTCCGGAAACAGCTGTGATAGAATTCCTGGTCGCAACCTAAGCATTCCAAGATTGCCCTTTTTATGTCTGGATAGGCAGTGGTCCGTGCTGGATTAGTTGCCTGGTATGAGGCTTGAAGTTCCCCCGACAGCAGAGGGTCTATGTATTGTCCCCAACTCTTTGGTGGCCAGGCCGCTGTAGTGGCTGCTCGATCAAAATTCACAAAGAAAAAGTCAGGATCGTCACTGTTTTTGAACTTCTGCAGTACGCTCCCTGGTACGTTGGGGTGTACTCTTGCATTTGTGATGGCATCGGTTAATCGTAGAATATCCTTGTCTTGTGCCTGCTGGGTAGAGGTCAAGAGGGATGCTTGGTCTTTCAGGGCTGAGTGGAGGGCATCACGTTCCTTCTGGGCCATTTTTGTCTATTGCTCAAAGATAAGTTGCAAGTGTCTTTGGCCTTCGGCTAATTGAGTTATAATGGCCTCCATGGTTATGGGTTGTGTCATGTCCCTCTAGATACTAGTCTCCCACTTCTGACACCACATGTGATCCTTGTGACCCCAGGAACGTACTGGAGGGGTCTGACCCTCAATGACACACCAGCCCGAGATTAGAGTTCTTAATGTTTATTATGGAATAATCCCAATACTTCTTGGGATGGCCAGTGGAGGTTAGATAAACCAAAACAAGAGCAGCACTGAAAAACACCTTTTTTTAATCTCTGTCTGGTGGTCTAGATAGACAGGAGATAGGTTCTGATCCCTTTTCGTACTGCGGAAGTCCAGGTCGCCAGGGTCATCTCATTCCCCAAGGAACCGGAAAAATAAAGGAATACTTGGGTAAGGGGAGGTCCAACTAATACTCTCTTTACAAAAGGGGTGGGGAGTAGGAGGGTTGCATTGCTAAACCTTCACCAGAGCCCTAATGTGCTTCGTGCCTCAGGGAAGGAGGGATACCACCGCCATTTCTTTATGAGGGTGGGGCCCGCAACCCTGCCCACCAACCCTTCAGAGAAACCAATGGCATGCACTTCACTTGCCTGAACCCACGACCCTCCTAGGCTGTGGGGAGGGGAGTCACAGCCTCCGCTTCCACTGTAGGAGTGCTGGACTCGACGGTGGTGCTCCTTGAGCGGGATCTCTCTCTGTCCTCCTGTGCCTTTCCGCACTCGGCGTCTCCGTCCTGGACCAGCTTGCTGGGCCTTGCCTGTCACGTTTCTCTTTTTCCCCGTGATCACTCCTCCTCGTCCGTGCCTCTTCGCTCCGCGCCCCCCTCTTGCCTCCCTGGGTCCGCTTTATCTTCCCTGGCTTCCCCCGGCAAACCTCCTTCCGCCGTTTTTAGGTCGAGGACTACCGGTCTGCCGAAGGCAGAACCGGAAGTCGAGATTTAATGTTTCCTAGAGTGGCTCCTTAGCCCGCCTCTCTTTTTGCCTCTCCTCCATTGGCTGGCTTCCTAAACGGAGGCCCGCCATTGGAGGAGAGAGCCGTCCCTCCAAATAGGCTCCGTCTTTTTCAGAATCGGGGGCGTGTTCCTTGCTGTTCTTTCTACTTTTTAGCCACGCCCTTTTAGAACAGCAGGAACACGCCCCCGAATCCGAAAAAGTTTCGGAGCTTCCATCCGCCATTGTTTTGCTGGTGTCTGGCCGTGAGGATCTTCTTGTTGTCGGTCTCGCGCGCTGCCCGCCTAGTTAGGCCCTGTATCTTAATCAGCAACCACGGCCGGGACCCGCCATGACTGGGTGACACATGCAGCGGCTCCGAGGCTGAGGCTCCGCACCATTGAAGCAAAGAATTAGCCAGTCAGAGGCAGCGTTAATAGAAGCCCAGTCCCTGCAGATGCCGCCCCAGCCCGGCAGCTCCAACCCCTGAACCACAACAACGGGCAACTGAGTGACCACTGCTTTTTGTTCTGGGAAGAATGCAAGTGAAAGAGGGCCCGGCTGGATAAACACACTTGGTTTGCAGCAAGTTGCACATACAAACCGCAGTAGCAGGAGCATTCACCCTACCGGCTGTCTTACCGGCAAGTGACTGTATTCTGCGGACAAACAACATTGACCAGTGCCTTGGCCAGAGACAGGCTCTGGAGAAAGGCCGATTTCCGCGTTGCCGCGCGCGCACCTCTCTGTGCTGAAAACCTCCCTTTTATCATTTAACGAACTCCCCGCACTGCCAGCAGTTTCTTATGAACTGCGACTACCTTGATTTATCTACTGTCGCCTCTCCCTTTTTTGTAGTAAAGAAGAAGAATAAAAAAAAAAATTCCTCTGAAAGTAATCTGGGGCCTGTGAAGCCGGTGCCCACTGTGACAGCGAGAGGCAGAGCCGGTGGTATTTTTAGCCCGGTGCACAAAGCCCGGCTTGTGTGCCCATCTCTCCCAAGGCCTCGCCACTGAATTATCTCACTCCACAGCCGCCACTTCCATCGGCGCCCTCTGACCCCGGCGGATGAATCCGTGGCGGGTTATGAATTTGTGATCAGACTCCCGACTGACACCGAGCGCCCTGGCTGCGTGTACACAACGGAAGGCAACCTAAACACGAGGAGGCGCACACGGTGTGCTGGGCCGAAACCCACACCCCTCCCAGCTCCCGTTTTCACTTAAGCACAGACCACAGCATAGAGAGTACCAGACAGAAGGCGCTATAGTGCCCACGGCGGACCCCTTCACTAATAGACGCATCCTACAGATTGGCACCCCAGTCCGTCTGCTCTGGCATGAGAATGCCAAGTTCTTTTATGGCGTGGTATTACGTTTTTAGACGTATTTAGGCAGTTTTTAAGCGCTCTCGTTTTTCAAAGGCATAGGAAGTGAGGCTTAAGTTATTTGCCAAGGAGCTTCAATTTGGGGGGAGTGGGTCAGACGTGCATACGCCGAGAACTCTCGATCCCGCGAAAAACTTTAGGAAATATATTTTTTTTAAAAAGAAAGATAATAAAAAAACCTCTTAAAAATCGCCGCCATGTCCATATAAATTGTAATGCCTCTAAAATATCAATTCTGACGGAGGTGGTTTCCAATCCACTTAACCTCTCCTTTTATGCGGCGTCCTGAGTCGGATTCACACAAATTCTGTTGTCTGCATTGGCCCTTGGCTTAACAATTGATTTGAATAACCTTACGAGTATTCCAGAGACACACATTTCTAGTACTCCAGTCTTTGTTACAGATGTTATTTTAAAATGTAGCTGTTGAGGTACGTAACTCTATAAAACAATTTCTTGTCTCGCATATTCCTATTAAAAGGAATATTGGCAGAATCCCCCAAAAGGTGAACTGAAACCCTGAGTCGACAGGGGACAATTTTGGCCAACAGCAGGAAGACCGCATCTCCTCTGCATGCCAAGGACCGTGCCTGACAGCATAGCTCGCCTACTACAGGGGGTGTCTCTCTTACCCCACCCTTTTCTTTATGCTGTAAATTTCTGTGAGCACAGACGAAATCCAAGGGCACCCAGTGATCTCTGATGAAGGGACATGCTTGAATCATCTTGAGCCTAAAGTTGGGCCAACATCATGGACTCTTCCGACCTCCTCCCAGGGTAATCAGAGCATGGTGAGGAGATGGCCGGTGCCCTGAATATAATGAGGGTGACGTTTTATTTGTTTGGTTGGTCGGGGGGATGCCCTCCACTGGTATGAATCCATATCATTCATAACTCTCCTAGGGGCCATGCCCCCTCAGATAAGTTTTGAGGCATGGGCAAAGCTGGCATGTGCACAGGGGCCCCACCTTCCAAGAGCCCCCCCCCCTGTAAAAACCGAACCATCTCTCTATTTGACCTCTGTCTATTTTACTTCTCTATTTAACCTCACAACCTACTGTTACGTAACTCTTACTGCGGAAAACCAGTGCCATCTTAAGGATTCTTGGGTGACAGGCAAGACATATGTCAACTGTTTTTATTTGACCTTTTTGAAATTTAACATTTAATTTAGTATTGTTTAGCATCATGTGGGATTGAATGGGTACTAAAAATCAAGTTTGTTTGATACAAGGGGCCCCAACAATGTTTTGCCTCTAAAATCATTAAAAGGACACTGTGCCCCCATCAATTACCGGACTGCTGTTACATGCCCCCACATCAAAATGTTTACTGTTGGGAAGACTTCACTATCTACCTCCTGACTCAGGCTCATCACTCTATGCTTATATATCACTACCTCACAACATCCCTCTCCCTCACTACCTCACTCTTTCACTACCTCACTCTCTCTATCTCACTACCTCACTCTCTATCTACCTCACTCTATCTCACTACCTCACTCTCTCTCTGCTAATGCAATAGGTATCACATATGCAAAAAAAAGCTAATGCCAATAGAAATGACAATGCCATTTATTTAGGGATACAAAAATGATAAAAAAATAATGAGCAATACCAATAGCTCTACCTATAATATTGCCGAGACCATTGCATTGTAAATGCTTGTTCCTCCTGGCTTTGTTGATTGTGCTAGAGCGCTGACCCCGTTTCCCGGCTGGCTCAGCGCGGCCTCCATCTTGAAGTTCTCGGGATCGTCCTGCGTCCCGAACCAATCACAGCCCTTTTAGCATCTTTTGGTGCGTTTCTGCACAAAATCTTTGCTGTGAGGCATAGCGTGTTGCTTGGGTTTGGTGAGCGGAATGATTGCCCCTCAGCCTGAATAAAGAGCAAAGGATTTTGTTGACTCTGCGAGTATGCCAGGTGAAGCTAGGAAGGGCACCAAGTGGGCACGCCCTGATGGAAATATGGAAGAAGTGCTGCACAGGATGCAATGCAGGATGGATGAGATTCTGGCGAGTTTGTGCCCACAGGGCCCACAAGGGGGGCAGTCTGTAGAGCCAGCAGTGCTGGCGGGAACGCCTAGAAGGCCGGCGGTTGGACCACAGGCGGCGTTATCCCCAGTGAAGAAGCATGGTAGGGGACAAAGGAAAAGTAGTGAAGGGGGATCAAGGACCGCGGGTCACCCCTGAGGTTGTGCCAGAGGGCAGTGTAAATGGTGTTGAAGGTCAAGACAGCTCTCCTGCAGTGGCCGTGCCAGCAGCGAACAACAGCATTGTTCAGAACAGTAATAACTGCATGGCTATTGGGGTCACGCTAGCAGGCAGTGAAGGGCTTCCGGAGTTGGTAGTGCACTTAGCCAGTGTTTTATCTTAGCTTTCAAAGGTAGAGGTGTGGTCTGCACCATTAAAGGGAGGTGAATTGGCAGGTGTAGCAGACAGCGACCATGTCGAAAGGGCCAGGAGGCTGTTGGCCATTTGGATTGCATAGCAGGACAGCGTACACAAGGACAGATTAGATTTGCAGGTGCTTCAGCTGTACAGATGGCACAAGGGTTAGTAGTGGCTATTACCTCACAAGTGGGTAGTGGGACATAAGCAGTAACGGCATCAGACGGAGCCCTACCCTTCCCTAAGGAAGATTCCCCAGCAGGTATGTTGGCACCATTGCCAATCATGAACTTGGGGGATGTACGTTCGGAGCCTGATCATTTGGACAGGCATGCACCACAGATGTCAAGGGTAAGATTTGGGAAGGCACTTATGTAGATATCTGTGAGTTAATTGTAGATGTGCCTAACAGGTAGGAGAGCAAACAGTGCAAGGTGTGCTCAAAATCTAGGTTAGTGCGGGCATTGGCCTTACAAGAGAAGGGTGGAAGAGACAATGATGAACTGGGTAAAAGGTTTCTCGATTTTCCAATCGTGGCAGAGCGATTCCCAACCCTGGGTGACAATTGGTGTGCTTCCAGAATTGGATAGTTTGTGAGCATGATGAGTTTGGAGGCACTGCATGGAGGGATTATGACAAGGAATTCAGGCGAATTAAGGCCACAAGACCCATGTTAGAGTCAGATCAGATCAATGTGTACACATGGTTGTGCTACATGAAGCCGCAGAAAGTTGAGGCCGCCCCAAGCCCACCCTTTCAGCCAAGTGTAAAATAACCTTGAGATTATTGAAGGAAATCAAACTGCTGTGTTTGAAACTGAATGTTGATTTTAAATCAAAACATGTACCTGGCGTACTGAACAATACAGCAGATGCTTTCTGTCGTCTTAAAATGCAGGCTTTCATGCACCACCACCCAGAAGCAGCGGAGTTCACTTCACCATTCCCGGCTCAACTATGGCGGTTTGGTGCCCCAGTCTACCAGATCTCTTGGCAGCCAGTTTAGCACCCAGGACGAGGCGTGCCTACGAGGGCGAATATTGAACGTATAATAGTTTTCAGGAAGTCAGGGGCATGGGGGCATGGGTTTCTCCCAAGTCACTAACATTCCTGGAGCCCCTCAGAAGAGAAGGGCGACCCTGTCCAATACCAAACGACATACTGTGGCAGTTTCCTTTTTTGCAAAGATGCTGGGACACAGGGATGGCAAAAAAGCTGTCCTGGTTCAAAGAGTGCTGAATGGCTGGCAGCGATTGGAGAGGTGTAGGCAAGACTCCAGATGCCCCAAAGACACATTGAAACTGGCAACAATCATGGCCAGCTCTGACACGGTGTGCCGATCACTAGATGGGGTTCACCTCTTTAGGGCAGCTTTTTCACTCTTATTTTATAGTCGGAGTTCGGGAGCCGCGATCTCGTCAGCAGGGCTCAGATGGTTCAAATGGCTGGGGGCCGCGAGTCACTCAGCAGGCCCAGGTGGTTCGGAGTTCGGGAGCCGCGATCTCGTCAGCAGGGCTCAGATGGTTCAATGGCTGGGGGCCGCGAGTCACTCAGCAGGCCCAGGTGGTTCGGTATTCGGGAGCCGCGACAGCGTCAGCAGGCTTCGATGGTTCCAGGTCTTCTCTGCCATTCGTTCCTCCGGCACCCCCTATTATACTCCCCCTGCCCTTTGAAGTCCGGACTCCTCGCAGAGAGGGGCCTTTGGTGACTGAGGGGGTTCGGCGGAATTCCTGCCGCTCGTTTCTTTGGTCTTTTCTGGTGGGTCTGGGAGGGTCCCCAGATGCTCGGCAGGCGAGGCGCCTGCTCCCCAGGGGCCTGGTGGCCGATCGAGTCCTCCCGGGGGAAGGCGATCCGAGGTGTGACTGGGCTGGCGCCTCTTGGTCTGGCTCGGGGGTTCCCGCTCCCTCGGTCGGACATGCGTGGTAGGGTGTCGAGTCTGTCGGGGACTCTGGCCGGCCCTCGGGTCTGTGTGGCTGGGGCGGCCGGAGTCGGAGATGCAGTGTCTTGGGGGTGGTTGCAGGTTGGCTGGATGATCGGGAGGGCATACGCCGTGAGGCCGGTCTCACAAATACCAAACGACATACTGTGGCAGTTTCCTTTTTTGCAAAGATGCTGGGACACAGGGGTGGCAAAAAAGCTGTCCTGGTTCAAAGAGTGCTGAATGGCTGGCAGCGATTGGAGAGGTGTAGGCAAGACTCCAGATGCCCCAAAGACACATTGAAACTGGCAACAATCATGGCCAGCTCTGACACGGTGTGCCGATCACTAGATGGGGTTCACCTCTTTAGGGCAGCTTTTTCACTCTTATTTTATGGGGCATTGAGGGTGGGTGAGGAGGTAACGCAGAACTAAAATGACGTGAGTTGTGGTTTGCAGCTAGCTGATATTCAATGGCCAAATAGCTCCATTACCTGTTGTAAAACCTACCAAATGGTTAGGGGGGATCATATACTGCTCCCGGGGCCCTATCGGATGAGTGCTGTCTGCTGGGGAATTCTTAAGCGTTTGTGGCCCTTCAGGTACAATTAACGGTGGGCCCCCTATTGGTACATGGAGATAGGATGCCACTCACGAGGTTTCAACTTGCCAAGGTGCTCAGCAGGGCTCTGGTGCCAGCGGGTTTGGATCCTGCAGACTATAGATCCCATTCATTTCGGACTGGCGCAGCACCCGCTGTGGCAGGAATCGGATTGGTGGGACAGACAGTTCAAAGGATAGGCAGGAGAAAGGCTGATTGTGAAAAGTGCTATGTCAGATTGAACACTTTATAAATGTCCAGTTTTTTAACTTTTCCATTCCTTACCATTAATTTCTCCTGTCAACACAGGTAAAAGACATGTTAAGATGATGCGCCCTCGGATGCTTTGCTGCCTCCTTTCAACGTGTGAGCAAGGAGTGTTACAGATGTGCTGGTGTTCGGCCACTCCTATGTGAGGCACCCAAAGGTTTTTATTCTGCAGCTGACCATGCGTAGTGAGCAAAGAAAGCCGGATATCAGCTGGCTGTCAGTGGACAAGGGGGGGGCTATGCTTGGCTCACTGAAGAACTGTATTGGACAGAATGTTGCCCCAGAGGCTTCTGCTTCCTGGGATTATAATCGTACATTTTGGAGGCAGTGATGTGACAGAGCTAGGTCGTAAGAACTTATTTGAACTGATTGTCTCTGAAATATGTTGGCTTTCAATGAAGTGCCCAAAGGCCATAATTGCGTGGTCCAATATTGTCCCACGGTTGAGTTGGAGAGGTGATGAGTCGGTCAGGTCTTTCAGCGAGTCAGTGAAACAGTTGAAGCCAACAGTGTGTAAGATGTTTAGGACCGCTTGTTTGTCAGACATACCTCATGGGTGCATCAAGGGTGAGCGATTTTTTTTAACAGGATGCACTAGTCGAAAGATTGTAATCCAATGTTTCTAGAGAATTTGCTGGTCTTGCTGGGCACATGCGCACTCTGCGTGGGGGAACCAGACAGTAGGTGAACTATTCTGGCCTGTGGCAGGCGAGGTCATGATTGGTGAGGCTACTTCAGGTCCCGTTACAGCATCCTTTTATACCAAATTAACATCAGCGTCACTGGACCCGCCCGAGAGGTGCTGACAGCAAATCAAAAGGAGGTTGCAGGGGCAGGAAGGGGGTTTGGGCGGTCTCTGATATGCAGCTCTTACCAATCAACTACCTGCGCAGGTGCAGTGGGAGCAAGCAGGCATAGGCCCTTGGGGGACGAGGAACTTGAGTGTAGGAGGTGCCCGTGGTAGGTATCCTAAGGGTAGCTGGGCCCCCTATACGAGAGCTCACGAGCCGGGATAGCTCCCGGTACAGGAGAGGGAAGGTGCAGCCCTCCCATAAGGAGAGAAACATTCTTTTGACGGGGGAGGTGTAAGAGGAAGGGTCACAGAGCCAGCCATGTTCTCACTTGGAACGGTTTATGTTTTTTGATGGTTGCCCAGGAACAGACTAGTTATGGTTAGCTGATTCTCTTGTACTAGAGTCTCTGTTGAGGCTAGGTCTCACTTGTAAACAAGATGTAAATAAAGTGGTTACTGTGCACATTTTTAATGACCCCCTACCTCAAAAGACATGGTCTCATGGCATTGTCACTGGCATGCAGAGGCGCAACTAGAGCCACATTTCGGGGGGGGCTAAGAAAAAATGTCGGGGGGGGGGGGCTGAATCTTTTAAGCTATAGGCAGAGTGGAGCTGCAGGGGCTCTTAGAAGGGGTGAAACAACAGCAAGGCCTCACTAACATGCAAATGGTCTTTTAAAGACCTGTGAAGTGCTCGGGTGTGGCTGTGTGTGCGCCGGGAAGCTGTCTCATCCCGGGCTGCGACACACGACGGGGGGTGCTGAAGCCCTGTGAGTCCAATGGGTGTTGCGCGCCTGCTGGCATGGATGTTTGTATGGAATGGTAACTACGCATCAGACATTGGCAACTCCCTGACCATATCATTCCCTGCGAAAACACAGCCCTTACAGATTAAAACTGACTTTTGCCCAATATCCTGGGCTTGGAGACTGAGCACCAGAGTTGGAGACCCACCTTGATGACTGATGTAACTCATTGCTGCTCTGTCTGTTCTTATCTGAGCACAGGGATTCAGTAGCTGTGCAGCAAACTTCAAGAGTGGAAGTTGCAGTTCCCTCCAATTGGATGAAGAGTCTGCTTTTTGAACTGACTATTTCCGTGTACTCAGGTTTCTTCCAGAGTGGCGCTGACGCCATCACACTGCCATCCGCGGGGCCTATTCTGGCTGGGACCACCTGCAACGGGGAACCAGCGATAGGTCTTCTCGATCAACCCCCACTGCGGCACCTGCTGTATCGCTGGATTCATTGACACCTCCTGCTCGTACAGCTGTGATGCCAGGTCCCAGCGGCTCAACAGGAGTTATGTGAGGATACATGCGTAACTTGGACCAGGGCATAATTGTCAAGGCGGATGCCATTAATCCTTTTATCCTTAACCATTCCCTTGCTGACAGAGCTCTGCCAGCCGGCAGCTATAATAGTTCCACAATACTTTTGTTTCCTTGCTAGTGGCAGAAACACCTGTTCCATGACTGCCTTGAAATGAGATTGGATGAATTAAAGATCTTGACGTCACCGTGAGATGGAACTTTGTGTGGTTTAGTAAAAATCTGGGTTGTCAAAACAGATGTCATTTGTCTTCCACATAGTACTGAGTCTTGGGAAGAGAAGAACAAACAACCAGCCAGTTGGCCAAATATTGAAACAACTGAATTCCTTCGAACTATGTCCCCCTTTTTTCACAGTCACGGGCATAGCGGCCCAGCTCGACCAGTTGTCGGCTCGTCTGGACACGGTCAAGGCCCGAGTAGACTTGCATAACGCACGCCTTGTGAATGTTGAAACGAAGGTCTCTGACGCTGAAGATGCCGCCACTCAGGATCGCCAAAAATTGCTCCAGATGGATAAGATACTGGAACTCATTCAGAACAAAAATGAGGATATGGAGGCGCGTTCCCATACGAGCAACCTCCGCATCACAGGTGTGCCTGAATCCACCAATATCTCTTGAATGGAGGACTTTGTAGAACAGCTCATCCGTGAACTCTTTGGCAATGTCCTATCCTCGGTCTTCATTGTCGAGCGGGCCCATCGCTCCCTCGGTCCACGCCCCGCCCCTGGCCTGCCGGCTCGCCCCATCATTGCCAAAATCCTGAACTTCAGGGACCGTGACGCCATTCTTCGAGCGGCCAGTGAGAAGGGTGAAATTCTTCATAGCGAAATTCTTCATCAGGGCAATTCCCTGTCATTCTACCCCGACTACACTTTGGCTGTGCAGGCTGCCCGTCGTGAGTACCTCCCGGCGAAACGGATCCTTCAAAAGCATGAAGTCACATACTCCCTGGCATATCCCGCTAAACTGTGTGTCAGGCAAGGCTCCAAGATGCTTGTCTTCCCGGATCCCAAGGACGCTTTGGCCTTTGCTAAGAAGCTAGACCGGTCACATCAATCTTCTCCTGCTAACTATGTCCCCCTTATTAGGTGTGCTAACACCTTTGCCAATATTCTCTGGAAGGTAAAAGGGAAAGGATGAGGTCTAATGGCTAGAGTGGTCGACCTCAAAGCTGTGGAACCGGATTTGAGTCTCGGCAGGGACACTCAACATCCTGTAATTCTGGGCAAATCACCTAATCTCCCTGTGCCTAACAAAATGAATGTGTCCGTCTGTAACACAACTGGTGCTCACGTAAAGCGCTCTGATACCTTCGGATCGGGTTTGAGCTATAGAAAACTCTCCCAAAAATAAAGGCCAATCTGAAGTATGTGGAACTGATGATGTGTTCCTTGGACGCAAAACGGAGATTTCTTTGAAGCTGTTGATGGATCCACACATGAAGGTGAACGTCAAATAGATCCAAGGAGGCCAGGAAATCTCCCTTGACCATAAATTGCTCAAATCGTCAGCATCTTGAACTTCACATGTAGAATATAAGAGGTCACTGTTTTTAGATCTAGTGCAGATCTGAAATCCTCTAGTGGCTTCAGAGCTAGAAACTCAATTGAATACACATCTTTTCCTCTTTGATACAACAAAACTGATACCCTGCTTTCTTCTGCAGCAACTCTCAGATCCCATCTTGTTACGCCTGTCTTTTCAGAGGATTAGTCGAGAGAGGAGTGTAACAAAACCAATCTGGATGTACAGTCTGTAGATCTATTTGGTGCTCCTTCTGAATGATCTGCAGGTCCCATTGATCCATGATTGAGTGTTTACACCGCTCTAACAAGTGCTTGAGGTGGTCCCGACCGGATGCTGTTTTAATGTTGTGACACAGTCCTGCTTTTCATGGGGATTGTGCTTGACCTGTAGTTCCCTTCTATAGTGACCAAGCTTTATCTGAAGGAGGGGCATCTGAGGTATGTCTCTAGGTAAGTACCCCTTGTGACATGCCCCCCCCCCGCTTTTTGCCACAGGTTCTGATGTTTTCTGACTGTTGTGGATTGGGTCCCTGCTAACCAGACCCCAGTGCCAGTGCTCTTTCCCTAAAACAAACCACATGTTCAACTGTTAACCAATTGGCAAGGACTTTAGCACTCCTGTAGGTCCCTAGGCAATGGTACCCCTAGTACCCAAGGCATGGGTACTGAGGAGGGTCCCCAAGGGCTGCAGCATGTATTATGCCACCCTAAGGGGCCCACACCCAAATCACATGCAGATCCCATTGCAGGATGCATGAAATGGTGCAAAGCATTCCGAAAACATGACATGGCACACACTATGTGTGCTAGGCCGTAGGACACTGCATGTACTATATGTAAGTCACCCCTACAGCAGGCCTTAAAGCCCTTTGGCAGAGTGCATTATATGACAGGCGAGGGCACATTGGCATGAGCAGATATGCCCATGTGATACCTAGTTCCATTACTAAGCATTGTAAGTGATCCATCCTAAGTACATGTATTGGGCACTGGTCATTACGAGTTACCCAGCAACATAATGTCCTTACTTAAAATAATGGGGTTTGGTATCAAATACCTCATGACATGCACCCAGAGGGCACCTTAGAGGTGCCCCCTAAATCCTACTAGTCTCTTAGTGTGCTGGCTGACTGGTATCGTCCAGCCTGCCACCACAGACACGTTTCTGACCCCCTGCAGGTGAGAGCCTGCACTCTCTGAGGTCAGAAACAATGCCTGTCCGGAGGAAGGTGATCACACTGTCTCCAACAGGATGGCTAGTGAATTTAGGGCCTGATTTTGATCTTGGTCTTCTGACCACTGGCCACGGTCTCTGAAACACCGTTGAGCTGACGGTGGTCTGTATGCCCTATCTAGATGTCAGTCTTGGCCGGCATGACTCATTTGGTCGCGCTGGGAGGGGGAGGGGATGGGGGTTAATTTAATAAAGTAAAAATCTTACCTTCGCCTCCGGTCCTGGACTCCTTTGTCGCGTCTCCTGCTCTCTCTCTGCTCACAGGAAGCAGAAGCAGGCAGCCTCCCTCTGCTCCCCTAAGCCAATCAGAACGCTGCAGTGGCAGCGTTGTGATTGGCTAGGACGCCGTCCATACAGGCGTCTTTGGGGAGGCCGTTTTCTTCATGCAGGCTGCGCAGCAGCCTACATGGAGAAAACAGATAGTGCTATGACTGGTTTTGTCGGCCCTGCGGCCGACCAACCAGTCAGCACCCATAACATTGGGCTAGCCACTCCAACGGACCCGCCCGCCCCCAACCAGGCTTCCTTCTGCTTTCTTGCATTGCGAGAAGCAGAAACGTACGCAGTGCGCGACGCTCCGATGCCCACTTGGAGGAGCTGCCCCTACTAGATGTATAGGCAATAGACAGAAGACTGCGGCCGTTACATGCCGTACTAGAACATTGATACCATATATAAACATCTTTTATCACGAACGCACTGTAATCATAAAACTGATAGCCTATTATGGTTACATTCCCAGGAGTATACAATAAAAACTCTAGACATTATATTACATTGAGCAAATATGCTCTAAAGTGCTAATGTGCACAAACTGTAACATTATGGATAATTGTGCAAATAAGCAATAAGGTGTCTCTTTATGCTTCAAGGCCTGTTATCTCAAATTGCCTGAGGCTAGAATGTAAGCAATGAAAAACATTGTGCAAATGAGCAAATTAAGTGCATCAGTGTTTTCCTATTTTCTTTAGGGCCTAATTACCATAGTAGCTTAGACACACAATCATTTAAGGTTTCAGCAACCTAAAAACAAATACTATAATTCCTAATTAATTAAGACAACCCTTAGGTTGCAGATACTAATAATTTTTCAGCAGTAGCTAAAAATGTTATCAATTGACATAGCAATGGAATCGACGCGCCCGATAGACATAAAATAAGGGCCTGTCGGGCTGATCTCACCTCACCCTAAAGGAATAGACGTTTTAGAAATGTACAGCGTATTTTAAGCAATTTAGGGCATGCACATACTATGTGCAATAAGGTTTCATGTGGCCATCCACACAGTCTACATTTAGTACTTGCCCATTACCGAATCCAGGTCGGCATACCCTTCTTAGTTGAGTTTATGCCCAATCTTATTTTTAGAAATGTGTCTTTCATTTGGCCCGAGAATTAGGCATTCAGATAAGGCTGGATTTGCAGAAACTTGTGTGAATTAATCACAAACCATACATGGGTTTTTGCCGCTAAGGGTATTGTATCCGTATTAAATGATGTGATTTGTTTTTTTAGTATTTGTTTAAAACTAGACACTGTCAGTCCGGAGAGCCCTATCTGCAGGTTTTAACTCTGGTGGCATATGGAAATGTGAGATCGCCAGGTATCTGTATAGGCAGAACTAATTATTTCATGCCAGCAGATGTTATCAAACGAGGCAGATGAAGACAAAGAGTACATACATTTCAGAAATGACCCTTGCGACACCAAGGACTGTCTTTGGAGGCCAAACTCCAATCTAATTTCTGCTTGGCCAATTGACCTAGGGATCCCAAAGACTGATTTATAGGCCTTAATTACTAATAGGTCCAATAGTTTCGCATCTTTCCCCCTGGTAATAGGCGAGCCATGTGTAATAGTTGGCTGTAACTTTGCTCTCATGACTTTGAGGAGATGTTCGTATGATTGGCATCTCAATGATTTATGTAAGCATTTAAAAGCATAAATTAGGGTTGCGGTTTTTGCCCTTAGGTCTTTAAAATGACTTTTGAACGAGGCTCTACTGTCAAATAAAATACTGTTAGAATCCGGGGTCTCTGGTTGGCGCAGGTATGCACTTGCGACAAGTAGGGACCCTTTCCTCTAAGTCAGGGCGAAGGATTGCTCTTAGAAAATAACCCCTGCTCACCCTCTAGGTAACGTGGCGCGAGCAGTCAGGCTAGATTCCAGAGGGCATTAGGTTAAGCATTCAAGGCGTCCCACAATAACCACCAACCCACCACACAGAGACACCAGACTGTATTCTGTAAAAATATAAAGTTCTTTATATAAAACTCTTCAGGTAGGCTTCAAATACAGTCTTTCACTTTAAAATGAGGTTCCAGTTACTTGTTATCACAGTTCTTTAAATGGTCACAATCTGCACTCTCTATGGGGGTCTGTGCGCTTCGCAGGGCCCTCCGTACACTTCGTACCAGTGTTAGAATGCTTTGTGCCGTTTCTCACGCTTCCTGCGTGAGCAAGCGTACTGGGACTCAAGCCGTACGGGCCGTACCTTCGTAGGTACGCGTCGTACGAGTCCAGTACGCCTCTCGCCACTCCTCACGCTTCCCGCGTGAGCAGCGTCCAGTTCTTTAAAGCGGTACGGGCCGTACTGGTGCAGGGACGCGCCGTACGGGCTTGGAGCAAACCGCACAAAGACTCACGCTACCCGCGTGAGTAGCGTAGCGGGACGACGGCGCCGTACGGACCGTACACAGCAAAGTACGCGTCGTACAGGGGCGCTTGGGGCTCACAGTACCTTGTTCTTTGGGGGCAAAGTTCGTGGTGGCCTCAGAAGTCCTCGGCAGGGGCGTCCCGCGTCGCGTTGCAGTCCCGCTGGTCAGTGGACGGCGATGCTTCGTGGGGCGCCTCAGGACGTCACAGCACACCTCGATGTTTGGAAGCAGGAGGGGCAGCTCGGGGGTGATTTTTCAGCACGGCGCGCTGTCGGCTTCGTCCAGAATCGGCGAACCAGTGCGCCGCCGGTCCTTACAGTGGTCTCTACGGCCTGGGGTCGCAGGGGCTCGGCGCTTGGACACAGGTAGTCTCTTCCTTACGTTGCGAGCTCTGGCTCGAGGGGGCAGTTGTTCACTTTGCTCAGGCCAGGCAGGGCAGGCCTTCACGGTGCTCACAGCAGCACAGTTGCTCAGCGAGATGGGGGCACACAGGTTCTCTGGGGTCAGCGTTAGCAATCCACCCACAGCAGCTTCTTCTTCTTCCAGGGAGGGGTAGCGCCCACTGTTCCTGGGGCGCAGTTCAGGGGGCAAGTTCACAAGCAAGCCCTTGGAGATTGTTTTTAAAGCACAAGTTGAATTCAAAGTCTTTCTCAGTCTTTTCTTCCTCTCCTTCCAGTAGCAAGGCACCCACCACAGGCCAGTCTCTCAGGCTTAGAGACAGTACTCCTCCATGCAGCTTTCCCAGGTCCTTCTCTTCGGGCAGAGGTTCTTCTTGGCATAAACAGGATCTGATTTCTTAGGAGCAGGGCTCCTTCTTTTATACACAGTTTCTTTTGTTCTTTGTGGCCAGGGGGCCTGTGCCTGGCTCAGTCCGGTTTTGGAGCACTTTGTTGTGGTGACTCTGCTCCTTCCTTTCAGTCCACAGGGCAGAGACATCAGCTGCTCCACAGGGGGCGGAGCCGGCATTGTGGTGGCAGAGCACAGGTCTATTCAGAGTCAAGGTGTACTCCTCCCACCCATCCTGGTGTAATCTCTCTACCCACCACCTGGCAGCCAGCCTGTCTCCTGGAATTCCCCAGCCCTGCCCCTCACTGAAACTAGGCAGCACACACACACAAAGCAGAGGCGGACTGAAATGGCTAAGCAAGTAAATACTAACTTTCTAAAAGTAGTATTTACAAACACAAGATATTAAAATAAACTTTACTAAAAGAAGTATTTTATTATTCTGAGTTCAGGCACTAAACTTGACTTTCTGCCATGCTCTCTGAGTCCGCTGGGATTATAGAGTGTAATAATTCCAGCAACCCATTCTGGCCTATGGAGAGCAGGTAGCCTTCAATAGTGAAAAACGAAAATGGCTGTAATTCACTATTAGGACATGCCACACACATCAGGGTATGTCCTACCTTATGCCTACAATGCACCCTGCCCTTGGGCCTACCAGAGGGGTGACTAATATGTAGTTAAGGGAAGGTTTGGGGGACTGGCAAGTAGGTGCACTTGCGCAGTTAGCATGACAGTCCCAGACTGCACGCAGGTTCTGCAATGGCAGACCCTAGACACATTTTACTAGGCCGCTTCTGTGGGTGGTACAACCAGTGCTGCAAGCCCACCAGCAGCATTTATATTTACAGGCCGTGGCACTCCTGGTGCACTTTACTAGGGGCTGATAGTGAACCAAATAAGCCAAACATGGAATCCAATGAACATCAACATTTTACCATAGGGAGAGCATATGCACCTTTGCACTGATCAGCAGTGGTAAGGTGCCCAGAGTCATAAAACAGCCAACAACAGGTCAGGAAAAATACAGGAGGAAGGCAAAAAGTTTAGGGATGACCCTGCAAAAAGGGCCAAGTACAACAAATACCCACATATTTGTATGTGTTTACCACTTCAATTGGCCCTCCTCTAGCCCTCCATTAACCAATCTTAAATTTTGCTGGGCCGATTATCATGATTTTGTTTTTTTTAACATTCAATTCCAGGCCGTTCACTAGGATATAATCATCAAATGCATTAATCAATCTTTGTAGGCCTATCGGGGTTTGGCTCAGTAAAATGGTATCGTCTGCGTATTGTAAATAACTAAGATGCACCTCACCAATTTTCGGAGGATAGACGTTGCCAGGCTCACGGTGCTGGAGCAGATCTGACAAGAATAGATTAAAAAGGCAAAGAGCAAGGACGCAGCCTTGCTTAAGACCTTTATAGGTTTTAATTTTTTGTGATCGGAAACACCGTCACCTAACTTGACCTGGATCCAAGTGTAGGAATAGAGGAGAATTACAGTATCCAGCAATTTTCGTGGAATGGCCCAACCTACCTGTTTTTTCCATAGTAAAGCTCGAGGGACTGAATCAAAAGCCGCTTTCAGGTCTATAAGAAAGAAATATAGATTTAACTTTTTTTAAACTACCCGTTCCGCTAGTAAAGTGAGGGACAACAGATTGGTAATGGTGGATTGGCGCTACGAAAGCCTGTTTGGTTTATTGGGACTATATCTTGCTGAGCTGCCACGTTGTCAAATCGATCAATAGACGGGAGGCAAAGACCTTAGCATCTACATCGGTTAGGGCAATAAGCCCATAATTGGCAGGGTTGTCAACTGGGCCATTTTTGAAAATGGGCAGCATGATGCTACCTTGCCAGGATACAGGGGCAATATTCAATGCCAATACCTCATTGAATGCTGGAGTTAACACTTCAGCCCGGATGTCAATATTGGCACGCAATATGGCATTGGGAAGCCCATTTGTGCCAGGAGCCCCATTTGATCGAAGGCGGCATAGCAGAATGGCTATTTCACTAGTGCTTATAAAATCCAAGTCATTCTCCGAATTAGGGCTGCTCACTTGCTCTATGTATAACTCACTAGATTTCAAAGTGCTGTTTGTGGAATCCAGGTCATTCGCCGGGTTGGACCTGCTCAGTTTCTCTATATTAGGCTTGCTGATTTTATCACAACTATAGCACAAGTCTTGCCTATTCACATCTAAATCGCACACACTGTACAAGTCAGTAATAAACTTTCCCCATTCGTCCTCCATAATACTGATGCAGTAAGCCCTATTGCATCACCTTTCGAGGTAGTTAATGATCTCCCAAAACATTTTTACATTGTTTAATTTTGAGGCATGTGGTAATCTATGCCATAGTCCTGATTGGTAGCGTGATTTAGCAACCAAACTTCTTGTCTATATAATCTTCTTAGAACTGTCATTTTATCTTTAAGTGCATAATAAGATTGCCGGTGTCTATGGGAAGAAACTTCCCGTACAACTTTATTAAGGGAATGTTTTATTCGAAGTAATTGAAATGAATACCATTTATTAGAAGAGGTTAATGATGGATTTGTTTTTCTTCGATTTCTTGCTGGAAATTCACCCACTGAGGATGTGGTAATATAATTCAATTTATCTAGAGTTGAACCTACCTCCATGTGGCACTGGTCACTATCCTTTATTATGGCTTCGGCAAACTTTATTATTTCTACTCGTTTATCCGAATGCCATACCAGTCTTTTCAAGTTATGTGAAGAACGAACCATGTTGAGAAGCTGATTAGATTTGGGGATACATTTTATTGGTAGTTGTAGCATTAATATCTGAAGGTTATGGTCACTTTCAATTCGAGGAGTCACCTTATATTCAACAATTGTTCAGCCCAGTTTTTCTGAAATAAAGGTGTAGTCAATTATTGAGCCATGTTTGGACTGTTTAAAAGTTGGAACTGGCCTTGATTTGCACAAGGTTTTTTCTTTCAGCAAGATTAGCCCAAGCTGGTGCAGATTGTCACAGCGCACATTTGCGATACTATTACTCTTTCTCTCTAAGAGGTTAAAAGCGACCACATGTAAGTTAAAGTCCCCAGAAATTATCAAACCAGCATCTGGGTGCCGAATTGCTAATGAGCTTATGATATCCCATAAGATATACAGCTGGGTCACCTTATTTTTTCTCGCTCTTAAATAAACAATAAATATTATGGTCTTAGAGCAGTTATACTGTAATGGAACCCATTGTAACCAATCCAACTGCAAGTCAACTACTTCTTCCGTTAGGTTTAATTCAGTGGCAATATAACATGAAAGTCAGCCCTTTGCACAGCCTAATTTATTAGTGCGTACAGCAGGGAGATTAAATTATTTGAACTCAAGCAATGGGGTACTTGTTCTCTCGACGTTTCTTGGAACATTAAAATTTCAAATGTATTTAAAATTAAGAGTATTCAGATCGAGCACATTCCAAGAACATATTCTCAGTTGAGTATCTTTACCACTTGTAGCAGGCAAAATTCAGTTCCCATCTCCTAAAGGCACATTTGCAAGGGTTGGTGCAAGCGATGTCCAATCCTCTAATGGCGTTTTATTTTTGGGTAACAATTCACAGGAACGCACTCCTATTAATGTTTTGGTAATTAGCAGACCTGTATTACAAAGTGGTTTGTTCAATGGGCCAGACGCACCTCTGAGTAATGGGATTGACTTTTTACTTTCAACCTTATTTCTTTCTTTTTCTAATTTTGGGGCTAATGCCTCTAAAATAGAAGGGCATTTTAAAGGGGTACAACTCTTAACTTCGATGCCCCGTTACATAAAATAAGAACTTGAGTCTAGGATTTTATTCACGATTTCATTGGAGGTCCAAGTTGTTATAGTGGACACATGAGACGAGTTAAAGTGTATTTGTTTAAACTGTACGGAACGGAGATTAGTACATTTAATAAATGATAAATCAGGGATGGTTGAGATAAGTTTTAAAATTGAGCACAACTTAAGACTATCATGATGCTCCTAGATTCGTATAAAGGGTGAAAAACTAATTTTGCGATATTAGAAGTTTGATTTTCCAGGATGACTCTTGAGCATATTGTTGGGCCTAGTTTGCTATCATTGGCTAAATAGTTGATTTGATGTCCTCCAGAAGGTGGTGATCTCTGTGTGCCACTGGACCTGTTCCCATCGGCTCGACAGGCCCGATGCATCTAGATTGCGTGATCTTGAGACAAGAGCGTAGCCTCATTGTTGTCTATTGATTTGGTCTTTGTTTGTGAATAACAGACTGTTTCTCTATTAATGATACCGTAACTCTGCTAACTCTCTTGCCGATTCAGAGACCCGCTGTCAATTTGCTTAGAGACTGACCCATTGTTGGTATCCACTATATCGGTAACCACAATATCGGTAACGGTCGCAGATTCTTTTTTACTGCCCCTTGAAAGGTTCTCTACCTCTCTCTTTGATTGGGAACTCAAATAGTTTGACTGAGTAGAATCACAGGAAGTTTCTGTACCCTTGTGGGAATAATCCTGGCTTTGTAACTTCTGACTGGCTGATTTAAAGATAGGATAGCAGTCCCTCGGTTTGGCCAGTGAGACCATGGTTTTCTTGATTTTGTTCCGGGGCTTCCGCAGCTTTTTCCTGGCCCTTTTTGTTAACGGAGGATCCCCACTGATACTATCAACTAAGACTGTGGAGTTTGCTTTACTGCGCTCTATATTAGCGTTTCCTTGTAAAGTAGGGCTTTCAAGGCCCAAACCTACTTCTGGCGTTCCAACTGCCCCAGATAGAGCCCTGATTATATGAAAGGGAACATCTCGCTGACTGTGTTGGGGCATTGTACTCACACTAGTTACTCCTAACCCTGGACTAATGTGGGGAGCTAAAGATAATTCTGAGATTGGTTGCACGGCTAGTTTCTTAACTTCTTCAATTTAAGACCCTACTATGATCGGGAGTCCAGACACATTATCTAGAATATATGAACACAAACATTTAACTAGTTGATTATTGACACTAGACTGGGCTCTCACCACTAAGTTGGTTAGGTTGTGTAGCTTTGTATCTATACCCGCCACATAAACTGCTAGAGTATTTCATAGTTCCACCCAAATATCGAGCTTATTAGAATAAAAATGTAACCCTGTTGTTATTGCATCAATTGCACCCAACAAATTTCGCCACACTCTGTTATTTTATGAACTTTCTGAACTTTGATGTTTGGGGGGCACTCTTCCACTAAAATGGGTAATCATATTTATCCAAAAACGTAAGATCTGCAGAGTTAAAGGAGTTATCTACTTGATGAGACTTCTTTAGCCAAGAAGGGTTGTCTGAACTATTTGCATGGTGTATCCCTACATTGGTACACTGAAGGAATAGCCAGATTCCTACAATGTCGCCTCCCTCAAAAAAGCTGGTTTTTGGTTTTGGATTGAAAAACGGGTACAAAGCTCTGTGATGTCAAGAAAACCTTCCTTTCATTGGCTGTTTTATTGACGCCTACCGTTTTCTGTCTTCTGCCGACTTTTAACCATGTTCTCTGTAGTGTCCTAAGGCTATGAGCGCCAGGACCTCGCAGTTCTGGGCAGAGACTCAATGAGAGAAATACGTAACCATTTAAGGAGGTATTAAGATGTGCTTATTAACAGTTAGGAGATTATGAGAAGTTCAGTTGAATGTTGTACGCTGGTGAATAAAGATGTCAGTTATGAGCTCCGTGTGTGAGTGTTCATTTTGCATCCTTTAAGGCTGGGGAGGACACTACAATTGGCGACAAGTGCGGGATCTGTGACCCGAAGCAAAAAGACTGCTCTCCCTGAGATTCTGCAATGTGTGCCACATGCACCTCTTTGATGAGAAGCAGTTTGAGGTTGGCATGTGTGGAATCGGAGTCTTGCTCCAGCCTATATATGGCCCTCGAAGAAGTCGAAGTCCCTGCAGAGGAGTATCTTCTAAAATCTGCCAGACACCAACTGATAAGGCCGAAAGAAGCAATATTGCACCACAGCCTAGCACAGAGCCATCATTGATACAAATCTGGTAATGCTAAAGGCATCGAGAATCAGGTACGACGCTAAAGGCAGTGACAACCAGTTATGATGCAGAAAACTGAATGCAGTGACAAACAAGTACAAGAGACAAAACCATCACTTGCCATCATAAAAGAAGATGGCGCCTTATGACCTCCGATCGGTCGTGACGACCCAAGTACAAGCCCACAGCCAGTGCTTGCAGTAGGTACTGGCCCTGAAGGACAGCTTTCATCACCTGAAGGGCATATACTCTCAACTGCAGAAATATCATCTCCCACTTCAGTAAAGTGCCTCTGCCCTGTAAAGCGCCTCAGTCCTTGCCATGCGCGCACGCAGTTTGCATACACTGAACACCTCTGGGCTACACTGGCCCTACGAGGTTGTACTGAATGGAGTATCAAGCATCAAGGGGCCCACTTTGGACACTGCCTGTGGCTAAATGAGTCCCATAGCTTTAATAACTCGGGGAATAAACCAGGCCAGCCCAGCCCCTCCCTCCTCGGTGGCTGCCATCAAAACCTAATCTGGGCCACACTCAAGTGAGCCAAGGAGGCGCGTGCAGAAGGTTTGTGCTGCCAGTGCCTTGAAGGCCATAGTTTGTTCTGCTGCCCATCTCCAAAGCCCACCGCCCCCCAGACCAAGCAAGCGTAGGACTGGCCTCTGAACAAATCTGAATCTCCTCCAGTACTGACCTGCGGGGCTGGCGGAGGCCGTGCACATCGCTGCATGCAGGCAGGGGCCATCAGATGCCACACTTTCTTTCACAGACCTGCGCCGGCGGAGACAACTGCGCGCCATCTAATTATGAAAGTGGAAGCCTCAGAGGCCCGGCCGGACCGGGTGTGCGCATGCGCACCAACCATCTAATAAATGAAGAGGCCGTGGCGTACGTGCACCCTTTAATTCATGAAGATTTGAAGAGGCTTGCTTGCTGGCTTCGCTGAATGAGGGGGCCCCTGGAGCGTGGGGGCCCCCACGCTCCGCGGGGGCTGCGGGGGCCTGTGTTACGCCCCTGACTGCAGTAGAAAAGAGCGGGAAGTACGATGCAGCTGTGTCTCTGGGCCACCACCAACATTTGACATGGTGAGGAAGCAGAATATTGGTGCCAGATGTACCACATGGATTGAGACCTTCGATTACTTCATAGATGTTCTGGAAGAAGTAAATAATGAGAAAATCATTAAATATTTAAAGAATCTTGCTGGTGATGGAGTAAAAGAAGTGATAATGAAAATCTCATAGACTACGACAATCTCATACCATCAAATCAAAGAGGCATTATGGGTCAAGTTAAATTCAATGCCAAACGTTGACTTTGAAAGGTACATTTTCAATCAAGCAAGACAACAAGTTGGTGAAACAATGGATGAGTTTGTTAGACTTGACATGCTTATCAAACATTGTGAATTAAGTGCATTTAATGATAAAGAAGCCATGCTCTTCAGAGTCATTGATGTCTGTCTTTCAGACTCGTTCAGAAGACGCATGTTGAGAGAGACACTCAATTTAGAAAAAGTGCTCATGGCTGCAAGAGCCAAGGAAAGAACAAATTGGCAAGCAGCCGACATGGAAGCTGGAGCAGTAAAGAGTGACTCAGCACTAATCATGAAGAGCAAACACAAGCATAAGGTAGATGCACGTAAGTCGACATCCTCAAAGAAAGGAAAGCTGTGTTCCCATTGAGGATTTTCATTTCCACATGAAGGCAAATCAGATAGATGTGCAAAGGTTGTGGAAAATAAAAACACATCATAACAGTTTACAAAAGAGAAACTATGTGTGTCACAGCGAGATGAGAAAATGGACAACAGAAAGATCCAGAAGCATTTTTGCCAAGTCCACAAAGAAAAAAAAACAACCTCAACTGCGACAGGTGGAAACTAAACAAAGTAGATAATCATCAAGTTCATCCAACAAAAATTCTTCGACGTCACAATTGAGCAACAGTGAAGAGGGTGAATGTGTGATGATCATATCCACCAAAAAAATGACATGCACATGTGGGCCCTGCTGCTTGCAAAGAAGACAAATGAACAACAAAAACAAGTGAGTCAAGGAAACAAATGAATTCATATGGGCACTGCCCCAAGATCACACTAAAAGTGAATGGTTGCCCCATAACCTTTGTAATTGACAGCGGTGCATCGATCAACATCATGCCAGTTGTCATAATCGCGTGAGCAGGACAGATCTGGACACGGACCGAGGGAGAATCACGCCGGAACTACAACTCCCACAAGGCGTAGCGACCGCGCTCCCCCACGTGACCGGGAGCTCGGCCGGTCAAAAGACAGAACTACGCAGGGAGGCGGCGCCAATGATTCGCTTTGAAACCTGTAGCTGGTCAACGGCCCGCGATCTGCATCGTCGGACCCCGCCGAGTTTACGGAACCACGGTCAGCCCGTGTTACAAGCCCTGAGACCCGCGCCTCCAGAAGCGCCGGACAGCCCGTGTCTTCAGTCCTACGCTCACCCCCTCCGGAGCCGCCCTACTCACCGCCGGCGCAACCAGTCTCCAGAGGTGAGTGACTTCACTGCGACCTACGCCCGACGCGACCCCGGAGGTTCCGGACCCCGCTCCTTTGCTCCATCCCGTACGGAGGGGTAACAAGTGCCCTCCGTTCGCCATCGCTTGCTTTTCTCCAGCGGTTGTGTCCTTTGCCTCGGCACACCACAAAGGCACCTCCTCTGTAACCGCTACCCCGGCGCTCCTCGGCCCCAAGGATTCCTGGGCCTTGAGTGGAAGCGCCACCAGCGGTGATCGGGTGCTCCAGACCTTCTTTTTCTCCTTGCCTGCACCCATCGTCCAGGCGCTCCTCGGCCCCACAGATTCCCGGGTCTTGAGTAGTAGCGCCTTCGTGAGGCTCAAAAAACGTATTTGGGTCGTTCACGGCCAGAGCCAGAAACGAGTGCGGAGCCACCCCAGTGCGACCATCGGGACCGAGATCTTGACAAGGGCACTGATTTCAGCTCCGCCCAACCAGGGAAGAGAGGACGAGGTATCTATCCCAGCTGACTCCTCCCTTCCTTCCCTCGCCCACCTGTCTCCCGAGCCCGAGGGTCATTCATACGAATCCGGGTTGGGGACGGATGGGAGGGGGAACCCTCTATAGCATCAGCGTCATCCCGAGGAGAGGACCCAGTGAGCGCCACGACAGAATCATTGGCCCACGAATTATCCTCCTCCTGATAACGCTGATTTAGAGATGGCCACGTTAGACGACGTGGTTGCCGCGTTGGCCTTAGTCCAGGCTGAGTTGGCCACGTCTCGGGCAGAAACAGCGGCGTTGCATACCCGCTTGGACCGCCTTCAGAGAAACCCCTTTGATGCAGGGAACACGTTCCCTACAACCACACCCCAAGTGGTAGTAGAGATGCCAGCACACTTGCCTTTGGCGCCCCCTGAACGATATCACGGGGAGATACAAAAGGTACAGGTGTTCATGACCCAGATACTTCTGCACTTCCAATGCAAACCTAAACTGTTTCTGACTAATCAAGGCCGGGTAGCGTTCCTCATCTCCTACCTGGCCGGGGAAGCTGCGCAATGGGCCGTTCCGATAGTCAGGAGAGACGACGCCCTCTTGTATGACTGGGACACCTTTCGGCTGGAGTTCGAAAAAACCTTTGATCGCCGGGCAGACACCTTCTCCGCCGACGGCGATCTCCTTGAACTCCGGCAAGGCAACAACGGTTTCATCTGCTACGTCAACAGCTTTCGACGTTTGGTGGCCGAAACAGATTGGCCCGAATCTAAGCAGGCAGCGATCTTCTACCGAGGGCTTTTGGAAGACCTGAAGGACGTGATCGCCCAAATCGACCCCCAACCCCGCACCTGCGCGGCTATGATCGAATTGGCCTCCCGCCTGGAATATCGTCTGAGGGAAAGAAAAGGAGACCACAAGCGCAAGGAGAAACCCCTTGCATCATACGAACATACCCGTACTACAGAACCCGTAACAACCCGCTCCGAGCCCATGGACATAGGGACGGTGAGAGCGTCTCTGACCCTCAGCGAACGAGACCATCGACGCAAGCAGGGCCTCTGCTTATATTGTGGCAAGAAGGGCCACTTCCTACGTGAATGTCCCGTACGCCCCAAGACCGACCGCTATCGCCCCAGCCAAGCTGCCGCCCTTACCAACGAAGAACCGACGGGAAACCCGAGGGCTTGAAGGTTCAGGAGGGGACAACTTCAAGCCACCTGACGATCCCTTCTACGGAATCCGACGTCACCAAGGAGCCTAACCACTTTTTTGTTTCCTTATACGTAGTGGTGAACCACATTCCCCGATTCGTTCGCGCCATGGTCGACTCCGGAGCCACCGGTTGCTTCATAGATAGGACTGAAGCAGATAGGCTGGAAATTCCGCTGCTGCTCAAGGACCAGCCCGAACTCGTCTATGCGGTGGACGGTAAAGAGCTGGACTCCGGTCCCATCACATATCAAACCCCTTCTCTGTGGGTCACCATAGGGGAAGACCACGGCGAGTGGCTCACCTGCAACGTCATTCACGCACCACGCTGCAACCTCATCCTGGGGTTGCCCTGGCTGAGAATGCATGAACCCCACATCACGTGGGCAACCAACGTGATACGGTTGGACTCCGCCTTCTGTCACCGCCAGTGCAAGCGGCCGAGAGGGCACCCGGACTCGGAGGTCACCCCCAACCAACACGTGGCCACAGCTGCCGAAAAAGACATCACTCTCCCGCACTGGTACTCCCCCTACGTAGACGTCTTTGATAAACAAAGAGCCGAAGAATTACCTCCCCATCGGCAATACGATTGCCGCATAGACCTGATACCGGGGGCTACCATCCCATGCAGCCGAATCTACGCCCTTACGGGCCCGGAAACCCAGCATCTCCGCGAATACCTGGACGAATTCCTAAAATTGGGCTTCATTCGTCCTTCTAGGTCTCCGGCGGCGTCTCCCCTCTTCTTTATCCCGAAGGCCAACGGCGAACTCCGCTGTTGTATAGACTATCACGCCCTCAACGCGCTGACCGTAAAGAACCAATACCCATTACCACTGATTCCGGTGCTCCTGGAACAAGTACGGGGAGCCAACATTTACACCAAATTGGATCTCCGAGGGGCATACCACCTAGTACGCATACGAAGAGGGGACGAATGGAAGACAGCTTTCAAAACCAGGTTCGGCCTGTTTGAGTACCTGGTCATGCCCTTCGGGCTCTGTAATGCCCCGGCTGCCTTCCAGTTCTTCCTCAACGAAGTACTGAGAGACTTCTTGGACAAGTACGTCGTGGTGTATATAGACGACATTCTCATATTTTCGTCTAACCTACACAACCATATACACCACGTGACGACAGTGCTACAAGCCCTGAAAGACCATCGATTGTTCTGTAAACTCACGAAATGTGAGTTCCATGTAACAACGGTGGAATTCCTTGGCGTCCTGTTGACCCCTGCCGGACAGATAATGACCCATCGCAAAGTTCAAACCGTAGTGGAATGGCCCCGGCCAGGGTCTGTGAAGGAGGTCCAAAGCTTTCTTGGCTTCTCAAACTTTTACAGGAGGTTCATCCAACACTTCTCCCAGTTGGTGACCCCCCTCACCCGGTTAACACGAAAAGGGGTTCCGTTTGTCTGGTCTACCGAGGCCCAAACAGCATTCGATCGGCTTAAAGAGGCATTCACCTCCGCTCCCATCTTACGCCATGCCAAACCCGACCTTCCGTTTATCGTGGAAGCAGATGCCTCCGACGTAGCGGTCGGCGCTATCTTATCCCAACGGCAACCCGACACTGGACAGCTCCATCCGGTCGCCTTCATGTCTTGAAAACTATGCCCGGCCGAACTGAACTACACCATCTCCGAAAAGGAACTACTCGCCTTACGGGAAGCGTTCCTTGAATGGCGGCATTGGTTGCTGGGCGCGCAACATCAGGTGACGGTGTTCACCGATCACCGTAATCTTCAGTTCCTCCGCTCCGCACGTCATCTCTCGCCCCGCCAAAAAAGATGGATGCTCTTTTTTGCGGAGTACCACTTTCTGGTTACCTTTCGGCCAGGAGCACAAAACAGGAAGGCGGACGCCTTGTCTCGTTAGGAATTCCCCAGCCTCATGGCGGAGACCCCCGACCAACCAATACTGTCACCAGAGCAAGTGGTGGGTAGTCTGAAGACCGAGACGTTCCTGCAGAATGTGAGGAAAGGGATACAGATGTTTGCCTGGTCGGCTTGGCTGAAGCGACACAAAGAATGGCAACTCCACGATGGCCTTCCCATGTGTGGCTCTCGAGTATTGCTCCCTACTCTTCGACTCCGCAAACTCGTCTTCGACTGGTGTCACAACATGCCCTGTGCCGGTCACATGGGAGGAACCAAGACCCTGGAGTTGGTGTTGAGGCAATGCTGGTGGCCTTCTGTTCGCCCAGATATCCTAAACTGGGTAAGAAATTTCTCTGTCTGCGCCCAAATGAAGGCCGATCATCGTAAAGAACAAGGCCTCCTGATGCCTCTTCCGACCCCGAAGTATCCGTGGGAGAAGATCTCCATCGACTTCATTGTAGGTCTGCCCAAGGACCAAGGCTGCACGGCGATAGTAGTCGTCATCGACTACCTCACAAAAATAGGACATTTTATCGCGTGCAAACAAGTACCCTCGGCAGGGGCTCTGGCTAAACTACTGTTGGTCCACGTGGTCCGGCTACACGGCCTTCCACTATGGCTAATATCGGACAGAGGATCTCAATTCACCGCCCGTTTTTGGAGAGTTTGGTGTGATGAACTAGGCATACACTCCGCGCTATCCACCAGCTTCCATCCCCAAACGGACGGCCAAACAGAGAGACTGAACCAAACCCTGAAACAGTACCTGCGCTGTTACGTTGATCAGGCAGAGGACTCATGGGTGGACTGGCTCTGGGTAGCAGAGATAGCCTACAACTCTAGGCACTCCTCCACACTCCATTCACCATTCTTTCTTGCTTCAGGTCATCACCCCCGTTTTCTCCCTTTTTTCCTCCCGAGGGCACGAAGTAACCTTCCCGAGGTGCAAGACAGAATAGAAATCATTCACGCAGCTCTCAAACAAGCCCGGGACAATCTACACTTAGCTAAAACACGTTATAAAGCCCAAGCGGACAAACATCGCCGAGCCCCTCCGGAATACCACAAAGGCGACAGGGTGTGGTTGTCCACCAGACACATCCGGTTCAAGAAACCCAGCGCATTCACACCTAAATACATCGGACCATATCCTGTGGTGCGACATGTGAATCCCGTGGCCGTGCAACTGCGGTTGCCCAATCACCTGCGCATACACCCAGTGTTCCACGTCTCCCTGCTGGACCCCTCCTTCTGTCCGGTCCGAAAAGTCCCTGACCCAGTCTGGGTACACCACGAACAGGAATACGTGGTGCGTAGGGTGCTAGACTCTAAGCTGGTTAGGGGCAAGCTGTGGTATCTCCTAGCATGGAAAGGGTATGGGCCAGAGGAGAACTCATGGGAACCCGCGTCTGCTATACATGCTGAGCGCCTGGTTGCGGCCTTCCACCGCCGCTGTCCAGACAAACCCGGTCCCACTCCCACCGCGGGACGCGGTGGGAAGGGGGATGTGCTGTCATAATCGCGTGAGCAGGACAGATCGGAACACGGACCGAGGGAGAATCACGCCGGAACTACAACTCCCACAAGGCGTAGCGACCGCGCTCCCCCACGTGACCGGGAGCGCGGCCGGTCAAAAGACGGAACTATGCAGGGAGGCGGCACCAATGATTCGCTTTGAAACCTGTAGCTGGTCAACGGCCCGCGATCTGCATCGTCGGACCCCGCCGAGTTTACCGAACCACGGTCAGCCCGGGTTACAAGCCCTGAGACCCGCGCCTCCAGAAGCGCCGGACAGCCCGTGTCTTCAGTCCTACGCTCACCCCCTCCGGAGCCGCCCTACTCACCGCCGGCGCAACCAGTCTCCAGAGGTGAGTGACTTCACCGCGACCTACGCCCGACGCGACCCCAGAGGTTCCAGACCCCGCTCCTTTGCTCCATCCCGTACGGAGGGGTAACAAGTGCCCTCCGTTCGCCATCGCTTGCTTTTCTCCAGCGGTTGTGTCCTTTGCCTCGGCACACCGCAAAGGCACCTCCTCTGTAACCGCTACCCCGGCGTTCCTCGGCCCCAAGGATTCCTGGGCCTTGAGTGGAAGCGCCACCAGCGGTGATCGGGTGCTCCAGACCTTCTTTTTCTCCTTGCCTGCACCCATCGTCCAGGCGCTCCTCGGCCCCACAGATTCCCGGGTCTTGAGTAGTAGCGCCTTCGTGAGGCTCAAAAAACGTATTTGGGTCGTTCACGGCCAGAGCCAGAAACGAGTGCGGAGCCACCCCAGTGCGACCATCGGGACCGAGATCTTGACAAGGGCACTGATTTCAGCTCCGCCCAACCAGGGAAGAGAGGACGAGGTATCTATCCCAGCTGACTCCTCCCTTCCTTCCCTCGCCCACCTGTCTCCCGAGCCCGATGGTCATTCATACGAATCCGGGTTGGGGACAGATGGGAGGGGGAACCCTCTATAGCATCAGCGTCATCCCGAGGAGAGAACCCAGTGAGCGCCACGACAGAATCATTGGCCCACGAATTATCCTCCTCCTGATAACGCTGATTTAGAGATGGCCACGTTAGACGACGTGGTTGCCGCGTTGGCCTTAGTCCAGGCTGAGTTGGCCACGTCTCGGGCAGAAACAGCGGCGTTGCATGCCCGCTTGGACCGCCTTCAGAGAAACCCCTTTGATGCAGGGAACACGTTCCCTACAACCACACCCCAAGTGGTAGTAGAGATGCCAGCACACTTGCCTTTGGCGCCCCCTGAACGATATCACGGGGAGATACAAAAGGTACAGGTGTTCATGACCCAGATACTTCTGCACTTCCAATGCAAACCTAAACTGTTTCTGACTAATCAAGCCCGGGTAGCGTTCCTCATCTCCTACCTGGCCGGGGAAGCTGCGCAATGGGCCGTTCCGACAGTCAGGAGAGACGACGCCCTCTTGTATGACTGGGACACCTTTCGGCTGGAGTTCGAAAAAACCTTTGATCGCCGGGCAGACACCTTCTCCGCCGACGGCGATCTCCTTGAACTCCGGCAAGGCAACAACGGTTTCATCTGCTACGTCAACAGCTTTCGACGTTTGGTGGCCGAAACAGATTGGCCCGAATCTAAGCAGGCAGCGATCTTCTACCGAGGGCTTTTGAAAGACCTGAAGGACGTGATCGCCCAAATCGACCCCCAACCCCGCACCTGCGCGGCTATGATCGAATTGGCCTCCCGCCTGGAATATCGTCTGAGGGAAAGAAAAGGAGACCACAAGCGCAAGGAGAAACCCCTTGCATCATACGAACATACCCGTACTACAGAACCCGTAACAACCCGCTCCGAGCCCATGGACATAGGGACGGTGAGAGCGTCTCTGACCCTCAGCGAACGAGACCATCGACGCAAGCAGGGCCTCTGCTTATATTGTGGCAAGAAGGGCCACTTCCTACGTGAATGTCCCGTACGCCCCAAGACCGGCCGCTATCGCCCCAGCCAAGCTGCCGCCCTTACCAACGAAGAACCGACGGGAAACCCGAGGGCTTGAAGGTTCAGGAGGGGACAACTTCAAGCCACCTGACGATCCCTTCTACGGAATCCGACGTCACCAAGGAGCCTAACCACTTTTTTGTTTCCTTATACGTAGTGGTGAACCACATTCCCCGATGTCGCAGTCCAACGTCCTCAGGGTCGCACGATGCTGTAAGGGGTCCACCTCCCGATAGCCCCTTGGTCTGGTATGTATATGACAGACACAAAGGGGTGATCAGGCGAGGGAAGGAAAGGAAGGGGACTGCGGGGAGGGAGATCTGAAAGAAAAAGCACAAGGCAATATGGTTAGGACAACCCCTAGACGCCCGTACTCAATGTTTCCCCTATTTTCCCCTGCTGTACCTGTAAAGGAAAGAAAGCACTCCTGAATGGGAGACCTGGAGAGCCGAGGAACAGGCAGTTCGTGACCTATAGAAGGGACATGGTTTAGCCACAAGATACCCCTACTTGCTTTTCCCCTCCTTCTCCTTATTCCCAGAACAAACGGACCTACCACAATTCCTGAACCTCGGGTAGAACAGGGGGAAGGGAAGGACATATATCAGAAGTCCTCTCCGCCCCTGTTGGAATACAAATAAACAATTGAGGTGCAGCGAAGCTTAAGCCCTGATCTGTGCCTGCAGCTCCGTCACCGGTTTCTGTACAAACTCAGAGCGCTACTCCCATACTCCTGGGATAGCGTGAACTAAGGTTCCCTCTGACAGGAGGAAAATCGGAAAGGCTCCAATCCTTGGAGCGGCTGGTATGCAATTACCAAAAACACAGTGCAATGTCTCACCGCTCGGGCGATCCCGCAATGCCTTGGAAAGGCGTCCAACGGAACCGCAGCGGTTCTATTGCACCCTCGGATCTTTTTGGCACGGACCACAAAATGCGCAAAACAGGCAGCTGGAAGTCAAGGCTGGTGCGAAGCACCCCTACCAGAACGCCACTTATCTTCCGCACTCCTTATCGTCCGCACTCGATCTCGTCCGCACTCGAACCTGGTAATCCAAAATAACCGGCACCTGCTTGATGCCGGAAGTTCCTTTCATCGTCTTCGCGCCGTGCGCGATGACGTCGGAGCGTCATCTCGCAAAGCGCGCTGGGATATGTAGTTCCTTACGCCCGTCTCCTACGGGCTTGCCGCCCTCGGACTGTCAGTGCTCTACGGTGCGCTATAACACCCCGATTCGTTCGCGCCATGGTCGACTCCGGAGCCACCGGTTGCTTCATAGATAGGACCGAAGCAGATAGGCTGGAAATTCCGCTGCTGCTCAAGGACCAGCCCAAACTCGTCTATGCGGTGGACGGTAAAGAGCTGGACTCCGGTCCCATCACATATCAAACCCCTTCTCTGTGGGTCACCATAGGGGAAGACCACGGCGAGTGGCTCACCTGCAACGTCATTCACGCACCACGCTGCAACCTCATCCTGGGGTTGCCCTGGCTGAGAATGCATGAACCCCACATCACGTGGGCAACCAACGTGATACGGTTGGACTCCGCCTTCTGTCACCGCCAGTGCAAGCGGCCGAGAGGGCACCCGGACTCGGAGGTCACCCCCAACCAACACGTGGCCACAGCTGCCGAAAAAGACATCACTCTCCCGCACTGGTACTCCCCCTACGTAGACGTCATCGATAAACAAAGAGCCGAAGAATTACCTCCCCATCGGCAATACGATTGCCGCATAGACCTGATACCGGGGGCTACCATCCCATGCAGCCGAATCTACGCCCTTACGGGCCCGGAAACCCAGCATCTCCGCGAATACCTGGACGAATTCCTAAAATTGGGCTTCATTCGTCCTTCTAGGTCTCCGGCGGCGTCTCCCCTCTTCTTTATCCCGAAGGCCAACGGCGAACTCCGCTGTTGTATAGACTATCGTGCCCTCAACGCGCTGACCGTAAAGAACCAATACCCATTACCACTGATTCCAGTGCTCCTGGAACAAGTACGGGGAGCCAACATTTACACCAAATTGGATCTCCGAGGGGCATACCACCTAGTACGCATACGAAGAGGGGACGAATGGAAGACAGCTTTCAAAACCAGGTTCGGCCTGTTTGAGTACCTGGTCATGCCCTTCGGGCTCTGTAACGCCCCGGCTGCCTTCCAGTTCTTCCTCAACGAAGTACTGAGAGACTTCTTGGACAAGTACGTCGTGGTGTATATAGACGACATTCTCATATTTTCGTCTAACCTACACGACCATATACACCACGTGACGACAGTGCTACAAGCCCTGAAAGACCATCGATTGTTCTGTAAACTCACGAAATGTGAGTTCCATGTAACAACGGTGGAATTCCTTGGCGTCCTGTTGACCCCTGCCGGACAGATAATGACCCATCGCAAAGTTCAAACCGTAGTGGAATGGCCCCAGCCAGGGTCTGTGAAGGAGGTCCAAAGCTTTCTTGGCTTCTCAAACTTTTACAGGAGGTTCATCCAACACTTCTCCCAGTTGGTGACCCCCCTCACCCGGTTAACACGAAAAGGGGTTCCGTTTGTCTGGTCTACCGAGGCCCAAACAGCATTCGATCGGCTTAAAGAGGCATTCACCTCCGCTCCCATCTTACGCCATGCCAAACCCGACCTTCCGTTTATCGTGGAAGCAGATGCCTCCGACGTAGCGGTCGGCGCTATCTTATCCCAACGGCAACCCGACACTGGACAGCTCCATCCGGTCGCCTTCATGTCTCGAAAACTATGCCCGGCCGAACTGAACTACACCATCTCCGAAAAGGAACTACTCGCCTTACGGGAAGCGTTCCTTGAATGGAGGCATTGGTTGCTGGGCGCGCAACATCAGGTGACGGTGTTCACCGATCACCGTAATCTTCAGTTCCTCCGCTCCGCACGTCATCTCTCGCCCCGCCAAAAAAAAAGGATGCTCTTTTTTGCGGAGTACCACTTTCTGGTTACCTTTCGGCCAGGAGCACAAAACAGGAAGGCGGACGCCTTGTCTCGTCAGGAATTCCCCAGCCTCATGGCGGAGACCCCCGACCAACCAATACTGTCACCAGAGCAAGTGGTGGGTAGTCTGAAGACCGAGACGTTCCTGCAGAACGTGAGGAAAGGGATACAGATGTTTGCCTGGTCGGCTTGGCTGAAGCAACACAAAGAATGGCGACTCCACGATGGCCTTCCCATGTGTGGCTCTCGAGTATTGCTCCCTACTCTTCGACTCCGCAAACTCGTCTTCGACTGGTGTCACAACATGCCCTGTGCCGGTCACATGGGAGGAACCAAGACCCTGGAGTTGGTGTTGAGGCAATGCTGGTGGCCTTCTGTTCGCCCAGATATCCTAAACTGGGTAAGAAATTGCTCTGTCTGCGCCCAAATGAAGGCCGATCATCGTAAAGAACAAGGCCTCCTGATGCCTCTTCCGACCCCGAAGTATCCGTGGGAGAAGATCTCCATCGACTTCATTGTAGGTCTGCCCAAGGACCAAGGCTGCACGGCGATAGTAGTCGTCATCGACTACCTCACAAAAATGGGACATTTTATCGCGTGCAAACAAGTACCCTCGGCAGGGGCTCTGGCTAAACTACTGTTGGTCCACGTGGTCCGGCTACACGGCCTTCCACTATGGCTAATATCGGACAGAGGATCTCAATTCACCGCCCGTTTTTGGAGAGTTTGGTGTGATGAACTAGGCATACACTCCGCGCTATCCACCAGCTTCCATCCCCAAACGGACGGCCAAACAGAGAGACTGAACCAAACCCTGAAACAGTACCTGCGCTGTTACGTTGATCAGGCAGAGGACTCATGGGTGGACTGGCTCTGGGTAGCAGAGATAGCCTACAACTCTAGTCACTCCTCCACACTCCATTCACCATTCTTTCTTGCTTCAGGTCATCACCCCCGTTTTCTCCCTTTTTTCCTCCCGAGGGCACGAAGTAACCTTCCCGAGGTGCAAGACAGAATAGAAATCATTCACGCAGCTCTCACACAAGCCCGGGACAATCTACACTTAGCTAAAACACGTTATAAAGCCCAAGCGGACAAACATCGCCGAGCCCCTCCGGAATACCACAAAGGCGACAGGGTGTGGTTGTCCACCAGACACATCCGGTTCAAGAAACCCAGCGCATTCACACCTAAATACATCGGACCATATCCTGTGGTGCGACATGTGAATCCCGTGGCCGTGCAACTGCGGTTGCCCAATCACCTGCGCATACACCCAGTGTTCCACGTCTCCCTGCTGGACCCCTCCTTCTGTCCGGTCCGAAAAGTCCCTGACCCAGTCTGGGTACACCACGAACAGGAATACGTGGTGCGTAGGGTGCTAGACTCTAAGCTGGTTAGGGGCAAGCTGTGGTATCTCCTAGCATGGAATGGGTATGGGCCAGAGGAGAACTCATGGGAACCCGCGTCTGCTATACATGCTGAGCGCCTGGTTGCGGCCTTCCACCGCCGCTGTCCAGACAAACCCGGTCCCACTCCCACCGCGGGACGCGGTGGGAAGGGGGATGTGCTGTCATAATCGCGTGAGCAGGACAGATCGGAACACGGACCGAGGGAGAATCACGCCGGAACTACAACTCCCACAAGGCGTAGCGACCGCGCTCCCCCACGTGACCGGGAGCGCGGCCGGTCAAAAGACGGAACTATGCAGGGAGGCGGCGCCAATGATTCGCTTTGAAACCTGTAGCTGGTCAACGGCCCGCGATCTGCATCGTCGGACCCCGCCGAGTTTACCGAACCACGGTCAGCCCGGGTTACAAGCCCTGAGACCCGCGCCTCCAGAAGCGCCGGACAGCCCGTGTCTTCAGTCCTACGCTCACCCCCTCCGGAGCCGCCCTACTCACCGCCGGCGCAACCAGTCTCCAGAGGTGAGTGACTTCACCGCGACCTACGCCCGACGCGACCCCGGAGGTTCCAGACCCCGCTCCTTTGCTCCATCCCGTACGGAGGGGTAACAAGTGCCCTCCGTTCGCCATCGCTTGCTTTTCTCCAGCGGTTGTGTCCTTTGCCTCGGCACACCGCAAAGGCACCCCCTCTGTAACCGCTACCCCGGCGCTCCTCGGCCCCAAGGATTCCTGGGCCTTGAGTGGAAGCGCCACCAGCGGTGATCGGGTGCTCCAGACCTCCTTTTTCTCCTTGCCTGCACCCATCGTCCAGGCGCTCCTCGGCCCCACGGATTCCCGGGTCTTGAGTAGTAGCGCCTTCGTGAGGCTCAAAAAACGTATTTGGGTCGTTCACGGCCAGAGCCAGAAACGAGTGTGGAGCCACCCCAGTGCGACCATCGGGACCGAGATCTTGACAAGGGCACTGATTTCAGCTCCGCCCAACCAGGGAAGAGAGGACGAGGTATCTATCCCAGCTGACTTCTCCCTTCCTTCCCTCGCCCACCTGTCTCCCGAGCCCGAGGGTCATTCATACGAATCCGGGTTGGGGATGGATGGGAGGGGGAACCCTCTATAGCATCAGCGTCATCCCGAGGAGAGGACCCAGTGAGCGCCACGACACCAGTCGAACAGTTTAACAATTTTTCACCCTTACCGTGTCTTAGCGCGTCAAACATGAAGGTGTACACATGGGCTGCTTCGAAATCATTGCAGTCAAGGATCATTCACAGCGACCTTAAAACATAAAAAGATGTCGGTGCGAGCCCCAATTTACATTTTTCAAGGTACTTCCTCCAGTGTATGTCCAAGTCTTTTCCCATCTTGGCCTGAACAAGGGATACAGTCAACTCAAATTGGAAGAAAACTGTAGGTACATTACCACTTTTCGACTCATGTTGGTTTGTTCACATACAAAAGGGTAAGGTTTGGAGTGTCATCTGCTGCAAAGATTATCCAAGATGTCTTACGTAGAATAATTCAACCTGTCAAGCATGCTTCAGTTACAGTGATGAGATACTGGTATTTGGGACGACACAGAAGGGGCATGGTAAGGCTTTCAAGCAAGTGTGTCAGTTACTTACGAATGCAGGTCTCACTCTAAATGTGTGAATTTCACAAAACCAAACTCAAGTTCTTTGAGCACATATTCTTTGATGGAGAAATGACCCCTGACCCAGATAAAGTACAAGCACAGTCAGCCACCCAACCCCCACAAGATGTTACCATGCTATGATCCTTCTTGTTCAAGGTGCATTCATGACTTTGCCACAGTAAGTGCCCCATTGAGACACCTGACTCAACTAAATGCTCAGTTCCGAGGGTCCTCTGATTGCGACCAAAGCTTCAATAGGATAAAATGCCATTGAAAATGCAACTGAGATGGCCTACTTTGATCGTACATTGCATACTAAGTTTCTGTTGATGTGAGCCTGGCGTGGAGCAATTCTTGCTCAGCATAATGGACATCCAAATGCTCAGACATATTGTGGCGTATGCTAACCGGAGTCTGTCTGACATAGAACGTGCCTATTCTCAGCCAGAGAAGGAGAGCTTGGCTGTGGTGTGAGCCTGCGAACACTTTCATGTGTTTCTTTACGGAAAGCATTTCATGTTTGTTACAAACCATCAAGCACTACTCAACATATTTGGAACCCCAATAGTAAAGATGGTCCTTTGCATTGAGAGGTGGGAGCTGTGTTTACAGGAGTATGACTATTCAATTGTGCATAAGCTAGGCAAGAACTAAAACCCTGCAGATTTCTTCTCATGAGTACCCTTACATCGACACGGATCGACATCGAAAACAGCTGAAGAGTATATCAACTTCATTATAAGGTCTAGCACACCAGCAGCCTTATCCATTGAATAGATCATTGCTGCTATAAATACCAATAAAGACATGCTTGCCCTTAAAGAATTAAATTTAGTGCAGTCATGGAGACAAAGTGTTCGACCTATAAGTCATGATGTTGAATTTCAGAAGTTCAAGAATGTACAGGATTAATTGTCTGTCACCAAAGAAGGCATTGTGTTAAGAGGCTCACGGATCGCCATCCAGAGAGTCTCAGACACCGAGTTATTGAACTTACTCACGAAGGACATGATGTCATTGTCACCACCAAACAAACCCTGCGAGATCAAGTGTGGTGCCCGCGGTTGGACGAGAGAGAGAGTTGAGAGAGAACCTAAGGAGTGCCACTTATGTAATTGACTTTCCCCTAAAGGGACACAGTATCCACTAACCATTTCTGATCTTCTTGCATGTGTGTGGGAAAGATTGACCATTGATTTTCTTTTACCCCTAGTGAATGGACTTTCAAATCATGGCAGTCACTGATGAGTATTCCGATTTCCTCGGACGGAGGAAATTAGCATCAACAATACATGACAAGGTCATGGAGGGGCTAGACAACATCTTTCAAGCATGAGGCATCCACGACATCCTTAAATCTGACAATGGTGCACCGTTCAATAACAAGGAGTTCAAGGAGTTGCTAACTAGACTCAATGTCAAGCACTGACCCAAGCTAATGGTGTTGTGGAACGATTCGAGTGTGATCCAATGGTCATCGATTAAGGGAATAGAGTTGAGTCAGGCCTTATGTCAAGCCCTCTGTGCCTATCGTTCAACTCCTCACTCTACCACCGATGAGAGAGCTACTACCTTGTTGTTTGGGAGAGCCAAAGTACCACAGTGGGCTACTGAATGAATTTGGAGTGCTTACGAGGTTTATGCCAACGGCACCGCTCCAAAACGTCAAATGGACACATATGCTGATCAACGTCAGAGAACTCAGGAACTTGTTTTTAAGGAAGGTGACTAGGTTCTTGTCAAACAAAAACAGAAGTGTAAAACTGATCCTCCTTTGCTGCTGAGGCTCTTGTAGCATTCTTTCCCATTCCGGGTATATTTACATGACCACGCCACACATGGAGCACACATCTTTATTCCTCAGCGTGTAACCATGAACTGATTATAGAGCATGAATTCAATCTTCACACTCAAGCGCTTGCGCCACTGTTCAATGGAGTCTGTCAGGGACCAAAAGTGTCCCATCATCTTTAACTCATAAGACACTATATCTCCCCTTTTGTTAAATAAAAACTACAAATAATACAGATATACATCACAACTCTTCAATAAGTTGTCTTGGTGCTCGTATCAATCACCCAGATCTTGTCCTGTGAGGCTGCGGAGATATAGGAGAAGTGTCCATTACTGGGACTGGTGACAGAGACAGTAATACAGCTGTTGGGCTCTCCAGATTCTCAGGTGGATAAGTCTCTCTCCTGGCATATGGAGTTTGTTGAGGAAGGTGCTTGAAATGTGAAGAATCTCTGTTAGAAATGGGGGTCTCTAGTTGGCCATGGTTTGCACTGTTATCCAAGTAGGGACCCTTCTTCCTAGTCAGGATAAGGAGGATACACTTCTAAAATAACCCCTGCTCACCCCCTTGGTAGCTTGGCATGAGCCGACCGGCTTAATTCAGAGTCTGTGTGTAAAGCATTTGTTCACACATACAGTAATTCAGTGAAAACACTACAAATGGACACCACACCAGTTTAAAAAAATAAATAATCTTTATTTAAACCAAACAAGACCAAAATTACCAAAATCCACAATACAGGTCTGTCCATAGCAAACTATAGGTGTGACACTTGTAACACAAAGTACCTTGGATGCTTCAAAATCATAAACACGAACAGCCGCAGGAAAGGTGATGCTTGTTTCCTTTCGTACAGGGAAGGTGATGCGTCGGTTCCTTACTCCAGGTGAGGTGATGTGTTGGTTTCATACTGCCACGCAGGGGAGGTGATGCTTCGGTTCCTTACTAAAGGGGAGGTGATGCGTCGGTTCCTTACTGAAGGGGTGGTGATACGTTGGTTTCTTATTGCATCCCCGGCATCCTTGTAGACTTGGTGCCTCCGTGCGATGCGTGGGGATCGGGGACGCGTCAGTTCTCGATGCAGTGGTGTCAATGGCGCTGCGATGGTTTCTCCAGCCGCTGTACCACGATGTGTTGGTTCTTGTAGCCACACTGCAGGGCCTGTGTCAGATTTGGTGCGGTTATCTCGGACTCCGAAGATCGGTGCACTTGATGCAGCGTGCAGCGATTTCTCCAGCGTTTGTTTCGTTTCGTCTGTGGCACGATGACGATGCATGGAAATTCTTCCCGCACAGCGGCGATGCATTTGAAACAGGTGCAGATGCATTGCACTTCTCTTAGTTGCTTTGCTTTTCCAGTTCCAAACAGCAGGAACAACCACCAGAGGTCCAGAACAGCAGCGGGCACCTCTTGGTAGATCAGAATCCTAGCAAGGAAGTTTAGGGGAGCTTAGGGTAAAGTCTTTGTGCTCCTGAGACTTCAGAAAAGGAGACAAGCTCTACTTCAAGAACCTGGAGATCTTCCTCAAGCACTGGACACAACACACAACAGTCCTTGTCCTTTACTTGGAAGAAATAGCCACTGCAGGCCAACCCCAGATAGCACACAGCAAAGCGGCAGTACTTTTCCTTCAGTTTCCCCAGCTCTTATCCTTGGCAAAAGGTTCCTCTAGAATTCCAGTAATAATCTAAAGTTCTGAGGTCTGGGCCCCAATATTTATACAGCAATTCTCTTTGTTCTCTGGTGGGAGAGAAGCCCTGTGCTTAGTCAAAACCAGTTCTGTCCTCTCTGGTCCAGCTTCCCGGCAGGAGGTGAAGACAGCATTATGTAAGGCAGACCAGACCCATTAAGGTGAAAGGAAATCTCCTCCCCCTACTCTAAATGCAGCCCATGTCAATTCAGCCCAGCCCTGACTCATCTAGGAAAGACAGGACACACCTTAACCTCCCCAGTGGCTGTCTACAGTGGATACACATCCCCAGCCCCTGTCACTCCAAAGCCAGACACTCAATCCATAAACCAGCATAGGCACACAGGATGGCTAAGCAAGAAAATACCTACTTTCTAAAAGTGGTATGTTCAAACACAGAATTTAAAAATCATCCTTACTAAAAGATGCATCTTCATATTCTCTGAGTTCAGGCATACTAAACCTTACCTTGCCATGTTGTCCCAATGGAAAGTTATGTTTATAAGATGTTTTAAATAAACTCCCATTCTATCCTATCGGACAGATAGCTTTTCAATAGTGAAAAAACAAATTCACTGTAGTGCACTTTCAGGACATGTTACATACATCACAACATGTCCTACTTTTCACAGACACTGCACCCTGCCCTCAGGGATATCTTGGGCCTACCATAGGGGTGACTCACATGTAAGAAAAGGAAAAATTAGGGCCTGGCAGTAGAGACTGCTCGCATACACTGCAGTGGCAGGTCTGAGGCCCCTTTTAAAGGCTGCTTGTGTGGGTAGCTGCAGGCCCACTAGCTGCATTTGACTTACAGGCCCTGGGCACACATAGTGGACTGTACGTGGGACTTAGTGGTAAGTCAAATAAGCCAATCATGGAAACACCAATCCATATAGACAATTTACCGAGGGAGCACTTGCACTTTGCCACTGATCAGCAGTGGCAAAGTGCCCAAAGCAGCGAGACCAGCAAAAACGAAATTCTGAATTTCTGGTATTCTAGGTCATCATGAAAAGGTTGAGTATTTTTTCTCTAAGATTGATGTGTAATAATATCTTTGAGTATTAGCAAATCTCTGTCAGTGCTCATGGCAGCACTGATTTGTTCTACCGCAGCAGCAGCAGGTGTACTGGATTTCACGATGAAGTTAACATAAAACACCAGCTGCTATAGCAGTGGTGCCATGACATGGTATTGGTACACATGAGAAGGAGTCAGCAGGAGTTTGATCTTTTCCTGGACGATACACAATCGTATAATCATATTACTGCAGTCGCAACCCCCACCTCTCAATGCGAGGAGTCATCTTGGCTTTAGGAGTGCCAAAAATGGAGTGCAATGCTTGGTGGACGGTGACAACCATGAAGTGCATTGCATACAGGAACACATGAAAATGCTCACATGTCCACACCACAGCAAGGCTTTCTTTGTCAGGTTGTGAATAGGCACAGTCTGTATATGACAAATTCCTGCTAGCATCAGCCACAATACTTCTTGGTGCATTGGGATGTCCAGTATGCTGGGCAAGGATGGTACCCAAATCCACTGGGCTCGCATCAACAGCAACCTCCGTTTGCAATTTCAGTTCAAAGTATGCCATTTCAGTGGCATTCTCAATTGCATGTTTGATTTTCTTGAAACTTTGTTCAAAGTCACATGACCATTGAAATGGAACATTTTGTTTCATTAAGTCTCTCAATGCAGCACTCACAGTGGCGAAGTCATGTATATACCTTGAACAGTGACTGGCCATACCAATGAATGATGGAAGCATAGTTACATCTTGTGGGGGAGAAGTGGATGACAAGGCTTGTATTTTACTTGGATCTGGAGTGCTTCATCCATCAGAAAAAATGACCCACTTTCCTAAATTAAAACTAAGACCTGCTTCGGCAAGTATGACACACATGTGTGTAAGAGCTTTATCTTGTTCTTTCTGTGTGGCTCCGAAAACTAGTATGTCATCACAGTAAGTGAAAGCATTTGTAGTGGGCTGTATTATGCGATGAATGACATCCTGAAAGAGTTCTGCAGCTGAGGACACTCGAAAATCATTCTTTTATATCTAAACAACCCAACATGTGTCTAAAAGATAGCAATGTACCTGCAATTTTCTTCCAGTTCGTGTTTGTGATACCCTTTGTTCAAATCAAAGTGGGAAAACACTTTAGTCTCATTCAGATGAGTAATCATGTCAGCATTGTGCGGACCTGGATGTCGTTCTCTTTAAATCGTCTTGTTTGCTTGGTGCATATCTACGAAGTTGCGCACTGCACCTACACTTCTATTCTTCAGCACTACTACTATGGGGGTAACACCTATGGCATCGGACCAGTGGATCGCTCAATGATGTCATGTTTCAATAATGTCTACATTTCTTTCTCAACAGCCTTTTGTAAATGAAATACAATTCAACAATGTTGAGCAGCAGGGTGGATTTCTTTATTTATGTGAAGTTGCACTTTCATTGTCTTAAGCTTTCGCAGTCCATGAAACAATGATAGAAACTGATTCACTATCTCATGATAGGCATTGAAATTGTAGTTCACAGAAATCAGCCCCATGTCAGCAGCAGTACTGAAACTGAGTGAACATGCACTCGATGAAGTGCCTTGCAGGACATGAATTGTTGCTTGTACTTTCGTCTTTTTATTTTTCTCAGTTGCTATAAATGAGCATTGAATTTACAGTGGCCTCAAACCATCCCGCATATACACTTTGGTTTTCAATGGGGTTTAACGGGGCAAGGAGACAGTCCATTGTACTTTTCCAATGGCATAATGTTTATCAATGAGCCACTGTCCATGATAAATGGTATGGAGCACCCGTTTAGCTTCAGGTAGATTTGGGCACAGTGTCCAAATTAATTTTGCACTTTCACTGGTCGATCTAGCTTTGACCGGCATTCTTCCTTGCAAGAGCTAATCCTACATGCACACATTGTTCAGTGGTCAACATTGACATCGCACACCCATCTTCTTCACTGTCGGTCGACAATGATGATCTTTTAGATGAGTAATTTGACGACAATCGACGTTGTGCAGTTTCTACTTGCCTCCACCGAGGTTGCCACTTGGCCTTGTGGGTGTGGCTTTAATGTCTCCTAACTTTCTGGCATCCATTTTATTTTCTCAATGTGATGTACTTGATCTTTTCCTCGCTTTGCACACCATTACAAAATGGTTTTCTTCCCCACTGCCTTTGCATAGCTCTCCAACAGTGGGACATTTACCTTCATGTGGAAAGGAAAATCCACATCGAAATAAAAACGTATTTTTCTTTGGAGACATTGTTCTATGGCCTTCTACCTTGTATTTCAGCTTGCTTTTCACACTCAGTGCTGATTCATCCTGGGCTCTTCTGGCATCCATGTTAGCTGTTTGCTGTCAGCTCTTTCTCTTGCTTCAGCAGCCATGAGTACGCGCTCCAAGCAGAGTGTCGCTTTCAGCATTCGTCGTCTTAAGGAATCGGAGAGACAACCATCTATTATTCTGAGACGTATGGCCTTTCCATCATTGAACTCATTGAACTTGCAATGTTTGATGAGCGAATCAAGTCTTTCTGCAAACTCATCCCTCATTTCACCGGTTCTCTGCCTTTCCTGACTGAAAATATACCTTTCGTAGTTGACATTTGGCATTGGATTGAACCTGGTGTTTAATGCTTCTTTGATTTAATGGTACATCAATGACTTCCCCACTGTGTGGCATTTTCTTTATCACTTCTTTGACTCCTTCACCTGCCAAATTATTCAGATACTAAATAATCTTTTTGCCATTTACTTCTTTCAGCACATCAATGAAGTCATCGAAAGTCTCGATCCAGGCAGTCTATCTGTTGTCAATATTCTGCCTTTTGGCGGTACCAAAGGGAGGCCGTGGTTTTTAGACGACAGTTGCATCATAAGCAGTTATGGCCCTTTCTGATGCGAGTATGTTATTCACCTGGACTTACACCCTTCATACCATCTATTATGCTGTGGCACAGTGTCTCTTATCTCGACTTTTGCTAGCTAGTTTCTAACCAATGACAAACAAACTTTCTGTAAGTCCTATACTCTCTTCATCGGGCTGTCACTGGCTGTAGTGATGCTTTGATTTCACATACTCCCTCCGTCGATTTTCACTTTGACTGAGGCCAACATGGCACGCATGAGCAGCTTGCTGGACCACAGCAAACCCTGGTAAAGCACTCTCGGTTCTGTGGGTCGTGGGGTTTATGTAATCCTCTATCTAGTCGCTAGCTATAGCGTCCTCCCCTGCCCGGGTACATATAAATGATCATGCCATAGATGTAGCTTGGTATTACTTGTCTTTATTCTTCAAAGTTAGGAATCCTAACTATACTACTTCTAATTGCCTTTTGTGAACACTGAAAGAGGTAAAGTTAGGATTTTGTTTCAGTTTAGGAGTAGTAAAGTTAGGAATCCTAACTTCCCTACTCCTAAATGCCTTTTGTGAATACCGAAAGTCGTAAAGTTAGGATTTTGTCTCGGGTTACTTTTGTGAATCGGGCCAATTGTCATTTACAGGGCCAATAGCTCTAACTCTCAAAAATGCGAGACCTATTGCATTGCAAATGCTTGTTTTACTTGTGACAGCACAAAACATCCTCACTGTCTTTCACCACTGGAATACCAGGAAGAAACATATTTCCCTTATCTGCTGCACCACTTCTTTAATTCAGCCCCTTCAATGAGCCTTCCTTTGACGGCTTCCTCCTTGCTCGCCTGTATTCAGCAGGCCAGGGTGCATTTTCTTGGGAGAGGGGCGTTGTCCCTGGGTTTAAAAGCAGCAGCTTCGGTCATTTCCATGCTGCACGTTTATCCTGTTTACCCATCCAGGGGGCTCCTCCTCCTCACCCACAGAGCTGCTCTCCCACATAGGGGGGCGTTTCTTGGCCCCCTCCTTGAGGTGCTCCGGTCTAGGCAAGGAACAAGCCACAACCATCCAGAATACTCTGGTCTAGAAAAGGGTCAAGCCACAACCATCCACAATACTTCAGTAGGCAAGAATCAAGCCACAACCACCCACAATACTCCAGTCTAGGCAAGGATCAAGCCACAACCACCCACAATACTCTAGTCTAGGCAAGGTTCAAGCCTAGGGTGGCCAACTGGCATGGGCGCAAATTCAGGACAGTGAGTGTAAAAATTCAAGACAAAGGGTCAAAATTCAGGACAAACATTTAGGACAGGAGGTCAAACTTCAGGACAAAAATTTGGGACAACAGGTATGCTTTACAGACACATCACGTGATGTCATGCAATAGTATATAAATAAATAGGCAAAGAACATAAGTACAAGTCACTTCTCCTGCCCGGTCACTTCTCCTGCCCGGTCACCGCTCCTTCCCTGTCATTTCCCCTGCCCCGTTACTGCTCCTGCCCCATCACCACTCCTGCTCATTCACTGCTCCTGCCCGTTCACTGCTCCTGTCCGTTCATTGCTCCTGTCTGTTCACTGCTACAGCCCCATCACCTCTCCTTTCCTGTCGCCTCTCATGTCCTGTCACTTCTCCTGTCACGTCACTTCTCCTGCCCCGTTACTTCTCCTGCCCCGTCACTGCTCCTGCCCCTTCACTGCTCCTGCCCCGTCACCGCTCCTGCCTGTTCACTGCTCCTGTCCGGTCAGCACTCCTGCTCATGCCCAATCACTGCTCCTGTCCCGACATTTCTCCTGCCCCGTCACTTCTCCTTCCCTGTTACTTCTCCTGCCCCGTCACCACTCCTACCCTGTCAATGCTCCTGCCCGTTCCCTGCTCTTGTCCGGTCAGCACTCCTGCTCATGCCCAATCACTGCTCCTGCCCCGTCATTTCTCCTGCCCGTCACTTATTCCGCCCCGTCACTTCTCCTGCCCCGTTCACTGCTCCTGTCTGTTCACCGCTCCTGTCTGTTCACTGCTCCTGTCGGTTCATCGCTTCTGCCCGTTCACTGCTCCTGCTCATGTCTAATCACCACTCCTGCCCCGTCCCTTCTCCTGCCCCGTCACCTCTCCTTCCCCATCAACACTCCTGCTCGTCACTTCTCCTGCCCGGTCACCTCTCCTGCCCCATCACCTCTCCTTTCCTGTCGCCTCTCCTGTCCCTTCACTGCTCCTGCCCCGTCACGGCTCCTGCCTGTTTACTGCTCCTGTCCGGTCAGCACTCCTGCTCATGCCTGATCACCACTCCTGCCCCATAATTTCTCCTTCCCCGTCACTTCTCCTGCCCCGTCACTTCTCCTGCCCCGTTCACTGCTTCTGTCCATTCACCACTCCTGCCCGTTCACCACTCCTGCTCATGCCTAATCACCGCTCCTGTCCCGTCACTTCTCCTGCCCCGTCACCTCTGCTGCCCCCTCACCACTCCTGCCCATCACTTCTTCTGCCCGGTCACCTCTCCTGCCCGGTCACCACTCCTTCCCTGTCATTTCCCCTGCCCCGTTACTGCTCCTGCCCCATCACCACTCCTGCTCATTCACTGCTCCTGCCCGTTCACTGCTCCTGTCCGTTCGCTGCTCCTGTCTGTTCACTGCTACAGCCCCATCACCTCTCCTTTCCTGTCGCCTCTCCTGTCCTGTCACTTCTCCTGTCACGTCACTTCTCCTGCCCCGTCACTTCTCCTGCCCCGTTACTGCTCCTGCCCCTTCACTGCTCCTGCCCCGGCACCGCTCCTGCCTGTTCACTGCTCCTGTCCGGTCAGCACTCCTGCTCATGCCCAATCACTGCTCCTGTCCCGTCATTTCTCCTGCCCCGTCACTTCTCCTTCCCTGTTACTTCTCCTGCCCTGTCACCACTCCTACCCTGTCAATGCTCCTGCCCGTTCCCTGCTCTTGTCCGGTCAGCACTCCTGCTCATGTCCGATCACTGCTCCTGCCCCGTCATTTCTCCTGCCCGTCACTTCTTCCGCCCCATCACTTCTCCTGCCCCGTTCACTGCTCCTGTCTGTTCACCGCTCCTGTCTGTTCACTGCTCCTGTCTGTTCACTGCTCCTGTCCGTTCACCGCTTCTGCCCGTTCACCGCTCCTGCTCATGTCTAATCACCACTCCTGCCCCGTCCCTTCTCCTGCCCCGTCACCTCTCCTGCCCCGTCAACACTCCTGCCCATCACTTCTCCTGCCCGGTTACCTCTCCTGCCCCAATACCTCTCCTTTCCTGTCGCCTCTCCTGTCCCTTCACTGCTCCTGCCTGTTTACTGCTCCTGTCCGGTCAGCACTCCTGCTCATGCCTGATCACCACTCCTGCCCCATCATTTCTCCTGCCCCGTCACTTCTCCTGCCTCGTCACTTCTCCTGCCCCGTCACTTCTCCTGCCCCATTCACTGCTTCTGTCCATTCACCACTCCTGCCCGTTCACCGCTCCTGCTCATGCCTAATCACCACTCCTGCTCATGCCTAATCACCGCTCCTGCCCCGTCACTTCTCCTGCCCCGTCACCTCTGCTGCCCCCTCACCACTCCTGCCCATCACTTCTTCTGCCCGGTCACCTCTCCTGCCCCATCATCTCTCCTTTCTTGTCGCCTCTCCTGTCCTGTCATTGCTCCTGCCCCGTCACTGTCAGTGAACAACAATGGCAAATTACAGAAGGCCGCAAGTTCCCCACAGTACTCTGTTTGGGGAAAGCTCCTCTGTAATCACTAACTATGATCTACTGGCTTCAGGTGAGTCAATGGCCTCCTAGGCACTCACTCGCACATGACATGCTAAAGGCAGACGGTGCATTGTCATTCGAAAGGGGATAATCCGCCTCAGTCAGGATGACAATGGGCCTGCCCTGTCCACAGTCTGTGCGAGCTCAGTGAGGGGCTGCTGCAGCCTCTGGAGTTTAACAGAGAAGTGCGAGCTGGCCCCTGAGAACTTTTAATCTCTCGGGGCTTCTCGCAGGGGAACTGTAGTGATGGTGTATGAATCAGGAATCAGACGAGGTAGTATATTTAGAAGTTTATTCCAAGTAGAAGATGGAAGCTTATGCAGAGACCCCACCAGGAGCAGTATGTACTTGCTCAGCCCAGCTCTCAACTGACTCCTAGAGTCCGGGATCCCAACATTCCAAGACATCACATGAATGATAACATTCCACAGGATAACTAGAATGGATAAGCAGAAATGCAAGATACTACACATCTTCCCCTTTATAAAAACATTAAAAAATGCAAAGTATAACCATAACAATAGAAACATAGAGTGGACGATGAGGAAAGAACATTAAGAAAAACTACAAAGCATTAAGAAAAACTACAAAGCAGGAACACGAAGAATAGAATGAGAAGACAACACTAAATACATAGAATATAATTAAATGAATAGGAAGAACAATAAACGAGTACAGCAAGAATAAGAAGGGAAGAGAACACTAAATACATGAGGTGAATAATTACAAAATGTGAATAAGATGTGACGCACAATACGAAAAACATAGCAAAGGTAAGACAAATAAAACAAGGATGAAAGAAAGAAGACACAACATCTTCTCTTTCAAAGACAAAAGAGAATTAAACCATACGTTCAAGGTACAGCAAAACACACCAATTGGCCAGACTGGTATGAAGGCGAGAACCGACGAACGGAAGGCAAAGAAGAGAAACACAAAAAAAACAAGAAAAGTACTCCTAACAGGAGAAAACAACAAGAATCTCCCAGAAAGAAAGAAAGAAGAAAGGTGAGAAAACTACACCTAACAGGAGTACAAACCATCTAAAAAAAATGGAAAAACCACAATTGCCAGTAAAATTTCTAAAAAGAAACCCTTACACAAGGTAAAACAAATCATTTGAAGAAGAATCATACAGAACCGTTGAAGAAAAATCATACAGAACTTTTGAAGAAGAATCACAGGAAGAGGTTTCGTGCACAAAACCAAGAAAACTCATGAGTATAGAATAAATACAGAATAATGAAAATGCAGGTGACAAACATCAAGAAGAATTTGCGAAAAAATTCTAACATAGTTTGAAGGGTCTAACCTGCGAAGAAAATAACGAGTGTCAATAATCATCATTAATCAGAAGAATGTGAAAAATCAATTTCAAGTGATGTACGTCTACACACAAGAAATTGCACAGATCATGAGAAATAAACTGAAGGCAGAAAATGAAATGTGAAGCACGAAAAATGCAGATGACAATGCAGATAGCAACCAATGTCAATTATCACAAATTTGCAAAAAAAAATTGAAAGTTACAAAGCTGGAATTGCGAATATATAATTGTAAGAAATAAGCAGAAATGAGTAAAAACAATTAAAGCTTGTAGAACAAAATTTGGAATACAACAATAGAATCATTAAGTATCCATTAGAAAATTACAACAGCTTCATAATACTTACAGGTGAGCGAATTCTCAACCGATAAGTGGGAATGTAGAAGGCAATCATGCCAAAACATAAAAATTAAGGTGGAGTGGAAACTTGAATAAAATTAAATTAACCATGTATCACACAGTAAATGTCCCCAAAATAATAAAATAAAATAAATAAGGCAGTCACCGTTGTCCATTAGCGAAAATAAGTGGAAATAGAACATAAAAGGCTGTGCGAATCAGCAAAGAGGACTCGCAGCAGTGATTCAAGAAAACTTTGTAAACTGCAAATTGTAGACAACAAAGGTGTAAATCAACTACTCACACACTACGTGCCTTTTTTTTTTTATGAAGAAAGTACTCTCACTAACAGTACCTTGAGGAACAAAACACTGTTGAAATTGCCGATGTCCTGCAGAACAAGGAAAACTGGAGTACAGCAACCCATTAAGGTGAGAAATAGATCGACGTCCCCGATGTCATGCTAAATACGGAGATTTCATGTGAAAAGTTGCTCTTGAGGAAATTTGACGCTGCTCCTGCTCTTGAAAAAAAAACGTGGTTGGCAGTAATTCTCCATCAAGAAGGAAGTATCAAATGGCAGAATCCAATGTAATCTAATTCAGCTGCCAACCACAAGATGGCGGCACGCACAGTGGCGCCGTACCGGATGGTTACCGGCATCACAGTGCAGCAAACATTGCCAGGAAAGGAAACGTCATAGAGTCTCGAGGGAGAGGAGTGAACAACGCGCGTGAGGCCACTTTCAAAAGGTAAGGCTCGCGCTGGTGTGAACGTCGGTTGAAGGAAAATGATTAATTCAAAGCTTCATATTAAAATACTGTCAACTTCGGCGGAACAACAGGTGTAGGGATAAATAAATACGTGACTCATTCACGAAATGCGCTAAGTAGTCACAGGTGGTGTACCTGACAGTTTAAACTTGAAAAACATCCACAATTTCATTAGTGGCAGTAACTCCAAGGACATTTCACCCATGTTGCACTGCAAGGCAAAATGTTCCAACACCCTCAATGGTCCTGGACGGTAACGTAAAGGGGTGTCTTAAAGGAACTTAGCACTCGTCAGAAACACCTCGACAGACACGCTGGTGTGGTCACGCATACTGGAGACACCGCAGGGCAGTACACCTCTCCTAAAGAAGCAGAGGGGCAAGGCAGGCAGGCAGCAAGAAACAAAGGAGCAGGGGAAGTCGTTGCTCTGCATTTGATGGATAAACTCTCCTAAAGTAGCAGGAAGGGTACGGCTGTCCCAAGGGGCAGGAGAGGCAATCTTCCTCCAAGACAGGCAAACAGTGACCAGCAGGTAGAAGGCAAGCAGGCAGGAGGTTACAGCAAGGCAGAATAATTCTCCATGGATTTTAGGAGAAGCATGTAGGTAAATTACAGCAGGGACTGGCACTTAAGGGATGCGGGCGACCGGTGGAAAGGTCACTGGTGGGGCTCGCAGGGTGCCAGTATGCTTTTGAATTAGTGGTTAGAAGAAAAGGAAGTCCATTACCTTGAAGTTTCATTAATCTTAGAAATCCTTGAAGTAGCAGGCGGAAGTTCAGTCAAATCGTCGCCAAAATTGTAGTGATGGTGTATGAATCAGGAATCAGACGAGGTAGTATATTTAGAAGTTTATTCCAAGTAGAAGATGGAAGCTTATGCAGAGACCCCACCAGGAGCAGTATGTACTTGCTCAGCCCAGCTCTCAACTGACTCCTAGAGTCCAGTATCCCAACATTCCAAGACATCACATGAATGATAACATTCCACAGGATAACTAGAATGGCTAAGCAGAAATGCAAGATACTACAGGAACAGCACAGCTCGCTGTAATTAATCTCCCAAATTACGGAAAAAAGGCGCCCGTAAAAGGAATGATTAGGGACAACGGACATCACACCAAAATGACGGACGGTCCGTGAAATTTACAGACGGTTGGTCACCCTATTTAAGCCACAGCCATCCACAACACTCCAGTCTAGGCAAGGATCAAGCCACAGCCATCCACAGCACTCCAGTCTAGGCAAGGGTCAATCCACAGCCATCCACAATACTCCAGTCAGGGCAAGGGTCAAGTCACAGCCATCCACAACACTCCAGTCTAGGCAAGGTTCAAGCCATAGCCATCCACAGTACTCCAGTCTAGGCAAGGGTCAAGCCACAGCCATCCACAATCACCCCTGTTGGTTCGATTGTGAGTGACTTCCTGCTTGAGCCTCTGTTGCTAAGCAACCTTACTTCTCGCGAGACTCCGCCATTGAAAGTCAGGCGGCGGCCTCCGATGAACACAAGGTCCCCGTTGCTTGGCTTTAGCGGACGCTAATGCACGTGCGGTGCTCTCAACCAACGCCCCAGTATTACTCACTTGATCCACCCCTGAAGGACTTTTTTAAAACTTGAGAAATGCCGGCAGCAATTCACGTAAAATATTGTGTATGGCTTCTGTAGAGCACGGCCTCTTAAAACCATTGTATTTGATAAGGAGTTTTTAAAGCTGTTTTTTTTTGTTAGATGTCATTTACAAAAAACACATACAAGCATGACCTATTTGTGCCCGGTGACCATTACCTGCACAGGAAGAACAGAACAGGAAGTGAGGTGGGCTGACTTCCTTTTTATGTTTTTCATGTGGCAGGTCGGTGCACCACTGTGATAGGCGTATAGTTGAATACATTTTATGAATTCAGAGCACGTAGGAAAGTACAACAGGACCCCACGGTGCTATCATTCAACTGCTCTTTACTAGCTTGTTTCTACCTTTCCTCTTCAAATTCTGCCTTCACATCTTACATTAAAGCAACAAGAACCACAAAGGAACACACTGTCCGGAGCCCACCTGGGGTAACCCTCTGATGGCGACTCTCCTGGGATTATGGATACAACTGAAAGTCAGAATCCTAAAATGGGGATCCCTGGCACGTTTAGACTGTTTGGGCGTTGATTGAGTGGACCAGTGTCCATCAGCTTGATCTGCAGGTGGCCGGTGAACGCACCCAATGGCTGGTGCCGCAACTAGGCTGAGCTTTTATCAGGGTTTTATACTAAGATCTGACAGGGTGAACTCAAGTTCCTCAGTTTGTCCAAAGCCTGGCACATTAGGTAATCCATGGCCTGCTGCACCACGAGTCCATCCATGGGCATGAGCTACTCACACTCCTGGAAGAGCGCTTTTGTGTTACCACATGTAGAACAGTGCCAGCCACAGGAGTTCAGGGGGCGCGACATTCGGGAGCCACCTCCTTTGTCCAACATGGTTGACAGGCGCAGGGGTTAGACTCTTGTTCACAGCATCATAGGTGCCTGCAGGAGAGGGGCTGGGCTGCAGTGTGGCACACACATCAGTCTCCTGCACAACCATGGCACCTGTTGATCGTTAGGTGAAGAGACCCCACGAGGACCCCGGGGTGCAGTATCAATGATTCAGCTGCACACTCAGGCCTGGGGGTGGTCTATGCTCCTGGGTCTAATTATGCAAGGAGTGAAAGGATCCAGGTTTCGGCCCCACCTCTTGCAGAAGCCTCCTCTCTTGCCTTGCAGAAGTGTTAGTGTAGAGAGAAGACAACAGGAAGAGGGAATGCCGCGGTCGTAATGCGAAACCTGGAAGTGGAAGTGCCAGTTTCACCAGGACAGGGATAGGTGGTCCTCCTTTCCTTACGTGCCCCGTCCAGTTCCATTATTTAATCTTGGGGCCACATGTATGACCATTTAATTTTGTGTGTCTCTAATTGCAATTTGTTGCAACTCACAATTAAAGACTGCAAAAACTGAAATATACTAATGTGTCTCAGGCACGTTAGTGATTCCCAACAGGGTCGCAATGGACCTGATTCATCAATATTCATGAGGCTGGTCGCAATTTGCGACCCATTGGGAATGGGCAATAACACAGGTGACCTGACCTGACCTCGTCAGAGCCGGTCGCTCCTCCCGCTGCGTGGCTCCTCCAGAGTGCGCCGGTGTCCCCGCTGCTGTCTCCTGTCCGCCGCTGCCCCCAGGGCTCAGGTGTCCCTGATTGTGCTTTTCTGTGATTCTTGCCGTTTTTTGTGCCTCGCTGCCGCCTGTGGTGCTGTGTTTTCACTGCCGTGTTTTTTCTTTTACTACTATTGTGCTCACTGTGTGATCGTCGTGCCCTGTATTTTCCAGTCTTGTGCCTCTCTGCCGCCTGTTTTCCCGCTGCTCTCCCTGCTCCCTGCCGCTGCTCCCCCGCGGCCCCGCCCCCCTTCTTCGTTCTGTATCATCGCCCCCTCCTTGCCGCCACCCCGCTCCCGCCTCCCAGCTGCTCCTCCCTCCCACTGGCTACTTAGGCGGTGGCACACGTGACGGGGAGCTCTGACCTGACCTCGTCAGAGCCGGTCGCTCCACCCGTGTGTGGCTCCTCCAGAGTGCGCCGGTGTCCCCGCTGCTGTCTCCTGTCCGCCGCTGCCCCCAGGGCTCAGGTGTCCCTGATTGTGCTTTTCTGTGATTCTTGCCGTTATTTGTGCCTCGCTGCCGCCTGTGGTGCTGTGTTTTCACTGCCGTGTTTTTTCTTTTACTACTATTGTGCCCACTATTGTGCTCACTGTGTGATCGTCGTGCCCTGTATTTTCCAGTCTTGTGCCTCTCTGCCGCCTGTTTTCCCGCTGCTCTCCCTGCTCCCTGCCGCTGCTCCCCCGCGGCCCCGCCCCCCTTCTTCGTTCTGTATCATCGCCCCCTCCTTGCCGCCACCCCGCTCCCGCCTCCCAGCTGCTCCTCCCTCCCACTGGCTACTTAGGCGGTGGCACACGTGACGGGGAGCTCTGACCTGACCTCGTCAGAGCCGGTCGCTCCACCCGTGTGTGGCTCCTCCAGAGTGCGCCGGTGTCCCCGCTGCTGTCTCCTGTCCGCCGCTGCCCCCAGGGCTCAGGTGTCCCTGATTGTGCTTTTCTGTGATTCTTGCCGTTATTTGTGCCTCGCTGCCGCCTGTGGTGCTGTGTTTTCACTGCCGTGTTTTTTCTTTTACTACTATTGTGCTCACTGTGTGATCGTCGTGCCCTGTATTTTCCAGTCTTGTGCCTCTCTGCCGCCTGTTTTCCCGCTGCTCTCCCTGCTCCCTGCCGCTGCTCCCCCGCGGCCCCGCCCCCCTTCTTCGTTCTGTATCATCGCCCCCTCCTTGCCGCCACCCCGCTCCCGCCTCCCAGCTGCTCCTCCCTCCCACTGGCTACTTAGGCGGTGGCACACGTGACGGGGAGCTCTGACCTGACCTCGTCAGAGCCGGTCGCTCCACCCGTGTGTGGCTCCTCCAGAGTGCGCCGGTGTCCCCGCTGCTGTCTCCTGTCCGCCGCTGCCCCCAGGGCTCAGGTGTCCCTGATTGTGCTTTTCTGTGATTCTTGCCGTTATTTGTGCCTCGCTGCCGCCTGTGGTGCTGTGTTTTCACTGCCGTGTTTTTTCTTTTACTACTATTGTGCCCACTATTGTGCTCACTGTGTGATCGTCGTGCCCTGTATTTTCCAGTCTTGTGCCTCTCTGCCGCCTGTTTTCCGCTGCTCTCCCCGCTCCCTGCCGCTGCTCCCCCGCGTTCTGTATCATCGCCCCCTCCTTGCCGCCACCCCACTTCCGCCTCCCAGCTGCTCCTCCCTCCCTCTACGCCATTTATGGCGGAGCCCATGTGTACGCGCAGCATTCACGCGCAGCGGGCGCGCCGATTGTGCGCCAAAGGCAAGCCCGTCTGCGCCCGTCCACGACCGGACCGCGCCCAGCGCCAGGACCCCTGGCCCCCGCCGACGCCAGACCACACGTCGTACCTACGACGCCGCCACCCTCCAGGCACTCAACAATGGCCGGTACCCTGACTAATACCAAGCCACCCCGAAACGCACCCACGGACCCTTCGCCTGCCAAGCCTGCCGTTTCACCTGCCTCCGGACCTGCACCACACCCGCCAAGCCGATCACAAGCAGCAACCACCTCAAGTGCATCCTGCTCAACACCCGCTCCATCCACAGACACGCCGTGGAACTCTGGAACCTGCTCGACACAACATCACCGGACGTCGCCTTCCTCACGGAAACCTGGATGAACGCCTCATCAGCGCCCGACATCGCCATCGCCATCCCGGACGGATACAAGATTACCCGGAGGGACCGCGTCAACCAGACCGGAGGAGGCATCGCCATCGTACACAAGAACACCATCCGCATCACGACCAACTACGACGACACCCTCCCCGCCGCCGAACACCTCCACTTCCAGATACACACCGACCCCAAGACGACCCTCAGAGGCACCCTCATCTACAGACCCCCGGGACCGCGTACACAATTCAGTGAAAACATCGCAGACTTCATCAGCCCGCACGCCCTCGCCTCCTCTGACTACATCCTCCTAGGGGACCTCAACTTCCACCTGGAGAACAACAACGACAGCAACACCACTACCCTGCTGGACAACCTCGCCAACCTCGGACTCAAGCAACTGGTGAACACCCCCACCCACTACGCCGGCCACACGCTTGACCCAGTCTTCTCCTCCAGCAACCACATCGCCTTCAGCCACTCCACCGGACTTCACTGGAGTGACCACAGCTGCGTCCACTTCAGCTTCAGAAGGACCACGACCAACCACCACCCGCAACAGGCTCCTCGCAGGAGCTGGAACAAGATCACCACCGACCAGCTCACTACCTCCCTCAGCCAGAACCCGCCCGCCAGCACAACGGACCCCAACGAAGCAGCCAGCAACCTCACACAGTGGATCACCAACTGCGCAGACGACCTCGCACCACTGAAGACCCCTCACAGCAGACCCGGCAGCAAGAAAGCCTCCTGGTTCACTGACGAACTTACGAACTCCAAGAAGAACTGCCGCACCCTCGGGAAAGCCTGGCGCATCAACCAGACCACAGACAACATGACAGCCCTGAAGCACGCCACCCGCAAACACCACCAGCTGATCCACACCAACAAGAAGACAGCATTCAAAGAACGACTGGACAACAACGCCCACAACAGCAAGGAACTCTTCGGCATCGTCAAAGAGCTCTCCAACCCCAGCGCTGGGAACAACAACATCACTCCCTCGCAAGACCTCTGCGACTCACTTGCCTCGTTCTTCCACCGCAAGATCGCCGAGATACACAACAGTTTCGGCGCACCAACCACGCACCCAGTCACCGAACCAACGCCCCCCACCACCACCCTCACGATGAACACTATCCACTCTGGATCCCCAACCGACCCCTGCCCCCACCATGTCTTCAACAAGGCCGACTCCATCATCGCACCCCAACTCCGGGACATCATCAACGCCGCCTTCAACACCGCCACCTTCCCGGAAAGCTGGAAGCACGCCGAGATAAGCACCCTCCTGAAGAAACCCACAGCGGATCCCACCGACCTCAAGAACTTCCGCCCCATCTCACTCCTCCCTTTTCCTGCCAAAGTCATCGAAAAGACCGTCAACAGACAGCTGGCCGCCTTCCTCGAGACGAATGGATCCCTCGACCACTCGCAGTCCGGCTTCCAAGCCAACCACAGCACCGGGACCGCCCTCATCGCAGCCACTGACGACATCAGATCCCTGCTCGACAACAGGGAAACAGCGGCCCTCATCCTCCTGGACCTCTCCGCAGCGTTCGACACTGTCTGCCACCGCACCCTAGTGGAGCGCCTCAGCAACATCGGAATCCAAGAGAAGGCACTGGAGTGGATCATCTCGTTCCTCGCCGGAAGAACCCAGAGAGTCCGCCTCCCCCCGTTCAGATCCAAGGCCACAGAAGTCATCTGCGGCGTTCCACAGGGATCATCACTCAGCCCCACCCTCTTCAACGTCTACATGAGCCCCCTCTCAGCCATCGCACGCCAACACAACCTCAACATCATCTCCTACACCGACGACACCCAGCTGATCCTCTCCCTCACCAACGACCCAGCCACCGCCAGAACCAGCCTACACAAAGGGATGAGAGACGTCGCCGAGTGGATGAAGAGCAGCCGCCTGAAACTGAACTCAGACAAGACTGAAGTCCTCATCCTGGGATCATCGCCCTCCACCTGGGACGACTCCTGGTGGCCTCCGGCCCTGGGCACCGCACCCAAGCCAACGGACCATGCACGCAACCTGGGCTTCATCCTGGACTCCTCCCTCACGATGACCAGACAAGTCAACGCCGTCTCATCATCGTGCTTCAACATCCTACGCATGCTCCGAAAGATCTTCCGATGGATCCCTACCGAAACCAGGAAGACGGTCACCCAGGCACTCGTCACCAGCCGACTGGACTACGGCAAATCCCTCTACGCCGGAACCACAGCCAAACTCCAGAAAAGACTCCAACACATCCAGAACGCCTCCGCACGACTCATCCTGGACATCCCCCGACACAACCACATCTCCGGCCACCTGAGACACCTGCACGGGCTCCCCGTCAGCAAGAGGATTATGTTCAGACTCCTCACCCACGCACACAAGGCCCTCCACGACCAAGGCCCCAAGTACCTCAACAACCGCCTGACTTTCTACACGCCCACCCGCCAGCTGCGGTTGACCAGCCACGCCCTCGCCGCCGTTCCACGCATCCGCAGAGCCACCGCCGGAGGAAGATCCTTCTCGTACCTGGCAGCCAAGACTTGGAACTCCCTCCCCATCCACCTTCGGCGAACCCAGGACCATCTCTCCTTCAGGAAGCTACTCAAGACCTGGCTTTTTGAGCAGTAGCGGACCCCTTCCCCCAGCACCTTGAGACCCTACCAGGTGAGTAGCGCGCTATACAAATGTCATGATTGATTATTTGAGGGATGGTGCCCCGCTGGGGACAGCAGACCACCATGTCTGTGTTTGCTTTTTTTTTTTAAATGCAGCCCGTTTTCCTTAAATTAAAGGGAATCTGGATGCATTTCAAAAACAAAAGTGAAACATTTCTGTTTAATTTTTTAAGAGTAGGCAGTGGTCTGCTCTTAAAGAACGTTTTCAATGCCAGTTACAAAGGAGAAGGGCTTCCCTGGGGACCATTCCCGTTTGCGAATGGCTTACCACCTACTTGAATTAGGCAGTGAACTGGGATTGTTTTGCGACTGCACTCCAGTTGCAAGACAGTCATACACCCCCCTGCACTCGCTATTAGAAAGAGATGCCCCTGCGATGACCCTTCCTAATAACGCTTCGCAATGCCGAGTATCAGTGGCGTAGCTAGGCCTTGTGCCGCCTGTGGCGGTCACTGCATTTGCCGCCCGCAGCATCTGCATGTAACAGTGGGTGGGAGATCACCGGCCCCAAAACCCATGCAGCCCAGGGCGTACCACCCCCCCCCCCCCCGGTCACTCCCTTTGCTACACCACTTTTCTAGCAACGGGACACTCTTGGGAGTAGCCGCGCGCTCTATAAGTACCCAGTAATATTAACATTAACTGTGAGATATTTTTCTTCTCTTTCAGGACTTAAGCGGTGTCCTTTTAGTATGGGGTTTTGAAGCAAGCACTGTTTTTTTAATTCCAGTTTCTGCTCTCTCTGTCTTTTAAACTCTGCTGTGACCTCTTTATTGCTTGTTGTTGGAGTTTCTAGGACTGTGGTTGAGGGTGTGTAGATCCTAACTAAGGGACTAGTTATGATCTTGGCGGATAGGATACTCCATCACAAACGTGACCGATATCTTGTGCGCCATATTACAAGTTCCATATAATGGAACTTGTAATATGGCGGACGGGATATCCATCATGTTTGTGACGGAGTATCCCATCCGCTAAGATCATAATCAGGGCCAGAGCCTCGATTATGGGTTCAATATGGGTTACTGTAACAGAGGCCCTCTCGATAGTCCACTGAAGGCATCTGGTCCCAAAGAGCGAGGATCTCATTGAAGTCATGCCACTGAGGTTTATGAAGTTACCGTACTGGTGAGGGGGGGGGTAGTACATCCACCAAATTGAAGGGTACATCCAGACAAAATTGTCTTTGCCCCCAAGAGGAGCTTCCTTATTGCACTCCCTTAAGAGAAGAGTAAAACAGACAGGTGTCTCTCACTCCTCTCTAGGAAGTGTTAGTTCCATCTCGATCTGGAGAGTTATGAGTCAGATACCCCTCCCCCCCCCCCCCCAGCCTGAAAAGGTTCCATCGACAGGGCTTGTTTGTAGATGCATGGACCCTCACCCTGACCCCTGATGCCAGTGTCCACATATAGCCGTCAAAGTTTTATATTAATAGAGTATTTATTATGTACAATCAGCACACAAACGCATATCTGAGTGATGGGAATTATTATAGTAATATCAGCAGCCATAACAAAAAATAAGATGAACATCAGAAAACCCAACGCATTTTAGATCCCACGTTCCTGCTCTCTGTCAGAATTAGCCTCCGGTCTATATGACGCCCCCATTATTATCAGCGCCTTGTTATGGTGTCGGCTGATTAGTATCTCCACATACTACTTTATGCCAAGCCACGCACTGTCGCTGCAAACCTTAGAAAGCTTCCGGGCCCTACATCATGTTTACGAAGCAACCAGCCTGTGTCCTCCCTGCCCTCTCCGGAGAGAATCATCGGGGAGAAAGGTATAGAGAGACCTAAGAATTTGGGAGGGATGGACATGATGACTTGTTGCTCGGTGGAAATGCAGGAGAGACGTTATTTTAAATCCATCACAGGCCACAAGCACAATTCTTTAATTCTTCTGTTAGCTTTAACAATGCCTAAAATGACCTTCATGGCATAAATTTTAAAATCTCTCCTTTTCTCATTTTGGAGGTATCACCTTTACTTTCTTTAACAAAATACATTTTCTGTTATTAACTTTAGATTTAACTTCCAAAAATGTTTTCATTTCTCTTCTATATCATTCTTAACTGCTCAACCTTTGGTCAAAAACTTGACATTCCATGTTAATTACCACAGCTGATGATGTATTAATTTCTATCGATAGCCCCTTCTCCCTTTCAGTCTACTAAGGTGACAGCCAGGGACACAGTGTACCCTATAGCTATAATCCACTAACCTCATGGACAGCCTGGCGTAAGTCCCAATGCTTTCCCTGATCCGGTTGCATTGAGAACCTTTGCCAGGGGGCTTGTGATCACGTGCCAATGCAAGTTCAGTTCCCCAAAGGAATTGGCACACATGATCTGGTGTAATACAGAAGCCATTGTCTGCAGCTCAGTCCCTGAATGATGTTCCTCATCTGGAGATGAGGAACAGGAAGTAACAACTCTTCCAACTTTACTCCCATCAGATTCTAGTTGTGTAAGGACAGCTCGAACACCGCTGAACTCGCCTCAGGGGTGACAGCGGCTTTGGCACTGGGGACCCATCGCTATACTTATCAAACTTTACACTGTTGAAATCATCGTGGCATCCCTTACTTCATCTGAATGCCAGTCTGTTCTTCATCAGGTGCCTCAGGGAGTAAGTTGTTTCAGTGACGTACTTCGAGCAGAGTTCAGGAAGCCAAGCAGTGATGACCTTACTGTGATTGGTACATCCTTGATTGCATCAATCAATCTTTTCTGTTTCTATTCCCTCACCACGTACTCCGTGACCCGGATAGGGCACATATTGTGTTGTATAATTGCATTTACCGTACTGATGCTGTAAACCAGTTATTACGGCGCATGGCAAGAGTAGAGTCACTGTGCCCAGGTATTGGACATCTGCCTCAACCTCAAGAACAAGCATTCTATACCCATAACAAGGTGTAGGAATACAGAACCTGGGAGTAGGACAATAGGACAAGAGCGTAGGGTAAGGTGTGAAAGAGGGGAACCCTACAAATGTCAAAGCGCTTCTTTTGCCTCTATTTAGGCCTATTTAGGATTCCTTTGCTCTTCCAACTTTCCCTCTGCTTGCAAAGAAAGGTCCACACCTTGGGGCGGACATTAGTCCATACAAAGGATATTAATCCCATTAATGCACGCTTCGTCATACGTTGAACCCTGCCAAGTCTACTCACGTGCAGCCGTCACACTCTCCAGAAAGCCTAGTCCTTGCCCGTCCTTCAGCCCCCATCGTAGAGCATGCCTGGGTGTCATTACGGAATATTTACTCGTGTGGTTCATTCACCGTGTGGTTCCCGGGCTGAGGGCAAACCCGTGTGGCCTCTTACCCCATCCACATCAAATGAGCGCCCCTTCTCCCACACTTACTGCCTGTTCTTCAGTTACCAAAATCTTTTAGCGTCACCCTGACTAACTGGACATTCGCTCAAACCCACTGACTGCACCCTCCCATCCCACAGTATCATGGGACCCCCTCTGTGGCTCTCAGCTCAGTCCCCAGATACAGCCTTCATAGGCTGTCTGAAGCAAGTGAGTCTCTGGGCAGAGTCAGGCCCCACCAAAGAAAGACACAACGGCAATCCAACGCAGGGACTGATTCATCAGGTGGGAACCCAGAGGATGAACCACAGCCCTACACAAGAACACTGAACTCATTGAGGGAAGATCTGCTGTTCATCCTCCCACCTCTGCCTCAAGCCTGCGCTTCCTTGTTCCTCATTCCTCCCTCCAGCACATCCCCAGGTGCCTCATCCTCCCACCTCTGCCTCAAGCCTGCGCTTCCTTGTTCCTCATTCCTCCCTCCAGCACATCCTCAGGTGCCTCATCCTCCCACCTCTGCCTCAAGCCTGCGCTTCCTTGTTCCTCATTCCTCCCTCCAGCACATCCTCAGGTGCCTCATCCTCCCAGCTCTGCCTCAAGCCTGCGCTTCCTTGTTCCTCATTCCTCCCTCCAGCACATCCTCAGGTGCCTCATCCTCCCACCTCTGCCTCAATCCTGCGCTTTCTTGTTCCTCATTCCTCCCTCCAGCACATCCTCAGGTGCCTCATCCTCCCACCTCTGCCTCAAGCCTGCGCTTCCTTGTTCCTCATTCCTCCCTCCAGCACATCCTCAGGTGCCTCATCCTCCCACCTCTGCCTCAATCCTGCGCTTTCTTGTTCCTCATTCCTCCCTCCAGCACATCCTCAGGTGCCTCATCCTCCCACCTCTGCCTCAAGCCTGCGCTTCCTTGTTCCTCATTCCTCCCTCCAGCACATCCTCAGGTGCCTCATCCTCCCACCTCTGCCTCAAGCCTGCGCTTCCTTGTTCCTCATTCCTCCCTCCAGCACATCCTCAGGTGCCTCATCCTCCCACCTCTGCCTCAATCCTGCGCTTCCTTGTTCCTCATTCCTCCCTCCAGCACATCCTCAGGTGCCTCATCCTCCCACCTCTGCCTCAAGCCTGCGCTTCCTTGTTCCTCATTCCTCCCTCCAGCACATCCTCAGGTGCCTCATCCTCCCACCTCTGCCTCAAGCCTGCGCTTCCTTGTTCCTCATTCCTCCCTCCAGCACATCCTCAGGTGCCTCATCCTCCCACCTCTGCCTCAAGCCTGCGCTTCCTTGTTCCTCATTCCTCCCTCCAGCACATCCTCAGGTGCCTCATCCTCCCACCTCTGCCTCAAGCCTGCGCTTCCTTGTTCCTCATTCCTCCCTCCAGCACATCCTCAGGTGCCTCATCCTCCCACCTCTGCCTCAAGCCTGCGCTTCCTTGTTCCTCATTCCTCCCTCCAGCACATCCTCAGGTGCCTCATCCTCCCACCTCTGCCTCAAGCCTGCGCTTCCTTGTTCCTCATTCCTCCCTCCAGCACATCCTCAGGTGCCTCATCCTCCCACCTCTGCCTCAAGCCTGCGCTTCCTTGTTCCTCATTCCTCCCTCCAGCACATCCTCAGGTGCCTCATCCTCCCACCTCTGCCTCAAGCCTGCGCTTCCTTGTTCCTCATTCCTCCCTCCAGCACATCCTCAGGTGCCTCATCCTCCCACCTCTGCCTCAAGCCTGCGCTTCCTTATTCCTCATTCCTCCCTCCAGCACATCCTCAGGTGCCTCACCCTCCCACCTCTGCCTCAAGCCTGCGCTTCCTTGTTCCTCATTCCTCCCTCCAGCACATCCTCAGGTGCCTCATCCTCCCACCTCTGCCTCAAGCCTGCGCTTCCTTGTTCCTCATTCCTCCCTCCAGCACATCCTCAGGTGCCTCATCCTCCCACCTCTGCCTCAATCCTGCGCTTTCTTGTTCCTCATTCCTCCCTCCAGCACATCCTCAGGTGCCTCATCCTCCCACCTCTGCCTCAAGCCTGCGCTTCCTTGTTCCTCATTCCTCCCTCCAGCACATCCTCAGGTGCCTCATCCTCCCACCTCTGCCTCAAGCCTGCGCTTCCTTGTTCCTCATTCCTCCCTCCAGCACATCCTCAGGTGCCTCATCCTCCCACCTCTGCCTCAAGCCTGCGCTTCCTTGTTCCTCATTCCTCCCTCCAGCACATCCTCAGGTGCCTCACCCTCCCACCTCTGCCTCAAGCCTGCGCTTCCTTGTTCCTCATTCCTCCCTCCAGCACATCCTCAGGTGCCTCACCCTCCCACCTCTGCCTCAAGCCTGCGCTTCCTTGTTCCTCATTCCTCCCTCCAGCACATCCTCAGGTGCCTCACCCTCCCACCTCTGCCTCAAGCCTGCGCTTCCTTGTTCCTCATTCCTCCCTCCAGCACATCCTCAGGTGCCTCATCCTCCCACCTCTGCCTCAATCCTGCGCTTCCTTGTTCCTCATTCCTCCCTCCAGCACATCCTCAGGTGCCTCATCCTCCCACCTCTGCCTCAAGCCTGCGCTTCCTTGTTCCTCATTCCTCCCTCCAGCACATCCTCAGGTGCCTCATCCTCCCACCTCTGCCTCAAGCCTGCGCTTCCTTGTTCCTCATTCCTCCCTCCAGCACATCCTCAGGTGCCTCACCCTCCCACCTCTGCCTCAAGCCTGCGCTTCCTTGTTCCTCATTCCTCCCTCCAGCACATCCTCAGGTGCCTCATCCTCCCACCTCTGCCTCAATCCTGCGCTTCCTTGTTCCTCATTCCTCCCTCCAGCACATCCTCAGGTGCCTCATCCTCCCACCTCTGCCTCAAGCCTGCGCTTCCTTGTTCCTCATTCCTCCCTCCAGCACATCCTCAGGTGCCTCATCCTCCCACCTCTGCCTCAAGCCTGCGCTTCCTTGTTCCTCATTCCTCCCTCCAGCACATCCTCAGGTGCCTCATCCTCCCACCTCTGCCTCAAGCCTGCGCTTCCTTGTTCCTCATTCCTCCCTCCAGCACATCCTCAGGTGCCTCACCCTCCCACCTCTGCCTCAAGCCTGCGCTTCCTTGTTCCTCATTCCTCCCTCCAGCACATCCTCAGGTGCCTCATCCTCCCACCTCTGCCTCAATCCTGCGCTTCCTTGTTCCTCATTCCTCCCTCCAGCACATCCTCAGGTGCCTCATCCTCCCACCTCTGCCTCAAGCCTGCGCTTCCTTGTTCCTCATTCCTCCCTCCAGCACATCCTCAGGTGCCTCATCCTCCCACCTCTGCCTCAAGCCTGCGCTTCCTTGTTCCTCATTCCTCCCTCCAGCACATCCTCAGGTGCCTCATCCTCCCACCTCTGCCTCAAGCCTGCGCTTCCTTGTTCCTCATTCCTCCCTCCAGCACATCCTCAGGTGCCTCACCCTCCCAGCTGTGAGCGATGGAAAATGTTGTTGAAACTCCTGTTGCTTCACCGTTTGCACAACATTATTAATGGACACCGCGTTGTCTTACGCACACACCTGCAGTGACCTGCTTTGCAGAAAGGATCCTGGCAAACAGATCACGCAGGATCACACAGGACCACACTGGTCTGTTTCTGATTCCTCCAAATGTTTTCTTTCACCCCTTCCCCTGAATCTCAGTTCCCAACTTGCTTTATCTCCTGCCTTTCAGCTGTAATCTTCAACATTTGCATTTCATGCTTTGCTGTCTGCATTAAAAGCCGCATGTTACAAATGTTTCGTCTCTAGCAATGTTTCTGCAAGGTTTCCACTGAGACCCATTCCTGCCAACCAGTAGGAACAGCCCTAGAATCTGCAGTTCATAGGAGCTCTGGCATCACATTACCTGAACAACAACCAGCTGCAGTTCAGAATGGATGGGGCAGCAAAACTAAAGAAATTATAAACATGTGCACCGAGTACAGGCAAGGGTCCTTGTTGCATCAACCTTTGGGGGTGAGTTGCTGTGGTCTCTGATTAGATGGAGTACAGATAAGGGCCCTTGGTGCATCAACCTTTGGAGGGTGAGCTGTCGCAGTCTCTGATAGGACACAGTACAGACACGGGTCCTTGCTGCAGCAAGCGTTGGGGGCAAGTTGCCGCAGTCTCTGATGGGACACAGTACAGGCAAGGGTCCTTGTTGCATCAACCTTTGGGGGTGAGTTGCTGTGGTCTCTGATGGGACACAGTACAGACACGGGTCTTTGCTGCATCAACCTTTGGGGGGTGAGCTGCCGCGGTCTCTGATGGGACGGAGTACAGATAAGGGCCCTTGGTACATCAACCTTTGGAGGGTGAGCTGTCGCAGTCTCTGATTAGACCAAGTACAGGCAAGGGTCCTTGTTGCATCAACCTTTGGGGATGAGTTGCTGTGGTCTCTGATTGGACGCAGGACAATTAAGGGTCCTTGTTGCATCAACATTTGGGGGTCAGCTGCCGCAGTCTCTGATGGGAGACAGTACAGACACGGGTCCTTGCTGCAGCAACCTTTGGGGGTGAGTTGCTGTGGTCTCTGATTAGACAGAGTACAGGCAAGGGTCCTTGTTTCATCAACCTTTGGGGGTGTTCTGCCAGAGTCTCTGATTAGACCAAGTACAGACAAGGGTCCTTGTTGCATCAAACTTTGTGGGTGAGCTGCTGTGGTCTTGGATGGGACGGAGTACAAACAGTGGTCCTTGTTGCATCAGTCTTTGGGGGTGAGCTGTCGTGGTCTCGGATGGGACGGAGTGCAGACAAGAGCCGTGGATGCATCAGCCTTTGGGGGAGGCTGCCGTGGTCTCTGATGGGACGGAGTACAGACAAGGGTCATATGTTGCATCAAACTTTGGGGTGTGCTGCAGCGGTCTCTGATGGGACGGAAAAGTCATCTTCATGGTAAAGACGTGTTCCCCTGACTTGCATGCCGAACTATACTCTTCTCTGGATCCCTAATGCTGATTATTTTGTCATAGGCAAACACAGATCATGTGTGTGCAATGACATAGACCGGTCTCACAAACTGTGGTTTTGTTGAACTGGGAGGGGTGCCCATAGCGGTACCCTCACATTGGTGGAAGGCTACCGCCTTCAGCAAGAGTTAAGCAGTGTGATGGTGGCAGCATACCGTGTAATGATCAGTAGTAGTGAACAGAATCTTTTCACTCTGTGTGACTTAAGTGAGGCCTACAGGTTCATTCACCTTTTTAAAAGATCTGCTGCTGAGTGTTTAACTCACACTTGGCCTACATCAGGTTAAAGTAGAGTGCTGCGTAGCGCAGGAATAGTGACTCTGCACTGGATGTATGTGTGACTGGGAAGGGCACGGTAAAGGGATAGAGCAGTACTGCGTAGTACATGTGAGATTAGGGCATGGGCTGTGTATGTATACGTGAGAAGAATACATAACATGAAAGATGTAGTGCTGTGCAGTGAAGTGCATGCATAATAAAAGCATGTTCTAGGTGTATGTGTGCTTGTGAAGAGTACAATACATGAAGGGTAAAGTGTTGTGCAGTGCGCACATGGTGAGTGTGTGTGCTGGCAGTGTCTGCGTTTGCAAATACCACTCCCTGGTACAATACAGAAACGCTCCAGAACTGAGCATTGCACTTAGAGTGAATGTTTGTGTTGAATGTTCGTGGGTCTGTAGTGGCACAATGCATGGAGGTAACAGTACTGGGGAGAGAAGTGTGCTGTCAATGTGCACTGAGTGTGAGTGTTCCTGCAATGGTACATTACATGGAGGCCTGCATGGTGAAGACATGAGGCGTAGAGGAATCCCCCCAGACAGATTTGTGTATTGCTGCTTTCCTGTGAGCTGGGTGGGACACACACTGGAGGCAGGGAGGAAGACTTCCCCTGCTCCAGCGCGAAAAGGGGGGGGGGGGGGCAAATTTACATTTCCTCCCTGCGTTACAGCTAACTCATTCACTCACGCATTTATTGGTGGGGCCCATAACACCAACACTCAGACGTTTCTCTCACGAGTCTGCACACAGGAGGAACGATGCACTGGACATGTGGGGGGGTACCTTATTACCTATAGGGAAGAAAAATTATATTACAGAATATACATATTTACATCAACACCAATAGGATCCTAACCTTAACATCAAGGCACTCCATCACTTGGTCGATGGACCAATTAGTTGTACTGGTTGATGGTGATTTAGAACGAGCTAAAACACATGAAAGCTTCAGAATCCTCTAATAACCTACTGGAAGAACCACAAACTCATTATTTCTGTTAATCATTAATTTGTTTATCTAAATTTTGTTTGCAATCATATAATTAGCATTTCGGTCAATCAAAGTTGAATTTCAGTCAATTAACAGAGATTGCATGACATTTATATTTACCTATTCTTGCTAGCTGGGTTCTTTTCTAATTCAATTGGCTCTGCATAACCCAACTTCTTTGCTCAATCGTCCCAATTATAGCAGGCCAGAACTCAAAAGGTCCAGGAAAGTTCTTTGCTCAGCACGGCACAGTCCCAAAGATCTCCAAAGGACCAGGTAATCGTGCAAGCATGTCGGTATGTAGCTCGTCTGTTGTCGCCTGTGGAGGTGGCAGGAAATGTAATAATATAGATAACCCCTCCCTATTCTACTAACATTTTTATAATAAAATTCTGGGTAACATGAAACATTTCTTGGGCTATGAGGAAATTCGATTGGTCCATTTGGCGAAATTTGTAATATCGTCCAGTTTTCCCACTGACTTGGGTTCCCAGAAAAGTTGCTGGGTCACTTCCTCGGTCTTTGTCATACTCATGAAACATTGTTGATTCCTGGTTGTGTGTGACTATTGTTTCCTCGGGACCATCTTCACTGACTGAAGTTTGGCAGTCCTCCATGTTCCTATCCTTGACCAGGAACACTGTGCTCTGAATTGAGGATGCCTGGAGATCTTTGGAGCCATCCGAGTCTGCGCAGAAGACATCGCGCTCACGAGACGGTGGCCACTTCCATTTTGAATGTCATGGCTTGGTATGCCCGAATGCCAACTTAAGCAAAACAAACACAAAGAATAATTAATATGCGGAAATGGAGATTCTAATGTTAAACCAACACTAATCCCTTTATGCATTAGTATTTTCCTAGCTTATAGCGACATTTTAAGTAATAATACTCACCATTTGGCATCAACAGGAACGCAAACGTCACCAAAGCAATATAAATCATGCAATATTCTATCACCACACATACTATTGTTAATAGGCGTACCACAATTAGTTAATAGAGTTATTCTGCCATGCAAATAGCAATGAGTCCCGCGTGTGATTCGTGTTTACCAAAAATGCAAGTTGTTGGTTAGTATAGCAAAGCACACAGTTAATTCAAATTAAAATATAAATCGATTACGTAATTAGTATTTTCATGCAAAATAGAGAAGGTATACAAAATTTTGCGTTATCTACTCCATCAGTACATTACATGGAGGCCTGCATGGTGAAGACATGGGGCGTACAGGAATCCCCCCAGACAGATTTGTGTATTTCTGCATTCCTGTGAGCTGGGTGGGACACACACTGGAGGAAGGGAGGAAGACTTCCCCGCTACACTCCAAGGCTGCTCTTTGATTCAGTGATAGATCACAAAGAAGTGGCCTGGACTGGAAGGGAAATGGGGCTTATAAGGAAATGATAGAGTGTAGTGATGGGAGTCCAGGATTAAACTTTTGATGCGCATATCAGTGTGACTGACATCCAGGTGTGAACTCTAGTCACTCCCATGGCCTGTGTTCTGGGACACTGAGCTTCAGAGTCTTTCCTGCTCTGGCAGACAGCCTTTGAAGAGCAAAGAAGAAAAAGAAAAGTGTACACTTCAAAGGAAGGAGAACCCCAACATAAAACTACAACGACTCAAACCCTGAATCACATTTAGTGGCCTATAAGAAGGGGAGGTTGAGACCCAAACTTTGGCATCTGCCAAGCAGCCTGACGGGCTGAGTGAGAAGGGGAAGCTCTGCAAGACTTCTGCCTGAGACCAGGACAGGAGGCCAAGTTCTGATAGTCTCCCTGCTGGGTAAGGGGGCATCACTCAGGGTAACCTAGATCACATGCCCTGAAGCCTGGACTTATCTCACTTTCGCCAATTACTGGGAAAAGCTGGCAGCGCCGCTCGAGAGAGAAAGCCTGTGCCTACCTGGTGCTGCTGCATCTAATGTGAGCAGCCCGACTTCTCCGAGCAGGAACAGGACTTGTGAGTGCCCATGGAGAGGGCACAAGCTGCACCACTGAACGCCTCCATACTGCAGGTTCGACCTGAACTGGGCCTGTGGAGCTCCAGGGGACTCGCTGCCGTTGGTGCTGCGGCATCATACACACTTTCGACTAATTCCTAAAGGGTCACAGGGGAACTCTAGAGTACAGCCTACTAATGAGCATTGCCTGGAATGGCCACCAGTGATTGGGAAATACCCCCAACCACATTACAAGGAAGAGAGTGGGACAGGGATTTTGCCCGACAACTACTAGAGCCCGACCTCAAGGGAACTGTGTTATTGCATATAAATGTTGCTATTCCTTTGAATGTGCAGAGTTAGAAATAAAATACTTCCTTTTCTTATAAAAGTATTTGACTGGACATTGATTTATTGCTAGAACAGTGTGCTTGCGGTTATGAATTATGTTCACTCACCTCTATCTACACTTTCCCACCAAAAGACTGTTTGAGTGCTCGTCCGCAGTTACCACTAAGAGTCAAGTGCAGAAAGGGTACTTGTCCCAGTTGCTTACGGCCCACAGTAGATCAGATTCAGGATATCAGGAGTAAAATGCCTCAAACATAACGGTTGGACCCAGTAGCCCCTGAGTGCCGCGTGGCCCTCTGAAAGGGGTTCTGACAATCTCTATTTCCCTACATGCACCCCTCTCCCCCAGAGTAATCAAGACCCGGACCTGCTCCATCAGGTCGTCTCCCAGGCTGTCCATGGTTCCCCAGGTATCACCTGCCAATAAATCCAAATCGGAAGGTCACCATCTTGGATCAGGCTGTTGCTCGGGTTCGGATTTTCTTAAAAAACGGAAGACAAGAGGTGGTTGCCAAAACAGGAACAGTTTGTTTATTTAACCAGTTCAACCGGGAGAACAATTACAGGCACAAGATCTGAGGACTGTCTCCATTTACATTGTGTTTGAGTTCTCTTTATATACAATATTACAACAGCAATAAAAGTTTTCTTGCATATCATATATGGTGAGGAATGTTGGTAGCTGCCTTTAGGGTCATAAATTAACAGTCAATGGTTAGTACAGGTGGGTATCGACTCACGTGAACACAGTATGACCAGTGGATACCGTATCCGGATGTCCGGCGTGGGGATCGTATGATCACTACATGTGCTAGGACCTGACTTGCTATGTGTCCCTAACTCATGTGGCATCTGACTTTATGGTGTTTTAGGAGTGTACGTATCCCCTCTGGCCATGTGTACTTTATTGGAACAATCTCCTCTGGGTATTATATTGTCGCTGCATCTATCTGTGGAATTGACCATAAGTTTCCTGCCCAAGTGTTTGCATGCCAGCTATCCACCCTCCCTCCTGTGACCCATCAATCAGTAATTTCGGGCCTAGGTTGCAGGGCCGGCTTGACAACGTACTTGTGTGCTGAGGTAGATGTCGAGTTCAGATTCGGTGAGTCTATTAATAATGACAATAGTTCATTTTTGTCGACAAATGCATCGATATCCATATTAACAGTGCATTCTTTAGATACACCTGTAAAAATATTTCACAGTTGTTACAATTCCGCCCTTGATCCGGCGCTCCTCAGGATCCGAGGGATGCAATAGGGTATCCACCTCTTGATGTCTCCAACTCCAGCAATTACTGCACGGAGGATTAGAGCGATCAAGTGAGGGAAGGGGAGGAAGGGAACAGCGGGGATTAGAACCTGAAAGAAAAAGAACAGCACATAAAAAACAAGACATGCAACACCACTCTCGTGAATCCTCACCAGGTCAATAACTCCCTTAGGCTTGGTGCTCTATAATCAATCTCCTCTTCTCTCTGACGACTGTTGGTATTTCATCATACCAGCACGTGCTACAAAACATAACACAGGTATTAGCGCTCTAGCCACACACACCAAAAGGAAGAGAAGGCCGTCTTTGAATCCCTGCTCACCACAGATGAAGGAGAATCAGCTTTAACCCATCCTGGAGGCTGTAGAACTTCAACAGGTAAGGTTTGGGGGGGTCCTCTCTATATCTGGAGTACTCTGGTAAAGCCCAAGAGTCAGCGCCTCACAGGTGAATCCTTTCTGCTGTCCTGAGAAGAAGAAAATAAGAAATGATACTTCCAAACAACAAAGAAGTTCTCCACTAGACAGTTACAACACTGCAGTAGAGTCGAGGGAGGGATTCTTCTTGTCTATAGGAAATGGCTCTTAACCCAGAGCAAAACATGTTTAACCTTAATGCACTGTTTATTGGCGCTATAGTACGTGCCAGTAGGAAAGTCTAGCACAAGCGGCACAGCACCTGCTCCTGCTTCGGAGCCCTGTACCGGCCAAAGGAAGCCCTAGAACCGGATAAGTGCACTAAAGGCCCCCGCGGGGCTCTGCACACGTCACGGGGCCCTTACTGCTCGAAAGGCCCCAAGGAAAGCGCCGGCTGGATATCACCCGGGCGGAACCAACCCTCCGGACAGCCTCGGATCTCAGCCGTGACCAGGACGACGGTGCTGGCGCTCCCCGCGCCCTCCGGGTCGACGAAGGGAGCGAGCTCGGTGCCGGGGAGGGAGCCGCTGGACCATGCCCTTCCCTTCAGGGCGAGACGCGTCCCGGGGGAGGCCAGGAAGGCTCCTTGCTGGAATGGCGAACCCATCTTCAACAGCCTCGAGTACTCACCAGTAAGGGACCTGTCACGGTCTCTTGGGGCCATTTAGGTCGTTGCTAGTTCTTGCGGTCGCAATTCCCGAGCGCTAGATCTTATTCTTTATTTACTTTTCCCTTCTGCTGGGCAGCGGATACTAAGCTACCGGTTGTCTCTCTTGGTTATTTTAAGGTAGCCATTACAAAAAATGGGGTTACCCCAAAAGTCAGGGACCTGGGAATCAGATCAATACAAAAAACAATGGTCCTAACTCAATTGTTACCACAACAGCAGTATGTCATCCCGTTAAATCTTTACCAAATTAAGAGCTGAATTGCATTTAGAATAGCTCAAGAAATTCAATTTGACATTCCAACATGAAGCGATGCAACATCCATATTTGATTCATCAATATTTATTTGCAAAAGATTTTTCTTTTATAGATTATATAATGTTCGGCGCATGGTTGCTCCAGAGGGAACGTGCATGAAATAAAGGTGCTGAGAAGTGAATGTGTAGAGACAGAAAATTTAAAGAACAATAGAACAGATATTAAAATCATTGACAAGATACACGGTTATAATTCACCGTACAAGGTGTCCTGGTCACGTATCAACAATCAGTTTCAATTTTCATGTACAGAATTTAATTCATATTGTAGCACGTTTGGGAAATGGCGTGTACCAGGCTTAGCAACAAGGAGGTGTCGACGTTTCGACCCGTCTTGGGGTACAGAGGTATTTTGAGGCCTTGACCATGCGGGTCTTCTTCAGGACAACAGGGGGGAGTAAGGGGCAACCTGACGTGGTCCTCAACTTGACTTTAATGTCTAGAAAAAAGGGAAATGGATGATAAGGATGTTGCATAAATAATGCAATTAAACACCAGCCAGAGCGGGTGTAGGCTTACCTAATGTGAGTCCAGGAGTTACTCTACCATAGATCACTAGTACCGGTAATTCAATCACCATGTAAGTAGTCCTGTCTGGTATGTTTCACAGGCAGTCAAACTGAAAGTAAGCAGAAGTAAAACAGTATAAGGACCGGATCGGCGATTTACTCGCTCTACCACGATGACGGGGGCATGAACCTAATAAGTAACAACAGTACCTGCAATGTGGAATCAATCCTTTCTGCAGTGTATCTGGCCTTCTATTTAAAGGAGGAAAACGGAATTCAATTGGGCATCTCGTTTCCAGACGCTGGCCGAGCTGTAGGGGAACAGAGTAAGGAGTATGAGTGCGTGATTGCCAGCGGTTCATACTGAATCCCTAAGGATGGTCCTCGCCTCACTCGTACCTGAGTCTGTATGGGTTCGTGCTTCCCGTGGCGTCCCAACCGAGAGAGGCGGGAGCGCGTTCGCTCTAAGTATATAAGATCCACCGGGCAACCGTTCACGTCGTGACGGTGCGTCGGTGACTGTCAGGGTGGAAAGACTCACCGGAGCCGTACAATTGTAGTTCAGTCAGGGCGTGCGGAATCAATCTGTGGTCATTCGGGGCCGTGTGAGTGAGACTCAATGTGTAACTACTAGACAATTGTGTAGTCTAGGATACCAGGAATTACGTGAACAAAGTACGCCTTTTGCGAGTAGTGACTTAAAAACAGGGGTTATTATCTACAGGGGGGCGAGGTTCAGTGAACAAGTTCCAAACTGCCATGGTGCATAGAAGAGTACAATCTCGTGGTTCATGGAAACCAACGTGGATACATAATCTCACAACAATTCTTGTTTTGTCATTACCGTAAATGATTACAACAGAAATATATCATCATAACGAACAGTACAATCTCGCGGTTCTTGGAGACCAAAGTGAATACATCATCTCATAACAATTCTTATTTTTAAGTCAATACAATGAATGATACATAACGGACAGTAAAACAAATAGTCACACGTACATATACTTGTCGAACATACACACAGCTGTCAATATATAGGCCAAGTTATCCAGTGTTGACCAAATGTAAACATGAGCCATATACCTGAGGCGAGAAAATATTAACAGACCACATTAGCCATTACTCATAATGGAGATCTGTCTATTAATCTCCTCCAATTCGTTCAATCCTCTGTGGATTGTATCCAAGGAATGTATCCATCTGCATTCCCTTCTGTTAAGTATCATGCTAAAGTCCCCTCCCCTGGGATTGGGCTTGATCTTTTCAATAACCCACCATTTCAAACTGTCTGCAGTGTGGCCAAAATTCGTGAAATGGTCAACCAAGGGCGCTCCCACTGTTTTGCAGCGTATGCGGCTACAATGTTGAAGGATGCGACATTTGACTTTTTTAGTCGTCTGACCTACATACATGAAGTCACATGGGCAAACAATTGCGTATATGACCCCTGAGGAGTTACAATTACTGAAACCCTTCAATGTATGTACCTGTTCGTTGTGTGTGAATTCACTGATTTCTTTGGTCAAAGAGCAGGCTTTACAGGATCCACATTTGTGGTGTCCTGCAACCGACGGAATACCCCATAAAGTGGTCTGACCAGTATTCCGGGACATGGGTAGTAAAGATTTTACCAAGTGATCTCGCACATTTTTACCTTTCTTAAATGCATGCAAGGGAGTTGGTATGTTGCCCAGTTCGTCCAACACTAAGTGCCAATGGTTATTTTAAAGCAATTTGGGAATCTTAAAAGTACCGAGCCCATGTTTAGAAGCCTTGATCATTGACAAGTGATCTGTCACTGTGTCTGGGGGCCATTAACACATGTGTTTGTACCTTCAGCCGCAAATCACCAGCACGTTAGATCTTATTTAATTCATTTTCTCTCACATGTATTTTCAGACACCACTAAAGGTCCCATTTTGCATTTGGAGCCTCCGGCCCACTCTACTTACCCCGTTTCCCCTGGTGGTTGGGGGGTAATTTAGCCTTTCGCACTAGTTGACCTTTAATTCAATTCATTTTGTCTCACCTGTTTAGCTAATAGTGGTCCCTTTATCGTAGGTGTCCCACTCCTTGTCCTGATGAAGACCCTAATGTAAGGACCACCAGTATCTACATTTACCCCCCAGGGTCGAAACGTCGACAGCCACTTACCCTCTTCACCATCCTGGACAACAGTATTAAGATTCCTATGTGCCCATGTGATATGGTGCTCTACACGGCTTGGCCATGTTATAGGCCGGGTTGGCGCTCTCGAATGGATTTTGATGTTTATATTGCTCACTGCCCTCCCTCCTTTTTCCACTTACCTTCAACTTAGCACAGTTTTCCACTTACCTTCACCTTAGCACAGTTTTCCACTTACCTTCACCTTAGCCCAGTTTTCCACTTACCTTCAACTTAGCACAGTTTTCCACTTACCTTCACCTTAGCACAGTTTTCCACTTACCTTCAACTTAGCCCACTTTTCCACTTACCTTCAACTTAGCACAGTTTTCCACTTACCTTCAACTTAGCACAGTTTTCCACTTACCTTCACCTTAGCACAGTTTTACACTTACCTTCACCTTAGCACAGTTTTACACTTACCTTCAACTTAGCACAGTTTTACACTTACCTCACCCTTCCTCCCGGGCACCTTCTTGAAAACACATGTTTGCATTTGTGAAAACTTGTCTTCGTGAAATTTTCTGACTAGGCAAGAGATATCCGTGTCCGGTGTAAATAAATGTGTTTATTCTTTCCTTTGTAGACTGTGAGTGTTTTTTTACCGGTGTATCTAAAGAATGCATGTTTATCAGTCTGTCCACTAAGGCCAATTGTCACATGTACTGCATTCTGCCCTGGTCCTAGTGATTGAGCTGGGTTAACCCCTTGTATTGTAAATCCACATTAACAAGGCATTTTATATGGTTAGGCTTCGCCCTTAACTGACTCCACAAAGAAGTTCGACATTCCCTGTGCCATGCAGCTTTCCAGAGACTGCTGCCACCTGCACTCAGTGCTGTCCACTTCCTGTCTGAGACCCTTCCGGGGCCCGTTACTGCAGCGCCGCCCATCAGAAGGCTCCGCTGTCACCATAGTGCAGCGTATAAAAACTTGCTGATCAGAAATGTCCAGAAGTAGTTTTCCCTTTCCTCTTCCAAACTTGCATGACCTATAGAAAGTTCAGATCTTTTGCTTAGGTCTGTGCAAGACATGATGGAGGGTAACATTCTGCAAAGAGAAAATGAGTGGAGAAGATGCTGGTCCAAAGAAACTAAATCAATCAAGATAGCTGCAACCATCATAAGGCCACCTGGTCTTCATCATTCTTCTTCTCACTTCTCCTACATTGGGTGAACCAGTAAATAGCTCTGTGTGAGCGGGTTCACCTAAGTTCAAACATTAGAAGAAACACGACCCCCTGGCCAGTGGTGAGCAGCAGTTCTGTACAATGGCTGCATGGTCTGGGTCCTGGCTCGCTGCACATTCCTCAGTGGTGCATGTTGGAACAATGTCCCCTGTACTATGTAGTTATCAGGGGCAGAGGACTCTAGTTATTGGAGTATGAGTCTCCCCACTCCTGATGACAGTGAATGAACGAGAGGTAACTGTGCCTCAACACCTCAAGAACTATGGGGCGCACCAGACTAAACTCGACCTTCACTGTGACCTCTGGAACTAGAAGCGCTTTCATCTCCAACACAAAAAACCAAAGCGCTGGATCCTAGCTGAACACAGCTCACATCCAGTCTCCATATCACAACAGCCACGAGGACTATCCATGACCACCTTATTATGTTGGCAGGGCACTCCCGCTCTTTTCAGAGGAGTCTCCACTCTAAACTCTCAAGAGAGGAAGTCACGCCTAGGCTCTGTCTTAGAGACTAGAATGGCTGGGAGACCAGAGAGGCATTCAGAAGCTCCAGTGGCACAGAGAGGAAGTCACGCCTCAGCTAGATCTCTGAACCTAGAATTGGCTGGGGCACTAGAGAGACATTCAGAAGTTCCAGTGGCTATTGAGAGAAAGTCACGCTTCGGCTCGGTCTCTGGGCCTAGAATTGACTTGGGCACCAGAGAGACATTCAAAAGCTTCAGTGGCTATAGTGAGGAAGTCACACCTCAGCTAGACCAATGAGCCTAGAATAGGCTGGGGCACCTGGGAGACATTCAGGACCCTCAGTGGTAATAGAGAGGAAGTCACGCCTCAGCTTGTTCTATGAGCCTAGAATAGACTGGGGCACTAGAGAGACATTCAGAAGCTCCAGTGGTTTTAGAGAGGAAGACACACCTCGGCTAGATCTCTGAAAGTAGAATAGGATGGGGCACAAGAGAGACATTCAGAAGCTCCAGTGGTTATAGAGAGGAAGACACACCTCGGCTAGATCTCTGAAAGTAGAATAGGATGGGGCACAAGAGAGCCTTTCAGAAGCTTCAGTGGCAATAGAGAGGAAGTCACGCCTCGGCTAGATTTCTGACCCTAGAATAGGCTGTGGCATCAGAAAGACATTTAGAAGCTGCAGTGCTTATAAAATCAAGTATACACGGGTGGAGGTCTGAATGCATACAGAAACTGGTACCCTGCATATCATCTACTCTACCTTGACTTCTGGAGATGCCAACGTGATCTTTAATGCCAGCTGTAACTTAAAATGGTTTGGTGAGACTATAAAACATCAGGGGTCAACTCTTTAGAGAGGTGATCTTTTTGTAAGAAGACCTGGGTTTCTAAACCAATATATGCTGTATCCTTGCATCCAAAAAGCCCACTTCTGGGTTCCATGGACCCAACTCAGTTAGTCCTCACCTGGACTCAGTTGCTCAACTTATTTGTGCAAAGGACGTAAGAGTTGTGAAGCAAAAAGCAAAGTATAAAGCGGGCACTGTATAACAAAAACTGTAAATATCACAAGAATGCAAGGCAATGGTCATGTCTCATATACAATCCATTTCCTGAGATGTAAAAATGATCCCATTTGCTGGTGCAAGAGCCATGTTTCAAAGTCCACCAGATACTTTGTTGCGCTTCCTTCGCGTCGTTGGGTGACATGTAGGAAGGGTCTCTGTCTCACTTCCAGGGCATGTGGCGATGGTGTTGGGCCCTCATTAACCATCTCCAGTGTTCATGGTAGGAGAGACCAAAGCAATGTGTTGGGAGCCAAGGGGGGACTCTCATGGGCCCATCCTCACCCCAGTATGCCAGGGGGCCCCATCATCTTACTGACACCACTGTGAGGATACAAGCCGACACGTCTGGCGAGGGATGCTGCTGGGAATAACACCTACACCGAGAGTATCCTGGATACCATGGACACTGAAGAAGACCAAGGAAAACTCTCTTTCTTTTATCTTCTGAAAGATAGCTCCATTGGTACAGAATGCAGAAGTTTAAGTTTGGATTTTTCCCCTTTTGGGGGCCTTGAGGATTCCTGGATTCCAGTGATTAAGCTGCTTTCACATTTTGGGGGTGGTACCACCTTTGGTGGGTACAAGTTCCTAAATCTTCTGGTGCAAATGTGAGGATCACGAAAACAACTGAGAAATAGTCACTGCCAGGCATAATGCTCATGTATACCAGTAGGTGGTACTAGATGTAGTAGTGATTTCAGTAGTGTAATGCATAGTGATAGCCAATCAAAGGCAAGACAGCAGTGACTGAGAGATGGAATCTGCAATAGTGGGAATGCACCAGAAGTGGGGGTTGGTTGAGTCAAGGTGTTGCCCTTAAAGACTGGTCAACAGCAGGTGGCGTATTCAGTAGGTTCATTGTAGGGCGGTGGCTAACAATCAGGGTGGTGGGGGGTAGAAAATGTCAACCTTCCTCTCTGGTCCTAAAGCATATGTGCTAGAGAGAGAATCCATTGGATTTACGGCTTATGAGGTCTAAAGGGGTTACCTAAGATTGGGTAAATTGGTTGCGAGATTCCTACAGCCAGAGTCCTGGCTAATGCCACATTTGTGATCTCAAACTTTGTCCAGAAGCACTAGTATGGACCCCGCAGACTCTCCAGGAGGACAAGTGGCCAGTGAAAGGTTCTGCAGCACCAACTCAAGCGTTCAATATCATTCCTGCATGAAGAGTCAGAACCTAAACTGAGCTCCTACCAGTAAAGCAAAGACCCCGAGATACAATTGTTGATGTTCTTAAGAAGGGTGAAGTTCAATAAGTCAATTGCTGGATAAAATACAGGAAGCCACCAGTTTTTCCAAAACTGGATTTACAGGGTCAATAACCTGTGGAGATGGATGTGATGAGTGTGAAGCAGCTCCCAAGAGTTGTGCAAATTGTTCAACTTATACAAAGCTTCTGCACCATTTAATCACCTGGTGGATGATATAGTGCTGGAAGTCTGGATACTTGCATTGTGATTTATCTAGAAATAGTAAAGTCTTCTAAAACCTTGTGGAAACAACACCTTCATTTTAAGCAACTGTGAGGCTTTAGGGTATACAATAAATTGGAAAATGGACTCCATGTGAAAGAACCAAAACATGTCTTTGTTCTGCTCATGTGCCCCACAACTGACAAGTTCCAATTGGAAATACTTCAGCTGGAGCAGTTATTCCCTGGGCACCATCTGGAAATATTCCCCTTGGCATATTTCTATGTTATAAAGTTTAACCTTTTGGTGTTTATCTTGACAATGTGTTGTTGCCCATGAACTGGGCATGTGGTCTTTGGTGGCATTTTGGTGATGCTGAACACCTACTGGACATCACTACCAGTCTTTTAAAATCTGGTTTGGTGAAGAATCGCAGAGTGAAAGAATTAATGGAAGTGTCTTAGGTTTTTAAAGATTTATTCTTAAGGCTGTTTTTGACCAGGTCACTCAAATCTAGAAGCCAATATCTTAATCTGATCCAGTAATGGGATAAGTGTGGAATGGAAACTTGAACTCCTTGATGGATCAGACATGTATGTCTTCATCTGAAGAAATCGTGTTTTGGTTAAATATGTAGCTAGTAAAATATAATAAGCAGCAAATTATTTTACGGAAGGAAAACCAGATGTAATTGGCAACTATGGAACTGCTAAATTAAACTTTGAAATGGTGACAAGGTATCTTGAATGCAGGGCAGGTTGAGAGAAATAGAATTGATATGACCACTTGTTGTGATTTGCGGCCTTTGGCATAGCTGAGACTAAAGAGTAAGGCCAGTCCTGCTCAGTTTGGGCTCAAACAAAGGTTATCTGTTTAGTATCTCAGTAGTGATTTGTAGCCTCCTGCAACTTCCAAAGAATCATTGAATGGATCATCTATTGAAGACTAACTAGTATTCCACTCTTCAAATGACTTGGAGCACTTCATACTGCCGCTGTCAAATCGTTTACCTAAGATGGCTCCCTTTAATGCCTTAGAATTGATCTTTTTTATATTGAGGTTTGCACACTATATGCAATTCCGTCAGTGTGGGTGGGAATTTACTTCCAGTTTTTGGCAAGTGTCACGCAAACATTGTCAAGACTGAGCTTTGCTTCTCTTTTTTTTTAGGCCTGGGAGAAATTGTAATTCCGCTTGTGGAATTTCACGGAGTTCCTGCCAAGTTCCACCGATCGGCATGTGCTGAATTATTCTACCATTCGATCCTTGTGATGTTCAAGTAAACAGGAGGCTCTATCAATGCATGAGTGAAAGCGCCATCTGGACCCATTTTGTGACGCCGGTGGTTGTGAGCAGTTGGGGCTGCCTCTCGAATAGGTTTTCTACCTGAGCAGCAGCTAAATCTACTCGAAAATACCTTTTCGAGTGAATATTCTATTAAAACGGACGGTTCAAGTAGTTTTTTAGTGCGAAAGCATCTTTTTCTTCCTTTTTTAGGTCGAACCTAGACAGCGCATGCGCTGTCTGCAAGACAGTTGTATTTTTCCTCTGTGGGCTTTTGCCAAGCCCATCATTGCCATCCATTATGTGTTGTGCCATTCAGAAATACTACCATTTTATTGGGGCTTTCTCTATAGTTGTCCCTCCTTTGGGGCTTGGTTCCTCGCAGGCGATTTCACTAAGTGACTCTTTTTGTTGCCCATTACACTGTGTTTACCTTTCCTCCTATTACAGCTCGTGAGGCCCCTCCTCCCGTGTGCGCATCTGCAGCTTCAGTCAAAACACAGCATTCAGAACAAGCACTGAAGGTTCCGTTTGTTCTTGTGCCTCTGCTCGGGTATACTTAATTGATGTTTTGTAAGCAACCTTTCACTCCACGGATCGTGTTTCACCACTGCTGTTATTCAATACAGTTTTCAAACAAAAAAAACTCACCACTGCTCCAGTTATTACTTACGGCGTTTAAAAAAAGGCACCCTTATCTGTGTGAATTACAACATGAACGTGCTTATCTTGCAGGTTATGTTCATTAGAAAACAAAATATATTTCTAATGTTGACGTTTTACGGTCGGAAACATTACATTAGAAAAGGAACTTCACGCTTTTATATTAGCAAATAAGAAAGCACACATTGGCTTGTAGGACCTGGAGACTCATCTTGTGAGATTTACCGGTTGCAGACACATGCCTCTAAGGACACAGTGTTTACAAAGGCACAGAATGTTTCGTTGCTTTTTGTACCCATCCTCCGGTATACTTCATTCATATTTCACAAGCCACCTTTCCCCTCAGGCATCGGGTTTTCCCACTGCTGGTATTTGTTATGGTCTTATATAAACAACACGCTTATTTCTGTGATTAGCAACTAGAATGCATTCTCTCTCTCTGTTCAAAATGCCGCTCAGATAACACTCCATGTGTTTTAAAAACACAAAGGACTAACTTGCATTACCTGCTTAAACCTGCTTGTTTCAGTGCCCATTGTTACAACGCATATTTTTCTGTGAAAGTCGCACACTGAATACTTCTAGCACTTAGGGCAGTGATTCCAGAAATTTTTCGACCCAAGGCTCCCTTGACCCATTGGCCCTTGCCCGTGGCTCCCCACTGTTTATTTTTTTGGAGGGTGGGTGGATGTAAACCCGACCTCAGGAGTACTGCATTTTCCTCCCTGAAAATAATTGGAATGAAGCTGATGAGAAATTATAATCATAATATTGCTATTTACACTTCTTTGCTGATGCCTTTTTTAGAGTACCCTCTGAAACTTTTTTATCCCACTTACAGTGCCAGGTAGCACCCCTATGAGTGTAGGCCTCAGTGCCAAAGTTTCTGCGCTTGAAGAATATTTGCATGCACTTCCATTTCTACCCAGGTCACACGTGCCAACACACCTGTCTCAGCAGGTTGACTCACAGTTTTTTAAACCACATACAGCTTTATTTTTGCTGTCTCCTCCCAAAAATTGGCTCCCAAATCAATGCAAGTAAAATAAATTCCTCTGATTTTCTTTTTTTTTAAACATCCCTCTTTCTTGCTTCCAAATGTTGCCATTATGCTTTATATGGTGTTTTTCTTCTCTGTGCTTATGGAGAGAGCAGGCCTGTCTGTAAATGTGTGTGTACTGAAAGAATTGTGTACGGGATTCTAATTCTCTGAATGTGATTCGGAACCTTTATTTCTGACTGAATCGGATACATTTCCAACCGACCGATTATGATGCAGGGAAACCGTTCAGGATGTCCGATTTAGTTTCGATCGGCATTTGGACAGCCCGATTCGTTCGGAGCCGAATCGTACAGCTCTATGGACACAGTTTCCTTCCTAGCGATTACGATGTGCGATTCTGACAGCCGTTCCAAATCGGTTTGCCTGATATGGAACGACTATCGGAATCTGACTTTAGGGGCCCGTAGCAGGCCCCACTTCAACCCTAGGCCTGCGGTTGGGGCCCATGGAGGTACTTATCGGTCCCCTCTTTGCAACCGTGCACAGTGTGGCAGGCACATGAGATGTCCGCCACAGGGTGCAGGGTTTTCCCCACCCACTCCTTTTTTCAATGGGAGTCTGTCTTCTCGTTCGGAACACAGGCTCCTTTTGAAGTCAATGCGAGTCCAACTGAACGATGTTGGGAAGCATCGTAATCGGTTGGTCAGACTCGCAGAACCCGATTCAGTCGGAAGCCATTACTAAACTGATTTGGTTGGAAGAGTTTCCGACCGACATTGTAATTGGCCCCATTGTGTGTTTAATAGACTCATTTAGAGTAAAAGGCATTTGAAAAAAAACTAAACTATTTATGAGTCTAACAAAATAAATCAGGCATCTTCCACTTACTTTAGAAGTGTTGGAACATGGGGATCCAGTGCAATATGGTGGTCATCACCCTCAACATGCCATCAATTAATCACTACGTTTACAACTTTAGGCATGTCACTTACAAATCATCGACATCATGCGTTTAAGTCTAATTTGATTAATTGAAGCCAACAGATCCTTCAACAATAAATACATTATAGTACTTGGTGCACGGCTCCCCTGGGTAGGATTCACGGCTCCCCAGGGAACCACAGCACACAGTTTGGGAACCACTGACTTAGGGGATCTGGACAGGTTCTTCCACTTCCTTCTTGCCTCGCTCTCTCTCAATCTCCACCTCACTCTTACTCTATATCGCTCTCTTTTCTCTCAGTGACTTTTGTCTCTATGTTCACTCTGCCTTTCCCTTACCTTTCCAAGTATCTTTCTAGCTCATCACTTTCTTTATCTCTTTCTTGCACATTATGTCACTCTTTCTCTCAAAACCTCACTGTTTTCCTCCTTTTACTCTCTCTATTTTCTATGCCTCTCAGTTCTCTCTCCAAATATCTCTAAGTGTCTTGCTTACTCTGCTCTCTCTCTTTCCTTATCTTTATACTTTGTTTCTTTCTCTTCACTTTACCTTTCCAATAGCAATTATATTTCAATTTTTTTTGTGCACTCTTTATCCCATCTCGTTCTATAAATCCTCTATCTCTACTACACATTCCTCCGTTCCCTTTATAGTTCTGTTCACTGGGCTTTTTGTCTTTAGCCTGTTTCTCAGTGACCTCTATGCATTTTTTTGGTATCCATTATCTGAAACTACACTTCTCTATGCCTGCTGTCCCTCAGCCCTCCGCGCTATGCCCCTTTCTCACTATAACCCTATATCGGCATATCCCTATGCATCAAGGCTGTGTCTTTCTACATTCTAGGTATGCGTTATTTGCTTCATGCATACTGACTTTTTAAACTTTGGGCCAATCGTCATTAAAATTTGAAACACAATCATTTAAATAGTGGTGCTCCTTCAGGAAGGCTGACGTGCAACATGCACAGAGATGCTATGGGGTTGTGGAAAACATTTACGCTAGCAAAAAAAGTTACCACGCCGGAAGCCCTTTGTTCATTATCTACATTCCTATCTTTTGGAAAGCTGAACTAGGCACCTCCAAACAAAAGATAAAGTAGATTTAAACACATACTCATACATTTTACATTTGTTAGGGAAATATCCGAGCATAGATCTGCATTATTTTACAAAATTGCTGGAAAAGACTTTCGTTTCTTGTAAAAACTGCGCTGATGCAATGGCTTTATCTTAAAAAATAAAATGTTACATTGGTTGCGTTTAAATATTCCAAACATTCTCTTTAAGCTCTTGTTAGAAATGGGGGTCTCTAGTTGGCAATGGCTGGCCACTGTCCAAGTAGGGACCCTTCTTCCTAAGTCAGAGTAAGCAGGCTACATCCTTTGATAACACCTACTCAACCCTGTGGTAACGTAGCACGAGCAGCTAGGCTTATCTCAGAGGCAGTGTGTGAAGCATTTATGACCATACACAGTAACACAGTGAAGACACTACAAAGGGACACCACACAAGTAGTTATAAAAAATAAGTATCTTTATATATAGACTTAGCACAAGACCAATAACAGTAAAAAACCACAATACTAGAAAATAGGGTTACTCTTGAAATGCTGCAAAAATAGTTCAAAGTGTGCAAAGAGGAGTTCAGTTCAAGGCAGTGGTCTCTGCGACCCTTTTACTTACAAAATACTTGGATTCTGTAGCAAAGCAACCAAAATGTCGCCAAGGAGTATTAGCGATGATTTTCCTCACGCGTGACCAGCGACGCGTTGAATCCTTGCCACAAGGGAGGATGATGCGCTGATCTGTGTGCAGGACAAAGCGACAAACTTCTCCACGCTAAGCCGGCGATGCGTTGAAATCCTTGCAGCGAAGGGAGGATGATGCGCCGAGCCTGTTGCGTGTGCGATCTTCTTGCGATGAAAAGAAATGGCACTCTGCGAGGGAACGACGATCCTGATGCGATGCGATGAAAATGGTGGACGCTCGGCGTCCGCGCTGCGATGTCGTGAAGCGATGAACTCGATGCGATGATCTTTGGTTAGCGAGCACTTGGAGGCCCGCAAACATGCAATGCGATAATTTTCGGGTTAGCAAGCATTTGGCAGCCCGCAAACGTGTGATGCGATGATCTCCGGTAGCGAGCACTCAGCGGCAGCAGCGCAATGATTTTCCTTACGCTCTTCAGCTGCGGCGGCTCGCAAACGGGCGTCAGCGACAATTTTCAGCACTCGCTTCTCTGTAGTAGAACTAGAGGCCCTGGAACTCACAGGAGCCTCACCCGCAGATAGAAATCCTCGCTGGGAGGAATCAGGAGGCTGGTGGGGGAGTCTGATGTGCCTGAGACTCCAGCAGGAGGCTACCTCTCTTCTAGCCCTTGGGTGATTGCTGTAGCAAGATAAAATAAAAGTTCCTTCAAAGTCCTTTTCCTCTTCTTCCAAGTCCAGTAATAACCACTACAGGCCAATCCAAGAGACAGCACACAAGGACAGTCCTCTCCTGCAGATTCCTTCAGTTACACGGACAGCGGTTCTTGTTGTTGTCCAGGAGCAATACAAATTGTAGGGGTTTCAGCACAGATATTTATACCCCAAAAGTCTTTGTTCTCAGAAGCTACAAGTCACTGAACCCAGCCAGAACCAGTTCTGCTCAGTCCTGGAGCACTTTGTTTACCTGACTCCTCCTTTCCTTTCAGAGTGCAGGGCAGAGACATCAGACGCAACACAGGAGGTGGAGCCAGCATTGTGGAGGGAAGGCACATCCCTATTCAGGTCCCAGGTGCAACTCCTCCCACCCATCTAGATGCAGATCTCTCTATTCACCAATGGGACACCTCACCCTGTCTCCTGGAATTCCCCAGCCCTGTCACTCCAAAACAAGACAGCCAATACACATAACAGCAGAGCACACTGGAAGGCTTAGGCAAGAAAATACCTACTTTCTAAAAGTGGTATTTTCAAACACAGAATATAAAAATAAACTTCACTAAAAGATGTATTTTAATATTCTGAGCTCAGGCATACTAAATTCGTTTTTCTACCATGTTCTTTGGGTCAGTTAGGATTATAGAATGTAATGGTCAAACTGCCCATTCTGGCCTATGGAGAACAGGCAGCCTTACAGTAGTGAAAACGAAATTGGGTGTAACTCACTACCAGGACATGCTATACACTCCAAGGCATGTCCTACCTTACACATCCAATGCACCCTACCATAAGGGTGGCTCACATGATGCCAAGGGAAGGTTCAGGGGCTGGGAAGTGGGTGCACTTCACAGCCAAGATGGCAGTTCTGGACTGCACACAGACTCTGCAATGGCAGGTCTTAGACACACTTTACAAGCTGCTTCTGTGGGTGGCGCAAACCAGTGCTGCAGGCCCACCAGCAGCATTTGGTTTACCAGCCCTGGGCATACACAGGCCACGCTACTAGGGACTAACAGGCAAACCGAATAAGCCAATCATGGATATACCAATTCACATGTCATATTTACACAGGGAGAGCATATGCACTTTAGCACTGATCAGCAGTGGTAAAGCGCCCAGAGTCATAAAGCCAACAAAATCAGGTTAGTAAAAATCCAGGAGGAAGGCAAACAGCTTAGGAATGACCCTGCAAAAAGGGCCATTTCCAACAGCTCTGGTTTAAATATTGTTCTTGTCTAAAACAAAAAGCTTATCTTATGCTTTTTGCACATCATAAAAACACTGTATGATTTTGCTCAGAGTGGTTGGGTTACTCCATACTCTATTTTGTTTGCACTTTTTGGCTTATGGTGCTGGCATTTAAACTTTTCAAACTAATGCTTATTTACTTTCAGTACTCCAGAGGGTGTAGGAAAAGTTGCAGTTTTTGGGGTTTTCCAATCAGATCCTCTCTAAGGGGAAACACATTTATTGACGAAATGAAAATACAACATGTTTATATTGTGCCATTTTAAACATGCAGTAAAAGTATTAAGAAGGCGTTATTTGAATTGTGTACTCTGGATTTAGTTTAGGCTTTTGTGCTTCCGTGGAACAATTGTCAATGTTTTTGGCCACATAATTACACTCTACTCCATACTACATAAATATACTCTATATAAATCCACTCCATGCCACAAGTCAACGTTCCACATAAATACACACCACACCAAGCCACATATTACCACTCAACATGATTTCGGTCAATATCACACAGATTCATGCCACACAATTCAAAAGCCACACAATTCCATTTCACTTTACATAATTCCACACCAAAACACACAATTCCACAGCACATAATTCCACTACACACACATACATCCAATCTACACCACAAACATCCACCTCATGCCACAAAACTCAATACCACACCACATAATTCACTCCAGCCCACTCATGACAGTTCAGGGTGGTAAGAGGACAGAAAAAACATTGGTTCAACTCCCATAAAGTCTGCTCCCTCGGTACTGCTGTACATAGACAAAAAGCATTCAACTCCACATAATTCAACACAATGCCACACAATTCCACAACACTCAGCAAAATTAAACTCAACATAATACTACTCAGCACCACACAATTCAACTCCACCTAATTACACGCTACTCAAAACCACATAAATTCACCCACCCCACATGAATTCACTCTAAGCCTCATAACAGTCCAGATGAATACACTCCACACCATGCCACATAATTCCACTCAACATAATTTAACTCAACGCTCACTGTTCCATGCCACTCTATTCAACTCCACACAAATCCATTCCACACCACATAATTCAATACCAGACCACATAATTCCACTCCACAACACAATTACACTGTACATTACATATATCCAATTCACAACACATAATACAACTTCATACCACAACATTCAACAGCACACCACATAATAAAACACCACTACATAACACTCCACAGCACAAAATATTACTTTAAATAATTACACTTCATGACACATAATACTCATATACGCTCAATAACACATAGGTAAAATACATTGCCAATTACAAAGCCAATAGCTCTAACAAACAAATGCAAGACCTATTGCATTTCTAATTTTTGTTTTTAACAGGAAGGAAGTGCCACAGAGACTCCTGTTGTATTCCATATAGGTGCCCTATATAGAGGCAGGTAACAGTGCAACCTTTCACCTATATCCTTCCCTACATTACATACATAACGGTTCATAGGGACTGACCTTTTACCTAGATACAGCAGTGCATTCAGAACGCGGGTTTTTCCCTAGTTCGAATCTCATACATTATGCATGAGTCTTCTTGGAAGCACAGCAGGACTAACAGCAGGACGAACATGTCCTGTATAGTATCTCTGTATAAAGTTCAGGCCCGACGTCATCCTTTAGGCCGACAAAGTAACACAGCAAGGTAGGACCCCTGGGGAGACCTATAGGTATATATACATCATGTCTTGCTTAGACACACAGAGGAGACCGTGACTTCTGTCCTCTGCCATGGCGTCCATGTGCTGAGGATGGAAACGTTCCATCCCAGTACCCACCCACGAGGGATGCGCTGGCGCTCCCCTGTTGACAGCCCATCTACAAACCCTTACTGGGAGTAGCAGTGGAAGCGCTTGCGCTGCTACTCCTGACCCCCTCCTCGGCAATATAATGATGTCTAGATGATGCCGGGGAATGCGCTGTAAGCCATTTACTTCCAGCTGGTCTAAGGTGAGTACTCCTTTGGAGGTGAGTCCTTCTCGGGGGGGGGGTGTTTGATGGGCCAGAAAAAGACACAGGGAAAGGAAAGAGTTTTTCCATCCCCCCGTGCCTGTTTGAAGGGGATTTCTGCTCCACGATCACAGTGAGAACCGCAATCATGGAGCAGGAATCCAACCACTTGGACCACCAGGTATTTCTTTGTGCTGGAGGAGCACCCCATGAGCAAGGGTCTCTCACCAAGGGGCCTAATTATTGTGCCCGTGTTTCGGCCATGTTTTTCAGAAACCCACTAGAACACCAGGTATGTATTGTTTAGGAAAAACTACGGCGAGCGACCCCTTGGACAATGGTCTCTCCTTTTTGAAACAAACTATTTATTTATTCCACCCCCTCCCCCGAGGGCAGACCAGTTGCTTTTAGGCTGATCTGCCCTCTGGAGGAAGGTGGAAGGCCACTAAGCCACCAGGGATTTATCTGCTGTTAGGGCAAGGGTTGCTCCTCTTGGGGGGCATTTTATTTGCATTCTACTCACTTCTGAGGGCAGATTGGACATTTTTAGGCCAATCTGCCATCTAGAGGGGGGAAATCTAACTAGACACCAGGGATTTCATTTTTTATATGTCAGGGAGTGGCCCCTTGGGCGAAGTCACTCATCTTTATTTGGGGCAATATTTTGGCAGTTTTATGCCCCCTACTCTTGTGTTTGGCAGGCTGTGTGTGAACTTGCGATTGGCTGGCGGTGTGTGTTGACTGGCTTCTTACTAGCAATGTGTGTGGCTGGCATTTGGATGGCGATCAGCAGTCTTCATAGTGTTTTATCATGTTAACAGTTTTATTTATTGTGATCATTTGCATTTGTGATCGTAATGTTTTATTTCTCCTTTTTATTCTAGTGCAGCGCTTTCCTTTTCTTTTGAGTCTTCTGCTTGCAGTTTTGTCACTTGTTGATCTGCAGTTTATGTAGTTGCATCTGTTTGGTAAGAACATGTTTTTTGTACTGTTTACATATAAGGAGAAGGTTTTCCCCAATGACTTTTAGGTCCAAGAGGGGGGAAGAAAAACAAAAGTATGGGGTTGCTGCCTCTTTACCGACCTATATTTCTTTTATTCTCTGGTTAGCACTCTCAAAACGTCAAAATAGACAAACATCAGTAATGACCCATAAATACAAAATCTACACACAGATATTTCTTTTTTTCATCTTCGTTTTTTTTATTTAATAGAAAAAGAATTTTTTTGTATCAAAAGTGTATATAGATATTTCATTTCTGTATTATCTTTTTTATGATTCACAAATATACTGAAAACAAATATGTGCAAACAAACAAAAATATAAATGTCAGAAACATTAGTTACAAATCACAATGGTAAGACAAATGGTTTTACCCCTCGACAAACAAATAAATCTCTACATTCACATCTTGCATACTAATCTTGCATCCTAACAGTCATACCACAAGCAAATCAATATAGGGAAAAGAAACAATAAAAATACACAACTGGAAGAATCAATTAATTATAATATGATGTTCAAATATTCTCTCAGGATTTTACTATGGAGGTTATGGCAACAGATTTAGTTTCTTCTTGTTTTTTGATCAAAGTTGGTCCAGATACAATTTGTTGTCCAGTTGTGGGGTAGCTGGTCTGACTCTTGATTCTTCCAGTTGTGTATTTTTATTGTTTCTTTTCCCTATATTGATTTGCTTGTGGTATGACTGTTAGGATGCAAGATTAGTATGCAAGATGTGAATGTAGAGATTTATTTGTTTGTCGAGGGGCAAACCATTTGTCTTACCATTGTGATTTGTAACTAATGTTTCTGACATTTATATTTTTGTTTGTTTGCACATATTTGTTTTCAGTATATTTGTGAATCATAAAAAAGAAAATACAGAAATGAAATATCTATATACACTTTTGATACAAAAAATTCTTTTTCTATTAAATAAAAAAACGAAGATGAAAAAAAGAAATATCTGTGTGTAGATTTTGTATTTATGGGTCATTACTGATGTTTGTCTATTTTGACTTTTTGAGAGTGCTAACCAGAGAATAAAAGAAATATAGGTCGGTAAAGAGGCAGCAACCCCATACTTTTGTACTGTTTACTCCACATGTGTATCATTGCCCTGCATGAATCAATTTTTTGCAAATGATTTAATAATAACAGCATATTAAGCTTCTATTTTATTGTGTGTGAAATTCTCCTTGTATTTGTGACTGATGCGTATTGTGTTGTCTTGTGTGTAATTTTCTTTTTTTACCCCCTTCTAGTGGGATATCGTTGGTGCTTGCTGTGTCTGTGCAGAGTTGGTGCTGGTGACTTTAGCGGTTTTTGGCAAGTGAGTGGTATTGTGTTTTTTTAAATATAGGTCTTTGTGTGGTTTTTATTGATTGACTTTTCCTTTCAGACTACCAGCAGTTTTACTTTCCGGTTGATAAAGCCACACTTTGTTTAATACTTATTTTACACAGTGTTGGGTATTGTTGACTTATTTGCCAAGTTACTTTTCTCGGTAAGGATTATGGCTAGCTGCTCAGCAGGTTGTTGATATGCTTTTCGAGTCTTCCTTCGACCATGATTATGAGACTGACTCTGAATCTGAAGCAGAGGAGGAAGGCCAGGATCCTGGCAGTGAATTTTCTGTCCGAGAGGAATCATCCGATGATAAAGCCACGCTCAGTGCAGATGAAGTGCTGCTTTTATAGGAAGACACTGGTGTGCCAATAGTGCAGCAAAGGGAATCTGGACTGCAGCCTGGGGCTGAAAGGCTTTCCATTAGAAGGTCTGGACTCTAGGTTGCCCCAAACATGGCGCAGAAGAATTAAAGTGAAAAAAAGAAAGAAAAGAGTGCTAGAACACAGCAAAAACTATACTAGCTAAATTTTACAAAAACCATGTACGTAAATAATCTTAAAACATTTTTTTTAAACAAATTCAATAAAACACAGAAGAAAAACAAAATGTTAAGGACGCTCAAACAGTTACACAAACAATGATGAAATTGTGAACATTGACAGTTGTAGACTGAACAAACAGTGGCAGAGAAAAAACATAAAACACCAAATAACAAAATACACAATGTGACAATTGTGTCGTCTCTTAATTAGGCCACGTTTTAAGGCGTCAACGGCATTTCGACCAAGGGGTACTTAGAGGGTCATCTTCAGGACAAAGACTTCCAGTATAAGAGCGTCCACTTTCTATTCTACAGAAACGAAATATATACATGGGTTTACCATAGAAACACATTTTTTGTTTAGTTTAATAACACTCAGCACCGGAAGTGTGACACGAAAAACTAAAAAGATGATTTTGAGGAAAAAAGGGAAGGTAGAACAAAACCTAATAACCCAAGATTCCAAAACTAGTGGAAAGAGTCAGCGAACTGTGGAAAAGATGAAAAGAGTAAATGTTAAAAAAGGCAGAACAGTCACCTGACTGGATCTCCCATAATATACACAATGGCACCAATCTTGGTATATCGGGCAAAACTGCCGGAATTAAAATGGAGAACCAATGGCTGTCAAAAAATTAGAGGCATACGTTTTACAAGCAAGAATAGGTTAGAAATTGATATTACCTAAGTGAAGGTTATTGGAAAATAAACCCTCATACCTGTCAATATGCCTCAGAAATTTCTTGCGGCTTACATTAAACCTTAATTAATAAGGAAATAGGCCGGCTAGGACTGTGAATTCAAAATGAAAAAGAACAGGACGTAGGTGTGCCCAACAATCGGGTAACGGGAATCCTGGTCAAAAAGAATAATTTGATAACTGCAAAAAATTCAGAGGGGAAAGTATTAGGAATAGATTTACTCCCATGGAATGAAAAAAACAACTAAATGTCCATCTCTCAATAGCACATGTCATTTAAATCTCGTTTAGATCTCCTCAACCTCGCAGCCCATATACAAATGCAATGATTAAACTTAACATTGTCATGTGCATGTAAAGAGCACTCGTCAGGGAATAAAATAAAACCTATGAATGCAACGGCTTCTGCAGGCTGAATGAGAAGCAAGGAGCCATGAGCTGACTGATATCTCTTATGTCACAGATACAAAAACTAACATCCATAATAACCAACATCGATACCCAGGAAGAGACTTTGTACCCAGAAGTGTTGACTAGGCTACAATAAGCACATGGGTGGTGTAGATAGAGTAGCTAGATAGAGATACGGCTTGATTGAAAGATTGCCACTTTCCTGATCACATTCTTCCCACGGCCAAAAAAGACTTTCCCAGTAAGAAATGTAGAGTCTCTGCCTGAAGAGGTATACTGAAGGAGAGTTGTATGTACTGCCCCGATTGTCCTTCTAATCCTGGGCTGTGTGTGCCCACATGCTTCAAATTGTACCACGCACAACTGAGTTTTTGGTTGTAACCTTGAGCGTAAAAGTAAACTGACTGGGCTGTAACATTTAGAATTTTTTGTTCAGATTTCACTGTTGGCATTTTTGTGATGTATTTGGTTAGAGCTGTTGTGTTTGTAGTTACAGTTTTGTATCTACTTCAAATTGTTTTTTGTTTTCTTTTTGTTAAAAAATATTTGATGGTGATGTGTGTGGACTGGCGTAAAGATGGCGTTGTGCATGGACTGGAGTTTGGCCGGTGATGTGTGTGGACTGGTGTTTGGCTAGCAGTGTGCGTGGACTGGCGTTTGACTGATGGTGCGTGTGGACTGGCTGTTGGCTGCTAGTGTGCGTGGACTGGCATTTGGCTGGTGGTGTGTGTGGACTGGTGTTTGGGTGGTGATGTGCATGGACTGCTGTTTGGCTGGCGGTGTGCGTGGACTGGCATTTGGCTGGTGGTATGCGTTGCCTGGCACTTGGCTGGTGGTGTGCATGGACTGGTACTTGGCTGGTGGTGTGTGTGAACTGGTGCTTGGCTGGCAGTGTGTGTGAGCAGGCATTTGGCTGGCAGTGTGAGTAGTGATTTGCTATTATTCACTAAACACACTGCTAGCCAAAGGACAGTGCACACACTCTGTCAGCCACCAGCCAGAGTGATTGCTGTGTCATTCATGTGGGCGTTTGAGAATGACGGGCACTTGAATTACACTATCTGTTGATGAGAGTGTTGTAATGTGCTGGGCCTGTGGCTGGTGGTGTGGATGGTCTTATGTGTGTCAGATATAAAAGATGCATGAATTACCTGTAAAGCAGTTGGTGCCTAGTCCCGCCTTTCCAACTCACAAGCTGTAGGTCGTTCATTCAGTTTCCTGACCGTTCAAAAATATTGACCATGTATTTAGTTTTTGTGAAATCTCTTGCTGATAAAATTTTACGCTCTGAACCTTCACTCACCCACGTGCTAAATCCAACCAGTATGTGTGTGTGCTTGAGGAATAGATGGTTTTACAGTAATACGTATCTTTTCTGTCTTTCTCTGCTAAGGTGTATATTGTCTCCAGGGAAAATCTACCAACTCTAGATATTTTCCTAAAGTTGACACCCAAGGGAGTAGAGGTTGGTGAGCCTCTCGTTGATCCCAACACGTTTTCTAACCCACAATAGCCTGAAAACGGTACCACATTTTCCTTGTATTACTGTGCCATAGTCTTGCAGTATCAGACAGATACCATACATTTCCTACCACCCAGTGTTCCTGATAAAAATGCTACCTCACTTGTGGGGGTGGGGCAAGTGCCCGCGACAGGGAAGGGACAACAAAGTATTGCAGAGACATTAAAAATATCTATCACAAAGCGACCTGGTTTTGCAAGGGGTTCACCTGCGTTTTTGATCCTGGGCTGGGTGGCCATCTAGGGAAACCTACCAAACCAGACAGTTCTGAAAACTAGACACCCGGGGGAGTCCAGGGAGGTGTGGGTTGCATGGATCCCCTAATGTACCCAGAATCCCCTGAAGTCGGCTGAGCTAGGGCCCAAAATTGGCAGCTAGGCACATTGCAATAAAGGGTCCGTTTTTATGTAAAAATGTGATGTATCCATAAAGCGTTTTGGGCCATTTCCTGTCGCGGGCACTAGGCCTACCCACACAAGTGAGGTACAATTATTATCGGGAGACTTGTGAAAATGATGGTTGGGTGGAAGTTTATGGCCCTCTGCAGATTCCAGAACTTTCCATTACAGAAATGTGAGGAAAATTGGCTTATTTTTTAAAAGGTTTGTGTATTCTGAATAACAGAACCTGCTGAGAGCCACACAAGTCATCCCATCTTGGATTTCTCTGGGGGTATAATATTAAAAACATTTACAGGTTTACTAGGTTTCCCTTGAGGCCGGCTGAGCTAGGGGCAAAAATCCACAGCTAGGCAGATTGCAAATAAAGGAGCAGTTTTCAGTGGAAAAATGTGATGTGTCCATGTTGCGTTTTGGGACGTTTCCTGTCATGGGCACTAGACCTACCCACTAAAGTGAGATGCCATTTTTATCGGAAGACTTAGGAAAATACAGAATAGTAGAACAAGTGGAATTACCAATAGTTTTTTCTGCCATTGTGCCGTCAAATGTAAGACAGTGTGTAAAAACATGCTCTCTAATTCACTTGCTATTATGGGTACCCATGAATTTAGAGATGTGCAAATAACCACTGCTTCTAAATTCCATGATCCCATTTCAGAAATATGCATGTTTCCTTGATACCTATTATTTCATTTTTTACCAAATGAATTGCTGTATACCCCTTACATAATGAAACACCAACGCAAGGTGCAGCACAGTTATTGCCTCTGGGCACCTTGGGTCCTTGGTGAACCTACAAGTCCTATATATACTTATTACTAAAAGGGTCCCGCAGACGCAACAGTATGTTGTTTTAAAAAATCTACCATAGCTAGAAGAAGTTACAGGTGAAAATGTAGGCACAAATGGTTGTTTTTTTTCAACTCAATTTCAATATTTGTTTTATTTTCTATAAGAAAACCTTGAAAAATCTATACAAATGACCCGTTGCTGAATTCAGAATTGTGTCTACTTTTCAGAAATGTATAGCTTTCTGAGATGCACCATTGGTTTCACACCCATTTCTACCATTAACTGGAAAAAGGTTAAAAGTACAAAAAATAGGAAAAATAGGCTATATCTCAGTAAAATGCCAAAGCTGTGTAGAATAATTTGGGTTTTGACAAATGTTTGCCTGTTCCTGAAAGCTGGAAGATGGTGATTTTATCCCCCTAAACCCTTTGTTGATGCCATTTGCAGGGGAAATAACAGACACTTTTTTCTTCCGCACTTTTTCCCATTTCCACTACAAAAAAAAGCATTTAGCTGTATTTTGGCTAAATTGTTGTTCCCCTCCAGCGGAATCCACAAACCCTGGGTACCTTTAGAATTTCCAGGATGTTGGAAAAAAAGGATGCAAATTTGGTGTGGATACCTTATGCAAACAAATAGTAATGGGGGCCTAATTTTGAACTACCTCAAATAGCCTAAAAAATGCTTAGCACAGAGGGGGAGAAAGGCCTATCAGAGAAGGGGTTAATGTGCTTGAGGGTCACTGTAGTATATATGTAAAATGTTTATATGATATTAAATGCATTATTTCCATTTCCCCATGCACCTCCTTGTCTCCCAAAGGATTTCTCTTAGTACCTAGTAAAACACCATCACATTTTAGACACCAGCAATGACTTTATTTTTAGATAATTTGTTTTTTTTCCTACACCCCCTGCCTACCATAGGTCTCTCCGAACATAGGCACACACCAGCATTCATTTGTTTAAAGATTAATCAATTCTCCCCTACACTTCCTGTCTGCCATAGGTTTCATAGGCCACAGGCATGCGCCAACATAGATTTTTTATGGTTTATTCCATTTTCCCAGAACCCCCTGCTTGTCATATGCCTCTTATGCCATGGGCGTACACCAGCACACATTTTTTAAGGATTCTGTCATGTTCCCTGCACTTCCCTGCCTGCCACAGGTGCTCATAAAGCAAACTTTTAAATCTGTATATTGTTATCCTAATTGAAATATTATGTTATGGTTTGGATTCAAATGGATACACTATTGTTGTTAATTATTTGGGATGTACTCACTAAATGATATTGTCTGTATTAATAATTCAAACTGCAAGAATGCCTCATTTCACTGAATGTTTTTCTTGTTTGTTTGCTTTTAGGTGCACAAGAGACATCACCCACAGTACTGCCAGAAGGCCGGCATAAAGTAACACCACACCACCTGAGTCCTTTACTGCTTCAACTTGTGCAGCTAAGTGCCAACTGACAGAGCTTGAAGGTGGCTCCAAAGAAAGGTGTTTCTGCCAAGTAAGTGGCCATTGAGGAGGAGAAGAAGAAGCAGATTGCCACCACTGGTGTGTCGCCCTCCACTTTTTTCTGGAAAATTGTTGTGCCTGCTACACCATCCTCCAAGCTGAGAGCAACACTCGCGCATCAACAAAGGCACCATCCAAACCTAAGCCAAAGCCCTTGTCTCTCAGAGAGGCATCCACTGCAATCATGGCGGCGAGCTGTGAGTCTGAGCTGGATTTGTCTCAGCCACAAAGTACCCAATCATCACAGAAAACTGAGCAAAGTGGACAACAGGAGCCCCAGCCAGCAACAGTTCTTCCTGAAGTAGGAACAGAACAGGATGTTGAGCTTCCTGAAGGCAAGAGGCCGCTTGAACCATTGGCTTCACGATCTCGAGCAAGAAAAAGAAAGGGGACTCCTTCATCTTTTCCAAGCCCGTCCTCTGGTAATTGTAAATGGTGGTGACCTCCACCCCTGAACAGATACCATGTGCTAAGGCAGTGATACTCAAGGTACGGCCCGGGGACCTCTTGCGGCCCTCTTGACCTTTACATGCGGCCCCCCCCCGACTGACAGCAGCACAAGATGCTGTTTAGTTGCTGAACACTAATATTCAGAAAAAAACGTTAAATAAACAGGCAAGCACTGTGAGAAGTTGGCCTAGTATATGCTGTCCACTAATTATAGTGGGCACCTAGTACCAGTCCAAACAACCCCTTATTGTTGATAGGTTAAAGACAACCTTTATTGAAAGCTATCCTAGTGGTAGCTATGGAGAGCAGCCTTCAGGCTAAGTCTTGAAGGAATGTAAAGCAGCTTGTTTTAACAGTCTATAATCTCTTCAATGGCTAAATGAAAGAAAACCACACCAGGTATATATATAAAATATATGTATTTAAGATAAAACACACCCCTCTAGTCTCTTTATGAGGCTAGAGGTCAAAACACATAAGTTACACTTCAAATATGACAGTAAAATAGCACAAATACACGTCAGGCCCTAGGGGCGAGGAAACCATATACTAAAATAGTGTTATAAGACCCACTACTTAACTAGACACAAGGTCTAGAGCCTGTAGAATCGCTGGGATCCCAAGGAACCACCGAAGGTAGTGACACAGGGGGCCGTGTGCAGTGTGAGAACACAGCCGCAAGCTTCATTTAGCTTCTATGGGGAAAGTCGCGGTTCGATTTTTAAAGATTAGGGACACTCAGAAATGAGTCAGGACCAAACCCTTTGGGACTTTGGAAGTTCTAGGATCAACGCCCACGGGAGCACCGGAGTACTCGTGTGACCTCACCCAGGGAAGCCGGGTGCATAGGTATCAAATGGTGTCGGGTAGTGTCGTCAATTTCAATGGGAAATGGCAAAGAAGTGCTGCTGCCGGAAGATGCGAAGTGTCCGAAGAGATCCAAGCCTGGATCAGAGATGAGAAGAACCTGAAAGCAGAGGGGACAAAGTCTGGGTCACTTGCCAGTGACCAGGAAGACGATAGGCGGATGCCCACCGATGTCGGGTGTTTCAGGTGAAGAAGGTGAAGCTTGACTCTTCAGCCACGAGGACCAGGAGGTCTCGAGGACAACCAGGAGCTTGATTCGAGGTGTCCCACAAAGGATGTCGAGTGCTGCAGTGTCGGTGCCTGGATTGGACACAACAAGACTTGGCAACAGCAACCCACGCAGAAATGAGAAAGATGCTTCGGTGCAGACCAGCAAGGTCTGAGGGACTCACCACTTGGTTGGGAGTCAGGGCACATCTGGAGAAACCAAGGAAGCCCAAGGAAAATCAAAGTTACCTTCACAGGGACCCACCAGTCGATGGACCAGGGATCACGAAGGGACCTAGAGAGGAAACACAAAGTGGCAGCCCACGGGTCACTCAGGGTGACTAGGCTGACAATCTTCAGTGGATTCCCTGCTCAAGGTGGGGGCTACAAGTCAGCCCAAGCAAGACTTCAAGAGACCTTGAGAAGTCAATGCACTTGCAAAAGTGCACGGTGACCAGGAGTTCCGGTTCCACGCTACTCACGAGGGCTGCGGGTCTCAGCTTTGCTGGGGACTTGGGTCGGCCTCTGAGATGTCTTGAAATCCTCTTCCTGGGCTGCAAATACTTTGGAGTCCGGCAGGAGCATCGGAGATGCAGACCGGAAAAATGCTTCGTTGGTGTCTGCCAAGCAGGGGAGTCACTCCTTGACCCAAGGGAGATTTCTTCAGTCCTCTAGTCTTTAGTAGAGCATCGAAGTTCCAGGATTCAGCTTCAGAGTTTCGTCCAGGGATATCTAAAGTTCTGGTTAAAGAGGTTCCTTACTTACACCTAAGGAAGGGGTTGGACTAGCTCTGGGGACCCACCTATGGGAGGGTTCAAAATGAGGGGTGGCTACACCCATTTCCTTTGTCCAGTTTCGCGCCAGAGCAGGGGCTGGAAGCCCCTGCACCGGTTTGAGCTGGACTATGCACAGGGACACCTAATGTGCCCCTAGTGCAGGACTTCAAAGCACTCTGAGAGTGCTCCCACGCAGCCCCAATACACATCAGCCTGTCTGGGAGGTGGTTACAGGAAACCTATTGTTCAGGCCTCCCCTGCCGGAGTTTCGGTCATCAGCAGTAGGCCAGACTTGTGTCTGTGGCTGCAGCATCCATTTTGTGATGCCAGGCGCTCTGTTAAGTTTCTACCGGGTATACCAGTACTGCCATGTCTCTCCCTCTAGAAGGTTGGGGTCATATCCTCACATCAAGAACTGATGTGGGGGTATGATTCCAAGGTGTTTGACATCAAACACCACATGTGTCCGTGCAGCCAGTCCAAAGTTAGCATTAACCGTTTAAGATATAATGCACTTAATAGCATATGGTCAGGCTGCAACACTGACAACCCCGGAGAAGAGATTCAGAAGGCTGCAGAGGGGCTCAGCTCATGCCTGGGCACCCTCTCACATAGAACCAAGCACTCTGCCTTCAGGATTGTTAAGGCCTGCCATAGGAGTGACTGATAGGTTTGTATGTGCAGTGAGAACCTATACCTCCGTAAGGGGTGCATGCACCACCTTACCCAGGCTGCAGTAGCCGACCTGTGGTGTCATTTTGGGTGGCTGTCCAGGGGTGGCATAATACATGCTTCAGCTCCTGGTAGGCCTCTGGGGTACCTATGCCCTGGGTACATAGTATACCATATACTAGGGACTCACAAGGGTACCTCAGCATTCAATCTGTGGTGTACCTAAAGTACATGCAATCAATTTAGAGAGGAAGCAGCTATGCTGGGGCCCTGAATAGCAGGGTCCCAGACAGACTAAAGTCTAAAACCAGTGAAACACCAGCAAAAAGTGGGGGTAACCATAAGAGGCAGATCCTACTCTCCTACAAGCACTTATTAACCTGCAAATAAATGCTTGTCTGTTTATTTTTTTAGACCTAATACAATCCCTGACTCACCCAGACCCCCTACCGCTACCTTGCTGGCATCAGTGAAGCCCTCAGTCGCCCCACATACCGCACTTTGTGGCCCCTGGGCAAATGTTTGCTTGTACCCATGTGCTAAGGTATCATGAAGAAGGATTGTTGGAACAAGAACAGTAAGTTGCCTTTTGCACTCGTAGGGCAAATTGTTATAGAGAATTATTGAATAATGCAACTTCTGTAACTCAGTGCCTAAAACTCAAATTGAACTTCAGTCTAAATAAAATATTGGCATTATTGTATGTGTTTAAATTAAAGAAAATCTTGGAATGTCAATAAACTGCAGGAACAGCTTGCAGATATAAAAAATGAATAGATTATTGAAGATACAGGAGCAACATAAGAATCGCCGTACAAGGCCCAGTAAATCACTCCAACAGTGTCTTACATTTTATCATAAACATCTGAGCATTTTAATACAGAGCATCTCATTGTCCAATAGAGATGTCCGGATATAGTATGCCTGTGGTTCCCGCGTCATGAGAAGCTGCCTTCTGCATTCTATGTAGGCGGTGTCTGCCCTCCTGTCTCCTGCCACAACGCCTGAAGTCCCCCCCTCCTGACTTTGTCGGCCGGCCGTGACTGGACTGGGTAACCAGACTATATTTCCCAGCAGCCCCTGAGGTGAGGTCGGCTGGGAATCCCTTTTTTCGTACCTCTGGCACAGGATGTAGTGAGCTTAAGGCTCCCGCATTGCCAGAAGCCGCCTTCTGCATTCTTTATGGGACGAGAAATAATCAAGAACTCTCCAACCCGACAGCCATAGAGAACACCATTCACTCCTCCCAAGTACTCTGTACACCCTCTCAGATTACTTCCACAGCAAGATCACCTACATCTACAACAATAGTTTACTGCACAATCACCAAAGGCGCTGTTTGCCAGAGCAGACGACCTCAGAACACTCCATATCCGTGGAGAAATGGTGGCCCTGATCCTCCTCGACCACTCCTCAGCGTTCAACACATTCCCCCACAATACCATCATCAACAGACTCTACAACATAGCCAGAAAGCAGATCTGCACCCAAAGACATCATATGCAGCATACCACAAAGATCATCCCTCAGACCCCCCTGTTCAACATCTACATGACCCCCTTCGCAGACGTCATCAGATCACCATGGACTAAGCATAATCTACTACGCAATGACACTCAACTAATCCTCTCACTCATCGACGACACCACCAGTGCCAACACCACATTTTGCAACGCCATGACCAACGTAGCCAAATGGATGAGAGACAATTTCCTACAACTCAGCCTCGACAAAACTGAAGGGCTGATCTTCGGGAAGAATACCTCCACATGGGACCACAGCTGGTGGCCTGCAGAACTCGGACCCACACCAACCCACCACGCACACAACCTCGGCATCATCCTCGACAGCCAACTGACCATGAAACGGCAAGTTAACTCAGTCGCCTTCTTCTACTTCCACACACTTCGCATGCTCCACAGAATCTTCAGATGGACCCGAACCAATACCAGAAAGACCGTCACTCAGGCCCTTATCACCAGCCACCTCGACTACGGCAACACCCTACACAGAGGGTATTGCCGGTATCTTCATCCAGCTCCTCAGAAGATTCCAGACCATACAGAATGTTGCAGCCACACTCATCCTGGACCTCCTCTCCAAACAAACCTTCATTGCCCCCTACCTGAGAGACCTCCACTGGCTCCCCTTTCAGAAATGATGCCAGTTTTATGATCCTGACTCACGCCTATAAAGCCCTCTATGACCTAGGAGCTGCCTACCTCATTCATCACTTGAACTTCTACTAATCCGCTAGGCACCTATGCTTCTCGCCGCTCATCTTCGCACAATCCCCTACATCCGCCACACCCGCAGAGACGGACACTCCTTCTCCTACATTGCAGCCAAGACCTGGAACGACCTCCCCCTCCAGCTCCGTACAGCCCCCTCACTGACAGACTTCAGAAATAGACTCAAGACCTGGCTCTTCGATGGAGACACAGCACACAGATACCGCTAGGAGGGACAAAGTTGCGCTTTACAAATACTGATTGATTGATTAAGATTATTATTGCCACATACAGAATGTTAAGCCTACCAATACCAACATGGTTTATAAATACACTACATAAGACAGAACAATTCCTCTAACCCACACACACATATCACTTAACTGCACCACATATAACTACACCACATATCTCCCTTTCACACACACTAAACATCCACATAACACACAAATAACACAGAAAACTCAAATGAGGGAAACTCAATCAATGAGTCTGTTAGGTACTCTTTTCACTTGTAAGCTCCAGCGTAAATAGCCCGCATGATTCAAACTCATATTTCCACCATACTGTTCTCTGGTATTTTCCGATACACCGAGCTTCATCATACCAGATTTTGACACGCGAGAGACATTCCACCATTGACCATCAGGAACCTGAACAGAATCGCCACACACATCCACCACTTCAATAGGATCCCTAAATTTCAACAAACCTTTCTTCAACAACAAAGGGTCTTTTATACGGACTCAATCTCCCACACACAAAAATACAGCATTCCTGCGCTTTTTCTTAGCCATAAATTTACTAGAAAATCTAGTCCTGCAAACATTGTCGCTGGCAACCTTTCACTTTTTTAGCAAGCACCTGCACCTCAACACTCAGATCAACAATGTCCGCCATCCACAAACTTGACATTACTCTTCTTCCTCTCATCAACTCAAAAGAGACTCGTCCAATTTAAGGAGTGTGATGTCATGCGATAAGTTCACATAGTGTCCCTAATTGCATCACCACAATCAACCTTAGATTTAAAGGCACCCTGGACACATTCCACAAATATTGTGTTGAACCTTTCCACCTTGCAATAAAATTGGGGATAATATAATGGAGTACATGCATGTTTAATACCATTTTTCTCCCTCAGCCCAACACTCTTCAACTTCTACATGGCTCCGCTCACCCCCATCGTCAAAACATACGGACTCAACATTGTGTCATACGCAGACGACACCCAACTCATCCTCTCCCTATCCAACGAACCCAACACCGCCGGACACAACTTTCGAGAAGGCATGGAAGCCATCGCCAAATGGATGAAAAACAGCTGCCTACAACTTAACACCAACAAGACGGAAGTACTCATCATGGGCCCAAACCCCGACGCCTGGAATGACACCTGGTGACCCCCCGCCCTCGGAAACCCACCCAGCCCCACGGACCACGCATGCAACTTGGGAATCATCCGGGACTCCGAGCTCAAAAATGGACCGCAAGATCAACTCAGTCGCGTCCTCCTGCTTCCACACCCTCCGCCACCTACGTAAGACCTTCAAATGGATCCCCCTTGAAAACAGAAAGACCGTCTCTCATGCCCTGGTCACCAGCAGACTTGACTATGGCAACACACTCTACGCCGGAATAAACAAAAACCTCACCGCAAGCTACAGATCATCCAGAATGCCGCCGCAAGACTGGTCCTCAACCTGCCAAAACATTGCCACATCTCTCAGCACCTGCGCACACTCCACTGGCTCCCCATCAAGGCTAGAGTTACCTTCAAGTTGCTCACCCACGCACACAAAGCCCTCCACGACACCGGACCAGCATGCCTGAAAAGCTTACTGAAGTTCCACGCACCCCAAAGGACCCTAAGATCAGCCCAGCTCTCCTACACCGTGGTCCCACACACCAGAAAAACCAGATCGGGAGGCCGCTCCTTCTTCTTCCTAGCAGCCATGGCCTGGAACGCTCTTCTGCTCCACCTCAGACAGACAACATCGCTTCCCATCTTCGTAAGAGACCTCAAGACCTGGCTCTTCCACGAACGCCCTCCCTGATGGACCGGAACCTGCACCCCCCAGTGCCTTGAGACCCTTACGGGGCGAGTAGTCGCGCTTCAACAAACTCTTGATTGATTGATCAGGAGGTCTGTTAGAACCCCGTCCAGAGGGTCACAGGGCAAGCAGGAGCTGCTGGGCCCAACTGTGGGGGTTGAGTCCTTTTACTCCGGATGTCCTGACCTACTATGGATTCTGAGCAACTGAGTCAAGTACCTCTCCTGCACTTGAGTCTCAGTGGTAGCACAGGTCAAGCAGTCCAAGGCTTCTCGGATGGAGGTAGGCACAGGGCGGGTGAACACAGGCTCACAACTCAAAATATATTCAGCAGCAGCAGCAATAAACGATTTTACAGTCAAGTATTAGCTTTTATGAAAAAAATAGTATTTATATACGGAGTTCACAAACAAAACTCAGTCCCCTGAGGACAGGGCTCTAATGTTTTATAGGTGGGTCCCTGAATCCCACTCCCCTCTAGCTAGTGGTAGTGATTATTCCATATTAACTATAGACGTTAGTCAGGTGAAGCCCCACTATCAATCGATCAGTATTTTTAGATTGTGGCTAATTAACTCTGGGGGTATCCATGCACTGACTTCTCGTAGGTCTCTAGTCGAAGAGCAGGGCCTTGCGTCCCTTACTGAAGTCCGCCGTAGGTGGAGGAGGAGGCCGTTCCAAGACCTGTCGGCAAGGTAGGAGAATGAACGACCTCCACTGTGGCTCCGGCGGATGCTTAGGATGTGAGTGAGGGCGAGGGAAGTGGAGTGCAGTTGTCTGGTGGGCTGGTAGAAGGTAGACGTTCAGATGGTGGTAGATGTAGGCTGGACCCTGCTCATGGAGGGCTTTGTAGGCAAGGGTCAACATCTTGAACCATCATCTCTTCTGTACGGGAGCCAGTGAAGGTTCCTGAGGTGGGGTGTGATTTGGGTCTGTTTGGGGAGGTTGAGGATGAGTCTGGCGGCTGAGTTCTGTATGGTCTGGAGTTTCTTGAGGAGTTGGGTGGTGATCCCGGTGTAGTGTGCGTTTCCGTAGTCTAACCAGCTGGTGATGAGGGCTTGAGTGACTGTCTTCCTGGTGTTAATAAGGAATCCATCTGAAGATCTTGCACAATATGAGGAGGGTGTGGAAACAAGCGGAGGAGGTTGTCTTAGCCTGCCATTTCATAGTGAGTTTCCTGTCCAAGATGATACCGAGGTTGCGGCCTTGGTCCGTGGGGGTGGTTGCGGGTCCGAGCTCCCACACGCACCAGGTACCATCCCACAGTGAGGTGCTCTTTCCGAAGATCAGCACTTCTGTCTTGTCTGTGTTGAGCTTCAGACAGTTGGTCCTCGTTATGTTGGTGACGTTCGTCCTGGTGTTTCAGAAGTTTGTTATGGTGGTGATGGAGTCTTCTGTCAGTGAGAGGACGAGTTGGGTTTTGTCCACATAAGAGATGATGTTCAGTCCTGGGCTAGTACGATGTCAGCCAGAGGAGTCCTATAGGTGTTGAACAGGATGGGACTGAATGATGATCCTTGGGGGACACCGCAGATGATGTTCTTGGGATCAGAGGTGAAGAGCAGTAGTCAGATTCTCTGGGTCCGTCCTGTTAGGAAAGATTTGATCCATTTGAGGCCGTCTCCCTTGGATGCCAGGGTGGTGCAGTCTGTTGATGAGAGTGTGGTGGGATACAGTGTCAAACACTGCTGAGAACTCGAGTAGGATCAGGGCTGCTGTTTCACCTCGGTCAAGAAGGGATCTAATGTCATTGTTTGTGGCGATCAGTGGTGTTTTGGTGCTGCGGTTGGTGCAGGAGCCAGATTGGGAGGTGTCAAGTAGGTTGTTTCTTTCTGGGTATTTGGTCAGCTGGTGGTTGATGGCTTTATCAAAGACCTTGGCGAGGAACATGAGCAGTGAGATGGATCTGTAATTTTTTAGCTCACTGGGGTCGGCGGAGGGTTTCTTCAGGAGGGGCCTGACCTCTGTGTGTTTCCATGCTTCGGGAAAAGTGTCAATGGATTTATCAATGATGGTGGTGACTGCACTGATGATTCTTTTGTGTCCAAGGTTGACGGTGTAGTGGGGGTGGTGATCTGATGGGGGTGGTGATCCAGAGTGGATGGTGGTCATGATGGTGGTGGTCTGTTGCACAGTGAGAGGCATCCAGGTGTTGAGCGGGTTATTGTGTGTGTCATTGGTTTGTGTCGGGAGGATGTCGAAGTTGGTGGGTTTTGGGTCGAAATTTCCATAGATGGTGGATATCATATCATGGAAGTTGTTGGCTGATGTGTTGCAGAGTTCTTGGGAAGGGTGTACTGTGTTCCCTGTGGCTGTGGACAGGAGAACTCTCTGACGATGCTGAAGAGTTCCTTGGTGTGATTAGCACTGGCCTCTGTGCAGTCTGTCAGGGCATCTTTCTTGGCATTTTTGAGGAGATGGTGGTATTACCTAAGGGCTGCTTTAAAGGTGGCGACGTATGTGGACTCCCTGTTGGAGCACCATCTTCTTTCTAGATGCTTGCATTCTCGGTTGATGGTCTGGAGTTCTGGGGTGTACCAGCTGGTGTTTTTGGTCGATCTGCTGGTGTTAGTCATCTTCATGGGGGGACTTTGTTGGTGCAGTCGGAGATCCATGGGGAGAAATTCGAGACTGCTTGTTCCAGGTTGATAGTGGTTTTGGGCCAGGTAGTGCTGAGGGCGGACATCCACTGGGTTTCTGTGACTTTGTTCCAATTGTGGTGGGGGCACTCGTGGGCTTGGTGGTGGTGCTCGGGGGCTATTGATGGGGAAGTACACAATGCTGTGGTCCAGGTGAGTTTGAAGAGGTGGCTGAACTTGGCTCTCACTGGCTGTGAAGATGGGGTCCAGGATGTGTTCTGCGAAGTGACTAGCTGGGTGAGGCCAAAGTTGCTCATGCTTTCCAGGAGGTTGGTGGAGTTGGCGTCCTTGTGGTCATTGAGGTGGAAGTTGGGGTCACTGAGGAAGATGTAGTGCTGTGATTCTATGGTTAGGAGGCTATGAATTTGGAGATGGCATTGCAGAAGCCAGGGCGGGGCCCAGGGGGTCGTTAGGTAAGGATCCCTCTGATGGTTGTCTTGATGTCGGTCCGAAGTTGGAATTTGACGCGTTTCATGATTGACCTGGTGTCATCTTCAGTGGCGGTGCATTGGAGGGATGGTTTGCTGGTGCATCTCAATGTATCATCCTGTAGCCATCGGATGTTGCGGTGGCAATGTTGGGGGTTGTGGGGGGGGGGGGGTTAAGCCATGTCTCTGTGATTAAGATCAAATCGGGGTGGTGGTGGTAATGGTGTCCCAGATTTCCGTGGCTTGCTTGCATGGAGACCTAGCATTTAGCAGAAAACACTGGAGCTGTTACGGGGTGTTCTCAGACTGCTGGGCCATTGTGGTGCACGGTCCTGTGCAGGCAGTGGGTCCAGTGTTGCATGTAAAGGGGCAGCTGCTGCAGGACAAAGGTCCTTCTGATGAGCTAGGAGATGAGGCGCAATAGCTGTTTCTGAGGCGTCCGGGGGCCAGGGCGAGGAGCTCGGCGGTGGAGTACTGGTGGGTGATTGCAGGGCCAGGGCTTCTGATGCAGGGGGTGGTCGAGGTGTGGATGGGCGCAGGTGGGCTTGCCTTTGGTACACCTTCAGAGCGCCGTTGGCGCGCCCTTTACATGGCCGCGCTGCTGCCTCCATTAAGTAGGTCCTGGGGATAGGTGGGGCGCTGGGAGGCAGGATTATGCAAGGGCGATGAAAAAACTGCAGGAACAGGTGTGGCAGGAAGCACAATACAGTCAGCAGGGAAAAATTGTTAAAAGACTGGCTTGCACACCCCTAAATATACAGAACAAGAGGCTAAACTGGCACATACTCCTAGGCAAAGGCAGGAAACAGACACATGTGGGGCTGGGAGGGGACAGACGGCGGTGGAGGACTGGCAGCATCAGCAGCTCGTCTAGGCAGCGGAGGCAAAATCAGCACAATCAGCATCTGCAGAGAGAGCTGCAACAAGACAATGAGGGGGAGCTGGCACATGGACCTGCGCCATGGGGTCACGCTGCGGCCTACATTAAGTAGGTCCTGGGGATAGGAGGGGCGCTTGATGGCGAGATTATGCGAGGGCGACGAAAAGACATCGGAAACAAGTGCAGCAGGGAGTACAATACAGTGCGCAGGGAAAACCAGTTAAAAGACTGGCACGCACTCTGCTACATGTACAGAAAATGAAAGACCAAACTGGCACACACTCGGCTAAATATACAGAAAAAGAAGGCTAAACTGGCAAAGACAGGAAACAAACACATGTGGGGCTGGGAGGGAACAGACAGCGGTGGAAGACTGGCAGCGTCAGTGGCCCAGTCCAGGCAGCGGGGGCACAATAAGCACAATCAGTGGCACCAGGGAGGGCTGCAACGAGACAACAAGGGGGAGCTGGCACAAGGTAGCCAAAGTCTCAGAAGTCCCACTCCTATTCTTTATTAAAGTTAAAAGGGTTCCAGCGCGGATGCGCTATATGGCAGGAAAGTTCACCCATGGCAGTCTTCTCCATAAATCAGTCTTATCCGCACCAGTAGGATGAGAGTGACCAGAGTCTTCAAGTGTGACGCCTTCCCAGGCACAGTGCCTGTCTGCAGTAAGCTCCTCACACATGGCCCGGGAGGGGCAGAGGTCAGGTGTCTTTGAGTTCCTCACGTGCAGTCCTCTGGATACAGCAGCCAGGGGGTCCTTAATGCTCCTCTGCTGCTTCTTAAGTCTCTTGGGATCCTCCCCACAGGGCAGGGAGTTGCGACATTCCTGGTCCTTAGTTGGGGTTTTGGCCATCTTGGGTCACAACGTCTCAACCAGACCACGCTCCTTGCCTTGTCCCGGTGCCTCCCTCTGGCATACGGCTCACTTATTCCACTCTGTACTTGCGCTATGGCCTGATTGACACAGCAGCAGTCTTCACGGTGGCCCCACCTGGCACTCAGTGCCACTAACTTAGATCTGCGCATGGGCTAGGGCCCGATCAGCAAGGCAGCAGTCTTCACGGCAGCCCCACCTGGCATGCTTGGTCACAGACTTAGCTCCACACAGGATATATGGCCTGATCAGCACGGCAGCAGTCTTCACGGCAGCCCCACCTGGCATGCTTGGTCACAGACTTAGCTCCACACAGGATATATGGCCTGATCAGCACGGCAGCAGTCTTCACGGCAGCCCCACCTGGCATGCTTGGTCACAGACTTAGCTCCACACAGGATATATGGCCTGATCAGCACGGCAGCAATCTTCACGGCAGCCCCACCTGGCATGCTTGGCCACAGACTTAGCTCCACACAGGATATATGGCCTGATCAGCACGGCAGCAGTCTTCACGGCAGCCCCACCTGGCATGCTTGGTCACAGACTTAGCTCCACACAGGATATATGGCCTGATCAGCACGGCAGCAATCTTCACGGCAGCCCCACCTGGCATGCTTGGTCACAGACTTAGCTCCACACAGGATATATGGCCTGATCAGCAAGGCAGCAGTCTTCACGGCAGCCCCACCTGGCATGCTTGGTCACAGACTTAGCTCCACACAGGATATATGGCCTGATCAGCACGGCAGCAGTCTTCACGGCAGCCCCACCTGGCATGCTTGGTCACAGACTTAGCTCCACACAGGATATATGGCCTGATCAGCACGGCAGCAATCTTCACGGTGACCCCACCTGGCTTCCAACTTAACCTGAACATAAGCAAGGAGCGACTGGTGCAGAAACAAGTTACTGCTCACTTTATGCAGCCCTCCTCCAGCATACCGAGGCCACATCTTTTGCCTGCACATGGACAACAACATGATCAGTGCAGCAGCCGTCTCCTCCCTCCTCATTACAGGGGTCCAGTCGTAAGGATCCCCTCTGGACCTCACTGCCTCCAGCGCTCTCCTCTCCCTCACAAGGCCCATTGGTCCTGGCAAGCAGGTGGGCACCGGTGCTCCAGGGGCAGGTGGACTTGAAGTCCCTGGGTGATGTCCCCTTACCCAGCTGTGAGACTGGCAGCCCTTGACCCCCAGTCCTGGTCATAGGCAGAAGTCTTGCAGAGCTTCTCCTCCTCACACAGCCCGACTGGCCACTTGATACTTGACAATTTTGGGGGCCTCAGGCTTCCCTTCTTATAGTCCATTTCCAGACACTAAATGGGATTTAGAGTCTGAATCTTTGAAGTTTATGTTGGGGGGGTCTGCTTACTTTTGAAGTGCCCGCTCCTCTGCCCTGTCCTTCCTCCAGAAGGCCGTCTGTCACAGCAGGAGCAGCTCCAAATCTGATAGCCTCTCAACACAGTCTACTGAAGTGACTAGAGGTTCACACCTGGATGTCAGCCATAGTGATATATGTATCAAAACGATACCCTTGAACTCCAACCCTACGTTTTATGATTCTCTTATCATCCCCATCTCTTTCCTGAGATGTGCCGTGGCCCCAACCGAGTGACCCCTCTCTGAATCAAAGAGCTCCCATTGAAGTACACTGAAGAGCCTGGCTCTAACCTTCGCCAGTGCCCCCCCCCCCCCCCCCCAGCTCACTGGAATGCAGCAACCAACAAATCCCCCCTAAAACAATCCCTCTACCTCCTCATGTTCCCCCAGTTAACCATGGGTCTCCCCACAGCATCTTTAATGTATTGTACCAATCACAGGAACAAACACACCCAGCAAATGCATATTACACAGATGCACTTCACAGCACCGCACCATCGCTGTATTGTACAATTCACAGGCACACATACACTCAGCACATGTAGAACACACATACAATGAGCAGACATGCACACAAAACCGATGAAGACATAGGGTGAGTTAAGCACACAGCAGCAGAACTTTAAATGAGTGAGCCTGTAGGCCTCACTCCAATGACACAGTTGAAAATGCCTATTCACTCCAACTGATCACTATGCTGTGCTGCCACCACAGCACTCGTGCTGCTTAACTCCTGGTAAAGGCAGTCGCATTTTGGGTGCCCCTCCTAGTCCAAAAAGACTGCAATCCATCATTCTGGCAGATGCTTATCCCAGGGAAAATACCGTGGCAGCCAGCTGAGTGCCAAGAGGACTCTTCCCTTCCGCGTGGATGCCGGAGTAGCTGAAGATGTTCTCTAATGGAAGCGCCACTTGCCAAGACAAACATAGATGGATCCCGTGCAAGGAAGAAATGTGTGTGTCTGTCGGATGACTGCCATCGCCTTTATATGGTGCCCTTTCTGTGTCTTTTCCTTCTGGCACAGGTGCCGGTTTAATCTTCACATCATTATTAAGGAAATGTACACAAGGCCCATACATCAGCTTCAGGCTTGTCATCATGTGTGGGAAATTGTGAAAGAGTAAGGATTGTGCATGAAAGTCTTTAGGAGGGGAACTGAAATATAAAAGTGGCGGCCATGGGAAGAGGCCATCGAGCCTCACCCATGGCATGTTTCCGTCCATCCTGTACACAGGTGAACTCCTCTGACACTGCTTTACTTCTCCCCCTTAATCTGCAAGGCACTGGACTGAGTAAGCTTCATAAGGTGGGTACTCCTCCACGTCCAACCAGGAGCTGCCCAACTCCGTACTTCAGACTGGACCAGTAAAGATGTTTTGTGCTTGCTCTTCAATCTCTCACTACTTATCTTAAGTTCACAAAGTTCACAGCTCACAAGCTAGCAGGCTTATTTATGAGAGGCTTGTGCCGCAGAACGTCACTTTTTCTGATGCTTCGGCGTTTCAAGCCTCTCAACAATATCTATGGAGCGACGCAGAGCTACTTTGCGTGGATTTGCATGACCACATAAATATGGAGTAAGGCAAGGCAGCACAAGTTGCTGTATTGCCTTACTCTGTGCTAGGGATGGGTTTCATGGGCATTTTTGGTGGGTTTTCCCATGCAACACCCATGGATTTTAATACCTCCCCAGATTTACTTAATCATATAAACTTGGGGCAGTGACAAAACCTTACGTCTCCCCAGAGCAGGCGTAACGAGGAGAAATATTTTTATTTCTCCTTTTTTGCCCTCTTTCCCTGTGTGCTGATGCCTAGAGAAAACCTGGTGAAACCAGAAAACGATGGAAGCACGGAACAACCACAGGAGCGCCCTGAAGGAATATCACCAGCACATAAGAGACACCAAACAGACCTTCATAAGAGACAAAATCCAGACCAACCCGACCAACGCCAAGGAACTGTTAACCATCATACAGCAGTTCACAAAACCCACCAGCGAAGCCACGGACGTCACACCTTCCCAACAACTCTGCGACAAGCTCAGCTCATAGTTCCACCTGAAGATCAAGGTCCTCTTCGACAATTTCAACAGACCAACGCTGGACAACACCTACCCCGAACGCTGCCGACAAGCCAACCATCATGACCTGGAATCCCGCTACCGCCGAACACATCACCACTACCATGCAGAAAACCCTCTCAGGAGCCCCTGCAAACCCCTGCCCATGGCACATAATCCACGGGGCTGCTGCCGCCATCGCACCGGAACTGGGACGGACCACCAACGCCTCCTTCATGTCCGGCATCTTCCCAGACGAATGGAAATGGGCAGGGGTCAAACCCCTCCTCAAGAAACCCACGGCCGACCCAACGGACCTGAAAAACTACCGGCCCATATCTCTCCTTCCTTTCGCAGCCAAAGTCACCGAGAGACTCGTGAACACCCAGCTGACCAACTTCATTGAAGAGAACTCCATCCTAGACGCCACCCAGTCAGGATTCCGCAGCAACCACAGCAGCAAGACCGCTCTCCTTGCCGCCACTGAAGACATCCGCTTGCTACTCGACCAGGGACACACCGCGGCCCTCATCCTTCTAGACCTCTCCGCAGCCTTTGACACCGTTTCTCATCGCACCCTTGCACGATGCAGGGATACAAGGAACTGCCCTCGACTGGATCCGATCCTTTCTCTTCGGCAGAAACCAGAGGATCAGACTCCCTCCCTTTCCTCTCCGAACCCACTGATATCAACTGCGGAGTACCCCAAGGCTCATCTCTCAGCCCCACGCTCTTCGACATCTACATGGACCCCCTAATTGCCATCGTCAGACAGCACGGGCTCAGCATTGTATCCTATGCCGACACACCCAGCTCATCCTCTCACTCACGAAGAATCCCGCAGACACCAGACTCTGCTTCCAGGAAAGAATGAGGAACGTGGCAGCCTGGATGAAAGACAGCTGCTTGAAGCTCAACTCAGAGAAGACCAAGGTCCGCATCCTCGGATCTTGCAACTCCGCCTGGGACAACACCTGGTGGCCCTCCGCCCTCGGGAACCCACCCACTCCTACTGACCACGCACGCAACCTCGGCATCATCCTCAACTCTTCCCTCTCCATGAACCGCCAGATCAACGCCGTCGCCTTCACTAGCTTCAACTGCTTGCGCATCCTCCGCAAAACTTTCAAGTGGATCCCCCCTGACTGCAGAAAGACCGTCACCCACGCACTCATAACCAGCAGACTGGACTACGGCAATGCCCTGTACATGGGAATCAACAGAACTCTACTACACAGACTCCAGACCATCCAGAACGCCCCTGCCAGACTTGTCCCCGGAACACCGCGTCACGAACACATGACCCAACACCTACAAGACCTCCACCTGCTCACCCGTCAAGAAAAGGGTCACCTTCAAACTCCTCACCCATGCCTACAAATCCGTCTACAACATCGGACCCAAATAACTCAACGAGAGAGTATCCTTCCACGTACCCAAGAGGAACCTCCGCTCCGCCGACCTTGCCCTGGCAGAGGTCCCCCACATCCGCAGAAACAGAACAGGCGGGAGAGCCTTCTCCTACATTGCAGCCAAGACCTGGAACAAGCTCCCCGTGAACATCAGATGCTCCCCAACCCTGCACACCTTCAGGAAGGACATCAAGACCTGGCTCTTCACTGATCTGGAGTTGCCCCCCTCACCAGCGCCTTAAGACCCTCTCGGGTGAGTAGTGCGCTTTATAAACCCCTGATTGATTGATTGATTGATTGCTGTATTCTGCAGAACACATAGAAAGAGAAACGCCTCTCAAGATTGTTTTTGTGCAGGAAGGCGCTGCATGCAACACAGACACACTTGCACCATGGTGCAAGGGAGCCTGCGTTGGCGCTAGGAAGCAAATTGTGCGGTGACTGAAAGAACAGAACGTACCATATCTCAAAAATACGGTGCATTCCTGCCCTTTCACATTGGAGTAGGGCAGTGCAGCAAAAAGACTTGTGACGCTGCCCTAGACCAATTCCCCATAAATGAGGAACTAGGTTTGCTGAAACAAAAAAAAATTAAGTATGTTCTGTCAATTTTTAATGAGATTACACCTCCTCCAGAGACCCATGCACTTGCACACTCAGACACACAGGCCACACAGTGCTGCACTACAAGTCTCTTGTACTACCTGTGCCATTGTATCTCAGTGAGATATCTGGCAATGGTATCTCTCAGGTTGGAATCATCTGTGTGACTGTGAGCCATAGAGAACAACATATATGCTGAAGATCTAAATGGTCTGGGCGACACCCTGTTAGTCACTGAGTTCACCTGTCATGTAATGTTGACATCCCCCAGTAAAAGCTGAGGATTATGGGTTATCTGGCTTTGGCCCACAGTGTGCATCCTCCTAAGATTGCCAGGATAATGCCAATGTCTAAGACTGGTTTGCTCTGTTCTGATGATGAAATCCAGAGGGTGATGTGGATGAAACATGCCAAGACACAAGCCCTAACAAATTACTCTTCACCATACAGCTCCAGGGGGAGCATCTGTTGTATTCAAAGAAGGAGGAAACACCCAAGCTTCAGAGTCAGGCCTCAGGGTTTGAAGGAGAGTTCAACCTCCCTGGTAACTCCAACACATGGCACAGAGGAGGCAAAGGAGGTGCAGGATGTGTTTGATGAACATGCTTGAAGTTTGACAGACTCATAACAAGTTGGAAATACTCTTGGTATTTTAAAATTCAGACACATTCATGAAAAACAGAGGAGTGGCTGGTGCTCATGCTCATAACTGTGGCTCTGTGTGACAAACCTGCACCACATTTATATTTAGAATGTTTTGTATTGGTGGGTCAAGCTTTGTACTATAGAACAGCACTAAAAGGGACACATGACTGGAGGGCTCTAAACACAGCCAGGAGTGGCCGTCTGTGCTCCTGGAGTCGAGGTTCATGCACATGGAACTATTCTTAGTAAGGACACATTTGCCGACCATCCCTAGTATTTGTGACTGGATGGATCACAGAGGAGGAAGCAGTGCTCAGGAAGGATGCACCCTCTCACCCACACTAAGGGGCCGATTCTGATCCGGGTCGGAAGGGCACCGAACGCGATTCGGCCGGAAAAACTACGAGCCATACGCGTGTTTTCCACCCGACTCGTACAGCTGTACGAGCGAGCAAGTACGATGCGAGCTACGTGAAATTCACCGACCGACTCGTTCCCGGTTCCGGACCACTCCGTACGTCTCGGTCGGAAGCTAACCGTGGCGTGCAATGGATGCGATTTACGACCGAGCCAGTACGATGCACGCGTCGAACAGCCTGTGCGAGCCGGAGTGTCCGGCTCGCAAAACGTCCGGATGGTTGCCTATGGGGGTCTGCTTTGGACCCCCTGTCACCCGCAGCCCTATGACTCGGACACAGGGGGAGACCCAAGGGCCCCCCCAACACAGGCATGTACGGTGCGGATGGCACTGACGCAGACCGCCTGTAGGGGGCGCCCTTGTGCGAGACATACCCATTCAGTCAATGGGAGCCCATATACGTGTTGTACGACCGGCTCCCATTGGCTTCTATGGGAGTCCGACCGAACTGAGTCTGGCAGCATACAGCCGCATCGTACTCGCTCGATCGGACTGCAGGACTCTGACTCGGTCGGAAAACACTCCGGATCCAGCTCGGTCGAAGTGCTTTCCGGCTCGGATCGGAATCGGCACCTAGGTGGCATACTTCATCATTACGGCAGTAGCGGCTGGCTTCTATGAGGGGTGGGTGCGCATGCATAAAAGATAATTTAAAAACTTACAAGGAAAATGGAAAGTTCTCCACTCTGGAGCTCCACAGGAACTGGAAGCTGGAGTCTGGAACTCCCTTGACCAATCCGGGCACTACTCTCATGCTGTCAGAGCAGCGCCCTGATTGGAGGGAGCGGCCTCACTCGGTGCTCCACAGCACCCTGGCGGATTGCACTGACTCTAACCCAACCGTCTTAAGAAAGCTGGGCTAGTGATGTTTAAAGTGCGCATGTGCGTCCAAAAAGACATTCTCACTTTAAACATAAATGCATGGACTGCCCACCCTCCCCCTGCTGCTGTCACTCAGCAGCGACCCTGATCCTATCCTGACGCTTGGCTCGGGATGGGGATGAAAAATAAAATGGTAATAAATTTACATTTTTTTTGTATGGTGTTTAGGGAGGATTTAAGTGGGGCGACTCTCCAACGGAGGAGCTGCCCCTGCATCACGGCTGCTCCTTTTGCTGGCACCATCCATCCTAGTGCTTGGGGCCCTGGACCAGAGCTCTAGGAGCTGTGCTGTGAGATGTAATAAGCAGGAAGAAGATGCAGCTTCTGAGGCGTCTTGTGTCTAGATGCCAAAACTGCACTGGAGTGAGTTACATCCGATTCAGTTACATTCGTTAATAGGCTTGGGTTTCATCCCAGACAAAGGTTAAAAACACAAAGAGAACCTATGTACTCTTATGACTCCTCCTCACAGCCCTGCTAAGGTTGCTTCTTGTTCGGCTTGTTAAATGTGCTTAGTGGCTCTCTTGTAAACTGAGAAACACTCACTGCCTCAAGTGCTTAATTTGATTTATTTGATTTGGCAATTTATAAAGCAGGAACATATGCCTGAAGGCCTCAAGGCGCTAATGAGGTTTGTTCTGCTGAGGGGGCAGGAGCATCATCCCTGCGCTAAAAGGGCATTACAAGGCAAAGAGCCAGGTCTTCAGGGCCTTACGGAAAGGAAGAAGAGCTTCCATGCAGGAGAGTAAGGGAGAGCATTCCTAGGCTTCGATGCAGCCACAGCAAAGTCTCTCCCTCCCCATCTTGCCCTCCGAAACCTAGGAACAACCACAGACTTTTACCAGCAGGACGCAGCTGTCTAGATGGTATATATCGTTGAAAGAAATGCTTAAGTTCCCCAGGGCCTATATTGCGAAGTGCCTTATGGACAATGCATAAGGCTTTGAAGGTGATTTGTATAGTGGCTGGAAGCCAATGCAGTTTCTGAATAGCAGCAGCGACTGAATGATATTTAGGAAGATCCAGAATGAGTCTTGTTGCCGCCTTTTGGACAAGCTGCAGCTTGGCTATGGCTGTCTTATTGATGTTCAGATAGAACGCATTGCAGTGATCCAACCTGGACATAATCAATGCCATGTCCACTTGTTTATGCCACGCCTGCACGTTTATGTGCCGGGAGGAAAACAGAAGGAAACACCTTCCTATGGATCCTAATTCCCAGAAGCAGGATGATACCATCCTATTAACCAGAAGATTAAAGGAAACGTTGTCCACCAGAACGCCTAGATTTTTTGCGGTGTCAACAGGGTTGGGAAGTTGACCCAGCATTTCTGGCCACCATGAATGGGTTCAAATAGATTGTTGGTGGCCAAAAATCAAAACCTTGGTTTTCTCCCCATTCAGTCTGAGGGAGCTTGTTACCATCCAGGTGCAAGCAGTTGTACAATTTGGTGGCAGAGGCCTCTATGTCCTTTGTGATAGACACAATTATTTGTGTGCCATCAGCATAGGATAACTCCTGCAACCCAAACAATCTAATCAGTTTGGCCAGAGGGGAGACATATTTGTTAAACAAGGTTGGGCTCAGGGATGAGCCCTGTGGAACCCCACATGGAGTATCGAAGGGCGCAGAGAAGAACTGGGCCACCACCACTGTCTGTGATCTATTATCAACGATGACAGAAGCTTCAATGCTGAATCTGTGACCCCAATTTCCTGTAAGCGATTGACCATCCTGATAGGAGAGATGGTGCCAAAGGCTGCGGATAAGTCCAACAGGATCAGCACCGCAGCCTGTCCTTCATCAACCATGGAACGGATGTTATTGACTGGGGATAGCAGTGCAGTCCCGGTGCCATGGATGCTCCTAAATCCATACCGGGAATTGTCCAGCAGATGCTGTTGTTCCAAGTAAGCCATAGGCTGGATATTTAGATATTTCTCCAGGATCTTGGAGGGGATGGGTAACAAAGAAATGCGCCAATAGTTTTTCAGGTCAGAGGGGTCCAATTTGGGTTTTTTAAGCAGGGACTTTGGGGATAGCATTGAGAGGAGATGGCCTTAATGAGAGTTGCTGTGAGGTGGGGAATGGTGCTATCCCCACCAAACTGCATCAGTTTGGGCGAAAGGGTCCAAGTGTGGAGCCTGATTCAACACTTCGGAGAAACTGTTCGGTGAGTTCATGGGACAGAGGGGAAAAGGCGGGAAGACCATAATCCCTGCTCTTGGACTCTGGGTGGCTACGGACAGTGTAATTGACCCTTTGGGCAGGGATGGGAGGCTCAGAATTGAGACTATCCAGGGAGGAACCAATGTCCGAAATTTTGGAGTGAAAATATGTTGCCATACGATGACAGAAGGCCTGAGAACTCTCAGTGTTGGAGGAGACAGAGGGTGTCGATAAAAGGTTGAGCAGTTTAAAGAGATCTCTAGGGGGCTTGGCTGAATCAACCTTCTGATTGCAGTACAGGGATTTCTCTAGCTTAATGGCTGCTTTGTATTCTGCCAACATGGCCTGATAGCTGGCTCTTTCGAGCGGGTCATAGTGTTTATGCCAAGCACGCTCTTGGTGGCGACAAGCTTGTCTGTGTATTCTCAGCTTCTCTGGGAACCAGGGAGAGGTGGGCATCTTCCTGCATGCATAGGATTCTTTAAGGGGCGCAAGAGAGTCAGTGGCTGCCATAAGCCACGACGAAAACTCTGAAGCTGCCACATCAATATCGCTATGGCCTGTCCAATTTTGATTCCTTACGACCCATGAAAAGGATTCCTTACTTATACCTTTCCAATTTCTTTTAAACACCTCATTGATACCCCCCGGAGCAGTTTCCTATGTGAAGGAAAAGGAAAGGGAAAAACGCCATTCTTAAAGCTTTGGGGGCCTGGAATAGCCTGAATTGTCACACTTGTTGGAGTGCGATGGTCCAAAGTTGTTTAAGGTACTGGCATTGGCAGCGCTGGCAGAGACAACGGGTGGTTCAAGCTGCAGTGACCTCCTGACAAGAGCCATGGCACCTATATTTTAACAAATTAAGCACTGACTGCCTCACATCGACACTAAATTGTTTTCACAGCCAGAGCCAGCCCCACATTGCCTCCACAGCCATTGACACACTCTGTAAATTAACTGCATTTCACAGCACTTAAGTGTCAGCTGCAGCCCACACTAAGGTCCTCCTTAACAGTCTATTCAAGTAGCTCACCCCTCTCACAACTTGTGACATTGTATTTCACCAATGACCCACGTGACTGACTCTTACAGCCACAATCTGCTTCTCACAGGTGCTGACTGGTAATGGCTACATGATAGCTCGAATCTACTCATGTGGATATTAACCCCACTCGCTTCCTCACAAAGCCACCGACTGACTCACATGGGCATTGACAGCCTGCAGGAAGTTGGGATACTGGTTGGGGAGGTGTGAAACCCCACTTAAGAAGAAACCACAATTCTTGTCAGGGTGGAAAACAAGCAAATCCTAAATTAACCTGTGCTCACCCCTCTAGTAGCTTGGCACAAAAGCTATCAGGGTTACCTTGGAGGCAATGTGTGAAGTATGTATGCAGCACTTCAAACAGTAATGAAGTGAAAACGCAACACAAGAAAAAGACCACACAACTTAGAAAAATAGAGTAAACTTTAATAAATTATTTGATACAAAAACAGCAAAGATTCAATCACTTGAACCGAAGATGTGCAATTTTAAAGATGTGGGTAAAAAATTGTGCTTAAAAGCACAAAGCGCCAATTTTGGTTATCTGATCGGACCGTGACAAAGTCACAAGTTCAGGCCGACCACAATGCAGCTCGGGCCCGATACAGGGACCAAGTTAGGTCCACTGAACGAAGTGCATTAAATCTGGGTTGCAGAGTGTTGCGAGATCTTTCGCTGAGGATGCGTCACTCAGAGGCACTTCCAATGGGCTAAGGGGCTGCGATGCAAAGTCCTTCAATGATATCCGTCATGCTGCCACGGTTCAGGGGAGCTGCTGGACTATGATGGGAGGTCCTGCAACGAGATCCTTCATGCAGCAGCAGTTCAGTGGAGCTGCCGGACTGTGATGGGAGGTCCTGCAACGAGATCCTTCATGCAGCAGCGGTTCAGTGGAGCTGCCGGACTGTGATGGGAGGTCCTGCAACAAGATCGATCATACAGCAGTGGACTGTGATGGGAGGTCCTGCAACGAGATCTGTCATACAGCAGCAGACTGTGATGGGAGGTCCTGCAACGAGATCCGTCATACAGCAGTGGGCTGTGATGGGAGGTCATGCAGCGAGTTCGGTCATACAGCAGCGGACTGTGATGGGAGGTCCTGCAACGAGATCCTTCATGCAGCAGCGGTTCAGTGGAGCTGCCGGACTGTGATGGGAGGTCCTGCAACGAGATCTGGCATACAGCAGCAGACTGTGATGGGAGGACCTGCAACTAGATCCATCATGCAGCAGCGGTTCAGTGAAGACGCAAGACTGTGATGGGAGGTCCTGCAATGAGATCTGTCATACAGCAGCGGTTCAGTGGAGCTGCTGGACTGTGATGGGTGTTAGGGCTCGGGTACCTTGTGTCGTCCTTAAACTACCTATCCCACAATGCACCGTGAGGGAGGAGGGTTGTGTACTATCCCATACTGCCCCTGAACAGGTCACATGATTGGGAGGGTTTTTAAGCCGTCCTTTCCGGTGCCTCAGTGCTTGGCTTTCCTGTTGTCATCCTGACGTGTACCTGGTATGTGAATTCCTCCTCCTCATCATGGAAATTCCTATAGAAGCTGGCCTCGATACCTTGGATATCCTCTACCACTCGTACTCCTTGTTCATGCGCCCGTTGGGAGTTCGCCCACAAGCTGCCCGGCAACATTGTGTGTCTTCCCTTTCCCACTCTTCTGACACGCGTGAACCACGCAGGTACGCGCTATTGAGGCATTACTGCTACTTTCCTTGTTTGCCTCATAGCTCAAATTGTCCGCAGTTGCACTTTGTGTATTACGTGAAAGTTTGTCCTTTGGCTGATCCCGTACTGTTCCACCCCCTGACCGGCATCCAATCAGAACGCGAGGACGCGTTTTTTCATTTGAACACTTCCGCACTTCCCTATCGGGTGCCCGTCATTGCCTTTGGATGTATTAGTAAAATGCGAGGACATGTTTCCTTTGTTCGGACACTGCCAACCTTACGTTACCGGGCCCCAGCCTTCCCCTTTGTCATTATTCGGAAAACGAGAGGACGCGTTTCACTTAACGGACACCAACTTAATTATAGAACGCCAGAACGCGTTCTCTGTCGCTGCAGCATTCTGTACACTCTGCATCGGCCAGTGTTTTGTTTGCGCACTTACTGTCAAGATAACAGTCGGTGTATATGATTTGAAGAGACTCCTGCAATATCCGCACACTTCTGCCTCTTTGGTAATGCAAGTAAGTATGGAGCAGTACACAACCTAGAGGGTAAAGTTTCAGTAATTAAACTGGGTATATGTTCCAATCTTGTTTATGCATAATAATTTTCCCTCTTGTGTCTTTTGTCCTGTATATAGATTCTATGTCTATTTGTCCCGGACCTACTTCTGTTGGCAGTTGGGAGACTATTCTGAGGGGTCTCGTTTGTCTCTCCATTTTTTGAGGACACGGTTCCTACTCTAGTGTGTGTTACTTGCAACACTGGGTGGAAGGTGTCTTTGAGAAAAGGTGAGGCATTCTCATCGCTCCTGGGGAAAAGGTTTCTGCCTGGAAAGCCAGTCTACGCCCGACAGAAAGCCAAGCCCACGTTATTATTTCCGCCTGAGCGATTACGGCTTTCCATCTCGTCCATAATGGACGAGGCCATAGCTGGCGAGCCCCCAGAAACCACAATGAGGGAATTAGCAGCTGCGGTCATTAATCTTCAGACAGAACTTAAGTTGGTGAGAGGCGAAAATCAACGCCTTGTCTCTGAGTTAAGTATGTTGAAAACGCAGAAACAGTTGGAGGTTAGAGTTGCAGACACACTCCCCAAACAAAAACGTAGTTACATACAACCCGCTCACTTTCAGGTCCCTTCCCCTGACACTATTTCCGTCCCTGCAGAGTCTATTTCCTCTCCTGTTAACGTCACAGTGGTTACCCCACCTCAGACTCCCCTTGCTATGCCCGAGAGGTTTAATGGGGATAGTACTAAATATGGGGTGTTCATGAATCAGTGTCATTTACAATTCCTCTGTAGAGCAGCCTCTTTTCCAGATGACGCAGCAAAAGTGGCATTCATAATTTCATATCTCAGTGGCAATGCAGCACTTTGGGCAGTGCCTCTGGTTGAAAATGATGATCCTATTTTGTATAACTTGGCTTTATTTAAAGAGAGGATGAGGAGTCATTTTGCTAGACATTCCTACATGCAGGCTAGCGACAATGAATTGCTAAACCTCAAGAAAGGGACTTAAGATTTAGTGACGTATATCACCACTTTTAATCGCTTAGTTACGGAGACTCACTGACCTGAAGATAAAAGGACATCATTGTTTTATAGGGGGCTTAGGGACGAGCTCAAGGACATACTTTCACAAATAGTTGACCCTCCTGAAGAGTGTTCGGTGTTTATGGATTTGGTGGTGAAGTTGAATCATCGTCTTACTGAGAGAAAAGGGGAAAAAACAAAAGGGGATTACTCCCGCCTGTTCGTAACGAAAAGTGAAAAGAAAGAGTCCAGAGACACTAGTGAACCTATGCAGATAGGAGGGATTAGAGTTCCTTTGTCCCCTGAAGAAAGGGAGAAACGGAGGAAATTAAATCTCTGCCTATACTGTGGTAAGGGGGGACACTTTGCTCGGGAATGTCCAGTCAAACCTAAAACACCTCAGAAACCTACCACAGGTCGAACAGGTCTGGTAGTACAGTCGGAAAACTAACGAACTTGGGGAGTACCGAGGCTGCTCTTCCAAGTCTGCCTGTTTTAAAGGCCTCTAAACATTTAGCTAACACGTTAGCACTTGTGCCAAAACATTTCACTATCAATGTGGTTTTCCTACTGCCGACTCAGATAAGAAGAACCATGGCCATACTGTTAGATTCAGGAGCAACGGGTAATTTCCTTGACATCACCCTCGCTAGAGCTCTGGGTGTGGATTTTATCCAGAAAGATCATCCTGAAAAAGTCAAGACAGTAGATGGGTCGGATTTATCATCTGGTATGATAACCTATCAAACTCCTGACATAATCATGCTGTGTGATAATGGTCATACAGAAAGCATTATATTTGATTTGATTGATACCCCCAATTTCGAAGAAATTCTAGGAGTTCCATGGCTCCAGAGACATAACCCTCAAATAGGCTGGGTTGCCAGGACTGTCACCTTACGCTCTCCTTATTGTATCAATCATTGTTATAGAGAAGTCACTCACTGGCAGTCGCCAGTGTATTGTGCCCTTTCCACAACTGATAGCACTCTACTACCCGATGAATATCAACAGTTCTCAGAAGTATTTGACGAAGTCAAGGCCATAGCCTTGCCACCACATAGGGCCTATGATTGCTGGATAGATTTGGTGCCTGGCTCCGATCTGCCGGTTAGTAGAGTATATTCACTCACTGAACCTGAGACTAAGTATTTGTCTGAGTACCTACAGGACATGTTAAAGAAGGGATTCATAAGACACTCCACCTCCCCAGTCTCCTCCCCTCTTTTTTTTATTCCCAAGAGGGAAGGAGGTCTGAGAGCGTGCCTGGACTACCGCGCCCTCAATAAGGTGACAGTGAAGAACAAATATCCTCTTCCACTCATCTCCAATCTCCAGATCAAGTGAGGAAGGCCACCATTTTTACTAAACTTGATTTGAGAGGGGCCTATCATTTGATCAGACTCAGGGAAGATGAGTGGAAGACAGCGTTTCGCACCAAGTTTGGCCTTTTTGAGTATTGCGTTATGCCGTTTGGACTATGTAACGCTCCAGCCGCCTTTCCGTTTTTTATAAATGAAATATTGAGAGAGTATCTGGATGTCTTCGTCATCGTATACATAGATGACATCTTAATCTATTACCAGAATGAGACAGAACATGTGGAACATGTTAGGAAGATCTTGATCATGTTACTTGAGAACAACCTCTTTGCCAAATTGGATAAATTTCTTTTCCGTACACGTAAAGTAGCCTTTCTGGGTTTTGTCATCTCCCCTGAAGGGATACACATGGATCCTGCCAAGGTGTCAGCCATTACCAACTGGGCAAGTCCCACCACGGTAAGGGAGGTTCAATCCTTTTTAGGTTTCGCAAACTTCTATAGAAGATTTATCTGTCATTTTTCTGATCTGATCACTCCCATCACCAGACTCCTCAAGAAAGGTGTGGAATTCAACTGGGATCAAAAAGCTGAAGAAGCTTTTCAAGTTCTAAAGGATCACTTTACCTCTGCCCCCATTATCCGCCATGCAGACGAGACGCAACCTTATTATGTGGAAGCAGACGCCTCACAATTTGCAGTAGGAGGGGTATTGTCACAGCGAGACCCGCACTCCGGTACTCTCCATCCCGTGGCCTATTACTCCAAGACTTTGTCTCAAGCTGAACAAAATTATACCATTGGAGAAAGGGAACTTCTCGCCATTAAGATGGCTTTTCAGGAATGGCGTCATTATTTGTTAGGATCACCTCATGTGATTACCATCTACTCTGACCACCGGAATCTGCAGTATTTTAGGACCGCTCGGGCTCTCACTCCTAGGCAGATGAGACGGGTGTCCTTTTTTAGTGAGTATGATTTCGTGATTTATTTTCGTCCAGGAATAAGACAAGGCAAAGCGGATGCTTTGTCTCGTCTGGGCAAAGAGCAAACTAACCCTGTGGAATTACCTGGGCTTATCATCCCTGAGCACAAAATCATTGCCGTAGGAGATGGAACCATGCTAGACTCTGATACATTCTTCTCTCACCTGGAACAAGCATTTGCCTCCCTGGATCAGGAACAATGTTTACACGATCCCCTTAATTCTATAGCCCACAATCTATTTTTCCACGAAAAAAGACTGTTCCTCCCTACAAAAGAAACCCAGACCTTAATTATCAAATGGTGTCACGCTTTACCCATGGCGGGACATCCGGGGCCAGAAAAGACCATACAGACGTGTCAGCGATGGTTCTGGTGGAAAGGAATGACCAAAGATATTGCTGACTATGTCACCACGTGTTCAACCTGTGCCCGACAGAAGTCTACACACTGTGCCCCCGCTGGTTTTTTGCAACCTTTACCTGTACCCCATGTCCCTTGGTCATCCATTAGCATGGATTTCATAACAGATCTACCCAAGACTAGAGGATATACCACCATATTAGTAGTGGTAGACATGTTATCCAAGATGGCTCACTTTATTCCCCTAAAGAAGGTACCCACTGCCTTAGAGCTCACACATACTTTTCTACATAACATAGTGCGCCTACATGGGTTGCCCTCTATTATTATATCTGACAGGGGTCCCCAGTTTATTTCCAAGTTTTGGCAAGGGCTATGTAAGGCGCTCCACATTGACCATCGCCTCTCTACAGCCTATCATCCCCAAACTGATGGCCAAACGGAGAGAACGAACCAAACACTGGAACAGTACTTGAGGTGTTTACTCAGTACTATAACGGATGATTGGGTTCACGCCTTACCTTTGGCTGAGTTCGCGTATAACAATACCACTCATTCGGCCTCCAAGATTTCACCATTTTATTTTACTTCAGGTTATCACCCCAAACTCCTTCCTTTGCATTTCCCCTCTTCTGTGCAACACACACCTGCGGTAGCGGAGCATCGTGCAAGACTCTTGACTATTTGGGAGCAAGCTAGACAGGAATTGATAGATGCTAAAGAAAAGATGAAATCTCAAGCAGATAAACACAGACGCCCTGCCACTGGGTATAAGGAGGGAGATCAGGTTTGGTTATCTACCAAAAATCTTAAGCTTGCTGGGCCACGCAAATTACAACCCCGATATGTAGGCCCCTTCATCATCACTAGGGTTGTCACCCCAGTGGCTCTAAAACTCCGACTCCCGCCAGAAATGCAGATCCACCCTGTTTTCCATACCTCTCTATTGAAACCTTACATACCCCCTGTGAACCCCGAACCTCCACCGCCTCCCATTAATGTAGAAGGCGAGATGGAATACGAAGTAAACAGGATAGTGGATTCTCGAAGACACAGGGGTAAATTGCAGTACTTAATAGATTGGGTGGGATACACCCCAGAGGACAGGACCTGGGAACCTGCTGAAAATGTGCATGCTCCTTTGTTAGTTAGGCGATTTCATGCCTTGCATCCTTCCAAGCCCAGACCGGTGGGAAGACCTTTAGGGGGGAGAACTGTTAGGGCTCGGGTACCTTGTGTCGTCCTTAAACTACCCATCCCACAATGCACCGTGAGGGAGGAGGGTTGTGTACTGCCCCTGAACAGGTCACGTGATTGGGAGGGTTTTTAAGCCGTCCTTTCCGGTGCCTCAGTGCTTGGCTTTCCTGTTGTCATCCTGACGTGTACCTGGTATGTGAATTCCTCCTCCTCATCGTGGAAATTCCTGCAGAAGCTGGTCTCGATACCTTGGATATCCTCCACCACTCGTACTCCTTGTTCATGCGCCCGTTGGGAGTTCGCCCACACAAGCTGCCCGGCAACATTGTGTGTCTTCCCTTTCCCACTCTTCTGACACGCGTGAACCACGCAGGTACGCGCTACTGAGGCATTACTGCTACTTTCCTTGTTTGCCTCATAGCTCAAATTGTCCGCAGTTGCACTTTGTGTATTACGTGAAAGTTTGTCCCTTGGCTGATCCCGTACTGTTCCACCCCCTGACCGGCATCCAATCAGAACGCGAGGACGCGTTTTTTCATTTGAACACTTCCGCACTTCCCTATCGGGTGCCCGTCATTTCCTTTGGAAGTATTAGTAAAACGCGAGGACGCGTTTCCTTTGTTCGGACACTGCCAACCTTACGTTACCGGGCCCCAGCCTTCCCCTTTGTCATTATTCGGAAAACGAGAGGACGCGTTTCACTTAACGGACACCAACTTAATTATAGAACGCCAGAACGCGTTCTCTGTCGCTGCAGCATTCTGTACACTCTGCATCGGCCAGTGTTTTGTTTGCGCACTTACTGTCAAGATAACAGTCGGTGTATATGATTTGAAGAGACTCCTGCAATATCCGCACACTTCTGCCTCTTTGGTAATGCAAGTAAGTATGGAACAGTACACAACCTAGAGGGTAAAGTTTCAGTAATTAAACTGGGTATATGTTCCAATCTTGTTTATGCATGATAATTTTCCCTCTTATGTCTTTTGTCCTGTATATAGATTCTACGTCTATTTGTCCCGGACCTACTTCTGTTGGCAGTTGAGAGACTATTCTGAGGGGTCTCGTTTGTCTCTCCATTTTTTGAGGACACGGTTCCTACTCTAGTGTGTGTTACTTGCGACACTGGGTGGAAGGTGTCTTTGAGAAAGGGTGAGGCATTCTCATCGCTCCTGGGGAAAAGGTTTCTGCCTGGAAAGCCAGTCTACGCCCGACAATGGGAGTCCTGCAACGAGCTCCGTCATGCAGCAGCGGTTCAGTGGAGCCGCTGGACTGTGACAGGAGGCCCTGCAACGAGATCCGTCATGCAGCAGCGGTTCAGTGGAGCTGCTGGACTGTGACAAGAGGCCCCGCAACGAGATCCGTCATGCAGCAGCGGTTCAGTGGAGCCGCTGGACTGTGACAGGAGGCCCTGCAACAAGATCCTTCATGCAGCAGCGGTTCAATGAAGCTGCCGGACTGTGATGGGAGGTCCTGCAACAAGATCGATCATACAGCAGTGGACTGTGATGGGAGGTCCTGCAACGAGATCTGTCATACAGCAGCAGACTGTGATGGGAGGTCCTGCAACGAGATCCGTCATACAGCAGTGGGCTGTGATGGGAGGTCGTGCAGCGAGTTCGGTCATACAGCAGCGGACTGTGATGGGAGGTCCTGCAACGAGATCCTTCATGCAGCAGCGGTTCAGTGGAGCTGCCGGACTGCGATGGGAGGTCCTGCAACAAGATCGATCATACAGCAGTGGACTGTGATGGGAGGTCCTGCAACGAGATCTGGTATACAGCAGCAGACTGTGATGGGAGGACCTGCAACTAGATCCATCATGCAGCAGCGGTTCAGTGAAGCCGCAAGACTGTGATGGGAGGTCCTGCAATGAGATCAATCATACAGCTGCGGTTCAGTGGAGCTGCTGGACTGTGCTGGGAGTCCTGCAACGAGATCCGTCATGCAGCAGCGGTTCAGTGGAGCCTCTGGACTGTGACAGGAGGCCCTGCAACGAGATCCGTCATACAGCAGCGGTTCAGTGGAGCTGCCGGACTGTGATGGGAGGTCCTACAATGAGATACATAATGCAGCAGCAATTCAGTGGAGCTGCCAGACTGTGATGGGAGGTCCTGCAACAAGATCCGTCAAACAGCAGCAGACAGTGATGGGAGGTCCTGTAGCGAGATCGGTCATGCAGCAGCGGTTCAGTGGAGCTGCCGGACTGCGATGGGAGGCCCTGCATTAAGATGCGTCGCGCAGAGGACTTCCAATAAAGAAATATGATGTGAAGTCCTGCAATGAGATCTGTCATGGAGCAGCGGTTCAGTGGAGCTGCCGGACTGTGATGGGAGGTCCTGCAATGAGATACGTCATGCAGCAGCAGTTCAGTGGAGCTGCCAGACTGTGATGGGAGGTCCTGCAACAAGATCCATCATACAGCAGCGGACTGTGATGGGAGGTCCTGCAGCAAGATTCGTCATACAGCAGCGTTTCAGTGGAGCTGCCAGACTGCGATGGGAGGTCCTGCGTCAAGATGTGTTGCGCAGTAGCAGTTCCCAGGAGCAGTGGGCCGATGCGCTGCACTGCATTGGTTCTGATAGGACCACAGTTGGCTGAGGCTGTGATCAAGAGGCCATAACTAACCCTTGGAGCCACTCTGGTGGTCCTGGGTTCAGCATGCAGGCCCAGTCCTTCTCACTCAGGCAGGAGGGCCACAGGACAGCAGTGCAAAAGAGTAGCATGGAAGCAGAGTAGCAGTCCTTCTTGCAGCACAGCAGCACTGCATTCCTTCTTCCGATTCATACACAGGCCCAGATGTGCACCGGAGAGTTGGGTCTGAGGGTCCAATATTGAATAGGCTTATTTTGCCAGGTCGAAATGGCAGTTTAAAACTGCTCACACAGGCTGCAATGGATGGCCTGAGACATGGTTAAAGGGCTGATTAAATGGGTGACACAATAAGTGCAGGCCCACTAGTAGCATTTAATTTACAGGCCCTGGGTGCAAGTAGTACCACTTTACAAAAGACTTACAAGTAAATTAAAAGTGCCAATTGGGTGTAAGTCAATTTCGCCTTGTTTAAAAGAGAAGGCACAAACACTTTAGCACTGGTTAGCAGCGGTAACTTGTGGCGAGTCCTAAGGCCAACAAAAGCGGATTCAGCAAAAACAGGAGGGGTGAAGGCAAAAGGTTTGGGGGAAGACCACCCTAAGGCTGACAGTTCTAACACTGCCGCAGAGTGCTTGTCCCAGAACTGACAGCCACTCACTGTATCACACAGGGAACAAACAAATGAATCTTGACAGGTGAATAGTGTATTCAATGACCTTTACTGACTCCAGATGCTGACTGACTTAGATGAGCACTGATTCCCTCTCACAGCCACACACAACCTCTTTGAGTTATTCATGCAGGCTAACAATAACCACTGTTGCAGTGGCTGACTGTCTCTCACAAGCCATGAACGACATTCGAGGTGTATCGGGGTGAACTACAGCTGTTTACTAACAGCAGAGGCCATGACCGACACTCATACACTCACCGACTCTCACATACATTGAACTCTCCACAATATTTCTCACATCCATGGACTGACCACCTCCGATAAGAGATAATTCAACAACGTAGTAGCAATAACTGAGTGACTGTCACAGGCAGTGATGGTCCCTGACAGCCTTCTACCAGCACAGCAGATATTTATTGCCTCTCAAAGAATGACTTGGAGACTGACTACCACTGACTACTCTGCAGCAATAATGACAGCCACCAATAGCCACTCGAAGCACCTGAACATGCATTAAAAACATCTCAATGCCATTGACAAGCACCGACTGCCTGATAAATGACACCTTGCCACAGTAAGAGGCAGCCCCTACCTGACTTTTACCGACATGAAGCCCGATTCTCAAAGGTACACGTACACTTTTGTGTAAGTTTACTACCTTTTGGTATTCACAAAGGTAAGCTTAGACGAAACGTCTAACTTTACTAGTAATAACTTACCTTTGTGAATCCCAGTTTGAATGAAAATTGGGTCAAAAGCATTCTAGGATCCCCCCCCCCCACTTTGACCAAATCTGTGTATAACTGCGTGTGAGGTCTACAAGCCCTGAGAGCAAACTCACTCCCTTGCTTGGCGCAGTCCAGTCTTGGGCACTGTCCATGCAGGAGAGGGGTGGCAGCATTGGTGCAAGTGGGCAAAGGCGCCCTAAAAAACATTTCGGGCAGCTCCACTCATTTTGTTTTTAAAGAAAATCACTGTGCACAACATGTGTGGGATGCGAGGAGGAGAGGACAGGCGAGGCTCGGCAGCGAGCAGTGTCAGCAGGGGGATGTGGTGCTGTGACTGAGCTGGACGATGGGGAAGGGGATTCGAGGAGTTTTCACTAAACCATAGACAACAAAACATCCCATGAGCATTTGTACAGCGCATGCTCACCCGTAGGTATCTTGGCGCTAAATAACAGATGCTTATTGTTACCCAACTCAATGGTACTCATTTTATTGACCTCAGATGGATGAAAGGCTGAGTAGACCTGCTGGGATTTGAACCTGTGACAATAAGGTCAAACCCAAGTCCTTGCAGTGAACGTATTAATCCACTGGGCCACTAGAACCAGATCACCTGCTTCTGTAAATATGTACATCTGTATATGTATGTGGTGTCCTCCTTGGAATTGCCTGTAAAAAGTGTTGATTTTTAACAATATGTGTCGAAACGTGTGCTTCAAAATGTACCTTTTGTCAACTTTTTCACTGAGAAGCTGCCAATCTCTGATCATCTTTCACAAAAACCTCAAAATCTGGCTGTTTTGACTTTTTTCTGCCTCTTCTGGCTAGTAACCTACCTCTGTCTAGTGCTGAGAAACCCTTTCAGGTAGCTATGTGCAATAGAACACCTTATAATAATTGTACCCACATTTTCTTGGGGAGGGACATTTACCCCCACGTCATCCCATTCAGGGTGCTGGCCTCACTTCCAAAGTTTGCTCAGTGCAATTTTACCAGTTCAAAAACATTTTCCAGGGCTTTTCGGGTCCTCAGTCCAGCCCAGTGCACATGCCTCTGGGGCTTGGCTCTGCGAGCAGACCACAAATCACTGCTGTCACGCTTATGCTGCATTCCCTTTTCCAGTGACCAGAGGTGAGCTGACCTGTTCCAGCCAGGGATAGAGTTGCCCATAAGTAACCAAAGGCACATCATGTGCAAATCTGAGCAGTTTCCAGTTGAGTAATAATTCCTTTTTTGTTAAATATGTGGTCATCAGGGAGTGTGTCAGTGTGTTTAAGCTTGTCATGAGTTGTTTTTGGGTGGAACGGCGTGAGAATGGGACTGTGGCCTACAGGGGAAGTGTTTTGGTACCTTGTGTGATATTCAGAGGTTCCATTTATTGTATTGCTCAGAATTTGCAGCTGAATGTGTAACCCACAAACAGATGTGTGTGCTGCATGTCTACCATCCTTTTGGGAGGTGTGTTTCCAGTTCTGTGATAGGTGTGGTACAGACGTCTGTTCCTTCCTTGCCTCTGGACAGCACAGGACTCAGGTTCTGTTGGTTGGTGCGGTCCTTCATCATTTGTTGGGCAACAGCCAGGCCTTTGTTGTCTCTTTGAATTCCTGTGGTCTTAACATGTGTTGTCTTTGCCAAGCTTCTTACTTCAGTAGATGTCTTTGGTGATGGAGAAGTTCCTGCGGCCACATGGTTGTAGGCTGGTAGTCCTTCCATTCTTTACGAGTTACAATTTCTGTTTCAGCAGAGTTAAGTTAAAGGTGCTTCTTCAGCATCCATTAGCAGATAGCTCAAGCCAGGGGTCTAGTAGTGAGGCTGACAGGCCTGTCTCATTTTCCGGCTTGGTGTGAATGGAGTGTCATCAGTGAAGTTCCAGAAGGTTAGGTTAAAGAACCTGATGATATCTGGAGCAGGCTGAGGAAAGTGTTGAAAAGAAATGGTCACATGATCAAGCCTTAAGGTACAGGAGAATTGCTGACGAAAAAGGGTGATTTAAATGGGGGTGGCAAGATGGGCTTTACTAAGGAGTATGCATCGGTCAAACTCGTCCATCCAGATACACCTGTTCAAAACCATCTCATCACCAGCACATGCAGCCCCCACTACAATAAAGAACAGAAACAAACCCAACCATTTACCTCTCACAACTTGCAGCGGCATCTGGGCTCCTCCTGTATGGATACTATTGGCATGGCTGGTAGAAGAGCCAACAGAGTCTCAGAAACGAGCTTCGTGTGATGGTGGACGGGACAGGGTTGAGCCCGAGTTCTTTGGAGCACAGTTGCATAGCAGTGATGAGTGTAACAATGGCATTCCTGAGCTCAGTCTGGCACTCCCCAGGCATAGCAGTGATGAGTGTAACAATGGCATCTCTGAGCTCAATGTGGCACTCCCGAGGCATAGCAGCGACGAGTGTCACAATATCATCCCTGAGCTCAATGTGGCACTCCCGAGGCATAGCAGCGACGACTGTCATAATGGCATTCCTGCGCTCAATGTGGTACTCCCCAGGCATAGCAGTGATGAGTGTAACAATGGCATTCCTGAGCTCAATGTGGCACTCCCAAGGCATAGCAGTGACGAGTGTCACAATGGCATTACTGAGCTCAATGTGGCACTCCCCAGGCATAGCAGTGATGAGTGTTACAATGGCATTCCTGAGCTCAATGTGGCACTCCCAAGGCATAGCAGTGATGAGTGTTACAATGGCATTCCTGAGCTCAATGTGGCACTCCCAAGGCATAGCAGTGATGAGTGTACCAATGGCATTCCTGAGCTCAATGTGGCACTCCTAAGGCATAGCAGTGAGGAGTGTTACAATGGCATTCCTGAGCTCACTGTGGCACTCCAGAGGCATAGCAGTGAGGAGTGTTACAATGGCATTCCTGAGCTCAATGTGGCACTCCAGAGGCATAGCAGCGATGAGTGTTACAATGGCATTCCTGAGCTCAATGTGGCACTCCCGTGGCATTGCAGCAATGAGAGTTACAATGGCATCCCTGAGCTCAACGTGGCACTCCCGAGGCATAGCAGCGACGAGTGTCGCAATATCATCCCCTGAGCTCAATGTGGCAGTCCCGAGGCATAGCAGTGATGAGTGTTACAATGGCATTCCTGAGCTCAATGTGGCACTCCCCAGGCATAGCAGCGATGAGTGTTACAATGGCATCCCTGAGCTCAATGTGGCAGTCCTGAGGCATAGCAGTAATGAGTGTTTCAATGGCATTCCTGAGCTCAATGTGGCACTCCAGAGACATAGCAGCGTTGAGTGTTACAATGCCATTCCTGAGCTCAGTCTGGCACTCCAGAGGCACAGCAGCGATGAGTGTTACAATGGCATCCCTGAGCTCAACGTGGCACTCCCGAGGCATAGCAGCGACGAGTGTCACAATATCATCCCTGAGCTCAATGTGGCACTCCCGAGGCATAGCAGCGACGAGTGTCACAATGGCATTCCTGAGCTCAATGTGGCACTCCAGAGACATAGCAGCGATGAGTGTTACAAAGGCATTCCTGAGCTCAATGTGGCACTCCCAAGGCATAGCAGTGATGAGTGTTACAATGCCATTCCTGAGCTCAGTCTGGCACTCCTAAGGCATAGCAGCGATGAGTGTTACAATGTCATTCCTGAGTTCAATGCGGCACTCCCGAGGCATAGCAGCGACGACTGTCACAATGGCATTCCTGAGCTCAATGTGGCACTCCCCAGGCATAGCAGCGATGAGTGTTACAATGGCATTCCTGAGCTCAATGTGGCACTCCCGTGGCATTGCAGTGATGAGAGTTAGAATGGCATTCCTGAGCTCAATGTGGCACTCCCGAGGCACAGCAGCGACGAGTGGTACAATGGCATCCCTGAGTTCAATGCGGCACTCCCGAGATATAGCAGCGACGACTGTCACAATGGCATTCCTGAGCTCAATGTGGCACTCCCAAGGCATAGCAGTGATGAGTGTACCAATGGCATTCCTGATCTTAATGTGGCACTCCTAAGGCATAGCAGTGAGGAGTGTTACAATGGCATTCCTGTGCTCAATGTGGCACTCCAGAGACATAGCAGCGATGAGTGTTACAATGCCATTCCTGAGCTCAGTCTGGCACTCCAGAGGCACATCAGCGATGAGTGTTACAATGGCATCCCTGAGCTCAACGTGGCACTCCTGAGGCATAGCAGTGATGAGTGTCACAATATCATCCCAGAGCTCAATGTGGCACTCCCGAGGCATAGCAGCGACGAGTGTCACAGTGGTATTCCTGAGCTCAATGTGGCACTCCAGAGACATAGCAGCGATGAGTGTTACAATGGCATTCCTGAGCTCAATGTGGCACTCTCAAGGCATAGCAGTGATGAGTGTTACAATGCCATTCCTGAGCTCAGTCTGGCACTCCCAAGGCATAGCAGCGATGAGTGTTACAATGGCATTCCTGAGTTCAATGCGGCACTCCCGAGGCATAGCAGCGACGACTGTCACAATGGCATTCCTGAGCTCAATGTGGCACTCCCCAGGCATAGCAGCGATGAGTGTTACAATGGCATCCCTGAGCTCAATGTGGCAGTCCCGAGGCATAGCAGTGATGAGTGTTTCAATGGCATTCCTGAGCTCAATGTGGCACTCCAGAGACATAGCAGCGATGAGTGTTACAATGCCATTCCTGAGCTCAGTCTGGCACTCCAGAGGCACAGCAGCGATGAGTGTTACAATGGCATCCCTGAGCTCAGCGTGGCACTCCCGAGGCATAGCAGCGACGAGTGTCACAATATCATCCCTGAGCTCAATGTGGCACTCCAGAGGCATAGCAGCGAGGAGTGTCACAATGGCATTCCTGAGCTCAATGTGGCACTCCAGAGACATAGCAGCGATGAGTGTTACAATGGCATTCCTGAGCTCAATGTGGCACTCCCAAGGCATAGCAGTGACGAGTGTCACAATGGCATTACTGAGCTCAATGTGGCACTCCCAAGGCATAGCAGTGATGAGTGTTACAATGGCATTCCTAAGTTCAATGCGGCACTCCCAAGGCATAGCAGTGATGAGTGTTACAATGGCATTCCTGAGCTCAATGTGGCACTCCCAAGGCATAGCAGTGATGAGTGTACCAATGGCATTCCTGAGCTCAATGTGGCACTCCTAAGGCATAGCAGTGAGGAGTGTTACAATGGCATTCCTGAGCTCAATGTGGCACTCCAGAGGCATAGCAGTGAGGAGTGTTACAATGGCATTCCTGAGCTCAATGTGGCACTCCAGAGGCATAGCAGCGATGAGTGTTACAATGGCATTCCTGAGCTCAATGTGGCACTCCCGTGGCATTGCAGCAATGAGAGTTACAATGGCATCCCTGAGCTCAACGTGGCACTCCCGAGGCATAGCAGCGACGAGTGTCACAGTATCATCCCCTGAGCTCAATGTGGCAGTCCCGAGGCATAGCAGTGATGAGTGTTACAATGGCATTCCTGAGCTCAATGTGGCACTCCCCAGGCATAGCAGCGATGAGTGTTACAATGGCATCCCTGAGCTCAATGTGGCAGTCCCGAGGCATAGCAGTAATGAGTGTTTCAATGGCATTCCTGAGCTCAATGTGGCACTCCAGAGACATAGCAGCGTTGAGTGTTACAATGCCATTCCTGAGCTCAGTCTGGCACTCCAGAGGCACAGCAGCGATGAGTGTTACAATGGCATCCCTGAGCTCAACGTGGCACTCCCGAGGCATAGCAGCGACGAGTGTCACAATATCATCCCTGAGCTCAATGTGGCACCCCCGAGGCATAGCAGCGACGAGTGTCACAATGGCATTCCTGAGCTCAATGTGGCACTCCAGACACATAGCAGCGATGAGTGTTACAAAGGCATTCCTGAGCTCAATGTGGCACTCCCAAGGCATAGCAGTGATGAGTGTTACAATGCCATTCCTGAGCTCAGTCTGGCACTCCCAAGGCATAGCAGCGATGAGTGTTACAATGGCATTCCTGAGTTCAATGCGGCACTCCCGAGGCATAGCAGCGACGACTGTCACAATAGCATTCCTGAGCTCAATGTGGCACTCCCCAGGCATAGCAGCGATGAGTGTTACAATGGCATTCCTGAGCTCAGTCTGGCACTCCCAAGGCATAGCAGTGATGAGTGTTACAATGACATTCCTGAGTTCAATGCGGCACTCCCGAGGCATAGCAGCGACGACTGTCACAATGGCATTCCTGAGCTCAATGTGGCACTCCCCAGGCATAGCAGCGATGAGTGTTACAATGGCATTCCTGAGCTCAATGTGGCTCTCCCGTGGCATTGCAGCGATGAGAGTTACAATGGCATTCCTGAGCTCAATGTGGCACTCCCAAGGTATAGCAGTGATGAGTGTTACAATGGCATTCCTGAGCTCAATGTGGAACTCCCGAGGCATAGCAGCGATGAGTGTTACAATGGCATTCCTGAGTTCAATGCGGCACTCCCGAGGCATAGCAGCGACGACTGTCACAATGGCATTCCTGAGCTCAATGTGGCACTCCCAAGGTATAGCAGTGATGAGTGTTACAATGGCATTCCTGAGCTCAATGTGGCACTCCAGAGGCATAGCAGCGATGAGTGTTACAATGGCATCCCTGAGCTCAACGTGGCACTCCCAAGGCATAGCAGTGATGAGTGTTACAATGGCATCCCTGAGTTCAATGTGGCACTCCCGAGGCAAAGCAGTGATGAGTGTTACAATGGCATCCCTGAGGTCAACGTGGCACTCCCAAGGCACAGCAGTGATGAGTGTTACAATGGCATCCCTCACTTCAACGTGGCACTCCCAAGGCATAGCAGTGATGAGTGTTACAATGGCATCCCTGAGCTCAACGTGGCACTCCCAAGGCATAGCAGTGATGAGTGTTACAATGGCATTCCTGAGCTCAATGTGGCACTCCCAAGGCATAACAGTGATGAGTGTCACAATGGCATTACTGAGCTCAATGTAGCACTCCCGAGGCATAGCAGCGATGTGTGTTACAATGGCATTACTGAGCTCAATGTGGCACTCCCCAGGCATAGCAGCGATGAGTGTTACAATGGCATTCCTGAACTCAATGTAGCACTCCCGTGGCATTGCAGCGATGAGAGTTAGAATGGCATTCCTGAGCTCAATGTGGCACTCCCAAGGTATAGCAGTGATGAGTGTTACAATGGCATTCCTGAGCTCAATGTGGCAATCCAGAGGCATAGCAGCGATGGGTGTTACAATGGCATCCCTGAGCTCAATGTGGCACTCCCGAGGCATAGCAGTGATGAGAGTTACAATGGCATCCCTGAGCTCATCGTGGCACTTCCGAGGCATAGCAGCGACAAGTGTTACAATGGCATCCCTGAGCTCAATGTGTCACTCTAGAGGCATAACAGCGATGAGTGTTACAATGGCATTCCTGAGCTCAATGTGGCACTCCCGAGGCATAGCAGTGATGAGTGTTACAATGGCATCCCTGAGCTCAATGTGTCACTCTAGAGGCATAACAGCGATGAGTGTTACAATGTCATTCCTGAGCTCAATGTGGCACTCCCCTGGCATTGCAGCGATGAGAGGTACAATGGCATTCTTGAGCTCAATGTGGCACTCCCGAGGCATAGCAGCGATGAGAGTTACAATGGCAATCCTGAGTTCAATGCGGCACTCCCGAGGAATAGCAGCGATGAGTGTTACAATGGCATTCTTGAGCTCAATGTGGCACTCCCGAGGCATAGCCGTGATGAGTGTTAAAATGGCATTCCTGAGCTCAACGTGGCACTCCCAAGGCATAGCAGTGATGAGTGTGACAATGGCATCCCTGAGCTCAATGTGGCACTCCCGAGGCATAGCAGTGATGAGTGTTACAATGGCATCCCTGAGCTCAACGTGGCACTCCCAAGGCACAGCAGTGATGAGTTTTACAATGGCATCCCTGAGTTCAATGTGGCACTCCCAAGGCATAGCAGTGATGAGCTCAATGTGGCGCACCCGAGGCATAGCAGTGACGAGTGTTACAATGGCATTCCTGAGCTCAACAAGGCACTCCCCAGGCATAGCAGCGACGAGTGTCACAATGGCTTTCCTGAGCTCAATGTGGCACTCCCCAGGCATAGCAGCGACGAGTGTTACAATGGCATTCCTGAGCTCAATGTGGCACTCCAGAGGCACAGCAGCGACGAGTGTCACAATGGCATTACTGAGCTCAATGTAGCACTCCCGAGGCATAGCAGCGATGAGTGTTACAATGGCATTCCTGAGCTCAATGTGGCACTCCAGAGGTATAGCAGCGATGAGTGTACCAATGGCATTCATGAGCTCAATGTGGCACTCCTAATGCATAGCAGTGAGGAGTGTTACAATGGCCTTCCTGAGCTCAATGTGGCACTCCAGAGGCATAGCAGCGATGAGTGTTACTATGGCATTCCTGAGCTCAATGGGCACTCCCGTGGCATTGCAGCGATGAGAGTTACAATGGCATTCTTGAGCTCAATGTGTCACTCCCGAGGCATAGCAGCGATGAGTGTTACAATGGCATTCCTGAGCTCAATGTGGCACTCCAGAGGCACAGCAGCTATGAGTGTTACAATGGCGTTACTGAGCTCAATGTGGCACTCCCCAGGCATAGCAGTGATGAGTGTAACAATGGCATTCCTGAGCTCAATGTGGTACTCCCCAGGCATAGCAGTGATGAGTGTAACAATGGCATTCCTGAGCTCAATGTGGCACTCCAGAGGCATAGCAGTGATGAGTGTAACAATGGCATTCCTGAGCTCAATGTGGCACTCCCCAGGCATGGCAGCGATGAGAGTTACAATGGCATTCCTGAGCTCAATGTGGCACTCCCGAGGCATAGCAGCGATGAGTGTTACAATGGCATTACTGAACTCAATGCGGCACTCCCAAGGCATAGCAGTGATGAGCTCAATGTGGCACTCTAGAGGCATAGCAGCGATAAGTGTTACAATGGCATTCCTGAGCTCAATGTGGCACTCCCGTGGCATTGCAGCAATGAGAGTTACAATGGCATCCCTGAGCTCAATGTGTCACTCTAGAGGCATAACAGCGATGAGTGTTACAATGGCATTCCTGAGCTCAATGTGGCACTCCCCTGGCATTGCAGCGATGAGAGTTACAATGGCATTCTTGAGCTCAATGTGGCACTCCCGAGGCATAGCAGCGATGAGAGTTACAATGGCAATCCTGAGTTCAATGCGGCACTCCCGAGGAATAGCAGCGATGAGTGTTACAATGGCATTCTTGAGCTCAATGTGGCACTCCCGAGGCATAGCCGTGATGAGTGTTAAAATGGCATTCCTGAGCTCAACGTGGCACTCCCAAGGCATAGCAGTGATGAGTGTTACAATGGCATCCCTGAGCTCAATGTGGCACTCCCGAGGCATAGCAGTGATGAGTGTTACAATGGCATCCCTGAGCTCAACGTGGCACTCCCAAGGCACAGCAGTGATGAGTTTTACAATGGCATCCCTGAGTTCAATGCGGCACTCCCGAGGCATACCAGCGATGAGTGTCACAATGGCATTTCTGAGCTCAATGTGGCACTCCCAAGGCATAGCAGTGATGAGCTCAATGTGGCGCACCCGAGGCATAGCAGTGACGAGTGTTACAATGGCATTCCTGAGCTCAACAAGGCACTCCCCAGGCATAGCAGCGACGAGTGTCACAATGGCTTTTCTGAGCTCAATGTGGCACTCCCCAGGCATAGCAGCGACGAGTGTTACAATGGCATTCCTGAGCTCAATGTGGCACTCCAGAGGCACAGCAGCGACGAGTGTCACAATGGCATTACTGAGCTCAATGTAGCACTCCCGAGGCATAGCAGCGATGAGTGTTACAATGGCATTCCTGAGCTCAATGTGGCACTCCAGAGGTATAGCAGCGATGAGTGTACCAATGGCATTCATGAGCTCAATGTGGCACTCCTAATGCATAGCAGTGAGGAGTGTTACAATGGCATTCCTGAGCTCAATGTGGCACTCCAGAGGCATAGCAGCGATGAGTGTTACTATGGCATTCCTGAGCTCAATGGGCACTCCCGTGGCATTGCAGCGATGAGAGTTACAATGGCATTCTTGAGCTCAATGTGTCACTCCCGAGGCATAGCAGCGATGAGTGTTACAATGGCATTCCTGAGCTCAATGTGGCACTCCAGAGGCACAGCAGCTATGAGTGTTACAATGGCGTTACTGAGCTCAATGTGGCACTCCCCAGGCATAACAGTGATGAGTGTAACAATGGCATTCCTGAGCTCAATGTGGTACTCCCCAGGCATAGCAGTGATGAGTGTAACAATGGCATTCCTGAGCTCAATGTGGCACTCCAGAGGCATAGCAGTGATGAGTGGAACAATGGCATTCCTGAGCTCAATGTGGCACTCCCCAGGCATGGCAGCGATGAGAGTTACAATGGCATTCCTGAGCTCAATGTGGCACTCCCGAGGCATAGCAGCGATGAGTGTTACAATGGCATTACTGAGCTCAATGCGGCACTCCCAAGGCATAGCAGTGATGAGCTCAATGTGGCACTCTAGAGGCATAGCAGCAATAAGTGTTACAATGGCATTCCTGAGCTCAATGTGGCACTCCCGTGGCATTGCAGCAATGAGAGTTACAATGGCATCCCTGAGCTCAATGTGTCACTCTAGAGGCATAACAGCGATGAGTGTTACAATGGCATTCCTGAGCTCAATGTGGCACTCCCCTGGCATTGCAGCGATGAGAGTTACAATGGCATTCTTGAGCTCAATGTGGCACTCCCGAGGCATAGCAGCGATGAGAGTTACAATGGCAATCCTGAGTTCAATGCGGCACTCCCGAGGAATAGCAGCGATGAGTGTTACAATGGCATTTTTTAGCTCAATGTGGCACTCCCGAGGCATAGCCGTGATGAGTGTTAAAATGGCATTCTTGAGCTCAATGTGGCACTCCCGAGGCATAGCAGCGATGAGTGTTACAATGGCATTCCTGAGCTCAATGTGGCACTCCCGTGGCATTGCAGAGATGAGAGTTACAGTGGCATTCCTGAGCTTAATGTGGCACTCCCGTGGCATTGCAGCGATAAGAGTTACAATGGCATTCCTGAGCTCAATGTGACACTCTCTAGGCATAGCAGTGATGAGTGTAACAATGGCATTCCTGAGCTCAATGTGGCACTCCAGAGGCATAGCAGAGATGAGTGTTACAATGGCATTACTGAGCTATTTCTGTCATTCTGCAGTTAGGTGTTTATTTTACCCCCCTTATTTTAAAATATTTCCACCACAAAGCAAGTACCAAGTGTGGCAGCATGAATTTGCACGAATAATGGAATAAAATAATTTGAATTAAGGAATAATTATTTCCGACCTGTTTAAATGACATGTTGCAGATAAAGCCCTTTTTTTCCAGCCGAGCCCTTGTGGACATCAATAAGATCTGGAAAATAGTAATGGGGAGCCGCCCAACAGGCTCGGATACATGTGTCATTCCGATGGCCTTTTCACTGCCTCAAGCCCGTTCTCCACACATCCATCCAAGGTGGCTGCACCTATGGGTCGGTCTACTTTCAACGCTGCTCCTCGACTCTTGGGGCAGTCCAGCTCCTGGTTTACAGAGGAGCAGCCTTGACAAAGGAGACCGACCCATAGGTGCAGGTTACTCAGATAGGTGTGTGAACTAACTCGAGTAGAATCAGCCATGATGAGTCCCTTTATGCCCACCTGCCCTCCATCCTGTAGTGTGCCTGTGGCCCTTCAGAGGCAGTGAAAAGGCCATTGGAATTACACATTTATCTTAGCCTGTTTAGCAGCGTGCCCAGCAAACAGTGCAGTTAATCCATGCGTGAGGTCGCTGTCAGTGGGGGTACACGGCGAGTGACTTCTCCACGTTTAATTCACTCTTTTCTGGTTATTCCTTTGATAGTGAGTGAGTTGGCGCGTAGAGGACCCTTGCACGATGGCTCCAACTCTATAACAATGAGTGTGAGTGGCTACTTGTAGAGATGCCTCATTGCGTGCGATCTCGCAGCGGGATGATCTGGCGTCAGCCCAGGTGAGTCGCTCACCTGAGTGACGTGTCCCTGCCAAGGACTCGGCGTCGATGCTGTTCCTGTACCCCAGGCATCCATCCTGCTGGATCATTTGACGGGCGCGCGTCCTGTTCCCGTGAGGAGGTGCTGGTGGGCTGGAGAGGGTACCCCGACATCTCGGGTGTGATGGTATCAGGACGGCTCCGAACCTGCCCTGCCAAGAGACGCTCCTGGAAGACCCCCTTGAGGTCTCATATTCTCTTGTACATTTGTTTGAGGATGAGAGAGTCCGGTATTCGCCATACCCTTCGGGGGTGAGTGGGAGGCTGGGGGGAGGGAGGAGAGTGTTGCAGGAATCCACAGCAGAGCGGAATGTTATTGCCATTGTGAAGGAAAGAAGGAACCTCCTGCAATTAATAAGTTAACCAGGGATGTGACAAGACTCTAAACTGGTTCTGGAGACGAGCGCGCTCACCTCTGTGCCATGTAGTACTTTAACCCCTTTTTTCTGAGGACATTCCGTCTTGTGGCCCGGGTTAGACCCGATCATCCGAAAGCAGTGTGTGCCGGGAATAGGTCGTCCCTCTCTGGCCACTCGGTGCCCTTTGTTGTACTTGTGGCGTGTTTCCACTCTTGTTGGCAAGAAGTAGACGTAATCATCAGGGAGTGTTCTGAAGCATGCGCCACATCCTTGATCTCTAGATCTCCCAAACATTTTCTAGTGGTTTGAGCCAGGGTGCCCGACTAGACATGTAAGAGGGAACTGGCACTGTTGCACTTGTTTACCGGGGTGGCACCCAGCACCCGCCTGTGCCACAGGGAGCAACGTGGACGCCGAGTCCCATAGAGGGCAGTAGTACCCGCACACACCAGCCTTACCTCGCTCTGGGATCGCGACAGCCTGGCGGCTGGGGTAAGAGGCGCCATGTGCTGGTCTGGCCCATCTGTGGGGGTGGAGAGGAGCTCGAGAGCCGAGGGCGAGAGCGGAGGAGACAAGAGGAGTGCTTTCTCCCGACGACCCCTGCAGGCCTTTGTATTCCTGGGAGTGGAGCTCCGCTGAAGAGGAGAAAAGAGAACAGCAGCAACGTCAAGAAAGAAGCATTGTGTAGTCAGGCGGATGATCTGTGGGTGGGGAGGATGGAGTGGAACTCGGCCACTCTTCACCTCGACCTGCTTCGTTGCTTGTGCTGTCTCTGCCTCCTTTTCTCTAGCATGCGCACGATGTAAGGCATCGCGCGCATGCGAGACAAAGAGTGCAAATTCACCCACCAATGACACGGCAAACAAGCATTGAAAATGCATTAGGACTCATATTTACGCAAGACGTATTGCATTTTACACGGAAGTGCGGGCGTAAAAGAAGGCATGAACGGGAGGGGGTGGGGGGGTGGTGGTGGTGGTGTAAGAAATTACGGACCACCGGAGGGAATGTGGAGAGGCAGGGGACCTAAACTGTTTTTCTAGTAAAGGGGCCAATGGCCTCGTAATGAGAAAAATGACGACATGGCCGTCAATTGGCTTGAAATTATGATTCAAGCCAATCAAAAATAAGGCTGGAAAGTGGGCGGAGCTTCCACCGCTATACTGTGTACAGCATCTCTCGACGAGACAGGGCATGCGCTGCCTAGGTGAGACCTAAAAATTAGTTGATATGCTTACAAACAGCACAAACAATGGCCTTTCTGGAGATCACAAATACGTGCATTTGTTGAAAACAGTCTGTTTGAGCGGGAGTGCCACCAGACGTATACCGGCCATTGTCTGTCTTGGATTTCTGGAAGATCAAGGATCTGCTACACCACTAAGACTTTATGTAAATAACACTGTATTCATTTTTAGGTCTCGTGAGCCAAAGGCTCGAAGAGACATTTTATATGTGGGTTTTTCAAAGTGCTACCCAGTCTTTTGGCTGGCCTAAACCTTGAGTGCACGAGATCACATGCACGTGCACAGCTGCTCCTCTGCTCATTGCATTCCCCCTCCCTTCTCACCCAGCCCTTTGAGGCTCTGCTCCATTACTTTCACTTTCGCTGCTTTGACCCTTGCATTCCCCCCTCCCTTCTCACCCAGCCCTTTGATGCTCTGCTCGCATCTCCCTCCTCCCTGGGCGTGAAGGGAGACAGAGCCATCCTGCTTGATTAATGGCTTTTTTTTTTTTGTCTTCCAGTCAATGCGACAATCTTCACCGCCGAGTGCACTTTGGTGCTTGAGTCAATCAGACTTGGTGTGAATTGTGCCCTTTCATCCCTGCTGTCAATACAGCCCCGGGGGATCCGGACTCGCAGGCTCAATGTTAAAACTTTGGTGCTTGAGTCAATCAGACTTGGTGTGAATTGTGCCCTTTCATCCCTGCTGTCAATACAGCCCCGGGGGATCCGGACTCGCAGGCTCAATGTTAAATTCAATTATCACTCTTATGTTTTGCACAGGATGTGGTTTCATCCAGTCTCAATATCTCGCATTTTTTTTTTATTTCTACGTCGTCGGAGCGCGCGCTTTGAGGAGACCTCCCTGCTCTGGAGCAAGCCCAGCCTCCGGATGCATTCACTTTCCCGATGACGTTTTTTTTGTGTTTTTTCCCCCCACGCGTGAATCACATGCACCGCTGCCCCAGTTACAACGTGAGCACCAACAGGTACTCCTGTGGGAGATGTGTAATGCGGGCTCTGGTGCTTTTTACAGATAAAAACGACAAGCAATTCCGCCATAGTGATAATACAAAACTGGTCTTTATTCAGGAGAATTCACGTGGGGCAGCAGGTGTCTGCTTAATCAGAAAAAGGCTACAAATACGCATAAATAAACGTTGTGTACTATGCTGTTTGATTGGTGTCTGCAGGATACTTCTGTTCGGCTTAATGATTTCATGAGACTGAGAAAAAAAAAAAACTTTAAAAACTGCGAACATTGTACAGAAGGATTTTGTTTTCCTTTTATTTTTCATTAACGACATGATCGGACTACCAAAGAGTCAGATGTCCGTGCTCCAAGGGGTAAAACAGCAGATGCCGTTGGCATCCGGTGTTTTGCAAAGGCAAGCATGTCAGAAAGATTATGAATGAAAAGTGTATTTCCTGAACTCCAGAATTGGAGAGCTGATTCTCCACGCGGGATCTCCGTGGGACCTTGACATTGAGACATTCATGCGCTCCGGAGTGCCGCAGGACCCGAAAATATTAGAGGTGGGCAAGCCAGCAAGTTAACAGGCAGTGCTGAGCCACAGCAGAGCAAAGAGTCTCTTTGTTCTAAGAGCCTGAGAACGGGCTGTACCATCCAACTACCTGGCATGTGCATCGTGCGAGAACGGCAAGGCTAAAAATATGATAACTCTTTAAAAAAAAATATATATATCATTTTACTTTTAGTACATTAGAATATTACTACAGTAAAGGACATATATTAGAAATAATAGTTTCTAGGAAAAAATGTAGACAAGGCATGGGCGAACTGGGCCCAGGGCCAGGCCTGTCTGCATTATATCCCCCGCATTAGGCCCACTCCAACCTGTACATGCATGTCATAACTTGCATAATTTTTTTAATAAAGTTAAATCAGATGTGTGTATGTTTTTCTTGAGATAAATCTTAGTCGGGGTTTGTATTTAACATGTATGATATACTTTGCGTCATGCCTTCATAACTCACAATGGCCAGTCATAAATCATTAGGACAGGCCCATAAATCATTTTGCAGGCCATAAATAACTTCGGACAATGTCAGACCATATGCATGACAGGTCATAAATCACCTTTGCCATATATCAATCCAGTCCTGTCATATTTATGACTCCTTTAGTTGTTGAGGCAATAATACATGCCGATTTTGGGGTCATAAAGTTTCTTGCGGATTTTTGTCTGATCGCGCTGGGGGTAGACTCATCACTGTTCGGCCCAACTCACTACCTTGTCAGTCCATTTTATGCCCTTCCGTCTGGAGAGTCTGGGCTGCGAGTGCCATGCTCTGCTTACTCCCCCTGTTGGTATATGCACCCTGCTGTAAGGAATCCCCAGGTAAGTGGCCAGTGGTGACATTTGAAAGTGGTGGCGTAAAATTGTCGTACTGCACCGCGGCGAGTGAGCAAAAAAGTAGCGCACAAATTGTGCATTTTCAAGCATTATTAAAGTTTGAGCTATTGGTGTTGCATTATTTAGCAATGCCAATAGCTCAAACTTCAATAATGCGAGACCTATTGCATTGCAAATGCTTGTTTAGATAGCAATTCCACTTTAATCAACAACTGGGAATAATCTAGACAGCTCTTGAATGCATTTGAAGTGATTTCTTATGTCTTACAGGCGTTAACATGAAAGTACTGGTCATGCTGGTAAAACACCTACCCGGTGGAAACCCTGTCCTGGAAGTTTGCAAAACTCCCTAACGCGCTGTGCTCCATATCCCTCCATCTATCTTCCGTGTCCCCCCAGGCAAGACCCGCCGCTTGGATCATTCTCTCACCTTTTTACTGCTTCTCGCATGTGTAAAGAGCGAGCTGCCGTCACGCAGGAGAGTGAACAGCGCGCTCACTCACTTAAATATGACACTACATTTCCCAAGATGCAGCTCAAAAGCCATCAGTAACGCGCCTCTCGTAATTGGCCTCACGCAGTCCGTAACAGAGCACAGAAACCAGTCCATGAGACCGCTCTTCTATTTTTACATTAGTAAGACAATTAATAGAGATCATTATTTTTACTGCATTTACACAGCAGCAAAGCAATAGGGTTTTTTTTTGGCCTCCGTGGAGGGCCCATGCTCGTGCTCATAATTGCCCGCTGTGCTGCAAAGATGCTTTTGCCCGCTTTTAAGCCCTGCATTGACCTAACAACTGAAACACGCGATGTTCTACTTTACATAGATTTGTGAGAATGTTTTACTGTATGTGGTTCCTCCAAATGTAGTGCCTAGGAGAAAATTAAACCAGCAGACCAAGTCACCCCTGTTTGTAAATACAAATAAGGTGGTTCTTGGGGTGGGCAAGAGAGTGGGGGGGAAATTCCTTCTATCGGAACTAGGGTCCTCAGACACCAAGCAAGCTAGGTGTCATGCTTCATCATATGAAGCTGCTCCTCGTTGGGTTGGCGCTGCGCGGGCACCCGTAAAGGGGCTCTTTATCGGAGATCTTTTGTTCCTCGCCTTATGATGCAGTGGGGGTGTGTGGCCTTTAATGTGTAGATACAGTGAAAGGGTGGTTTAAAAGAAGTAGGATAGTCCAAATAAGACTTAGAGTTAGGCCCAATGTTAGCCTATGGCAGGCATGGGGCCTTTGGTTGGTGGCTGCTAGCAGGGAGGCCACGCGGCTGTGGGAACTGGGCGCCTGGTCACTTACTCAGGGCAATGGGGGAAGTAAGATAGAATAGGTGTTGCACTTCCAGGGGCACTCGGGCGGCTGGGTGCAGGGTGCTTTTGAGCCGTCGGGCACTCAATGTATTTCAATGGAGAGGCTGCAAGATGAACAAAGCTCGGGGACGGAGATTCTTCAGGTGTGACCACCACTTCGAGAGGTAAGTTGGGAAGCTGTAGGTTAGGTAGGCACCCCGGAGTTGGACACAGGGAGCCGCAGGGTGCCGGGTGCAGAGGTGCCTTTTGGCGTCAGGAAATCTTACCCTCTGCTGGTCGCAGTTGGAGGGGTCCCTGGTTGTGAAGCTGCAGGCGTCGTCAGGAGCGTCGAGGAGGGTCCTTGGGTGCTGGATTCTTGTTCACTCAGGCACAGGCCGGGCTCGGCGGGTGCAGAGTGTGCTGGATTTGCGGTTCCTGGCTGGCACCAGGGGTTGTTGCTTGTTTTGAGCAGAACCACTGCTCGTGGGAGTCCCAGTTTTTTAGATGAGAAAGGCATTCAGGTCCTCCGGGGTTTTCGAGGTTGCTGGCCACTGGAGATGCCGGGGTTTAGCAGGCCAAGTCAGTTGGTGTCGTGCTCTTGTTAGCAGCTGCACGGCAGGTCTTCTTTCTTCTTATTCTTCTTCTTGTGTCAAAATCGGGATCTGAGGAAGGAATTCAGGGTGCCCCTAAATACTAAATGTAGGGGTGTTACAGGTAGGTAGAGGTCAGGGACCAATGGGTCCCTTCCCATGGGTGGGTACACCCCCTAGCCTGCCACTCTCCAGTGGGAGGGGGGCAGGAGCCTAGTCATGATTGGGCTCTCGCCATCTTGAGGATGGGGAGCCCTACCCAGAGTTGTGCTTCACCTCGCCTCCCCCACCTGAGGGGTGGGGTTGGCACACCCCCCTTCCTCACTTAGGTTTCCCACCGATCTTCCCGCCAGAGTGGGGGTCAGAACCGGTGGGATGCGAGTTGCTGAGTACAGCAAGTGGCCTGGAGAAGCTCATAAAGGTGGCATGCCTTTGAAGCTTCCCCTGCCCATCCTGGGGGAGGAGACCTAGCACCTCGCCCAGGATGTGCATTGTTGCAGACACACGAAAGCGGGTGGCTCTCTATCCAGGGGTCCAGCAACATGTCTGCTGGGTGGCAGCCTAGGCAGCCTCTCAGGCAGGACGCTGGTTGTTGGTTAGGTTCAGGGGCATCTCTAAGATGCCCTCTGTCATGCATCTTACATTAAATCCTACACTGGCATCAGTGTGGGTTTATTGTGCTGAGAAGTTTGATACCGAACTTCTCAGTCTTCACTGTAGCCATCATGGTGCTGTGGAGTTTGTGATGACGACCTCCCAGCACCATATACTCTTAATGGCAGCACTGCATTTACAGTGCCCAGGAATGGACCTGGGTACTGTAGGGGTACAGGGCTCATGCACCTGTACCCTCACCACTGGCATAGTGCACCCAGCTAGAGGGGTGACTGAGGTATGCCAGGGCAGTGTGTTTGTGGGCATGGCACACAGGGATGTGTGCCATGTCGACTCTCTATTTTGTTCTGCACCAAGACACTCAGCCTGCAACGGCAGCGTGTGTGTGTGTCAGGGTACAGGGCCCCGAAGGGTGGCACAATAAGTGCTGCAGCCCTTAGGGGCCTTCTCTGGTCACAGTTCCCTGGGTACCTATGGTACCATTTACCAGGGGCTGAAATGTGGCCAGAGATGCCAATTGGGTGTAGGCTTCAATGCAGATTTAGGGAAGGAACACAGGCCCTGGGCACCTGATTGGCAGGAGCCCAGGGCACACTCAAAGTACATCAGCAATTCAGCAAAAAGTGGGGGCATACCATGCAAGAAAGATGGCACTTTCTCACACCTAATATATGGTATACTATGTACCCAGGGCATAGGTACCCCAGAGGCCTACCAGAGGCTGCAGCATGTATGATGCCACCCTTGGGAAGCCTACCAAAATGACACCACAGGACTGCTACTGCAGCCTGGGTAAGGTGGTGCATGCACCCCTTACTGAGATACGGATTCACTATATCTCTCTATATTATTGCACATATAAACCCATCAGTCACCACTATGGCAGGCCTTACTAATCCTGAAGGCAGGTACTGGGTTTTATGTGAGAGGGTGTCCATGCATGAGTAGAGCCCCTCTTCAGCCTTCGGAACCTTTATTCCGGGGTTGTTTGTGATGCAGCCAAACCATATACTCTTAAGTGCATTATAACCAAACGGTAAATGCTAACTTTGGGATGGCTGCACATACCCCCCACATCAGTAACTGGTGTGGGAGTATGATCCCACCCTTCTAGAGGGAGAGACATGACATCACCGGTATACCCGGTACCTGCTAACAGAGACCTGGCATCACAAAATGGATGCTGCCAGCCACAGACACGAGTCTGTCCATCTGCTGCTAGACGAAACTCCGGCAGGGGAGGCCTGTACAATAGGTTTCCTGTCAAAGGGAGGTGTCACCACCTCCCAGACAGGCTTTAGTGTATTAGGGCTGGGTGGGTGCACTCCAAGAGTGCTTTGAAGTCCAGCACTGGGGGCACATTTGGTGTCCCTGTGCATAGTCCAGCTCAAACTGGTTGCAGGGGCTACCAGCCCCTGCTCTGGTAAGAAAATGGACAAAGGAAAGGGGTGTAGCCACCCCTCTTTCCTGACCCTCCCATAGGTGTGTCCCCAGATTATGACCAACCCCTTCCTGGGGTATAAAGAAGGAGCCCCTGACTACAGGACTTTATATTACACCTGGACGAAACTCTGATACTGAATCCTGGTACTTCGACGATCTACATTGAACTAGATGACTGAAGAATCTCCCCTGGAGTAAAGGAGTTACTCCCCTGCAAGGCAGGCACCAAAGATGCATCTGTCCGGTTTGCATCTCCGAAGCTCCCGCCGGACTCCAAAGAATTTCGCAACACAGGAGGTTGGTTTCTGTGGTCTCTGAGGTCGATCTGTGCACTCAGCAATTCTGAGGCTTGTATCCCTCGTGGAAGACCATGCAACCTGAATGCCGTGACACTGCGACCATTTGCAGAAGCATCAGCTTTCCAGCGACTCCTGCTGCTGAGCTTTGGCTTACTTGTAGCCCAGACCCCGAGCAGCATTTGCACTGAAGATTGCCCGCTTACACTCCATGAGTGTTCCGTGAGCTGGCCCTTTGTGTTTTCTCTCGAGGTCCCTTCGCAATCCCTAGTCCGCCGACTGGGGGTCTCCAGACATGCCCTGACTCTCCATTGCTTAGGGAGTCCCCAGAACCTTGCTGGTCCGCACCGAAGCATCTTTTCTCTTACTGTGTGGGTTGCCGTTGCCAAAGCTTGTTGGGTCCAATCCAGGCACCGACACCGAAGCACTCTACATCCTTTGTGGGACAGCTCGAATCCATCTCCTGGTTGTCCTCGACGCCTCCTGGTCCTCGTGGCTGCAGAGCCCAGATTCACCTCTTCTCACCTGAAACACCCGAGATCGGTGGGCATTCGTCTATCGTGCCCCTGGTCACTGGCAAGTGACCCAGACTCTGTCCCCTCTGCTTTTAGGTTCTTCTGATCTTTGATCCAGGCTTGAATAACACCAGACACTCTTCTCCTTCCCGGCAGCAGCACTTTGCATCAGATCGCCATTGAAATCAACTACGATTTCCAACACCATGTGACACCTATGCACCCGGCTTCCCTGGGTGAGGTAACTCGAGTACTACGGTGCTCCCGTGGGTATTGGCCCTAGAACCCCCTAAGTCTAAAGGGGTTTGCTCAAAGTCCTCTCCTAAGTGTCCTTAACTTCTAAAATTCCAACGGCGACTTTCCCATAGAATAGTACGGGGCTTGCGGCTGTGTTCTCACACTGAACACGTCCTCCGTGGGTCTCCTGTGTCACTACCTTGGGTGGTTCCTTGGGGTCCCAGCGAGTCTACGTGCTCTAGGCACGGTGTCTAGTCAAGTCATGGTTCTTATACCACTTTCCTAATATATGGTTTGGTCTGCCCCCATGGCCCATTGTATATTGTGCTATTTACTGTCGTTTTAGAACTGTATTATTGTGTGCCTTGCTCTCTAACTTCATAAAGGGGTTAGTAGAGAGTGTTTAGAAAGAAATACATATATTTTATATATATACCTTGTGTGGTTCTCCTTTCATTTAGTAATTCAAGAGGTTATAATCTGGTAAATCAAGCTGCTTTACACTCCTTCAAGACTTAGCCGGAAGGCTGCTCTCCGTAGCTACCGCTAGGATAGCTTTCAATAAAGTTTGTCTTTAAACCTATCATCAATATGGTTTGTTTGGACTGGTGCAAGGTACTCACTATAACTAGTCAACAGCATATGACAGACCAATTACATGTCCTTCTGCTGCTAGACGAAACTCCGGCAGGGGAGGCCTGTACAATAGGTTTCCTGTCACAGGGAGGTGTCACCACCACCCAGACAGGCTTTAGTGTATTAGGGCTGGGTGGGTGCACTCCAAGAGTGCTTTGAAGTCCAGCACTGTGGGCACATTTGGTGTCCCTGTGCATAGTCCAGCTCAAACTGGTTGCAGGGGCTACCAGCCCCTGCTCTGGTAAGAAAATGGACAAAGGAAAGGGATGTAGCCACCCCTCTTTCCTGACCCTCCCATAGGTGTGTCCCCAGATTATGACCAACCCCTTCCTGGGGTATAAAGAAGGAGCCCCTGACTACAGGACTTTATATTACACCTGGACGAAACTCTGATACTGAATCCTGGAACTTCGAGGATCTACATTGAACTAGATGACTGAAGAATCTCCCCTGGAGTAAACCAGTTACTCCCCTGCAAGGCAGGCACCAAAGATACATCTGTCCGGTTTGCATCTCCGAAGCTCCCGCCGGACTCCAAAGAATTTCGCAACACAGGAGGTTGGTTTCTGTGGTCTCTGAGGTCGATCTGTGCACTCAGCAATTCTGAGGCTTGTATCCCTCGTGGAAGACCATGCAACCTGAATGCCGTGACACTGCGACCATTTGCAGAAGCATCAGCTTTCCAGCGACTCCTGCTGCTGAGCTTTGGCTTACTTGTAGCCCAGACCCCGAGCAGCATTTGCACTGAAGATTGCCCGCTTACACTCCATGAGTGTTCCGTGAGCTGGCCCTTTGTGTTTTCTCTCGAGGTCCCTTCGCAATCCCTAGTCCGCCGACTGGGGGTCTCCAGACATGCCCTGACTCTCCATTGCTTAGGGAGTCCCCAGAACCTTGCTGGTCCGCACCGAAGCATCTTTTCTCTTACTGTGTGGGTTGCCGTTGCCAAAGCTTGTTGGGTCCAATCCAGGCACCGACACCGAAGCACTCTACATCCTTTGTGGGACAGCTCGAATCCATCTCCTGGTTGTCCTCGACGCCTCCTGGTCCTCGTGGCTGCAGAGCCCAGATTCACCTCTTCTCACCTGAAACACCCGAGATCGGTGGGCATTCGTCTATCGTGCCCCTGGTCACTGGCAAGTGACCCAGACTCTGTCCCCTCTGCTTTTAGGTTCTTCTGATCTTTGATCCAGGCTTGAATAACACCAGACACTCTTCTCCTTCCCGGCAGCAGCACTTTGCATCAGATCGCCATTGAAATCAACTACGATTTCCAACACCATGTGACACCTATGCACCCGGCTTCCCTGGGTGAGGTAACTCGAGTACTACGGTGCTCCCGTGGGTATTGGCCCTAGAACCCCCTAAGTCTAAAGGGGTTTGCTCAAAGTCCTCTCCTAAGTGTCCTTAACTTCTAAAATTCCAACGGCGACTTTCCCATAGAATAGTACGGTGCTTGCGCCTGTGTTCTCACACTGAACACGTCCCCCGTGGGTCTCCTGTGTCACTACCTTGGGTGGTTCCTTGGGGTCCCAGCGAGTCTACGTGCTCTAGGCACGGTGTCTAGTCAAGTCATGGTTCTTATACCACTTTCCTAATATATGGTTTGGTCTGCCCCCATGGCCCATTGTATATTGTGCTATTTACTGTCGTTTTAGAACTGTATTATTGTGTGCCTTGCTCTCTAACTTCATAAAGGGGTTAGTAGAGAGTGTTTAGAAAGAAATACATATATTTTATATATATACCTTGTGTGGTTCTCCTTTCATTTAGTAATTCAAGAGCTTATAATCTGGTAAATCAAGCTGCTTTACACTCCTTCAAGACTTAGCCTGAAGGCTGCTCTCCGTAGCTACCGCTAGGATAGCTTTCAATAAAGTTTGTCTTTAAACCTATCATCAATAAGGTTTGTTTGGACTGGTGCAAGGTGCTCACTATAACTAGTCAACAGCATATGACAGACCAATTACATGTCCTTCTGCTGCTAGACGAAACTCCGGCAGGGGAGGCCTGTACAATAGGTTTCCTGTCACAGGGAGGTGTCACCACCACCCAGACAGGCTTTAGTGTATTAGGGCTGGGTGGGTGCACTCCAAGAGTGCTTTGAAGTCCAGCACTGTGGGCACATTTGGTGTCCCTGTGCATAGTCCAGCTCAAACTGGTTGCAGGGGCTACCAGCCCCTGCTCTGGTAAGAAACTGGACAAAGGAAAGGGGTGTAGCCACCCCTCTTTCCTGACCCTCCCATAGGTGTGTCCCCAGATTATGACCAACCCCTTCCTGGGGTATAAAGAAGGAGCCCCTGACTACAGGACTTTATATTACACCTGGACGAAACTCTGATACTGAATCCTCGAACTTCGACGATCTACATTGAACTAGATGACTGAAGAATCTCCCCTGGAGTAAACGAGTTACTCCCCTGCAAGGCAGGCACCAAAGATGCATCTGTACGGTTTGCATCTCCGAAGCTCCCGCCGGACTCCAAAGAATTTCGCAACACAGGAGGTTGGTTTCTGTGGTCTCTGAGGTCGATCTGTGCACTCAGCAATTCTGAGGCTTGTATCCCTCGTGGAAGACCATGCAACCTGAATGCCGTGACACTGCGACCATTTGCAGAAGCATCAGCTTTCCAGCGACTCCTGCTGCTGAGCTTTGGCTTACTTGTAGCCCAGACCCCGAGCAGCATTTGCACTGAAGATTGCCCGCTTACACTCCATGAGTGTTCCGTGAGCTGGCCCTTTGTGTTTTCTCTCGAGGTCCCTTCGCAATCCCTAGTCCGCCGACTGGGGGTCTCCAGACATGCCCTGACTCTCCATTGCTTAGGGAGTCCCCAGAACCTTGCTGGTCCGCACCGAAGCATCTTTTCTCTTACTGTGTGGGTTGCTGTTGCCAAAGCTTGTTGGGTCAAATCCAGGCACCGACACCGCAGCACTCTACATCCTTTGTGGGACAGCTCGAATCCAGCTCCTGGTTGTCCTCGACGCCACCTGGTCCTTGTGGCTGCAGAGCCCAGATTCACCTCTTCTCACCTGAAACACCCGAGATCGGTGGGCATTCGTCTATCGTGCCCCTGGTCACTGGCAAGTGACCCAGACTCTGTCCCTTCTGCTTTTAGGTTCTTCTGATCTTTGATCCAGGCTTGAATAACACCAGACACTCTTCTCCTTCCCGGCAGCAGCACTTTGCATCAGATCGCCATTGAAATCAACTACGATTTCCAACACCATGTGACACCTATGCACCCGACTTCCCTGGGTGAGGTAACTCGAGTACTACGGTGCTCCCGTGGGTATTGGCCCTAGAACCCCCTAAGTCTAAAGGGGTTTGCTCAAAGTCCTCTCCTAAGTGTCCTTAACTTCTAAAATTCCAACGGCGACTTTCCCATAGAATAGTACGGGGCTTGCGGCTGTGTTCTCACACTGAACACGTCCCCCGTGGGTCTCCTGTGTCACTACCTTGGGTGGTTCCTTGGGGTCCCAGCGAGTCTACGTGCTCTAGGCACGGTGTTTAGTCAAGTCATGGTTCTTATACAACTTTCCTAATATATGGTTTGGTCTGCCCCCATGGCCCATTGTATATTGTGCTATTTACTGTCGTTTTAGAATTGTATTATTGTGTGCCTTGCTCTCTAACTTCATAAAGGGGTTAGTAGAGAGTGTTTAGAAAGAAATACATATATTTTATATATATATACCTTGTGTGGTTCTCCTTTCATTTATTAATTCAAGAGGTTATAATCTGGTAAATCAAGCTGCTTTACACTCCTTCAAGACTTAGCCTGAAGGCTGCTCTCCGTAGCTACCGCTAGGATAGCTTTCAATAAAGTTTGTCTTTAAACCTATCATCAATAAGGTTTGTTTGGACTGGTGCAAGGTGCCCACCAAAACTAGTCAACAGCATATGACAGACCAACTTCTCACATTACAAAGCAAACAGCTGGCATCCCGAGCAGACAACACACAAATCAGAGCTACAAAATAGTGTCCCCATTTCAGTCCTGGGTGTATTCTTCTTCCAAGTTTGCAATAAAATCTTCCAGGATATCCATCTTCTTAAAGGAGATTCACGCCACAGACCATGCCAACACGTGTTTCGTCCATCCGGCTGTGAGCCATGGACTTCCTCAGGGCTAGAACAGAGAAATATAACCAAATAACTTTTCTGTACTCGGCTATGTACATACGGGGTAAGTTACACCCTTCACCCATGTAGACTGTACCACCGGTGCATCAGAGAGTACAGTAAGTGATGCAAATAGGAATAACAAAAAAGTAAACAGATGGGGCAACTCAGTCACTCACTCCCTTAAACTCTTGGGAAGTAGCAAGGTATCAATAAAGTAGAAGCCATAGAGAGGCTCACCTGGAAAGTGTAAAATGTGCTCTCAGAGTTAGGAAAGCAAGACCTGCTGCTCTACGTTACCCAGAGAGGATAGAGTAAACAACTGTATGCCTTAAAAACGTGCTACTTAAGTGCCAAGAACCCTTATCAAAACAACACAAAAGTTCAAAAGCATCTCATATTGCAAAGTCGCGTCAAAAAGGTTTACATTTAATTCCTAAAAGGTCAAAAACACATTGACCTAACATTACAAATATGTATCTCATATAATATAAAATCCAATCAATTGACATTATTAGCCAAAGTATTTAGTAATCATAATACCATGTGAACCATTATTAGGCCATCATGTTTTTACTCATAAAAATACAAAGCGATCGACGAAAACAATGGGTAAGGGAGAAAGGTATATAATTCATACCTAAAATCTTAAACCATGTCCACTCTTCTGTCAAAGGCATGTATTTCCAAGGTCAATACTGCAAGTAGATAGGGGTCACAATCAGCCACCCATCCTTTGATAAACAACAGAGAGCAAAAACAACGCTCATCACTCTTATACAAAGAAGAAAGCGAGGCGTAACATCCTATTTGGTAATGGGCTAATATCGACAAAGAATTAACGATAAAAATATTGTTAATGACGTTAGCTCTCTTGCTACGATCCTGATTTGCACAAGCAAAATAATTGCGCTAAAAGCACCAAAATCAAAGTAAACACTAAAGAGCAAAGCATTTGAAAAATCTGAGGCACCAGATTATCGGATTAAGAGGGGGAGCACTGAAGCTGAACTCCAATCGGTTGGCCTACATGTTGGTACCAATATGTAGGCCATTTTTAGGTCTCGCCTGGCTATCGTGTAAGCAATTGCACAGCGAGACTTATGTAGGGGCTTCAGAAAATGCTCCCAAAGGCTTCCCAGGCGGATCGGGTGGCGGTTACACGCACAACCACGCGCATTACACTTGCCACCAGCTACTTCCTGCGCATGCGCTGCCTCACGCATTCAGAGAGATTTAGTAAGGGGCACAAGACTTTAGGAATGCGGTTTATGTCCAGTGCATGTGAGGCATTCAAGCGCGAAGCTGGCATCTGGCATCGGACTTGAAAGCAGCAGACTACTTTCGCCAGCGCTCTCGGCCTCACTTCCTGCATCCCCTCTTACAACAATTAACTTTCGTTATAAGTCATACCCCATATGCTCGTTCCCTCCCACCCTTCCTTTGATGTCCGCTTTTCTTGTTGTTTACAAACCACGCCACACACTGCTGCACGCCACACACTGCTGCACGCCACACACTGCTGCACGCCGCACACTGCTGCATGCCGCACACTACTGCACGCCACACACTGCTGCACACACTGCTGCATTACACACTGCTGCATTACACACTGCTGCACGCCTCACACTGCTACACGAAACACTGCTGCACGCCTCACACTGCTGCACGCCTCACACTGCTGCACGCCTCACACTGCTGCACGCCACACACTGCTGCACGCTGCACACTGCTGCACGCCACACACTGCTGCACGCCGCACACTGCTGCACGCCACACACTGCTGCACGCCGCACACTGCTGCACGCCTCACACTGCTGCACGCCACACACTGCTGCACGCCACACACTGCTGCACGCCACACACTGCTTTTATGCGAGTTTATGCTACTGACATTGTAAATGACAATGCGTTTTATTTGTTTTAAAACCAAAACATAAATAAAAGGCATTGTAATTTTACAATGCCAATAGCTCAAACTCTTATAAATGCGAGACCTATTGCATTGCAAATGCTTTTTTTTTATCCTGCCTACACTTGGACATTCTCAGCACTATTAAAGTAAAGGGCAATGGCGGCTCGAGTGAACTGCTTTTATCACAGACTATATAGTATTTTATTGCAACATTTATATGGCGTTTACTAACACTGTGTGAGATGCTGAAGCACTTACCTACATGGGTGTGTGGTTGGAAGGGTTTTGTCTTTCTGTTGGGCTCCCTTGTTGGAAGTATTTCTGTGTCGTGTATGATGGCCACCGAGGTGCGGTCATTGTGTTCTAGGACGCAGTGCTTAGCAGTGTGAAGGATTTAAGTGTGTAAGAGAGGCATGCACTTTAGGGGTTTCTGTAAGCTGGCAGCTTTGAGCAGTTATGCAGTTCCCTTTGTGGTATTTCTTATGTTAATAGTCCACTTAGCTGGCTGCTGCGCTAGGTTCTCCTTTCTGAGATATATTGTTTAAAATTCAAAGTTTTAACGATGATGAATACTGTTTTTTTTTCAACCAATGGAAATCCTCCTTCTACTGTCGTCAGCTCTTCACACAGCAGCTTTTCATCCACACCCCGGACAGTGGCATTCTCCATCGGTGGCCTGCATTTGGGTCCAAGACCGTTTGAAACCCGGGGCGCAGGCGGTGCTTGAACAAGACTGGTGCCTGTAAGCGAGTGAGCCTGGTCCTGCGGCAGAGCGAGGGCGGTGGTTCGCAGACAGCCGGTAATTAAAGGTGTCTCCAGCGCCGGATTTTCGAGGCCATGTGTTTATATGGAGAGGATCATGACGCATGAGCAGGTCGAGCAAGCCGAGGGGAGCTTAGGACTGCGCCTCGCGCGTGCTTCAAGCCGCGTCTATTCCGCCCTCTTTTCCCCGAGGATGGTTTGTGAGTTAGTGATTTCTCTTGGGGCGCCACTAAAAGGGATGCAGCGGGGGGCATCGCGGGTTCACTACACACCTTGTTTCTGGAATCTGTACGAATGTGTTTTGTTTGAAATTTGCTCCTGGCAGGTTCTTGTTCTAAATTCTTTACTTGGGAATGTTGAAGCATATTATCTGCCCTCTCGTTATGGTATTTATTCTGTAGGTGTAATCTATTCATAACATTGTGCTTTTTTCTCTAAATCTTTGCACTTTTTGTATTTACCTGTTCAGCAGAGAACGTATTTACTAAAGTAGTTCAGTATCACACATGGATTGTTCTGGCTGGGTGCTGCTTGTGGAGTAGGCTTACTTTCTGTGATAAAAATGTCTTACTTTCCAGTTAACGATACTTCACATTTTTGCAGTGCGAGGTTTTCTTTTTATCTGTTAATTCATTAAGCAGTTCTGTTCTTCTGTGGATTATCACTTTCAGGATTATGGTATGTTAATTGTACTAGAAAATACACTTTCTGTGCCACCCTCTACACACCAGAGACCATCTGCAGATGCCTTTGTCAAGAAGCTTCATCTGAGGGCCCAGGCTGCAGGGCAGGCAGAAGATGGTCACTTGTTACAGTGACAATGTAAGGTTTTCAAACAGAAGATAACATGTCATTACATTCTGCAAGACGTTTCAGATCTTTCACGTCACAAAAGCAGGGCTAGTTTATTTATTGCCATTGTACCCCATTTTTTAGCCCAAGAATGAACCTGTGCTTTGATCTCCCAGTGTGCATAATACCCCTATTGCTCCTCCGATGAAGCGAAGAGACTACCTCCAAGGAATATCCTATTGCCTAACCGCCAACCAACAGTAGTCGTCTGCCAACTAACTGCCTTTGCATAGCAACACCCCAAAAAATATCTGCTGAAGCGTGCGCGGCCAATAAGTATGTCAATCAATCAATCAAGCATTTGTAAAGTGCGGCTACTATCCCGCGTCACATCAGTTCTTACGTACTTGCTTCTCTCAGTTATTCTGCTGCACAGTCTTAGGCGCTTTCTTTGGTTCTCAGCTTTCCTTCTTCACATGGATCAAGACGATTATCGTTGGTTTGGCACACTTAGATTGTTTCCAGCGAAATGAGCTGTTCTCATTAAACCAATATACACCCCAACTAGAGTCCATTCTCTGTGCTATAAGATTAGTCTAGTTGCCACTGTTAGCTGATCTGAAACTATAGGGATTTCATTACATGCATGCTACTTTGAAATCACAGGTCTATTACATCCCCCAAAAATATTAAAACCTGGCGCGGTGGCTCATGTGTAACCTCTAGATCACAAGTTAAATATCAGCAAGGCCAGCTCTGCCTTCCATCTTTACACGGTGTGTGTAATTGAGCACCATTAAATTGGGTAAAAGTAACACCTGTGATTTACGATGCCCAGCAACAGTATCATTCTTATCTTTTGTTATCCTAATATTATTTATTGCGTGTTAAGTTTGCTTATCACCACAGTTTATGAATTGCTAGTGAGTGGGAAGCTGGGATTACTAACAGTTATGGTTTAATTACATGAGTTTGAGGGGTTTTCTGAATTGGAGTACTAAGTACTCTATGAAAGTTATTAGCTGAATTGGAATTTTGTATTTTAGAGAAACCTGTACACTCGCATAAACTCACATATGTTTTCTATTTAGCAAAAGAACACTACTTAATGTCCACATCGATGTTACTTTCTGAGCCATGGTTAAGTTTGCCTTATCTGGAAGGGAGTCATGTAAGTTAGTTGTCCTCTTGGGTCTGGAACCATCTCCTCCTGGACACCCTTATTACTGCAGACCTAATATTTTGGAAAGAATCAACCTCTTAATGACCCAAGCACTGTATCTGTTGTAGAATCTTCTCCTAAATCCTACAAAGGTTCGTTTTAGAAAGCAGCGTAATGCCTATTTTCCAAGGTGTCTGTTTTTTCAGAGGTGTACAGTGAGCCCTGTTTGCAAGCCAGAGGCCAATTCTGGTTTGGCTCAAGTCCTCCTCCATTACCAAAATTCTGTAGGGGTGTGGGATTCCTGTAGCGGGAAGGACGTGCTTAGCGTGGCACAGCGTGCAGAGCCTGGCACAGGATCTGCAGAAGAAGGCTTAGGTGGCGCATGGGCAGGCACAGTATGCAGAGCATTGTATATGATGGCTGAGTGTGGCATAGTGTACAGAGCATGGCACAGGGTTTGCAAACCGAGGATTTTGCGTTGCGCAGCCTGACATGGGATTCAGAAAACGGTTTAGGATGTGCTGAACATGGCACACCCTGCAGAGTATGGCACAGAGCCTGCAGTCCGCAGACCAAGGCTTCGGCGGTGCACAGCGATGCACAGCGAGGTTTAGAATGTGTTGAACGTTTCACAGGGCCTTCAGGCCATGGCTTCGGCAGTGCACAGCCTGGCCGAGCATGATTCAGGACATGCTGAGCGTGGCACATACCTGGCACATGAATGCAGATCGTGGCTATGGATGTACTCAGTGTAGCACAAGCCGCAGAACTTGGGTGAGAGTGAGGGAGTGCAGACTCCATGGATGAGAGTGAGAATCAACAACACGCTGTGGCATCGTTTTTCAGTACCACAATGCTGAGGGTTCCTTCATGTTGAGGCATCTTAATTAATAAAGGTGTGCGCATATAAAATGTAGAAAAGTGGCCGCACATATCTGCATTATGTGCTGGTAGTCAACTTTTTTTTCAGTTCAGCACAGTTACTTTTTAGGTCTCGGCTAGCGAAGGCTGCGCTTGCGCAGTCTCGCTCGTGAGATTTAACGTTTTTTAGTATGGGCTTGAACCCGCCCCTCTTCTCCACTGGCTGGCTTCCTAAACGGAGCCCAGCCATTGGAGGAGAGGGGCGTCTGTCCATTTAAGCCCCGTCTTTTTCGGATTCGGGGGCGTGTTTTTTACTTTCTTTCTCTCCTCTGGAATGTAAACATTCCAGCCAATGGCAAGAGGAGAGAAAGAAAAACACGCCCCCGAATCCGAAAATTTGCTGCGTTCCTCCGAGGCATTTCTGCTTGACCTCGGAGAAACATGGTTACCAAGTCGGCGAGCTCCTGCGGGGTCCTGGGGTTGGTGTCAGCCATGCCGCTGTCTGTGGGGCACGATTTGTTTTTCAAGCGCAGTAAACGGTAAATGATTTGCTGTGGCTCGGGGTTAAGTTCACTATCTTAATCGCTGCAAACAAATTCCGCAGCAGTTGAACTCGGTAACCAGGCTGTTCCTTGGTTTGTTAAGGACACACAATTACGCAACTCGACCCTACAGCCGTTGGGCACTTGAGTCAGTGTTATTAAACAAAAGCCCGCGTCGGGAGGGTGGAATGCGTGCTCTGGCAGCTGGCTCCGAGTCAAGCCAATAGCACGCGCTTTTGTCCAGCACGGTTTGCTGATGAAGGCACGGTATTCGTCGAGCTTTCAGCACCGCATGTCCCAAATTCCACTAAACAAGCGCCGAGCAAGCAAACAGATCGCCTGCCATCAAGTAAACACCCCATTAAATCATACGCAACAAAAACGCCACCTAAGGAAATATTAACAGTATTGATGTGGCCCACCAGATGCCCTAAAAACACACTTGTCTGTATGTTCTTTACATTTGTAAAAGTTTATCATTGTAAACACATGGTAGCACAAAACCACAGGAGAAGAAACTGGAAGACAAATATTTAAGAAGGTTGGCTGCTTGTTTCACGGAGCAGTGTACCTTGAATCCTACAAACACAGAAGTATAACATTTCTGCCCCACTTGTTCTGTGCAATATGCGTTGTACCAGTTTAGGTGTGTATTTAGCCTACAAGTTGGCGCCAGCGCTGCAATCTCTCTGCAGAAGAGTCCTGTTTAGGTTGGGCTGCCATAAGTCCAGCAGAGGGAGCCTCGAGTACGCTACTTCATGGACTGTGCTCCTCTGACTAACACTTTTTTTTTTTTTGCATCTTTTATATAGCGCGAACTCGACCCGAAGGTATTGGAGCACTGTACATGAGCACCGTATTTACATTACATATTCAGGCATGGGGAGATTAAGTGATTTGCCCAGAATCACATGATGTGGACGCGACCTCGAGGCTCGAACCCTGGTTTCCTGCACCAAAGTCGGCAGCGCAGCCAACGGACCACATTGCAATGTGTCTGTAGCCTGGAAGTTAACACACAAAAAGACTCCACTAGATCTGTGGAGGGGGAACGAGAGGCATGGGGTGCTAGGAGCTGGCAGCCTCCACTATAACTGTTTACCACAAAGAGCCGCTCCTAGTGTGATAACCCAAACGAGTTACAAGAACGTCGTAAGTGTGGGCATCTCACAAAAAGTTACGGACTGGTCTCACACACCACCTGGTGTCATGCTTCATCATTGACCAGTCCTCGCCCTCTAAAACCTTCGTTTGATAGAGGGCGGGCATACACTTGACGACAAGGATGCACTTTCTAAATGACTGAGTGGGGGCCCGTGAAACTGTGAGTGAGGTTAAAAATCATTATAGTAGTCAGAAGTGATTTTAATGTGATTGATAACTATATGATATTAAAAAATATATATGTGACGGTGAATGGGGTAATTAGTGTCCCCTAACCGTCTTGTGAGTGGTCAACATGTTTCTGCCGGAGTGGCCCTATTGGGTCCATGGCATTCATCAGGACCTAATTATGAATGGGGGCTCCGTTCTTACCAGGTGCTGGTAAGACGCTACCACTGTGTGAGTATAGCAAAGGCCACACTTCACTTCCTAGGATGCTTCCAAAGGTGAAGCCTATGAGAAAAATGTGAGAAACAAAGATTAATTGGAACTCGTTGGGTCGAACGTACCTGTAAAGGAAAAAAGAAATACAATGCATGCATTGAACTCTAGGAGTGAATAAAGTGTATGTGACTTTGTGACACTCTATTTGTGTACACATTTGTGAAGCTTTTGAGGCTGGAGGCAGATAATACTGCTGCCAATCTTACCCTAATCGGATAGACAACTTGTCCCAAGGGGGAAGGGGGGACGGGGGTAATCCACCGTTTGTCACTTCTGTTGGAGAAAAACATAGAACCTAGGTCTCCATCAAAACATACAGAGGAATTGCTGCACAGACAGAGAATTAAATCTATACACAAGAACTCTTATTGAGCGAATCCCAATCGAGGTCATAGAAAACATAGTAGGTAAAGTTGGTTAATCGTGTGGGTGGAAATACGCAATTATACACACGCACGCTCATTAGTCATTCGCAACACCCATACTCTTACTGTGACACGAGGTAGAATGCTCCTGTGTCCTAGGCGTCCGCTCGATCCTCCCGATTGTGAGAAATGGAGGAAGCGGGCGCCGTCTTAAATATGAGGTTCGATTGTGTTAATTGAACGCAAAACAGAATTCAGGTGCGGGGTTCCCGGTGTCGGAAGAGCGCCGAGCCTGTGTTCAAGATGTCCTTCTGTTGAAAACTAAAACAGCGATATGATTAAGCATTCACTAAAGACATGAATTCTCTCTAGTTAAAGCATGTTTTTTGTCTTATGTTGACTAATGTCCGGACTCCATTTTGTATTGTCATGTCTCCACGTGCTCTGCACGAGAAGAGTCCTATCTTCGTGTTAGTTGCTCTTGTAATCTGCCTAGTAACAGTCTATAAATAGCTCCTTTGTCCCTCTGGCGCATGTCCAGACTTAACCACATCTGTTATCAGTTAGTCCTTGTTTGACCATGTTTTCGCGGGCTCAGGAATGTGTTAACTCCGCCCAAATATTGATCCTGTATCGAAAATGTCCATAAATGGTAATGAATCTTGCTCTATGTTGTATCCACCCACTTATGAGCCCCTCTGTTGTGTATAAAAGGGGACCACGTAGGCAAGTTCTTTGTGCTACTCTATGCAATACTGAAGAGTGTTGTGTAGGTTGTAGGACCACCCTTAAGGGTTAATAAACTTTGTCTTTGTATTTGCAGCTTCCGTGCCAACTTCCTTCTAGTTTACGTTACAGGAGAGCGAACCCTAGTATTCTGCGGGCCTAGCTGGGGCCTGTATTCATCAATTGGCGCCCGTCACGTGGGGCTCATCGGCGACTCGGATGCTCGAAGGACTGGTCGTGACGAAGGTGAGGAATTTGGCCGGGGATGTGATCACTGCCAGCGGCGTTTTTAGTCCTGGCATCCCTAGGTTTTCTTCCTTCCCTTCCGAACTGACCATCTGGGTGGCGCCGGTCCTCGACTGAGACCTCTTCTGTCGGTCTGCCGTGACAGCCGTTTGGGTGAATTTTGGAACTTGGCAGTTGGAATCTGGACACTCTTGATTGATAAGAACCATTGTACGGTACTTGCTCCGAGTTTTGAAGCCTGGGTTGGCTATTTGAGTTTGATTTGTGATGACCGGTCATATTTTGTATTGATTATTGTGAGAATATATGCGTTGCAACACATATAGGCAGGTAATGTGGAGATATTTCTCCGGAGTTGTGTAAATCTGAACGGCGCAAAGTTTAAGTGCCATTTTTGATAATACTGCATATTTTGCATTATTTTTGAGCATGCCTGCTTTTAGCGCACTCCGTAAGTGGTGCTGCTGCTTTGGAAACAGGTTAAATCTCGAGGAATCTGCTCCAGCCCCCCCAGAGGGGACTCCTAATAGGGATATGTATGTGAAGCATGGTCTTTCCTCTATAATGTACAGCACAGTGTGGAGGAAATATACCAAAAAGGATCCTGAGTTACGATGGCCTTTGTATGGATCGTTTGATATGCGTAAGATTGAGTATGTGGAACAGTGTATGTGTAAACGGCGTGCTCGGCAAGACATGTTTGAATGTGTACGGTTATGGGTGAAGGAAGTGCGTGAGCGAGAGAAACGTGAGAAAGCGCTGTTTGATAAAGAGCAACGGAAAAATGATCATGTGAGAGCCCAGGAAGCGAAGCGTCGGGAGGAAAGAGAACTGGCGGAGAGACAAGAGAAAGAGCGGAGGTTGCAAGTCTCGGGTCAATATGCTGTCCGCCAGCCACTTTATCCTGTCCTTACTAATCTTGAAGATGATTTTTATTTATTAGATCGTTCTCCGCCCCCTTATGTTGGTGCGTCCGCCCCGAGATCACAGGATTCTGGATCGGTTTCGGATAAGGTAGACACGCGGTCCATGTTATCAACTGAGCGTATGGGTGAGCTGCGGAAAATTTCTCTTCGTGCGTTTAAGGGCAAGCTCTTTCTGAATTATTGGAATCTTTGGACAATTGGCAGGATAGAGAGAAGTTGTATTTTGTTGAAACTTTTTCTGATGAAGTGATTACTGCCTTTCGGAAATATTCAGATGTTTTCGAGCCTGAAGCTGTAGTATTGGATGCTAAAGCATTACGTAACGGTGTTTTTTCTCCCTCTAAGGTACCCGATGCGGTCCGACGGCTGTTTGCATTGCGGGACGCGGCGTTTGAACTTAAAGAAAGAGCGCGCCAAAAGGCAGGGGAGCAGGAGAAATCGGATTCACACGTCGGCGGAAAACAATCGGCTACCTCCCATTCAGATAAGAGCGAACTAGTGCATGCTAAACCAATGCGAGAGGCGGCACCTTTGTATGTTCCTCCTAAAGGAGCAGGAAACAGTTCAAATATATCTTCCCCCGATGCTAGGGGATATTTTGTGTATAATTGGGTTTATACTCCCTGGCATAGGGCTGATGTTATGGCATTAAAGAATGCATTGCCTGACCCCCGCAAGAATCCAGCGGCCTTTTACGAAGAGGTCGAAGGGGCCCTGAATTCTTGTACTATGACTTTAGCGGATATAGATTTGTTCTTTGGGCTCATTTTACCACCGGATATGTGGAGATCTGTGCGGAAGGTGGATGATGTTACCGCTTTTAAGGCTAGATGGTCTGAGATTGAGGATGAGGATAGGGAGAGAAAACCCGCGCAAAAACCACCACGGATTATTTTAGACCTTCCTGCCGCTATCTTGACTAAGTTGAAAACAATTATTCCCCCTAAAAAGATTGACTGGAATATGTTAGCCTTGTGTAAACAGAAGGTTGATGAATCAGTTTCAGACTTCTTTACACGCTTTGAGGAGACATTTCATGATTTCAGTGGTCAGTCACTTACGGATGATACGGGTCGACATCTTTTTGTTGATAAATATGTGGCGAATTTATTGCCGGGAATAGCAGCTCGTTTAAAAGCGAGTGAAAGTTCTTGGTCCACTTCGTCTCCGGCATCCCTCCTGACCATGGCTCAGTATTATGAGCGTCAGGAACAAGAAGCAAAGGGAAATGAGGAGAAGAAATCGAAAGATTTGAAAACTAAGGTTATGCTAGCACAAGTGTATGGTCCGCCTCGTCGGGGTGTAGAAAGGGGTAGAGGAGGATTCTATGGTCCCCCTTCGGGCCGGTCAAATGTTAATAGAAATCAATGTGCGTATTGTAAACAGTCGGGTCATTGGGCCAGAGATTGTCCGGTATTATATGCATCTCGTCAGGGACGTGGTCAGGGACCACCGAGAGGTAGAGGGGGTTTTTCGAATTATAGAGGGAACTCTAATGATCGTACTCGATTTGAGCCTAACGTACAGCAACGGGATAGGCCTAATGTGTTTGATCGGCAACATCAGTATCAAATGTCTGGGAACGACCGTTCTGGGTACCATGACTCACAGCATGCGTAGGATTGCGTTGGATGGGGGTTAGAATCAGTTGAAGTGCCGGTTGATCAGAAGGGTCCTTATGTTTCAGCAAATGTTTTGGGTTCTACTGATCGGTTCCTAGTTCATACAGGAGCTACTCGTAGTGCGCTGTCCAAACAATTGGTTCCGAGGGCTCCCCCATCTGGCCTAATGGTTACATCGGTAGGGTTTGATGGTACACTCTCTCGAAGCCCTCTTTCCCGACCCCTTGCATTTCATGTTGACCACTTTTCTGCACCCTGTCCGTTTTTGCTTGCCCCGAACACGCTTGACAACATTATGGGTCTTGATATGCTCAAGCACTTCAGAGCAACGATCCGCTGCTCCCCTACTGGAGTACGTGTGATCTTAAATGATAATCACCCCATGACAGAACGGATGTGTGTGGTTGCAGAGGATACTGTCTTAGCTTCCCTCCCTCGTACTTTGTGGGCTACTTCGGATACTGATGTGGGACAGATGGTGATTCCGCCTGTCCACATTAGTGTCCAGGAGGGTGCTGTGTTACCACGCCTCCCTCAGTATCGTATTTCCCAGGAGGGGGAGGAGGCACTCATACAGATTGTGCAGGATTTGATCAAGGTGGGAGTAGTGGAGGAAGTTCCCTATAATGTCTGCAACAGCCCTATTTTACCCATTTTGAAGAAAGATACCGATACTAGGGTTTATCGTTTTATCATTGACTTAAGGGAAGTGAATAAGATTGTGATACCTCAGTACCCAGTGGTTTCTGATATCACGACATTACTCACTCTGGTCCCGCCAACGGCGACCACGTTTTCAGTTATTGATTTGAAAAATGCCTTCTTTTCGATTCCTATTCATCCCGATAGCCGATACCTTTTCGGTTTTACTCTGAATAATAGGTCTTATAGATTTTGTAGAGTCCCTCAGGGTTATACAGAAAGCCCTAGCATTTACAGTCAAGCATTGAAAAGGCAATTGGATTCCTTTGTTCTGCCCGAGGGTGTCGCCCTTATACAATATGTCGATGACATCTTGTTGGCGGCCGACACTCCTGAGTTGTGTGAGCAGTGTACGTTATCTTTGCTTTCCTTTTTGGCATCTGTGAGAAGTTGGCCTGATGTATGATGTCACTAGTTATAGTGTACACCTTATATCAGTCCAAATACCCTTATGGTGATTGGTTGTAAAGTCAACCTTATAGACCAGCTATCCTAGTGGTAGCATGGACAAGAGCAGTCTTAGGCTAAACTCTGAATGGCATGTGAAACCAGCTGTGATACCATATATAATCCCTTGAATACCAAATGAAAGGACACCACAACAGATATATATAAAATAAAGTGTATTTATTCTAAGCAAACCCTCAGCACTCTTTATGAGATTAGAGGTAAGTACAACACAGTCTTATTTATGCATACATTAAGTCACACAGGTAAGTAATACAGTTAGGCCCTAGGGGCCACGCAAACCATATACTAAGTAAGTGGTATAAGAACCACTGTCACGGAAATAGAGTAGGCCTAGGCCTAGGGAATCGCTGGGGCTACACTACACTAGCGTTAGTTAGGAAGTGGGAGGCCCACAGGATTCGTGTGCAGAGTGGAAACACTCACGCGTAATGCGTAAAAGTCAATAGCAATAGTACAGTTTAGAAAACTGTAGATTTAGGACACTTCCGGAGTAGCTAGGAAGTTGAGACTTGAAAACTAGACACTAGGATAGTCACTATCCTGATGAGCACCGGAGTACCCAAGTTACCTAGCCCACAGGCTGCGGGTGCATAGGGGTGAAGATGCGTCGTTTTCGTCGTCGACTCCTATGGATGCCTGAAGAAAGATGCTGACAGGCAGTCAGTGAAGAGTGTCCGGTGGATCCCAAGGCTGGGATCAAGAAGAGAAGAAACCTGCAAGCAGAAGGGACAGAGTCAAGGTCACTAGCCAGTGACCACGTGGAACCAGGAAGGAACCAGGCGATGTCGTGAAGATTGCAGGTGAAGGTGAAGCTTGTCGCTGCAGCCAGGAGGACCAGGAAGCGTCGAGGATGACCAGGACCAGGAGGCGAGCTGTCCCACGAAGGCTCTTGCTGTCGGCGGCGTCGAAGTTGGACTAGGACTCACCAAGCCTTGGCAAGCGGAACCCACGAAGAACGGAGGACTTGCTTCTGGTGCAGACCAGGAAGGTCTGGGGTGCTTCTTCTTTGCAGAGAAGCGGGAGCCAGTCTGGAGGAGCCAAACCAGCGCAGAACATTTCAGGAAGCGTCGTCACAAAGGCCACTAGCCAGCGGGCAAGCAACCGGACAGACGCGGCAAGCAGGAAAATGCTGAAGGGCCCCACGCAGGACTCGTGGAGTGTGGGGGGCTGATCTTCGGTGCAGATGGTGCTTGGGGGTGGGGCTTCTCAATCCCCGGTGCACAACTTCGAGGGTACCTCAGAAGCTGCGCTGTAAGTTACTAGCCACTTTTTCCAGGTAGCCGGTCCCACGTCGCTCGTCGCCTCCACGGATCTCAGCTCTGCTGTAGATGTGGATCAGGGTCGGAGAAGTCTGGAAGTCAAGGCTCTGGTCAGGCTCTGCAGTCGGTTCCTCGTAGAACGTGGGCAAAGCAAAGGGTAGTCTCTTGATGGTGCCTGTTTGCACAGGGTAGCCACTCCTTGGCTACAAGGGAGATTCTTCAGTCTTCTTCTTTCGTCGAATGTCGAAGGTCCAGAGTTTCTGTTCAGTTTTGCAGGTTCAGGATAATCTAAAGTCTTGAGGCCCAACTCCCACTCTTATACTAATCTGGGGGGCTGGGATACCTGCTAGGTCACGCCTTATGGGTGGGACCTGGGAGGGGGTGGTTACACCCACTTCCCTTTGTCCAGTTTCGCGCCAGAGCTGGGGCTGGAGTGCCCCAGCGCCGGTTTGAACTGGACTATGCAAGGAACACCTTGTGTGCCCCAGGCATGTCTCATTCCTTTCAGCCCACCCTGCCCCAATACACTAAAGGCTGTCTGGGGAGGTGCTAGCACCTCCCCAAGCAGGAAACCTATTGTCCAGGCCTCCCTGGCTGGGATCACTCCCAGCTGCAGGAGGTCAGACTTGTGTCGTGGCAGCAGCATCCATTTTGTGATGCTGAGGCTTTGGTCAGAGGCTAACAGTTGAAGTATGATTTTAACATGTCTTTCCCTCTAGAAGGGGGGAATAATATTCTCATGTCCAGAAATGGCATGGGGGTATTATTCCACAGTGTTAGACACCTTACACGACATGTTTCGATAAAGCCAAACCATAGTTACCATAACCGTCTAAGATTATAAGGCACTTTAAGAGTATATGGTAGGCTATATCATAGAACAGCTATAAGGACAAGGTTCCGAAAGCTGCAGACAGGCTCAGCTCATGCTAGAGCACCATCTCACATGTTACCAAGCACTCTGCCTCCAGGATTGTCAAGGCCTGCCATAGGAGTGACTGATAGGTACACATGTGTCTATATATAAGGGTAGATATAGGCATACTATATCTAAGCAAGGGGTGATTACACGACCTTGCCCCAGCTGAGTGATCAGCCAGTTGTGTCTGATTGGCAGGCCAGACCAGGGGTGGCATAATACATGCTGCAGCCCCTGGGAGGCCTAGGGTACACCTATGCCCTGGGTACCTAGGGTACACTGTACAGGGTCCAAGAAGGTGATCCTTACCAATTGGTTATGTACCTAGGGTACATGGAGTCCATTTTAAAGAGAGAGCAGACAGCCTGAGACCCTGAATGGCAGGATCTCAGGCCAACTAAGTCGAAAAACCAGCTAGACACTAGGCAAAAAGTTGGGGGTAACCATAGTCAGATATCCACCTTCCTACAGCATCTCATCATCACAAAGTGTCCAGGAAGAAATTGCAATTCTGTAGACCAAAGGTGACTTATTTGGGTCACCTTTTGTCTTAGGAGGGGCGTGCACTCACACCAGATCGTATTCAAGCAATTTTGGACACACCAGTACCTTCCACACAGAAGGACGTGCGTGCATTTTTGAGTCTTGCTTCTTTCTGTAGACAATGGATATTGGGGTTTTCACACATAGCTAAACCATTGTTAGCCCTTTTGACAAAAGACACACCGATTCCTCTTCCCTGGTCAAATGAGTGTGAAATTGCCTTTCAGCAATTACGACAAGCCCTTTGTTCAGCACCAGTGTTAGGTACCCCTGATTATACGAAGCCCTTTTCACTGTATGTGCATGAGAAAGATGGATGTGCATTATCAGTTCTAGTGCAGATGCACGGTGACAAGCAACGCCCTTGTGCATATTTTTCGGCTGTACTTGATCCTGTTGCCCGAGGATCGCCTGGTTGTTTCGCTCGGTTGCGGCGACAGCTGTGTCAATACGCCAAAGCGAGGGAATTGTGTTATCTCACAAACTGTTGGTATTAGTCCCCCATGCTGTTGATGCCCTGCTTAATCAGACAAAGACGCAGCATTTGACCAGTGCTCGATTAACGGGATATGAGTTGACGCTTTTGGCTCCTCATATTACGTTAAAGAGATGTGCAACGTTAAATCCAGCCACATTGTTGCCGTTCCCGGAAACTCAGTCTGAAGCACGGAAAGCACATGATTGTATTCTTGTGACTGAGGAACAGACAAAGGGTCGTATTGATCTCCAGGATACGCCCTTTACAGATGTAGATGGAGAACTGTGGGTGGACGGATCATGCCTGAAGCTATCAGATGGTACGACTTCGGCAGCGTATGCAATTACCACATTACAAACAATAGTGGAGACAGCGCGCATACCTCAGAAATCAGCTCAAGCAGCAGAACTGATAGCATTAACACGAGCATGTGAGCTCAGTGCAGGATTGTGTGTGAATGTTTATACAGATAGCCGCTATGCCTTCGGAGTAGCGCACGATTTCGGCCTACTCTGGAAGGAGAGAGGGTTTCTAACGTCACATGGAGCACAGATAATGTATGGGGAGTTAGTTCACAACCTTTTGACCGCATTAACATATCCAAAGAAGATTGCTATAGTTAAATGTAGTGCCCATAAGAAAGTGGTTGATAAAGTGGGAGAGGGGAATGCTTTAGCAGACCGGGTTGCACGAGAGACTGCGATGCAGCCTGGTGCTACTGCAATGTATGTTGTGAAGTCGCAGGCAGAAAGATGGCACGATGCTAGGAGAGAAGTGCTGGAGATACAGAGGACCGCCTCCGATAAGGAACGGGAGCAGTGGTCCAATGATGGAGAATTAGATGATGAAGGGTGTTGGAGAAGTAAGCAGATGGATAAATGGAAGTTACCCACGGCCTTCGTACAACCTATGGTTCAGATGGCACATGGACTAGCGCATGTCGGAGCTTCCGCAATTGTCAAATTACTCACACGAGTTTGGGAGCATCCGGAGATCGCTAGTACGGCAAAGAGGGTAGTGCAGACCTGTATGATTTGCCTGAGGTACAACCCAGGAAAGGGTACACGAACTCCAGCAGGAGGATTTGCAACACCTACTGCACCCTTTGAGGTTTTGCAGATGGATTACATTCAGCTTGAGTGCTGTAACAATCTGAAGTATGTTCTAGTAGTGGTTTGTGCCTTCAGTAAATGGGTTGAGGCATACCCTACGAAAGACAATACTGCAATGACTACAGCCAAGATGCTATTGAAGGAGTTCTTCCCTCGATATGGTGTTTGTAGATTGTTGTGGAGTGATAACGGACCTCATTTTATAGCAGACGTTATCAAGTATGTCCTGAAAGGCCTGGGAATTACCCAAAAATTTCATGCAGTGTTTCACCCTCAGTCTGCGGGATTGGTTGAGAAATATAACGGTACTTTGAAGCTTAAGATCGCGAAGATCCAAGCTTCGACTTCTTTGACTTGGCCAGATGCCTTACCGCTGGCATTATTGTCAATTAGATCGATACCGCATTCTCGGACCGGTCTCACACCTTACGAGATCGTGTTCGGACGCCCAATGAATATTTGGGGTCCACCAAAACCGAAGTCAGTGTATGATGTACCTTGTGTAATGATGAATGATTATCTGGCACAGTTAACGGATAATTTGGTTTCTATTCATCAACAGGTTCGAGAAGCGCTCCCTGATCGATCCACGGGTGAAGGTCATAATCTCCGACCTGGGGATCACGTTATGATCAAGGTGTTCGAAAGGACGAACAGTCTGGAGCCGAGATGGGTTGGTCCTGAGCAAGTCCTGCTCACAACGAGGACAGCTGTGCGAGTTTCCAATCGGAAGAACTGGATCCACTCTTTGCACTGTCGTAAAGTGCCGCCTGGATTGGTGGAGCCTGCTGTGTTGACCAACCATCGAGAGATCCTGACTGCGGAGAAAGGCCGTGCTGTGGAACCGAACGACACTGAGGAGCTCTTCCCGGACCAAGTGATTCCTGGAGGAAGAAAATATCACCTCAGACCAAGGAAGTGATTTTTGTATCCAAAGACGTTGTCAGAACGGCCCTTGGGTTAGTGAAACGGAGAGCCAATGAGGCAAGGGGGGGGGGATCAGCCCTGCATTAGTGTAGTGACACCCGTCTTGGCCCGCTGGTGAAGAAATCAACGGCTGCCTAAGGGGAAGAGTTCTGACAACCTTTTTAGTTTCAGGAAGATATTGACTTTTTACTACAAGATGGAAAAGAAGAAGATTCTTTGTGCGACGAGTTTTATTATCATTGTAGCTATTGTTGGTATAACCACATGGTTTGTCGAGGATGTGACTCCTGCCCGTGAGTTGCTTGTTTTGACCACTCCAGTGCCTGAGGAGCACTACTTTTATACCCTTCCGTATCAAGAATTGAAGCATCGTCAGTCTTATTTGAATAACACTTTCATCCAGATGTTGCATCATACCCATGTTGCTACAAATGCTACGAACTGTTGGATATGTGGTATGATGCCAGCTCATCAGAAGAAAGGAGGAACGCCGTTCATACCTCTTCCTTTCTCTCATAATGGCTCTTGTAGAGCATGGTACACTTTGCTTTTTACCACACGGAAACCTACAGTAGGACGATTACTTTTCAGACTTAATAAGGAATGTCATCAGGATAAAGAAGGCTATCCACAAGCAAATGGGACGGTATGGGAGTGGGAAGAATATCGACCAGACAATGAATCGATCCCCTACATTTTCACGAACACCAGAGACACTGTAGGAAAGGAACAATTTGTGATTCAAGTGGCACAAGCTCAAGCGGACCTGTGTGTCCAGAGTGTGGGTTATATTCCTGTTGGTGTTAGTGACTGTATTATTGTGTTAAATATCGATGGATTAAATAATAGTACTTTCTTAGCCTCCCATAATACGTACTTTGTATGTGGGAATAAGGGTTACTCTCGTTTGCCAGCCGGCTGGTCCGGAGTATGTTATGTAGCATTTTTATTACCTCCTGTATTCTTAGCACCTGCATCTTATCATAAAGATTTGAAGTTGTTGAATAATGTGACTGTAAACAGGTATAAACGTACTCTATCCATTGACGATGTTGATCAAACCGATACTAGCTTACAGCAGTATGTTGATTTAATCTAGGATTGTTTTTCTTTGTTGGAGCTGCCCTAAATAGTAGGAAGGTTCGAAGATTAAGGAGAGTTGTAGAGGCTGTGACGAATCAAACCGCTGCTGCTCTTGGGAATCTTACGGAAGAATTACAAATTACTAGAATTGTTGCATTGCAGAATCGTATGGTATTAGATGTTATGTTAGCTGATAGAGGTGGAGCATGTAAAATTATCGGAAGTAGTTGTTGTGTGTTCATTCCTGACCATACGCCATCAGTTTATAACGCCATTAATAAATTGCATAAAATCGCAGCTGAGATTCATACAGAAAATGGCACCTGGACCTTTTCTGGATGGTTTTGGGCATTGATCACTACATGGGGATGGAAAGTTTTAACTGGTCTCTGTATTATTGTAGCAGTTCTGTTTTCCTGTTGCATCTGTGTTCAGTGTGGTTCTTTATGTGTGTCATTCTGTATTCCTGATAAGAAAGCTATTGCCAATGTCACCTATCAGAAACACTTAACTAAAGAGGTGGAAGAGATGATGAAAATTGACATATATGATGATTATCCTAATAAGCCGAATGTCTTCAGTAAATGCTGAAAGGGTCGTCTGTTGAAAACTAAAACAGCGATATGATTAAGCATTCACTAAAGACATGAATTCTCTCTAGTTAAAGCATGTTTTTTGTCTTATGTTGACTAATGTCCGGACTCCATTTTGTATTGTCATGTCTCCACGTGCTCTGCACGAGAAGAGTCCTATCTTCGTGTTAGTTGCTCTTGTAATCTGCCTAGTAACAGTCTATAAATAGCTCCTTTGTCCCTCTGGCGCATGTCCAGACTTGACCACATCTGTTATCAGTTAGTCCTTGTTTGACCATGTTTTCGCGGGCTCAGGAATGTGTTAACTCCGCCCACATATTGATCCTGTATCGAAAATGTCCATAAATGGTAATGAATCTTGCTCTATGTTGTATCCACCCACTTATGAGCCCCTCTGTTGTGTATAAAAGGGGACCACGTACGCAAGTTCTTTGTGCTACTCTATACAATACTGAAGAGTGTTGTGTAGGTTGTAGGACCACCCTTAAGGGTTAATAAACTTTGTCTTTGTATTTGCAGCTTCCGTGCCAACTTCCTTCTAGTTTACGTTACAGGAGAGCGAACCCTAGTATTCTGCGGGCCTAGCTGGGGCCTGTATTCATCACTACTACCCCCTTGTGTATTGACACGGTGCAGAGCATCTGTGAGTATTGCAATGAACACTTCTCCAGATATACAGTTATACATGTGGTTGGCCCTGCGCAAACCGCTTTTTACATTTGTGGGGAGAAATGTCAGGCATGGGCGCGCCCTATGACCGGGTTCATTTCTCCGACTTCCTTTCACGATCCTCCAATTACAGCAGGACGGTTGACACACCCCCGGTCTCACCACGAATGGGGCTTCCCCTTCCATTCACGCCGTGAACCGACATCTTGAACATGAGCGTGCGTGTGTATAATTGTGTATTTCCACCCACACGAGTAACCAACTTTACCTACTATGTTTTCTATGACCTCCATTGGGATTCGCTCAATAAGAGTTCTTGTGTATAGATTTAATTCTCTGTCTGTGCAGCAATTCCTCTGTATGTTTTGATGGAGACCTAGGTTCTATGTTTTTCTCCAACAGAAGTGACAAACGGTGGATTACTCCCATCCCCCTTCCCCCTTGGGACAAGTTGTCTATCCGATTAGGGTAAGATTGGCAGCAGTATTATCTGCCTTCAGCCTCAAAAGCTTCACAAATGTGTACACAAATAGAGTGTCACAAAGTCACATACACTTTATTCACTCCTAGAGTTCAATGCATGCATTGTATTTCTTTTTTCCTTTACAGGTACGTTCGACCCAACGAGTTCCAATTAATCTTTGGTTCTCACATTTTTCTCATAGGCTTCACCTTTGGAAGCATCCTAGGAAGTGAAGTGTGGCCTTTGCTATACTCACACAGTGGTAGCGTCTTACCAGCACCTGGTAAGAACGGAGCCCCCATTCATAATTAGGTCCTGATGAATGCCATGGACCCAATAGGGCCACTCCGGCAGAAACATGTTGACCACTCACAAGACGGTTAGGGGACACTAATTACCCCATTCACCGTCACATATATATTTTTTAATATCATATAGTTGTCAATCACATTAAAATCACTTCTGACTACTATAATGATTTTTAACCTCACTCACAGTTTCACGGGCCCCCACTCAGTCATTTAGAAAGTGCATCCTTGTCGTCAAGTGTATGCCCGCCCTCTATCAAACTAAGGTTTTAGAGGGCGAGGACTGGTCAATGATGAAGCATGACACCAGGTGGTGTGTGAGACCAGTCCGTAACTTTTTGTGAGATGCCCACACTTACGACGTTCTTGTAACTCGTTTGGGTTATCACACTAGGAGCGGCTCTTTGTGGTAAACTGTAGCCTGGAAGTCACACCAACGAAAATGATGGCAAAATGGATAAGCCAAGCACAGCCCGTGGCGTTAATTATATTATACGTCATTGCAGTATCCAGTGCTGTTGATATTACATACAGGAAAACAGGTACGTATGGTGTGCATTTACATCACAGCACGGGGACTGATAACATTGTGTACCGATAGCAATATAGCATGCACAGCAATTTACAAAGGCACTGATGGGTATAATGGCTGACACCTGCTTATGGTGCTCCCGATAGCACAAATTACATCATAAGGTAGGAAGAGAGACCACTGTGGTGATTTTCCAAAGGATATTTATCAATGGTAATCTATATCTTCCTCACAGGACTCATGCTTGACGTACTAGTTGCTAGAAACAAACAGAGAGAAAGACATTCCCATCTACCATGCTACGATGAATCTAAGTTACCTGATGGAAGCAAAATTGAACATTTATTTCTACCGCCAGCTGGACACGCTCTTACCCAGGACTTAATTCAGCAACTGGGAGTCTCTTCCCTCTTCTACAGGCCCTTGTGTATCTTCATCTGTTGAGGCACAGTTGTTTGCTTCCTGGGAAGCATCCTGACTGACAGGCTGAAATGTTGTTGATGAGATGACCCTCAACCTTGGAACATTGCTGCACCAATTACAGAAATATAAGTGAACGTTTGTGCTATGAAGACAACATCGGACCCTCTATCACTTTTTTTTTTTTTTCAAATTTGTTTATTTTCAAAGTGTCAATGACAAGGCGAAATTCAATACAGTAGTCAATAAAGGCATTGCATCAAGAAAGGTTGACTATGGAGGATAAAAGTGCCAAACAAGGAAGTACTACAAACACTTTAGTTCCCTGCCCTATGTTGAATGGTGTTCTCGACGTTGTTAGCAGTCGCCCATGCAACTGCTGATCTGCAAAACTCTTAATGTAACAGAACCACCAATTCCATCATCATCCACCCCCTCAAGCCTCCGATCATATACAGAAATGGCGCATTGGGATAAGTGCTCAGTAAAAGACAACTTGTTGTACCACAAAGTAGAGGGGCATCTGTCCATTTAAGTCCTGTCTTTTTCGGATTCGGGGGCTTGTTTTTTACTTTCTTTCTCTCCTCTGGAATGTAAACATTCCAGCCAATGGCAAGAGGAGAGAAAGAAAAATACGCCCCGAATCCGAAAATTTGCTGCGTTTCTCCGAGGTATTTCTGCTTGACCTCGGAGAAACATGGTTACCAAGTCCAGCTGTTGCCTCACTCCCTCTGTCTGCAGCTCTCAGCCCTCTGCCCTCCGTTTAACTGTCTGCCTCTCTAATGGCCTGGAGTCTTGACGGGAGGTGCTCCCTGGCATCTGCTGCCAGAGTGCGCAGTGTTCAATGCCTTCACTTCCCCTCTTAGGTCCAGAGGCCCACCAGACAGCATGCCATGAGAAGCAAGCAGCTCAGCGGCTGCTCCAGCGGGGCCGGGTGCTCGTCAGAGAACTCATCCTAATGGTCATAGACTCTGACAGCTTGGTTGCTTCTGACAGCATTTGTTTTGTAATTACGTGAATGCTCACAGTGTGGGTGATTTGTCTTGGTTGTCGGCCCAGTCTCTTTTTATTTCTTTCTGATGTTGGCATTTAACTCCTTCGTTTCTCGTGCCTTAAGCACTGTTAAATGATGATTTATTGCTAATCTCGTCACAGGTGCTGGAAGGTTTGTGGAAGCCACTATGTGGGTATGTGGCTCTGTGTATGTATGTGTGGCTGTGTGTGTGTGGCTGTGTGTGGGTGGCTCTGTGTGTGCGTGGGTGGCTCTGTGTGTGTGTGTGGGTGGCTGTGTGTGTGTGTGGGAGGCTCTGTGTGTGTGTGGGAGGCTCTATGTGTGTGTGGGTGGCTCTGTGTGTGGCTCTGTGGCTCTGTGTGTGTGGCTCTATGCATGGTGGCTCTGTCTGTGTGTGGGTAACTCTGTGTGTGTGTGTGTGGGTGGCTCTATTTGTGTGCGGGTTGCTCTATGTGAGTGGCTCTGTATGTGTGATGTGGCGTGGAGGGCGACAAAGAGGTCGCCAGGAGGGTGGGGGAAGCCTAAATAGCCTCCCCTTCCCCACAGGGGCCAGGAAGGGACGCGCTTCTGCGTCCCATCCGGCCCACACAAGGAGAGGGGTGACCGGTGCCCCGGTGGCAATAGGTCTCGCATTGGAGAGTGATTAAGCTATTGACATTGTAAATAACAATGCTGTTTCTTTAAATGTTTTAAAAACAAAAACACAAACAAGAATAATGTCATGAGCAATGCCAACAGCTCTAACTTTAACAATGCCGAGACCATTGCATTGTAAATGCTTGTTTATCAAACCACACATCAATGCAGCTTTTAGAATTAACCTTTATTAATAGGTCTAATTTGAATAGCACTAATTTGGCCCGGATGTCCGGAAAACGAGACGTAGTTGCTTCCGAATTTAGGATATATTTATATGTATATATATATATATACTTATTTTATTAGTTTAAGCTGGCGCTGATCTTCTAGGCACAGATACCCCTGCATATGGGTGATGAGTGGTCCTTCCTCTATGTTTCCAGCTAAGACACCATTCAACGAGCGTCACCAAGATGGCGCATGTTTCGAACGCCGGGTCGCTTCGCGAGGACTCTCGCTTCGCGGGCCCGAGGCTTGTATCAGGTAACTTCACTGCAGTATATAGCTGTCAGTCCTCGTTCGATTTAACCCTTAAACATTTGCTTTTACTGCTTTTTTTGGTTATTTTCAGACGAGATTAGTACAGATTTAGCTGTTTGTGGGGAGATAAGTTTTTCAGACTTGATTTTTACTAGCGCCTCGAAGTAGGGGATAAAGGACCGGGTGGTTTAACTAACCGAATGAGGTTCAGCTTCAGTGCTCCCCCTCTTATTCCGATAATCTGGTGCCTTAGATTTTTCAAGTGCTTTACTCTTTAGGGTTTACTTTGAATTTGATGCATTTAGCACAATTATTTTGCTTGTACAAATCAGTATCGTAGCAAGATTGCTAACGTAATTAACAATATTTTAATATTTTTATCGTTAATTCTTTGTCGATATTAGCCCATTACCAAATGGGATGTCGCGCCTCGCTTTCTTCTTTGTATAAGAGTGATGAGCGTTGTTTTTGCTCTCTGTTGTTTATCGTAGGATGGGTGGCTGATTGTGACCACTGTCTACTTGCAGTATTGACCTTGGAAATACATGCCTTTGACAGAACAGTGGATATGGTTTAAGATTTTAGGTATGAATTATATGCCTTTCTCCCTTCCCCTTTTTTCGTCGATCGCTTTGTATTTTTATGAGTAAAAACATGATGGCCTAATAATGGTTCACATGGTATTATGATTACTAAATACTTTGGCTAATAATAAATGTCAATTGACTGGATTTTATATTATATGAGATACATATTTGTAATATTAGGTCGGTGTGTTTTTGACCTTTTAGGAATTCAATGGAAACCTTTTTGACGCAACTTTGCAATATGAGATGCTTTTGAACTTTTGTGTTTTGGTAAGTGTTCTTGGCACTTAAGTAGCACGTTTTGAAGGCATACAGTCGTTTACTCTATCCTCTCTGGGTAACGTAGAGCAGCAGGTCTTGCTTTCCTAACTCAGAGCACATTTTACACTTTCCAGGTGAGCCTCTCTATGGCTTCTACTTTATTGATACCTTGCTACTTCCCAAGACTTTAAGGGAGTGAGTTGCCCCATCTGTTTATTTTTTATTATTTCTACTTGCATCACTTACTATACTCTCTGATGCACCGGTGGTACACTCTACATGGGTGAAGGGTGCAACTTACCTCGTATATACATAACCGAGTACAGAAAAGTTATTCAGTTATATTTCTCTGTTCTAACCCTGATGGAGTCCATGCCTCACAGCCGGATGGACGAAACACGTGTTGGCATGGTCCGTGGTTTGAATCTGCTTTGTTAAGATGGATATCATGGAAGATTTTATTGCAAATTTGGAATAAAAACAAAGAATACACACAGGACTGATATTGGGACTCTATTTTGTAGCTCTGACTTGTGTGTTGTCTGCTCGGGAAGCCAACTGTTTACTTTGTATTCTATGTGGGCTTTTGCCTACAATTTACAACGTGAGGTGGTCGTTGTATGGTGACCTCTGAGCATCGGCACTGAATAGGATTATTTTTGACGTCACTTCGCTGTGCAGACTTCCCCTACTACCTACTCTGTTTCAACTCCTTGCATTAACCTCCCTTTCAACTAGAGATATTGCACAGTGAAGTATACCCACACGAGCAATTCGTGAACCCCAGGCCATTCCATTGCCGGGCACACTGTACACATCGCCTAAATGTCACCTTTCGTTTCCATGGGACTGTCTCCTCCAGCCATGGCGTGCTGAGTTTATTATGTGCATCCCGTTTGATCTCCAATGCGTTAAAACCGGCCGGAGTTACATTTCAGCTGCTCCTGTAAATGGTGCAATACAACAGGATACTTCAATGTGTTGCTGGTGTGCATAAGTAAATCTCTTTTTAGATGAATTGTAAAGAGAAGCACATTTCTATATCTTTTAAACACGCTGCCAGTGTTTTCTGGGCATTTCGACAGTGATACTGTGGTGCTTCTCCTCGTCTGGTCGGTGCTGCAATACCCGATCGGCACCCATGATGGGGCCTTTTAGCGGAGATCTTTTTTCCTAGCCATTGAGTGCAGTGCGTGTGAGGGCCCTAGTGAGTGTAGATGTGAAAATGGGAGGCTAAAACGGGAAGTAGAGGTCCACTTAGAACACTTTTAATGAATGTGGCCACTATCCTGATTAAAACAAAAGTACGCACAACCCTGCAATAAGGTTACAGGGTACTGCGCTCGTGAAGTCAGGCCAACATGTTTCTGGCCCTTAGGTCACGTAGACGGCAATTATTCAGGACCGATGTACGATCTATCTACACTTTTTGGTGGTGGTCCACAGTAGTGAAAGTGAGTGACCACCCATACAGCACCCTAAAGTGGTACCTGTAGATATAGAACATCACCTGTAAAAGGAAAAGATTATAGCGTTTACTGTGGCATTCCAAATCCGTATCTATAATTCTAAAATATTAGTGCAACACTTCAAAAAGTGCTGAAATTATGGTGTCTGTGACCATGCACAAGGCGACTGAGGAGCAGACCCAATGATGAAGCAAGACACCTAGCTGACTGGGTGTGTGATGGTCTTATTCCGAAAGGAGGAAATTTTTCTCCTGCCCACAGTGAGCATAGTATTGTTCTATACACACATCTACCTGTATCGTCCGGTAGGAACAGCACACCAATCTGTTTTGTATTGCATTGGGGCCTGTATGCTGCACTTAGGTTAAAAAAAAACAGAGTATGCCGCCCCCACCCCATTTCTTGTAGACATACTCTGGTGCTTGCCATGAGTCAGATTTCTTTTGTTCCCGTTTGGTGAGCTTATTTCATCATTTTGTTTTCTTTTTTCGGGAGAATGCAGTAATCTTTAAATATGTTTGTGGAATTTTTCGTGTCTAAGGTTATCTAGGGAGGTGATCCCTGTGGCCTAGAAAGCTTCACTCTTTAATTTGGCAGCACCTCCTCGCCCCTTGAAGTGAATACAAAGGCCTTTCACCGGGAAGGGGCTCGAAGGTTGTCGTATCTTTAACCGCTGATGCCCCTCACGCGCCCCCCCCCCCCCCCCCCCCCAAAGCCCGTTCACAAATAGAACAAGCATTTGCAATGCAATATGTCTCGCATTTGAGAGAGTTTGAGCTATTGGCATTGTAAATGACAATGCCTTTTATGTGTTGTTTTTCAAAACAGATAAGAGATGGTAGAGAGGGGCAGGGAGTAGAAGAGAGTGCGAGAATGTTTCTCAGCCGCCATGTGCTTGTAATAAGCCGCGCTAGTGGAAGGAGTGATTTTCCCCCTCAGAATTACAGCCGGCAGCTCCACCTTTTATCTGCCACGGGAAGTGCATTGCAGGTTAAGCTGGAACCGTAAATCACGGTTGTCTGCCTAGGCAGCAAGGACTGAAAATCTGTTTTTCCTCCCTCACACTTTCTTCCTTTTGCTGTGCATCGTTTGAGGAAGGAAAGAGGGGATGGACGAATACTAGTCAAGCCGTCCGATAGACCAGAAAATTAGACCGAACAATAACTCGATAAGATAGACAGGCAGGGCCACAGGCAGTCGCGCAGACCGATTTAATCAGTGGTTGGAGTGCATAAAAAAATATAACCGGAAAGGAGCCAGAGTGATTTATAACTGCAGGGAGAGCGGGGGCAACAGGAGAGTCTCCAGTTACAGACACAGGCTATGGCGTGAGAAACGGATGGCACACTGCAGGCAATTAAAAGAAGTGCAAGCAGAGTGGACTAAAACTGTAGTTAGGTGCTGCTGATTCGGGACTACACGGAAGTTGGCAAATGACCAACAGCCAACAGAAAGGGAGAACACCAAAAATAACACAAGTAAGCTAATAGCAAGCAGAAAAACAGATTACATGAAGTTTAAGCCAACATACAGATTACTTTATGGTTCGCCTCTCTTAAAACTGTATATTTAGTTGCTTAAACAACAAGCCTTTGCAATGCAATAGGTCTCGCATTAGCAAGACTTTAAGCTAGTGGCATTGTAAAGGACAATGCCTTTTAGTTATCTGTCTTGATAACTAACACATAAATAAAAGGCATCATTTAGAATGCCAATAGCTCAAACTCTTGTAAATGGAGACCTATTGCTTGGAGAGTGAAAGCGGGCATGGCGCCTAAATGCTACAGGACAGCATGTCGGGCCTGCAGAAGGAGAAACTCGTTAAAGAAATCGTGCTTACAGACGTAGCATGTAACAACCGAAGTAAAAAGGCTAGTCCTCATGGGAGGTTACAAATTTAGAGCAGGAGGTACTAAGGAGGGACTAACAAGCCTATTAAGAATCTGAAGCCAGCATTTACGAAAGGCAATGACAAAATTGGCAGGGAGTGGACGGGGCTTCAAGTCCATACTCTAATACAGCATGCCTCGCAGCGCATATGCTGGCCAGGCTCGACCTAAAAACTAATTAAAGGGGGAGAGTAGGGAGCAAAAATCCGGATAATAAGAGAGCTGCGAAAGAGTGAGGGAAGCAAGAGTGAGCAGGAGGTGCACTTAGGAGGCTGGGTGATCAAGATATGGTCCCCTCAGGAAGGGACAAGCTCAAAATGATGTATGAAGAAATTAGGAAAAGTTATAGTGGAGTGTGCAAAAGATAAAATCATTCTTACTCTAGGTCTTGGCAACCATAAGAAAATATTGGCACAATCGGAAGTCTTACTGCATCTTTGGCTCATGAAGTTTCATTATGCTGCCCACAATTCAAAGCAATTTCATCTAACCCACTCAGCTCATGCGGTTTAGAGCCTTGCATCAACTTATACCAAACAATCCCTCGGAAGACATATTTTTACACACATTTCTACTGTTTTTACATATTTCTACTGTTTTTAAACAGTCTGTAAGACACCATAAAATACCAACATATGTAAACAAGTGCAGCACCCCTTTGTGACTGTGTTTACAACCTGAGCCTTAAAGTTAGATTACTTCCTTTTACACTGTCCACGGTCCTTTCCACTGTTCCTCTCAGACCTTCGTGTTCAAAGTTAACATAGTTAAGGCCACTAGAATCATACAATTCGCTGGCTGGGGCGCTTCCCTCATAAATATAGATGTACCATACTTGGCACATTAAAATCTGGCATTTGATACAAAATTTGCTGTTGTACAAAAAAAGTTTCTTGCTCAAATGGATTAAAAAAAACAAATCACCAAAACAATGCCGCACATTGGCACCAACCCCTATACTTAGGTAAGTGGTTGCCTTTCAATTGTTTGTTGCTTAGTCCAGTTTTAACTTTTAAACTGGTACCACCGAGGTGAAAAACGTTGCTTAAATCCCTTACCAGTGTAATAACACCACAAAAGAGTGCAATAACATGGCCACAGAATGTGTCACATAACTTGTCTCACAGCACAATTTAGTCAACGCTGCCGCATTTTGGGTCCTCTATTGCGGTTTAATCCCAGTGGCTGTGAACACAATTGCCCTTTATTGATTCTTTGTAAATAGGACCTTCTGCTGGCCTTTGCCCTCGACACAGTTTTTCCAGGCATATTAGATTTGTTTTTGCCACTAATATTTGCAGATCTTACACAACAAACGAAATTGTCTTTTGCAGTTATTTTTGAGTTAATTAGTTACCACATCATTTAAGTTAAGGAAGCAAATACTGATTCATTCTTCAATATTTGTCAGACACAGAACAAAACGGCGTAAAATGCTTGTTTCTGAGCTGAGACGGATATTAATTACACTGAGGCTCTTTCTTGCCTGGGGAGTAGGAAAAATAGACTTTTTATAGAAACCGGGCCGCATTTGATCTGGTGCCTAGGCAGAAACTTTGGATGGTACTGAAGGAACTTGGTCTCCCACCATACCTACTTGATGTGTTGATTCGCCTCCACACAGGGAACTTTGCACAGGTGAGGTGCGGGAAGAATGGGGAACTATCTGCACGTTTCCCTGTAACTCGGGGGGTACGACAGGGCTGCGTATTGGCCCCTACATTATTCAGCCTGTACGTCAATGGATTGATTGACGAACTAAATGGTATTAAGGATACCGATGCCCTACGACTGGCTTCTGGTCGGGTGCCCGCTTTGATGTTCGCGGACAACACATTGTTGTTATCCCGGACATCATCGGGCATCCAGCGGGTTTTGGACGGGTTCGCGACCTTCTGTGCTTCGCGGGGATTGGAGATCAACTTGGGGAAAACCAGGTTTATGATCTTCAATCCCCCGAGGCACACACGCCCGAACCCTGTACTGGGGGGTGTCCCCTTGGAAAGAGTTAAGACCTTCACATACCTGGGGGTCATGTTTACTGAGAACTTTGCCTGGGATGCTCAAGTGGTAAAATCTTCTCTGAGGCTATCTCCGATATCGGGGGGTATTGGTAGACTTCACAGAACTTCTACTTTCAAATCTGTTACCCCTGTATTAGAGATCTATAAAACCCAGGTTAGGTCCGCAGCATTGTATGCTGCAGAACTGTGGGGTCATACAAACACATCCAATCTTCGGAAGGTGGAACAAGCCTTCATGCGTGGTCTGGTTGGCCTCCCCCAGAGTACGCCTCTAATACCATTACGTTTGGATATGCATTTGGTTCCCGTTAATGACTTGGCTGCCGCACGACCACTGCTCTTTTGGAGAAGGCTCTGGTCTGTCCCTGAGCTTGAATTCTTCAGAGCAGAATTTAGTGCAATCTGGGGGATGCTAAAGTGTAAGAATATTCCCTGGCTACTCCATATAAAGTCTTCCTTTTACCAAATCGGCCTGCCCCAACTTTGGGACACCCCGGATATTAGCTGTATGAGGACTCAAAGGTCTGAGATACTGGCAGCTGTCAGAATTTTTAACTCTAAAATATTAAGCTGCTCAACTTCTCTGGGCAGGTTGACCTCCGAGTTTCTATTGATGAAAACTGAATCTAAATTGGAAGTATTTCTGGATGTAGTACAGCCTCCACTGGCGAGAAAACTTTATACCCAGTTGAGATATGGTTGCCTCCCAATTGGGGTGTTTACATCAAGCTGGGGAAAATCGATCGAGGCCAACTGCCCAATATGCAAAACATGCAAAGAAGATGTTGTGCACATTTTGTTCTTTTGTCCAGCATACAGCACGGCCCGAAAATGCTGGCTTTTCCCTTTGTGCAAAAAATTGGGCCTCAGAAAATGTGTACAAGCTCGCAGAGTTCTAACCTATGATACCAACCCACTTATTGTCTATGAAGTTTCCCGTTTTCTATTTGCTATGTGGAGGAGAAGGATGAGTTTTATTAATTCATAGTAATGGCTATCAGTTTTTATTTTTCGATCAACTGATCATGATAACTCATTGTTTAATAATTGTCTTTTAAATCAACATTTTTTCTATTTATGATCTTATTTTTGTACTTGTATATATTTTATTGTACTTTTATGGTCTTGCAACCGAAATAAAGTTATCAAAGGAAAGAAACAAAATCCTAAAGTTACACTTGTCTCAGGCCTCCTCAGCACCCACGGAAAATACTTCCGCCCCTCTTACCTGGACAGTAGCACTGTCTGTCCGCCTGTGACCGCTGGTCTTTGCTGAATAGCAGCATACATGGTTTGTGAAACCAGTTTTGATTGGCCATTTGTGTAGCGACGTACTCTGAAGACGGCGGAGTCCAATCATGTGGGCTAGTGTTTAATTACAGCACAGGTGGCAATGACAAGTTGGGAGACTAGCACTGCACCCACCGCTCTGCTCCCAGGTATATTTTGTCAAAACTGCCACGATTTACCTGGAGAAGAATGCCTTGTAAATAACAGGATATGAGAGGCAGTTCAAGCTGCGACACTTCTCTTCCGACTCAATGATACGAATATGAGTGAGACACAACCCAGCTGAGACTGCGTGTGCTAAAACTCTTGCTGAACTTCAGAGAGGCTCCAGTCTCCCTCACGCACCAGGACTGCCAGAGCGCGCCAAAGGGGTGTGAAGACCAACACACGCTGTTTGCTGCCTCTAATGGAGGAGTTCACCGTTCAATACCCCACAGCCTCTCAGTGGCACAGAAAAACATCAATCACATACTGCCCGAATCAGCCCACACAAAACGTCAAAGTAGTCAACAGTAACAAACACTCAGAAAAGACAAGCAGAAAACATTTGAGTCTTGTGCCGTGTCCAACACCAAGCCCCCTCAACATGTCCCCATCGCTACAAAATCCTATAGTTTGATGGATGCAGGGACTTAATAAAAGCAACACACATACAAACAAATCAAATAAAATTAATGTAATACAATGTACAAATGTGCCACTGCAATTCTTTGTGGGAGATAGGCGTTATAGCAAAAACGAAAAAAAAATCAGCAATGTGGCTGTGAACTTATCCGTACTCGGTGACTGCAACCACATCTAGCTGTTACGGGGGTAGCATAGCCCACATAAGAGCACAGAAGATGAGGAATGAGAAACATGTCCTGGACAAAACAGGTTTTTCCTTACCTTGTAGCTTCCAGACTCTGATATCGGTTATCTGTCCAATCAGCTCCTTCCGCTGGAACCAGTCCCATATGTGCCCAGCCATGGGGGCTATCCAGGGTGAAATAAATCCTGGAAACACACACCAAACGGTTCGAGAGCGTGGTGCCGGAGGGGTCCTGTTCCTGTGCCGGGGGGAGGAGGGGGGCAGCTTCCCATCTCAGGGGGCAGAGCAGGAGGGGAATGGCCAGCTCACATGGCATTAGGCAAGGGCAGCGACAGGCAATCACTCAAACAAGCATCTCGGGCACCGAGGGCTATTTGGGTTAAGTAAAGGAGGTGGTGGATCTACAAAACACCCAAAGCCCAGAGGGAAAGCCGAAAATACTCTGAATCAGGGGACATTACAAGGGAACCAAAGTCGAGCATAAAACACAAAAAAAAATTCATGGGCACGTGAGAGTGAAAGGCATTTCAGGCAAAGGGAACAGCCGTAAAATCTCGAACAGGAAGTGAGTACAAAGCGACTAGAGGGTGGGACTTGCATGGCAGCATCGAGCAACATACACCACCGCAAACCCTTAAACAGCTGCAGGATTCAGGGTTGCTTCGTGAAGTACTGATTCCTACAGACACAGGAGGCAGCAACTACCTCCCTCGCCTTGGCCAAAATAATTCCTGAAATATGTAAATGTGGAGAAATGTACAAACATCCGCCACCAAGGTTCCTGCACCAGTCAACCCACTCAACTACCACAGCAGCAGTAAATGGCAGCCTCCTACCCGACGCAGAGTAGAAGGGCTACAAGTGAAAGAAAGCACGGTGCCCGTTCTCATTAACTTTAGATGCATGGCGGCCCCTGAAGCGGCTGACTTAATAATGAAAGCGCGCGCATGGAGCCTCTGCATATTAAACTTATGTACATAGCAACCTGTGAAGCGTGCACCATAGCGATATAAATAAGCGATGAACGCTGCGCCCACGTGCAGTGGCAGGAAGTGGAAGTCCGGGTGCCATATCAAACAGCAGTGAGTGCAGCACACAGCTGATGGGGATAGAAAACAAGGAAGTAGTCCCTAAATACAAAGGTAACAGCACAGGAGCTAAACTGTAGTTGGTCGGCGCTGCTTCCTGCAAAACGGAATCAAAATGGAAGTGATGTATTGGACCACCAATCAATGAGCGAGATAAGAAGAGCAATGTCAGATGTAACCAATGGCAAGTGACAAAACAAATAAGCGCAATGGGTGGAGTTATCACTAATACTGAATACTTGATGCCTCGGAGAGGCAGCGCATGCGCTGCACCATGCGAGACCTAAAAACAGATGTTGCTCTCTTTCTCAGTGACGCACGTGGGACTGAGCCTCACCCTCACTGTTGAACTTTCACCAAAAACACCGATGCCCTGGGCTACGTGAAGCGCGTGGGGAGCGGTGTCTTGTCAGTGAGGATGCCCATCTTCATGCATGTTTGAAAGACGGGGGGCCGGTGATGCTCCCCCCATATCTAAAGCTCCCATCACAGCACTAAAGAGCCATCTAGATGGCAGAACGCAATTGGATTTTGACTTCATAAAGGCAATAATTGAGATTTGGAATGAAGATTTAGATCTCAGTAGTGGTGTTTTTTTCCCTCTATTGACGCCAATCATTAAACACTGCCAATGCCACATGTTTTGACTTTTCTGAAGTGAAGGCTTTTGCCAAGTTTACTAACAGACATAGCCTGGGCCGGGGCAGTGCAAGTTCCCATTATACAAAGAATAGGGCCGTTGCTCTCCTGTGGCACTGCTGGACACGTGCCACCACTGCCATGCCAACTCATCCCCAGAGGTGCCATCCGAAGGCGGAGTCTGCCAATGCAGCCACCAGGGACTTCAGGAACAAGCTCCACACTTGGGGACGGTGGTGACTGCATTTATTCTGACCCAGGAAATGGTCTTTTTATTCCCCATGAGCAGATCAGAGCCTAAACTGATCAGACAACCCAGTGGGCTAACGCACTTGCTGCCAAGATCTCCTACAGTCTGTAGCTTCATGAACTCTCATCTTGATGCACAGCCTTTCATTCCTGACCAGTGCGGGGCAGCGAACCCTGTAAACAAACCTGCATGTCCCGCCCTCGGTATACACATCCTGAGCTGCTTGGAGGCACCGTCGGGACCCTGCCTCCGCATCAGAGCTGCCTCAGCCAGGATCCTTCTGAAGCCACACAAGACTTGCCCTCCCAGCCTGCAACGTTTGTATTTTAATGGCCCTAGACAACTGGTATAAGCGGATATTAGGAGAGCGGTTGCTTTTAAATACCGACTACGAGCGACGCCCGGGCACGGTAGGGAAATGAAAGGACCCTGTAGATGTTGGTAGTGGTATCGCGTTCAGTGAAAATATCAATTGTGAAAAAAAATCGCCCTCTACAGGGTTAGGGTGTGAGGGGCGCAGCAGTAATGTATATGCAGCAGAATGTATGTGCGCACTCAAAGGACACTGTGCCATTATAATTTGCTGCTGTATTTTATTGTGGTACATGTAAGTATTTTACGTCCTTCTTGCAGCATTACGCGCACCTGTGTTCTATAATATCAGTGCATTTGTAATTGACTACAATATTAGTAATGGAATATTAGTACATTTTATAGTGATGGTTATATTGTACGTCGCTTATATTTAACAACGAGCCATGTATACGTTGATTGAAGCTTCCTGTAAAGCTCTAGCGTTACTATTTATTTGAAAATAGCTCTGGACCCAAGGGTGTAACTATCAGACGTGACGTGACTGCAGGAACACCGGGGCCAGGGGTATTGATTAATGGTCCTCACTTCACCTCAATTATGACCGTTTTTCAATACCAAACCAGATATATGGGGACCATATTTCCTTCCCTGCATTAGAGCCCACAACACTTGCTATCCCACTGCCTGGGCCGCCTGAAGGCGGTCTTACCGTCCCCTTGTTAGGCGAAGGGCCCCCTCTTCACATTCTGCAGGGGGGTGGCATTATTTTATATTACGCCACTGCTCAGTACAAACGGCCCAAGGCTGCCACATCCAGCAGATGTTCTGGTTTAATTAGGATCCGCTGTTGGGTGTGTGCAGGGTGGGGCACAGTACAGGGTATAGAAAGAAGTACAACAAAATTGTTACTCGTATATGAATGTTTGTGCTGTAGTAATTGTCCACATGATTGTAACCAGCTGAAGAGCATCCACTGTGTACAGACCACATGTTACCGAGTACAGAAAAAACGCTACCTTATACGGCACTAACTGCCCAAACATGCACACTACCAGTGCAGCCCTGCCCCGGTCAGCCGTCATCTCTATGCCTCAAAAACCTGTCCGATTTCTCTAGATACACACCTGCCGTCTTTTTTTGTCAATCATATGTCTATTTCTAACCAACCGACCGTCCACCCATCAGTCAGTTTATCCATCCATGGGTCGTTTCATTTACATTATATTCCCTTCTGTGTGTTAGTCCGTCCAGGTGTCTGCTTCTGTTCACTGTTCGCCTAATAAATAACGTTTACAGTAACACATAAAATAATTTTTACATGTTTTTTAAAGTGTTTGGTATTTTATGGCTTATACTTAATAACTATACCTTTTTGCTTATTTTATTATCCTTTGCTGGATGCGACTTCATGATTTTCTTAAGCACACAACGCTAGTTATCTTGATTTAGACCACTCCCCTACTTGGATAGGCCAAACCCCTTTAAGAATTTTGCCACGCCCCTTTTAGAGCACCCCCAGTTCTCTCTCCTCCCCCCCCCCCCCCCCCCCCCCCACTTAAAGCCCTGGTAACGGACTAGAAGGGAGAGAAGACATTTATTGACATAGCTGTTTAGCGAGCAGAAATGTTGAGGCAGGTCAAGGTAGAGAAGGTCTTTTAGAGGATGTTATAGGTGAATGAAGGAGGATGAAAGGAGGAGTCAGAGGACCTAGGATGATGGCGCAGGAGCACGGCGATGAAATCTGGTGATTGAGAAGGGAGACTGGTGGGAATGTGCGGGGGGGGGGTTAGGGGTCGAGAGGAGTAGAGGAATGAGTGGGGACCCTGGAGCATGATGAGGGAGGAAGGGGATCAGAGAGGAGGGTGATAATAAAAAGATAAGTTGTGTGGGGGAAGAGAAGGATTGTAAAGAGGAGCGTGGTAGAGTGATGATCGCGTTTTACAGCGTGCACAGCTACTCCGCAAGGGCTCCGGCGCGAGAGCCGCTGGACCACAAGGTGAGAGGAGGTTCAGACTTGTACAAAGAGCCACCCTTTAGGTCTCTTGTCAAAGGTTTGCGCATCCCTTGTATCCATGGTTCCAACGGGAGCAGGTCCCAAACGGCCGAGCCACGCACCAGGGACCTTCCGCCTATTCCTACACGCTGGATCCCAGGCATCTCACCCAAAGGTGCATTGGCTGATCTTAGCTGTCTTGTAGGATTGTGCCAATAGAATCTGGCATTACGATAGACTGGGCCTGGCGGATATAATGCACAAATACAAGGGCTTTAAATGTAACTTCACCTGCTGGACAACCAGTGAAGTGCCCGCAAAGGCAGCGACATTCGTGCTCCTGGGAACATTTGACAGAAGTCGAGCCGCCGGTCCGGACTCACCTGCAGTCTGTCCATCAGGTACTCTGGTGGGCCAAAATATAGTGAGTCACGTAATCAATTCTCGATGTAACCGAAGTGAGGGTGATGGGATTGGAGATACCGGTCAGGGTTGGATTAGGATCAGAAATCAGCCCAGGCACACCCAAACAAAGTGGCTCACATTTGCGTATTGCCTTTCCGCAAAACATTGCTTCAGCGAAGTTTTATGTGAGGGGCCATGTTTTATAAAGTTCACGTAGATAAAAAAAAAAAAAAATGCACAGATTACTTCATACTGCTCAGCCACACATGAATTGTGTCTGTCTGCCTCTAGAAAGGCCACTCAGGCACCCACTGGGCCGCTGGCGGCATCGAACAAGAGGGAGGTGCCCTAATTCTCAGGGAAGGGACGGGGTAGCACCAGCACCCAGGCTGCCCAAAAAAAGCAGCCCACAGCTAAAAATCGGCTACCGGCCCTTAAGCCATTTTCTGAGGGCCCGCGTTACCAATGCGACCCCGATACCAGTGTCAGTTAGAGACCAGGAAAGAGGAGGAAACATGCCAGTCACAAATTAGAAGAGTTCAATTTTGAGGAATTCACATGAGCTGTAGCTAGTGTGTTTGGCATAGATGCATTCTGCTGACAATCAAATATTCTCCTAGAATACATTCTTCCCAGGGAACTGGCACCACCACCATCAGCACCACTGGCACCGGTAGCACCACTGCTGGCACCATCACCGGGGGCACCACCACCGGCACCAGCAGCACCACCACCACTTCCTGAGTACTTTACTGGGGAAAGGGACCGCTGGGTTTACTGAAGGTTTCTGTAGTATAGGGGGCAGTGATACATTAATATTAAGGGCTGTGGAATTCACAGAACTGCTGTAAATTGTTTAGAATACTACCCTCGTTTCATTCAGGAGTGGGGTTTGGAAAGAGTGAGTGAGGCCGAGTGAGTATTCACTCCCCAGTACCCTAGTCTCCACACTCCATCTAGTGCAGGCGTCGGAGTAGATCGCGAGCTACTTGTATCTCTCCAGCTGCCTGTAAGTTGCTCTCCTGGGTGCAGCCCGGCCTGCTAAAGTAGAACCCACCGCTTGTTGAGTTCGTGTATGGATGCCAAATTGTGCATTCAAGATGAAAATGTGTGTATTTTCAGAACTCCTAGGCTGATGGTTGGGATATACTGGAGTTTTTCCAAAATGTATTTAAAGCCACTTTGTGAGCGATCGTATAGGGAGACTTATTTCAAACATTTCTACATTCAAGCCAGGGGCACTGCAGCTGTGATTGTTATATTAGCCATGTGGAGGCATTTCACGGTGACAAAGCCTATATTACATTACTGCTGGCACCCCTGGCGGACACGCCGCGGTGAACACTGCCGGTGATCCTGCGTACCGTGGCCACTACTAGAATCTGTTTGATGTGGGCACTTTCACGACGCTATTAGTAGCTCGGAATGATTTTTGTTCAACATAAGCAGCTCTTATTACACAAAACGTTGGAGACCCTTGATCTAGCGCCTTGACATTCACCTTGAGGCTGACCACCTAAAACAATCGTGTGATCGTTGTGCGGAGAAGGACGCCATGGGCTAGTTCAACACAGGAGTTTGGAATTCATTTAAGATGGGTGAAATCTGCAACTCAGCCTAAAGATGTGTCCGCAGGATTTCAAACAACCTGAAAAGAAAAGCTACAAATGATAAGTCTGTCATTTTAAACTGTCCAATAAAGAGACTGCTTTGCAACCATATGAGGCGTGGACAATGTTTCCCTGACTAATTTCAATATTTGAAGGAAAAAAAGCCATTACTTGTCCCATCGTTGAACATGTAAGTTTTAAAGTCTTTTGGAGAGTGGAGGCACTTTGCGTTACTTTGAAGACCTCTATGGCAATATTACCCCGGTAATAGTCAGGCGCGAGTTCACCTATGAACAGAAAGGCTTTGGTGGGCTCAGCCTCCTCAGGAGAGTGAGACCCCCCGTTATACCAAACAACGTCATGGAAGTTTATTTTACATACTAAAAGGTAACCTGGGTAGTGCCCACTGGCATGTTCCAGTGGTAATGAGGCGGAGTGTAAGGCATTGAACAGGAGTAAACCAGTGGAAGAAATACAAGGGTGGGATGCAGCTTTCATTGGGTTACTTTTGTGAAACAGAAGAAATAATCAGTTTTTAAAAGAGGATCCATTACAGTTGGAAAACAGACACCTAGGTGACCAGCAGAAAGGAACATATTTCAACCAAAAACAGTTGTAGAGACTCCTGGAGTGCTTGAGCAGGATGAACAACCAGTAGAAGTAAATACCCATGAGTTGCTCATCCCCTCCACCTCAGAGATCGACTTCACTCAAGGCGAAGGCGATCAAACAAGGGTCGATCCATGGAGATTTAGCACTTTGTGGAGTGGGTTCACTCGTCGAGCACCAATAACCACAGAACGTACACAGTGAGCGCAACAGTACGCGGTGACCGCTGGCTCGTCACTTGCGCACCTGTCTGTGGTGAGGGTCACACCTGTACTAAATCAAGCAGTGGTTACTACCTCCAGCTCTAGGTAACCCAAGAATAATCGCCCCAGCCTGATGTTATTCATTTAAGGATACACCCTTGTATTGCCCTGTGACTCAAGCTGAATCGATGCCCCCAAAACGACAATTGTATGAAGGTCTCCAAAGACGAACAGCCGCTCAAGGAACGAGTGGAGTGCGTCTCACACTCTCACCCTCATCCTGCGGACCATTGAGGTGCAACCACATTGAAGGGCTTTCTAGAAACATTTTATTTGTCATAATCAGAATTACAGGCACAGAGGGTTAACCCGCTATTCTACAGATGGTTGCACAAGAAGTCCATGTTGGTGGTAAGAGTGTGAAGGCAGTTACGGTGACTGCCACAGCATCAGGTGCACAATCGCTGGACGGAAGAGTGCACCATGGATGGACGGCAGAGTCCACATCTTATCCTGTAGTCCATGGAGCTCAGGCAGCAGTTGCCGCCTTAGTCACGCCCTCTACCTGGAAAACAGAATACAATCTGGTTATTAGAGCAGATAAAGGAATTTTACCCAAAAATATATTATACACCTTCAATGCAATGAAATTGGACAGATTCTGGGTGAAATTGGGAATCGTTCCCACTTTGTACAAAACTCCCAGGCAAAACAAATAAATGTGACCACTGGAAACTATTGATCACTGAAAAAAAAAAACTGATTGTTGCCATTCTTTGCGCGCCAGTAGCCTCAATGGCGTGGTCCTGGTAACTTGAAGTGATTCACGGGGAGCGGCGCAGTCCCCCACAGTGATTGGAAGGAGGCGAGAGAACCCTGTTTTCCACTTGATGATCTCAGATGACAAGGAGAACCAATAATATATGTGGTGGCACGCGTCATCAGTATACATGCCCGATACCCTACCAGACCAGTCCTGGCACACAACCCTTTGGAAGCACGGTGGAACGCTAAGGAAATAACTATATGGAATATTTCTAGAAATAAATTGCTGCTTTCTATGGGAATTAAGTTGAAGTCTTACAAGGTGCTCAGACACTTCCGATACCCAATCTACAGCCTGCCATTAAATATAGCTGTGTTGAACTTTGAAATGTATGTTGGGCAAAGCAGTTTAATGTGTAATCTGGATTTCAGAAGTTTCCCATTATAAAACATTGTAAAGAAAAGCATTACAGCTAGATACATGTATTCTACCAACCACCCTCCTAGCGGTTTACGTGCAGTAGTTAGTTAGGTGCTGGAATACCTTCTGGAAATGTTAACTCAGACCGCCCGGTAACACCGCCCCTAGCTCCACCTAGTAATCGGCCATTGGGGATTAGATTTTTTTGTAGGTGGTTCCAGGTGGTGGGAACAAACTCCTTTTTGGGGCCCAGGACTTATTTTACATCAGACTTTAACCCAGTGCAAGAGAAAGGCGAGGAAGGAGGGGGAGAATGATAATAAAACAGTGAGAAAGGGGGGAGAGATGAAAAAGAACTGGAAATGAGACAGGAAGGGTAGGGTGTTGGATTCCAGACTACGCACTTCGGTTTACAGTAGCCTCCGCATTCAGCTGCACTAGCTGTGTGTGTGCAAGAAAACCTATGGATCTCTGCACTTTGTTGTGGTTCTTGTTTTTACAAATTCAGCAGTGTCTACCCCAAACGTGTGGCTGCAGCCTCTTTCTGCTCCGTTCTGGAGCATAGATAAAAATAATCAGCTTTTTTTAGTCAAGAGGCAGTGCAGATGCCCCCGGGGCCAACTTCTGGGTACGAGGCGTAGTGAATGCCAGCCTGCTGCCTCTTGGACCTGTGCGGGTCCAGCTCGTAGATATGGACCTCCAGAGCCACCTTCTGGGCACCACGAAGGGTGAATATGGAGTGCCAGCTGATGCCTTCTAGGTTTGGTCACCCAGAGTTCCGGGTCACCAAGTCACACCCCTGATCAGACTGTGCTCCCCATGTCATCATTGTGTGGCTGATGTCTGTCAATACATTACCTGGGCCAGAGGACTTGCTGCAGGGGGCGCTATACTCTGCATAGCCAAACTCATCTGTGGAAAGAAGAGACGCCATGAGTCACCAATGGCGGCACTAGCGGCCAAGCCTTGCTCCCATACTAAAACCAATCAAAGCCGAACACAGTGTGAACCACTCGCTCCAATCACCCTGGACAGTCCAAACTAGTGCCCTATAGATCACCCTTCAAGTGAGGATCTGTGACTCGATGAATATTCACATCCATCTCTTACACGTGGTCCTACACACGGGAGAATCTTTACTTACAGACATGAATACGACCAGTAATGCATGCTTGCTGAGGCATGTATAACTTACATATGGGTCATACACATAAGGGGAAGCTTTTCTTAACTATGGTAATGAATGCCAAGCGGTAATAAGTGCTGCGGCATGCATAACTGCCACGCGCCTCAGGGCATGCCTATGCGCTTGGTTCAGGCTGGTCGTCTTTCCCCTTAATCTATCATATACAAGACCCCGCCCCCTTCCTCAACAGAACCAACCAAACCATTAACAAAATACGCCTTTGACAGCAGTTTGATCCTATGAGTAGAGACACAGGCCCCCCCATCTTACCTCTCTCGTAGTAATCATAACCGAGAACCCTTGACTTTTGGACATTTTCCACCTTCGTAGTTTGCTCCACCCCAAAGGAGAAACTGGTTACATTGCTGGAAATCTGGGGACAAAAATAGAAAAGTAAAACCCTCACTCATCACCCAACATGTACCTGAGGAGGCGGGTGGAAAGGAGCGACTGGATAGGAGTGGTGGGGGAGGCGCTTATCCACTCCGCCTGGGGGGTGGAAGTACTCCAACAAGGATCAGGCCACCTTCATCTTCAGTACAAGACTAACCAGTAGCCTGTGGCCACGAGCAGGTAGGGGGACTACTAGTCCAGAATACTGTCGGTAAATGTGGATCAGTCACCCTCGTCAATCAGCCATCTGCATCCCTAGACCCAGCGACATCCCTAGACCCAGCATTTAAAAAATGTAACAAGTCAAAGTGCTAAAGGCACGTGTTTCAGAGGAATTGCTGAGTAAATAATACTTTCAGACCCACATTTAATCTGTGATCAGGTTTAGGAAGAGTTGAGGTGTATTTACCCAGAAAGATGATGAACAAGAAATATTTGGAGGTGGGGGGGGGGGATCTGCATGTGGTGGGCCCACCCGGACGTGTTTACTCCCTTAAACAGACTCTTCTGGGGATTGTTGCCGCCAGCATACTAGCCTGCTCACTATTACATGTCGTGGTTTTTCATTTTTCTATTCAGGTCCCTGGAGAAGGTTGGGGGAGACTTTCTGAGCATATTCCACCGTTGACCATCGCTGGACTGTGAAGTCATAATTCATAGTGCCAAGAGATGCAGCTGGGCGATGGGAGCTTTAGAGATGCCATCAGCTGGGCTGTCTATGAAGTGAGACCAAAAAGGGAGCAATCATGTCCGGGCCAGATGACGTCATTACGGTATCCCAGTGATTGTAACTACAGATCATGTGAGAATAGTACCGAAGGGAGGCTGACGGAAGCTAAAAATCCTTCCAGGTCCAAGCCTGGAAGAATCATTTTGACATACAAACTACTTCAGAATGTTGAATTCTTCAATCACCGCCTCGCTGGTCAATGGGGGCTGGTTAATGGAGGCTACCTGTAGCCTCACTGCCTCACCGGTCACCTGAGTGTCTGGATAATGGAGGCTACCTGTAGCCTCACTGGTCACCTGAGTGTCTGGATAATGGAGGCTACCTGTAGCCTCACAGCCTCACCTGTAACCAGAGGGTCTGGATAACGGAGGCTACCTGTAGCCTCCTCTGTCATCAGAGGGGCCTGGATAATAAAGGCTACAGGTAGCCCAGCCACGTCTGTCACCAGAGTCTCGCTAGCTGAGGCTACCTGTACCGTGACCAGTGGTCTCCGCAGCACGCCCGAGTCACAAACCATGAACAGTTCGAGGTCTGTCTACCAAAAAGCAAAGCAAGTGGTGGCCTCTGGTTAACAGAGATAAAGAGGTCCCACAACAGCAACTTTCCTCTCTTGCTTCAAAGAACTCTGTGCTTTAGAAGAAATCCGTAGCTGTCAGTGGGATGAACCGAGTTTCACAGAGATCAGGAATGACAACACGTGAAATGTGCAGGGTCATAGTTCATGCGAGTCTTAAAGTTAAATATTGGAGTCAAATATACATATGAATGGACTTCCCGCCGCTGGGCAGAGGAAGTACATGACTGAGCAAAAGTAAGGTGGCCATGGCTATGTGCACTAGGAACCAGACCGTGCGTGTGTAAAGCGCCAAATATCACTCCAAACTTTTACTTAAAAAAACCAATCACCCCGCAGCCCAGCTCTGTTAAGATAAATTGTATTCCTCTGTCTGATGTAACATTTCCTATACATTGATTTACACGCTATGATTCAGTGCCTGTGTAATGTGTCTGCAATGTAAAGTGCTTAACATCTTACACTGGTATTAGTGGCGCTATTAAAATAAATATGAAAGAGAGGGGTTATAGAGACTTGAGGGTCACTGTTAAAGGTTGGTAATGAGCATCCATGGCGGAGGTGGTCATTGGGGCGCCCACAAACATTGTCATACCAGGCGCCACCAGCACTAAAGCCGGCCCGGTCCAAATGGCACAAATAATTACAGTGAAATTATGAAAACGTCCGTCATTGCAATTTGAAACATTGGCAGCTATGTTGCTGCATTTATTTTCTTAATAGGGCTAGTCTTCAGGGTGATTGTGCGCATTTGTTAAGGTTTTTGTGTTAATTGCAGCTCATGATGGGTGCTGCGGTTAACATGAAAACTTTAATAAATGCACAGGGACATCTTAAGGATTTGGAGGGCCCTGGGCCAAACTAATTTCTGGGGCTCCAATCAGAACCGCTTTGGATTGAGGATCCAATTTCAGCTTTTTCATGTCCTTCTTGGCCAGGTCGCCAACACTGCAGAGGCACACTGGTCCAAATTCTAAGTGTGCTTCCATCTAATATTCAGGGATAGTGGTATGTGTTTTCAAAATTGTAACATAGCAGGCAGAAGGAAAATGAGAGGATACTAGTGAGAAATAGGATTTAGTGGCGGAGAAAGGGAGAGAGGAACAAAGGAGAAAAAAAGTAATGGCGTAAAGACGAGAAATGGAGAAGGGGGTAATGGAGAAATTGGTAAGAGAGGGATGGAAAGAGAAACGCAGCCAGAGGGTCTGGAGAACTGGTAGGGAGAATGGAAAACCGGTAAGAGAAAGCAAAGAACAGACAGTGAGAGGGAAATGGAGACAAGAATGGGATGGGGTGAAGGGGAAGTGGGTAAATGTGGAGTGGGGCTGATATGAGGAAGAAAAAGGAGAAGGAGACGGTGAGAGCAGCTGGGGAGTGGAAGGAAAAAGGACAAAAGATATGTCAGAGAAGACAGTGCGTGTAGTATGGCAAGGCTTCGGAAGTAGCGTCTCTGCGTATCGACGTTGGGGGTTCTATAAGGGGACTTTTTCGCCCTCTTGTCATTTCTAAACGCTCGCTCTATCTAACCGTGCTCACCTAAACGATCTAAGAAGGGTGGAAGGCTGGATAGGCCTTGCCAAGATGCCGGTCTGAGCAGATGGCAGCTGCAAGGGTGTAAATGACTGATCCATCTGTCTGGAGTATTCTCTTTACTAACACTGGCGCATTTCCTACAACACTCTCCAAACCACTGCCTGCAGGTACGAGCTGTGGGTGCTATGAATGGACTAGTCTTGCACTGGCATGGAGTCTATCCAGCGTGACCCCCTGTATGCAAGACCCAGTGCTTCCCGTAGATTTTGGCTTCCATCGAGAAAGCTCCCTTGTTTGTGACATTTCCTCCTGGTAATCCCCACATCTCACATGTAGGGCCTGCCTCATGTGCTAACTGGCAGATTTAGACTCTTAATCAGCACCTAAAGGGTCCTTCCTCACATTCCGATTGTGTGATGTTCCTAGCTGACAGTGGGCGACTTATGACGGACACTACGTTCAGGGCTTTAAGTGGGCCGGGTCTAGCCGGTGCTAAGCAGCGGCAGTTTTTAAAGTGGGCCTCGAAACTGGTCTCTATCGGGCTCTGTTTTGTGCCTGGCACAGGTGGTCCTGCAGTGACAGCAGGCACATGGATGTGTGCTGCTCACACTGCTCACGTCCCCCTTAGAGGAGAAGTTGCGGCATGACGTCATGCCAGGTGAGCGTTGTAGAGGAAGGGAAATACTTTAAAGAGACTCATTTTCTTTCTGGATTTCCCTTCTCTTTTTGAAACTCGAGAGCAACATCATCATCGTGGTGTCGTCAGGGATTTCAGTGGATTTTTTTTCAATATTACATACAAGCCATAGTTGCTGCCTATTTATCTTATGCAACTAACAACCACTGACAAAGCCAATAGTCTGACTTGTAGGTATGATGTTACTTGTTGTATCATATATCTGGATGCAATGAATGAGCAAAACACAAGTCGGGCGGCACACTATGCCCAGCACAGAAACATTTAGTAAGTCACCCAATCACCCGCAGCTCAACTTTGTTAAGAGAAATTCAGCACTTCTATAAACCAGGCGTTTGCTTTACACGCCGTGTTTGTAGACATGCTGAATTTCTTTTGTTACTAAAGCGCGGCTGTGGGCAGATTGTGTGCTTTTGTTTAAAGTATTCATGTTAATCGCAGCTCGTGATGGGCGCTGCAATTAACATGAATACTTAAACAATAGCACACAATATGCCCCGCAGCCGTCCTCTAGATACAAAAGAATAAAACAAGTGCCCTCAAATTCCACAGGCTGCCGCAAGGCTTACCTGCCGCTCCTTCGCCTTCTGTTCAAGTTGGACTATTCCGCCCAGGAAGTACCCGTTTATACCTGCCGCTTGCTTTTTAAAAGCAGCGGCGCGAATGCTCTTGCGGGATCATGTGCGGAGTGTGAGCGCGCCACACACGGCACTGTGCTCTCATGGCAATAGAGGTGTGTGCACTTTATTGGAACAGTGGTCCTAAGCAACATTCACCAACCGCAGCTGGGAGCAGGCACTCAAGGGTCAGGGGCCATGGAAGTCAGACAAACTGGACGTCCAAGTACCCAAACACAGCGGATCCCGGTGAGGAGGGAATGACAGGTTAAATCAGTTTATGTTCTGGGACGTAAATAAAAGAATGCATGCGCACTTACGCTGTTAAAGTACACCATGACGTGGCCAGGGGGAGAGGTCTCAAATCTGGAAATCACCCTCTTATTCTTCAGCTAGTTGAACAAGAAAAAGAACAATTAGAGTAGGTTAAATAAACATTTACAAAAACAGGTGTTGTTCCAAGACACAATGCAAACAAGGAGATGATGGACGGAGTGCTGAAACTTTTCAAACACTCACCCCCAGTCACAGATCTGGGTTGAATCCATCATCATTCTTTTGCTCACTTTGCTACCCCAGTTCAGACACAGCTATATGCAAATCAGTCTTGACCCATGGGAACAGTCCAGCTCGAACTGCCAAGCCATGTCTTCCCTGGACCGCAAACAAGCATCGAGGGACCGGTTTCGGGCTAACGGCCTTCTTCAGCCAGGCTAGCTTGAATCCAGTGTGCTTTGTTCGCCTTAAGTTGGCAGGGTATGCCCAGACGTGGGTCCCTTGCTCACTTTGCCACTGGATTCAAGCTAGCCTGGCTGATGACGGCTGATTAGCCAGAAACCGGTCCCAGGATGCTTGTTTCTGGTCCAGGGAAGACGAGACTTGGCAGTTCGGGCTGGACTGTTCCCACGAGGCACAGGGTCAGACTAATTTCCATATGGCCATGTCTGAACTGGGGTGGCGGAGTGAGCTAAAGAATGATGGATTAAACCCAGATCAGTTGACTGGGGGCGAGTGCTTGCAATGTTCAACACTCCGTCCATCATCCCCTTTGGTTTTGCGTTGTTCCAAGACACAGAGGTGGGTAAGCCTGACCACTAAGAGGGAATGTCAAGCCAAGGGTCCGACTTGGCTCTGAGACCCAAGCAACGAATACACATTTTTGAATTGGAGTGTTTGTCATATTTTTGCATGCAAATCTTTAAAATGGAGAAATGTTTTATATTAGATGAGACAGGGGCATTCGATAGAAGTGATGGTTTCTAAACATCAACTAAGAAACAGTCGCGCTCCCAACACCTGGATGCTGGTGCTATTGCATTTCCCCTTTAGAGGGCGCCATGTCAGACAGCTCAGGGTGGATTGTCCCAATCGGAAGCAGTGTCGGCACTAATTTGCATAAAGTGAAACATGTTGCATGTTACTCAAACTAGCTGCCAGTATCTAGACATATCATTCCCTAGTGTATGTGGTAGGGCACACGCTTGCTCACTTCGGGTGATACACCAGACAAGAACCGAATGCTCACTGTGCTACAGAAACCAGCTATATTTTATCAATAAGACCTAACTAAGACAAAACTGATCTGGGGTCGCTTGTGTACGCTTCTGGAGGAGGGCATTCCTGGCATTTTGGGATTGGCTGCTCCAACAAGAACAGGGTCAGTACTGATTCGTGTTAGGTAAGTCTTTGTCTAGAGTGGCACAGCGGGTGAAAAACGATAGATTGGAAACCTGCCCAGAACGATATTTAGTGGACTGGGCTATTTGCAAGCTTACCGTCATCATGATTAATGAACCAAGGCACAAGTCAGTTGCTGTGTGCCCCTATATGCTCCCTAGAATAGTTTGATCCAGCGAGTCTCCATGAAGCGTACAAGGTCTGGCTTTCGTATTACAGGGCTCAGTGAACTGTGATGGCACCTCCTTGGGGTCATTTCACTGTACACCAATTGCACAGTTGAATAGTTGCCTTGCAACTGAGACCAACTGCGCTCATTGAAACAAATGGGGGCCTTTCATGAGCAAGGACGATGGAAGTTCCTCCTGCATTGTGTGGTGCGCGATGGAAGGGGATGGAGGGGGAATGTGGACTCACCCTCCACCCAACTCACCCCCACCCATTCCCCAGAGTTTCCACCCTTTACCTCTCTCAGGGAGGCGTCATCAGATCTGTGTCCAGAGGGTAACTTTACGTCCACAATGGCCATGTTGGAGGAGTTGCGGCTGCCGGAGTAACTGAAGGAGGGACAATAAAACTCAAGTTAAGTCATGAGTTGTGATGACTAAAGCAACATTTGACCTGCTGGGATTTACATGGAGAAGAACCCCCCAGGGCTTCCTCCCAGGGGTCATAAATGTGACCTTTAACCTGTAACTAAGCAGGGAAGGATACTCAGTTTCAACTTACAAACATTATTCCTCCATCATTCATATTCAATGCAAACAATCAATAACAGATTTACATAAAAAGCCACAAAAACAGAACAAACTTCTCTCATTCAGCAACCACAAACCGCTCAAACATCACTAATTAAATATGTAATGAATCAGAAAGTGCACAAGAAAATGCATCACTCAATATCGCACTTCAGTCTGTCCCCTGAGCGCCCAACAAAGCATCAACCAGATGCCTGAACTATCGCTTTCAGGGGGAGCCTGGAGCACCCCACAGTAGGTCTCTAGGAGCCCTGGCTTGCCTTTAGGTTTCACTAAAGGGGAATGTCTCAAGCACCAGGAAGCTATTGGACGCTTAGACAGGTTGGAGAAATCAAACCTCTCTGGCTTCAAGGCGGTGGGCACTTGAAAGGGAGGTCACCCTTCACGTCGAAGCCGCCGTGGAGACGGTCAGTATGGACTCTGGCTTTATAGGAATCTATCCGCAAACCTTCGTAGTTCATCCTCACTGGGGAGTCGCGATCTGGAGAGATTTAGGGGATAGGAGCACTCCGCCTCTAGGCACATTTTTGTTCTGACTGTAGAAGTGTTTTAAGAAACTACCCATTGAACGATTGAACTCTCGCTTTCAGCTCCACTGGTTAAAATAAGTTACCCTAGTAATCAATATGGCTTTTGGTGCACACTAGTCAACCTAACTATCCTGTACTACCCAAACGATGAGCAGACCGCAAGAATATTCAACCACAATAGAGGTCAGCACGCTAAGTACAAGACACTAGCAAGGCAGTTGTGAGGGGTTAGAAGACCAACCCAATTATAGTCCAGTAAACATACCAAGATCACCCGCAAAAGGGTTGGAGGCTGTCCTGCGATAGGGCGGTCAACCCTTGTACTCTCTACTCAGCAGGGACTCTTTACTCATACATGTACCTGATATTAATGTGGATAGCAAACTTTGCTTGGGCTTCCTGGACGCATGTCTCTGGGGATGTCCACGCTTCGATATCGAATGAGGTTCTCATGGCGGCCAACTCAGTATTGTATCGAAGAGTGGTCTACAAGAGAGGAGAGCAAAGCAAAGATGGAAATGTTCTCAGCGTTGAGGGATATTAATCATACACAGGAACACAACCAGAAAATACCAACTAGGCGACCTTCCCAACCCACAGCATATAGCTACAACCAGTAAAACAAGGAATAACCGCCCGCCTCCCAATCAGAAGGAGACACTGGGTGTTAAGACTGAAACCTGAAGAGCCCCACCATCTCATAGAACCATGTCCCAAACTAACGAGGAGTCAAACGAGATTCAAATGTTTGGCAGTGCGTAAGCAGCTTCCTGTCCAGGACTAGGACACAGCTTTTTGATGGTGTGTGGTGTAGGGGTGTAGACCCATGTCCCAATCTACGACTCCTTTAGAAGACTTCAAGGGTTAAAGGTTCAAAGGAGAGAAAAGAGGCCCTCGCTGCCTTCAGAGGAGTCTTTATGGATGAACAGTATATGGTTGAAGGGTCTCAACCGGGATTTGCGTGCACGTGCCTATAGTGTAATCAACTTATGTGATCCGACAGATGCTCGTATTGGCCCACTGATGGATTGAACCATGACCCAGGTCGGTAGTGCCTGCAGATTGGAAACCTCTTCTGCACCCAACCCCATAGTGAGATGGTGCGATCTGTGGCTCACCTGCAAGTAAACGCAACCGGTTCCGGCCACATTCGCTGTGTAGACCCCAGGTACCGTTGGCAAGGTTTCGCGTTGCAGAAGAATCTGGTTGTCTTTGTTTACCTGGAACTGTTGAAGTTGGGTTCCTCCGGAGCTGAGGCTCACGGTGTTTGTTCCATTTGGGGCATAGGTGAGTACCTGAAACCTGGACATGGCGTGAATGGCGACGGGGGTGTCCTGGAAATGGAAACATCCTACATTACAAAGAGGGCAGTGATACCTCTAATGAGGCTAGAGTTGTGTATAATGCTGAGCCTCAAACACATTACTAGAAATACACGTAAATATCAAACAGACCAGGTTGGAAGTGTCTCTGGCCACAACTGGAACCGGATAATATTTGGTTTACTAAGAAAAGCCATGAGTTAGGAGTGAGAGGGACGCCACCCTGTGCTACACGAGGAAGCAGCAAGGTTAGGGGGGTTTGATGCAATCCATGAGTACTCCACACACTTGTAAACCACCACTGCCCAAGTGAAAAAGTTTCACTGTGCGGATAGACCTGCACATTATACCTTTTGATCAGGGGCATGTCAATTTGATAGATTACATCTATATCAACCTGGATTCATGGTAGTTGGTTGATCTTGTAACTGAACAAAGAATCGAGAGTGGTCAGGACCGGCTGATGGGAAGTCAAACGGTGCCATTGAGGTCTATCCTGAACGATCAGGCCTGCGTTGACAAAATGCGCACTTCTAACAACAAATAGAAAGTCCATTACCTGGCAGAAGGAATTGTGGACCAAAAACTGGCCCTGATGGAGCTTTGAAACTCCCAGCACAACATGCTCAGGGATTTCCAGGAAATTAGACTAATGACCCAGAGTTTGTTCCAAGATTTTACATTTTAATCAATCAGTCTTGGTAGCATAGTAACTGACAATCTGAACCTAGAAGAAGTCATAGCACTAACTGTAACCCTTTGGAGACAGAGTGGTTTGACCAGGAAGGTACCAAGTTAAAATCTACACTTTCACTGGCACTCAAAACGAGGCACTCCGCTCCTGATGGGGAGAAAGCTCCTCAAAGTTTGAAGGCAGAAGCATAAGCGTCTTGTCAAATACAAAAAAGGTCAAGTTGGCAGGCACTCGCGGAAGCTCTTATAAGCAAGAACATCAGGTGCTTCTGGGAGATATTAAGTTGGGGATCAAAAGGCACCCTAAGAAATCTGGAGTGCAACGTCAAGCCAGATTCCTGGTTCAACTACTTTTCTTTACTATACAGTTCTACTCGGTAGTTCAGTTACTATAGCTGGTGGAAGAGCAGCAGACAAGGAATGCATTATGGACGAGATTCACAGTTATTGCTCCATGCGCTCTAGAAAGCAACTCATTGAGTGATGAATTCTCTGAATGCGAAGTACATTTAGCAACCCTCAGACAGAAACAAAACAAGGTTCCAGGCCCCAATCAAACACCAGCTGATAGATTCAGATGAGCTCTTACTACATGGCACCTAGTCTAACCCTAGCCTCAATGCGATAGGGATCCGGGAGATTTGTACTGCATTCGTGGAAATCTGCCACAATCATCCCACTATCTATTGGCCAATCTCCCTCCTTGATGCAGGAGGGAAAATATAGACCAAGCTCTTGCACACTCGCGTAGATGATTGGATGTGCAACAATGGGACCATCAACGCATTTCAGGTAGGTTTTAGGAAAGGCCAAGGTAAAATTGACCAGGAAAAGCGGTTATTTGCCATCGGCATAAAATATACCAGTATCTAACTATGAAAATTATATTTAGGACTTATAGATCTAAAAATGGCTTCTTCCACAGTAGTTTGCGCCCTTGTTCCACACTCGGCAAAAGCCCCTCCTTCCCGTGGCACACCCAGCAGGGCCCCCCGTTGGCACACCCGGCAGGGACCTCTAAATTCTATGAATATTTTATTAAAGCACTGGCTGCTCAACCAGCGGGCGCCGTGCCGCTGGCGGTAAAAGCAGTGATGGCTTGAGGTCCTTTCCCCCCAGCAGCTGGTTGCAAACTGATAACTACAATGGCATGGGGTGGGCACACCGTCAGTCATTGGCAGTGTGCTTAGATTCCAGACGTTTTCTGCTTTGGGCGAGGGGCTTCAGGAGTCCCGGGCGAGGGGCTTCAGGAGTCCCGGGCGAGGGGCTTCAGGAGTCCTTCACTGGGCTGAGAGGACAGCGCCTTCTTCAGTAGCGTTGACCAGGGATCGGGGTGGTCAAGGCTTGCTACAGATTGATGCTCTGCGTGCACCAGTTTGGGGGGGGCTGCTCCACAAGGGCAGCATCAGAGGCCTTGCCAAGAGAAGAACTCTACACCCTTACACAGCTACTGACCGGAAACACGAGGAGTACATCCCTTCCTGACCAGTCGTCACAGGTTTGTCCGCCAGTGCTCAACTTGTAAAAACGTAAGTTCCAGGGGTCTCATGAGGCGGCCACTGCAGCCTGCACCACCCACTGCCCCCAACAGTGCTGCCAATGACAGCACCGAACCAGCTACTGACCATCACACGTGTGACAATGGGACTATTCCAGGCCCCCCAAAGCTATAAGAATGGCTTGGTCAGCAGGTAATCATCGTTTAATGTACAGTGAATTAATAATTAACTGTTGTGGTCATCTCTAAATTAGACAGACAACGCCACCTTGTTTCAGACTGACCCAAGCGCTAGTGTTGACAATTAAGTGCTGGTTCCGAGCACCGGAAACCACCGGGTCACATTAAGCACAGACTCAGACCCCCTCACCATGAGAACACACATCGCTCCCCTGACTTCTCTGAAGGACTGGATCCAGCACGGCCCAAGTGAGTCCAGCCAACAGACAGGACATCGCCAAGACCTTTTGTTTACATCCCGACTTGGGCACATTATCAGTGATTCTACACAATGTCACTTCTGCTCTATTGTGCTACTGGTAACAGTATGGTATTATACGGATTGGTTTTCCAGCTCTCGGTACCCTCAAGGCGTGTTCCTGTGCAGGTGTTTACTTCGAGCAGGGGCAGCAGGGTGCGCTGTCCATCCACAGACAGCAGCGTGTTGCTGTGCAGGTGTTTACTTCGAGCGGGGGCAGCAGGGGGCGCTGTCCGTCCTCAGACAACAGCTTGTTGCTCTGCAGGTGTTTACTTCTAAGCTGGGGCAGAAGGGGGCGCTGCACATCCACAGACAAGCTGCGTAGGTGTTTACTTCTAAGCTGGGGCAGCAGGGGGCGCTGTCCGTCCATGTGCAGGTGTTTACTTCGAGCGGGGCCAGCAGGGGGCGCTGTCTGTCCACAGACAGCAGCTCGTTGCTCTGCAGGTGGTTACTTCTAAGCTGGGGCAGAAGGGGGCGCTGCACATCCACAGACAGCAGCTCGCTGCTGTGTAGGTGTTTACTTCTAAGCTGGGGCAGCAGGGGGCGCTGTCCGTCCATGTGCAGGTGTTTACTTCGAGCGGGACCAGCAGGGGGCGCTGCACGTGCACAATCCATAACACGCACAGATGCAACGTCCTTGGTACCAAGGTCATCATTTTAGTAATGCGCCTCCCCAAGGCTGCGTGATTTAGCGCTCAAATAGTAATCAGACCGAATGAGGTCTTCACCTGTCTTCAAACCTCCAGACTCTTAGACTGTCAATGACGACCTTATGTACTTACTGAAGCAGGCACAGTCTCTTCGGACTTGCGAGTTTATCACGCATGGAGTAATGGGGCCACTGTGTGTAGGCTGTGCGGATGACAGTCCAGCCCGATGCACTGGTTCGGCCAATGCTTGTTGGTCATTACTGGCGGCTGGGGGTGGTGGAGGGACTCTGGCTGGAGGGCCCGCTCTGCCGCTCATCGGTTTATGGCTGTTAAATCCTTCTTTGCCTCACAAGCACGATCTGTATCCATGCAGAGAAGTGTTCACTGTTTTACACCACAAATGTAACTCACTCTCTGAAGTCTTGGTCAACTGCGTTTGGATTTTCTACATGGTGAAAATAGCACCGAAATAAACAGATTTCATAATAATAATGGTGAAAATAGCACCGAGACATCGACCGATTCCTGGAGGGTGCTGAAGTACCGAGGGCGAAGTTCAAGCTTGAAGGGACAGAGGGGTGTAGGGAGCTATAACGTAACGTTGGCATATTACAATGAAGTAATACAACTCTGCGGTTAGATGTGGATTATTACTTCGGACAGAGGTCAGGGACGTGGGAAGAAAGAATGGGGCTCACTCAACCTTTGCCCAGATGTGAAGATAGAATGGGGCTCACTCAACCTTTGCCCAGATGTGAAGATAGAATGGGGCTCACTCAACCTTTGCCCAGATGTGAAGAAAGACGGGGGCTCACTCAACCTTTGCCCAGATGTGAAGAAAGACGGGGGCTCACTCAACCATTGCCCACATGTGAAGAATAGGGCTCACCCAACCTTTGCCCACATGTGAAGAAAGAAAGACGGGGGCTCACTCAACCTTTGCCCAGATGTGAAGAAAAAATGGGGCTCACTCAACATTTGCCCAGATGTGAAGAAAGAGTGGGGCTCACTCAACCTTTGCCCAGATGTGTATAATTATTGCAGAGTTTTTTTTTTTTTTACATCACATAGAATCAATGTCATTCACGACGTGTAGCCAAACTGTGCCTAATAAATATGTATCTCATAGTATGCACGCACACTAGTGCGTATTTCACACTGATTCTGGGGTGGGACTGTGCGTAGACACCCGCAGAAGAGTCGCTCAACGGCCAGTTTGAGTGACATCTAATAATATCTGCTGGACTCAGATGGGGAGCCGTGAGAGACCCGCCAGCTTTCCTTTTTAGGTCTCGCCTGGCTTAGGCTGCGCAGACATGCGCAGTCTCGCTGGCGAGATTTAATGATTTAGGGTAGCTTTCACTAGCGGGGTTTAAGCCCCGCCCCTCTTTTCCATTGGCTGGCGTCACCGTTTATGCTAAACGGTGGCCAGCCATTGGAAAAGAGCTTCCAGTGACGTACACTTTTCTCTTTTAGAGCAGTCCCAGTTGGACTGGCTCGCTTGACTTACGTGTGTGGTTAAAGGTTTCTTATCTTAATGGGGCCAAACACATGGCCCCATAGAGATAAGAAACCTTTTAGCAGGCGAAGCCTGGGACGGCAGAAAAAGGGAAACGCTAGTCCAAGGGGGGGGGGGCGCGCTACCTGCGTTTGTTTATTAGCCGAGAAACTTTTCAGTTCCTTGCTGTGTATGCGTATATTTTACTGCTTTAAAAAAGTCATTGAGGCCGTGGCTAAAGTTTTCTGATCACCACAGACATTACTTTGCCCAGTGTTCCTTACATTCATGCCCAGCAGCATGTGATGTACTGGTTGGGCTGAATTAAACCCGACATACAGACTCTGACGTGGTTTGTGACCGAGGACGGAAACCGAAGCCATCAACAAGCTACTACGCGGCAGGCATTGAAGGCTTCTGGCTCATCATTGGAGGAGGAGTATTTGAGAAAAGAACTGGACCAACAGGCAACATAACATGAAAACATACACTCCAGGCAAAGGCAAGGGGGTGGCCATATTTGAACAGACTATTCCTTTAGAAACAATGATCCGCTGCAGTAAACGGTGAATTTAACACGTCGATAGTACAATTTAAAAAAATACGAAAATGAAATCCTTGTGCCTTAAAAGATGTTGTAAATATGATAATTTCATAATCAACAGTCCACACGCTGAGCTGTAATTGCACCTACATATCAAGTTGAATTGATTTGTGCCTTTAACCTGCATATTGCGCGCTCATTGATATCTGCAAAAAAATAAACTTGTCTGATTCATGCTAAAAAAAAATATTATAAAATGTTCATGCCATTACATTTGTAATTTCATGTAATTCTTTTCCTGGAAATGTTTCTTGATAGTCGATGGTTTTACGTGTTTTGGGCTTCTTTTGGTAGGATATACACTTGTTTTGGGCTTCTCACTGAGGGGAGTGGCGCTTGTATTTGGATTTTGAGATCCATTTGGGAAATATTGTCTAGCACTCATCAAAATCGATATTTACTATTCCCTTCGAGCATAGCTCACCTATCCCTTGGTCATATACCTGAATTGCCTGCCTTGTAAACTTGATCGAATTCCCCTGGATATATTGGGACATGCTATAGAACAGAGGCCCTATCCCCGGCCTTGCGTACTGACCGCCTCCGATGTAGACTCCATGGCCCCTCGCTTGGAGCTCGAGAAGGCCGCCTGGCGCTGGGCGGAAAAAGTGCGGCCCGAGGAGGCATACAGGGTGCGGCTGGAGCCCTGTGTGCGTGGGCTCTGCAGGTGCGGGTCCTTTTCCATTCTGCTATCATTTAAACAGTGTTGATGTACAGGGTTCGTCTTTCATCAGTTTTATACTAATACTTCACATGTCACATCAATTTCTCTATTATTGTTATTTTCCCTCCAAATCTGGGACATGCTTTAAGTTCCATGTGGGCAGTCGCCTGCATGTGTCTCCTCCGTCCCTGGGTGGCACTGCAGACGCTTGGAAATGCATATTTTGGACATTGTCCGAGTGGCTTGGAAATGGAAACTTGCTCATTGCGTATGTCTTGTGCTTTATAATATTTCAGTTTCCTATAACGTTGCAGACCTTTCAAGCCCAAATAATTCAGTGCTTTTATTTTAAAAATGTAGAATAATGTTTATATTTTTCTTTTTCCCACTTTCTCTTTTTATTAATACAGACGTGAACGTTTGCTTAAACCTAGTAGTACGAGTGAGTAATCTGTTAAATTTTCCCTCGATTCTTTACAAACGCCGAATGAAAACACATTGGGGCAGATTTAAGAGGTTTTGCCGTAGGGAAGCGCAGCAGGCCTTCCTGCTGCGCTTCCCTACGGCAAAAGAAAAGGGCAGGGATGCGCCGTATCTATAAAATGCGGCGCATTCCTGTCCTTTTCCCCTGCGCCGGCGCACAATGCGCTGCCTGCGCCAACACAGGCACCTCTGCACCATGGTGCAAGGGTGCCTGCGTTGCGGAGATTAATATTTTTGTACAGGAAGGGAAACCTTTCTGTACAAAAGTAATCACAAGAGGTTTTTCCTCTTTGTATGTGTGCTGCAGAATGCAGCACACATAGAAAAAGGAAAAACGAGGAGAAATAAAGATATTTCTCCCCGTTGCGCCTCCCTTACGCCTCCCCTGGGGAGGCGTAAGCTTTTGGCGCTGCCTCAGATTTACGATTTCTCATAAATCTGGGGCAGTGTCAAAAGGCCATGGATGTTGCTGGGAACGCCCCGAGCAACAACCATTGCACGCCTCTTTAACGTAGAACACTGCGTTAAAGGGACTGATATTTATGAGGCAGCATTAAGCCACAAAAAGTGGCTCAGTGCTGCCTGATAAATATCACGCAGGCATCTGTGCCACGGAACGTCACAAAAAGTGACGTTCCGATGGCGCAACGGGCCTCATAAATCTGCCCCATTGTATTTGTATATTCGTTATGCCTCGTCAGGGGTAGTAAGCACTACATGTAAACACATTTCATACCATACCCATAGATGCCTCTGATCCATTTGCGTCCAAAATCGGATTAAACACAGGTTTTTGGTAATAATTTAGAACATTCCACAACATCGTATGAGTAACACATTGTTTCATTCATCATGGTTCTTCATATCCACTCCCGATCTTCACGTTCGTACGCATTCATGCATGCATGCACGCTTCAAATACGGTCCATTTTCTGCAGGTTCTTTTCGCATGTATCCTTCCTCTTTTCTGAGCATGCTGAAAGTTCAAATTTGTGGCTTCAATTTCATATAGTATGTATGTTTGTCTCTTGGTGTACTTAAAAATAAATAAATAAATAAAACAGTTAAAGTTGCACAACAGCCAGGCAAACCGTAACCGGCATACCTACCAGATGCAGTGCTTATGACCTCATTCCAAATGAAACCGTTGTAATTACAAATGTAAATTATCTTACAGATGAGATTACATAGCACGGTGTCATTGCCCCTTTATCAGAGAGTTTAATGAAATATCATTAATTGGTTTGATTATGTGTTGTGCAGTTACATTTGCTATGAGGTGTTGATATTTATAGTCCTAAACTTTGATAGCATAACATTTCATTCGGTGTGCGAGCGTGGGCAGCAGGTATGTCCATTTCTGCTATTGGATCACCTCACACTGGGTGACTAATCAGCCTTTTCACAAAGAGCTTATCTGCAGATCCGATTCAGTGACAGGGGCTACTGTGGTATGTGTCCTCCGTGAGACCCAAAAATAGGCTTGCTTTAGCAAAAACATGTTTTAGATCGCCGTGGGTCAAAGCAGCTTTCTCAAAAAAAAAAGTTTGGCTAAAACCACGTATTATTGCACCAAGCAAATCCGCAGTGAGTTGGAAACTGCATGTTAGAAAGCCAGTGTATTTCTGAAGGTTACAAGTTTCTGCTGCAGGGGTTTTCGGAACCTCTTTGTGTTACAACTGACAAACGGTAATTCATTTGATCAAAGAACATACTTCTGAGATGAATTCTTGGTCTCTGAGGAGCATCAGAAGTACTCACTGCAGGAGGATGTAACAAATCCACAACATTTCATGTTCAGATAAACAGGTCATCGAGTAGGAGCACAGCATTACATATTCAGCCTGAAAACCTAGCTCCCAGGGTTTAGAAGATAGTGCTAAGAAGCAGTGAAAGAGGCTTGCGCAGCAAGTAAGCCGCGGCCAAGGAGCAGTCACAAGAGCAGGATACTGCAGTGTTGAAAAGGAGTCCCTGTTCCAACGGGTTCGTGCATGAGAAGGCGGAGATTAATGCTGGTCACCGAGCAGAGTATCCAAGTAATGTACAAGTTATTTAAAAAAAAAAAGAAAATGCTTTGACCTACATTATATATTTTTCAATCATTGATGCCCATTTATTAAACTAAATTTGGCATCATACACATACATATTAGCTTGGGCGAGGAAGCAACCTTCAAATAAATCTTTGTTTTTATGGACATTGACCCAGGATTACAAATAGGAGCAACATTTTTTTCCTACTTTATTTCCACTTTTAAACATGGAAATACATGAAGCTAAGGATGGGTACACATGGCTCAACGAGCATGTGAGGACGTGTCTATGTTCCGGTTTGGACGATGCAGTGCAATGATGCATCAGCGTCACATACGCACGTCATCAATGAGAATATTGAAAGAATCCAATATCTGCCGCCGCCGCCTCCTACTTCACTGGTGGAGAAATACGAGGCTCTGAAGGGGTGCTCATCCCTTGACAAAGTAAGTCCGGATAGGAAAATCAATGCCAGAAAAAATGAGCTACATTGTTTTCCCAAAAAAGAAGTTTCCTTAAGAGTGGCTGGGCAGGATATCATTCATTCAATAAATAAACAAGCATTCAAAATGCAATAGGTTTCGCCTTTCATTAGGTTAAAGCCATTTGCTTTGCTATACAATAGCATTAGCAAAGCAAATGGCTTTAACTTAATCAAAGGCGAAACCTATTGCATTTTCAATGCTTGTTTTACTAACATTTCACGGTAATCTTTTGGGGCTTAGTGGGTGTGGTGGTTTGACCCCAATAATCTGTGGATAACATGACAGCTCCAGGATTGAGTCAGTGAGTGTGGATGCCAGCTGCGCGTACAAGACAGTACATGCAGTCCCACACCGCCAAAGCATGGCCTCTTTGCAGGGTCCTTCAACTCATCTAATACACCTCCCAGAGCGACCACCTTACCGTGGAAGAGGCGAAGCCTCCGTTGGAGTTCATCTGGCGACCAAGCCACTGGGCCATGCCGGCAGCGTGCGTCAGGTCCTTGGGGGACAGGTCCTTCCTCTGGAGATGGCACTGCAGGTAGGTGGCGGTCATGGAGATGTCACTGGAGCGAGCCCGCCTTGGTAAGGCGAAGAAGAAGCGGTCTCCGAAGGGCAGCTCCGGACCCTTCAGGTACAAGGAGTTTCCTGAGAAGAAAGGCAGAGGTCGTGACTGGTCAGATACGTGCAGGGGTCTCTGCAAGCCCCTCAGTCTGCACTTCACAGCAGAGAGCTCCTACCTACGCACACTGGGGCTTCCACGGAACACCAGGAACATCCTCTCTTCCGGGTACATCCCTGGCTCAAACAGCCCTTCATTCCACAGGTCACACACCCCTTGCATCAATAACAGACTCAAAGAGCCCCCCCACCACCAGCCTCCCCGTCGGTCACTCCACCCCCCACCAGCCTCCCAGTCGGTCACTCCACCCCCCCCACCACCAGCCTCTCTGTCGGTCACTCCACCTCCCACCACCAGCCTCCCTGTCGGTCACTCCACCCCCCACCACCAGCCTCCCCGTCGGTCACTCCACCTACTAATGTGACTCATGCTGCACCGTCGGGGCCTCTGGTTTGTACTCAAGTCCACCACTCTCCTCAACCAAGTCTCCGTGCACATATCCCAGAATTCATCCCACTGCAGGCTAGAAGCCCCCTGCCAAGTTCAGGGCTCCAATGTGCCTGCACCAACAAGTCTACCTTCCTGCATTGCGTGCTCCTATGCGCCCCTCTCCTGCTGCACCGAGGGTCCCACTGCCCACCTAGAAGGTTCCTTTCTGCTGTCCTTACACATCCCAGGCTCCAGCATACCCTTATTCATCAAACCTGCTCTTCAGGGCACTGTCCTGACTCCCCCAGCGCATCCCACACACAGCAAGGACATCCTCACAGCGACCAGAGGCGTTCATCAGGACCAGGAGCAGCACCACCTGGGACCAATGACCAGATGCATTCAGTAGGGCCACACTAGGACCAGGAACAGCCACACCTGGGACCATTGACCAGATGCATTCAGTAGGACCACACTAGGACCAGGAGCAGCACCACCTAGGACCAATGACCAGACGCATTCAATAGGACTAGACCAGGAGCAGCCACACCTGGGACCAATGAGCAGATGCATTCAGTAGGACCAGGAGCAGTCACACCTGGGACCAATGAGCAGATGCATTCAGTAGGACCAGCCACACCTGGGACCAATGAGCAGATGCATTCAGTAGGACCAGGAGCAGCCACACCTGGGACCAATGACCAGACACATTGAATAGGACCACACTAAGACCAGGAGCAGCCACACCTGGGGCGTGTTCAAAGCGACTGCATCATTCACACATCTGAAGCCACCGCTGTGCTCTATTGAATGGTTAGAAGTGGGATTAAAAAAAAAAAAATGTTTATATAGGATTCCAAAAACTGATTAAAAAATACATGCTGTCAAAATGCCAACATATGCGAATATCACTCTACAAACTTTGACCGATCTTAAATTCCTAAATCCAGACAAACTCAATTATCCCCTACTGTAGAATAAAGCAAATTTGTCATCCTAACTTCAGTCCGAGCATATTTGGGGCGCGCAATTAATGCTACATGCGGACAACACTTTGGGCCTATAGGCTCCGATCATGGCTGCGGAATATTTTCCTTCCAATGTACATCAAAAATAAATTGTAATTTTTCTTCTGTCAGATTCTTCCTGTTTCAAGAAAATTTCAGACTTTTGATGAGGGAAAAATATTTTTCCCTTGATCGAAACCTCTTCCCCTACATTTTGATCAATTTTTTCAGGGTGTCCGCTTGCTATTCACATCCTGAAATAGATTTACTACTTGCCTAGGCACATTTGTGAGCCTTTTAACAGAGTACAACTATCAAAAAGGAATTCTGAAGTGTGCTGGAAACAGATTTTAGTAGGATCAAGGATATCCAGACCCTCTACATGGTGGTGCTGCCTTCATGATAAATATTCACTGGAATCCAATTTGCAAACACTATCATTTGTGTGCTATAAAGTTATCAGTAAAAATGTATGCCTGTGTAAAGTTCGCATATTTCCCATTAAAGCAGTCACTGTCTGTAAATGACAGTGCACTACCACACCATGCTTTAATTGCATTAAAACATGCCCCTCCTCATGCCTATTAAAGGTAGGTGGGTCGCGATAGTTTGTCGTTCTCAAATGAGGGTCATTGTGAAGAGTTTGGGAACTGCTGTACTAGACCACTGCCAGCTTATCAGGTTTCCCCCGGTAAGTAATAGAAATAAATCCCCTTTTTACGCACTGGTTCAAATTACAACTTGCCAGGTATTTAATGCATCCGATAATTGCGGTAAATAATTCAACCTATATTAAATTTCATCAGGCCAAATCTGCTGAATTTAACAGGGAAAAACCATGTGGTACTTACCGGATCTTACGTGTTTTGGTGCGTTAAACACCAAAATCTGCATGTTCTTCCCCTACAACTCATAATCGGTGGTATTTATTGCGCTCAAACATGCCCCGTGATATCGTTAGTTAGGTGCGATAAATGCCACCAGTACTCAGAAGGGCCTAAGCACTGCATTATATGGTACCAAGTCACACTGATAGAGTTATGTCCTCCTAACAGCACCTCCACATCATCCCTGCCTTTTAGGTGGTGTTAAAAAAAGAATGTGGTCAGTCCCCACAGACATACAAGTTGGTGGCTGGCCACCGACTTTCACTAGTCGACCCACTGAGAAAACAGACATGCACCCAATCCCGGCCAACAGGTCTGAAGGAGAAATCGAACTCTGCCCTCGCAAGTGCCGCTATTTGCATTGGAGCTCAGTCAGGATGCATATAATGTTTAAGAGCAGACCTCAAGCAAGGACTCTACATCGCTTGCCAGTCAGCATGGCCCCCTCTGAGCGCAGTGGTTAAGCAGCCGCTGTTTGGTAGCCACAGTGGGTGAGGAACGGTAGGGCCTGGAAGCCAGGCGACTGCAGCTTGAACACTGCCAGTGGTCCACACCAACTGGACAGGGCCACCGAAGAGGTCGCCTTTTTGCTTTTTTTTTTTTTTAAACTTCGCAATCCTTGCCAAGTTTAAGAACTAATTTTGCAACTTTGATCTCTTTTCTGTCGCCTAGTGTTTCACTATTCAAATCAAGATATCATCCATGGCGGGAAACAACCTTTACATCACCGTCATTAGATCGCAATGCCTTTACAATGCAATGCCATTACTACGCTAGTCATTACACAGACTTGCAGTCGATGGCGCTCTAACATAAGGAATAGTATATTTACTATTCCACCACCTTCCAGACTGTTGCGTAGGCATGAGTTGGAATAGTAAATTATACATTCCTAATGTTACAGCGCCATCTACTGCAAGTCGATGTAATGACTTGCGTAGTAATGGCATCGCGTTGTACCAATGTGGTCGTTGTAACAACCGCGCTGATACCGACCTCGTAGTAAAAGCACATGTTGTAATGTGCTATATTCCCCTCGACAAGCCTCACAACTGCAGAGAGTAACACTTGAAACAAGAAATGGCACAAACCATCCTTGACTGCTTTGCTAGCCAGCTTCTGCAACAGAAGATTCTGTTTCTTCTCATCGTTTGCCAGGGCGTAGAATGAACACATCTGTGCCTGCGCATGGGTGTCATCCAAGGTCTCCACAATGCTGTTCAAGTAGTTCATGGCTTCGCGGACCACAGGGTGCTGCAACAATGAAAGAGAAACTCGTAAGATCAGGAGGAGCATCGGCCAAACCAGGACCCATACATCGAGAGGTGATTGGGGGCATCAGAAGCAGGAAGAATGTTCAATGGGTACATCACTTGGAGGCTGGTGTAACTATGCGAACATAGGCAGCACACAGAGGAGACACCTCATCGCCACCTCTACCCAAGTCATAACAGGAGCCTCTCCAGTCATAGAAGATACGTTGAAGAAATGGGTTGAAATGACCCCCTCCCCCCAAACTACCCACTCACACTTTGTAACCATTAGAAAATGACCATCTCAGGACTTCCTGGTCGTCAGCTGTAGGTAGGGCGAAAGAATGACCTGCAGCAAGTGTCTGTGCCGAATATATTCCTATAAGAAATTGCATCTAATGAAATACTCCCACCAATGGACTCCGACATGCATGAATTAGCACGAGGAACACGCCTGAGGTCTCTACTGAAATACATGGGTGCACTGGGAAGGTTGCATGCCAACTTACCCTTTGACTGTAGATATAGTAGTGTTAACGTCATTGTAAAGTCACCTTTTACCTCCTTGCGAATTACCCAACGACCCCCCCCCCCCAGCCTTGACAGTCCCCACTAACTCAGTTAAGTCTTTACTTCCCCTTTTGGAGCAGGAGGCAGAACACTTGCAGTAACAGTTAGTTTAGTTTCATCTTTCTAGGTGTCTCATAGCTTCCATCTTCCCGTCATCCTCTACATGCCTCTCCTTTCGGCCTAGGATGCACCCTGAACCCATGCCTTTCTCCCTCCACTTTCTATCAGCTCTGATCTCCTCTCCTGCTTGGGCCATTGACTAAGAGCTGATATAACAAATCAATCTGAAAACCGACTCAAAAACAGACTTCTTCTTCACTGATAAATGGCCTTTAAGACAATGCTCCTGGGGTAGCCCATGGTGCAATCTCACCAGGACACCAACCGATAAGACAACTCCAAGGGGTAGGCTGAAGCAGGCTTAACTATAGTCTTCACAGAATCGCTATAAACTGCCAACATTGAAGGCATTCTCATGGCATACTCCAAATCTCCAATAGACCGCTGCAAATCCAATTCCATCTTTGTCATGTGCATTCCTACCTCGACAGACCACAGCTGCATGGAGCCTTCTCTTTTGTCTGCCTTGACACCAACTCTCTAACTCAAATTCCTCTGCATCCTTGCTGTCCTGAACCTTTAGTGAGTTCAGTAAAGCCTTCAACCAACACTTCCCTCCAGGAAACAAACCTGAAAGCTCTCGGCCAATCGCTGGGCGGCACAGAGCCAGGGCACAATCTTCACCCTGCCTTTATTCATCACAAGCAATGAAATGACCATCTCTGTTGATCACTACTTCATCCCCCTCACCGACATTCTTCCCTTAGGATCAAACATAATAGGTATGTCATCCACCTGCAACACTGGAACAAATTCAAGCTTGCTGAAATCGACTGAACTATCATCGGTCAGATAAAAGATGAACGACCAATACAATTTGGTCTCCAAAGGCATTCAACAAACACTCTCCCTCCCAAATCATTCATGAACCATAAATGTAAGATGCCTTGGAGCAATAAAGGGAAATCAAGGTGAACACAAATGGATGTACTTCAACAGCAATTGGCAAAATCTAGAAACATGCATGACAAAACCAATCTCAAGCACTCAACAGGATCTACAACTTCACCAAGAATAAAGCAAGAAGACCCCTCTTCTTAAACCGGAGCTGCACTGCCATGTGCCCCAACAGGAGACTCCATAGGATCCGCAGAGAATCTCACAACCTTAAGTGCATCACCACAAACACTCCCCAGGCTCAGGCTTTGTGACTGCATTGCATACCATAGTGTGGCAAACCTATGCTTCTAAAACTTCCTTTTGAAAACATGATACCAGGCCCATCAGCCCAACAACCCTCAGAGGACTCCGGTGGCCAAGACACTGGACCCTTGCATCGCTCAATCAACTCTCAACCGCTGAATTTCACTGCGGAGTTGAATGCAATGGACCGGAGGGATCAGCAGCAGACCTCTGCCCATCACAAGTCTTCGAGAACAACCTTCTTTCTAGGGCCTTTCATACACCTTCCCCTCTGAGCTTCAGTGTCTTGCACGAAACCATCAAAGTACAATCAATGCAGCAGACCAGGCAGCTGCAGCCCAAAAACGTATGGTCAGTTTCTTGGAAAACCGATAAAGGACAAAATTAATCTAGCTGTCTTGATCAAAGGCAACCAGTTTTAGGAAACACAGGTTCCACCCCAACAGAGGCCTGGAATCTCCCCCAGTCTCCATCTAGGACAAACCGAAGACCAGAATAGCGCCACTACACTTCTACTGGACTGTCGAGCGACTTCAAAGACTGCGTTGAGTGAAGCATCAGGGATTGGATCTCCGCCTTCCTTCCCACAGATCAAGCATCAATTTGCACCAAGACGAGTGGAGCAATAGTTGATCGCGACATACATCTTTCTTCACCGTCTACCTCAGCCAATTACCAATCCCATCAACTACTCGACCAGACCTGCTGCAGCTATGTTGACAAGCACTCTTGTCATCTTTAAACTATGCCCAAGGGCCACCCCTGCCTGTCAGGATACACGCTGAGAACAAGAGGATTTCCGGTTAGAGGCCGCTCTCCCATCCGGACACTGCTCCCCATGCATCCATGTCCTCTCTTCCACCCACCTGTGCTCAGTCACTCATTTACTCATCCATCCTCCCAACCACACATCCTTTCATCTGTCCATGCACTCATTCATGTATCCATTCATCCAACCAGTGACTAATTTTTGCCTTCACCTACTCACCCATCCTTGGCAAAACTGGTCAGTTGAGTGATGCACTTTCAGGCCTATAAAGCCAGGCTACTCTGTCAGTGCTTGTTGACCATGGAGCCAGTTTAGGGGATAGTGGTGGGCAGAGATGGGCAATGAAAAATGAAGTCCCTTACCGAATCGCTGTTCCCCGCTTTTAGGAAAGAAGAGGCAATGAAGGCGGTAAACGAAGGGTCATCCTGCGGAAGTAAAACAATACAACATGAAGAGTTAGGCTGGCGATGAAACAGGGAGGAGAGCTAGACAGGAAAGTGAAGAGGGACAAATGTATTGACTGACAAAAGAAGGAAAATGATAGGTAAGAAAAGAAAGAGCAAAGTAGTGAAGAGGCAGGCTGGGAACAAAGAAATGTAAAAAGCTGGAGAGAGAATGATGAGAGAAACAGAAGGTGGCAAATGGAGGGGAAGAAGGGTAGTGAGGGAGGGAGGGATAGAGAGATACTGTGAGAGGGAACAAGTGAGGGAGTGGGAGAGCAAGAGACGGGTAGGAAGGCTGGGTGATACACAGGTGCAAAGAGCAGACACGCTGCACAGATTTATGTTGGCTGCTGTGGATCAGAAAGTCATGTAAATAAAGCGATTCCTTCCTCAATCCTCACAGGTTTTTTTTATTTTTAACTGGCTTCTATTGATACACAACAAAAGGTGGGTCATGGTTCCAGACCAGACCTTCACTGGTGTTTTGCCTGGAGACGGTGGCCACCCACCGAACAGGCAACTCGCTCTGCCCCCAAATGTACTCGACCATATACTCCCAAGAGAGAAGACTTGGGATATTTCAAGGTTTTAAAACCAGTAATTAGCTAAAAGATGGATATTTGGAATTGACCTCACACAACCTTTGCCCCAACATGTGATGCTGCATGAAATGACCTTGCAGGTCACGGATCTGTGAAAAGACATGTGACTTCTGAACCAATTGAATCATGAGAAGTACATTACACGAAGGTTCTGGTTGTGGTGCTTCTGATCCTGCGGAGGCGTGGACTTGGAAGCACCGCGCCACTTTCAGAAATCGGTTGGTAGCTCCTTCCTGGTCAGGGATCAGAGTTGCATCTCTTCATCCTGCAGAGAGGCGTGGACTTGGAAGCACCGCGCCACCTTCAGAGATCAGTTGGTAGCTCCTGCCTGGTCAGGGATCAGAGTGGCATCTCTTCATCCTGCAGAGAGGCGTGGACTTGGAAGCACCGCGCCACTTTCAGAAATCGGTTGGTAGCTCCTTCCTGGTCAGGGATCAGAGTTGCATCTCTTCATCCTGCAGAGAGGCGTGGACTTGGAAGCACCGCGCCACCTTCAGAGATCGGTTGGTAGCTCCTTCCTGGACAGGGATCAGAGTTGCGTCTCTACATCCTGCAGCTTCTGAAAAAACAGCAGGACGACTCTGGAATCTGCACACTTACTTTACGCCAAAAACAGTAGTCTACCTAAATCAGAGGAGGTCCCATATTAAAAGGCTTGTTGCCCATATCAGTGGTCTCTGGGAGAGAGCCTCTTAAGAGGCCAATATCATGGAGGAGCAGGCATGAGCTTGTGAGTCGAGTGCAAAAGAAACTCAACAAGACAAGCGGTCCAGCTCATAGCCCTCCGAGGCGGCAACACTGTAGGCACCAGGTTTGAGGTGTGCCTTGTTGAGATCTCTGCTGCTTCTCAGGAAAGAGGATTTGTGCATAACTCCCTAATTCCAAGAAGCCCCCAAAAAGAATCCGTCCCAAGCAGAAAGGCTGTCAATTTTCAGCTGTCTTGGTTCAGAGTATCACTGCAGCTTCACTCCAGAAGGGTTTTGGTAAAGGAATGAGAAACAAAGACTACAGACCATCTGGAAGAGAAAGAATAAAGGAGCAGGGATATGCACGGGAAGACATGCACGGGAAGACATGCACGAGAAGACATAAACGAGAAGACATGCACGAGAAGACATGCACGAGAAGACATGCACGCCAAATCCAGCAGAATGGGCAAGGTACAGAATGATGAAGAGGAGGCAGGATTACTGTCATGGAGGATGCTAGAATTTGAATGGTAGGTGCAGGGGCATGTGGGGGCCATCGTTGTGAGTGTTCTACATCACACCAAACAAGGCTGCCCTTTACACCTCAACTAGGATCAGGGTGACCAGTGTTCTTTGCTTTCATTAGGGTCTCAGGCACCCCTTCCAGGCCCCACCAGGAGGACTGCCTTAACCCATGTGGCGCAAGTGAAGCGTTCTACAAGGCTTCCTAGGAGATCCAGCCAGACATTTTAAAGGGTGAAGTACTCACATTCACGAGATTGTTGTAGCCCCTGCCATCACTGTGGAAGGCTCCAGTCGTCTTGTTCTGCTGCCGTGCCAGCCAACTCTCAACCTGTCTGGGGATTTTGTCATCAATATAGATGAGCTCCTTAGCATTTGCAAAAGCAGCGTAACCCCTAGCAGTGAGCCTGAAAGACATAGAAGACAGACTTAGCTACAATAGAACACAGGCATTTCTGGTGTACGCGACAAAGGTGGCGTGCTACTGAAAGGGCAGCTGCACAGAGAATCAACTTTCCTCTCCTAAAACACACTGTACATGCACTATATTTGTTGACAAAAGTGAGGCAAGTCATTTGGAGGTTTTTTAAAATAAGACTAGGGGTTTTTCCTCCACTCCTATGAGATAGACTGTTCTATCAGCCCATTTCAGCCCCTGTGACCGACCATGGCAGAGGGCATAGATTTGGGGCACAAGGTGGATGGGTGCCACAAGATTAAAGCTCTTTCCCACCAAGGCGGAGGTCTTCCTCTACTGGCCTTGTCAATCAATTACAAATCCATCGGCATTGCCCTAGGCGCATGTCCCTCGGTTCAACCTTTACAAAGTATTGGTTTTTAATGGGATGCAAAGGCAAACACACAGAACGTGCCATTGTACTGTACCTTTCAGGGTCCTCTAAGGAGACCTAGTCCTTGATGGTAACAGAATTAGTCCCCACCAGTGGTAAGATCCTTAATGCAAAGTGGGACTATCAGAACACATTGTGTACTGTCTCCGTGTTGCATTTACAGCAGTACACTACCATGGAGAGGCGCAAGCACGCCCGTGAGGAACGAAACCATTGAGATGCGAATGGTCCTTTGTAGAGAAGAGGAACCTAGAACTGCACAGGAGAGAGCCAGAAACCCAATACTGGCGCAAGTCTAAGAAACGTTGCAGCTCTAACAGGTAGCGGCTCCAATAGGTTATTTTTTTTTGTCCAATTGGGTTTTGTTGACGCTTCATTTGTTTACACAGAGTCCAATTTCTGTGCATGTTAAAAACGACGATCTCTTACCTATATGCAAACACTGCCTCTGCATTAGGATCCTTTTATTTCATATACAATTTGTCAGCATGCTGCTATGTTATCTAACGTATACTGCTCGACTCCGTAGAAATACATCTTTGTTTAAAATATTTAATTCAGTGATAGCGCATTTCGTTGAAAGACTTCATCAGAACTATTGATTTTTGTACTTTGGGTGTAACTGGACAGTGGTCAAGGAGTTACTAAAAGTGTTCATTTTCATTTGACAACAAATCTCTTTTGGGAATAGAAGGTGAGCCCTTTTCTTGCATTAGCTCCATCTGTAATTCTTCCTGCAGGGGCTGAGCAGATTTGCACGTCTGACAGGATCATGGGTTTCCATTTAGTGGGGTTTATTCATGTGTGTACCACTGGTTTGTTTAGATTTCCATATTTCAGACAACATCTGAAGTGAGTGAGTGCAGAGAATCCTAATGTGTGTTACACATCAGTTTGTGGTGCTTTGTGAGGTAAATCTCATGTGCACGTGCCTAGTGTCATTCTGGGAGTGGAGTAAATGCTGTGTTTAGATTTGATTTTGAGTGATATCATTAAAGTCCTCATTACGGTCTATAGTCATTGAGCGTCATCCCAAGTGTGTTCTACTTGCGGCCTTTATTTCATCACATAGCATGCTGCCGCAACTGAGACAATTTTCGCTCTGCATGGGTCGTATGTAAGCCTGGGCGGTGAACTACGCTCCGCTCGCGGAGCTTGCGAAGTTTAGGTAACTTTGCGATTCGCGTAGAGTGCGAAGTTGCAGATTGCTATGCAATCTACCGCGTAGCGTAGTTGTTTTGCTTCCTCGTGCGCTCAATATTCATTCTCGCGCGCGCGGTAACGTCTTATCATGATTCTGCGTTCGCCAACTCACTTTTCTGTCCGTTCACGTGCGCCACGAGATTTGTAATATGGCCGTCCGATCCCGCGAGAGTGCGCAAACGCGTCATTCGGACGCGCAAGCTGACTTCCGGCGGCTGTCTTGGTAAGATCGCGATCCCGAACATGTACAAACTACAATCTGGCGAAGAATATCTCTCGAGCATCATAAAACCTTCTGGAAAATTTTGCTCAGAAAAACTCCTCAGATTGTGATTTGGCTGTAGTCTTTTGTGCAAGGAGTCTTTTTTTTTTTTTTTTTTTTTTTACTCTTTTTTTCAAGAGGAAGTGCCCCTGAGTCTCCAACTTCCTGTTCCTGTCCAGCAGGCTCCTCCCAGTGCTTTGTCCATGTGCTGTTCACTTTCATTTGGATTTGGAGCTGGAAGGATCACTTTATGTGTCTGTCTGCTGCATCATATCATTGGATTGGATTTATTTGAGGACTTTTTGATTTGAGATTTAATTTTACAAGTAAGTTGGAGAATTGGTGTACATGTTTGTTTCATTGGGGCTTGTTTGTACCTACATTTTTCTGGGATTTTCCTTGTTCTTAAAAATTATTGTTGTGGTGGCCTGTACTTTCAATAGGGGCCTAGTTGTTTTTCTTTGCAATTTCAGCCAGTAGGGTACCCATGGGTCCATGTTTCTGTGGTGTCTGTTGAATTTATACATCATGTAGGGCATGGATGGCATAGGATTGAAATGCCAAATGTGGCTGTGGTGCATTTCACTGTTTGTGTGTGTGTGTTAAATACCTTTGTTGGATGTGTGTGTGAGATTGATGTGTAACTTCTTTCCAATCCTTTCGTAGCCCCGTTGATTTTCATTTTTGTATTAAAGCTGTTTTGTTTAGCAGGCCTTCTTTGTCCGGTCATATATAGGCCTGCTTCAGTTCATTGTTTTCCATGGCCTGTTGTGACAGTGAGTGCCCATGTGGCTTGTGGCAATTTTGTGGTGGTTGTTTAGTAGTGTGTGCTTCTTTTTCCATAAAGGCCTGCATGTCTTTTCTTTCTCCCCCTTGGCTTATGCTTGTTGTTGTTGTGTCCTGGCCATGTGTGTGGCGGCCATTTTGTGAAGACAGGCAGTGTGCTTTTGGCATAGGCTTACATTGTCTGTCTTCCATTTCTTGTTGTTGTGGGTGGGTAGCGACCATTTTTTGGAGCCATGCAAGCAGTGTGCTTGCTTTTGCCATTCTGTTCCAAGCATGTGGCCTAGTCTGCCAGTAGACCCAGAGGTAGTCCTCATCAAATCATGAATGCATAAAAACAGTTTGTGTTGTCTGTTGAATTTTAACACCATGGATGGCTTTGGATTGAATTGCAAAAGGTGGTTTTTGTGGTGGAATTGCAGTTTTTGGGTGTGTGTTAAATAAATAGGGCTTTTCAGTCAGTAGGTAACCCTAGAAATTCAGCTTGCGTACTTTTGGCAACTCTGCACAGCGCGACAACGCGGACTTACAGTTTTTGTCATTTTCGCGCTCTCAATATGCGTGTTGGCGCACGCGATAACGACTTTTTGTACAGTTCGCGATGCCGAACACGCAGAATTTGCAATCTGGCAAACAATATCTCGCGAGCAACATAAAACCTTCTCAAACGCTGATTTTGTGCATTTTGCTTAGAAAACTCCTCAGGTTGTCCTTTTGCTGTAGTTTTGGAGCACGGAGTCACTTTTTAATTTTTTTAAAAGATTTTTTAGGAGAGGAAGTAAGTTCCACAGAGACTCCAACTTCCTGTTCCTGTCCTTTGTATTCACTTTTTTGTTATTATTGTGGTGGCTGGCCTGAGCATGTGGGTGGCGGCCATTTTGTGAAGGCAGGCATTGTGCTTTTGCCATAGGCCTGCATTGTCTGTCTTGTATCCCTGACCTTTTCTTGTTTTTGTGAGTGGCCTGGCCATGTGGTGGCGGCCATTTTGTGGGACCAGCCACTGTGCTTTTTCCATAGGCCTCCAAGCTTGTGGCCTAGTCTGCCAGTAGGCCCAGGGGTACTACTCATCAATCATCACGGGTGCATGGAAGTTAAACAACTGTTTTTGTGTTGTACGATGAATTTCATCATCATGTATGGCTTTGGATGAATTGCAAAATGTGGGCTTTACTTTTTTTCTGGGGTATATTTCACTTTTTGGGTGTTGTAAATATATGCCTTTTTATGTGTATATGTTCGTTGTTGTTGCTTCCTGATGCTGCTTCCATCCCATGTGATGCACAACTTTTTAGGGCAAACAGGCTACACTACATTTATGTTTTTGTTCTTTGCTATTCTTATTCTTCCTGGCCTTGTTGTCAGTCTCATATGGCTACACTGTTGTTGTTCACTGACTTAATAACATTTAATAATTGTGACCACCCACCACACACTAAGAAGTTATATATTATATTACTTTGATTGTACAATCTTTTGACTGATGTTCTTCTGTCTTCTTTGCTTTTATGTGCACAAAAGACGGAGGTGTGTCATCATCGCCCGTTGTGGTGCCAGACCGACGTCCTGCTGCTGTACACGACGTGACGTGTGAGTGACCTGACCAGCCATCTCTGCAACTTGTGCAACTGAGTGCTGTTGACATCTGAAGAAGGTGCCCCCAAAGAAAGTAGGTAGCAGGTCCTCCGGTACCAAGAAAGTTGCCATGGAGAAGAAGGAACAGAAGAAGAAGGAAGTGTCAGTTAAGTCTGGTGTGCCGGCCAAAATCTTTTTTGGGACACCAAAAATGACGCCTGCAGCAGCGGTGTCCGGGGGCCAAGCTGGGTGCTGCACCTCCGCATCAGTGGACCCAACCCACCAACCCAGGCCCAATCAGATGTGTGGAAGAGGTAGCCAGCCTAATGGTGGAAAGCAGTGATGCTGAGCCTGAACTAAACTTATCGCTATCTCAAAGTAGTACACAATCAACGCAGGAGGGAACACAGCAGATAAGTGGTCAACAACAACAGCCGCAACCACCGCCCGCAATAGTAGCTGTTGTTCCTACCGAAGTAGGGGCAGTTCAGGAAATTGAGCCTCATGCAGAGGAATAAGAGGAAGCCACTCCTTCAGAAGTTCCATTGTCTTCTAAATCCCCTGCAAGGAAATGGAGGGTTAGTACATAGAGTTCTTTGCCAAGCCCCCCTTCTGATGATCTAGATGCCACTTGGAAGCCACAAACTGAGTCTGAGAGGGAGACACGTCATAAGAGCAGGCATGGGAAAAGGAAGGTTCCAGAAAGCCTTACACGTATGGAGGTTGATGTAGAAGAGCAGGATGATGATGATGATGATGAGCCAGTCATCACGAACATCACTCCCGGCCCAGAAGAGATGGAGACCAACATTTTTACCCTATCCAAAATAGCTGCGAGGGATATAGCACGCATACCTCCAACACGGGTAACACCAACACGACCTCCAGCTTCCATATTTACATTAGCAAAGGGCCGGCAGCGTCCTACATCCAGCACAAGCACCACCTCAGCAGATGAAGGTAGTGGTACTGCACAGAGTCAAATTCAACGCACACCCTCCAGTTCATCCGACACCCTCCAGTTCATCCGACATTGGAAGTGGCACCTCCAGCCGGAGACAAAAGTTAAGCTTCCCAGTGTGGGACTTCTTTACGGTTAGCGAAAAGGAGGAGAACATTGCTATATGCTCCATTTGTCATACCTCTGTTAATCGTGGTAAGCTTGGTACAAACTATGGTACCGGAGGCCAAATGACCCATCTGAAAAAACACCAGGCAATCCAGTGGAAGGAGCACCTTGGTCGCATGAAAACTGGAACCATTGCTGTTGGTGGGGATAAACGAGTAGAAGGTCCACTCACGGTGGAACAGGAAGAAGAGGGAGACATTCTCTGTGATAGTGGTACACAAACTAGCCCTGTCAACAGCACTGCAGTGGTAACGCCAACATCCTCAGCAACATCTCAGTGGTACAAGAGTAAGAGTCAGCCTGAGACGCCAAGGAGTACTGCTTTTAAAAAAAAGTGCGACGTTGAGCACAGGAAGGAATACCACGCAGCCTACCGTTCTTAGCATGTTTACTAGGCTGGAGGGGCAGTACGAACGCAGCCACCCAATAGCACGTTTGTACAATGCGAAGCTGGCTAAAATGTTAGCACTGGACCTTCTCCCTTTTTCTTTTGTTGAAGGGGTGGGTTTTCTGGAATTTATGACAACCATCTGCCCAAAATGGAAGGTTCCCAGCCGCTACTATTTCGGCAGAGTTGCTGTTCCAGCACTACATCACGACGTGCTGGAATTGCTTGGAAAAGCCTTAAAACAGAGTGCTGTTCAGAGTATCCACCTGACAACAGACATGTGGACCAGTTGCCAAGCCACTGATTACATGTGCATCACTGAACACTGGGTCTCTCTTTCGGGTGTTAAAAATAAGATATCTGGAGGTGTTGTTGACACTGCTGAGATTTTTAAAGACACTCGCAAACATGCAGCTGTAGCCATGTTTGCTATGGAGAAATCTCATACTGCTGCAAACATTTTGGATGAGTTTAACAGCAAGGTGTTTGAGTGGCTGCGACCAAGAGGGCTTAACATTGGTTTTGTTGCCACGGACAATGGCAGTAATGTAGTTAGGGCCATGAAAGATGGTGGCTATTTCAGGGTCCCGTGTTTGGCACACTGCATTAACATTGTTGTTCATGACTTTCCGAAAAATGAAAGCAAAGTCAGCAACTTACTGACCACCTGCAGAAGAATATGCACACATTTCAACCATTCTTTTAAAGCCCGGAAGCAGCTGAGGGTCATTTAACGTGAGCATAAAATGCCAGTCAAAGCACTCATCCAGGAGGTGCCAACACGTTGGAACTCCCCTTTTTACTTGCTTGAGCGTCTGTTTGAGCAGTACATACCACTCAATGATTATGTCATAAAAAGGTCAGGAGATCCTACTGTGAAAGGCATGACTGTTGAGATGGCCCAATGGGACCTCGTTAAATGCCTGACAGAGATGCTACTTCCTTTTGAGGTCTTCACACGTGAAGTCAGCAGGGAGGACTGTACTATGGGCCAAGCTATCCCATTGTTGTACATGCTAGAGCAAGAGCTGAAGGCGGTGTCAGAAATGTACGCAGGTGTGGATGACAAAGTAGACGCATATTATCTGGCGAACACCTTAGCCGTTCGCTTATCTGACAATACAAGGATTCAAAATAACATTGTGTCATATCGACATTACATTACTGCCTCAATTTTGGATCCACGTTACAAATTATTGCTGAGCAGTAATGAAGTAATTCCTATTTCAGAAGTGGATGTTGCCATGTACAAAACTTTGATAGCTGAGGAAGCCACTGACTTTGAAAACAAACGGATCTTAATTAGTGGCCTGCCACCCCAGGCCAGAAAAAGTACTACAGGGCACCCAGAGTCAAGTTCTACTTCAGAGCCCGAGAGCAGTGTGTTTGCCTCCCAGCAGTCATCAACACTACAAGCAATAACATCAACAACAGCACCAACAGGATCATCAGCCACATTTAAAAAAACGTCAGGTGATAGGTTTCTACGGAAAGGGTTTTGTACGTCCATTACTGATGCAAAGGCAAAAGAGGCCAAGCAAATCGGAGCACCCCTGAACATTGAGCTGATGGTTCAGGCCTATCTGGATGACACAACAGAGGTCTTCATGGAGCAAAGCCCATTGGTGTATTGGTATGAGAAAAGAAGCCAATGGCCAGTGCTCAGCAGGCTGGCGATAAAGTATGTGGCTTGCCCTGTTGCAAGTGTCTCTTCAGAGCGTGTTTTCAGTGCTGCTGGTGCCATTGTTACTGTGAAAAGGACCAGTCTCTCGCCCAAAAGCGTGGAGAGGTTAACCATGATCAAAATGAATCAGCACTTTATACCACCGGAGTACAAAATACATGAATCACAGCAGGAAGAGGAGAGCAACTTCGATGACATAAGTAGTGGGTTACATGACGTACTTCTGTCCGAACCACCAGAGTTTGAGGACGAGCTCCTCTTCCCTGACAACAAGGCTTTCAAATTGTTCTTCCTTCCTTTATTTGTGTGTGTATCTGTTTTTCTGGTTCAAATCTAATCACAACAAATCCATCAACACCGTCTCCTCTTTTTATTTCCCTATTGGAGTTGCACGTCTGTGCATAACTGTCCACTCCACTCCTCAGAGTCCTGCTCCATCTTCCTTACTCTCCCTAAATACATTTCAAGCAAGCCAGACATTGGATGGAGATGGAGAATAGTACAATACATGTTGCCTCTAACAGTCCCTCCATAAGAAGTGAAACGTGACTACAGCTATCTTCCGTTTTGTTTCCAAGCCGAAACTCATCATTGTCAGAAGGCTAGGCATCTGATCTGACAGCCAAAGAGAAGAGCAAGACCGGTTATTATTATTATGAATGATGGCATGCATTGCATTGGATGCTTGCTGACTACGAGTGAATGTGCATGAAGTCGAACTATACTAGTTTATCTACAAAGTAAAAGTGACTCAGTTGACAGTCAATGTTTCCTTGTTGTTTAATAACCACATTGTACTCCTACTACTGCAGGTGCTGGCCAATATCCGTTGCAATTTTGTAATATGGAATATATTATAAACTTAATCAGTCACTACAGACTGAGTTGGTGTTGGAGAACACGTACCACATGGTCATGATGCTGATCATACTATTTTTGCACACAGTCAGTCAGTTGGATCGGAGATAATTGATGGAATAATTGCGTTTCATGGACTGCCCTAAAAGGTAAACAGTTTCGACAAGAACCACAGTAGACCTAGGCTACATGTCCGTGTAGTGGTGTGGACTGGAGTAGAGTGTAGTGGTATGGGGGACAGTGGCGCATCAATTTAGTCACTTCATTTGGAAAATGCTACGGTAATGGGGGTAGGGTGCCTGGCCAGTGCCGTGGTTGGCCTGTTCTGTGCTGGCTCCTGTCCCGTTGTTGTTGTAGCTTAATACTGTAGAGTAGACACTATGTATCCAAGCCGCCTCAGTCTGAAAGTGTTCTCTCAAGAGTCTTGTCTTCTCTTCTTGCACTCCACTGTAATTGAGTTTATTTTTTTTAATTCAGTTATTTTTCAATACCCCTTTTGTTTTTCCATCTACACTTACAGGCCGGCCTTTACCCTGTGCTATAGTGGGAGAAACAGCTCACACTTACCTTACCAATCCACATCAGGCAGGCAGTGGTACCCAAGATTGATGTGCGGAGTGTCCATGGAAGGGAGGACCAAGATGAATGATGATAATGATGCAACTCCACATTTGGACCAGGATAATACAGTAACTTTAGTATCATTCATCATTCGTCTTTAAATTTATTTGATTCCTTTTTTCTCTTCAATCATTACGACAGTGTGTTGTGGTTGGTTTGGTAATTGATCCCTACAACTATTTTTTCATTTCCTTTGCTAGCTTGAAAAATAAAAGTAAGCCCGGTACAGCATGTAATTTGGTTCGCTCTGAGGGCAGACAGGCAAGGCAAATTTCATATTAATAATTTCTGCCCTGTACAGTCTAATTGTGTAGTAGTAGTTAGTAAGTACAACTCATTAACCATCAAGTTCTCTTCATCATCATGCATGCATTTCCTTTTTCTCCCTTTATAGATTTCTTTGATAATGGATCATGGTCGTCTTCCAAGATTGTCTTTTACTTTTGTTGTGTCCATGCATACTGTCTGTTTTTCTTTGTCAAACCTTTCCCCAAACCCCCCTTCCCATCCATTCATCAATCCCTAACCCTCTTCCCCCGGGATGTGTGATTTATATTGAGGTGTGATGTGACTACATTAAATGTACAGCAACAATTTATCACACGCTTGCTGGGGCAGATGTGGTGAAAGCAACACTAATTGAATTTCAAGGCAGGGCAAGGATCTTCTTCTGCTTGCCCACCCATGCTGTACTTTACTTTGTTCTACTACTCCTCCCACAGTCTCTCTCAGTCAAGTGACTTTCTCTTTCTTTTTTTCAAATGCTATTGCCAGTGTCTACTACTACCACCACAATAATGGCATCTTCTCCATTCATTTGGGAAACCAACCATGCAGCCATCACTGTGCTGAACTTCATCATCATCAATCACAGGTAAGATACGTTTGGTGGGAGGTATAATGGACTAGGAGGAGAGACTGACAGTACTAGTATGACAAAGAAAATAACTCAGTGAGGGGTACCGCATATATCTGTTTGTGTGTTACAAAATCGGCAGATCTTTTAAATCAAAGACTGGCTGCGGGCATGCAGCAGCAAGGAAACAAAGTAACAAACCATGTGACGTAAATTGAATTCGTAAAACAGTAACCCACCACAAAACATTAACATCGTATGTTTAAGTAAATAATATATAATTTAATATACCCTAACAAAAATAAACTATCCCACTCTGACCTGACCCAACCCCCCAACCCCAACCAATGTCCAAAAGTCAAAGTCCAAAATGTCCGTAAAAAAGTTAAACCCCCACGCCCAAAACCCACCCACCAACAAAAGGAATTAAAAAAGGGGCAAATCGACAAGGTCCTAAAGTCGGCGGGCTTTCAGGTGTTTGTCCACCAGGATTTTGACACGCTCCTCTAGGTGCTCCTCCAAGCGGGCCATCCGGCGGAGCATGTGGTGGTGAAATGCCCTGCAGTTACATACAGGGTGGGGGGCAGCAGTGCTAGATATAGAGGCACGGCGGCGGGTGGCTGCCAGACCATGGTGCCGTAAAACTGGAGGCAGGGCCTGACTGGGGCCTGGGGCATTGAAGGAGGCTGCAGCCGCCTCCTCCTCTGCCTGAGCCACCAGCCGCCGATATTCCTCGCAAATGGCCTCCAGTTTACAGCGCCGGGCCCTGGCTGCCAACTCCTTCCTCATAGGTTTTGGTTGGGAAGGAGTATCTATATCAAGAAAGAAAAAGAACATGGTTGTAACCAATACTCTTAGCAAAACAGAAACACAAAATTAATTCAACACATAGTGGCACAGTATCACTAGCAAGCACAGTACATAACATTTGTGATTTTGTGGTAAGTATCTATACTCCTACTTCCTCGGACTCTAACATTTGTGGGAGTTTCCGACATTATACTAGCACTATGTACTCCAGTACACACCAGTCGTCTTGTTCTTATCTCTAGTTTAGTGAAATTACATAACCTTGTTGTAGCCGGCATGCCAGCTCAGTCAGCTAAGCTTGCACCCAAGAGAAACAGATATGAGTCACATGATGCAGACTCAAGTTAGTTTTATTTACTACTAATGTCTGCAGGTGGGGAAGCTCATATTTTTGTATTACGGGTGGCACTGGCCATACTCTGTCTGTTACATGAGGGCAATTGCTCAATTTCACTTTCACCCTGCCGTGGGTACTACAAAAAGGCTGATTATTTATCGGATCCAATGATCATTGCTTATATTGTAGATGGTAATACGACATCAGGTCAGTAGCGGTCGGTGGTGGGAGTGCTGCCGGGCGGTGACGTGGGAAGGTGCAGGATGGGGGTAGTAAACTATAGATTACGGACAATCGCAGGTAATTAAACAATACATATAAATAAATAAAATAAATTTCGTTGCACGCACTGCATCGCATTTGGCGGTGCAGTGCGCACAATGAAAATCATTTTTATTTACTTACCTGTATTTGGCCGTAATACATAGTTTACTTCCCACCCACCCTGCCCCTCCCCATGTCACCGCCCTCCAGCACTCCCACCACCGACCGCTACTGCATAGGGTACTTTGCTTTCATTGATTGTGTAACCAACAGATAGGCCACCCTTTGCAGGCTGGCTGACACAATCGAAAATACATTAACATAGGTAGGGAGTGGCCCTCTGAGTCTGAGGAAGGCGCTTCGGCTTGATAATATATATATATATATATATATCCAAAACAAAGTTTCTTTAGCCTTCCAAAGCTGGTAACGCACTCCAAGCCAGAGATTTTTCAAAATGCTTTATTCCACCATGCTTGACAAACCGGTTTCGGTCTTGACGACCTTTCTCTATGTCAAAAGTCCATTTACCATCGATCTCTTAAATACACAGATGTTAAACGATATAGAGAGAGGATTTCCATGTTCAGATACATAAACATAAAAGAAGGGCCTCAGTGCTTCTAAGTTGCAACACAGTGGCCATCTTAAAGACACTCTTTACTAGTCATTGTATTATTTATCCAAAATTAATTCATTGGTATTTTGACTGAAGAAAAGCATTAAACATTCATACAGTGTTAATATCCACTCTGATTGTTGTTGTTATAATGCCAACATTTTTTGTAAACATTATTTAAGTTATTAAGCCCTGAATGGGCAAAGACTTATGGTTTTTCTTTTTTCTTTTTACGGTCAAGCCATATAATGGAATATAATACAACTAACATCGTCATGTATTGTGTTTAGAAGATGGAAGAGAACAGCATGGGAGACAATAAAATGATTCTAACATGTAATAACCAATCAATTGTATAATTAATTGAATCGAAAAAAGTGTCTCATCAACTCATTCAATTCATTTGAGTAAATAGCAAATGCTGTACAGTTGTTCCCAAAGTTTACTTGTGTGGGAAAAAACTGAAAAAATAGATACTAATTGGGAAGGAGCGAAACAGTAAAGGTTGGAGGACGGATTGGGAGAAAAACACACACCCAAAAAAATAAAAAATAATATATATATATATATATATATATATATATATATATATATATATATGGTGTGCTTGCAAACTACCGCGAGTCAACTGTATTCTGAAAATACTACTTGTATTCCCCTCTGCTTTGCTACTCTGGTGCGGTTTCTTTTACATTTTCTTCAAAGTAAGACTCTCCAGTGACAGTCTCCACCTATGCTGTCTATTGATGATAGTACATCCAGGCATACATCCATTACAGTAAATGTCTATCATTCTTTTTTATATATCTCTTAACAAACCTTAGTTGGTTTCACCAACAACCACCCATCCGTCCGCTCCTTCCTTGCTTGCCTTGGCTTTGAGTTTGAACCAAACACCGCTGATTCTTGCTATCGAGTACTATCCACCCATACTGTGTCGCCCACCCAGGCAGGCATCCTCTTTCACCTTCCACCCATCCTTCAACAACCCATGCATCTGATCTGATTACTATCAGCCACCTATGCATGCTTCCAACATATCCTTCTCTGCCAGTCAGTCATTACATCTTGCCCGTCCTTCCACCCTTCTTTCCCTCTTTGTTCAATACATCCATCAAGGTCATCTGATCTGAGTTTGTCTTCTCCATAAAACCTTCACAGCTGAGTTGGAGTCAGATAGAAGAGGCTATTGGTTACTCAACTCACGCTGCTAATGCTAAGTAAAGGGTGTCTTCTTCAACCGTTGTATAATGTTCACTACAACTTAAGTTGCACAGTACAGTGAGTGAAGTAGTGAACACACTTCCATCTAGTAGTAATGTCAAGAAGTAATGAATATAACTTACCGCCGCTGGCCACTACTGCTTGCTCCCCCCTGTAGCTCCTGCAGGTGCCGCCTGTTCTCCCGCCCCCTCCGGAATGGCCGCGTCGCCATCGCCGCTGGCCCCGCCGGCACTGGTGGTTGGTAGTATGCCTAGAAAAAACATTAGACATTTTTAGATGCCTGGTAACCTCCCCCTATTTTATTAGTGTTCACTTGGAAGATTGAAAAAAAAGTTAATACAACATACATCAGCACTACAGTAGTACAGTCAGTAGACAGACACTAGTAGTGGTATATGGTTCCTAGGGTCATCTAGTCCTTCTCTATTCTTTTGAAAGTTAGCCTGAGCCATGTGTAACCCTTTTAGATTCATCATGTCTACTACTCTTTTTGCACATATTTAATTATACCTCGCAGCTTATTGACGTGCAGTAGACGCCTTTGAGGCCACATGACGGTTGTGTACAAGTGAAGAGGTCGAAAAACAAGCCACTTTGTTATGGAGTTTGGTTAGTCCGTATTGCTTAGCCAACACATGTACATGTTACACTTTTTGCCATGACTGCGAAATGCTTGCATTATTGCAGTATAATATCTAAAACGCAGCATTTTGCTCATAATAGGCGGAAGATTCCCTTCTACAAACCAGAGATTTGCAGAGCTTATGATGCATGATGTAACCAGTATTTCTACGTTCTACGGTGAGGGGTCTTCCAGAATTCACACAGATCTTTTGTCTTGTTCTTGTTGTCCTGCACTTGTAAATGTTTACTGTTTTAATCTTATGCTTTTTGCTGTTGACGATGGCAGTAGTAAACTTTCATATAACGACGTACAGAGCTTGTTACTTATTTCAAATAAACCTTTTGAACTTACACATAGACTGTGGTATTTGGTGTGGTGGAGTGGACTTACACACGTGAGTGAGCAAAAGGGTGTTATTATGTTCTGGGTTGTTTGTCTCAGTCCTCATCATTGTGTCTCTTCTTCGTGTGGGGGGTCGGGAGTGGGACCTAATGTGAGACACTATAGCTAGTCGGTCAGGGGATCGTGGGTTCTTCTGACTGTGGTGTGATGAGTAAGGTCCAACCTCCCATCACCAACATCCTATTTTGTTGTGCATAGTTCTGTATGTGGCTCTGCAGAATCACTACAACAGTAGTAGTATGTACTATCTGATCCAAAATACTAGTCAAATATCTGGTTGGGCATTTTGTTGGTGGGAATTGTCAAAGCCTCAACATTAAGAAGACTAGAAGAGGACAACCCAAAGGACAGGACACAGTGGCTAGAGCTATTGGTCAGTCTGAGTTTTATTATTCCAAAGAAAACCTTCAATACAGAGTGGCCAACTGTGCAAGCTTAGCTACAGACAGAATAATAGTAGTAGTAGTAGTACAGAGATTCATAGCAGAGGCAGTTAGAAGGAACTTAGTTAGAGGCAGGGATAACCAGAATTTGGAAACAGATAGTCAAGGTCAAAGAAGCTTTTGTAAAAAATAGAATTAGAAAGTGGAACCATAATTTATAGTTCGGAAAAAAAAAAGATGCAGTAAAAGTTAGGGAAATATAATTGTTAATATTAACCACTGGAGGACTTACTGAGGCCAGCAGCAGGAACCTCGGTAGAGGACCGGTCCTCTCCTGGTTGATGTTCCGCCGACTCGGACCCTGTATTTTTGCCCCTGGGTGGTGCTGATGTTCATGTAAGATACAATAAAGAGACCAACATTAAGGAGTGCTGTGAAACAAATAAATCATTTGGAAAAATAAGTCAAAAAAACATTTTAGGAAACAACAATTGCAATAAAATTGACCTATCTAATCAGATGGATCGACTACTGGACCGCTTGCTGGATTCACGGATCGTCTACTTATTTATGAACACTCCTGTGTTCCATAATCATTCTGATTACAAATAGTAACAAACCCTAGTAAGTACCACCTGACCTAGACCACCTATTCCAGACGGGCAAATTGTTCACTAAGTCTGCATTTCCATCTTTTTTTAGCCATCAAATGCATAGATGAGATGGAGGACACATGCATAAACATACAGACACCAAATTGTGGGTTGGTTGCATCTGATCTAGTTCTGCTACTGACTGACCCTGCTAAGCCTACCACTCACTAACCAAACTACAAAAGGTTCTACAGAGGACTGGGGTAAGCAGCACTCGGTGACAGAGGAGGCGTCACGCAGACCGTAAAACAATTATTAACTAATACTAACTAAACCTAGTATCCAATATCCATCCACCACTATTTCACAGGAGGACAATGGAAGGACTAGAGTCTCTCTAGCAATAGCATTACCTAACTTCAGTTCTCTAAAATAAACTCTTACATTAATCAGCACAAGCTAGCACAATGTTGCAAACAAGTAAGAGTAGCACCGAGCACCTGGGTCCGTACAATCACAGAAGATTTTGAAACGTAATTTACCAGCTACGCGTTAGCAGCAATAATCTTGTTATTCGTCAACAATTTATACACAACAATACCTATACTAAGTTACTCACCAAGCCCAACGACCTCGACACCTAGCAGGTCCAACAGGTCCTGCTCCCGGTCCAGGATGTCAGACCACCGGTGAGCCAGCTGATTATGGGTGCGCCGGACTCCTGAGCACCGGAACACTGCCCGGCGCACCTTCCCCCACCGACGGTGACGCTCCTGGGTAGCGTACCCGGAGCCGGGCCTGCTGCCAAGGTCAAGGGGAGGTGGTGCTGGATGAAAAAAACAAGGGCGGCCACCTCCGCCTCACCAAAAAGTTGCCGGGCCTGCACCCCTGCAGGACGCATTCTGCCGCACGGCAGGCGGCTCTTGGGCGTAGCCCCCTTGCCCTTTGATGCGCTAGAGCTAGACGTGCCCTTGGCCATGGTTCTGGGGTGGGTGGGAAGCGGAAAAGAAAAGTTTGAAGGGAAAAAAGAAAGTTAGGCGGAAGAAGTAAGAAAGAAGTAATAAAAGTTAAAAAAACACAGTAAAAGTAGAAATAAAATGCAAAATATAAACTTAGGGAAAGAGAGAGATAGATGATAACTAAAAAAAGTCAGAAAAAATTTGTAAAAAACTAAGGATTCCAAAGATTAAGGGAGGATAGAAAAGTAGGTCCAGAACCATAGCACAGAGTGAAAAACAAGATGGCCGCGCCCATTCGCGACCACGTGGGTAAGTTCGCGCGATATTTCTCGCTAACATGCAATAATCGTCGCGAACAAGTAAAATGCGCTCCCAAACACGACATGTGCATTGCGAACACGCTATACGCGACCCAGAACAGGAAATAAGGCATCGCGAGCGGGCGGGACAATTGGAAAACAAGATGGCCGCGCCAATTGGCGACCGCATGGGTAAGATTGCGATATATTATCCCCGAGCATGCAAACAGCTCCTCGTACACGCACAATGCGCTCCCGAACAAGAAAAAGGCATCGTGAACGGGCTCCCCAAGCAACTACGCACGCTCGCGAAGCTACGTGGAGCTCGCGTAGTGCAAGAACATCTTCGCGTAGCGCGACTATGCGAACTACGCCCAGGGTTAGTCGTATGATCTTAAGAGTTTTGTGAAAGTACTCAATACCATTTACATAAAGATTTATTTTTCTGTATTGATGCCTTGTGGTTAGAAATCATCCCAAGTCAGCTTCAATATCTACTTGCACGTGCTCTTACCATATGTTGCTTGGTGGATTCCAGTTGTCTCGCGGCCAGGTGGTGAAGAACCCAGCGGAGTTATAGAATGTGAGCTGCCGAGCGTACCCTGAAAAAAAGTTCAAGAAGCAGCAGAATAAAGCCATGATCACGCAACAGTGCACAATAAAATGAGGCGCACCAAGGATTAGCGTCTAACCTCAGAAGCTTTGCCCAGCACAGACGAGCGACATGCAAGGACCTGATGTCGAGTTACTACAAGCATTGGATTCAGTTCAGAGACGTGCACAGATATACATCAATCCAAAAGCATGTGAAGGTTAGAACATACTCTACATTACCTTTTCTCGCCTATTCATTGTGAGCTATTGTAGTATTAGACTGAATCGCTGAGTGGCGAAGAGGAAGTTTTGGAGTGAGAGAGAGAGACAGAGAAAGGGACGGACATACATGAAAGTAGGTTAGGATGTCACCTAGGAGAAAACACTCGGACTGCGTATCACTTGAGCCATGTGAACGGTAGATAGTTAAGGTGTATTGTAGAGTGCATGTGTATCCTTCCTAACTGAGATACATGCCATCACCTAACGGCTTCCTCCCTCCGAAGGACCACCACATGAAGTTAGACTGGAGAGAGGAGGTGGAATCGGAAGCTTCCTGGCCTGTGTGGCGGTCTGAGAAGAATAAATACAGTGCCTGTATCGAGGTAAAGTACAGTGCGCAGCTAGAGAGAATAGTGGGGGTTATGCACCTATTTCTGTGGTACAGACAACCTGCATGGATCTCTTAAGTATACAGATTACTACTAGGCCAGTAGTCCCTTGTGGATTTCCTATGTAAAAGGTAATAAATGCTCTGTGTGTTCCACCCCTCCAGTAAAAGCTGTGCTGCTCCCTCCACTTCCTGCAGCATCCCTGTGTGTCTGTGTAGTGCTAGAGGAACTCTTGTGGTCTGACACCCTGTGATGACCTTTGACTACCATTATTTAAACTGACGTTGGTGTGTTATTTTATCCTAGCCTGAATGTACCACGTCCTGAATATGCCTGGTTTGTGTTAAAAGTTTCTTTCTTGTAATCTTGCAGTCTTTCAGCGGGAGCTGTCACGGAGTAGAACTGCGGAGGAGGAGGAGTAGAACTGCGGAGGAGGAGGAGTAGAACAGAGGAGGAGGAGGAGTAGAACAGAGGAGGAGGAGGAGTAGAACAGAGGAGGAGGAGTAGAACAGCGGAGGAGGAGGAGTAGAACAGCGGAGGAGGAGTAGAACAGTGGAGGAGGAGCACAGCGGAGGAGGAGGAGGAGGAGTAGAACAGCAGAGGAGGAGGAGCAGAACAGTAAAGGAGGAGGAGTAGAACAGCGGAGGAGGAGTAGAACAGCGGAGGAGGAGGAGGACAGCGGAGGAGGAGGAGGACAGCGGAGGAGGACAGCGGAGGAGGAGGAGTAGAACAGCGGAGGAGGAGGAGAACAGCGGGAGAACAGCGGAGGAGGAGGAGGGGGAGAACAGCGGAGGATTATGAGGAGGAGGAGGAAGAGGAGTAGAACAGAGGAGGAGGAGTAGAACAGCGGAGGAGGAAGAGGAGGAGTAGAACAGCGGAGGAGGAGTAGAACAGCGTAGGAGGAGGAGGAGGAGGAGTAGAACAGCGGAGGAGGAGAAGGAGGAGTAGAACAGCGGAGGAGGAGGAGTAGAACGGAGGAGGAGTAGAACAGCGGAGGAGGAGGAGGAGGAGTAGAACAGCAGAGGAGGAGTAGAACAGCGGAGGAGGAGGAGTAGAGTGGAGGAGGAGGAGTAGAACGGAGGAGGAGGAGGAGGATAGCGGAGGAGGAGGATAGCGGAGGAGGAGGAGGATAGCGGAGGAGGAGAAGGAGGAGTAGAACAGCGGAGGAGGAGTAGAACAGCGGAGGAGGAGGAGGAGTACAGCGGAGGAGGAGTAGAACAGCGGAGGAGGAGTAGAACAGCGGATGAGGAGGAGAACAGCGGAGGAGGAGAACAGCGGAGGAGGAGGAGGACAGCGGAGGAGGAGGAGGAGGAGGAGGAGGAGAAGAACAGCGGAGGAGGAGTAGAACAGTGGAGGAGGAGGAGGAGGAGCAGAACAGCGGAGGAGGAGCAGAACAGCGGAGGAGGAGGAGAACAGCGGAGGAGAACAGCGGAGGAGGAGGAGTAGAACGGAGGAGGAGGAGAAGGAGTAGAACAGCGGAGGAGGAGGAGTAGAACGGAGGAGGAGTAGAACGGAGGAGGAGGAGGAGGATAGCGGAGGAGGAGGAGGATAGCGGAGGAGGATAGCGGAGGAGGAGGAGGAGTAGAACAGCGGAGGAGTAGAACAGCGGAGGAGGAGTACAGCGGAGGAGCAGTAGAACAGCGGAGGAGGAGTAGAACAGCGGATGAGGAGGAGGAGAACAGCGGAGGAGGAGAACAGCGGAGGAGGAGGAGAACAGCGGAGGAGGAGGAGAACAGTGGAGGAGGAGGAGGAGGAGGAGCAGAACAGCGGAGGAGGAGCAGAACAGCGGAGGAGGAGTAGAACAGCGGAGGAGAACAGCGGAGGAGGAGGAGTAGAACAGCGGAGGAGTAGAACAGCGGAGGAGGAGTAGAACAGTGGAGGAGGAGCACAGCGGAGGAGGAGGAGGAGGAGTAGAACAGCAGAGGAGGAGGAGTAGAACAGCAAAGGAGGAGGAGGAGAACAGCGGAGGAGGAGGAGAACAGCGGAGGAGGAGGAGGACAGCGGAGGAGGAGGAGTACGACAGCGGAGGAGGAGGAGTACGACAGCGGAGGAGGAGGAGTAGAACAGCGGAGGAGGAGGAGTAGAACAGCGGAGGAGGAGGAGGAGGAGAACAGCGGGAGAACAGCGGAGGAGGAGGAAGAGGAGAACAGCGGAGGAGGATGAGGAGGAGGAGGAAGAGGAGTAGAACAGAGGAGGAGGAGTAGAACAGCGGAGGAGGAAGAGGAGGAGTAGAACAGCGGAGGAGGAAGAGGAGGAGTAGAACAGCGGAGGAGGAAGAGGAGGAGTAGAACAGCGGAGGAGGAGGAGGAGGAGTAGAACAGCGGAGGAGGAGGAGTAGAACAGCGTAGGAGGAGGAGGAGGAGTAGAACAGCGTAGGAGGAGGAGGAGTAGAATAGTGGAGGAGGAGGAGGAGTAGAACAGCGGAGGAGGGGGAGAACAGCGGAGGAGGAGGAGGACAGCGGAGGTGGTGGAAAGCGGAGGAGGAGTAGAACAGCGGAGGAGGAGGTCGACAGCGGAGGAGGTGGTCGACCACAGCAGAGGAGGAGGACGACAGCAGCAGAGGAGGAGGAGGAGGACGACGGCAGAGGAGGAGGAGGAGGAGGACGACGGCAGAGGAGGAGGACGACGGCAGAGGAGGAGGAGGATGGCAGAGGAGGAGGACGACGGCAGAGGAGGAGGAGGACGACGGCAGAGGAGGAGGACAATGGCAGAGGAGGAGGACGACGGCAGAGTAGGAGGACGACGGCAGAGGAGGACGACGACGGCAGAGGAGGAGGAGGAGGAGGACGACAGCAGAGGAGGAGGAGGACGACAGCAGAGGAGGAGGAGGAGTAGAACAGCAGAGGAGGAGGAGGAGTAGAACGGCAGAGGAGGAGGAGGACGATGGCAGAGGAGGAGGACGACGGCAGAGGAGGAGAAGGACGACGGCAGAGGAGGACGAGGACGACGGCAGAGGAGGAGGAGGACGAAAGCAGAGGAGGAGGACGAAAGCAGAGGAGGAGGAGGAGTAGAACAGTAGAGGAGGAGGAGGATGACGGCAGAGGAGGAGGAGGACGACGGCAGAGGAGGAGGAGGAGGAGGAGGACGACGGCAGAGGAGGAGGAGGAGGACGGCGGCAGAGGAGGAGGACGACGACGGCAGAGGAGGAGGAGGACGACGGCAGAGGAGGAGGAGGACGACGGCAGAGGAGGAGGAGGACGACGGCAGAGTAGGAGGAGGACGACGGCAGAGGAGGACGACGGCAAAGGAGAAGGAGGACAACGGCAGAGGAGGAGGACGACGGCAGAGGAGGAGGAGGAGGAGGAGGAGGAGGACGACAGCAGAGGAGGAGGAGGAGTAGAACAGCGGAGGAGGAGTAGAACAGCGGAGGAGGAGGAGGAGTAGAACAGCAGAGGAGGAGGAGGATGACGGCAGAGGAGGAGGAGGAGGATGACGGGGAGGAGGAGGAGGATGACGGCAGAGGACGAGGAGGACGACTGCAAAGGAGGAGGAGGACGACGACGGCAGAGAAGGAGGAGGACGACGGCAGAGGAGGACGACGGCAGCGGAGGAGGAGGAGGACGACGGCAGAGGAGGAGGAGGAGGACGACAACGGCAGAGGACGACGACAACGGCAGAGGAGGAGGACGATGACAGCAGAGGAAGAGGACGGCGGAGGAGGAGGACGACGGCAGGGGAGGAGGAGGAGGACGACGGCAGAGGAGGAGGAGGACGACCGCAGAGGAGGAGTAGAATAGCGGAGGAGTAGAACAGCGGAGGAGGAGTAGAACAGTGGAGGAGGAGCACAGCGGAGGAGGAGGAGTAGAACAGCAGAGGAGGAGGAGTAGAACAGCAAAGGAGGAGGAGGAGAACAGCAGAGGAGGGGGAGAACAGCGGAGGAGGACAGCGGAGGAGGAGGAGTAGAACAGCGGAGGAGGAGGAGAACAGCGGGAGAACAGCGGAGGAGGAGGAGGAGGAGCAGGAGGAGAACAGCGGAGGAGGATGAGGAGGAGTAGAACAGCGGAGGAGGAGGAGTAGAACAGCGTAGGAGGAGGAGGAGGAGTAGAACAGTGGAGGAGGAGGAGAACAGCGGAGGAGGAGGAGAACAGCGGAGGAGGGGGAGAACAGCGGAGGAGGGGGAGAACAGCGGAGAAGGGGGAGAACAGCGGAGGAGGGGGAGAACAGCGGAGGAGGGGGAGAACAGCGGAGGAGGAGGAGGACAGTGGAGGAGGAGGAAGGCGGAGGAGGAGGAGGAGTAGAACAGCGGAGGAGGAGGTCGACAGCGGAGGAGGTGGTCGACCACAGCAGAGGAGGAGGAGGAGGAGGACGACAGCAGAGGAGGAGGAGGAGGACGACGGCAGAGGAGGAGGAGGACGACGGCAGAGGAGGAGGAGGACGACGGCAGAGGAGGAGGAGGACGACGGCAGAGGAGGAGGACAATGGCAGAGGAGGAGGACGACGGCAGAGGACGAGGACGACGGCAGAGGAGGAGGAGGACGAGGACAACAGCAGAGGAGTAGGAGGACGAGGACGACAGCCGAGGAGAAGGAGGACGACAGCAGAGGAGGAGGAGGAGTAGAACAGCAGAGGAGGAGGAGGAGAACAGCAGAGGAGGGGGAGAACAGCGTAGGAGGACAGCAGAGGAGGAGGAGTAGAACAGCGGAGGAGGATGAGAACAGCTGGAGAACAGCGGAGGAGGAGGAGGAGGAGGAGGAGGAGAACAGCGGAGGAGGATGAGGAGGAGTAGAACAGCGGAGGAGGAGGAGGACGACGGCAGAGGAGGAGGAGGACGACGACGGCAGAGGAGGAGGAGGAGGACGACGGCAGAGGAGGAGGAGGAGGACGACGGCAGAGGAGGAGGAGGACGAGGACGACAGCAGAGGAGGAGGAGGACGAAAGCAGAGGAGGAGGAGGAGTAGAACAGCGTAGGAGGAGGAGGAGGAGGAGTAGAACAGCGTAGGAGGAGGAGGAGGAGTAGAACAGTGGAGGAGGAGGAGGAGTAGAACAGCGGAGGAGGAGGAGAACAGCGGAGGAGGGGGAGAACAGCGGAGGAGGGGGAGAACAGCGGAGGAGGGGGTGAACAGCGGAGGAGGGGGAGAACAGCAGAGGAGAAGTAGAACAGCAGAGGAGGAGGACGACGGCAGAGGAGGAGGAGGACGACGGCAGAGGAGGAGGAGGACGACGGCAGAGGAGGAGGAGGAGGACGACGGCAGAGGAGGAGGAGGACGACGGCAGAGGAGGAGGAGGAGGAGGACGACGGCAGAGGAGGAGGAGGACGACGGCAGAGGAGGAGAAGGACGATGGCAGAGGAGGAGGAGGACGACGGCAGAGGAGGAGAAGGACGACGGCAGTGGAGGAGGAGGACGACGGCAGTGGAGGAGGAGGACGACGGCAGAGGAGGAGGACGACGGCAGAGGAGGAGGACGACGGCAGAGGAGGAGGACGACGGCAGAGGAGGACGACGACGACGGCAGAGGAGGAGGACGACGGCAGAGGAGGAGGACGACAGCAGAGGAGGAGGAGGAGTAGAACAGCGGAGGAGGAGGAGGAGTAGAACAGCAGAGGAGGAGGAGGAGGACGACGGCAGAGGAGGAGAAGGACGACGGCAGTGGAGGAGGAGGACGACGGCAGAGGAGGAGGACGACGGCAGAGGAGGAGGACGACGGCAGAGGAGGAGGAGGACGACGGCAGAGGAGGAGGAGGACGACGGCAGAGGAGGAGGACGACAGCAGAGGAGGAGGAGGAGTAGAACAGCGGAGGAGGAGTAGAACAGCGGAGGAGGAGGAGGAGTAGAACAGCGGAGGAAGAGGAGGATGACGGCAGAGGAGGAGGGCGACGGCAGAGGAGGAGGAGGACGACGGCGGAGGAGGAGGAGGAGGACGATGACGGCGGAGGAGGAGGAGGTCGACGGCAGAGGAGGAGGAGGAGGATGACAACGGCAGAGGAGGAGGAGGAGGAGGACGATGACGGCAGAGGAGGAGGACGGCGGAGGAGGAGGAGGACGGCGGAGGAGGAGGACGGCGGAGGAGGAGGAGGAGGACGACGGCAGAGGAGGAGGAGGACGACGGCAGAGGAGGAGGAGGAGGACGACAGCAGAGGAGGAGGAGGAGTAGAACAGCAGAGGAGCAGGAGGAGGAGTAGAACAGCAGAAGAGGAGGAGGAGTAGAACAACAGGAGGAGGAGGAGTAGAACAGCAGAGGAGGAGGAGGAGGAGTAGAACAGCAGAGGAGAAGGAGGAGTAGAACAGCGGAGGAGGAGGAGGAGTAGAACAGCAGAGGAGGAGGAGGAGGAGGAGGAGGAGGAGGAGGAGTAGAACAGCAGAGGAGGAGGAGGAGTAGAACAGCAGAGGAGGAGGAGTGGGACAGCGGAGGAGGAGTAGGAGGACGATGGCAGCAGAGGAGGAGTAAGAGTACAGCAGAGGAGGAGGAGGAGGAGGAGGAGGAGGAGTAGAACGATGACAGCGGAGGAGGAGGAGAAGAAAGACGACAGCAGAGGAGGAGGAGTAGAACGACGACAGCAGAGGAGGAGGAGGAGTACAGCGGAGGAGGAGGAGGAAGAGTACAGCAGAGGAGGAGTACAGCAGAGGAGGAGGAGGACGACGACAGCAGAGGAGGAGGAGGAGGATGACGGCAGAGGAGGAGGAGGAGGATGACGGCAGAGGAGGAGGAGGAGGAGGACGACGGCAGAGGAGGAAGAGGAGGACGACGGCAGAGGAGGAGGAGTACAGCAGAGGAGGAGGAGGAGTACAGCAGAGGAGGAGGAGGAGTAGAATAGAGGAGGAGGAGGAGTAGTAGGATGACGACTGCAGAGGAGGAGGAGAAGTAGAAGTACAGCAGAGGAGGAGGAGAAGAACAATAGTTACTTACCTGTAATCTGTGGTTCTCCAGTATTGGTGTCTTTCATAGATTCACATGCCTGAATCATTCCCCGTCGTCGGAGTGGGAGTCCCACGGTACATAAAAAAGCAATAATTATGCATATACCAAACGAAAAACCTTGGTAACCTGAACCAGGAAGTAAAGTAGCCTAAGCTACAAGGGAAAAAACTTCCACAGCTATGACTATCACTGTCATTATATACAGTCCAAACTGCAGCCAATCAGGCGACAGCACCCATCAGAATGTTCTCCTCAGAGGCTCAGGCTGTCAGATTTTCTCGCACAGGAGTGAAGTAATATACCATAGCCTAAAAAGCCTCTGAGGGGAGGTGGGCGGGTTGCATGTGAATCTATGAAAGACACCAATACTGGAGAACCACAGATTACAGGTAAGTAACTATTGTTCTTCTCCAGTATTTGGGGTGTCTTTCATAGATTCACATGCCTGAATCAGAGTAGATAGCAGTACATAACCTTTTGCTCATAAGACGCCACCTTTATATATATATATATATATATACATTATGAAACAGTATAACCATACGGAAATACACATGTGTTTCAATTTATGCAAAACAATTTCACATCACAAAAAGCGTCTTATAAAAGCATAGCGGAGGAGGGAAAACAGAGGCTCACCTTATTTGAAAAGATTACGTAGAACAGCTTGTCCCACTGAACCATCCGCATCACTTGCAGCTTCCAAACAGTAGTGTCTGGTAAACGTATGGCAGCTGGACCATGTTGCCGCTTTACAGATCTGGTGAAGAGGCACACCGGCGAAAAGAGCTGTAGATGACGAGATTGCTCTCGTAGAGTGTGCTCTTGGGGTCGCTTGTGGTGGTCTTCCAGCTTGATCATGGCATAAACAAATTGCAGCTGAGATCCAACGAGCTATGGTTGGCTTTGATACTGAATGGCCTTGACGTGGTCTGCCATAAGCTACCAAGAGCTGGTCCGATTTGCGCAGCGGTGCTGTACGTTGTAAGTAAAACTTCAGACATCTCTTGATGTCTAGGGAATGCAAGGCCCTTTCTGCAGCTGTTTGCGGATTTGGAAAGAACGTTTTCAAAACTATGGGTTCATTAAGATGGAAATCCGTCGGGACCTTTGGCATAAATTTTGGATTAGTGCGCAGCACCACAGAATCAGATGTGAATTGCAGAAAGGGTGGATGAATAGTGAACGCTTGAAGGTCACTAACCCTTCTTGTAGAAGTTAGAGCCAATAATAAAGAAACCTTCCAAGAAAGGAACTTTAGATCCGCCTTGTGGATGGGCTCGAAAGGATGCCTCATAAGTTGTGACAGCACTGTATTAAGGTGCCAAGAAGGAGGCGGACGCCGAATAGGCGGAAACATCCTAAATAGCCCCTTAAAAAATTGCTGGATGACTCTGTTGGAATAGAGAGAGTTAGTACCATCCTGTCGGAATCTTGAAATTGCAGCCAAGAACACCTTCAAAGTAGAGTGGGAAAGACCAGACCTCGCCAATTGTAGAAAGAAAGGTAGAAGTTGTTCCGGCTTTGCGTGGATCGGATGGAGATTAACGGATTGACACCACATGCAAAACCTCTTCCACTTTAGTTTGTAGGTCTTAACAGTTGCTGGTGCTCGAGCATTGGCCAAAACCTCTTGGCAGTCTGGCGGGATATCTAGGTGTGCAAATTCAAGCTGTTGAGGAGCCATGCCGCTAATCTCAGCGATGCTGGGTCCGGATGACAAATTTGACCGTTCTGAAGGGTCAGAAGATGTGGAATTGGTCGAAATTGTATGGGCTCGGCCTCCGAGAGGAGGAGAAGTTCTGTGAACCAGTACTGGCGGGGCCACCTGGGAGCAATTAAGATTATGCGGCAAGGCTGTTGTTTGATCTTGCGCAGAACTCTTGGAACCAACAGGATCGGTGGAAAGGCGTAAGCAAATATTTGCGACCAATTCATCGAAAAGGCATTCCCCAGCGAGTCTTTGTGGGGAGCCCAGCTTGCAAAGAATGGGCATTTGCGGTTCTGGCTGGTCGCAAAGAGGTCTATATCGGGATGCCCCCATTCGTGAAACACTTCGTCTAGGAATGGTTGGTGTAACTCCCATTCGTGATTCGACGTTGTGGTCCTGCTGAGGGAATCCGCCAGAACATTTGTGATTCCCGGGACGTGAATGGCTTTGAGGTTGATCTTGTGGCGGATCGCCCAATCCCAAATCTCTTGCGCTTGCTGGGATAGGAGGGCCGACCTCGTCCCGCCTTGTTTGTTCACGTAATGCATACTTGTAGTGTTGTCTGTTCCTACAAGTATGCATGCTCCTCGGATGATGGTCTGGAAGGATTTTAGAGCCAGGAATATGGCTCGCAGTTCTAGCAGGTTGATATGCCACTTTCTTTGTTCTAGAGTCCACCTGCCATTGATTGTCATTCCTTGAAGGTGCGCTCCCCAACCCTCGAGGGATGCGTCTGTGGTGACTGTGAACTCCGGCATTTCGACCAGAAATGGGCAACCCTCTTTCAAGTGGTCCATCTGACTCCACCATTGAAAGGCCTCTCGCATTCGCGGGGTGATGTGAATGAGATCCTCGAATGACCCTGTGATCTGAAGCCATTGCAAATTGAGTTCCTCCTGCAACGGTCTCATTCTGTACCGACAGTTGGGAATGAGATGAATGCAAGACGAAATCATCCCTAGGATGTATTTGTATACACGGACTGAAACGCACTCTTTTGATTTTAGAGAGCGCGCAAGATTGCATATTTTGGTTTGCCTTTCTTTTGATACGAAGGCTTTGACCAGATCCGTGTTCAACGTCGCTCCTAGAAACGTTCTTCTTTGCGAAGGAATTAGATGTGATTTCTCCAGATTTGTTGATAGACCCAGGGATTGGAAGAGTAAAAGGCATTTCTGAACATGCTCGGATGCTACCTTGGCGGAACTCGCCTTGATAAGACAGTCGTCCAGGTACGGGAATATCTGAACTCCCTGCAGACGGAGATGCGCAGTCACTGGCGCTATGACCTTTGTGAAGACTCTGGGTGCAGAACGGAGTCCAAATGGGAGGACTTTGAATTGGAAATCCCTGCCAGCCACTCTGAACCGTAGATATTTTCTGTGCCTTGGTAGGATTGGTACGTGAAAATAGGCGTCCTGCAGGTCGAGGGTGGCCATGTAATCTCCCATCGAAAGCAACTGCAGAATTTCTTGGAGCGTCAACATCCGGAACGACATTTTTTTTTAGGAATTGGTTGAGGGCGCGAAGGTCGAGAATTGGACGCCACTCTCCTGATTTTTTCCGGATGAGGAAAAATCTTGAGTTAAAGCCCGTTCCCTTTTGTAAGAGAGGGACTTTTTCTATTGCTCCTTTTTGAATCATCAAATTTATTTGGGAAAAAAGCTCCTTGAGATGAGCAGGGGGTGGACCTTTGGGAGGAGAATTTGGCGGAATCTTTGTGAATTCCAGAGCATGTCCTCTGGATATTATATCTAACACCCACTTGTCTGAGGTAATCTTGGACCAATTTGAATAAAAGTGGGATATTTGACCTCCGATTCTTGTACGTGGGAACGGTAGAGATGGTGGCAGGTGGCTGAACTCATTGCTTCTTACCGGACTCTCGTCCGCGAAAGGACTGCTTCTTACGCGACTGCGAATATTGTTGATTTCGCTGTCCGTAATACTGCTGGCGATAATTCTGAGATCTTTGGTTATACTGAGAGGTTTGAAAGGAACGCTGCTGGTTATTACCTCCCCTGCTAGAGAAGGATCCACGTCCTCTGGCTCCGCGGAAGGTAGATTTTCGGAATTGCAAACTACCCAGGGACCTTGCCGTCTCCGTATCCTTCTTTATTGCCTGTAGCGCTTCATCTACATGTGCACCGAACAAGGATTCGCCATCAAATGGCATGTCTATAATTTTAGACTGCACCTCCTGGCGAAACGATGTGGACTTCAGCCAGCCCTGCCTTCTCAGCACTGCGGCTCCTGCCAGCTGCCTGAAACCAGTTGATGCCACATCCACTGCTGCGTCGATGATCTCCGCAGACGCATACTCTCCTTCCTGCAGGATCTTTATAGCCTCGGATTTTGAAGGCTCCGGTAACATGTCGAGGAAAGGAGAGATGTCGGACCACATCTGTCGGTCGTATCGCCCTAAAATCGCCAGGGAGTTTGCAGCCCGAACTGTGGTGGCTGCCATCGTAGACACTTTCTTTCCTATTGCGTCCAACCTTCTACCATCTCTATCAGGTGGAGCTGATATGGGTGTTGAGGGATTTCTAGCCCGTCTCTGAGCTGCTTGTGCTATAACCGAGTCTGCCTTAGGTTGACCAATGAGGCATGCTGGTGAATTACTTGGGGCTCTATATTTCTTGTCCAGCCTTGGTAACACTGCTGGAAGAGAATTAGGGGTAGCCATCAGTCTCAATCCCTCTTTCCAAATAAAGTCAATGATTGGGATTGCCCGAACCTGCTTCCTTGGTTGGTCCTTGAAGTCATATAGGAAGCAGTCATCTTCCTTTGTTTCCATGGGAATCAGGAATCTCTTGGTCGCTCTTTCCATTAGTGAATGGAAATTCCCAATGTCCACCGGGGGAGAGTCCACCGGAGCTGGAGCACTTGGAGAAGGAGTTTGTACTTGGTAATTATCCCACTCCGACATGATAGATTGATCATCTACCTCTCCTTCCTCCCTTTCATCGTCTGAAACCTGCAATTGCCGAGATGGCAACGGAGAAGGTGGTCTTGGTGACTGGAGCGACGACAATTGTACTCGTGGTCTGGGCGTAGCCGGAAGAGATTCCGCCGTTTCCGAAGGAGGAAAACGTCTATAGTAATCTTGCAACATATACTGCAGATTATCAAGTAGTTCCAACGGCATTTGACCAGACGGCATTGGTGCAGGTGGTGTTGGCTGTGGTTCCATATTAGGATGTTCGTATTGTTCATCCTCATCATCCTCATCTTGATTTTTGATGAGAAGCTCTGATGGACTCCTTGCAGTCCGAAATCTCTCATCTTCTTCGGAGTCGTTATCCTCCGATTGTAAAAGTTGTACCGGTAATTTTAGAGGCGGTATAGCCTCTAAAGACGATCCTCTACGCTGTAGAAGCGTAGATGCTGGTGACCTTTGATCAGACACGACAGACGAAGGAGTCGCAGTCCATACCTGCATATCCATGCAGGTAGATAGTGAAGGTGGTAACACTCCTGTCGACGGAACGAATCCTGACATTACAGCCGATGACGAGGCTGTTTTCGTCGACGAGATGGCATCCGTCGACGATGGGACAATCTTCGTCGACGATGGTGCCGTCGACGAGGTCGTCTTCGTCGACGAGATGGCATCCGTCGACGATGGGACAATCTTCGTCGACGATGGTGCCGTCGACGAGGTCGTCTTCGTCGACGAGGTAGTCTTCGTCGACGAGGGTGTCTTCGACGACGAGGGCGTCTTCGACGACGAGGGCGCCGACGGGGCTTTCCGTGCGGTAGAAAATCTGACAGCCTGAGCCTCTGAGGAGAACATTCTGGTGGGTGCTGTCGCCTGATTGGCTGCAGTTTGGACTGTATATAATGACAGTGATAGTCATAGCTGTGGAAGTTTTTTCCCTTGTAGCTTAGGCTACTTTACTTCCTGGTTCAGGTTACCAAGGTTTTTCGTTTGGTATATGCATAATTATTGCTTTTTTATGTACCGTGGGACTCCCACTCCGACGACGGGGAATGATTCAGGCATGTGAATCTATGAAAGACACCCCAAATACTGGAGAAGTAGGAGTACAGCAGAAGAGGAGGAGAAGTAGAACGATGACGACAGCAGAGGAGGAGGAGGAGAACGACAGCAGAGGAGGAGGAGTAGAACGACGACAGCAGAGGAGGAGGAGGAGGAGGAGTAGAGCAGAGGAGGAGTAGGATGACGACAGCAGAGGAGGAGTAGGAGGACGACGACAGCAAAGGAGGAGGAGAAGTAGGACAGCAGAGGAGGAGGAGGGGAAGTAGGAGTACAGCAGAGGAGGAGTAGGAGGAGGAGTAGAACAACGACGACAGCGGAGGAGGAGGAGTAGAATGACGACAGCAGAGGAGGAGGAGTAGAACGACGACAGCAGAGGAGGAGGAGGAGGAGGAGGAGGAGTAGAACGACGAAGGAGGAGGTGTAGAAGGAGGAGGAGGAGGAGCTCTGTGTTGTACATTGAGGGATGAAGTATGTGATGCTATAAGCAGTGGTGCACGAATGTGCATTGCATTGTACATTGGTAGTATTATTAAGTTCTTACTAAGCACTATTAAGTGCTTTGACATGGCCTCATGTCATCCTGAATGCTGAATCTGCCTGGCTTGAGCTTTATCTGCATGCACAGCCACGCTTGCAACTTGTTTGGATTAATCATGTTCAAGGATTGTTTTTGAGAGAGATCGTTTAATGTACCCTGGAATGCTTTCTTGAGCTTCATCGAGATAAAGGCTGGAACATGCAAGATTGTAGAGGGGATGTGGGAGCTCCTTCCTGCCATGGGATGCTTGCTTGGAAGCTGGCCAGTCCTAGTAAGCTTCCTTTGGTGCAGGGGGAAGGTTTCTCTGACCTAGTGTGAGTTTTGAGACTATAAAGCTGGGGTTTGTTGACAGCTGAGTTAGGAGCTCACTTACAGAGTAGACGTAATGCTGTAAGACAAACTGAACTGGAGTCTCAGTCCCAGTCGAGAGTCCAAGCCAGCTGTGAACAGGCCCCTCAGCGAGAATTGCCAAGGATGTCGAGTGAACGATCGGGTGAGGTGACTTGTTTCTGACTAGTGCCATTGTGATGCGTGGTTCCAGTGGCTGTGGTCATTTGTGGTGTTTGAGCTTTGATTATTGCCATTTTGATGTGTGGCCAGTGGCTTTGATCATTTGAGGTGTTTTCTTTGTGATGTGTGAGTGACTTGAGGTGCACATTCAAAGTAATAATTTGATGTATCTAGTGTATATATCTTTCTGATCTCTTGCAGGACATCCCTTTATATCTGCTTGAGTCTTATCTCATTATTTGCTGCTTGTTTATTCATGCATTTAACTGTTGCATTTACCAATTGTGTTATTCTTGCATGCATATAAACATATATCTCTAAATATATTTGAATGTAATTTTGGCATCTGGGAAAGCCTTTCTGTTAGAGAGCATTGTGTAAAATAAAACCCTAAGCCTTATTCTAAAAGTAGAGTCTTTGCATTTTAGAAAATAAAACTCTTTTCCAAAGGTGTTAGTTGAGTTTCATGTCTCCTGCTTTGTCGTGTGTGTTTTGAGCCACCATGTGGGAGATTCTGTATTATCTGAAATGCGAAGCAAGACAGTCTGTCACACGCTTCCGGTCCCAGGTGTGTTTGCATTTGAAGATCTTGCCTCTGCGGAAAGGTTCAGGGTCCATTTATTGACAGTGAAGTATTAACCCAGGACAAGAGATGTCATTTACTCTTCGAAGGTAAGCAGTCATCTAGTGATGAAATGGAATAAACTAACGGTTCACCTTACGAGAGGAATGCCTGCACGCAAAAAGGTTTCGAAAAACGTTTCGCAGTAAAAGGTTTGTGTAAACTATTTTTGCAGGACAGTTCTTCTGCTAAAAGTGGGTTCCACTGAGACTTATTTCCCACCATGTCTTTTCGCAGGATTTTCTCCTCACAAACTTTGCAAAACATGCAAAGTTTTACAAATATTAAAATCTGCGAAGGAAAGACTTAACAACTTCACACGTTCCTATATAGATGACCAAATTATCATCAAGTAGTGGGAGGATTTGAACCCTACAGCTAGAGGTGGGGGCTCTACAACAAGCACTGAAGACTTCATGTAGAAAACACTTGTGGTTGCAAAGCCTGCAGAAACTCCTGCTTTATATGGGAGCATGAAAGGGGCACCCTCCTCCAATGTGGGATTTCTGATTTTGTGCATCAGTGCTTTGCAACTGCAATAATTGCCATAAACGATTGAAAGGGACTCCTAACTTGAGTTGGTATCAAATTCGCAAAAGGGATGGAGACCCCCCCCCCTCCCCCCTCCCCCCTCAGAAGGACCAGACAGTGGTCCCCTGATGTCATTCCTGAGAAGAAACCTATTTTCCGTAAGTAGTGCCTACCCTATATAGGGACAGAGGCTGCTTTAAAAATAAATCCTGTCAGGAATGCGAACACATGAATGGAGGTCCCCTGACCCTTGTGAACCTCTGCATTTGCAGCCCTTACGAGGGAGAGTGTCGTAAATTGCATCCAGTCTCATTAATATTAATGAGGGAGGAGGTTTTACCAACAAATGGGAACATCCTTTTGTGATGCAACTAATAAGCACATCGGCTGCAATGTAAAATGCTTGGCAGGTCGAAAAACGTTTGTGCACAATTTTCTCTGTGGGCGTCACGGTCAATGATATTTCAGGTCCTAAGCAATGATATCCTGAGCAGGCACTGCTATGGTGTGCTGGAGGAGCAAGAACTCCGAAGAGCCCTCTACAAATACAGGTATACAACATGCAGCAGCACGTTCTCGCCCCCCCCCCCCCCCCCACGTGTAAAGGTTCACAGTAGAAACAGATGGTTGCTGAAGTGTTGGAAAGGGAATGAGGTGGGAGGTTTGCAGAACATACTCACCAACATTCAGGTTGTTCAAGATTTCTGCTTTTTTCTCCGGGGTCAAACTCTCGGTGGCACTGAGATACTCGTAGGCCACAAGATTGCTTTCGATCTTGGCTAGATTCTGCTCGCCGCATCCGGAGGGCATCTGGACCAGGTTATTCAAGTTCCGCATTGAGAGTCCAATCGGATCACCTGGGAGAGGAAGAGGGGTCAGGCACGCGAGCTGCAGGTATCCAGCCACTAATATTGACACCATGTAAGCAAGTATAAACCAGCACACATTGGCATGTGTTACTGTCGGTACACTAGCCTACACTTGTTGATGGGAAGTCAAAGGAAGTGAACATAAGAGGTAACATTGGATGTCCTATGTTCGCAGTGAGTTGAGCATTTCTTGTGTGCAACCTACAGACTTGATTCCCACTGTCATGTGACTACATTAGGCCAGAGCAGCAACACCACCATTATACATGCTCTCGTCTTTAAGTTACCTTCTTTTAGACACAAAGACATTTGACACACACTTTGTTGCATCGCTGTGCAGGATAATAGTCTCTTAAACCGCATTGCTTACATATCTACTTCATAGGCCCATCACCAGACCTTGAACATTATGTACAAGGGCAAAGTTCACTATGCAAAGTATTATCTGTTCGGTGACAGATATCGCAAGAAAATTAATAATAGCAGCTTGACTGGGGCTTCTGCATGGCAACATGGGTGATATTTATATTTATACAGCATCACATCCTTGTTTAGTTAGAGGATCATTTCACGGACATTGAGAGGTCACTACATGCCGGAATTCCAGCCCAGTGGATTCCAGTCAACCTATAGCAAGGGATGCTGCCCAGTTATCTACCAAGACGGGCCACTAGAGGGCAAATAACCACAGGTAATGGCCGACTTGGACCTTCACACTTTCAAATTCGATAAACTGAGTAACATGGTCTTTCAGTAACACTTCTTTCGAGCCGTGCTACTGACAGCAAAACTGTGGTACAAGATGTGGCTCTTGGTCTCACTGTTCCCAGACTGCCTCTGCATTGAACAAGCTTGAGGGCACAGTATGGTTCTTGTAAGGCTGTTACTGGCTCACAAGGCAGGTGCTCAAGGACAGATGCTGCTATTAACACAAAGGCACACCTTGCTTATACTGATGGCTCTTTGTGGTTGTGTCCACGTATGCTGTTGTTCGAATACATTTCCACACATTAGCTGCCCTCATTTGCTGGATTATTTCAAGATGAACGTTTTATGTAATCCTCCTGACGTAGCCTCAACTTGTCTGATTATAAGAGGACGACGCTGCTCGCAGTGATTTACCTGCCAAGGAATCGACAAATTCAAAGTAATCTCCATAGCTATGTGGCCCTCCAACAGAACGTCGACTCGTTTATGACGCCCAACAAAAATACAGACTCGAGAGACCGGACTACCACTGTAGCATGAAGGGAAGTATGCATAGGGTAAGTATAGTTTTGTCAAAGGACACAGACATGCAGTTAAGATTAGTAAATATATACAGTAGCGATTACTCCTAAATCCACATCAACGCACTTTGATAAGATGTATCCTCCTGGCGTGGACAGTAACAAATCTACTCTTACCCATCTACACTCACCTTCACCGTATAGTGGTAGTCCATATTCTGCAGTCGATACTTTTGGTGTGCATAATCCGGCATCCAGCCCAGTTTGGGATCTTAACTAAGCATCCCTGCGACCGACACTGGATCCGAGGGAGCCCTGACGGGTGAGCCATCAGGTGAAGCAGCTTCCCCAGTCCTTGGTCTATTGCTGAAGGCTGAGCTCTACAGGCTCTACAGGATTAAAATCAGCATCCTGGGGTTAAATGCACGCCAAGCCTCCGGGATTGCGACAGCAATATTCCCAAACTCTCAACTTTCACAACTAGTCTTTCCTGAGTTGGAGTCTTTGTTTGGACACAGCAAGCAATTTTACAGTAATGTAAACAGTACAAATTCAATTAAAGTGTTATTGAACCAAGGGAGGCTCCAACTCATTCCCATTTTGCCATGTACCCCTTTTTGGAGAGCTCACAGCCCCTCTGAGGGGCCACTTTTATGGAGAGGCCAGGATTAATCTTCAATCACATACACATTATTGGTTGAGGTGGGGGCAGACTTTATAAACTAACTGGGTGAACATAGCAAAGTACTTCACCATGTACCTTACTAGCTCTCTCTCCCCACCATCGGAGTGAGTCCACTGCTGAGACAATGACACAAGTTCACATTTTGGTAAATCAAGCCATACCAAGAGTCATTGTTGGAAGTCCAAAAATAAAAACGACTTGCAATCCACCGTTTTAAGCCTACCAGCCCATTTCAGAGCTATTGAGATTGCAGCAGAATGAAGGCACTCGATGGTGCAGGAGAGAGACCTTCATTCGGAGTCTTAGAAGCGCTAAACCTGCCTCACCACAATGAAATGATGTAACCTCGTCGCCAGTCTCCGCTCTCGCTTCCCGTCAAAACAGCCAGGATCATTCTTGCCCCCTCATTGCAGGGGAGGCTACAAGTACTAAAGACAAGCGACCACCATATAAGACAGCCCTCCTTACTCACCTAGACAGGTGATGTGCGCTCGGGCAGAATCTGCGACCACGTTTGATGGCAATTTCAAGTCGATGGTTTCTGAGGATGGGCCGTCTGCAAAAGATCACACATGTAAGCAAAAACCAGTTAAAACACTGCCGACGTCTGGACTAGTTCATACACCAGTTCACCCGACCATTCTCTGACCCCAAGGGGCTCCCCATTCTCTTATTCCACCAATTCCTTATGTGTTTTTGGTGTCATTTACATGCACAATGGTTGTTAATCAAGCCCATGTACTAGAATCGATAGAGAAAATGTAACTCCCTCTGTGGTAGGGTTGACTATCCTTCTTACAGCCTCAAATTTGTCACAATCTTTGAGGAGCTTTTGGACGTTGAGGTCCGCTAGCAGTAGGAGCTCTCTCAAGTTGCTCTTCATGAATAGATCTCCCGTTTATCGCCCAAAAGTGGTCGACATCTGTCAGCCCAGTGCACCCTCCTCTCCGAAACCAAACTCATGGCTGAATCTACTGACTGCGGGGCCCGATTCACAGAACTAACTTACTACAAAATCCTAAACTTACTACCATTTTGGTATTCACAGAAGGCACTTACTCATTTTGGTATTCACAGAAGGCACTTACTCATGGAGTATGTGCCTTCTGTGAAGAGACAAAATCCTAAACGTACTACCATTTACTCATTTTGGTAAAGTTAGTTCTGGGAATCAGGCCCTCCCTGCGTCTTGGTGGCTTCTCAAGTGCTTTAATTTCAGCGGAATAAAAAAAAAAAAATGTTAACTGAGCTGATCAGTCCCAAGTCCATTTCTGAGACTTAGAGCAGTTTTACTCCCTAGGACTGCCAGGAGAAGCTTTCCCTTAGTTACAGATGACAACGCTGGGCAAGTCCTTCTCAACCAGTTCAAACCCAGTCTTAACCAGAAACCACAGAGTCCCCACCACCGCAGATCCTGTGATTACACACGACCAGGATGACTTGGAGGTCTTCCACTTGGATTCCTCACAGTAAAGAAAATAAAGCTTTTCTTGATATCCTGGGAATGGCAGATGACGCTACAAGTATGCATGATCTAGCGCTAGATTGAGGGTCAGCCCCCCCACCCATTCCCATGTCCTCCCTCTGTCTCTCGCTCGGTCTCCTTCCATCGGGGCTCAGAAAACCCACTCTACTCCCAGCTCCAAGATGCCCGCTGTGTAGGAGGCAAAGGTGAGTTTTCTGGGACAAAGTACCAGGCTATCTGTACTGAAGAGTGCATTTCTTCACTGCTGTTATCTGCTGAAGAGGCACAGCTTGATAAGGCCAACATTTCAAGAGTGGGTCTGGGTTCAGGGGTAGCTCAATTGATCCTTTAGTGAGAGTTAAAGGCCGCCTACCTTTGGTGCAGACAAGAGCGCTCTGCGTCTCTTCGCGTTCAATGCCTTCTGGCTGTTCATGGGAAGAAAGAAGACGAGGTAAGGTACGGTGGGTAAGGTGCATAAACCGAGAACATTCCTATCACTGTGTACTGGGCTCAGGGCAGAGGAATATTCAACACTCTGACAGATGCTTTTTCATGGCCAGACATAGCCAACAAATCTTCCCTCAGTGTGTACCCCAGCCCCAAATGCAGACCTCTTGTAGAAACCTTCCGCACAAACAGTCTCCTGACTGGAGGAAACGTCTCTTTAAGAAAATTAATTCTTATTTAAATAACATAATAGCATTAGTCACTCGATGCACTGGTTTTTATTTTGAAATAATGTTGAGTCTATGGACCAGATAGATCATGGTTTTAATCACAATTTCCGAGCAGGATTTAAGACTGGAATATAATTTTGCTAAACGACCCATGTACTAGTAGGTTGGTTCCTAAACTTCCGAATCAGTGGGTTGCAATTGAACTTCACAATTATTATTCATTAATGACGTAGGGAATTGTGACTCACTAAGAATGGATACAGTCACAGGGATGGTGGCCTGTAAGGGTCAGCAGACCACCACGTCTGATCACATTTAAATAAAGAAATTTTAAGCAGCCCGATTTCCTTAAAGGAAACAGAATTTCTTGAAAAAAAAATACAAAAAAAGTTTTGAAACTTTTAGAGAGTTGACAGTGGTCCCCTTAACATTTTCAACAATTCATAAAGGGGAAGGGACCCAAGGTGGACCCCTCTTCCCATATGCAAATTAGTTACCATTCTAACTTGGGAGCCAGCAGCTTCAAGGATTTGCGACCAGAATTCTGGTAGCAAAACCATTGATAAATCTGGCTTCCATTTGATATTCGGGATGACGCCCAAAACACACTCCTTCCAAAAACCAACTCAGTATCCAGCTACAAACCTATTCTAGGAGACAGTAAAACGTTAGACTCCAAGTGGATTTCATGCATGGCCAAACACTTTCAAGGTCGCAAACCCCAAATCAGAGTGCTTGCCACCACAAAATGTTTTGCACGTTTGGACATATGGGGAAAAGTTTGAATGGCTTTGTTTGAATGGTTCCGGTTCTAATCCTGTGGTGCAAAAGCAAATCCTTCAGCAATGCCCACCTGCACTGAAACAGGCATTGGTTCAAATGACCATTTACTCCATCCCTCACCCCAAGTCCTCACCTTAGGCTGTCTTTCCCAATCTTCATCTGTTACTCCATGAATCCCTGATAGTAATTCCAAGTCTAGTCCAATCTCCTACCCTCATTGAAACTTACTTTGATTTTACCTCACCAATTGCTTGGTTCAGGACCTACTATCCCTTGATCAATGCTGAAAGCATGGTGTTTGGAGCTGTGCATACCTCAACCAGCATCTGCTTGATCAAGGTGTCCTTGTAGCGTGCGGTGGTGCTGGCCCCCGCATTGCACGAGCTGTCGTCGATCGTCTCTGCAGAAGCTGTGATATTTAGGGTGCCTAAAACATAGAAAGAAAAAATGTTTTTGCATGTGCCTTCAAGGTGGCTGGTGGTGAAAGGCACACCAATGAGACTTAGAAGTTTAAACACTATTTTATGTAAAGTTTAAAAAAAACAACAAAAAAAAACAGACAACCAAGCCTGTTTGCCGATGTTAAACACCTTCCTTTAAAGTGAAGTTTGTGGTGCAATACTTGCTCCATCAGGCTTGAAACCCCCCACAAAACACACAAACCGAATCTCGTACCCATCTTTTCCAGGCAGATTGTGCCAGCTCTGGTATCATCATACATTATACTCCGACCCTGGCTACCTGGCCCAAGAGGGCTTTGGAACATCTTTCCATCTTCATAAATTCAGGAAAACATCCAGTGTCAGCCCATAAGGAGTACAAAGCCCAGGTCAGTCTGGTTATGGTGAACTCACAGTTGTGATATACCATCTCCCTGTACTTTGCAGTTTTTCACACTTCTAGGCGGATCACTCCAGCTTCTGCCGCTCAACGGAGGGACTAATGCTTGGCCATTGAAGAGGGAATCTACAACTCATCCTGCTCTTAAGGAAATTTACTAAAAGACTTCCCAAGTGTCCATTGGACAAAAGGTCTCAATAGATCACCTCTGCCAGCTGGAATATAACCCGACAGCCAGACACTATGTCCAATCTAAATTAACGCTGGCCAGCAAAGTTAGTTTAGGCTTCACACGTGCATAAAAATGTGCCCCTCGCAACAGCTTCAAACGGAGGCGGAGACGATTTACCAGCACTTCGCTGCTTGGTGCAGAAAGTTTTTCATCAAATGTTCGTGCAAATCTGTCACTCTATGTCCAATGGGCTTGAGCTATCTTTAAGGAGCAATGGATTTGAATAAAAATAAAATGGTCTTCAAACTTTACTGCCTGCCCTTGCCTCCCATGTAAAATAATTTCAGGAGAGCCCCCACTCAAATATACAAATTCACAGTTCTGCTATAAAATACAATTCTTAAACTAGCTCCCAGTATTTAAGAGGCTTGATGGCACACATTACGAAATGTAAAGCAGACTTGTCGCATTGTTTTTCGACTTTCCGCGACAGACATAAGGGTAAACAGCAAGCAAAACACCTCAAATGGGAACTTCCACAGACAGGGTTCGGTCTTATTTCAATTGACACATTTCCAGATTTTATGGCCTGTCTTGTTCTACAATAAGCCCTAAAAATGACATTTAAAATATTATCAAAGTACCCAAACTGTCAGGGGAAAGATGTCCAATAAATTGAGCTGGTAACTAACCTCATGCAACTTTCCACACCTCCAGCCAGTCCTGGGATTTCATCCTAAGCCCTGCCTAAGTTGGAATTTAGGTCCAACTCTTAAAGTGTTGCGTATCAAACCGCAAGTCCCAAAATGCAGTGTGTTGTTGGCTAGTGTTCCAGGACTGGTTGAAAACCGTGGATAGGAAACGTGGCTACTTTGCAGCTCTGGACATATTTACACATTGTAGGTATATATTTTGTTATGTATAGCGAAATGGTAACAGTTCCTAATGGGAAGAAGGTAGATACTCAGTAACCCAAGTGTGGTTAAGAGTAGGGTATAGGTGTCTCCAAAGGATGGTTGAGTGTGCTCGTAAGTGTGAGAACTCCTAATATCTTTTTTACCCTCGCACACTCTTGCGAGTGTAAAGCATCATCATTGGGCGGTGCTCCTCGTGGGGGTGGCGCTGCAGTCCCTCATGGGCTCTCCAAGAGAGCTCTTTGTTGGAGATCTTTTGTTGAACCAACTTTTATTGATTTTAACGGTCGTGCAAAAGGCCATACACAGCTTGTTCGCCTACAACCATATAGGCCGGCAGCAGGTGACTAATCATTGTCAGGAGCAGAGGCACATAAATTAGCACAAGTAACATCACCTATAGCCCAAAAACCGGCCCCCACAAAGACATTTACTCTCAGAGGCTCCCGCCTTAATGGCGTCGAGCCCTCAGTAAACCTCCCGCCCAGCAACCCTGCATAGACAGTTCATAAAGGGCAGAAACTCATGGCTATTAGAATGTCACAATTGTCACGGGCCAGCCGGGCAGGTAGCGTTAGGGTAAGACTGCAAGGGCGCCCCCTTCGTGCAATGTAATAGTCATAGCATATTATAGCGAATATCACCTAGAAGAGACGCTGTATAAGTCCAGTAACTTTCATCAATGATGTACAGGGCATTATGCAATTCGGCGTCCGGCAGGCTTTCCACTGCAAGCGCAACTAGGGGTTGAGCCCTCCACCCCCAATATCCAGCAGCCATGCCAGGGCAAAGATACCGCCCCAATCCCTGCATCAACATCAAAGATTGCCAATGCGGCGACCAAACAACCAGGGGGATAGAACAAGGGAAAAGGGAGGGGATGTGAACCATCGCAATGGGCAACAATCATGGCGGGGAGGAAGGGGTGTGCGCTCAATTATCATCATCAGATGGGGGGCTTACGGGGTGCAATCCGCTAACAGCAAGGTCTCCTCCCTTCCAGGCACGCTTTCGCTAGGGAATTATGTTATACCCCCCCTGCGGGATTCCAGAACCCCCCCGGGTCTGTGGGATCTAGCACGTCGTCAAAGAGCTTCAGGGCTCTAAGCCGTGGCGGCTGCAGACGAGCATGCTCTAGCCGCCCCAGGTAATCAACCAAAGGCTTCCAGAGCTTCTTATATTTGGCGTCTTGGAGCTGTAAACGCGCCGTGAGAGACTCCATCGCCACCACATGCCACAGACGAGTAAACCACACGTTTACGGAGGGCGACTCTGGCTTCTTCCTGTAAAGGGCTACTGTTTGTTTTGCAGCGCCCAGCATGTGGAGGCTAAGGTGCCGATCACGGCCAGTCATGGCTCTCAGGGTTGCTGGTCTAATGCCCAGAAGGACCACCAGCGGATCCTCCGGAAGGGGGAACCCGAGTACCTTTTTTACATGGCTGAGGACCTCTTTCCAAAAGATTTTCAGAAGCGGGCATGTCCACCAAATATGTATGGAGTCTCCCTGCGCCTGGGTGCACCGCCAGCACAGGGGAGATGAATTGGGAAACATTTTGTGGAGTCTGGCGGGGGTGTAGTACCATTGGGTCATTACTTTGTAAGCCGATTCCTGTTGGGGAATGCTACGCAAGATTTTAGGGATGTCCCCCCAGAGCCGGGCCCATTGGGCAGGGGTGACGCCTGAGCCAGTAGAGGAATGCCATCGCGTCTGGTACGGGTGGGGGTCTAGCCGGCGCGAACGCTGCAGCACCTTGTATATGCGAGATATTAGCCCCTTGTAGTTGCCAAAGTCGCGCGCTAGCTGTTCGAACTGCGTGTAGGGTCGTGTGGCCGCCGGCGTCAGGGACGAGCCCTGTATCCAGTGACGCAGTTGTATGTACTGGTATTTGTCACCGTCCAGGAGCCCGAACTCCTGCTGGCACTGTGCAAAGGTTTTGAGAGAGTCACCGAGAAACAGGTCCCGTATCGTCCTACAGCCCGACTCCGTCCAGTTCGCAAAGTGGGGTGGCCGACATGCCGGCGGGAATTGCGGATTGCGCGCAATCGGGGTGTGCGGGGATGGAAAGGTGGTCAGGCCCCTACTCACCGCCACTTTATCCCAGATCTCCAGGACCGTTTTGGTAGGGACGGCCATGTAAGCGCTGCGATGGCGGGCCGCCCGGGGAAGCCAGGCATGGTCCCATATCGGGCGACAGGTGACTGCCCTGTCCATGTGGAACCACACCTTCTCACTCTCCCACGCCCCACACTCCAGGACACAGCGAAGATGCAACGCCCAGTAATATTCGAGAAGGTTAGGGCAGGCCAGGCCACCCCTATCCCGGGGGAGACTCAGGATTCTATTAGAAAACCGTGGCTTTCCCCCCCCCCACACAAATGCGTTGAGCTCGCGTTGGAGCCCCTGTATTTGGTGTTGCGGAATCGGAGTTGGCAGCGTTTGAAATAGATAGAGGACCTTTGGCAATATCGACATCTTCACTGTGTTGAGTCGGCCCAGCCAAGAGAGCGGCAGGGCCCTCCACGCCCGTAGGTCCGCTAGGACAGAGGTTTTGTATTCCTGCCAGTTGGCCTGCGTCCAAGTGGCCAGGTCTGGAGTCAAGTTAAGACCTAAGTATCGCACTGACGCGTCCGCCCACTGGTACGGGGCCGAAGCTCGGATCGCCGGAAGCTCTTCGGCCGGGATCGAAATATTGAGGGCCCAGGACTTGGCATGGTTAATTTTGAGCCCAGAGGCGCGTTCGTAGGTTCGGAGTAGCGAGTGCACCGCCGGCAGTGAGCGTAGGGGCTCGGAGAGGGTGAGAAGAAGATCGTCTGCGAAGAGAGCGATCTTGTGCTGCACTCCGCGAAGAGGTATACCGCAGATATCAGGGGACCGCCGAATCATAATGGCCAGGGGCTCCACCACCAGGGCGAACAGCAGGGGCGACAGGGGACAGCCCTGCCGGGTGCCTCTACAGATGGGGAAGGGTTGCGTGAGCTGACCGTTAACCCGGACCCTGGCAACCGGTGAAATATACGGGGCCATAATGCGCGCCACCATCTTAGGGCCCAGGCCCACTTTCCTCAGCACTGCTCGGAGAAAAGTCCAGTCAACCCGGTCGAACGCTTTTTCCGCGTCAAGCGACAACAGGCAGGCCGGAATCCTCCAGTGTTTAGCCTTCCCAACGATATGCGCAATACGCCGTACATTATCCGCGCCCTGACGTTGATGGATAAACCCCACCCATAGAAGGGGGAGAGGGATCCCCGGCAGGTCGTTGTCTTCAAAATATGCCAGGATGGCTGTCTGGATCTCCTCTCTATCTACTGGGTCACGGAGGACGTGGTCCGGGAATCGCCAGCGGCGCGGCCGCAGCGGGTGGGGAGGACCCTCCCGTAGAAGCAGCTCAACATGGGCGTGATCCGAGACCGAGATGGTGGAATGGGACACCGAGACGGAGTCCTTGAGCAGTGAGTGCGATACGAGGAGGAGGTCAATGCGGGAGTAAGTGCGGTGGACATGGGAGTAAAAGGTGTAGTCTCGCAACCCCGGGGAGTGGTACCTCCAGACATCTACTAAGGTTAAGGCGGTTAGGGAGCGTTTCACCGCCGCAGACATGGCCCCCACCCCGTGGAAAGCGCCCCCACAGCGGTCAAGCTCCGCGTCCCACACCCAATTGAAGTCCCCTCCGACTATGAGGTCCGTGGTCACTGGCTCAAGGTGTTCCCTGATTATCCTACGCAAGAAGAGATCCTGACCCTGATTGGGGGCATACAAGTTACACAGTGTCAGAGCACGGGATCCCCGCCTGATCTCCACCCGCAGAAACCGCCCCTCCGCATCCCTATGTACCTTGGCATCCCCCCGGGATATCCCCGCCCTGCACAGGATCGCCACTCCCGCCGTCTTCGAGGGAGCCGAGGACCAGATCTGAAGGGGGAAGCGCGGGTGCGCCATCCGGCCCACATCTGACTTGAGGAGGTGTGTCTCTTGGAGGAGAATGATATCGGGGTTCTGTAGGAGCAGGTAGCGCCAGATTAGGCGTCGTTTGTTGGGAGAGTTGAGCCCTTTCACATTGAGAGAGAGAATCTTCCAGGGAGAGGTGGTAGTCATTGTCGTAAAATCCCTAGTAGGGCACCTCCCGCATGAGCATCCCACCCATACACATGTCCCCCCCGCCAAGGGGATTGAATGAAAGAGGGTACTGAGGGGAACAAATAAGAACAAATACAACCATGTAAACTTGCAGTCGGCCAACAGGGCCGGAAGAACCTATTCCAGTCAAGAGAGTAGCCAGGCACCGCGGCACAGGCTGTCTCGGAGATGTCACTCTCCCAGAAATAGGAGGGGGGGGTGCGCCATCGCTGAACCGCTGAGTTATGGTGTCGAGAGTCCGTCCCGGGCCGCCGCCCAAGCCTGGGAGGCAGCGCCCCGTAGAGGAGACCGCGGTGCGCCTCCGAGTGAGGCGTCCAAGGCGTCGAGCCATGGGGGAGAGATGCAGCCCACAGCCGGCCGCACTTCCAGTCGTCTCAGTTGTCTCAGGTGTAGAGCCTCAATCAGGTGAGATGTTCCGCAATGGCGTCGGTCATTTAAGGGCAGAGGCCTGTGAGCCCAGCGGCGAGGAGGAGCCCTCCAGGGACTTTATATGTTCGATAATGTCCTGCTTGTCCCGGGAGGCCCTGCTGCCCTCCGGCGACGATGGGTGTCTAGGGCGTCGCACTGTGGACCACTGCGGCTTCACCGGGACTCTAAGTTTGGGGGGGGCGCCGCGAGGGGCTGGCCGGCGGCGAATCGGGAATCTGCAGTAGTTGAGCCGCCTCCCGGTATGAGCGCAGCACCCGCCGCTTGGACTCCCACTGAAACATGAGGGCGAAGGGATGGGCCCACTGGTAGCGGATGTTGAGCTCCCTCAATTTGTCCGTGATGGGTTTGAAGTCCCGGCGTCGCCGGAGAGTGGTGGAGGCCAAGTCCTGAAACAATTGGATGGGCTTTCCCCCGCAGAGGATTTCGGATTTGCCTCTGGCCGCCTTTAGAATGGCTTCCTTTTCAACAAAGAAGTGAACCCGTGTCAAGATGTCAGGGATGAGACCCGGCCTCCCCATCGGCCCTGAAACCCTGTGGGCGCGGTCCAGGGTGGGCGGCGAGGTATCGTCATCCCCTCGGATGTCATGGAGTAAGTCCGCCACGAAAGACATAATATCTGCCCCTTCTGCCCCAGGCGGCACCCCCCGGATGCGTATGTTGTTCCGGCGCCCCCTATTTTCCAAATCCTCCTGTTTGATCTGGAGCTCAACATGCTGTTCTTCCAAGGTCGCCAATCTTTGCCATAGGTGTTCCTGGTCTTCCGTACGGGCATCCAGGGTCTTTTCTAAGTCATCTACTCGGCCGCCCAGCTCCCCCACGTCCTTCCGAAGGTCCTTCACGCATGCCTGGACTTCTGTGCGGAGGGACCCAATTTCTGACTTAAGTTCTTGCATGAAGGCCATCATGAAGGATTGCGTGACGGGGGCCGTCGAGACACCTGCCCCCTATGGCTCCGCGCTCTGTGATGCTGTGGTAGGCTTGTTCCACAAGTCCTTGACGGAGGCGTCTTTGGGGGTTGCCGGCGGCTCCTTCCCCGGCTTCGTACGGGTCATGGTGTGGCCGCGCCTAGGATCGGCCTCACAGAGTATGGGAGTAGCAGTCCCCAGCAGCTCAAAGTCCCGCAGTCGTGTGGCGAACGTTCAGCCCCGACCTTCCAGTCTCGAAACCACAGGGGCGCAAGGATGAGCGCAGACGACAGGGTCGTGGCGCAGGGTGCCGCAATGCAGAAGGGTCTCGAGGCCCAGCACCACGGAGCGATGCGGCCGCTAAACTGCCCCCAACCACGGGATCCACCGCCAACTCCAGGTTCCAGCTCCCACGCCGTCCAAGACACCGGCGAGGGCCGCGATGCAACTCCAGAGGGGGCTCCCAGTGCAAGGAATGGCCGTCGCGCCTTCAACGCGCGCCACCAGCAGGCTCCCCGGCCAAGGCGCTAGTCCACCGTCTCTAGGTTTGCCGGCGCAAGCAGTAGGACACAGGCATCAGGTCGCCGGGGCCAGTCGTCCCCCGGGGGCGTTTCACTCTAAAGCGCCTCCCCGGTCCCGGTCCAGTCGCCGTGTGGGCTAGGCCTCTCCCACGTGGTTAATCAAGGTGGCGGCTGGCCTCTCTCAGCCCCCGGCGCCGCCCGCGCCCGCCAGGCCACAGCCACACGCACACCCCGCGTCGTTCGCCGCTACCTTCGGGCCCCCGCCTCCGATCCGACCCCCAGCGGTCACACAGCTCGTCTGGGAGGTCCCGGCCTACCAGTTCTGGGCGTTGCAGGTGTCGTCCGCCGCATTGCTCATGGCTTTTCGGTGGCTCTCTGCTTCCGCGCTCCACAGATGGCCGGCGCCCCCAGGCACAGTCTCCTCACTAACCAGCCCCAGGCACCAGCAGCAGGGCCAGCAGCGCCGCCACGCGACAGCAGCTCCACGTGTGCAGCGGGGTGTAGTTTAGGGCGCCAGGTGCCCCCAGGTCAGCCTCAGCAGTCCGCTCCAAGATCAAGGCCTCAGCGTGGCCTGCCTCCTCCGCGGCACCACCAGGCGGGCAGCCGTAGCTACGGGCCAGGGCCAGCCGCGGACCACAAGATGGCGGCCGCGACCGTCCCTACCCATAGAGCTCGATCTTCCTCGTCGTCAGCCCCGCACGCCGTGGCGCCGCCGCTGCTCTGCCACACGTCCGCGCTGCTTCTCCGGCGATAATCTTCCCGGGCCAGCCAGGCACAGTCCCACCGCAGCGCGGCGGGCCAGGGCATCCAAGATGGCGGTCGCGGTCTCTCCCGCCGGTGTCTCCCCTCAGATGTCGCCCCTACACGCCACAGCCCAAGCCAGGGGTCTCCAAGGCGCCCGGCCGCTGCCCGCTCTCAGTGTCCAGCCGGTCCCCCCCAGCTGGATCGTCTCCGCGGCCACTGCCCTGCTTTGAAGGCGGTTTTCCTCGGCGGCGGCCCGGAGCCTCAGCGATGTGCGACTCACATCGTCCGCGGCGAGACCACGCCCCCCGTTGGAGATCTTTTAAGGAGGTGCCGTACTTGTGCATGTGGGTGTGTGGGCCAAGAAAGTGAGTGAGAGTGTGGTTGAAATTACCTCTAGGTACCCAAAGGAGTTTAATTAGGGGTCCTCGAGGTAAATTAAAATGTAATAGGGTTTGGAGACTCTCCTACAGACTCAATAAGGGGAGGGATTAGTGTGTTCCCATCTGCTCTCAAACCATGAGCGAAAGTGTAAGGTGAACTAAAAGTGAATAGTGGTCGACATGTTTCGCGCAAGCTAAGGGTCCCTAATGGATCCCCGTGCGCTTCTTCAGGACCTAGTGTGTAAAAAAACAAAAATTATATCAGTGGTACTCAGGGAAAGACACCCTATACTGCCACTTCACCTATAGTTAGGTTAGAAGCGACGTCTCAGACCCGTAGTGTTCATAGTCTCAAAACCGGAACCTATTGGAGACAAAATGAGGGAAAAGAGAGAGGGAAAAAGTGGAGCTGTATGTGACATTGACACATCTAAAGATTAAGCATACAAATAATGTATGACACCACATAGTATGTGGTACTAACAAACAAACATAAGTACTGTATCAAAGGATCAGTGGGTATGTAAAAGCAGGGAGGGAAATGGCGGCAACGCCTAGGGCGAAGTACACTGATCCTTTGATACAGTACTTATGTTTGTTTGCTAGTACCACATACTATGTGGTACCATACAGTATTTGTATGCTTAATCTTTAGCTGTGTCAGTGTCACATACAGCTCCACTTTTTCCCTCTCTCCTTTCCCTCATTTTGTCTCCAATAGGTTCCGGTTTTGAGACTACGAACACTACGGGTCTCGGACGCTGAGACGTCGCTTCCAACCTAACTATAGGTGAAGTGGCAGTATAGGGTGTCTTTCCCTGACTACCACTGATATCATTTTTGTTTTTTTACACACTAGGTCCTGAAGAAGCGTACGGGGATCCATTAGGGACCATTAGCTTGCGCGAAACATGTCGACCACTATTCACTTTTAGTTCACCTTACACTTTCGCCCATGGTTTGAGAGCCGATGGGAACACGCTAATCCCTCCCCTTATTGAGTCTGAAGGAGAGTCTCCAAACCCTATTACATTTTAATTTACCTCAAGGACCCTTAATTAAACTCCTTTGGGTACCTAGAGGTAATTTTAACCACACTCTCACTCACTTTCTTGGCCCACACACCCACATGCACAAGTACGGCACCTTAAAAGATCTCCAACAAAGAGCTCTCTTGGAGAGCCCGTGAGGGACTACAGCGCCACCCCCACGAGGAGCACTGCCCAATGATGATGCTTTACACTCACAAGAGTGTGTGAGGGCAAAAAAGATATTAGGAGTTCTCACACTTACGAGCACACTCAACCATCCTTTGGAGACACCTATACCCTACTCTTAACCACACTTGGGTTACTGAGTATCTACCTTCTTCCCATTAGGAACTGTTACCATTTCGCTATACATATTGTCTTAGGAGCACAAGTACAGGCCCTCTTTTTCTAAACCCAGCTCCAAGTCCCCCCTACTTGTGATATTGATATATTTTGTTATCCCTTTTAAAAGTGCAGTCAAAAAAATGATTGCCAACATATTGTTGGTAGACCTGTCACGCCAAAAAATGGCGCCACTGTGTGATGCGTATCAGAAACAAAAAGGGGTGCAGCGATTTGGAGGTCTCCCTTTGACAACCTCTTCTACTCCCAACCTGGCCCTGACTGGAGAGTTACTGGTTGTCCATTACAGAGTCTCATCTGCACTCTTTCAATAAAATCTAAGTGCTGGTTTTCAGCCTATTTGTCTGTACTTCCCAGGTGCATCTTAAAAGCTCTTTTGCCAGGACCTGGCGCATCCCACCCCCTGCCGCCCAGAGCCTGGTGACCCCCCCCTCCCAGACATCAATTCCCAACTTTGCAAGGGGGGGGGGGGGACGCTGCCCACTATGAAGACGTCTGGATTAGAAAGAATGCCCAGATGAAGACCAGAGATGGGTTGTAGACCGACACATGCTTACCCAGTTTCTTGGCCTGGAAGTCCCACGAGTAGGTGGTCCTCTCATTTTGACACACACATCCGTTGGTTTCAGTATTGAGGGGGTCTGCCGTGTAATCTTCAGATTCAGCCAACGTAGCCTTGATCTAGGAGACAAGAGTCCACCAGTGAGTTCTTGTGACAAAAGTTACTGACACTGTTAATGCCCACAAAAGTCACAGGGATACAGTGTGTGCACCATGATCAGTGGAAGTCGAATGCTTCAAATGACGAAAGTCTCTCCAACAAGAACGGTGTGAATGTTCAACAAACTTTAATGGGAGGAGACATTCTTCAGGATCTCTGAAAACCAAACCAGGGTCTACACAATTCTAGTTCAACAACATGTCTACGACGTGGCATCCCTTTACATCGTCTTCTATACATTGCATCAAAGTCCTTACATTATCGAATGATCTACATCATCTTTAATCTTCACTTGTTCCCCTTTAAACTCTATTCTATTTTTGGAGGACTTTTTTTTGGAACGACAAAAATGGGTTTAGGGTGGCAAACGTTCTCTCCAAATGGTACTTAAAGAATCATTGCTATAATCTTTAAGGATCTTCTACCTAGGGGTCTGTGAATTCACAGCAAAGTGTAGCCTGGGGAGCTTCTGCAGGACACATCCATGCAATTATTTAAAAACAAAAAGTTTTCAACCTTCATGGCTTTCAAAAATGTAAACAAAAAAACTTGAGGTTTGAGGAATATCTTAATATTTTTGAACCGCCCTATTTTGGACTAGTTTGTTTTTATCTTCAAGTTTACATTCACTATGATCACCCTAGATAAAGATTTATTTATATAAACAGAAGGCATCTAGAGCCCCCCCCCCCCAAGACCTGCTACTGAAAGTTTAAAATTAAAGTGCAATTTATAAAAGAGTTGGCGTCTTAAATCCTGAATTACAAGCGGTTGAGATCCTGAGATCTGTCAAGATCTCTAAAGAGTGAATCTGAAATATCTGCAGCCGCCAAGCATAGAACGGTCTGGATTGAGACAGCAAAACCCCCACCGTGGAGGTGCAGGACAGTTTAAAAGGCCAGCTGTGTGAACGCTGCACTCTACGCCTGCCAAAGAGGGAAATGCGATGACCTGACCAGCACCTAGAAGACGGGGCTCCTGGAGAAGTAAGTTTGGCTTCTTGTAATCGTGCAAAGAGTGTGGGAGGACTTTCGCGGTTATCAGGAGGCTATCATCCCGAAGGCTGAAGGTTGAGAGACAGTAGGTTTTCAGCAGTTTATTCTGAGGAGGGGTCATGCCTACATGCCCATCGCAACACACAACCAGAGACTGCATGTTGACACTGACATGCTATTTGGTTCTTGCGTGGCTAGAACTAACTTTGTCCTCATGTCCGGAATGTCCCAAACCTACACTGCTTTCTTCAAGGGGTGATAAAGTGTAGGAGGAATTAGCGTTTTCCTCTCCGACAGTAGGGTTGAAAGCCCCAGGCTCTGCGTACATTGCACAACTTGCTTCTTTCATCATTTGGACACATCCCGCGTGTTTACTCATGCAGTAGACTCAGGTCATGAGTACTAAAGCATCTTTAACTCCTTGTGGTGACAGAGGCACCACCCCAAAGTTATGTTAAAAGCATCTGTATCCGATGGGGGGGTATCCTGGCGCTGAGAATGTGAGCCGTGCCTCGCTTGGGGCAGGAGGAAGGGACTCAGACAGCATGGCTTCCAGCTTCTTGTGGACCTCTAGAGGGGAGGCGAAGACTGGCTGTTCCAGCTTTTAGAGCAATGTTGTAGGAAGCCCGACCACTTGACCTGGGTCTGCAGTTGCATAGGGACGCTGCACTCCCTTTCACTACCATTAAACTGCACATGGCTTGTTTCATCGGGTTATAGAATGGAGGTACAGTTTTTTTTTAGCAGAAACATAGTAGGGCGGTTACATATAGGCTTTCCTTAGTAGAGGCATGCGGCACGTCATGAGCGCATTCCCTCTTCCTCTATGCAGGATAGAGCTTGGGTTCACTAGATGTGGACTAACTTTAAGTGTGAGGTACACTTGGGTACAGCTCAGCATCCATTGGATAGAAGATGATCCGGTTGGCGCACTCATTGTACACCTACTTCAAGGCACTCTGCACGCCGGTCTCTAGGAAGGCTGGGACCTGAGGGAGAATTCCTGGCCGTCTCATTGGAGGGAAGAGTGATCTACCTAAGGACTAAGTACAGATGCCACTGCTCAGTGGGTCTGAAGAAGGGTCTGCAACGCCTTGTGTGGAGAACCCGCCTTATTTATTTCAGAGCCCAAGACCCTTTCCGTGGCATCTCCACAAGTAGATCAGAATGCCCACATGAGGTACACGTGTCTCTACCTCTGCATATCTCTGTGTGATGTGTGTGGGCGGCCCTTACACCCACGCCCCTGCAAAGCCCCAGTGCTGCACCTCCGCCCCTGCGAAGCCCCAGTGCTGCACCCCCGCCCCTGCGAAGCCCCAGCGCTGCACCCCTGCCCCTGCGAAGCCCCAGCGCTGACTCCCACCCCTCCGATGCCCCAGTGCTGCACCCCCGCAAAGCCCCAGTGCTGCACCCCCACCCCTGCAAAGCCCCAGCACTGCACCCCCTGAATTGCCAGTGTTAACCCTTGCTCAGTGTTTTAAGACCTCTTATGGGTCTCCCATAGCCCTCCATCTGAACCCACTCGCCTCCACTTTCCCTCCTCCGCATTGGTGGTCCAGGGAGAGGGTCCCTGCCATACAAACAAGGTAGTGCTGTTCAGTCTAGTTCCAGTACGCAGTCCAACCTATGAAGTCTTAAGTTACGCTTATTTTTACATTTTAAGGCACGTGTTCACCAGACGGTTTCATGGCGTTGAGGTAACAAGCACTGCATGCACCATGCCCTTTAATCCTACACTAGTCTAAAAAGCCAAGCCTAAGAGTTTCCCGAATTTAGAATAACAGCTCTGCTCCCCGTCGAGGTACTCAGTCCAACCTAGGCAGCGCTGTGCTCCCCTATCAAGGTACTCAGCCCAACCTAGGCAAAGCTGTGCTCCCCTGTCAAGGTACTCAGTCCAACCTAGGCAGAGCTGTGCTCCCCTGTCAAGGTACTCAGTCCAACCTAGGCAGAGCTGTGCTCCCCGTCGAGGTACTCCGCCCAAACTAGGCAAAGCTGTGCTCCCCGTCGAGGTACTCAGCCCAACCTAGGCAGAGCTGTGCTCCCCCGTCGAGTTACTCAGCCCAACCTAGGCAAAGCTGTGCAGCCCAGTCGAGGTACTCAGCCCAACCTAGGCAGAGCTGTGCTCCCCATCAAGGTACTCAGCCCAACCTAGGCAGAGCTGTGCTCCCCCGTCGAGGTACTCAGTCCAACCTAGACAAAGATGTGCAGCCCTGTCGAGGTACTCAGTCCAACCTAGGCAGAGCTGTGCTCCCCGTCGAGGTACTCCACCCAACCTAGGCAAAGCTGTGCTACCCCGTCGGGGTACTCCGCCCAATCTAGGGAAAGATGTGCAGCCTCGTCGAGGTACTCAGCCCAACCTAGGCAGAGCTGTGCAGCCCCAAAGTACTCAGCCCAAACTAGGCAAAGCTGTGCAGCCCCGTCGAGGTACTCAGTTCAACCTTTGCAGAGGGAACGTATGACAGAAGGCAGTCGAGGTACCGAGAGAGAGTACGTAGGACAGAAGGCAGTCGAGGTACAGAGAGGGCACGTATGACAGAACTGAAGACTGCCTGCAATGTGTGGCCACCGAGGAGAGTGAAGAGCAGACGTCGCAAAGGGCTAACATCCGTCACTTGTTAAAATTGCATCGATTGTCACCCCTCGAAGTACAGAAGTGAGGGGCTCGGTACATACTCCGAAGTAAGGTTGATGCCACGAAGCTTCAACGCTATGAAGCATGGTATCCTGATGAAAAGTAAGGCTAACAGTAGGACATTCTATTCATTGCGAGTTACATTGGGCCAAGCTGGGCACTGTGCCCATCGGTTCCCTCCAACAGGGAGCTTTGAGTCGGGCCTCCTTCATCTCTTGGGATCTAGAGGCTTGGCAGCTCAGTGACTGACAGCAGCGCCCGTGTCCTGCGTTTCCAAGGACTATGGCAGTATTTTTTTACAAGTGATGTCTAACTGCACTGGAGTCAGACCAGCTCCAGAGGTCTGGCCTACCATAAGCCATGTGAAGAGGAGGAGGCTCACAAACAAGCACAAGCTCATCCTGGGGGTTGTCTACCTTCCATCCAATGTCTTGGACATTTGAATCACAACTAAGGGTGGGCGACAATTTCCGTTCCGCTCGCGGAAATTGCGAAAATTCGAAATTTTCGCGTTCCGCGCTGAACGCGAAAATGTTGAAACTTCCACGATCCGCGAGGGAACGGAAATTGTCGCCCACCCTTACTTAAAATGTCATCACCCTTTAAAAAGGATTTGTCATGGGTGCTTAAAAATAATGTGGATTTTGGACGCTGATTGCATTTAACAGGCAGCTTCCCCCTGCTATGTCTAAATGATGATGTATAATTTGCCCATTAGAAGAATAGGCACTTTCTGGTTCTGGTTGTTCATGAAGTACACGTCCCCCTTAGTTTCTTGCACTGAAGTAACCAGTCTGGATGCAGCAGCAGAAAACAACTAATAAACAAGACTGGTTTTTACAGTTTCCTAAAGGATTGACAGGGGAGAGCTTGGTCAGGCAGGGTCGGTCGCCAAAGGATGCCGGTTTAGTTTGGACAACAGAGAATTTGTCATTTGATCTTAAAACACGGGAGGATTTTTCCCAAATGAGTTTGTCAACCAAAATCCCAGACACAATTGGTGCGTGGCTCTGTGGGCGACCACCACTGCTGTGACAGAGTCCGGGTTCAGACAGCAGCCGAGGGACTTGTCTTAGTGAGGACTGAGTTGAGTAGAGGTATTGCACAAAATGGTGGCATCTTCTTGATTAAATATGCAGGGCAGTATTCATTCTGGCACGCTGCTCCTGTCACAAAAATTAAACCCCAATAGGAAGCACTTATAGTATTTGACCTTCAACTCGGGCACTTGCTTTATTTATATCTGTAAGCCTTACAGATATAAATAAAGCAGGTGCCCGAAGGTCAAATTCAGTAACGCATTAATCAGCACACAAAAATCGCCGCAATCACGTGAAATTTCGCGTTATCGCAGAGAATTTTTGCCGTTTCGCGATATTTTGCGAAAGGCACTTTCTCAAATTCCGCTCACCCTTAATCACAACACGGGCTGCTCCCAGTGACATCACTCCGCCAGACCAGTACTCACATGCTCTGCAGGCTGGCGTGGTCCGAGCTGGACAGCAAAGTGCAGATGGAGCGCCTGCAGCTTGTGGACAAGGACCGGCTGTCTATAGACTGGCTCATGGAGAAGCCCGGAGCATTAGCTGAAGGTCGCGTGGAGAACAGGTTCCAGAGTCAGGGTGGTCACCGCTGGGATGAGACATCGCAAGACTGCAGAGTCTGTGGGAGCTCAGAAGCTTCACACAAGAGGTTGTTCACCTTCTGATTTCCTCTCAGGCTCCATTTTTAGGTCAAACCTAGACAGCGCTTGCACAGTTTGCAAGACATGTTGTATTGTATTCTATGTGTGTTACAAAATTAACTGCTTTCTATTAGCTGTTGGTTGTGCCATTCAAAAATGTAGCCTTTGTATTGGTGTTGGGTTGTAAAAATCCCTCCCTTCTCTGGTGATTTCACTTAGAGAGTATTTAGTTTGGCCATCACACTGTAGCATATGATGGCCCCTGTTTACAGAGACGTGCATCAGTTAGCAATTATCCTGATCGTAACTGCAGTCTGACTTCCATTCTGACCTAAAGAAGCTCTGTGGCTTTGTTTCTGTTTCAGTGTGCATCTGTTAGCAATTATCCTAATCTTAACTGCAGTTTCACTGTTTTAACGTGCATCTGTTATGAATTATCCTGATGGTACCTGCAGTATGACTTTTATTCAAACAGTCAAACTTAAATGATATCAAAAAATCACGGAGCATTTTATTTTACTAATATTAAACAATTGGTGTTATTAATTAAATAATATAGTAGAGCATTTTTAGTTTCTTTTTCTGTTGAAGTTGTTGGGGGTTTGTTTTCCGTTTTGCCAGCGGACATGGGCAGAGATGCTGGAGTCATGTAAGGGGTGGCTGGAAGTAAATCGCAGTGCATATGCACTTTTTAGATCCAACGATTGAGCACCGGCAGGACCCTGGCCAATCAAAGCTGGTGTTATTAAAAAAATACGTTAGAGCATTTTTAGTTTCTTTTTCTGTTGACGTTGTCGGGGTTTGTTTTCTGTTTTGCCAGCGGACATGGGCAGAGTTGCTGGAGTCATGTAAGGTGTGATTGGAAGTAAATTGCAGTGCATATGCAGTTCTTTGGGCACCAGCTTTTTAGAGTTAACAATGGTGAGCACTGGCAGGACCCGGCCCAATTAAAGATGTGTCTGTTGGTGTGATTAATACAACTACGCACCGTGTAATCAGGGTAATCAGGAATCAGGAATCACGCAAATCAACAAACTGCTGACAGAAAAGCCAACAAGAAATAAATGAAAGGAGTGCACGGCTATTTGTGTTGAATGCATTACTACAACTATACCAAACAGTCAACTTAAAAATAATATAAAAAACCACAGAGCATTTTATTTTACTAATATTAAGCATTTGTTATTAAAGAATACGGTAGATCATTTATTTTTTATTTTTCTGTTGACGTTTTCCGTTTAGGTACCACTGCTCTTTAATACTTTTTATATACTAAACTCCAATATACGGCAAGACCTATTGACACTGCCAATGCTTGTTTAAGTACTTTTTTAAACACTTTGTAGAATCTAATAAGGCTTGATCCTAAATGGACAGTCGAACAGTCTACTTCTGAAGACCCTCAAACAGGTTTGTCTGTGATGTGTTCAAGAGTTTCCTGTGTCGAATCAGGACTCACGGGTGGAAATCAGAAGCTCAAGGAGGTGCCGGAAGCCACAAGCATGGATTATTTCAAGGAAAAGCAGGAGAGGAGAATTGAACAGGAGGGAAGGTCATGATGACCGAATATTTATCCACTCCCCTGCTGACTTCTACTTAATCACCCACTACAAAAAGACACTCCAAGCATGTGCACGCTCCACAGCACCCCACACTCACCCGGACACACTCCAACAGGTAGTTGAAGACTGTGAGCTTGAAGATGAAGGATTCCTTTCGAATGATGGAGTAGGGAAGGGTCATCTCACTGAAGAAGTCCTGGAAGCCGGTCACACTGGCAGGAACTTTGGTGGCGCCAAACCCATGGGTCTCCGACGAGCAGAACCCATCCGCCTTCCATTCGGTGATGGTATCCGGGAGTGTGAGTGGCAGCTCTGCAGACCCATCAGAGCTAAGAAGAAGCAGAAAGAACAACTGAACAAACAAGGTCTCCATCACCTGTGCCTTCAGAAGCCCCACCTCTCACCCACCAGGTCTGCATCACCAGCACCGTACCCTGTAAACTGGCTCTCTGGGAGCCTGTACAAGACTGTATACATCACCTGCAAAGGTTTTATGCTGGCCCACAACGTCTTGCACATAATCTCTAGATGTATCAGAAATCTTGGAAGCTAAACTCTGTCTAGAAAGACCAACCTTCAAGGAGAAGTTTGCGCTCAAATAATCCCGCCCTGCAATGCAGGGTGATCACAGCACGCAGATAACCCACTGAGCTGTGCTGAGATCAGTGAGCAGATTGGAAACCCAACAGGTCCACACGCCTCTAACTTTCAGGTCGGGTACATGACTACTTCTTACTACACCTGGTATCTGCCATGCTGGATACAGGTTTTGATCATACATATTAAGCTGCAAAAAGCTTGTGGCCCCTACCGGTCTCACTTGCTTCTGGCCCACAACTAACAAGGAGTCCAGACAGCTACCTAGAGGCACCTGGGGAGACTAGCCAATGACTACCAAATTCGGACCTCCGTGGCCATTTTCCTACTGTGTTTGAAATCCAGGAACATGGCTCTAAAATGCCACCTGTCTTGTTGACTGGAGTTGGAGTTCAAATAGGGTGCTCCCTGCACCTGGGTGTCGAGCTGTACCCCGGGGACTGGCTGTACCCGGGGGACTGGGTGTACAGGGAGGGGAGGCTCCAGCAGTACCTGGGGTTCCACCTGTCCTGGGGGACTGGCTGTACCTGAGGGGGCAAGGAGGGTCCAGCTGTATTTGGGGGTCCAGCTGTCCCCAGAATCGGCTGTATCGGGGTTGGGTTCCAGCTGCCCTTGGGGGATTGGATGTCCCTAGGGGGTGCTCCAACTGCACCTTGGAGGGGGGGGGCTCAACTGCACCTTAAGGGGGGGCCTGGTTGTACCTGGGGGTGGGGGGCTGGCTGTACCGGGGGGGGGGCCCTAGTTGTACCGGGAAGGGAGGGGGGTCGGTCTAGGTGTACCCGAGGAGGGTCTAGTTGTACCGGGGGGTCTAGTTGTACCGGGGGGTTGGCCTAGTTGTACCAGGGGGGTCTAGATGTCCTGGGGGGGGCTCTAGTTGTCCCCGGGGGTGTTATAGTTGTTGTCTCCAGGGGGTCTAGTTGTCCCTGGGGGGCGTGGGGGGGAGGGTTCTATTTGTCCCGAGAGGGGGGTCCAGGGTTTACCATCTAGCCAGCATCCATCACTTTGGGTGAGTCCTTGTGTCAGACTGAGACCAAGCTGCCAGAAGCAGGACCCTCTGCTGTGGATACCCTTGAGGTTACAAAAATGCCTGAAACCACAGAAGGTTGACGTGTGCCTCTGCTTGGAAGGCAGGGAGCTGGACTGACCAATCGGGACAACTAGGAAAAAAACACTTTGGCCAGTGAGGCTCTGCTTCAAATACAACCTTATCAAGATGACATAGCAACGTTCATCTGCATCATGAAAGGGTGGATGAAGGACTGCCCCAGCTGGTCAGTCTACACTGCCCCCTTGACCTGCTCCTTTGTACACCCACCGTACAAGCGAATAGTGAAGGACTCATGCTGTGATCCAGTGGTAGACCACGGATGCGGTCTTCAAATCACTACACCTAAGCTACTGCAGGGTTTGAATCCACAGATTCCAAGCCCTAGAGGAAGACATGTGCTTGCCTCCTTCACAAAGAGTCCCTGAAGTGTCGTCTTGCGGTCCTGACATGAACTGGAACCATCCTACATCTTGCGATTCCAGAGTTATCGTTGGTACAAGTTTTGCTGCCTCCATAACTCTGATATCCAACCTCTGCCCAATACATAATCTAGGTTCTCATTTATGAGACGTACGATACTGTGATGTCCATCAGCCCTCTGGTCTATAGCCCCAGGTCTCCCAACAGGTCTTTGCATAGATCACCCTCTCTGCCGCACCAGTCAACTGTCCAATCATCTGAGTGCTACCACCATCCCGCCTCCTACATCCGGGCTGATCATGTCAGAGTCTCCCATGTCATGCGACAGCAAGCCAGCTCCAGAGATTTCAAAGTCCGCCCCAGATATTAACAAAGTGTTTAATAATAATCATTATGCTTAGAGCCAGGAGTAACAACTAGACTATAGGAACCATGGTAACAGTGATGGTACTTGTGACAGTCAATCTAAAAAATAGTAGTAATAAAAATTAGAATAACCCAATGTTAGTGTTCTTTACTTACTTGACTTCAGTATCGTCATAGATCCAGGTTTCTGGAAAGGAGGAGCGGATGCTCTCTTGCACAGCACTGCTGAAACCAGCAGCGGCACCAGCAGGGGTTCTGTCCATCATAGCTATTACAAGAGAGGAGGAGACAACAGTAAGGGCATGCTGCAGGAAAGATGGGGGTGGGGCGCGAAGCTTGCACCAATCATTCAAGGGGCAGTTTCCACACTAAATTCACTGCATGGAGAATAGGTCTCATGCCAATAACGATAGTGTGCGGCACAAACACCACACCGATGGCCCAATTTACACTTTTGGCAGGAGGAGTTTCCAGCCACCACATTGGGAGACTGACAACTTTTGCGTCTGAAAATCGGCAATATTTAAGGTGGTTTGAATGTTAGAAATGTTTGAAAGTGTGTGAGAAACATGCATTTACCTTTCCAAAGCAACATGGACACAAAGCTATTCTTTGAATGTTGTGTGTAGCATGATGGCATGGAAGGGTGCAAGGGGAAGTGTAGGAAGTTGGCTCTCCACATAGGGCACTAAAATGAAGTGCACTGTGCAGAGAGTCCAGTGGATCCTCAAATGGTACACCGAGGTAAAAGTAGATCAATCGAAAGTTCTTTTTGTGGTAGTGTGGGTGAGCAGTTTGACTTATCAGTGGGTAGTATTAAGCATTTGTTGTACTCCCAGAGGCAATGAATGAAACACAAACCCAAGAAAAATCCAAGACCCAGTTATAAAAAATAATATCATTTGTAAGTAATTTGTAAGACCATAAACACCGTTCTAGGATAGGTACTTTCAGAGTTACAATTTTTCAAAGCTCAGAAAATATATCCCTTGTGTGCAATTATGCACCATTAGAAGCAACGGGGAAAAGGCAGAAAAATGCATATAAAAAAAGAATTAAAAAAAAACACACCTCAGACAATAGGTGACGAAGTTCACCTTTTCGTTTTAGGTCATTTCTGGACCAGGTCCAACGTTCCAGCAGGAGAAGTTCAGGAGCATCGCGGATCGGTCTGGAGTAGAGTGCTGAGGGTTTTAGAAGCTGGTGCGCAAAGACAAAGAGGGCCACTTGAAAGTACACTGCACTGGAGGACTTACAGGTAATTCTGATGGGGCTCTTTTGAGGGAGGTTGCAAAGGGCTTGGGGACCATGAGAGCACAGCTGGTTAGTCAGTACCGGGGCCGGTAGGGCCGGGTGCAGAGGTCAGTCTGGCGTCTGGAGGTCCTCGTGGTCAGGAGCAGGCAATTTGGAGAGGCGATCTCTAGACAGCTGGGTCACTCAGGAAGTGTCTCGGCTGTCTTGATGTCCCTTGATATGTGCTTGCTTCTTGTGCTGTGGGAGTCCGGAGTGGGCTCTGATTGGTGTGTGGTGTTGGAGGTCCAGTACCCCGGGTATTTGGACCCTGCAGCTCCGGGAGTTCTTGCTGTCTCCAAACTTGGTGAAGAGACAGATCAGACCCTCCCGAGTTGTTGTACTTTTATTGCTGCATCAAGTTCATCAGGGAGCAGCAAGTCAACAAACTGGACTTCATTAGGTCAGTGCCTGCAGAGAAGTGATACCTTCACTCCAAGGGAGTTTCTTGGCAATTTCTGGAAGGCTGAGGTGCTTCAGGGTTCTTGGAGTCCTTTCAGGTTCAGGTCAACACAGCAGGAAGGGTTTGGTGCCTTTTCTTCTGCAGCAGGGCTTAACTTCTTATGCAATAGGTCTATGTCCTGGTCTTCTCTTGTCCATTGAATCTAATGTTCAGGTCTCAAGGTTCCACCTAAATACTGAATTTAGGGGTGTTACAAGGGGAGACAGGTAGTAGCCAATGGGCTATGCACCGTTAGGGTGTTTACACCCTCTAGTGACCACTTCCTGTGATGCCTAGCCCTGGGTTGTTTCTCCACCATCCCAAGATGGTGGAATTTCAGGAGAGGGTTTCACATCGCCTGTCCCGCCATAGGGGTAGTGTAGGTTAAGTAGGTACCCTCCTCCTAATCTAATTTGCCAGTCTTTCCTCTCGACAAAAGTGGAGCAGGAAAACGGGCTTAGCTTCCCCCACTATCTGGAGGTTCCTGGGTTGGATGTCAAAGGTGGCAGTGCATTTGAAGCTTCTCGCCCAGGAAGGCCATCCTGTCCTGGACGAGGTGTAAAGCACCTACGCCCAGAGCACGCTTTGTTTCGGTCTGCTGAGACCAACTGATCTCACCCCATGAAGGCAGACTGACTAACACAAACAGAGACCACACCAGTGCTTGGTAGGTTCTCGGAAGACCCACTAAAGGGGTGTCTGGTGCGATTTATTAATAAATCCTCCACTGGAATCAGCGAGTATTTATTAAGACAAGATGTATGGTACCAGACACCTTAGAAATCAGTGAAGCCATCATGGAGCTAGGAAACTCATTTTGACAAGTATTCAGCCCAAGTACTCCTAATGGCTTTCCTGTGCACTTACAACATCTCAGACGAGACTGGACATTGTAGGGGCGTAGCTGCTCATGCGGATATGCCCTCACGTAGGATATAGTGCACCCAGCCTTAGGGATGAAGGTCAGCAGTAGGGTTGACTTACCTATGTCTTATGGCGTGTAATGGTGGCATGGCACACAGGACTGTACACTGTGTCGACTTTGGATTTCTCTGCACCAAGACAAGCAGCCTGCAGTGACAGCGTGCATGGCCTTGGTGAGGGGTCCCCCAGTGCACAACCAGTGCTGCAGCCCCAGAGGACCCCCTTCGTTACCCATGCCCTAGTTACCAGGGGTACCACTTACTAGGGACATGTAGGGGTAACTGAAGTTGTGCCAATCGTGGTACAGTGTTTAGGAAAGATATGGCACTGGGATCCTGGTTTGCAGGGACCCTGTGCCCTTACAGCCAAAAATCACATCAGGCAAAACGTGAGGGCTAACTCTGTCAAAAGAGGCACTTTCCTACAGGAAGGTTCTAAAAAAATGGTTTGGTCATTGAAATTACCATTGTGAATTAAGATTTTATCAAAACCAGCAAATACCGTGGCAATAAGAACATATTTAGTCAATACTGGGGGTGGGGGGGGATGGAGGCTGGGTTGCAGCGGAGGGCTGTGCCAAGCCCAGGTCCTGGCCACTTGGCACATGGAAATCTTAAAGGCCAAGACTAGTATTCAGTCTGCTCTGTTGGGGCTTTGGAGGTTGGGTACTGAACAGATGGCATGACTCAAAGCCACATCATGTGCTAGGCACTTGCTGGGCACAGATAAAGGCAATGCCAAGTGGGTATTACAGTGGGATGACAGCCTGTAAGGTGTACCCAAACCCGATGGCATGTTCCAAGGTCCCGATGGGCACAAATTGCCATAAACTGGTTAATATAGACGGCTGGAAATTACAACGCTTATATACAGCAGATGTGTCCATAATTAAATTCTGGGCTCGAACAAAGCCCACATCCAGTGGGTTCTCAGAAGGGTTGTACTTGGGTGCGTTCAGTTTATTTTTGTTTTTGCAATAATATACTTGAGAATTCCTCTTACCTTTAATGAACATTATGGTTAAACACCAAGGCCCTGATTCAGAGTCTGTCGGAGGAGTATGCGCTATTTATCGCATCCGATAAAATCGGACACTGTACGGTTCCAAGTGGCATCGATTCGGAGGTTTTGGGGAAGAGCATGCCGAGTTTGTGGTTCATTGCACAACAATGTGGATGTTATGGTAAATACTGCACTGTTTTCTCCGACATCCCGGCAGGTTTGACCTGCTGAAATTTAACAAAGGATGAGTGAGGTTTTTAATGCTCCTGGTAATTGCCAGGTGTGCTAAATTGTATTTATATAGTGCTTACTACCCCTTACGAGGTGTTGAATACCACTCAACTTGGAAATTCCGACCCCTGCACAAACCAAGGGGTCAGTAAAAAACGACCCACTCATAATCAGGGGCCATAACAAAGAGAAGAACATTATTTAGGATCCAAAACCAACATAAAAAGGCTAAACTTCACCTGTTTTGCTGAGCCGAGCCACCATACCTCCACCCAAATGCACTGCTCGCGACATCACATATAGCAGCCATGGACATCCCATAGGTCACGAACAAAGACGCCACAAAGACACGGACGTTTCAGATTATAGATTTATACTTCGTCCTCCTAGATGATATTGTGCACCGAGAATAAGTGCCCCTATAACATTGCTATGACGGTGTGAGGAGTCCCCTCTACACACCGAAGACGCGGAGAAGGAGACGAACATCGGAGGAACAAACAAGGAAGAGGCGACGAAGGAGACGGTTTCCGTGGACGAACAGCACCCAACCCAGGAGAAGCAGTACACCGACGGCCGCTCCAGGAGCAACACGCTTGAGTCCAGCCCTCCAATGTTTGGAGAAGAAGCTGGGACTCCTTCCCCCCCGGCCCAGGAGGATCGTGGGTTAAGACAAGTACCCGAGGCTGGGTTCTTTTCTCTGCGGGGCTGGTGGGCAGGAGTCAAGGCTCACAACCCCTTACTACACTAAGCCTCCCCCTTGCACTTAGGCACAGCATGACAGGGACACCGGTGAAGGGTGCACTCCCCCCCTAATGTTTTTTTTTGTAAACCTCAGATCAGAGATCTGATTCTTGTTTTCTTTCTCTTCTGTTGTTTCTCTCTACCACGCCCCGTGACGTCCACTGACAAGCCACAGTCTCCCGTCACCTCCCGAGGACGCCCAGTGATACCAGGCAACATCTCTGTAGCAAGAGAAGAAAAGAACCCCAATAGGACTTGAACTGAGCTTTACCCTATTCATTACCCTATGCCCCAATTCAGCCCTGAATCTGGACCAGGAGGGCATTAAGCAGGACGCTATCGTTTTTTTTGTTTGTATTACTTACATCTCCTTAATATAAAACAAAAACCTCCTCATAGGAGACCGCAAGAAAGAAATCTCCCCAGTGTGTTTTTTTTTTTACATAACCCTGAGGTCCGCCCCTACCAGTAACGGTCTTACAGTGGTGTCAGAAGTGGGATCGGGTGTCAGGTAAACATGACACAACCCCTTACGATGGAAGAAATGATGACCCAATTAGTCGAAGGGCAGCCCCATCTTCAGCTAGTGTTTGAAGAACAGACGAAAATGGCACAACGGGAACGCGAAGCCTTTCAGACTGCCTTGAAAAAACAAGCTGCCCTTATGTCCGCTAACCAGCAGGTCCAGGACACAGCCATTTTACGTCTCACTGATGCCATAACAAGTGCCCGAGTACACCCCTACGTCCCCAGTACTGTCTTGCAGAAATATTAAGAAGGGGACGACCCAGACTTTTTTTGTGTGAATTTTGAGAGGGTGGCGTCCACAGCTGGATGGCCCCCGGAAAGATGGGGACAATACATCGCTCCTTTACTTTCGGGCGTACTACAAGCGGCCTTTCAGGCCGCCAATCCTGCCGGAACCACCCCCTATACCGAGGTAAAGCGGGCCATCCTTGAAAGGTTAGGATGTGACCCCGAATATTACCGTGCCTGCTTTCGGAAGGAAAAATGGGTGACCGGAGACAATCCGAGGGCTCTATACTACAGGATAAGAGATCTGGGGAATCGTTGGCTCCATCCGTCCACTGCCACAATGGACGAGGTGACAGAGAAAATCTATTTGGAAGAATACTTAGAGGCCCTCCTTCTTCAGACTAGGTCATGGGTCAAACAACACCCCCATCTTACAGTAACAGTCGCCGTCGACTTGGCGTGTGCCTACCACATGTCCCCCGATTTTAAAACACAACCTCAACGACCCTCCCCAAACCTCTTGCGTCCCCACTCGAAAACAGCTACAGTCGTCCCCTTTCCAATCCCATGAGGCAGATATCCAGACCACCTATAGGATCACAACCATTACAGGGAACTCAGCCATTACAGGGACCACAGTGTTTCCACTGCGCAGAGTGGGGAAACATAGCCCGAAACTGCCCTTCTCGACCCCCTTCTCAGGAACCCATGGACGTAGGTTACACTCGAGGTCGCATTTACAAGGCGGGAGAACCTCCACAGAGATACCAGAAACGAATACTAGTAAACGGGAAAGCAGTCGTGGCTTTCTTAGATACAGGGTGCCACCACACAGTGGTCAGCTAGGAACTGTTGCCTAAGACCCAACCTGTAGGAAAGGAATACGTACAGGTCACATGCGTACATGGGGAAAAGAAGTTATACCCTTTGATAGAGGTCTTATTAACGATAGACGGAGAACCGCTTCTCTGAAAAGTAGGGGTAATACCCTCCCTTCCCGAATCAGTGCTCTTAGGGACCGACTTGCCCCGTTTTCACGAGTATCTCTCATCCCTTTCTCCCCCTTCGGCCGTAGCAGGGTGGCTGGGAAACGCCCCGTTTGCACAGACCCCAAAAGAGGGAGGCCCATATAAAAGACCCAAGACACGTAGGGAAAAAAGGGCAGAAAGACTGAAATTCCGCCAGGCCTGTGATATGTTGTCCGCCCCTGTTCTTGTCTCCCCAGAAGCACAGGAAGATGACCCGGGGAAGGTAGGCCCCATTTTTTGTGTAAAAAAAGGCTTATTGTATCGGGTACAAGAGAAAAAGGGCACACCAAGGAACAGTTGTTGGTACCCCGGCCCTTCCGTGAATATATATTGAATCTTGCACACAACCAGGCAGGGGGTAGTCACTACGGGAAAGAACACACCATAAAATATCTGCTCCATAGGTTTTACTGGCCTGGGGTATACCAGGAGGTAGCGAAATATTGCGCATCTTGTACCCGATGCCAGTTGTCTAACAACCATGTCCTCCCTCGGGCCCCCTGCAACCACTACCTATTATCGATATCCCGTTTCGACGGGTAGGCATGGACCTTTTGGGGCCACTGCCTTCGTCAGCGCGGGGCCACCAATATATACTAGTCCTAGTGGATTACGCTACAAGATACCCAGAGGCAATACCCCTAACCAGTACAACCACCACGGCCATCGCCCAGGCTATGGTCTCCTTCTTCTCCCGTGTAGGATTTCCCCAAGAACTCTTAACCGATCAGGGTACCCCCTTTATGTCCCGACTAATGAAACAGATCTGTACGTTGTTCGGCATTGAGCAGATCCGAACAGCTGTATACCATCCACAAACCGACGGCTTGGTCAAGAGATATAACAAAACAATAAAAACTATGTTAAGGAAAACCATAGAAAAGACGGGGAGGGACTGGGATCGGCAACTGCCCCTAGTGTTATTCGCTATCAGGACCCATGAGCAGAAGTCTACGGAGTTCTCCCCTTACGAATTCCTCTTTGGGCGACCACCCCGTACTCTTCTGGACATGGCAGTCGAACAATGGGTTGAAGAAGAAGACGAGAGCAAACCGTTATTACAGTATAGCACGACACTAAGGAATACCCTAGTATCCCTGTGGGAAAAAGTCCACACAAATATGGAGAAAGCCCAGGAACAGCAAAAACGCTCCTAAAACAAAAACACTAAGATAAGGGAATTTAACGTAGGAGACCATGTCCTCATATTACTACCGACCACCAATAAGAAGCTACTGGCCACATGGCAAGGGCCATATAAAATCCTGGATAAAGTAACTACTGTATCCTATCGAGTGGCTGTCTCCCACAAAGCACAGACAGGACAAACCTATCACGTTAACCTATTAAAAGCTTGGGAAGGACCCCTACCGTCTATACCAGGTAAAAGCTCCCCCATACATCACATCTCCCTGTGTAGACACCTTGATATCCCTTCAGTCCCTTCGCACCTTGACCAGGCAGAATCCGTTCACATAGGTCCCCAACTCACGGAAGAACAAAAACAACAGCTATTGACCTTGTGTTCTTCCTTTTCGGACGTCATATCAGGTAAACCAGGACATACAGACCTGGTCGAACACCACATAGGCACAGTAAACGCAAAATCAATCAGGCTAAGACCATATCGGATACCCGCTGCCAGAAGACAGGCTGTAAACCAAGAGATACAAGCAATGCTGACAGCAGATATCATTGAGCCCTCCCACAGTGCTTGGTCCTCCCCAATCGTGCTGGTCCCCAAACCCGATGGGAGTATTAGGTTTTGTATGGATTTTCGGCAATTAAACTCCATCTCAAAGTTCGACGCTTACCCCATGCCCAGAGTGTACGAACTTATAGATCGTCTAGGGGATGCCAGAGTGATGTCTACAATCGACCTCACCAAAGGATATTGGCAGATTCCTATGTCCCTTGATTCCCGAGAAAAGCCGCCTTCTCTACCCCTTTCGGACTGTTCCACTTCAAAGTTCTCCCCTTTGGGCTACATGGAGCCCCGGCAACGTTCCAAAGGCTAATGGACATCTTACTGCGTGAACATCACACCTATGCTGTAGCATACCTAGATGATATTGTTGTCCATAGCCCTGATTGGGAGACGCACCTTGTACATCTACGTAACATCCTACAGACACTGAAGAAGGCGGGTCTTACCATCAATCCCAAGAAAACTACCCTTGGTACCGACCATATTCGTTATCTCGGGTATGACATCCAAGCCGGACAAATCAGGCCACAGATAGATAAGTTAGAGGCTATAAACAATATACCCCGTCCCACCACAAAGAAAGAGGTCCGTTCCTTCCTTGGGCTCATAGGTTATTACCGCCGGTTCATACCTCACTTTGCAGCCCTTGCAAGCCCCCTCACCGACCTTCTCACGATAACCATGTCCAGGAAACCCCTCCACTGGTCATCCACACAAGAGCACAGTTTTACACAACTCAAAAAGGCCATATAACGCACCTGTACTCGTATGCCCCAATTATCAAAAGACCTTTGTGCTTCAAACAGATGCCTCAGGTAGGGGTTTAGGAGCGGTTCTCTCCCAACCTGACAAAGACGGGTTTCTCCTCCCTATCCTGTACCTGAGCTGCAAGCTATTCCCTAGAGAAACCCGTTATGCCACGATAGAACAGGAGTGCTTAGCCATTAAATAGGCCATCGAAGCCCTCCAGTACTATCTGTTAGGACGACAGTTCCTGTTATTGACTGATCACGCCCCATTGACTTGGCTCTCTCAAAACAAAGACTCCAACCCTAAAATTCTCCGTTGGTTCCTTGCCTTACAGCCCTTTTCTTTCCGGACCATGCACGCCCCAGGGCAACTACAGACGAACGTTGACTTCCTCTCCCGACATCCAGCATCAGAATGGCCCACACGTCCATTCCAGGAGGGGAGGTACTGTGAGGAGTCCTCTCTACACACCGTGACACCCGAGAAATGTATGATGGCGGCCGCGACACGGCAAACAGGAAGTCAGGTTAGCAGTCTAGTAGACCAACCGGACTTTCCTAACGAGCCACCAATCAGAGCCAACTCGGGCAGAGCTATGGGGGATATAAAGGCGGAGCAGGGAATACCAGGAAGTGCAGCAGCGAAAGAAGAAGACACGGACGCGGAGAAGGAGACGAACATCGGAGGAACAAACAAGGAAGAGGCGACGAAGGAGACGGTGTCCGGGGACGAACAGCACCCAACCCAGGAGAAGCAGTACACCAACGGCTGCTCCAGGAGCAACGCGCTTGAGTCCAGCCCTCCAACGGTTGGAGAAGAAGCTGGGACTCCCTCCCCCACGGCCCAGGAGGGTCGTGGGTTAAGGCAAGTACCCGAGGCTGGGTTCTTTTCTCTGTGGGGTTGGTGGGCAGGAGTCAAGGCTCACAACCCCTTCCTACACTAAGCCTCCCCCTTGCACTTAGGCACAGCACGACAGGGACACCGGTGAAGGGTGCACTCCCCCCCTAATGTTTTTTTTTGTAAACCTCCGATCAGAGATCCGATTCTTGTTTTCTTTCTCTTCTGTTGTTTCTCTCTACCACGCCCGTGACGTCCACTGACAAGCCACAGTCTCCCGTCACCTCCCGAGGATGCCCAGTGATACCAGGCAACATCTCTGTAGCAAGAGAAGAAAAGAACCCCAACAGGACTTGAACTGAGCTTTATCCTATTCATTACCCTATGCCCCAATTCAGCCCTGAATCCGGACCAGGAGGGCTTTAAGCAGGACGCTATCGTTTTTTTTGTTTGTATTACTTACATCTTAAAATAAAACAAAAACCTCCTCATAGGAGACCGCAAGAAAGAAATCTCCCCAGTGTGTTTTTTTTTTTTACATAACCCTGAGTGGCCCGCCCCTACCAGTAACGTTCTTACAGACGGTTAACATTTGTACTCCCAGTTAATATGCATAGGGAAAAGGCTGTATGGTTACTTACCGAATTCTCTTTTTAATGCAGGAGAACAAAGTTACAAAATATTACTTTAAAAAGGATGGTATGTCCCAGGAAATTCTGCTGCACTGTTTTCCAAATATTTCTATTCGTTTTATAGCAAAAGGAACCCTAGAGGGGTCCCCATCTCACAGCATCCCATAAGGCGTTACCAGAGTACGGAAGCCTCCACTGCAGTACCCATGAGACCAACTCATGCCACAGGGTGTATTCCATACCAATCACTCTTTCTTAGTCCGCCGACAGTCTTTGATTCGATTTAAGGGTCAACCACCAGATCCATCAGGGGGTGGAATGAGGATAATTCACTCTCCAACAATCTAAATCCATCGGCCCATTCAATAAAATGATCTCCATTTGCACCAGACCCTCTCAAACTTCCTAGAGTAACCCCTGCCTTCGTGCACCACTCTCCTGCATACACATGTTCATGCCAGGTTGCCCCATTGATTTAGTTGGCACTTGTAGCCCCCAATTTTTTAGGCTATGTCTTTTTACCACTACAAAACCTAGCATATAAAAAAGAGCAGTGTCAATCTAGGGAGGTAGACGCCCTCTGCAATACCCAGAATTACCAGTTGGGGAGTATGAGGAACTAACCACTATAATAGCCTCCAGTTCACTCATCACTTCCTCCCAGTAAGGAAACCCCCAGATTGCATTAGGAATGTGACAGCTTTCACCTGGAATTTCAAGTAGCTGGGCGTTGACCCATCTACTCTGCTTATAGTATATATGATATAGTGTTTTTAATTGAAAAAGGCATTTTCAAGCCATGATCGCAACCTCTCTGGCATGCATCAGGGCCGCCTCCCAATCACCATCCTCCTGGGGGGGTCCCGAGTATCCCTCTCATGTGGATCATGGTCTCTGCAAGTCATTAGGTTTATTGATAAGGCACCCAGTTTTCTGTTTTTACTTATCAGAGTGTTTCCTGTCTGTATTTATTTTTAAAAGCAGAACATTTTTGAAAATTGTGACTTTTCATGCCATCTTTAGTAATATTCCTGGACAACAGATAAGCTGATAGCAAGTGAGGTTAAAAAACAGGTTGAGATTTCCCTAAATACAGGCACATGTTAACACATGCGTATTATAATGCTGATATGTACCTGTGGGTGCAGTGTTTTGCTATATTTGGCTACTTAATTTGGTAAAACGCGAAAGGGAAGGTATAAGTGTGTGTTTATCAGTTAAATATGGAAATACCTTTTTATGACTCCATTTAGTCTCCAAATAACATAATAGATAAATATCAATAAGATGCCCAAAAAAAAGGTATAACTTCAGACGGAAAGGTTAAAAAAAACACCATAAAACCGGCAGCCCTAATTGTTAATGAAGGTGCAATAAATGTATGTCCCAGGTTTGTGTTTTAGCCCCCACCACCAACACCAAGCACCCTAGAGGGCTGCTGTCCGGTATATCTGGACAGCAGAGCTTCAGTCAGGACAAGTTGAAGTTGCAAATATTAGTAGAGTTGGGTGTGGGACAACTCTTGTTCATTTTGTAGTGCCTCAAATGATCTCATTTCAGGGACTTGTCTCCCTACAAGTGAGTGGAGGCCAATGTTTTGACTGCTCGCGACTACCATGCCATGCTGGGGGGGTGGGGGGGGGGGGGGGGGGAGTTCGAGGACTTGAAACATCAGTGGTAATGTATGTGGGGGTGCACCACCCTGACCAGGCCGTCCAGTAGTAGACATCGCTTAGCTCGGGCTTGGTCCTTGGAAACCCTCTAGTCCCACTGAATCGAAACGAGACGGCGACAGAGCTTGACACAGAAGAAGCTACACCAGTTGATGGTGGTCGAGGTCCTCCTTCACCAGGTCCTAGGTAAGGCGGACCGAAGTTGCTGACTTATGAAACCTGAAGGCCCAAGTTCTAAACCTGGCTTACGCACTCTGACAAATGGTGTAATTCAGAGTAAATTGACCTACCAGAGCCAAAAAGAATGAATGTATGTGAGGTGTAAAGTCAATGTGTACAAAACCTCACTCTTGGCCGCAATTTGGAGCCATCACCGTACATCACCGTACACCCCACCCATTTGCAGTACTCACTTGCTCCCAGCTGTACGATAACCACACATATGTAGTATCAGTATTGTAAGGCATGTTTGAATGTCTCTTTAGAATGGACAGATGCGGAACAACAATGGCACAATTGCTTTAAAAGTGAATAAACAAAAGCACCATTAAACCCCAGCATTACCACCCAAGCACAAGATGGAAGGAGAAGAAACGACCAAGCCGCATATGAGGTACAGTCTCAGGCTTTGCCGGTAACACCACACATGCTTTCATGAACAAACCTGATTCCATGGCCACTTCACCTTTAACTGCTTTGCCACGCTGCAGTGGGATGGGAGACGGCTGCGGCTTCGGGCAGAAGTTTGGAGTTGGACAAACATTTGGCTTTCGGGGGTCCTTTGTACTGATGAGCTGCATACCTATGCCCTAGGAACCAGAGGGAAAACACAGAGCCTTGAGTGCTGGTGCTGTCCTTCCAAGCGCTTCACAATCCTCACCATAACACTATTAGTGCTAAAACCCGACTCAAGCCGGGCTCGACCAGATCAACAAGTCTCTGAAGCAAGGTCAATCTTTCCCAGCACTTGCCTTGGTCCCACAACTTGTGTTAGGGTTTTACCTCTGCTCTGAAGCCATCACCCCCTCAAGGCCACTGAGTATCATTGTGTGTTCCCTCCGCTTCAAACACCCTTGACTCCTCCAGCATCAGTCTCCGCTGCCTCCCACCCCTGCCACATTCAGTCTTCCTACTTTGCTTCTAACGTTTCAGTCAATATTGGTTGTCCCTGGCTTTGTTTCCCAAAGTCTCTCACTTACCACTGAACACTGTTGCCTCAAACTCTTACACTGCATGTTACTTCCTGTCTCCTCCACTTCTGACTTCCACATTCATCCCTGCCTTCAGTAGGCTTCCCCCAGACCATGATATATCTTCCACACTGCGTCAGCCTTACCACCGTTATTTCGGTCTCCTCAGACTCACACACTTTACATCCTATACACTCCGAATCTTACTTGCCCTACAACTGCACTGTGCTTGGACACCTTTCCACCACTCGAGGTAAGGTCATGGTTTCCTTCTTCCAAGCTTCATGTATTCAGGTTTCTTCCTTCAACTGGTTAATGATAACCCTCTCTTCACAACCGCGGTACTCCATGTGTGAACCCTTACAGCCATAGCAGGAGTGTTAGATTTCTGAGATGGGCCTTTCTACAACCAGTCACGCTTCAAGTCGGTCTTCTAGCGAAAGGATACAGCGATACTCCCACCCAGCACTGGGCGCCTCAGCTAGACTGGCCAGGACCATAAGCACACAACAAAGAGAAAGAAAGTTGTTAGAGTCGGGGATCTCTGGTTGGCGCAAGGTTGCCCTTGTGTCAAGCAGGAACCCTCTCCTCCACGTCAAGGCGCAGGATAACCCCTCGCGAATGACCCTTGCTCACCCTCTAGGTGCGTGGCGTGAGCAGCCAAGGCGATTCCTCAGGCGTTGTTGGTTAAGCACTTACAATCATACACACAGTAAATACATCAATCCCCCCAGAAACGGACACCAGACTTGGATATATATAAAAATACGCTTCTTTATGTAAAAATAAGGATATATATCTCAGCAGACTTATCACAAGACCAATAACGTTTTCGCTATGCCACCAGGTTGTAAAGCAGGCAAATGTTCTTTGTTCGTAGTCTCAAATAGAGACCTTGTAGTCTCTTGCAAATGTTACTTGTGGTTCCAGTACTCACAGAGATCGGCTCCTGCGAACGGGGAAATAAGGCGTTGCGGGCCCCGAGCCCGATACTGGAACTTCTTTCGTGATGTGGAGAGTCGGCACAGGTCGGTGCGACTCTCAGCTTGGGAAGTGTTCTTGGGTCCTCAATCAGCAGGTGTGGGCACGTAGGCAGGCGCGGCCAGCGACCCTTTAGCACGGCGGTGCCAGAGGGTCTCCACAGCGGGGGCGGCGCGGCCTGAGATGTCCGGGGATAGCGAAGCGGGGTCGCAGGGCACGGTCAGTGCAGCTGGATGACCCGGCGTAGATCACAGTCGTCGGACGGCTTCCGGCGGGAGGGGTGATAGCGCGGTCAGCGCGCTCCAGTAGCAGGCGGTGACAGGGATGCAGGCGGCCTGGCCCGGGGACAGAGAGCGGCTCTGGACGGAGCGGGGCTCTCACGGGTTTGAGGCAGGCAAGCTTCTGGGTGTCACGGCCCTAGGAGGGGCGATGAGGGGCGCAGTCTCTTTCCAGCGGGATGCACACACGGCTCGAATTGGAGGACGAGCAAAAGCACAGAGAACCCACTGGTCCTGGGGTTCAGTTCAGGGGGCAAGCTCAGATCAAGCCCTTGGAGAATGTTCAAGCACAAAGTAGCAAAGTCTTTTCAGTAAGTCTCTTCCTCTCCTTTCTCAGCAAGGCAAGCAGCAGGCCAGCTCCTCCAGCGTCTTCTTCTCCTTCTAGTCGGGCAGAGGTTCTTTGTGGTAAACAGGATTCTGCTTTCTTAGGAGCCAGGCTCCTACTTTTATACCATGATTCTTTTGTTCTTTAGCGCCAGGGGGCCTAGGCCTGGCTCAGTCCAGTTCTGGAGCACTTTGTTCTGGTAACTCTGCTCTTTCCTTTCAGCAGCAGGGCAGAGACATCAGCCGCCCCACAGGGGGTGGCGCCGGCTTTGTGGTGGCAGAGCACAGGTCTATTCAAGAGTCAAGGTGTACTCCTCCCACCCATCCAGGTGTCACCTTTTTACCCACCACCTGGCAGCCAACCTGTCTCTGGGGATCCCCCCACCCTGCTCCTTACTGTTGCTAGGCAGAACACACACACACACAGCAGAGGCGGACTGAGATGGTCAGGTCAGTAAATACTAACTTTCTAAAAGTAGTATTTACAAACCCAGGATATTAAAATAAACTTGACTACAAGAAGTATTTTATTATTCTGAGTTCAGGCATACTAAACTTGACACTCTACCATGCTCTCTGAGTCCACTGGGGTCACAGCGTTGGCGTGATCTCAGCAGCCCATTCTGGCCTATGGAGAGCAGGTAGCCTTCAATAGTGAAGAACGAAAATGGCTGTAATTCACTACTAAGACATGCCACACACATCAGGGCATGTCCTACCTTATACCTACAATGCACCCTGCCCTTGGGCCTACCAGAGGGGTGGCTAATATGTGGGTAAGGGAAGGTTTAGGGACTGGCAAGTGGGGGCACTTGCGTAGTCAGCGCGACGGTCCCAGACCGCGCACAGGGTCTGCGGTGGCAGACCCTAGACACATTTTTTCAAGGCCGCTTTCTGTGAGTGGCGCAACCAGCGCTGCAAGCCCACCAGCAGCATTGGCATTCACAAGCCCTGGCACCCCTGGTGCACTTTACTGGGGACTGACAGTGAATCCAATAAACCAATCATGAACATCAATTACAGGTACACTTTACCTAGGGAGCACTTGCACTGCGGCACGGATTAGCCGTGGCGCGGTGCCCTGAGCGGACAACACCAGCAAAACAATCGAGGCACACCATCAAAAAGTGGAAGGGAAACTCACGCCAAGGTGCCAGGTCTAACACGTGTCCCCTCCAGCTGAAATGTGGGGAGAACTACCCTTGCCCAGGGGGTTCCTCGTCACTAAGGCGGAAATACCTGGACAGACCGTCAGCGTTGGCGTGATCTGTACCAGGACGGTGTTCCACCGTAAAGTCCATACCCTGTAGGGAGATGGACCACCTCAACAGCTTCGGGTTCTCACCCCTCATCTGCATCAACCATCTGAGGGGCCTGTGGTCCGTCTGAACCCGGAAGTGAGACCCAAACAAGTAGGGTCTTAGCTTCTTCAGCGCCCAGACCACAGCAAATGCTTCTCGCTCAATTGCACTCCACCTACTTTCCCGTGGAAGTAACCTCCTACTGATGAAGGCTACGGGTTGGTCCCAGCCCTCCTCAGTCATCTGTGAGAGAACAGCCCCCACACCATGCTCTGAAGCGTCCGTCTGCACTAGGAATTCCTTGGAGAAGTCAGGGGCCAAGAGCACGGGCGCCGTGCACATGGCAGTCTTCAGGGTGTCGAAAGCTTTCTGACAGGTGTCAGTCCAAATCACGTTCCTGGGCTGCTTCTTGGAAGTCAGCTCTGTCAAGGGGGCAACAATCGTTCCATAGCCCTTGACAAACCTCCTGTAGTACCCAGTGAGCCCCAGGAAGGCCCTCACTGCGGTCTGCGTCTTGGGGGGTTCCCAAGCCAGGATGGTCTCAATTTTGGGTTGCAAGGGTGCCACCTTGCCACTCCCCACTTGGTGTCCCAAGTACACCACGGAACCCTGCCCGATCTGGCACTTGCTTGCCTTGATCGTGAGGCCTGCTCGGCGCAGAGCCATCAACACTTCCCAGAGGTGGTGCAGGTGTTCGGGCCAGGTGGCACTGAACACTGCGATGTCATCCAGGTAGGCGGCACTGAACGCATCCAGCCCAACCAGTACCTGGTTGACCAACCTCTGAAAGGTGGCAGGGGCATTCTTCATCCCAAATGGCATGACTCGGAACTGGAAGTGCCCATCTGGTGTAGAGAATGCTGACCTCTCTTTGGCCCCATCGGTCAAGGCGATCTGCCAGTACCCAGACGTTAAATCAAACGTGCTGAGGAACCGGGCAGCCCCCAGCCGATCAATGAGCTCATCAGCTCTGGGGATGGGGTGCGCGTCAGTCTTCGTTACTGAATTGAGTCCTCTGTAGTCCACACAGAACCGGAGTTCAGGTGTGGCTCCTGGCGCAGCAGCTTTGGGGACCAAGACCACGGGGCTGGACCAAGGACTGCTGGAGGACTCAACCACCCCTAGCGCAAGCATTTTGGAGACCTCCTCCTTGATGCAAGCTCTGACCCTGTCAGTTACCCTGTAAGCCTTGTGCTTCACAGGTAAGCTGTCTCCTGTGTCCACGTCATGGACGCACCAATCTGTGACACCAGGAACCAGGGAGAATCTGTCGGAAAACTGCCCCAGCAAGTGGCGGCAATCTTCCTGTTGTTCGGGCGTCAGGGTGGGTGAGAGGTTAACCCCATCCACTGACCCATCTTTCTCAGAGGCCACTAAGAGGTCAGGAAGAGGCTCGGTCTCCTCTTCCATTCCATCATCAGTGGCCAGCAGCATGCCCACTTCGGTCCTCTCTAAGTGGGGCTTAAGGCGGTTAACATGTAGGACCCTCAAAGGGTTCCTGGGAGACCGCATGTCCACCAAGTAGGTGATAGGACTTTTGCGCTCCACAACCTCAAATGGACCTCTCCACTTATCCTGAAGTGCACAAGGCTCCACTGGGGCCAAGACCCACACCTTTTGTCCAGGTTGAAGCTCTACCAGAGTGGCATTCCGGTCGTACCACCGCTTCATCTCCTCCTGGCTGGCTTCCAGATTTGCCTCAGCAAGTTGCCTGAAACGCCTAGTCTGGTTTCGGAAGGCCAGCATGTAACTATATACATTCTGGGGAGGTTTCCTGGGAGATTGCTCCCAGCCTTCCTTCACCAAACTCAGAGGTCCTCTTACCGGGTGACCATACAGAAGCTCAAAGGGGCTGAACCCTAGAGACTTCTGTGGCACCTCTCGGTAAGCGAAGAGCAGGCATGGCAAGAGGACGTCCCACTTACGCCTCATTGGACCGTCCAGGCCCATGATCATGCCTTTGAGGGTTCGGTTGAATCTCTCAACCAACCCATTTCCTTGGGGGTGGTAAGGAGTGGTGAACTTGTAAGTTACCCCACACTCCTTCCACAGGGATTTCATATACGTGGATATGAAATTGGTCCCCCTGTCGCTCACCACCTCTAGAGGGAATCCCACTCGGGAGAAAATTCCCATCAGGGCCCGGCCCACCACGGGGGCCGTCACTGTCCTCAGATGGATGGCTTCAGGGTACCGGGTGGCATGGTCCACCAAGACCAGGATGAACCTGTTGCCCAGGGCTGTCTTGGGGTCCAGAGGCCCCACAATATCAATACCCACTCGTTGGAATGGCGTACCGACCACGGGGAAAGGTTGCAGAGGAGCCTTGTGCTTCCCTCCGCTCTTACCACTTGCCTGGCAAGTCTGACAGGTTCTGCAGTAGGAATCTGAATTCTTGTGCATTTGGGGCCAGTAAAAGTGGGTGACAAGCCTGTCATAGGTCTTGTCCATCCCCAAATGTCCTGCTAAAGGCACATCGTGAGCCAGCCCCAGTAGGAAGGTTCTGAACTTCTGGGGTACCACCAGCACACGGGCTGACCCAGGTTCAGCAGCCTTAGGCTCGGAATACAGGAGGTCACTCTCCCAGTACACGTAGTGTGTTTTGGCCTGAACACCATTGGCCTGGTCTGCAGCCTGCTGCCGCATACCCACGAGAGAAGGGCATTCTTTCTGCTCCCTGCAGAATTCCTCCCTGGAGGGACCTCCTTCTTGCTGCCAATGGGTCAGCTCAGGCAAGTCTCCCAGTTCGGCAATCTGTTCCCCGGTAGGCTCCAGAGCATCCCCCTCAGGGTCTACTTCCTCCTGGGCCGTGGGAACTTCGGTGGCTGGTTTCCCGCGCCTCCTGCGCCTTCTCCCTAAGGCCGGTTCCTGGACCTCTCCCTCAGGCTCCAGGACCCTCTCAACACCCCTACTGGCTGCCATGGACCGGGTGGTCACGCACGCCCAGTCGGGTAGACCCACCATCCTCAGATGCGTGGTCTTCTCCACCTTTTCCCAAGGGGAGCTCTCCAGGTCGTTCCCTAGCAGACAGTCTACAGGCATGTCAGTTCTCACAGCGACTTGTAGAGTACCAGAGACCTCCCCCCACTCAAAGGGAACTTGAGCCATTGGACAACGACTCTCTATGTTGTCAGCATTGACAACCCTACAGTAGGCATTGGGTACAATCTGCTCTTGAGACACCAGGTGTTGCCTCACCGAGGTCACGCTGGCTCCTGTATCTCTAAGAGCCTCAACCTTCCTTCCATTGATGGTCACTACTTGCCCATATTTCTTAGTGTTAGAGGGTAAGTAGGTTTCAGGGACCATCTCACTGTCTCCTAGCGAGACTAGGGTCATCTGCCCGGGACCCCCACCCTCCTGGACTGCTACCTCCTCCCCAAAGTTAACACTAGCTACTTGCCGGGGTGGAGCACCAGTGGGTGCGGTCTTACCAAACAGGCGACACTTAGGATCAGAGGCAATGTGACCCGGGTCACCACACCTATAACAATTGAAGGGCCCCTTTGGAACAGGTCTACCTGTCGGGGCCCCGTTCTGCTGCGGGGGTGGGGGAGGCTGAGAACCCTTCTGCTGGTTCCCTTGGGAATTACTTTGGGGGCCTTTTTGGAACCCCTTCTGTTTACCCCTGTCCCCCCCACTCTTCTGCTGGGGACCCTGCCCACCTTTGGCGGAGTCTCCCACTTGACCCTTGTGGACCCTGGTGCTGAGCCAGCGGTCCGCCTCCTCAGCAAGCTTCCTCGGGTTGGACAGCTTGCTATCAATCAGGTGCTGGCGTAGCTCAGGAAAACATTGACTGGACAAGTGCTCCCATGCAATTAAATCAAGCAGCCCTTGATAATCATTCACTTTGCTACCCTTCACCCAACCATCCAGCGCTCTGCAGAAAAAGGTCACATACTCCACATACGTACTCTCAGGGATCTTCTTAGTCTCCCTGAACCTCTGTCTATATAGCTCAGGAGTTAACCCATACCTTGTCATTAAAGCTTCCTTCATATGGGGGTATGAGGCTTGGAGATCTAAGGGCAAATCTAACAGTGTGTCACGCCCTTCAGCAAGGAACCTTCCCCACAACCCCGCTCCCCAGTCTTTCTCAGGGACCCGGTGTGAAGACATGGCCACCTCGTAGGCTCTAAACCACTGCCCTATGTCATCCTTTCTAAAATACTCCTTTACTACATCTTTGGGGATGTACACCTTGGACTCTACCTGCACCGGTGGAGTGCTGCCACCAGAAGGAGCGGTATCCAAACTTTTCGCCTTCAGCTCCAACTCCTTCAATCTTATATCATGCTCCATTTGGCGTTGTTGTGCCTTCAGGGCCAACTTCTGCTTTTCCATTTCCATTTGTCCTGCCAACTTTGCCATCTCCATTGCATGCGCCCTGTCTGCTGCCCTGTCTGCCAGCTCCTCTGGCGACCGGACTCTGCTGGGCTCCTCAAGGTTGTCGGGTGGAACGATGTCCCCCGCATTCCGTGGGTCTCGTGACTCCTTCCAGGCTCTCAACGCCTTGGTGTACTGGGGCTTCCTCTTGAATCCAGCATGGGGGACTCTGAATTTTACACTGTAGCCTTTCAATTGCTCCATCGTGTAGCCTTCCAGTCTCTCCCAATCCACCTCATCTATTCCAGAAATCACAGAGAGTGCTCTCCCAGCGGAGAGTGAGCTAGGCATGGTTGCAGTAATGGCAGATGTCTCAACAAAGTTCAAAAATTAAAAACCTGTGGCTGCGTTATTTGGTCTGCTCTCACTATCTGGTGATTAATAATTCACTGTACGTAAATTACAAGTGCAAATCCGAAATCCCAGCCGCTGCCAACAATGTTAGAGTCGGGGATCTCTGGTTGGCGCAAGGTTGCCCTTGTGTCAAGCAGGAACCCTCTCCTCCACGTCAGGGCGCAGGATAACCCCTCGCGAATGACCCTTGCTCACCCTCTAGGTGCGTGGCGTGAGCAGCCAAGGCGATTCCTCAGGCGTTGTTGGTTAAGCACTTACAATCATACACACAGTAAATACATCAATCCCCCCAGAAACGGACACCAGACTTGGATATATATAAAAATACGCTTCTTTATGTAAAAATAAGGATATATATCTCAGCAGACTTATCACAAGACCAATAACGTTTTCGCTATGCCACCAGGTTGTAAAGCAGGCAAATGTTCTTTGTTCGTAGTCTCAAATAGAGACCTTGTAGTCTCTTGCAAATGTTACTTGTGGTTCCAGTACTCACAGAGATCGGCTCCTGCAAACGGGGAAATAAGGCGTTGCGGGCCCCGAGCCCGATACTGGAACTTCTTTCGTGATGTGGAGAGTCGGCACAGGTCGGTGCGACTCTCAGCTTGGGAAGTGTTCTTGGGTCCTCAATCAGCAGGTGTGGGCACGTAGGCAGGCGCGGCCAGCGACCCTTTAGCACGGCGGTGCCGGAGGGTCTCCACAGCGGGGGCGGCGCGGCCTGAGATGTCCGGGGATAGCGAAGCGGGGTCGCAGGGCACGGTCAGTGCAGCTGGATGACCCGGCGTAGATCACAGTCGTCGGACGGCTTCCGGCGGGAGGGGTGATAGCGCGGTCAGCGCGCTCCAGTAGCAGGCGGTGACAGGGATGCAGGCGGCCTGGCCCGGGGACAGAGAGCGGCTCTGGACGGAGCGGGGCTCTCACGGGTTTGAGGCAGGCAAGCTTCTGGGTGTCACGGCCCTAGGAGGGGCGATGAGGGGCGCAGTCTCTTTCCAGCGGGATGCACACACGGCTCGAATTGGAGGACGAGCAAAAGCACAGAGAATCCACTGGTCCTGGGGTTCAGTTCAGGGGGCAAGCTCAGATCAAGCCCTTGGAGAATGTTCAAGCACAAAGTAGCAAAGTCTTTTCAGTAAGTCTCTTCCTCTCCTTTCTCAGCAAGGCAAGCAGCAGGCCAGCTCCTCCAGCGTCTTCTTCTCCTTCTAGTCGGGCAGAGGTTCTTTGTGGTAAACAGGATTCTGCTTTCTTAGGAGCCAGGCTCCTACTTTTATACCATGATTTTTTTGTTCTTTAGCGCCAGGGGGCCTAGGCCTGGCTCAGTCCAGTTCTGGAGCACTTTGTTATGGTAACTCTGCTCTTTCCTTTCAGCAGCAGGGCAGAGACATCAGCCGCCCCACAGGGGGTGGCGCCGGCTTTGTGGTGGCAGAGCACAGGTCTATTCAAGAGTCAAGGTGTACTCCTCCCACCCATCCAGGTGTCACCTTTTTACCCACCACCTGGCAGCCAACCTGTCTCTGGGGATCCCCCCACCCTGCTCCTTACTGTTGCTAGGCAGAACACACACACACACAGCAGAGGCGGACTGAGATGGTCAGGTCAGTAAATACTAACTTTCTAAAAGTAGTATTTACAAACCCAGGATATTAAAATAAACTTGACTACAAGAAGTATTTTATTATTCTGAGTTCAGGCATACTAAACTTGACACTCTACCATGCTCTCTGAGTCCACTGGGGTCACAGCGTTGGCGTGATCTCAGCAGCCCATTCTGGCCTATGGAGAGCAGGTAGCCTTCAATAGTGAAGAACGAAAATGGCTGTAATTCACTACTAAGACATGCCACACACATCAGGGCATGTCCTACCTTATACCTACAATGCACCCTGCCCTTGGGCCTACCAGAGGGGTGGCTAATATGTGGGTAAGGGAAGGTTTAGGGACTGGCAAGTGGGGGCACTTGCGTAGTCAGCGCGACGGTCCCAGACCGCGCACAGGGTCTGCGGTGGCAGACCCTAGACACATTTTTTCAAGGCCGCTTTCTGTGGGTGGCGCAACCAGCGCTGCAAGCCCACCAGCAGCATTGGCATTCACAAGCCCTGGCACCCCTGGTGCACTTTACTGGGGACTGACAGTGAATCCAATAAACCAATCATGAACATCAATTACAGGTACACTTTACCTAGGGAGCACTTGCACTGCGGCACGGATTAGCCGTGGCGCTGTGGAAATGTGGATTTTCCTGATCAGTTATGTCCCCTATCTTGGACCCCAACGGTTCTATATGCATGTTACAAATACATGTATGTTCCCTCCAGTTCCAGTTTCTAAGAACGCAAATATATGTGTGTCTACCGTCGACATGTTCTCTGTCAGATCCGCCATCAATGGGCTGGATATTCGATTCCTAAGTATGAAAGGCCACCGACTTTATATGGCTAAGTTACTCCATTTTTACAGTTCAGGCAAGTAGGCCCGATTCTGTCCTCAAAGCGTTTCCCTGCTCTCTGTCTTTTGACAGCTTCAGCTTGAGCTCGCATCTGTATCCATGAACTTTGTCCTACTCCCTGTGCAGCTAACGGTGCCTGCCTCGGCCAGTTTTCGCCTGCCTGCCAAGAAGCTGTATTTCACCTTCGAATTATCTATTTTGCTCTTCAGCCGATGCATTCCTGTCTAGTGATTTAGGTAAACATTTCCTTTAGCTCACAAGCAAAGGACTCAGCCTTTCCGTCCTCCTGCAAGTGATTCATAGCCCTGCTGCCATGGAAAGTTGTCTGCCTCTCGCATCTCATATAGACACTTAGGCGTTTGTGCACGCACACAGTCAGTATAGAATAGATTCTGTCCGAGAGTCCTTCCTTGTGGATAACATAGTTCTTTAAACATAGGATGTTAGATATGATTTGGGATTAGGTTGACTTGACCCCCCAGACTTCTCGTCTCCACATGTAGAGCTAAATGTCAAGTCCCTTCACCCCCTAGTTGCACGTCACTCACACGTCATGCTGCTGCGCGCGCATCTATGCCAAGTATTATCTTATAGATCCACCTATGTCTGATAATCCTAACCAATCATGTTTCTTTTATTCCTTATTACGCCTAGTTTCGATTACGTACCTGTTATGTTACTTTTCTTATCAAATGTTACGCCTTCTACATTCGTTTCATTGTAATGTACTTATTATAAAAATGCATGTCTGTCAATAAAGTATTGTACTTCACTTCCTGAACCCTCGTGGTGACGGAACCTGAAGGCCGCGACTCGAGTCGGCCATTTTGAGTGGAATAAAGCCCATTTAGAAAACCTCTTATACCACGGATTCTGCCTCTTGTTATTTTTGAGCTATTTTAAGATTCCGTATGAAATTCAGTCCGGTAAAGAAGATTTTATTTACCACATAATGGCGCCCGAATAGGGACACTTTCTCATCTCACGCGCCGGCGGTGCGTTGCAGGCCCGGTCTCCTGCCACAGCTGGACGGACCATAAACGCGTACCAGCAGGATTTCCTGTAAGCTCCCTCCGGTCAAGCGGGGGCGACTGAGGCTGCGATCAACCCAGACGAGGCGGTGAGAAGTGCGAAGTATCCCGACCAGAGCCTAGCTGAGAGAGCAAGATCCGAGGTATACAGAGGCCCACCAGATATTTCGAAATCCCGATGTCCAGAGGGTCCGCTGTCCGCAGTCATCGAGTCCTGTCCATTCTCTGAGGCCTTCCGTTTCAAGGAGCTACTCGGTGAGTACCATCGCCGGGGAGGCGTGTTGACGCGCACATAGGTTGTGCCGGTCAAGACGGATTTGGGTACACAAATCCGGTCTGCACTGTTTAGCAGTGTATATGTACTGTTTAGCAGTATATCAAGTATTCCGAAGTATGCAGTTATTGTCAAGAATTCAGCGTGGTGATTAGTTAGGCAGACTGTCATCATTGTCGGTCATTGTTAAATGTTTAATGTTTAATGTTTTCAGAAATGTCTTGCATATTGTGGTATGAATGATTGTTCATTGTACACTGTTCATTATTGGGGTTTTTTCGTATTAAGTAAGTTCAAGAGTAAGTATCAGATCAGTTGTCAATATGCCGCTCTTCTCGAAGTTAAGACAGATTACTACCAGAAAAGGGGTGCTTGAAGAAGCAGTTCCTATTCCTCCTAGGGACACTCCAGGGCATTTTATGTACCATAAGCATGGCTTAGATGCCATATTGTTTCTTGATCTATGGGTAGATTATACCAAGGGATTGCCGGAAAGTCAAAGGTGGCCCGTAGCGGGAACCTGGGATGCAGAATGCATCATGAAAGTGGAGGAAGAGTTATGGAAAAGAAAGGTCAGACAATCACAGAAAGACGCTGTTGAGTTATGGCGTAAAGAATCTCATAGACGAACAGAAAAAGCACGTAGACAAGAAGAGAGGAGTAAAGAAAGTTCAAATAAAGTTCAAGAAAATCTATTAATTAAGGAAGGTATCCGAGTGAAATCAGAACAAGTAAATAGACAAAGAAATGCTCTTATGAATGGTATGTATCCCCTTCTAGCCGAAGGACTACCTAAGGCTGCTCCAGAGATGCCAAAAGACTTGCCACCCCCATTATTTCCAATTAAGGTACATCCAAAAGGGCATCCCAGAACCGCAGAAGATGTTTTTCTTTCCTCATATCTAGACGACGCAGCTCCCGAGTATGCTAACGCCGCACCACATAGACCGTCTGGTGTAGGGGTTCAACGTCAGGATCAGGTATCTGTCCCCGTGCAACAGCAAGACCCGACACAAGCTTCGGCAAGCACATCTGTTTCCGCATCTGTCTCCGCAGTCGACTCTACAGAGGTATCGACACCCATAGTTGCTGTGTCACGTTCAACGAACCCATTCACACCCGACGCCCCAGATGGGGCCACGGGAGGTGCTAGCATTACCTTTACACCACCTAGAATAAATAAACTTGTCTTTCAAGAGTCAGCACATTCACGTACACCTAAATTCGTAAGTGAACGTACGCTTAAGGAACTCCTTGTAAATTGTAGATATGACCCGGTGGTTGGTAAAGAGGACGAAATGGTCCTGGCATCATTACGTATCAGGCGAGCCGCAGAGTATTTAGCAAGGTTACCAGGAATGACTACGCATCTAGATAACATATATCATTTTGTTCAAACAGGACGAGATCCAGGATGTATTAACAGAGCTATGGAATTCCAGAAAGTAGAAATACAGGGGGAACTGTTACGTTTCCTCATAAATTGTGTGATCAGAAATCAAGACCGCCCGGGGGTAGACCCGAATGCAATGCTTATTCTTACAAGATGGAGTCAGAATATATCAGAAGGGAGACACGATAAGCAAAATTGTATAATAGCCATGTGCCGAAAAATCCGTAAAGAAATAGAGCGTATTCATGAAGAAAGATTGGGAACAGACGAGTTTGAGCAAGATGAAGTGTCCGAATCAGGGAATTCCGCAAGACAGTCAGAGACCATAGCCTATGTAGGCAGAGGAGGATCCTGTGATAATGCTAGATGTTTTTCTGATCCCATACACTCAGTATGCCCAAATAATAGCAGAACGTATCCGACGCCTATAATAAATCTGAAGTCTCCTGAACATTCGTTTCAAGCCGCAGATAAAATACTACGAGAACGAAGGGGTTACCACCTCCTCGATTCCATGGATGAGCAAGAATTAGCCAGATCAGCCGTTCACTGGATTGACAGTCCTGAAAAATACGGTGATGAGACCGTAGCACACACGTTTTTTAATCTCAGTACAGATGAACAACGTTTAGCTGGAATCTATATGATTCAGCAACTCCTCATATTATATAAGAGCCAACATGCTGACCCTGGTCCTTTACCTGATATATTAACGGAACTACTCACGAACAGATGGAGAGGTTCTAGTAACAAGCTAATTAAAGAGATATTAGTGTCACGTAAGCAGTATGTCCTTTTTGTAAGTCCGGATTCTCTCTCGCTGCCCCGCAGAGAAAGAGCGCCGTACTATATGGATAGACAAAATCCCCTACGAGAAGTGCACCCAATAAAAGGCGAAGACAATGAGTTTCACCGTGTATTTGTTTACACACCCATATCAAAAATGGAATTATTAGAAATGAAAAAAGTAGTACCTAGTCATGACAAAGACCCAGCGGGTTTCCACCGAGAAATTAAAGACATCTTACTGATGGGAGAGTACACCTTTCCTGATATTATGACGATATTAAAGGTGCTTTTGCCTGCTGGCATTTATGAAAAACTGAAAGAAAAAGAGTGGGAAGTGGGTGACCAAAAGATAGACTGGACAGCATTAGCAGAGGAAGAAAGGGGCCGAACTGCAGGTTCAGGGCTCGGGGATAAAGTTAAACTGTTACCAGGTTTACTAGTACAGGTACTGCCACGTTTATTAACTACAAAAAAGGAAGATTGGGGTGCAATCACAGCCTGCAAACAAAAGCAAGATGAAGACACAAGCGATTATTATGCTCGATTTGAAAAATGTTTTGGTATAAATAGTGGTATAAAAGCAAGTAGTGACTCATATCCACATTTATTTGTGACAAAATTAGTGGAAAATGCATTGCCTCCAGTAAAGAATAGAATATTGAAATTCGAGAGTACCTGGCAAAGTAACACTCCGTCGCAAATGCTACAAATGTTACAGTATCATCACAATAGAATTAGGGATGAACAAGAACACGAGCATAGACGCATGAAGGATACAAAAATGAAAATGCTAGTTTCTCAGACAGTACCAGCAGATGGTCACAAAAAGGGTGTGACACATTCTGGTGATTCTGCAGTTCCTGTAAAGGGAACCTGCAATTACTGTAAACAACTGGGCCATTATGTACACGATTGTCCAGTCCTGAAACGTAATATAGCTACAGGTATTGCAAAGGAGAGACCACGATTAGTTAGACAAGATCAGAATGAACAAGGAGCTATGCAGCATGGACAGTCCATGCCAGTTCAACAACAGTCCATGCCAGCCTCACAGCAACCCATACAGTTTGTGCCAGCTGCACCACCGTTGCCTGCTACTGCCACACAAACCACAACACGACAAATGTATCAGACTGCACAGTATGAATACCCTGAGTATCAGCGTTACGCATGAACCAGCCTAGAGAGGGAAGTTGACTTACCGCTTATCGAGATTCCTGTAGATCAAGAAGGACCTTATGTACATAGTGAATTATTAGGTCAAGATAGAAAATTCTTACTCGATACAGGGGCAAGTCGAACAACCATAAAACGTAGTGAAGTTCCAGGGGCACCCCTCTCAGGCTCTCAAAATGTTTCCCTTGGTTTTTCGGGAAAACCTATTGTTAATGAAGTATCACAGCCTCTACCACTTACGATAGGACCTTTGACACGAACTACAGATTTATTGCTTACTAAATCATGCCCAGAAAATCTGTTAGGAATTAAAACTCTGAAAGCACTAGGAGCCATAATATGTTGTTCTCCGGAAGGAGTAAGGTTGTTTTTACGTGATTTTAAAGGTCACTATGTGTCTAGAGACATGGATCCCCGACTACAGACTTTACCAGTACATCTATGGGCACAAGGCCCTACGGATGTTGGCTGCATGAACATTACACCCTATCGAGTCACACTGAAAGCAGGAGTGGTACTACCACGAATGCGACAATACAAGTTACCGCATGATGCTGTAGTGGCTTTGCTGAAAATCATTGATGAGCTGATTGCCCAGGGAGTAGTTGTAGAAACAGACTCCAATGTATGTAATTCACCGATAATTCCGATTCTTAAACGAACTGATCCTACTGCCCCACCAGTGTACCGATTGGTTATTGATTTGCGTGAACTAAACAAGTGCATTGTACCACAATTCCCTGTGGTCCCTGATATATCATCATTGTTGACAGCAATTGATTCCGAAGCAACATTCTTTACTGTAATCGATCTCAAGAATGCCTTTTTCAGCGTCCCAATAGATCCGGAAAGCCAATACTTGTTCGGATTCAGTTTAAATGGGCGCAGTTTTAAATTCTCACGCGCTCCCCAAGGATTCACAGAAAGCCCCAGCATCTACAGCCAAGCACTGAAACGAGAACTTGACAGTATCCACATGCCAGTCAATACTGCACTGCTTCAATATGTCGATGATCTGCTGATCACAGCGAGAAGCGAGCCAGAATGTGAAAAAGCTTCTCTGACAGTTTTACATTTCCTAGCCGACAAGGGGCACAAGGTGTCTCCTTCTAAGCTGCAATTCTGTGTCCAGCGAGTTATTTATCTTGGTCACTCGCTGTCCAAGGAGGGAAGGCAGCTTACACCAGACCGCATCCAGTTAATTGCTAACATGTCAATACCCCAGACACAAAAGGAGGTGCGGGCTTTCATAGGCCTCACTTCATATTGTAGGCAGTGGATCCCTCAGTACGCATTTCTAGCAAAACCACTCATTCAGTTAACCACACAGGAGGCAGCCACATCGACTGTTCTCCCTTGGACTCAGGAACATACACAAGCTTTTGAAAGCCTAAAGGAAGCTTTATGTCAAGCACCTGTTTTAGCAACACCATGTTATAGCAAACATTTTACACTCTTTGTTACAGAACGCGAAGGTACTGCCTTGTCAGTACTCACTCAGGATCAAGCAGGATCACGCAAGCCATGTGCTTATTTTTCCAGTACATTAGATCCCGTAGCTCAGGCTTTGCCTGCATGCCTGAAATCAGTGGCAGCGACAGCTTTAGCAATCAGACAAAGCGATGCCATAGTATTAGGACACCCATTGACAGTACAAGTACCACATGCAGTAGAGGTTCTTGTGAACCGAACACAAACACAACACTTGACCATAGCAAGACTTACCGGTTATGAACTGACATTGTTTCAACCACACATAGAGATCCGACGGTGTAATACATTGAATCCTGCTACACTATTACCTGTAATTGGAACAGACCCACTAGCTCATGATTGTGTTGAAATCATTGAAATAAAGACGAAACCTAGACAAGACTTGACAGACGTTCCATTGTTAGATCCAGACCTGACGTTGTATGTAGACGGATCGTGCATGAGAACAAATACAGGAGATTTAGTGACCGCGTATGCAGTCACAACAGACACTGAAGTTATTGAGACAAATTGTATAGATACTTTGTCAGCCCAAGCAGCAGAACTTATTGCTCTAACACAAGCCTGTATTCAAGCCACAAATAAGAAAGTTAATGTATACACTGACTCACGTTATGCATTCGGAGTTGTACACGACTTCGGCGTGCTATGGCGAGAGAGAGGTTATTTAACCTCCCATGGTGCCCACATTCAGCACGGACCCCTCATTCATGCTTTGTTAGACGCAATACATCTACCCACTGCTATATCGATTATGAAATGTAAAGCACACACGAAGGTTACTGATACCATTTCTCAAGGCAATGATTTAGCTGACAGAACAGCTAAACAGACTGCTCAGAATCGCACATTAGACATGACAAAGCCAATAGTTCAGACACCAACACAGTGTATGACAATTAAGGATCCCGCACTTGACGTAATTGACATACAGACACATGCCACAGCAGAAGAAATAAAGAAGTGGACTGAACTAGGAGGGATCCAGACAGATCAAGGATGGATGACGAAGGAGAAATCTGTATGGTTTCTCCCTGATTCCATGGTTCAAGCCATTATAGCTACAGTTCACAGTCCAGCACATTTAGGAGAGAAGGCTATGCTAGACAGCATTCAGCACATTTGGTTCAACAAACATTTACGAGCAGCAGCTAAACAAAAAGTTCGTACCTGTATGATATGTTGTCAGTTTAATCCAGGAAAGAGTGTTCCCGTAGAGCAGGGTGGATTTCAGCCTCCTGACCATCCTTTTGAAGTCCTCCAGATGGATTATATTCAGATGGAACGTTGTCGAGGATTCAAATATGTTCTCGTAGTTGTCTGCGCTCTCTCCCGTTGGACAGAGGCGTATCCCGTATCAGATTACACTGCCCCGACTACTGCCAAGCAGCTAGTTCGAGAATTCTTCCCACGGTACGGTTTACCACGTGTTGTATATTCAGATAACGGCCAGCCTTTCTCATCCGAATTAATGAAACATGTCTCGCTTTTGTTGGGATATCAGTGGAAATTCCACTGTGTCCGACACCCCGAGGCAGCAGGTCTCGTGGAACGACATAATCAACTTTTAAAAATCAGACTGTCTAAAATATGTCAGGAAAAAGGTGTGGACTGGATAGTAGCTTTACCAGTTGCGCTATTTTACATGAGGATGGTAGCACACTCTCGAACAGGGCTATCACCTTATGAGGTGATCTTTGGTAGACCACCGAATATGTGGGGGACGCCTATACCCCGTAAAATAACTGATGTTGACTGTAATATGCTGACAGATTACCTGGCTTCCTTGATGTCTGCACTACAATCTTGTAGTTCACAGGTAGTCGCAGCTTTTCCCGACAACACCGAGGTGAAACCTCATGATGTAATTCCCGGCGATTATGTTCTCGTCAGGAATTTTGATCGGAAAACCCAACTGGAGCCAAGGTGGAGGCTTCCTGAGTTGGTCCTGCTGACAACCAGAACAGCTGTGAAGATCGAAGGGAGAAAAGGCTGGGTGCATTCCAGCCATATAAAGAAATTTCATGGACTTCCTCCTGACACAAACAGTACTCCCCGTGTGTCTTCCCCCATTGACTCAAAGCTACCTTTGGCTGAAGCCAGTAGCACCGAACTCTATAAGCAGAAACTCAGGTCCAGATCCAAACTGTCGGACGATTTGATTGTTTAAGTCCTCTCCAAGGTGAAGCGGTTGAATCTGTCCCGACATGTATCCCTTAGGTCTGAATGATGTAGAGTCCAGAATCATAATGAAACGACATGCTTATTGTAAATTACTGCGTAGCCACTGTATTGTGACTTTATTAATTTTGTTTTCCTTGAGTTTTTTAATAGTTACTGCAAGCATATTGTTGCATATGTATTATCCTGTTTCTAAACGTGCTTTCAATATAACTGATGAACATTCTTTTAGTGAATTACCCCCACATGAGTTGTCCTATAGACTTGCGCTGCGCAACAACACCTTCATTAGTATGTTACATCATTCCCATCAGACTAGTAATGCCACCAATTGTTGGGTGTGTGGCCGACTCCCTCCCTATCAGAATAACAAAGGAGTTCTGCCTTTCTTTCCACATCCGTTCACACACAATGGCTCCTGTGGAGCATGGTTTAGTTTATTAAATTCCATAGACCCAGACACAGCAGTTTATCAACAACATTGGATATGGGGAAATCTGAATCTAGTTTTATTCAAAGTCTGTCACCCTAATAAGGAGGGTCACCCCAGTAGAACAGGAACTGATTTAGAAAATGAAGTGTATAAATTAGGTAATTTTACGCCTAATCTTATGATTTTGAATGTCAAAACCGAAGTTGAACTAATTCTGCCCACTATGTCTGTATTTCCAGTTAAGGGTGAATTATGTGTGAGAAAAGTTGGTTCCATACATATGGGCCATAGCCAATGCGTTACTACAGTAGAATATCGTGATCAAGGTAAATCTTCATTTAGAGCTTCTCGCCATTCTTACTTTATATGTGGTCAGACTGCATATATGCGTCTGCCTCTAGATTGGGATGGTACCTGTTACATAGCATTCCTTTTGCCACCTGTTTTTCTAGCTCCCCCTGATTATTATCGAAATGTTCATTTAGTACACAATAGAGAGCGAAGAGATCTCCCAGTTGTCGATTATACTGAGACGGCATGGGACAAGTATGTAGATTTCAATAAAGGTATCTTTCCCTATATAGGTACAATATCAAATAGTAAGCTGATACGCAGACTCACCAAGACTCTTGAAGCTGTAGTAAACGAGACTATAGCCGCCCTAGGCAATCTGACAGAAGAACAATCAGTGATGAGAATTGTTGTTCTCCAGAATCGTCTTGTCCTTGACGTCATCCTGGCCGATAGGGGCGGAGCTTGCAGGGTCATCGGATCCAGCTGCTGCATATTTATACCAGAAAATTCGCCATCTGTATATAAAGCTATAACACGCCTTCATAAGATTGTGAGCCAGATACACGAGAATCCAGGCACTTGGACGTGGTCCGGGTGGTTTTGGAGTGTGATATCAGCCTGGGGATGGAGAGTTCTATCCTTCCTAGGTATTGGCCTTCTTATGCTCTTCAGTTGTTGTTTATGCCTGCAATGTGGACCAGCGATTTGTGGTCTGTGTGCCACATCATGCATTCCATATCACAGTTCTCGTTCAAAACACCGGAAGAAGAAGGAAGAAGAAATGATGCTCCATGAGCAAATCGATGGAATGATGAAGATTGATATCTCTTGAAGGGCAAGTAGGGGACAAGGAGGGAATGTGGAAATGTGGATTTTCCTGATCAGTTATGTCCCCTATCTTGGACCCCAACGGTTCTATATGCATGTTACAAATACATGTATGTTCCCTCCAGTTCCAGTTTCTAAGAACGCAAATATATGTGTGTCTACCGTCGACATGTTCTCTGTCAGATCCGCCATCAATGGGCTGGATATTCGATTCCTAAGTATGAAAGGCCACCGACTTTATATGGCTAAGTTACTCCATTTTTACAGTTCAGGCAAGTAGGCCCGATTCTGTCCTCAAAGCGTTTCCCTGCTCTCTGTCTTTTGACAGCTTCAGCTTGAGCTCGCATCTGTATCCATGAACTTTGTCCTACTCCCTGTGCAGCTAACGGTGCCTGCCTCGGCCAGTTTTCGCCTGCCTGCCAAGAAGCTGTATTTCACCTTCGAATTATCTATTTTGCTCTTCAGCCGATGCATTCCTGTCTAGTGATTTAGGTAAACATTTCCTTTAGCTCACAAGCAAAGGACTCAGCCTTTCCGTCCTCCTGCAAGTGATTCATAGCCCTGCTGCCATGGAAAGTTTTCTGCCTCTCGCATCTCATATAGACACTTAGGCGTTTGTGCACGCACACAGTCAGTATAGAATAGATTCTGTCCGAGAGTCCTTCCTTGTGGATAACATAGTTCTTTAAACATAGGATGTTAGATATGATTTGGGATTAGGTTGACTTGACCCCCCAGACTTCTCGTCTCCACATGTAGAGCTAAATGTCAAGTCCCTTCACCCCCTAGTTGCACGTCACTCACACGTCATGCTGCTGCGCGCGCATCTATGCCAAGTATTATCTTATAGATCCACCTATGTCTGATAATCCTAACCAATCATGTTTCTTTTATTCCTTATTACGCCTAGTTTCGATTACGTACCTGTTATGTTACTTTTCTTATCAAATGTTACGCCTTCTACATTCGTTTCATTGTAATGTACTTATTATAAAAATGCATGTCTGTCAATAAAGTATTGTACTTCACTTCCTGAACCCTCGTGGTGACGGAACCTGAAGGCCGCGACTCGAGTCGGCCATTTTGAGTGGAATAAAGCCCATTTAGAAAACCTCTTATACCACGGATTCTGCCTCTTGTTATTTTTGAGCTATTTTAAGATTCCGTATGAAATTCAGTCCGGTAAAGAAGATTTTATTTACCACAGCGCGGTGCCCTGAGCGGACAACACCAGCAAAACAATCGAGGCACACCATCAAAAAATGGAAGGGAAACTCACGCCAAGGTGCCAGGTCTAACAAAAGTCTACACCTGGACACATCAGGCATTCATCATTAGCATTTGGTGCTTGTTCGGGTAGTGACGAGTTCACATACAGTTGACTGCCATTGACCTGGAAGCACTCCCACTCTTCAGGCACCAATGAGGTATTGCATCAATTAGAGGGCAGCAGTGCAAGTTTAACTTAGGGTCCTTACCTACACCCGGGGTAATTCCTCCAGCTAAAAGAGGTTGCTGAGAAGTAAGCATTAGCAAATAGTGTCCAACATCCAGGTCAACACCAGTGGCACTTCCGCCACTCATGCCACTGCCTCCCAACAAAACTGAAAGACGCAAGATAAGGCCACCCTCAGGAGATAGCTTAAGCGGTCTGCACCTTTTATTCATGGGGAAAAAAAAGCCCTTAGAATGATGATCAATAAGGGTAGAAAGAGGTGTGGCGAAAGGCAGAGTCCATGAGCAGAACAAGCGGGGTGGGAGTGTGGATCTTCCCATTACCTAACCGCACTATTACAACTGCACAGACACTTTCCTTCCACAGGTACAACGCTGACCAGAATCATGAGGACCATAACAGGTTTATCCCTCGGGCACTACCATGATCTTCACTCCAGGGCATGCACAACTGGCACTCACAGCAGCCATGGCTGCTGGTCTGCTGCAGATGAGCTGTGCCTAGTTTCAGATGCTAAAGGAGTCACCATACAGACCTGCAGGTGTTGATGTTACATAGAGATCAATGCTCACCCGAGGGGAAAGTTGTAGAACATAGAAAATGAAATCATGTGCCCAGTGTGCCAGGCAAACCAAATGACACCTGCAGAGTCAAGCCAAATGCTTCAACTTGCTGGAGCCTCCAAGACTGGAGAAGGCAGCGCCTCAGTATACCAGCCAGTGAGCCATCGATTAACTATATGCCTTCTCCAGCAGTGATCAGAGGGGTACCACACATGCCCAGAAGTCTAAGGTCCTCGGGAAACCTGGCACATGAGAAGCTGTGGGTACAGTACATATGTTAGAATGAAGTGAACTGGGATGCCCTAATGTCAAATAAGAGCTTGGCTTAGGGTATAAAGATAGGTGCATGCAACCGATTCCCCCAACAAACATCTCTCGGAATCAGTCTAAGTAGGGCAGGAGGGGTGTGCCTGTTAAACATGTTTCCCACCAACTACCCACTTATGAACAATTCTGGAATTCTAGGGAACCAAGAGGTTTGGGTTCACCGTTTCTCTTGATCATTGAAGGTTACTTCTCAAATACTCTTGGGGAGCGAAGGGCACTTTATGTATTGAGGAGAGCACGTGCCAACCCTTCTTCACGTCATGCTGCAGAGCAAAGACTCTCAAGGGTAGCAAAGTTTCAACCCAGGCATAACTTCTCTCAGGTGCAAGGATGGGTACTTATTTAGGGCCAGGAACAGGGTCTGTGATGGGCTTCCTACAAAGATCGCAGGATGACCAAACTTCCATTAGACATGAAACCGATCTAGGGTGAGTTGAAATGTCTTGTTTCCGATGCGGATGGCAAATGTGCAGTGGATGGTCTGTGAGGCTATGAACTGGGGTGGGTTTCGGTTGTATATTCCTGCAGAGGCAGGACTGCAGACAGAAAGGGACATTGAAGGGTGGGTCTGAGTATATGCAGTGCCATCACTTCAACCATTCCTGTTTGCACCCTCAACCATCTGTAGCCAGTGCAAGTGGGGCAGCAAAAACACCAACATTGTGTCCTAAAATATGCCAGCACAAAGAGTTTAAGGAGAGATGATCGAATAAAGAGGCAGGCTGCCTCCAGGTTGGCAGCAGATCTAACAATACCATGGTCTAAAACAAGACCAGAAGGAGGTGTTGGAAACCAGGGGGGACGGAAGAAAGACTGCACTTGTTCAGCATCATGGAGAATGACTGGAAGATAGCCGTAGATGAAAACAAGTTAGTTACCTGTAACTACAGTTATTCAGTTTTGGTAACTTTCATAGATTAACATGCCTGAATCATTCCCCCTCGCCGAGGCAGGAGTCCCACAGTAAAATGCAAAAGTAGTGCCATAAATAAATAATAGGCTAAAAAGAAAAAAGGCCTAAATCTTAGTGGTCCATCTACCTCCTTATAGTAAAAGAAACCAAAAGTCAGCTCCAACCAATCAGCTACCAGCACCCTCAAGCAAGTATCCCAAAATCACTGATAACTGACTCGACGGGGAGGGGGGTGGGTGCATGTGAATCTATGAAAGGTACCAATACTGGATAACTGTAGTTACAGCTAAGTAACTTGTTTTCTTATCCAGTATTGGGGTATCTTTCATAGATTCACATGCCTGAATCAGAGTAGCAAGCAGTATGCCAAATGTACTGTCGCTAGCGAATGGTGGGAGAAAAGTGTTTGTAAACTCCCAAGCTACATCCATAACATTGAAAACAAACTGTAATGACCAAGCTTTGAGAACACAATAGTCATCTTAAGAAGACATTATAAGAAATAAAACATGAATATATATAGATCTGTTTTGAAAGAAAATTAACACATGATCTGTGAAACATAGGAGCATGAATACAGAAATCAATATAACAGCACAGAAAGAGAAAATACTGTAGGAATCCAACCTTAGTGAAAAAGATGGCGTAAGACGGCCTGTCCAACTGCTGCATCTTCCTGTTGTGCAGATTGAAGACAGTAATGCCTTGTGAACGTGTGGACATTTTTCCATGTCGCAGCACGGCAGATATTTTCCAGAGTCACTCCAGTGAACAATGCTGTAGAAGCTGCCATAGTTCTTGTAGAATGTGCCCTGGCTTTCCTTTGTAGGTTTGTTGGCCTTCTCATGGCAGAAGTGAATAGCAGATGCCAGCCATCTGGCGATTGTAGCCTTTGTCACTGCAGTTCCAAGTGTTGCTTGACCATAGGCCACTAAAAGTTGGTTGGACCGTCTGATGTCTTTAGTCTTCTGTAAGTAGAATTTTAAACAGCGCTTAACATCCAAAGAGTGTAATGCTCTTTCAGCTGGATTCGGAAAGAAAGTACTGAACCTTACTGGTTCATTCAGGTGAAATTGTGACGGTACTTTAGGGATGAATCTAGGATTCATTCGAAGAGTTACATGGTCCTGAGTAAAATGTAAAAAGTTTCCTTAATAGTGAAAGTTTGGATTTCACTCACCCTTCTTGCGGAAGTCAGAGCCAGTAAAAGGGCGACCTTCCAAGTGAGGAATTTAAGATCAGCTTTGTGGTTCAAATGGACGTTTCATTAATTGTGCTAGAACGGTGTTGAGTTCCCACTCTGGAGGAGGTGCCCGCACCGGAGGGAATGCACGAAAAAGTCCTTCATAATTGTTTGACAAGAGAAGACGAACAGAGAGAAGGAAGTTTAGCGCATCTTCTGAATCTGGAAAGAGCAGCCAGATGGACCTTGACTGATGAAACGGTAATCCCAGATTTGTTCCGTAGGTGCTTGAATTGGGTGAACGTTATTCGCTTCACACCAACAAAATCACTTCCATTTTAGGCAATAAGTCTTGGTTGTGCTCGGAGCCCGAACTTTTGCTAACATTTCACGACAGTCTTACGAAATGTTGAGGTCCTTGAAATCTAAGAAATCAGGAGCCATGCGTGCAAGTGCAGGGACCGTGGGTCCGGATGAACCACTTGGCCTTTGTCCTGTGACAACATCGTTGGCGTTGGATGAAGGCGAATGGGCTTGTCTTGAGACAATAGCAGAAGTTCCTGGAACCAATACGGTCTTGGCCAACAAGGGGCAATCAGAATTAGTCGGCAACCCTCTAGCTTCATCTTGTGGAGCACTTTCGGGATCAATGGTATTGGGAGGGAAAAGCGTATACGCAAATCCGACCATCGCATGAACAGGGCGTTCCCCCTTTAGCCCTTCTGAGGGAACTTGCTGGCATAGTATTGGCATTTCTTGTTCTCCTCGTTGCACATAGATCCAGGGCTGGTTTGCCCCAAGCCTGGAATACTCTATCTGCTTCTGTTCCAGTTCCCACTCGTGACAGTCTGATAGGGACCTGCTCAGTGTATCCGCCAGAGTATTGTGGAGACCCCTGATGTGCTCGGCTCTCAGGGTTATCTTGTGGAGCGTGATCCACTCCCACAACTCCTTTGCCTCCTGCGAGAGCATAGTTGATTTTGTTCCTCCTTGCTTGTTGATGTAATACATGCTGGTCGTATTGTCGGTACGGACCAGCACTGAGGAACCCGCAATCCTTGGGAGAAAAGCTTGCAGAGATAGAAAGATGGTGCGGAACTCCAGTCTGTTAATATGCTGCTGTTTCTGCACTTGAGACCATTTCCCTTGAATTTCCAAATCTTGCAGGTGACCTCCCCATCCCTCCATGGAGGAGTCGGTCGTTAAGACAAACTCTGGAATGGTTTGCAGGAATGTGAGACCTTGGGCCAGATTCGCTGTTTGTGACCACCAATGCAGAGAATCTACCATGCGCGGGATGATCTTGATGGAATCGTAGACAGACCACAAAGCTTGTTGCCATTGAAGGTATAGTTCTTCCTGAAGGCCTCATTTTGAGCGGTGCCAAGGGAATGAGATTTATTGCAGAAGAGCACATCCCCAGGAATGATGCAACATCCGGACAGAAACTGACCTTTTTCTTGAAATTACAGAGGCTAATTTTTGGAGGCGTATTTGGACGGTCGTGTGACAAGAATGCTTTGCTACGAGAAAAGGAATGACTAAGTGGATGCAACTGTGATTTGCTCTCATTGAGTCATCCCCAGTGAAGCAAAGAGATGGAGACATGTTGCTGTGGCAACATTGGCTTAGTGTTCCAAAGGACCTTTAAGCAGTCAATCGTCGAGATAAAGGAACACTTGGATTCCTCGAGATCTCAATGCTGCTGCTACTGGTGCCAAGCACTTCGTGAAAATTCTTGGTGCCGATTTCAGGCCAAACGGGAGCACTTTGAACTAATAGTGGGGGGCAGCCACTGTGATACTTGTGCTGTTTGGGGTGAATAGGGATGTGGAAATACACGTCGTCCATTTCCAGAGAAGTCATAAAGTCTCCTTCGTTTAAAATCTCGGAAAGCGTGGCCATCTGGAAACTTTGCTTTTTGAGGAATTTGTTGAGCTTGCGGAGGTCGAGAATCGGCCATTCCACTGACTTTTTTCTGATCAGGAAAAAAAAGAGAATAGAAACCGTTTCCAATTTTAGATGATGGAACTTTCTCTATCGCTTTCTTGAGGAGCATTATTAAGGCTTCTTTGAATAGTAAGTGAAGAGGCGGAGTAGTAGGTGGCTGTTTGAGAAATTCCAGGGTGTGACCCTTGGTGACCAGGTCCAAAACCCATCGGTCTGAAGTAATTTCGTGCCACCTGTGCACATATGTTGAAATCTTCGTGACCACGGGTATGGAGGGTAATTTGGTTGGCACCCTGGTGAGATCACGGTTTCCTGTTAGTGTCTCGGCCTTGATTCTGTGATCACTTTCGACCGCCCTGACGGAAGAAACTTGCTGTTGAGGATTGTCGGTATAATGACTGATTATAAGGTTGTCGATACAGAGATTGATACTGCCGATTTTGTTGGTTCGATTGGTATCCTCTTGACGTAAAACCACGTCCTCTTGTGCCTCTGAAAGACCCACACCTGTATTGAAGGGTGCCTAAAGATCTAGCGGGATCCGTGTCGGTTTTCATAGCTAGGAGGGCCTCATCAATGTGCTTACCAAACAAAGAATCCCAGTCGTAGGCCATGTCAAGAATCTTGGTTTGGACTTTAGGTCTAAAAGTAGTGGCTTTCAGCCACCCCTGGCGTCTAAGCACTGCATCTCCAGCAAGGTGACGGAAACTGGTGTTAACAATGTCCAGTGCACAATCTATCGTTTGAGGCAAGTTCACCCTCGAATAGGATTTTCCTGGCCTCCTGTCAATGGTCTTCCGGGATGAGGTCGATGAGACCCGCCATCTGACCACATTTGTCGGTCATAACGGCCGATAATCGCTAGAGCATTAGCAGCTCTAATAGAGGCCGCTGCCATGGAGGAAAATTTCTTGCCTACGAAGTCCAGACGTCCTTCCTTGTCAGGCGGCGTGGTGATAGGCGTTGCAGGATTCTTTGATCGCTGTTGGGCAGCTTGCGAAATGACTGACTCTGGTCGTGGATGACCTATAAGACAAGATGGTCTGTTTGCAGGGGCATGGTATTTCTTCTCTATGCGAGGAAGCACTGCCGGAATAGATGCAGGTGTCTTCATTATCTTAACCCCTTCTTGCCAGATGTAGTCTATGATGGGTACAGCACGCCTGATTTTTCTGGACTCTGCCTTGAAATCATGTAAAAAACAATCTGTCTGTTCGACAGTAATAGGCAGTTGGAATCTAACGGCTGCCCGCTGCATCAAATTATGAAAGCCCCACATATCCTCAGGAGGAGAATCAGAGGGTGCCGGAAGAGGCGGAGAAGGCATTGGAATAATATAATCGTTCCAGGGATCCAGAATGGGAGCTTTGTCAGGTAATTCCCCCTCCTCAACCTAATCTTCAGAAGGACCCGAAGGACGAGCCAGCGTAGAAGGAGCATCAGGCTCAGGTAAAGGATCAGGAACCACCGCTGGTGGGGGTGGATTTTAGGGACAGCCTGTTGAGGGGGAAACCTTTCATGGTAATCCACAAGCATAGCTTGAAGATCTTGTATCAGAGTTGAAGGAAGGGGACTCATTTCCCTCTGGCGTGACTCCCTTGTGTGGAACTGATATCTATGATGTGGAACCATAAGTCGCTCCTGATAATATTGTTCCTGATACTCGTCGTCATCCTGACATATGTTGTTAAGCTCAGAAGGATAATCAGCTATGCCATAAGGTCCCTCATCGTCCTCGTAATCATCATCTTCTACGTAAGTTTCTAAGACGTGTGAAGGCAGAAGCAGAGAAATCTTACTATAATCCTGTTGCGCAATAGGCCTTTCAAAGTCTTGAGTTGGGAAAGTCCAGACGACATGGGCGTCGACTGTGAAGGTACAGTAATCACTGTCGACTCGATTTGAATTGGTATATCAGTCGTTGACGGGCTCTTCGCCGACAGGCTCGTGGTCGACGGAAGGGTCGTCGATGGAAGGGTCGTCGACGGAAGAGTCGTCGACGGTGTCATAGTCGATGGGACAGACGTAGACGATGTAGTAGACATCGATGCTAACTCCTTCTTCGATGATGGAGGCTTCGTCATGAATTTGACGTCAACGGTGTAGTCGTCGACGGGGACTTCGATGATTTTCTCGTCGACGATTCTTCAAGAACGGACTTAGTTTTGGTTGGGATTAAGATTCTGGTAGACAGAATAGGTGAGGTGATGGCCGTCGTCGAGATAGTTGCTGTCGACGATGGGGCAGAAGAAGTCACACAAATAGTCGTCGATGAGAGCGTCGTGTGACAGATTTGACATGTCCTTTACTCACGGTTTTTGAAGAAGATGTTTTCTTAAACTCCTTGACCGATGTAAAGGGTGGAGACAGCGTTGACCCAGAGGAAAGCTTAGGTGACCTCTGTAAAGGGTCAGTGACATCATGGGAAGATTTGTGGCGCTTTCTTCCCTCACTAGAAGCGCTGTCATGTCATCTAGCTCTCTTGCTAGAAGTAGAGGCCCGGTCTTCATCCTCAGCCGAAGAGGATTTAAGCCATAAAAGCAGTCTTGCTTCCCTATCCCTAAGAATCTTGCTAGGGAAGGTACGGCAAATCTTGCAGTCTTTGGCCTCATGCTTCGGATAGAGGCAATAAAGGCAATCGTTATGCTGGTCATCAGCATGGACCCTTTTTTTATCACAGGTCCTGCAGGATCTGAATAGGGCCTTCTTGTCAGACATCTTTCTGAAGAGTCGAAGAGAAAAACTGAGTGGCACTCAAGAGACTCCCTTCCACACGACGTGCGGTGAAAATCTGAGGAGAACTGCCTCTGCTGAGTGTTATAGAGGGTGCTGGTAGCGGATTGGTTGGAGCCGACCATTGGTTCCTTTTACTATAAGGAGGTAGATAGGCTACTAAGATTTAGTCCTTAAGCCTTTTTTCTTTTTAGCCTACTATTGATTTATGGCACTACTTTTGTATTTTACAGTGGGACTCACGGCGACGGGGAATGATTCAGGCATGTGAATCTATGAAAGATACCCAAATATTGGATAACTAACAAAGCCATGGTGTAAACGGAGACAAGGAGGTTTTGGAAACCAGGGGGACAGAAGAAAGACTGCACTTGTACAGCGCCATGGGGAGTGATTGGAAGATAGCCATTGATACAACAATACCATGGTGTAAACCAAGACCAGAAGGAGGTGTTGGAAACCAGGGGGGACAGAAGAAACTATACAGTACAGCGCCATACCCAAGATATGTAGTGGTGCAGCACCCGTTGTGTAGAGCGCCATGTAGAGAGATTTGAAGATAGCTGCAGATCCAGGTATATCATGGTGTAAAGCAAGACCAGAAGGATGTGCTGGAAACCAGGGGGAAGAGAAGACTGCCCTTGTAGAGCGCCAAGGAGAGTGACTCCCCAGTGTTCAGGGATTAGACGAAACCCTGGACTTTGCTGAAGAGGTCAGGAGGAGACACTTATCAGAAGAATCCTACGACTTGCAACACCAGCCCTGGGCCTCCAACACCGCTGCATGCACTGTGCTTTCCCAGCGTTTGTGGATTTCCAGCTGGGTAGACCATTTAGAACATGGCACGGATGGCAGACAATCTTGTTAGTAATCTATGATACTATTGATTTGAGAAAGTAAAAACATGGCACAGTCTGAGAAAGGGAAGAACAACTGCATGTGGCAGACTGCAAGTTTCCCTTGCGGTGCACGGTGTGGATGGCTGCCGCGCGTGGATGAGGCTTCCTCCGGGACCTACACTTCTGAGCAGAAATCACCCCAACACCCGCCTTTACTGTGAACAGCTTCATCACAAAGGCAGAGGTAAGAAACACTTGCACGCTTGCCATCTACCAAGGAGATGCAGCATGCATCTACCCCCTCCTCGAACTAAAGTTAGGGAGTCCGATATTTTGTCTGTGTATTTGCTTCTAGTGAATTCTTCATATAAGCACTGAAATATTGCACACGTGCTCGTTCAGACTGGTCTGTATAATATGTGGCTATTCAGCCGATGGACAGTGTTTGATAATTTACTGTAAAATGCACTAGGGCCCATTTGTTTTAAATATTCGATAGGCGGACCCCTACACCGTTCAACCAGGGGGGGGGGGGGCAGCCTCACTCATTCGGTCTAGTTAGTTATTCACATATCACTCCTTTGGAAGTTCACCAGCTGCCAGGCGCTGCCTCTCCCCCCTTGCCGACTCAACCCCTCACCCCAAAAGTCTCCAATGACTACAAGGCCCTGAAGGCAGACCTGGCGTCTTACCCCCTGAATTGACCAATAGAGTGAGCATTAAATCCAGTCCCCCCCCCTCGAAGACACCAGAGAACATCCATGTTCGGGACAGACTGACCGCTGACTGCAGAGAGACCAAGATATTAGCTACCCAGAGAAAATGGCATGAGAGCAGCCCATTCGGTTTCGGGGGGGGGGGGGGGGGTGGGTTGATGACACCTGTAATATATTAATGGTTGTGCGGAGCAGCTCTGCTCACAATGTACCCCTTCCGTGCCTAGAGTCTAAAAGCTGCCATAAACGCCCATGCTGCCCCCCCATTCAGCTTTGTTTGCAGATACTGATGCAAGTGAGGATTGGACACCTACCTCAAAAATATCAGGAACGGACCCGTCCTTGCTGACGTCCGTCACCCTGTACGGCACACCTTCGTGAAAAATGTTCTTCATTTTCTCACATGGCTTTTCAGGATCTTTCACGTCAAACCCTGCTTGCTTTAACCCATAGAGTTCTCGAAACGGCATCTGGTTCATTATCTGCGAGGAGACGAAAAAAACAATACAGAATTTAAGAAACAGGGCACTTGGTCATCGTGCATAAGGATGGCTCTAGCACTCAAGGGACTCATAACGACACTCAGCATTTCGATCCTGAATGAAGTCCAGCCTTTTAAAATAGATGAAATCATGTTTTACTATAGTTTAACGGTGGATTAAGGATCTTTACCAGGATGGGTGTTCATTGGGTCAGCCTCTCAATCATGATTGGATAGGTTTCTTGTCCCCCTCAGCTCCCTGTTCAATGGCGTTCCTCCTTATTCTTATGCGTGTCCCACCCGGAGAGCACTTCTTGACATTGTTCTTGATTGGAGGAGTTGTATCCTGCTATTGAGGGATTGTTATTTTTTGTTCAGCACGCCAAGGGAATGCCTCGCTTTTCTAGCTCTCGTCCCATTCCCCTTCCCCCCCACACAGTTTTCTTTTGTAATCTTTAGCTCCTCTAGCATTTAAAGCAAAAAACCTAGAGGGTTCTCGCTGTGTCTGAGCCTCCATCAAACTGCAGACCCTGTAAGAAAGTGGGTGTATTTCTTTCTGCGGCTCAGAGAGACCATGTGTGGAGCAGCTGAAAGCTCTCAGTTGGCCCATGATAACTCCATTCATGTTGGGCGTCCCAACTCTTCCTTGCAGGGACTTGAGTCCACCCGGAATTAGTCTGATAAACTGATTTGAAAAAGATGGCAGCTCTTGTACACATCGTGGCCCTGCTAGTGAAGAACAGATGAAAATGTAAACTCCTTTCTCCAGCCGTGATGTGCCCTATGGTTGCTACCCTGCTTTCAGTATCTTTGATGAAAGACAGTTTGATGCACCAAACTTGGGGCCAAATGTACCAAAGCTTTTTACATTTCTTTCCAAGTAGAATCACAATTTCGGCCCATTAAGAAATGCAAAACAGCCTTTTCAAAAGGCCAAAAAATGTTCTCAAGTTGCGATTTCTACCCGGTATTTGTACATGTGCTTTATGAATTGCAAAGTATTTACTAATGCGAATTGGCCATTTAGGAAATGCTATTACCATCAACTCAGTCGATGGAGACCATGTGCATGATAAAGAAAAAAATGCATTTAAAAATGCCTTAGTTTAATGTAACATGAAGCGGACATATGCCCCTAGGACATATGTGCATTTACATGTGCACTACAAATGTTGGGGTGCCTCCAGGGCGGCCTTAAGCGCAGAGGCACCCTTTGGTTTGGATTTCTTCATTTGCAATTTCCTATTAGGAAATCGTAATTTAGGAAATGCAAACCATTTCCTATTTTGCCCATAAGAGGGAATGGATTGGTATTCCCTACTTGCGATTTACTTATAGCGATTCCTCTTTAGGAATCAGTATTAGGAAAATTACAAATGTTGTACATACACGTTTGCATTTCTTGAATAGCAATTCCTACGAAATTACTATTTAGGAAGTGCAAAATAAGACTTTCGTACATCTGGCCCAGAGGTCCTTTGGAGCGCAGGTAACGCCCCGCTTCACACTGCACCCACCTCCCTTGCTTGGCAGCAGCATATCAGCACTGGTCAGAGTAGGAGTAAAAGGAAAGGGGGAGCGGTCCTACCTTGTCACCGAGCGACTGGCCACTTCCACCATTCATGAGCAGGACACTCTCATCAACTGCGCGGACGCCGCAGCGGGATCCTGGTGCTGCCTGGATACGGAGATTGACATTGGAGCCGGGGCGGCCCTTCGCTGCGGAGAATGTGAGGTTGACCTGTGAACAAGACAAAGATATCTGAAAAAAAGAAAGGAGGAGCATGGCTCGAGGCACAAGCAATATACAGACTACTAGTCCATGCAGGGACACTTCTTTCATCGTCCAGTAATCCGGAAGATGGCGAGGCAGCCCTCCCTCCTATGTGAGAAAATAGGTAATGCAAAATATCCCACTGCATGCCTCCTAGGAGGAAAAAGGGTGTGATCACCTTCATTCCAACACTTCGAATAATACACTCACTCCAATCAATCTCTTTAGTGGGCCACGGATATGCCCTTCGTCAACAGGAACCATCTAAAGGATAGGGTGCATGGTACAACGTGGAAGGGTTCAGCTACCCATGAAGTAGGATATGTTCACCAAACAAGGGTGAACTAGTTGCTCATTGAGGCTCCATTTCTGTCAGCTGCTGGGTATTTGCTAAACCCCCTCACCCAACGGTGGCAGGGGATCCCGAGAAGGAGCAGCCAGTGTCCGGCGAGGTGAAGCAAGGCATCTGGTCACTCTTCGTACTCAGACTCTGCTAATCACAGTATAAAGTTGTGTACAGCTGGCCATTGCCCAGGGTTGTTGAGCATGAGGCTTCAGTTTAGGGTCAGGTCAACGGGCAGGTAGGTCTGAGTAGACTAATATTGGGATCTTAATTGCATGGTCAGCTCAACGGCCCTACACGCAGATCGCAGGATGTTTATGGTGATGTGAGGTGGTTATTGAGATTAGAGGTTCTGACAGTATGGTCAATTTGTAGGACCAGTCTTGGTGGAGGACCAGAATACTCTCAATGAAGGGCCTCCATTCAGAGTACTCATAGCCAAGTATGTGGCGGATGGCCAGACCCTCCATCCAGAGCTCGCTGGCTTCCAAGGAAGAGACCGATGAGCACTGCAGTCTCAAAGCAGGGATTGGTCTTGCAAAGGCCTTGAATAAAGGCACTGCTGCTCATGGGTACAAAGTAGGCCCAAGGAATTCTGGGGTGCTGAGACACTGAGAACCTTCAGTTAGGTTTTCGAGCAGGTCATTGGTTATGCGATATCAGGGAGGGATGCAAGATGACAGCAAAGATGCTAAACTGAAGGAAAAGACAGGAGTCCACTCAAGGAAATGGCGAAAGGTCCAAAGACTGCACAGCTGCCTTGGGCGATGGCTGGGGCATCTTTAGTAAGAATAATTGCGAAGACATTTGGCAACTTCACACTGTCCTGGGAAGGGGGAGATTTCCATTTGATCACCAAAGGGCATAAGGAGTGTGTGGATTACAGCATTCTTAGCTGAAGAAGCTATACATATGCGGCCCCTGTGCACATTTGGCATTATACCATTGTGCCATGGGCACACAGGGACTATTCTGAATTCCACTGCATCTGAAATTTATATCCATTTGCCTCAGCATGTCCATAAACGTGTCCTTTGGAGGGCATTTAGCCCCTACTGAACCCCTAAAATCCAAGATCAGGCATAGAAATAAAGATGTAGTTTCATAGCATGCGGTCATTCATACTGTATGCTGAAGGCACTTTCCAAGGCCTTTTGAGTGGTCGTGGAACAGTTCATCAATTACACTTACCCTCAGCAGATCCCTTTGACAATAGTACCAGACAATGGACTGCCAAATAGAGGATGCTTCCATGCAGGCCAATTCTGCCATATGCTTATGGTTAACTCACTGGGGGAGCAACAGTCACCCTCAGAGGGTTAACTCACTGGGGCTCACTTCTTCAGCCTCCTCTGTCCTGTTACAGGATGTGCCTCACTTCTTGCCCTCAGACTTTTCTGTCCTGTTACAGGATGTGCCTCTCTTCTAGGCCCTCAGTCTCCTCGGTTCTGTTACAGGATGTGCCTCACTTCTTGGCCCTCAGCCTCCTGTGTCCTGTTACAGGATGTGCCTCACTTCTTGGCCCTCAGCCTCATGTGTCCCGTTACAGGATGTGCCTCACTTCTTGGCCCTCAGCCTCATGTGTCCCGTTACAGGATGTGCCTCACTGCTTGCCCCTCAATAGCTTCCTTTCCTGTTACAGGATGTGCCTCACTTCTTGTCCCTCAGCCTCATGTGTCCTGTTACAGGATGTTCCTCACTTCTTGCACCTCAATAGCTTCCTTTCCTCTTACTGGATGTGCCTAACTTCTTGGCCCTCAGCCTCCACCACCTTGTTACAGGATGTGCCTCACTTCTTGGCCCCCAGCCTCCACCACGGTTACAGGATGTGCCTCACTTCTGGGACTTCAGCCTCTTCTGTTCTATCACAGGATATGCCTCACTTCATAGCCCTCAGCCTCCTCTGTCCTGTTACAGAATGTGCCTAACTTCTTGGCCCTCAACAACCTCCTCTGTCCTGTTCCAGGATGGGCCTCACTTCTTGCCCCTCAGCCTCCTTTCTGGTTACAGGATGTGCCTCACTTCTTTGCCCTTAGCCTCTTCTGTCCTGTTACAGGATGTGCCTCACTTGGCCCTCAGCCTCTTCTGTCCTGTTACAGGATGTGAACAAGGCACTTTTCATCAAAAAGGCATGGGTCTACAAGCTCGGAACCAACCAATACGTTGTTGAGAGGGACGTAGACCTATGAAGATAATACAAGTTATGTATAAAGCCCTCACTCACCAACCTGGTTGGTGACATGCTTCATCATCGGGCTCCACTGGGTATGGCCGAGTGCCATCCCAGTGTGCTGCAACGCCAGGTTACTGCGGAGCGGGGTTCATGTGAAGTGACAGTGAATTTAAAATTTCCAATTGAGTCAAAAAAGTAAATTTAATAATTTTGCTAATTGGAAGAATTAAAAAGGAGTGGAGGTCAAAAAATAAAAGACCTGATTCACTCCATGGCGGTCAACATGTTTCTGCCTAAATGAATGTTCAACAGGCTTTCGTCAGGACCAGAGTGGGGGTGCAAAGTCCCGGTGGTATGAACGCGCTAAGGTTCACCCTACCGTGGGCTGCTGTGTGAAAAATATATACAGTGAAAAATCCGCCAAGTAATACCGAGGTGGAGAGAAACGAGTTTATTTACGAGGCCTAACCATTCGAAGCCTCAGGGATCCCGGCGGGGGGGGGGTTGGGGGGGGTGGGAGCAATATGGCACACCGCCCTCGCTGCTCGGCACCCGTTCGGAACCTGGAGCGCCTCAATCCACCGGGTCCAGAATGTGACATTCTGGACCCGGTGGATTGAGGCCATATTGCTATCCCCCCCCCCGCCCCCCCCCCCCCCCCCCCCCCCGGGATCCCTGAGGCTTCAAATGGCTATGCCTCGTAAATAAACTCGTTTCTCTCCACCTCGGTATTACTTGGCGGATTTTTCACTGTATATATTTTTCACACAGCAGCCCACGGTAGGGTGAACCTTAGCGCGTTCATACCACCGGGACTTTGCACCCCCACTCTGGTCCTGACGAAAGCCTGTTGAACATTCATTTAGGCAGAAACATGTTGACCGCCATGGAGTGAATCAGGTCTTTTATTTTTTGACCTCCACTCCTTTTTAATTCTTCCAATTAGCAAAATTATTAAATTTACTTTTTTGACTCAATTGGAAATTTTAAATTCACTGTCACTTCACATGAACCCCGCTCCGCAGTAACCTGGCGTTGCAGCACACTGGGATGGCACTCGGCCATACCCAGTGGAGCCCGATGATGAAGCATGTCACCAACCAGGTTGGTGAGTGAGGGCTTTATACATAACTTGTATTATCTTCATAGGTCTACGTCCCTCTCAACAACGTATTGGTTGGTTCCGAGCTTGTAGACCCATGCCTTTTTGATAAAAAGTGCCTTGTTCACATCACACTGACTTCGTTGTTTTGTATCCTTTCCCTTGAGGGGATTAGTCGTGTTGGTACCCTTCCTGTCCTGTTGTTTATTTGCTGTTACAGGATGTGCCTCGCTTCTTGGCCCTCAGTCTCCTTGGTCCTGTTACAGGATGTGCCTCACTTGTTGGCCCTTCAGCCTCTTTGTCCTGTTACAGGATGTGCCTCGCTTCTTGGCCCTCAGTCTCCTTGGTCCTGTTACAGGATGTGCCTCACTTCTTGGCCCTCAGCTTCCTTTCCTCTTACAGGATGTGCCTCACTTCTTGGTCCCTCAGCCTCTTCTGTCCTGTTACAGGATGTGCCTCGCTTCTTGGCCCTCAGTCTCCTTGGTCCTGTTACAGGATGTGCCTCACTTCTTGGCCCTCAGTCTCCTTGGTCCTGTTACAGGATGTGCCTCATTTCTTGGCCCTTCAGCCTCTTCTGTCCTGTTATAAGATGTGCCTCACTTCTTGGCCCCTCGGCCTCTTCTGTCCTGTTACAGGATGTGCCTCACTTCTTGGCCCTCAGTCTCCTTGGTCCTGTTACAGGATGTGCCTCACTTCTTGGCCCCTCAGCCTCTTCTGTCCTGTTACAGGATGTGCCTCGCTTCTTGGCCCTCAGTCTCCTTGGTCCTGTTACAGGATGTGCCTCACTTCTTGGCCCTCAGTGTCCTTGGTGCTGTTACAGGATGTGCCTCATTTCTTGGCCCTTCAGCCTCTTCTGTCCTGTTATAGGATGTGCCTCACTTCTTGGCCCCTCAGCCTCTTCTGTCCTGTTACAGGATGTGCCTCACTTCTTGGCCCTCAGTCTCCTTGGTCCTGTTACAGGATGTGCCTCACTTCTTGGTCCCTCAGTCTCCTTGGTGCTGTTACAGGATGTGCCTCATTTCTTGGCCCTTCAGCCTCTTCTGTCCTGTTATAGGATGTGCCTCACTTCTTGGCCCCTCAGCCTCTTCTGTCCTGTTACAGGATGTGCCTCACTTCTTGGCCCTCAGTCTCCTTGGTCCTGTTACAGGATGTGCCTCATTTCTTGGCCCTTCAGCCTCTTCTGTCCTGTTATAGGATGTGCCTCACTTCTTGGCCCCTCAGCCTCTTCTGTCCTGTTACAGGATGTGCCTCGCTTCTTGGCCCTCAGTCTCCTTGGTCCTGTTACAGGATGTGCCTCACTTCTTGGCCCTCAGTCTCCTTGGTGCTGTTACAGGATGTGCCTCATTTCTTGGCCCTTCAGCCTCTTCTGTCCTGTTATAGGATGTGCCTCACTTCTTGGCCCCTCAGCCTCTTCTGTCCTGTTACAGGATGTGCCTCACTTCTTGGCCCTCAGTCTCCTTGGTCCTGTTACAGGATGTGCCTCACTTCTTGGTCCCTCAGCCTCTTCTGTCCTGTTACAGGATGTGCCTCACTTCTTGGCCCTCAGCCTCCACCACCTTGTTACAGGATGTGCATCACTTCTTGGCCCTCAGCCTCCTTTCCTCTTACATGATGTGCCTCACTTCATGGCCCCTCAGCCTCTTCTGTCCTGTTACAGGATGTGCCTCACTTCTTGTCCCTCAGTCTCCTTGGTCCTGTTACAGGATGTGCCTCACTTCTTGGCCCTTCAGCCTCTTCTGTCCTGTTACAGGATGTGCCTCACTTCTTGCCCCTCAGCCTCCTTTCCGGTTACAGGATGTGCCTCACTTCTTGGCCCTTAGCCTCTTCTGTCCTTACAGGATGTGCCTCACTTGGCCCTCAGCCTCTTCTGTCCTGTAACAGGATGTGCCTCGCTTCTTGGCCCTCAGTCTCCTTGGTCCTGTTACAGGATGTGCGTCACTTCTTGGTCCTTCAGCCTCTTCTGTCCTGTTACAGGATGTGCCTCACTTCTTGGCCCCCAGTCTCCTTGGTCCTGTTACAGGATGTGCCTCACTTCTTGGTCCCTCAGCCTCTTCTGTCCTGTTACAGGATGTGCCTCGCTTCTTGGCCCTCAGTCTCCTTGGTCCTGTTACAGGATGTGCCTCACTTCTTAGCCCTCAGTCTCCTTGGTCCTGTTACAGGATGTGCAAGAAGGGGAACACTCAGAATGTACACAGGGTTCTGAGACTGGTTGCTGTTTATTTCCGGCCCTTCCTTAACATCCCAAGGTCACAGGTAACCAGGGTTACAGGAAGCAAGGGAAGTACCAGAGTGTGAGTGGTGAAGCCAGGGACAACAGCCGCTACCCATAGTGACCCATATTGGACGCTCGTGGCCGATACTCGCTGCCCCCCAATATAACCCATGTATAGAAATGCCAGATCAGGTACAGGTTTTTCAACCATCATCCACGGAGCCCGGTCGACATCGTAAACGCGTCTAGCACGAAGGTTATATCATACCTGCTACGCCCCTACTGCTACCGTTTTATACATCAACCATTTTATCAAGACTCGGCACTTACAAGAACTTACCATATACCAGGTTTTAATATATACATGAACTGTTCGTAATGAAGTATTAAAGAACTGTCATCCATTCGTAGACTTCCACCGAATAAGGTTGTGCTAATTTCATGGATTTATCGCAATGCAGAATATAAAAGAATAGCCATCCCCCCTCAATACCAACTATAACTGAATGAATAAACATCTATCAAGGTATTCACTTACAAGAAAAATAACCTACTTAAATTCCTGGAAACCCCACGTTTGAATCTTGAAGCACAGGAACTGTGGCCTTATTTTTCCTGACGAAGGCGTTAACTACGCCGAAACGCGCGTCGAATAACATACAGTTGTGCCACCACATTTGTTTATTCTTTATCCCTATGTAACCTACAATCTATTTTATTATTTGTCATGATTTTTTACTATGTATATAATAAATTTGTTTTTAATTGTGAATGTACCAAAAACTTATAATTAAAAAAGAACTAGAATTTTCATTTTTCGTCTCACTGCTTAAACTGTTCTGACTACTAGATAGAAAAGACTTACAGCTGCTACTTACAAGAATTGCCTAGGTTGTTATTTTTCAAACACCTGTTACAGGATGTGCCTCATTTCTTGGCCCTTCAGCCTCTTCTGTCCTGTTACAGGATGTGCCTCACTTCTTGGCCCTCAGTCTCCTTGGTCCTGTTACAGGATGTGCCTCACTTCTTGGCCCCTCAGCCTCTTCTGTCCTGTTACAGGATGTGCCTCGCTTCTTGGCCCTCAGTCTCCTTGGTCCTGTTACAGGATGTGCCTCACTTCTTGGCCCTCAGTCTCCTTGGTGCTGTTACAGGATGTGCCTCATTTCTTGGCCCTTCAGCCTTTTCTGTCCTGTTACAGGATGTGCCTCACTTCTTGGCCCTTGAGCCTCTTCTGTCCTGTTACAGGATGTGCCTCACTTCTTGGCCCTCAGTGTCCTTGGTCCTGTTACAGGATGTGCCTCACTTCTTGGCCCTCAGCCTCTTCTGTCCTGTTACAGGATGTGCAAGAAGAGGAACCCTCAGAATGTACACAGGGTTCTGAGACTGGTTTGCTGTTTTTTTCCGGCCCTTCCTTAACATCCCAAGGTCACAGGTAATCAGGGTTACAGGAAGCAAGGGAAGTACCAGAGTCTGAGTGGTGAAGCCAGGGACAACAGCCGCTACCCATAGTGACCCATATTTGACGCTCGTGGCCGATACTCGCTGTCCCCCCAATATAACCCAGTATAGAAATGCCAGATCAGGTACAGGTTAATGAGACCAGACATGTTTGCTTGACGGTCTTGCTATTGGTTAGAACATTTTCTTGATAAATTTCCTGACCAGAGATGCCTTGGATTTCTAGAAACCCAAAAGTCCCGCAACTAAGTGATACATTCTTCTGCCACATCCTCCAGCCTCAAGTGGCAGCGACAAGCTGCACTGTGAGCCACCATGGACTTCTCCACATCTCAGGCTACGCAACTGTCCCCGCCCACTGTCAGCCCTCAGCCAATCAGTCTCCTCCCACTGCAGGAGGCAGCAGCGACCATGGCAACCTGCAGGGTCGGACTGGCCCAGGGCCCAGTGAGCAATCTGGTAGTGCCCGATGGGCTGCTCAGACAGGTAGCAGACATGCCAACATTTAAGAGGGAATGTGGAGATTTTTAAATTATAAATTGGGAGAATGTATTTCCCCCATTGACTTCTATCGAAGCAGAGGCAATTTCAGTTGGAAGACAGTAAAAATAAAGGCTTCTAAAATCGGTCGGCCCCCGCCTCCACTGGGTCCATTGGCATGTATGTGGCAGTGTGCGGGCTGTCTTCGCCAGTTTTTTGGCCCACTGGCCGCGTTTTACAGTCGATTTACCAGAGATTACCACAAACATTGCTGCAGCAAGCACAAATGCAGACCGTCTCCAATACACTGCAAAACACCTACACAGCGTGTCTTTACAAGTTCAAAGCCGCCCTCATTTGCAAACATGGGAGCCTTTAGCTATCCGATTCACTAGTGGGGCCACTTTTATTTTGGTGCCTGGACCAGTCCCAGCCAAACCCGGGCCACCTCCCGGCCTCACCTGGTTCTGGAAGGAGTTCTCCACATCCATGCGGACACGATCGGCCACGATCTCCCCAGTGCTCAGGACTGTGAACACCACAAGGTTCGCCACTGGTGACGACTTGAAGTCATGCAACAACGGGAAGGTGAACGATCCCTTCGCGTCTAAAGGAAAAGTGCGAAAGAACACAATTAGCAAATGCGCTCCCAATTACCCCAAACTTTGACAGACCCAGGGATATATGCAAAAGCCATTCGCAGAGGTGTGTGGATGCTCAAATCACTGTTAAAAAAGAATGGTTTCCAAATTACTGGAGAAGTACAAATTAGGGGTGGGCGCAACTCTAGTAATGTTCTCTAGCGTAATTGCTGCAAAATGACTCTTAATTATGTGTAATTGTGTTTGAAGCATAATCCAGCGTTTAGAGTTATTTTTAGTGTAAAATACAGCCTTACGTCCAAATGGGCCAAAGACTGCATTTTGCGCTTAGGATATGTGTAGTGACTGAGTCCAGACGTGTAGAGGATCTTTAGATGTTTATTAGTAGTACGTTACAGGTAATCCAGTTCAATCCAATACAAGATAGTCAAGACCAGTCATAGACCCCACCAGGAGCAGCCAGTGTGGTGCTCAGCCCTTCTCAACTGACATCTCAGGCTCCCAACATTCTGTACTACATCATAGAATGAACATTCCACTGGCAAAGCAAGAGATGCAGTGCATAACAACAAAGCCAGGATATTACAATATGACACTAAATGCTACCGACACGAGCAGCAGTCACTCACTTAGTTCATTGTTCCTGTAGTAGGAGTTTTGCCCCAAATTACTCAAGCTGGCGGAATCACGTAATTTCGCATCACACAAGTAGTGCGTAATTAGTGCAATTACTCGAGCGTAATTTCTCCCAGGCCTAGTACAAATTTAGTGCGTTTGCACACCCAAGTAGTCTACACTGCCTTCTGTAAACCCCATACACACTTTAAATTCCAACTCGGTTTCTCCAGACCATCATGTCTGAACACGTAATGCCAACCAGTATAAATAGGTCGCTCCCACATGGTGTACTTCTCATTGGCATATATAATATTTATTGTACGATTCACTGCCTCTGCATTTATGATTTGTAAAGCGCCCTGACACCCTACTCTCGCATATGTTGCGCTTTAACGGAAATCAGAGAAAATATGAATTGGTAAGTGCTATATAGTCATTGGTGTAGTTACATTTATAGGTAGATGCATCCAACAGTCCTACAGTACATGAATGTTACATACTCGGCCTGGAATTGTCAAAAACCCGCCCAAGTCATAGAAGCTCTTCTGCCGTCACAAGCAGATTCTCTTGGCTCTGATGGGCATCAAGGTGTTAGGCTTCTGCCAGATCCAGCAAAGATAAAGTTCGAACAAAAGTAGTGCCAATGGGCCTTTAAATGAGATATCGGTGTTGGGCTGCATCTGGAGGAGGGGTGGCTGGCGAACTCCGCTGGCGGAGTTCGCAGAGTTTTGCTCACTCCACGTTCCGGAAACAACTCAGCGAAGCAGAGTTTTACCTCTCACGCAGCTCCCCAACATTATGTTGGCGAGCAAGGAAAATCATATGCTATACCACCTACCAACGAGATTTCTCAACATGGGCGATCATGGCAGTTTGCCACTGCTCACGTTGAGAAACCTGCCATTCATGTTGAGGAAGCTGCTACTCGAGTACAACATCTACTCGTGCGGCAGAAAGAAGCAGCGCCCTCTCGTGCTGCGCAGGGTGCCATTCGGGCTGATTTTACAGTGCTCATGGACGCAGCAGTGGCGTTAGAGGACAGATGCCTGTACACCGACTTCCAGCTTTGAACCACCCGTGCTTAATTTTCTAAGACTATCACCGCCTTGGTCAAATTGATTCTGCCACCAGGTTTCGTTCCAGGATTTACTCGGGTTTTTTTAGGGCTGTCCTACCCCTCCCTACCCCCGTTCTGTCCTGATGAAGACCCGCTTTTGACTACCGAAAGGAGCACATATTGGGTTGAAACGTTGACGACCACACAAAGGCCCAGATTGACCAAGGCTCTGCACAACTAAAGAAAAAAATATATCAGCCTGTAGAGCAATTGTATTTTCCTATTATCTGGCCCATCACCCATATGTACATAATTTTCACCACCATGTATATATTTTGGCCACCACTTACTTGCAAAATCTCACTTGTGTTGACAGCTGTGATTATATGTGTAAAAAAAATATATGAATGATATAATTTTGATAAAACTTACACAGTAGACATCAATTTGAGTCATGTGCCTTATTGTTTGTGAAAATGTTTTCTGCATCTAGGCGTTTGAGATACTAATGTTATTGTAATAAAATTGACAGATGCGACACTTAATGCGCTAACAGAAGTAATCGGTAACCCGACGGAACCAATTTTTGTTTACTACGATATACCCAGGTTCTGAGGGACACAGGGTCACCCCATTTTTTTCAGACTATTTACAGTGCAGGACAAACTCCCTGCACTAAAAATCAGCACGACTTGCCGCACTCTGCTGCTTGCGGAACTCCAGAGAGCAGCAGTGTGTTTTTCAGCACTTTGTGGAGTTCCCCGTAGCAGAACTGCGGCCAGGCCTAATCTGGGGTTGAAAATAAGAAACCTCCTTTGCCACCTGCAGACAAAGTGCTGGTGCTATTGAACAAGTCAAGTGTCAGCAAATTACATTTGGCCAAAGTCAAAGGTCACAGCAGCAGTCCACCTCGGGTGGAGTCCGATATGGCACAATCCAACTGGTTATCAGGATCGATAGAAAAAGCTAGCGTCACCCAAGGATGCCTTTCACCTTAAGAGAGACTGCAGTCTTGCCGCTCACTTCACAATCTACCAAATAGAAGTACTACAAGTAGACTAACAACAGCTCCTCAAAGCAAACAGGCCAACAGGATTGCAAAAGGAGCCTGGTCTCCAATCTCCACATTCCATTTTCCAAAGACTTCTACCTCCAACTGCAGTAATGTTGGCAATACTCATCTACTTTCTGGGAAAACCAACTCACCTCCCTCTTATGCAAGAGATCAGGCCAGGGGTATCCAAAATAGATTTTATGGGCCTCCATTACTCTGGTTTACTTACACACACAAACAACGCATGTACCATGCAGGCCGCGTACACAAACACGCACCACATACACCTGAAATGTTAGCCAGAGGACCTGGGTTAGCACATGGAAGCATAACTTTACACAAGCTGGGCCTGTAGGCCTCTACTGCAGCGACAGGTAAAAAGATCTACGGATTCCCAAAACAGAGCCGGTGGCAGCGTACTGTGTACTAAACCCATGACAGGGACAGTAGTCCAATGTTTGTGTAATGAGGGCACGCGTGGTGCACCTCCCCAGATCACCCGACAGGTCCTGGGCAAGGACAAAATAAAAAAAAAAACAGGATAACAAATACTCGCAGGTGTGCACGCGGAGCAGAGGAACATGATTCTATGCCACGCAGGAGGCATTCCCACCCCAAAAACCACTTACGCTGAATTCTTTCATAAGGTGCTGAGTGGAGAGAACAGAATTAAATGCCCATAATGTATGACCCTTCCTGGATGACTGCTAAAAGGCCCAAAAATATGACAAGGAGGACTTTTCCCCCTGAACACCAGCAGTAGTTCCATAAGTACATGCATCTGTAATCTGTAAATCTGCAACCGACATTTTGCCTCATTTCTCCTCCAAAGTTGAGCAAGGTGCAGCAAAGTCTGGTCTTGGCAAATGTGCATTTTGTGTTAACATATGCAATAAACGAAACTGGCAAAAATAAAAACAATAAAAAAACAAAAGAGTAACCCAGCAGCCCTGGCACAGACGAGTACTCCTTTTCAGATGGATTTGCACAAGTGATCATGCACAGTACCAGGTGAGGCCGCCAGTGGATAAAGTGGTATGATGACCACTGCCCCATGGTGCAAGCTATTGGCAGAAGCAAAGTGTGATTGACAGCTCAACTAGCCAATGGATGAAGAGGGTGGACTGAAAACAACTGCATGTACCTGTATGTATTACTATGATTTTGTGGGAGACAGGAGGTAGGCCCAACAACTCTTGGTGCCCTTCTGCACCCTTTGCCACCCACAACTCATGCACCATCGTTGCTCCAGAGTGGAATGAGCCCCGCTCTCGGGTTGGATATCGTTTCAGTATCCACCACGCATACCCCTGACATACATCGGAAACATCACCTTATTAATGAGATGTGGGTCTTTGAATTTATTACACCAAGTAGTAGATGCAGGGAGCATTACCCTCTCCATTGCTCTGGGGATGGTCGCTAAATAATAATTTTCCAAGTCAGCAAAGTCCAGTCCTACCCTCGACCTGAGCGCAGAGTCTGTCTGGATACTTTGTGGGCTGTCCCTGGCCAGACAAACGAGCTTCTGTCGATACATTTCTTCAAATGAAACAAATCACCTGGAATGCAAACCTTGCCGGAGAAGCAACATTGTAATCTTACTTAAAGAGATAGCCCTACAAGGGAACGAGACAGCGAACCCATCTTTTAAGGTCCCACTGGATCTGCTGGAGGAGTCTGCCAAGGTTCAGCCTGTATATGCTGCTGACCGCGGCACCCGCAGGGGGCCAATAGAGCGGTCGGCGCTCTAGTGTCGGCTGGGCACCAGAGTCCCCTCCCCGCCCCCCCTGGGGGGCAGGGACTCCGGTGAGTCCCCCCTCTTCCTCCCTGGGCGTGACGCGATGGGCGTCACTTCCGGGGGGCATCGTGGCCCGAGGGGAGGCTATATAGCCCTCCCCCACCATGAGGTCGCCCTCTTTGCCACGCTCGTCGGCTAGTGGTGCTCTGCGGTGATGGGCTTTGGGCTAAATTATTTTCCTTATCCTTCCAGATTGGGAGGCACATGCATGAAATTCGATGGATAGTCAGGGATCCCCACCGCTTTTTCCAATGAGGTCCCAAGTCGAGGAGACCCCGACTGGCATCTCTGAAGATGCACGGATCGCACCTTTTCTCGAACTAGCTAAGGCCAAGGGGTTGGCTTGGGCCACCGAACTTCTGAAAGCCAATAACCCCGAGGACTCTGGAATCGCCAGCGAGGTCCCGCCCGCAGAACAGGAGCACAACGATGAGGCAGGCCCCTCTAGGTCAAAGAGGATACGTAGACCCACGGTCAAAGACTTTCCAGCGGAGCAGCCGCCAGTGAGGAGCCGGGCCGTGGCCCCCCCTCGGGCCACCACCCCCCTCCTCGTGTCCCCGGCTATGGGACATGGACCATCGACCATACCGGCCAGTTGCCCGTCACTGGCGGCCTATGCTACGTCGGAAGATCTTGGTAAGCTCTCAGACACTTTGCGGAGCTTTATGTCTGAGGCCAGAGCGGGTTTAGCCCTGGCAAACCCGTCCAGTGGGGCTGGGACCGCCGTTTCTCCCCTCCCCGTGGGGGTTCCGGTGCAACCGGCTTTCACACAAGTTTGGGGGGTCGGGCAGCCCGACTAGCGCATCCCTTGCTCAGGTTGGCAGACTGACGCTGGCAATCCCCTTGCCCGTGGGAGGACAGCATCCAGCCTTGGGGGTCCGTACGACGACGACCAACCCCGCAGCCAACTCGGCCCTACCTCCGGCGGTGACCGCGCCCACCACACCCATTATGGCCTCACCAGCTGCGCCACCAACAGGGTCAGCCCTCGCCGTAGTGCCAAAGCCCTTGGTCACTATGGCGCCGCTACTAACTGGCCGCTGCTCCTTCGGGTGGGAAGTGCCCTTGGCAGCCAAGGAAGGTATCTGGAAGAGAGAGTTTATTGACATTTTCACCCTACTCATGCATGGGGCCGAGGGGGTCGACACTAGGAAGATGGGGGCCAAAGATGACGATAAGAAAGTGCACTTTCAAACCTGGCCCGAAAAGAACATTGGCACGTGGGGACAAGCCTTCGCGCCCCAAGGGGTAGGACCGGCCCCTCCCACTCCGGGTAAGGGTCCCTCCCCCATCAGCATTGCCAACCTCCTCCCCCTGATCCATGGGTACCCCAACAACAAAGAGGGCACGCTCCTCACGGAGGGCTTTGTAGAAGGTTTTCGAGTTCCGTACCTAGGCCCCCTAGTGAGCAGGGATGCAGAGAACCTCAAATCAGCTAGGGACCACCCTGAGATAGTGATGGCCAAAATAAGGAAGGAAGTGGCCCTGGGGAGGGTGGCGGGCCCTTTCAACATCCCACCTCTTCCGCACTTTGTAATCTCACCCCTGGGGGTAGTGCCCAAGAAAGAACCCGGATCCTTTAGGCGGATCCAGCACCTGTCGTACCCGGAAGGGGACTCAGTTAATTTTTGGTTGGAGGAGGGGAGGTGTTCGGTGTCCTACTGCTCCCTGGACCTGGCGGTGGACATGATCAGGAGGGCAGGGAAGGGAGCGTGGTTGGCAAAATCGGACATAGATTCGGCGTTCCGACTACTGCCGGTCCACCCTGACAGCCAACACCTCCTGGGCTTCAAGTGGCAGGGCAAAGTTTTCTATGACAGGTGTATGCCCATGGGCTGCTCAGTGTCTTGTGCGTACTTCGAGGCGTTCAGCTCTTTCGTTCAATGGGTCCTAATGAGTAAGTTCAGGGTTGAGGGAGTGACCCACTACCATGACGACTTCTTGTTTATTGGGGGTGCCGACACGCAGGAGTGCGCAAGAGCACTGCAGTGCTTTCAAGACTTGGGTGTGCCGTTAGCACCTGGCAAGACTGAGGGTCCGGCGCAAGTACTGATATTTTTAGGCATCGAGTTGGACACGGTCAAGGGCGAGTCCAGACTCCCTGCGGACAAGGTACAGGTGTTGTGTCAGGATATTCAGGCATTGCTGGGGAAAGACAAGGCTTCCATGGGCGACATCCAATGCCTCTTAGGAAAACTTAACTTTGCAGCCAGGGTCATCCCCGTTGGGAGGGTGTTTGCTCGGAGACTAGCTAGGGCCACAGCAAAAGTTAAAAAGAAGCACCACTGGGTCAGAAAAGGGACAGGTTTGAAGCAGGACCTCGCCATGTGGTGTGACTTCCTCTCCCAGTTTAACAGGACGGTGATATGGCGGAAACCCTGGGTGGACAGTCAGGAGCTATGCCTATTCGCGGACGCCTTGGGTAAGGGAGGGCTTTGGGGCAATCCTGGGCGAGAACTGGTGTGCCCAGGAGTGGCCCAATGCCTGGCGCAGGCGCAATATCACCAAGAACATCACTGTACTTGAAATATTCCCCCATCGTGATTGCTTTACACCTTTGGCCAGAGACCCTGTCGGACAGAAAGGTCCTATTCTGGTCTGACAATATGGCGGTAGTCCAAGCCATCAATGGGCAGACAGCCAAGTGCCATCTGGTCCTATGCCTGCTGAGGGAACTTGTTAGGATGTGCCTGCGCGCCAATGTGGAATTCAGGGCAAGACACATTGAGGGTGTGAAGAATGTGGCAGCTGATGCTCTTTCTCGTTTTCAGTGGCTCCGCTTCAGGGAGGCCTGGCCGCGGGCGAGAGCACAGATGACCCTATTCCCGGCGCACCTTTGGAGGATCCTGCAGTGGACCAACGACTGAGAACCATGGGGGAGAGATCATTGGCCCCAGGTACTAGGAAGCGATATGGCGCACACATGGCCACCTTCAGGACTGTGTCTTATTCATTGTGTATTTCAGCTGCACCAATTGAGGGTGGAGTCAGGGCATTTGTGGTGTGGGCCAGGGAGCATGGGAAGAGCCACTCCTGGGTGGGTAGCCACCTGGCGGCGGTAAGCCACGACGCCAAGCTGTCAGGGGGGGATAGACCCAACAAAATCTTTTGCCATAAGGCCTGCTCTCAAGGGGTGGGCTAGGGATGAGCCCAGGGTTCCAGGCAATAGGGCCCCCATTGATTTCAACATCCTCATGGGCATGCTGGGTGCGCTGGAGGGGTTTACCTATTCCAAGTATGAGGCTACCCTCTTCGCGGCTGCTTTCTGTTTGGCCTTCTTCGGCGCCTTCCGGATTAGTGAGCTGGTGGCGAGGTCCAAGACCGACAGTTTAGGGGATGCCTTAGGCATTTTAGATGTGTCACTCACGGATTCCCTGTTGATCCGACTCCGGAGATCAAAGACTGACCAGGCGGGGCAAGGGATTGACGTGGTCCTCAGGCCCCTCGGGGACCCTAGGTTTTGCCTATCTACTGATACATATGGACCAGGCCCCCCCTGACCAGATATCAAATGGAAATAATCATCAGGGCCAGTTTGTCCAGGGCAGCTTTGGCTCAGCCTGAGAAGAGATATTCCAGCCATTCATTCAGGATCGGGGCTGCCACGGCTGCTTTCAAGGCAGGCTTGGAGCCGGGTAGTGTGAAGAAGGTGGGGCGGTGGGAGTCAGACTGCTACAAACGATACGTTTGCCCGTGATGTACCTTGCCAATTCTTGTGTGCAGTGGATTGTAGTGGTTATTGTTTTATTGTGCGTGTTTTGACAGAGTTATTAAATGATTAGGAGTGTAAACCGTGTCTCTTGTTTTACTAGGGCTACCGGTTTGGGTGATCGGGCATTCATTTATCTCCAGGGTGGCTCAATGGGCATCGCACCGGAACTGGATGAGGCGCTTCCCACAGATACAGTTTGAGTGGATGGGTTTCCCTGGCATGAGATGGAGCTGGCTCCGGATCAAACTGGAGCAGAGACTGATTGCGCAGGGGGCTCCCCCCAAAATCTTAGTGATTCACCTGGGTGGGAATGACCTCATTGCTCTGGGTAGAAGGCTTCTCCTGCAGGCCATGAAAAGGGACCTAGGCGAGATCTGCAAGCGCGTAGGGCAGTGCGATGTCCTCTGGTCGGAGATGATTCCATGCAGAACGTGGCGAGGGGTCAAATCAGGCGAGGCGGTTGAGCATTCCCGGAAGCGTCTCAATGGGGCAATGCGCAAGTTTGCTGACCAGAGGGGCCTAGGTTTCATCAGACATGAGATGATCAAAGAGAATGTGAAGGGGTACTTTGACAAAGATGGGGTTCACTTATCGCCAGTAGGCATGGACCTTTTCCTTTTAGACCTGAGTGAGGTGCTAGAGATGAGAGGTTGCAGGTAGGCTACAGCTGTAGTGGGGAGCCCTGGCGGTGACAGGGGCCACCTCCAGAGCTGTGGCGGAGTTACAGGGCGATCTGGAAGCAGGCCGGTACAAATGGTACCTCTGCGCGGCACCATAGGGGGTGCCAGAGCCAAATCCGCGGAGCCTCATGGGAGGGTCCTGGATGCCGTGTCGGCGCCCCGTTAGTCCTTTGGGTGGTTGTGGGCCTGAACAACCGGGGGTTGCTATGCGACGCTCCGCCCTGGAAGGGGCGTGAGTAAGAAGTTACCAACGGTCACGTGATCCTGTAAGAGAATCACGGGTAGGGCAGCAGAGGCGGGGTTCGCTCCAGTGCTGCCCGGCTCATCAGGCGGGCAGGCGGCCCAGTTGGTTGCCTGCCCTTGGAACGCCCGTAAGATAAACCACCATTACATAACAGTGTATGTAATAAACCTGCAGCATTTGTACCCAATCTAACAAACTGTGTTGTGTGCTTATTATTGGGGAATGCATATATAATTTGGAGGGGCGTACAGTGGATGCCAATGACGACACTATGCCGCTGACCGCGGCGCCCGCAGGGGGCCAATAGAGCGGTCGGCACTCTAGTGTCGGCTGGGCACCAGAGTCCCCTCCCCGCCCCCCCTGGGGGGCAGGGACTCCGGTGAGTCCCCCCTCTTCCTCCCTGGGCGTGACGCAATGGGCGTCACTTCCGAGGGGGCATCGTGGCCCGAGGGGAAGCTATATAGCCCTCCCCCACCATGAGGTCGCCCTCTTTGCCACGCTCGCCGCATCCCTCCCTTCCGCTTACCCGGCGTGGTGGTGGCAGGGGGGGGTGGTAGAGAATATTGTAATGTTTTTCTTTTTTGTTGCAGGCGGAGTTACAGGGCGATCTGGAAGCAGGCCGGTACAAAGGGTACCTCTGCGCGGCACCATAGGGGTTGCCAGAACTCACTCCGCTGAGCCTCATGGGAGGGTCCTGGATGCCGTGTCGGCGCCCCGCTAGTCCTTCGGGCGGTTGTGGGCCTGAACAACCGGGGAGTTGCTAGGCGACGCTCCGCCCTGGAAGGGGCGTGAGTAAGAAGTTACCAATGGTCACGTGATCCTGTAAGAGAATCACGGGTAGGGCAGCAGAGGCGGGGTTCGCTCCAGTGCTGCCCGGCACATCAGGCAAGCAGGCGGCCCAGTTGGTTGGCTGCCCTTGGATCGCCCGTAAGATAACCCACCATCACATAACGGTGTATGTAATAAACCTGCGGCATATGTACCTGATCTAACAAACTGTGTTGTGTGCTTATTATTGGGGAATGCATATATAATTTGGAGGGGTGTACAGTGGATGCCAATGACGACACTCTGGCATTGCCCCTCCCAGGGCTCCCGATTCAAAGAGACCCCAGCAGGTACAACCCTACCGTACTGTCGCAGCTCTAAGTCAAGGTTTGTGCCACTCCCGGTCTTATGCAACCGACCATAAAACGGGATATTCCTCAAGATTTGAGCAGGAATATAAATTCTACCTTAAGGATGTGGAGTTCAGGATTGTGACATTGATGAGGACTTGCAAGATACCATGCCTGGCTCTCTTGCACGGACTGTGAAAGTACCAGAGGCGCCTCGTCTGATACGCGGCCAGGAGACTGTGCCTTTCATCCATCTCCCATTGATGCTGAGGGGGCGGGGCTCAGCCCTAGGCCTGAGAGGAGGGACCTGTATACGACCATGTGCGGCAGCACAGAAGACATGCCGTCAGTAGGAAAGTAGCAACGAGGAGAGGCGCTTCGAGGCTCACCCCAAAGATGCAGAGATGCTGCATGAGGGAAGACTACCAGCGACCATCATGGGGTCACCAGAGGATGCCGCCTGGCTCACTCGACCCAAGAGAGCAGTGTACCTGGAGAAGCACGCTGAGGAGCCGGGAGATGGAGTGACGGTCCCATGCACGCCCCCGGAGGTGCGCGACTCACGCTGGTGCGTGCAAGAATCCGGGGTTCGAGGTTGAAGGGAGGAGAAAAGGCACAGGGCACCAGTGAGAATTCGCGACCACATCCATCTGGGCACTTGGTTAAAAGCAAGGCAAGGACGTTTTCTTTCTTGAACTAAAATAGTTGAGCTTGTGTGTATTGAGCACCGATTCCCCCATACACCAACGCCACCTGGTGGAGGCTCCCAAACAGATCAATAGATGACTTACGTGCACTGTTCTTTTTTAGGTCTCGCCTGAGCCAGCGCTTTAGCGAAGCGGGATTTGGAAGTGCAGACTAGTGGCTTTTCAGGCCTCCAAATACAATGCATGTGCACCGGGCGCGCGCACCATTTGTCAGCCTGCCTGATCACTTTCGCAGCCGCTTTGATGTTCTCAGTGAGCCGCGCGGCCACTGAGAACATCAAAGCGGCCGCGAAAGTGCTCACCATTTGCCACCCCCTCCCTTATCCCACTTCCTGCTTGTCTGACTCCCACCAGGTGCTTTACATTCACACAGGGTGTTGACAGCAGCCTGGCAGTGGTGCGGCTGCGAGGTGCAGCTGGTGTGAGCAATGCACTGCTCTCAACACGATCTCCAAACACACGCGGGCTTCCAGCAGCACAGGATAAAATCTACTATCAGGTGGTTGTAGGGTGTCACTGCGGGATTCAGCGCTGAACTCTGCTGCGCTACATTCATCAGTCACGTCTTGATAAGCCTTGTGCCTGCCATACACTGCTGCCGAGCTCTTTGGCACACGTGCAGTTGGCTAATGCATTCAAGAATGCTTCTCTGACGGGGTATTTGAGCACAGCGCGGTGATCTCATAGCACTCGACTCAAGTAAAAGCCCCCCGCCCCCTGCCTCGAGATGCGCTGGCACCAAGCATCTTCGTGGGGGCTCGGAGCATACATCAAACACACACCAGATGCCGGCCCGGCACTCCCTGCTACAAGGACTTGGATTCCTAATAGCTGATATTTAAAAAAAGAGCGAAAAAACATCTGGTCAGCTTTTTGTCAGAGCACTACACGCAACTTTACCAAACTAGCTTCTTTTTTGGGGGGGAGGCTGCTGTACTGGGGAGCATGTCCTAAATCTTATTTATCCCCTTGTTTCTTTACACTGCTACTTCTTTGACATTGCAACTGTCTCTGGCTGGAGGGGAAGGAAACAAACAGAGCTTTAATGAGTATAACATTCGGAACAAGCAATGCGCACAGAGCCGCAGACCCAGAGGGCAGGAGCTGCAGCATTGAAACGCTGTGTGCTCGTAGATGACGGCAAGCACAGTCCGCATTTTATATTTTGTGGGCGAATGGGTAGGTTTTCATGTTTAAGGTGTTGAAAATAATCGTTTTTAAAAAAAGATTATGGATGTATATGCAGTTAACCTCGATCAGCAGTCACACGGAACATAGATGCTACTACAACATGCATTTGCAATGCAATATGTCTCGAATTACTGAAAGTATGAGCTATTGGCGTTGCATTATTATTTGCAACGCCAATAGCTCAAACTTTCAGTAATGCGAGACCTATTGCATTGCAAATGCTTGTTGTACTGAGGGGATCGGCGTCGAGGGCTCTTGACACACGACCTGGAAGGGAGAGAAGGGAAAAGGAATTAATCCAGAGACTAGTCATCAGTTCGATAAAAGCACTGTAAACAACTCTTAAATACGGTTTCGTAGTGATGGTCATTGTTAGCGGCCAGAAAACGGACAAGCATCTCTTCTTTTAGGATAAATTAACAAGTGATTCACTATCTTTTTCATTGGTATTTAGGTCTTTTGCACAGAAAAGGCAGATAATAAGCATCCGTCATTTAAAGTCTCTAAAATCAATAACGTTGAGAAAGGTGGTCATCACCAGTGTTCCTGCAGTACATGTGGCTTTGGGTAACCGTTACCAAAGACTAATTTGTAAAACGTCCCTCGAATGCTTTCCTGGCAATGCAGTGTGCCTCCGCGCCCCCTCCCCATATGTGCAGGAGGTTCCCAGAGACACCTGTATGAGGTACTTGGGTAGGCCTGCCCCCTTCAAGCACTGATCACAGTTAGACAATGAATTATCAAAATGTTGTGGATTTACACACAAGACCCATACCGTAATGCCAATATTTTTTGTACCCGAGCAGCTTTGCGAGGGTTGGAACCTCTACTGCATGGGTTAATACCTGCGTTACAGTTTCATGGGGACTGCCAGCGATGAATAATGAGGCAGGAAACCACAATGCAGGATTCCACAGTGAAAAAAATGGGGTTCTGTTGCAGTACTACCCCCCCTTTTGCCTGGCTTTTGATGCACATTGGACTTTAGAGTACTGGGTTCCTACTGTCCAGATTTCCAGTACCAGTGCTCTTGCCCTAAAACCCTGTCCACAAATGTTACTCCTGTGACCTCTTACTAGGACCATGCCACTGCCCCTGCAACTTGCACGTCCCTTTAAGGTAGAAAAATGACCAAGTTGACATGGCACACTGCCTTTGTGCCATGCCAGCTAGCACTGCCTAAGATATTGGTAAGCCACCCCTCAAGCAGGCCTTACCAGCCGTAAGGCAAGGTGCACTTTATCCCAGGTGTGGATATACCTGCATGAGCAGATCTCTCCCTACAATATTGGGGTCTATTCCTTAAAACTGTATGTGCCAGGGGAGTCAGAGAGTACATTGGTTGGAAACTTGACAACTGAGCTCCACAGCATCATAATGGCTTCTGAGCCCAGGAGTGTTTAGTACAAAACCAATCCTTTCTATAAACCCACATTGGTGGTAGTGAGGGATTTATTGAACCATGTACTCAGAGGGCACCTCAGAGGTGCCCCCTGAAAACCTACCAACCCTGGTGTGTTCTGACTGGCTGTAGGCAGCCAGTCAGTGCCAGACAGGTTTCTGGACCCCTGGGTGGCGAGCCCCTGCTCTCTGGGACCAGAAATAATTCACATCGTGGGCAGAGATGTCACCTCCGCCCCCAGGATGGGCGAGTGCTCAGAGGGAAGCTTCAAAGGCCTGCTGCCTTTGAAATGCGACCCTCAACCTCTGCTGCTATCAGCAGACAGCAGCCCCTGGTTTACATCTCCCCTTTGGGGTGTAAAACCAGTGGGACAACTTAGAATAGGATGTGTGCCCACCTTTAAATCCACCCTGTAAGGGGAGGAGAGGTGAAGCACATCTTTGAGTCCCCTTCATCTTAAAGATGGGGAGATCCCTCCAATCAGGGCTAGGTCTATGCCCCTCCCACAGGAGGGTGGCATAATAGAGGGTGTAGTCACCCCAGGTAAGGTGCCAATCTGAACTCACATCCCTTATAACTCTAGTGGGTATAGACCGGTTGGGATTTCCATCCTGGCAATATGGCTGAGGAACAGGGCTTGGCATTTGGGGATGATGCAGCTGCAGCAATCCTCAGAGGGCCATCATTACTCGGAGACACCACAAACACCCAGGTCCTAACGCAAGGGGAAGGTTGGGACACTTTTAGAGATGAAAAGATCCCATGTTAAAACGATCTTGCATGGTGCAATTCTAACAGAATATCTGAGAGGGAATGCGGCACTTAGAGGACTCCTGGTGACTAATGAGCCTCTGATCTTTCTGGAGGACCCAGTCTTCCGGAAAGAGTGATCCCTGATCGCCTGGAAATGTACGAGGGATTGGCTGATTCCCATTATTAATACAGCCGATGCCCTCTACATTAATATCCAGGAAAATGAACTGGGCATTAAGACTACCATTTTGTCTGGATCCTTCAAAAAGAAGTTGGAGGAAATAAATAAGGATACAGCAGAGCATAAGGATTATCTGCTAAGATCCAAAGTGGATAAACTCTAGAAGGATTTGAAAAGATTCTCAAAGGAAAATGCCTATCCGTATATCACGGATGAATATGCCCAAAAGAAAATGGATGACATGAAAGAGGGTAACAGGGAGAGCAGAACCTCTGCTAGAACAAGTTCTAGCAGTTAGGACAGTGATTATGTGAGGAGACCCCGGAGAAGAGGGAGAGGGTATTTTGGAGGTCCCCGCCCTCAGTTTAATACGCCATACCCGCATTATCCCAACAACAACTTTGGCTGGCCCCCCATTGTACCCACCCCAATTTCCAGGCATGTAGGGCGGCCCTATGACACAATTCCCCCAGATGCTGAATCCTTTTTTAGGGAGAGGCCGAGGGAGGGGCAGGGGCAAGCAGAAGGGCATTTCAGGGGTGCAATGGGAGGAGTTGGAACAGAGAGTGACCAGGAGCATGGCGAAGGAATCAACCCCAGGCACGAGCTGTGAAGGATAACCCTAGTGATGAATCTGACAGAAACCGAATTTACGGATACCCAAATCGAAGTACTGGAGAAGGGTTTGGGGTATGTACCTACCAACACACCGGACATTTAAGATCAAACAAGAACTAGCCGTTTTTTTCAGGAACATTCGACTGAGGGTGTACTTTGGTGACCATAACGTAGAGGAATTAGAGAAGCGGGGACACAAACTTTTGCCCAAAATCTAAATTTACACCAGCGTTAGGACAACTCCCAATTGAAGTAGAGGCCTTCGAACAAGCTGTTGTTCATGAAGTAGAATTGTTATCTAGGCAGAAGACTGCTACTTTTATGAATCTGTCAACAAAAGAAAGAAGAGCCCAGGATTAGCTCAATGATGACATTGTAATAAAGCAGGCAGACAAGGGTGGAGCGACTGTAGTACAAAGTAGAGTTGCTTATGAAACAGTGTTTGAGACTCCTTGCTGATAGGAGGAACTACAGGGTACTAGGACAGGATCCTACTGAGGATATTAAGAAGGAAATCACATCAATGATGGAGGATGCCATTCAAAATGACTGGATCACAGAGAGAGGGAAGGTTCCTCTGTCAATCCAAACCAGTGACCCCATATTTTTACGCTCTCCCGAAAGTGCACAAACCAACAAGGCCACCACCAGGGAGGCCGATTGTTTCGGGTATGGGGTCACTTTGAGCCGCTGTCACAGTTGAGGTTTTCAAACCCATTGTTCAATCCAGACCAGCGTATCTGAAGGACGCGACAGAGGTTTTAATACTACTGAATGATGTGGAATTCGATCCCACAGAAGATTTCTTGGTAGGGCTGGACGTGGAGTCTTTATATACAAACATACCACAGATGGAAACATTAAGGGTGGTTGAAGATATCTTGTATACTTTGGACTGGGAATATTGCACGCCCAGGCCGTTCATTCTACACTTGGCAGAAATTACCTTAACCAGAAACTTTTTTGAATTTCAGAGGACTTACCATCTCCAGACCCATGGGACCTCCATGGGGAGCGTTTTTGCTCCTAGCCTAGCTGGGCTGTACATGTCTGAACCAAGGACCTCCATGGGGTGTACATGTACTGGTCCTCGAAGACAATCACATCAAGGTCTGGAGGCGGTTTATTGACGACGTCCTCCTGATATGGAAGGGAGACCGGGATTCTCTGGACAATTTTTTGACGTGGCTGAATAGTAGGAATCCATTACTTCTCTTCACGTCCACTATCTCGAAGGATTGTCTCCCATTTTTGGATTTGACTATTTTTTGTGAAGGCGGCTGCCTACATACAAAAATGTTTCATAAGCCTACAGACAGAAATAGTTTGTTGTCATTCAAAAGCTCCCACCCTAAATCCTTAAGGGAAAACCTCCCTGTGGGACAATTTTTGCGACTTCGGCGAAATTGTTCCGAGTCACATAGATTTCAAGTCAGAAGCTGAAACCTTTGAAAAGAAACTTTTGCAAAGGGCTTTATTCCGCAAGAGTAGTGCGAAGGGCAAAGAAAAGAGCGTCCAATTGCCACCGCGAGGCACTTCTTGAGTCTAATGAAAAAACATCTACTGAGAGAACAGTCTGTGTGACTACATTCAACACAACATCGAATGACATTCAAAAAATCACTTTGCGAAATTGGAGAATCCCAAATTCTAAAGGACTTGCCTTTGAGTAGCCCCCGTTTTCATTTAAGGGGAGCCAGAA